>NW_027466582.1:5647500-7062500 GCF_050575085.1 Anarhichas minor
TATACCTGAAATATGTGCAAATAGCACATGAGCACAAAGTCGCTATTTGCTTTGTCTGCACTTAGGTGGGAATTTCACTCTTTGTAGTTTCTTTTTGTCTTATTTGTGCAGTTCTAGCTCTGTAGAAGCCGTCCCATCCTTTTGTGAATCGCCCCCAGAGAGTGGTACTTAAGTACTCATTTAATGCTCTGCAAGTAAGCGTATTTGCCAGATATTTGCAGTGGAAGAGTGTAACATTAAAGCCCTTTTTGCACACGAGCCAAGGCTAATATTTCCACTCTCCCATAGAACCTTGCTGCTGTTTCACTTCTTGACCTTGTTGCAGAATGAAAACACAGAAAGGAAGCAGACAAACTATAGCTCCACAGAAGTCAAATCCTATTTCAACCTCACTTAACCCCCTTGTTTCTCTCCCTGCCTGTCTCTTCATCACTTGTCTTCTTCTCTGCCCTCCTCTTCTCTCCTCTCCTCCGTACCATGGATGGGTAGGGTAGTTATCAGGCCCGGCCAGCCCAGCCCTGCCCTCCTACCTGACCGCTGCCAGCAGGGAGCGGCTGCCCTCGCCTATCTCCGACCACAACAGCACCCAGGGAATGAGGAAATCAGGCTCGAGTAATCTATGCAGGCCCAGAGCACACTGGCCAGCTTTTGAGCTCACCAAGCATGTGTGTGTTTTGCAAGTATGCACGCGGGGGTTCAGGAGCCCGCCACTCCTGCAACATCCGGCTATAAATCTATTGTGACAAGACAAACTGAATTTATGAGCCAATCTGCTTGCGCCAGACATTTGAAATTTGAAAAAGCGAAAGGAAGGTGGAATAAAACAATGTAGTAGTGAGAGTGAACTTCTGCTTTGACATTTAGGGCTGAATATTTTGTAGAAAATGTGCCTTTATCATACAAATCTTTTTTTAAATGTTCAACCTTTCTATGTTGCTTCAAAAAATTAACATCTACTAAATGAATCTAAATGTGAAAATAAAATCTCAGGCTCCTGTCTGCGCTCAAAGAAAATACACGCTCCATCGAAAAGTCATGTCTTTCTTGAATTATCTTACTTCACTGCAACGTTTTAGTGCTTAATAAGTTAATGATTTGCCTCGCATTAGTCTCCTTTTAGCCAGTATTTTTAAGTCAGTTACAGAACATGTGTGCATTCATTTCGATATTCACTGTCATGTGACACAGGCCACATGACCTCTTAATGAGATTGTTATTGAGAACACCTGTTTTTCATTAAGAATACCTGTCTTCACTACACCCTTACACCACTTGTTCCATGTATCCGTACAGGATTTTTAACTCACAATCAGGGTGCCTTGGATATTTTTCAGACTGCCAACTTATACCAAGAACTTCCCTCAAAAAGTAAGCTGGACAACATCACCGACACAAGTTTCTTGATCCAGTGCAGCGCTGACTGTTCTTCTTTACCTCTGAAAGCCATATTTGGCCCTGTGACAGAGATACCTGATGTTTTTGTATTTCTTCATCTGCTGAAAGGTTGTTGCATGTTGTAACTTTATATATAAACTTAAACTTCGACTACAGCAGCTGCACATTTTACACACCTAAATGTAAATCACAACAGACATCATAAAAATGCGCTTATTCAAATTTTTGCACGGTTTGAGATGTTTTGTTTTTTTGATTTGCGTTTTACTTGTTTATATGCAATTTTTTTATCTTTTCTCCTTCACTATTTCACATATACTGACTTTGTTTTGGGCCTTCAGCACAAACAAACGCTCCTCTGAACTGAAAGGAACAAAAGCATTGACAAAATTCAATATCAAGTGAATAGTAATGCAATGTTTAAATAATATTGTGCACTATCGCACTCTCTTGTTGCCACTCTAAAATGATTGCTGCACTGGGTTGTTAATGATAACACATTCCTCTTATACTGTCAACACTGTCCAATCAATCATTCTCCACAGTCACATGTAGAAAACCTCCCATTGGTCTCAGTTTGAATTCTAAAATACACTGACATCTTACAATATCCATCCAGATCTATATGTTTTTGTCAATAAACCGCACACACACACAAGCAGCTGCCTTCTCACTCAGTGGAAGCAGGTGTCTGTAAATCTCATGGGGGTTTGAGGCTTTTTTTCTCTCTTTTTTTTTCTTTTGGGTGTAGTAGAAGATGGTGAAATTCCCAATGTGAAAGTCTGCTTCTTGCTCTGGCCTCTTTCCACAATACACCACACACACACACACACACACACACACACTACAATTGCTGACAGAGAATCTTCTGAATTCAAACAACCCTGATCAACCCCTCACTATCATCTCTTTGCTGTCTGTTTACACCATTATTTTGTACATTACTTAAATGTTCTGTTAACTGTATATACTGTATATATGTGTCACTTAAGGCTGCAGTAAGCATGCATGCAGCCCCGATCAAACTATTTCTGTTTGGTCCTGCATGCCTTTAATATCACAGTTCCTGTTAGCTGTGTGTCCATCAAGATGACTGTCATTTCTGTTTATGTATTCCTCCGAGACTAATACTTGAGATGGGAATCTATATTTGAGGGCACTGTGGTGGATCAGGGTGAGGTGGGGGTGCAGGTGGCTGGAGGCGAGGGGAGGGGGTGTAAATATAGCTCCTGTTCTGAATCTGGGCCCCTTTGGCTTTCGTGGCCTCACAGGAAAACAAGTCTCCTCAAGAGACTAAACGTGGAGCTCATACATGTGTGAATGTGTGTTGTTGGAGAACAATGAGGTGTTTTATACAGTAATTGTACACAGTGCTATACAGTGTGTAGAGGAGTCGAGGGCCATTTTCTTCCCCAGAGTAAACTTTCCCTTTGTGTTTCAGGAGCGTGCACGTGAGTTGTCCCTTTTTATCCAGAGAAAAAGAGGCAACGGTTGGGTTCATTTGCTTATTGCCTTTTCGGTGGCTGATAAACTCTACACTCACTCAGTAATAGGCAGATGGAGGGAAAGTTTTATTATATGCTCGCACAAGTTTATGACAGCGGACCTTTGTTTCCACAGGATTGTGTGTGTGTGTGTAGGTCAGAGTATTCGGTTACAAAAGCCCTCACACAAATTTGCATAAACACCAGAGAGCAAATTGGTGATTCACTTTAAAGAACTAGTCTAGACAACAGTGTGCCTTCACAGTCCAGTTTACAACTACAGGCTAAGTGTACTTGTAAGTATTGACTGGTAAAAGCATATCTACACTTCAAATATATGGAGATGTTTTTCAATTGCTCTCACTGTTGCCTCTTATTGAGTTGTTTTCTTTAAAATAATTTTCCCCAAAATGACACGGAATGCAAGGCTGTAATAAAAACAACACACTTTATTTACTAGGCAGTATAGAAAAGTATAAAAACATGAAAACTTGGCGTCTATAAATGCTTTTATAAATCCATTTTTTTGCTCAAAAGCTAGTATAAAAACAAGGCGTATAAAAAGCTAGTCTGCTAAGTGTTTGACGTGGGCTACTGCAGTCTTAGTAAGAAAACAAAATGCTGGTTGATCAAGCATGATACAAAAATACAAAAAAAACATACAAAGGAATGTGTGAAAACAAAAACCATACAAAAGTTTCAGTTGGGATTTGTTTGTAGCATTGTATAAAATATCAGTGTTTAGTACTCTCGCTTTTTATGGAGAATATAAGATTGAAGTGCAGCTTGGTCTTACTCTTACTGGGTATATAAGCTCATTTAAGATTTTGTATTTATTATATATATATATATATATATATATATATATATATATACTTAAAGTCTTAACAAATATAACATTTGTTCATTGATAGTTTCGCCACACAGGTTACTGTGATGGCGAGAAATAAATCAAAAAGTTGAAATGAAAACTCAATTTATGTGAAATAAAGGTGCCAATGTGTTAGTCAGGTAATACTAATAAGGCTGGCCCCTTCTGTTGTGTAAAATACGATCATTCATTGTTGAATAACCATGTAAGAACGGACGCAGCTGTTCTTGTTCAGTAGTTAAGTGTTTACATGAGGGGGCACGGACCAAACACTTGAAATAAACAGTAAACACATTGTAGCCTGCTAAAAAATAAAAATAAAGAAACAGAAAAGTTCCATGACTGAAATAAAGAGGTCAGTTTTAAATTCATTAATATGCCTTTGGATTTATGATAATGCTAACAGGGCTTAAATACTTAACTTACAACACTGATCCATTGGCCAATTTAAAAAAACAAAACAACAACATTACCATTATGAAAACAAAGGAAATAAATTAATCAACTTGTTCTTTATATTAATATCAAAATTCGGAATTAACAATACAGCCCAACGCAAATCATATATCCACCGTTTCCCATTTATAATACAACATGGATAATAACATAATGACGAAGACCACACGTAGTAGGACGTATGAGAGAACCCAGAGCAAATTCGATGCTTTAAAAAAAAACAAAAAAAAAAAAAACTTGTTTTAGTCTTTGGTTGGTTGAAATCCAACAAGTGTGAGTGTAAAAACACCAATGGCATAGAGCCTCTCCCAACTGTTGTACCACAACAAATATGTAACCCGCAGCGCTGCGTCCAGCGCAGGGATGGTTGATCTTTCCAGTTCAACGTGTGTCTCTGTCTACATGACCAGCGTCCTCGTAGAATAAGTGTTGATGTACTTGTGGCTCTGCTCTGAGGCCAAGGCGTGCTCCTCTATTTTCCCGCAGGTCGCCTGCTCCCAGGAACTGAGCTGCTGTCGGCGAGAGAAAACAGGATGATGAGTTTTTGCTGGTTTCCATGCAATCGCTAAATGAATAGCTGGAAGCGTGCACACACACCTGTAGCGGGCTGCCCATGCCTCTGCGAGGGAGGTGGTAGTTTCTGTGTCCGTCTTGACTCAGTAATGAGCTAGTAAGTAGGTCCTGAATGACACAAAATAAATCTTAACAGAAGTTCAAAATGAAGGTTTGAGGGTATTTGTGAGTAACATGATAGCGTCACATTACATGAACTGTCAAAGGTGAGCTTACAGGTACTTCCTGTGCGGGGCCGTTTGGGGAGAAGAGCTGTGTGTGATGGTCTTGTCCGTCCCACTGCAAACACGGGCTCCTCTCACATGGGGACTCCACCTATAGGACCCAGAACACATCATGGTTAATATCAAGAGTCGGGCAAACTTGGGAACATACGGTAGCCTGGAACAATATATATATATATTTTTTTTTTTACGGGAGTGATGAGAGCGAGAAAAATAAACACATCGAGGCCATTTACAAATGCACATGCACAAAATGTAATCAGTTACCTCAATTGAAATAAATCGTTCCCACGTTTGGCTCTCTGTTTATACACTTATCTCGTGCACACAAATAAATAAATCGTGGCTTCGATGTATTCATTTTTACTATCCATGGCCCTCTCCTGCTTCTGTACATATGTGTGCTCGCTGATGTTCAGTATGAAGTACCTCTTGTTTTATCTTCTTCAGAGGAGGCTGCTCAATGGCACACTCCATCGGCTCCTGTTTGATGGATTTTACCATCTGTTGCTCCAGAGAGTTCTGCAAAAGGCACAAAATCCCCCAGTGAGACACAAGAACACCGAAGCAAGACCCGACAGGAGGTACCGAGACAGGTTTTTTGAAGTCTCTCTCTCTCACCAGTAGTTTGACGGGTCCGTACTTGGCCTCCTGCATGGCCAGAGCTGACCTGAAAGGCGTGGGTGTACAAGGAGATGACTCCAGGATCGAGCGACGGATGTTTGGAGTTCTGAACCTGAGAGCGATAAAGAGAGACAACTGTACGTTAACCGTCTTTTACCACAGTTTTGTATCGTCGCATAATCGGACACATTTGAGATAGAGCCACTTACATTTCCTCCTGTTTCTGGTGCCTGATAGTGTGGTTGATCAGAGGCTTTGAGTCCACGGGCGAGCTCATTGGTAAACTGTCGTTGTCGGAGTGTTCTGGGCTCATTGACTGGTTGAGAAACTGTGAAGCAAAAAGGAAGGAAACCAATCAACCAAAGTAGCTTGGCAGGTTTATTTTAGAGCAGCAACATTCTGGCAGATCACGGAGCAAACTTGCTCTGAACTACAGAAATGGCGAGGAACGATGTGGCCGGTGCTTCAAAAGAGAAGTTGAAATGAAACAAAAAAAAGATGGAAAACGACAGCAGAGAGACTAATTCTGAATGATTGGTTGTCGATGTCGTCAGGTTGGCGATTGGATGGATTCTGATCACACTTTAACTACCTGTGAGGGCGAATAGGGAAGGTTTCTGACCAAGAGCTCCCTGGTAGGGGCCTCATCCACTGAGGAGAGGCTCTAAAAGGGCGGGAAAACATGGGTCAAAGCCCACTACTTGGTAAAGTCTACGTCGCTACTTGCTAAGCTACCCTTTTTCATCTCGACACAGTTGATCATGAACAACATGACGTCTGAACTTGTCGCCCAAGGACGAACTTGAATGCAGATACTTACTGAATCAATGACGCATTCCATGAACTCCGGCATGGTATTTGAGAACGTCGGACTGCTGTGATGGCTGTTGCTGTTGCTGTGATTGTGGCTGCCGTTATTGCTGTGGGCGCGTGCTGCAGAGGCGCTCTCCTCGGGTAGGCAGCTCTGGTCCAGGGGCAGGGCCGGGTGATGAGGAAACAACATCACACCCTCGGAGCTGTTGGGCAAAGAGCTCTGGCTGGCCCAGCTCGGAAAGGACAAATTCATCTGCGGGAGGAAAGGATACAAAGAGTGAGTGCTATTAATAATACGAATAATCAAAGTATAATCGTCTGAAAACGTGAGCACAGTAGAGCGAGTGTAAAAAAACGAGTTCGAAAATGCAAGCCTGACAATAAGGGAAGAGGTGTGAAAAATTGAACCAATGAGAAAAAGAGAAGAAGAAAGGGAACTTTCTTTGCACAAGGGGTCATGCACACGCACTGAAATGGCGATGAGGTCCTATTTCATCACAAACCCCCCCAGATGTTTCCTCCGCACACGAAACACACGTATCCAAACCACCGTCCTTAAAGCCGGGGTCAAACACACACACGCACATAAATTGTGCTGTCAACCCTTTTAACAGCTCCCCCGCACCGGGGTTTATGCAGATACACCCGCAAAACGTACCGGTAGTGATGGCCGGCCTCTCAGCTCATCTTCTGTTGACATGAGCAGCAGTTCGATCTCTTTCACCCTCTGCTCCTTCTCAGGGTCCTCCTCACTATAGTGTCTCTGAGAAAGAAAAAGAAAAATTTAGCAGCAGCTCATCTTCTCGTCTCCTGTTGCCTCACTATAGTCATCGATTTTACTCGCTGTTTCTACCTGTATAGCAGCCGTTCCATGCTGGGGAATGTTAAGGAGGTTCAACGACAAGGCCATGGGGAACGGTACCTGTAAAGCCAATCAGAAACATAAATAAATAAATACATAATCGGAATAATTTAGTCTTCCTGCCCGGCATCCCATGTTTTGGTTGAGGAGCCCACTCACTCTGTGTGTGTCGGAGATGTAGGCGTAGTTGTGCGCCAGCTGCGCGTGACCGGGCGAGTGGTGGGGGAAACCCAGGATGTGATTGTGGGTCTTGACGTAGCCGTGGCTGATGGAGAGCGAGGAGTTGGCGTTCTTCGCCGCAATCTGGAGATAGCCCTCCTGCTCCACCTTCCGCCTCATGGTGGAGTTCCAGTGGTTCTTTATGGCGTTGTCGGTCCTGGAAGTCACGAATAGCACGTATTAGCTTAGCTTGCAGGTTAAGTCATTACGAAACACATCCGCGCGCCCGCAAGACATCCAGGACCTTGATAGCATTATCAATACAGGCACACACAGAGGCTGCCACAGATAGACACAGTCTCAGTCACACACACACACACACACACATAACTGATAAGGTTATCAGAACGGAGCAATTACAATCATGTAAAAACTACAGTATCTTTTTTTCCCTCGTTCCCTTCGTCTTAATCATTTGATTCTAGGCCTTTCTCTAGAAAAGGACACCCTGTCCTGACATTGTCTTTAAACCTTTTTTCCTCCCAATCATTCCGTTTTCCCGTCTTTCAAAACAACGGAAACACTTTCTGCATTCACGCCTTTATCTTCTTTCATGTTCTGTCCTCACTTCATCCCTTTTTCTCTTTTCATTCCTCCTTCAGCCTCCTCCCCTCCGTTTCACCCTCTCGACCGCAGCATTGCACAGTCAACCAACAAGTGTTCAGTGATTCATCTAGCTTCTCCTTTTTATCCCCCCCCCCCCCCTCCCTTTCTCTCTTCTACATAGTCAGCCTTACCTGCCGGGGAGCAGCTTAGCGATTTCGGCCCAGCGGTTGCCCAGCTTCTCGTGTGCCTGGTAGATAATCCGGTCCTCCTCCTCCGTCCACGACGTCTTCTTCACCTCTGGGTTCAGGTGGTTGTGCCAGCGCTCGCGGCACTGCTTGCCGATACGCCCCTTCAGGTGCTTGGCGATCACCGACCAGCGCTTGGCTCCATACTTCTGGACCAGCTCGATCACCTGGGAGTGGGTGATTGTGTGTGTGTGTGTGTGTGTGTGTGTGGGGGGAAGGGAGTGGGGAAAGAGGAAAGACAAGAGGCGAGGAGGAAGAGCGTTGAAAAGGAAGAGAAGTAAATGGCAGTGAAGGGGTGAGAGAAAAGAGGAAGGAGCAATGACAGGGAGGAGAGGGAGAAGTAAAGAAATAAATCATAGGTATATGAGAGGTAGAAGAGATAGGAGAGAAAATGACAAGAAAGAAACTTGTTAGTTACCCAGAAAAATCTCAGAACATTGTGTCAGTGAATGCTTCTCCTCCCTCCTCCGCTCTTTCTTTATCTTTCCACTTGTGGAGGTGATCGAGAACACCTGCTGGTGAGCAGAGAGGGAGTTTCCAGCGGAACGTTAGCCACTCTGCTAATCATTACAGCGGCATCTGGGTGGAAATATAACCCCGATGGACTAGTTCAACAAATACTTCACAGGCTTTTAAGAGACTGAGCATGTCACTCGTTGATTAACGGCAACTTTTTTGGGAAACTAAACCTGTGCAACGGCAGCCAAGAGGTTGCTACAGATGATTTGTTTTAACCCTGGAGGATGCCTGTCTCCTACTTTGCTCCAACATTAAGTCGTTCTGCACCATTATGTGAAGTTCCAAAAGGCTGTTTTCTTACCCTCTGGTCCTCCTCTTTGGTCCACGGCCCTTTGATGAGCTCTGGGTTGAGAACCTTCTGCCACCTGTGCTGGCACTGCACATCTGTACGATTCTGGTCGGTCAGAGAGCAGATGATTAGTAATCACACTATGGGAGCTTATTTTGCACGCGTGTGCATGCATGCATGCATGCGTGTACGCACGGGCCTCCTTACTTACAGTTAGTAAGCTTGCAATAGGCTTCCAGTCTTCTGATCCATGAAGCTCAACGAGTTTCTTTAACTTCTCATCCTGGAAAAAAAAGAAGAGAAAACATATTGCAGTTTGTTCGACATGCGTCCCTGCTATGAACATCACCCCCAGCAATGATGACATAATAGTCTGTGAATGTGGTTACACCAGACAAGTATAAAAAGAAAAGTTCCGAGGTTCCTGGGACGTGTTCTCTCCTGAAGCAATTTTCTACCCAACGCGTGAGCTCAGCGGTGTCGTTTGTATTGCACAGTAGGGTTTTGAAGTGTTGTCGGTGTTTTGTGTGTGTACCTCTTCTCGCGTCCAGCGGGTTTTGCCGAGGTGCCGTTTCCCTGCCTTGGCCAGCGATCCATCATAATCGTGGTCGTACATCTCGGTCTCGTCCTCATCCTCCTCGCTGCTGTAAACACTGCAGACACAGAGAGAGAGAGAGAGAGAGAGACATGAAAGATACATTCGAGAAAGAGGTGGAGGCTGTGTGAAAAAGAATAGTGTAAGATAATAGAAAGGTAAATACAAGCACAATAACCTGTCTATTTCTAAACTACTCCCTAATCATCTCTTTGCAGAGTGCATAAAGAACTTGGCCCACTCTTTAACTCATCAGGTGTCAACACAGACCGAACCAGTCATTCTTGAAGGTTTGGGTGCAGGCTTTTAGCCAAGACACCCACAAGGGGAGAGAGAACGAGAGAGAGCAGAACAGCGAGTGGGAGGGAGGGAGGAAGGGGGGGAGACGGATGAACAGGTTCTAATGTTTTTGGTTTCCACAGATACTGGGATTGGCTATGCGATCATAATTTCGTGACCCTGGCGTGTTCAGACCTGCAGTGGCATTGTACAGCACAGTCATAAATGCGCGCACACACACACACACACACACAGAATTGGTCAACCAATCAGAATGTAGAGCATGGACAACGGAGGCTGGGTAGGGTACTTTGGTGTCATACAGAGCAACAGGTGAACAGGAACCCCACTGAGGTGTGTCTGTGTGCGTGTGTGTCTGTGTGTACAAGAGGATATTTACAGTGGATTATCTTCCTTCATTTTTCTCCATTTACCCAAATGCATGACTACCTGATTAACAGCAAAGACCATGCAGAAACATATGCACAGCAGTCGTTTTATGTTTTACTCTTAGTGTACACAATGCTAATTTGTTGATCATATGAAATGGGCTATTTTTATTTTATTTTTAACAATCAAACCATTCTTTTATTTATTTTTTAGATATAAGCACATATGACACCATAGTAGAAACAAAACGGCAGAGAACTTCGTGTGCAAACACAAGACAATGAGCACAGCCGGCTCTACTCATGTCGAGAATGAAGACTGCACCATGAAACAGTGTCATGGTGATCATTGCTCTTATCTTAATCAGCGGGGTGGTTTTGTGTGAAGTCAACTCTCACTGTTTACACCATGAGATTAAACCAATAACCCGCACTGACACAAAGACACAAAGACACGCAAGCTCAATGAAAGTAACCTCAGCTACTTTACGGGGGAAATGGTGCCGACCAATGCACATCAAGAAAGTATATAAACACGGTAAGCTGGTGAGTGACTGAAGGTTATATTTGTGGGTATCAAAACAAGGGACAAAAAAGTCCTCGAGACAGGTGCACATAGCGGACGCAGCGAAAGCGCAGTTTCCAAAATAACAGTGAGCGCCCCGCGCTACGCAAGTTTACACTCTCCTTTACTATGCTATATTGGTGTATTAGAGCCAATATGCAAGTAAAAAAACATCTGCGTCTGTGTGGCTGGCTGTGGTGAGGGTCACTGGAACCTGAGACGGCTCAGAAAAGGGTCACTTTTGGGGAGTCAAGTGCAATAAAATAGAAATATTTTCAAAATGTTTCCTAAATTCTATTTAGGACGTGTTGCAATAAATTCAATTCCCTTGACTATTTTTAGGCAGAGTTATATAGGCGCCATGCTGCATTGTGTTTGATTTTGTATTTATTAAAAGCTCCTATTAAAAAACAATGTCTTGCGCACAGCGTGGCACGCGCCTGTCCACTCGCCCTAATGTTATTAATCCGCGCGCGTGTGTGTGTGTGTGTGTGTGTGTGCGTGAGAGAGAGAGAGAGCGAGAGGGAGAGAGAGACCCCTTTCTCTCTCTCACCACTGACAGCAGCGCGAGGAGCGCACATGCCAGATGACCACCACCTGTCATAAGCGCGCGAGCGAGACACCCACACCACTATACTCAGCTTTAATGCCAAGAGAACAAAAACGGTGCACAGACTCCAAAAAGAGCTTAAACCAGAAAATAAAACATATACTGTGTCAATAAGATGGACCTCAACTCACTCCATATCCAACAGACATGATCATGCGTAATGTATAACACGCACAAGTTAAAGATGATGCAAATTAAAGTAATTGGTGTGTTTGAGCTTACCTGTTTCTCGGCCGTCGAGTCATGTTAATATCTGTGGAGCGGCTCGCAGGTTGCGCTGTACTTTCGCTATCCGCGCTGGACTTGTTCTCCCGGCGGAGAGGCAGGTTGACATTAATTTAAACTACAGCAGCTTTTACTACTGCTCCTCCCCTTTCTTCGCATCCCGGTACATTTGGCGCTCCTGAGCGCTGCCGACTGCGCATGTCCATGATGGTGTACTTCACGCACCGTCCTACGTTTTGCAATCACTGTTTCAACAAACACGGGGGAAAGTCAGAAATGTTGTTGATATCTAAGAAAGCAATTACAATTATAATAATTTATTTCGAGAAATAAAATATCAAGCTGTGCCTTTTTTTTTTGCTGGGGAAAGAAAACACATTTTAGCAAACTAATACGCCTGATCTACAGCATTATAGTGCATAATACAAATGCCATGATCGAAGTGTGGCTGAATAATATACCACAAATAAAAATAATGGGTAAATTGAGTATTGGTAGCATATTACCTACCTCCATACCATACCTCAAGGACTACATTGGGACCTCAAACATTACATTGCTACATCGAAATGTCCGATGTGTTCCTGAATGCACCACAGCACTTCACAGTGGACTTGTCAAAGGCGCGTTTCGCCTGGCCGTCCGCGCTAAATGCTTTCTGTCAACAATGTTCTGTGAGTTACTTCTCTTCTGCTGAAAAGGAGAAGGAAACTAATACATCTGGACGGCGTAAACAATTGCGGAATGGGTCTCTGGCATGCTTGGAAAGTGAAGTTGTGATGTTTTCTGTGCTTTGTGCTTGCTTGTTGCAAAAAACAGATGTTTCTCAGTGATAAAAAAAAAACATGCAATACCATGGTCTTGTCATCCGGCAATAAAATGAGCTTTTGTGCTCGCTCAGACAAAGAAAAGTTTAAATAATGTGGTTTAGTGGCAGTTGGATGGATTTACTGCACATGAAGAACAATTTCCTTTAAAGCACACATGATTTACTTATTTATGTTATCCGAGTTGTTCCTCAAGTTGCCTTTTAAATTTCCCAAACGGCAGCCTGCTAATTCTGTCTTTGTATTTATTAAAAATAATCCAAATAAAAATTAGGAACAAGTTGAGCCTGTTTTTACGAGTTATATGCTCCTTTCTTAGCTCCATTGCATTTATTATTCTGTGTTAATGCTGGCCACTTTTATGATTATCTTGTTTTGGTTGAGTTGTCCATCCTGGGTGGGGGGGGGGGGGGGTGCTTTATTTGTATAAATGTGTCTTCTCATTGTATTAGTTCCTCCATACGCGACCGTATTGTCCTGGTCACTTGTAATTACCATCACCCCAGACTAGCCTATTGTGCCAGGGCGGTCATCATAATAGTGGACTGATAAAGGGCTACACACACTCAAACACACATGGCCATGGACTGCAAATTTTACTATTTGATGCAACAGGGTGGACAGTGCTCAGTGAAGTGAAGCACTTAGGCTGTGGAGAGAGGGACATTTTGAGATTTACTGGACATGGATTAAATGAAGTATAGTCCACAGCATAGAAGATATTTCTGAGATTGTTTTGTGTGTATTATTATTCATACAATGTATTGATGAACTGTGTTGTTTCAGAATCAACATGCAACATTAAAAACATACTATAAGTGCCACTGATGCCAGTGCTAGTGAAATAATAGATTGCATGGTTGCCTGGGTGCCATTGCTAATAGACTTGAAATCCCATACACACCTGTGTGCAGAAGCATTGTTCAGTAATGTTTGCCTTGAAGAGGTGGTACTTCTAATCTATTCAAATCATATTTTAATTATACAGCAGCTACCGTGCAAGATTGCAATACAAGATGCCTCACATAGAAAAAAAAAGTGGGCCAGTAAAAAAGATACAGCACAAAAACTAACTTAAACACCAGTAATAACCAGTGTCAGAGTCCAACCATACTTCATATACAAACAATTATGTTAATTAAATTCTGTCTCCACTAGTTTTATTTGTGTGTATATCTGTAAGTATGTGTCTTTTCCCTCGAGGGTAATATCGAAAACTTCATCTTGTCATCTGAAACCAAATTGAAGGAAGGGAGGTATGCAAATTCACCTATAGTAGTTTGAGCAGGAAGCCTGAGACCCATTGACTCCAAGCTGAGGACATTTGCATTGGCGCGATTGGACAGGTTAAGGGCAGGTATTGTGATGGTGGCCCCCTCTTGCAAAGCATTGTGTGCACAGGTTAGCTCATTTGAATGATTTTTAATGATGGCCCCTGGGCATGAGATATCATCCCACCAGGCTTTCAGATCCAGTGTTGGGAAGGCCAAACATGGGTATTGTTGATTGTCTGTGTGTCAATGTGCATGTAAAAGGCCTGCTTTGGTGAAGGGTTGATCCCTAGTCAAACAGTGAATGTGATCCTGAATGGCTACCTATACATGTTGACTAATTGCTATTGGATGTATATAAACATGCAAAGGATTTCTACGTTATAGCATTTTCCTGCAGTACATTGAAATCCAGCAATCATTATTCAGGAAAATGTTTTAAAGAATATTTTATTACACCTACTTGCTTAATGAATGCTCTGGAAATAGTCAATCAAATGTAAAAGTTATGATTTTTTTTAGAATAAATAACTATTGCTTTTAATCTGGTTTAGGAATCATTGACTTATAATTTCACAATTTGTTACTTTATGGACCTCACATGTGTTTCTTTCCTGACTTTAGCTGTTTGGACCACCTGTCAAAGACTGCCAAAGGTGGAGGTTTTGCATTTTCCCCGGGGGTGAGTTCCTGTGAAAGACTCTTCCCATGATACCTTGTGCCCTTGGCAAATTATGTAAAGCATTACCTCATACCCATTGGCAACTTTTGGGATGGACTTCACCCCTCACCCACTTGCACATAAGCTCTGCCTTGTACAATTACACCATGGTTTAATCTGTTTTCAGATTTGCATGCTGTTGTTAATAGATTTGCAATCCTTGCTTTCACTTGATTCCATAGATACCATTGCAATCCACTTGTCAACAACCATTTTGCGAATCTCTTAGAATTGAATATAATTCAGTTATAGAGAAAAATATGATGGATGCAAACCATAAAGTTTATTGGTCATTCAACAATATAATTTCTAAATCTTTTAAACAAAGCACTGATCCGCTCATTCCTCTAACAATCTGTCCATCCATCTGTTTAATTAATCCCATGTAATCAGCCCAACACTTCATTGGTTATGCTTTCCGTGAACTCTGTGGCCACATCGGCAGCACAGATTTGACCAGAGAGTGCTTAGAAGACGTTCAAAGGAAACAAATGTTCAGATCCTGTGTAGAGGTGTGAAAATCACACCCCAACCCTGTTGCTGCACACACGCTATTCAATGTATCTCTAAATCTGACTACACAAACAAAGCAGAAAGACTTAACAAAACAAGAAAAAGAAACAAGAAAGACATTTTCTTTTTTAATTTGGTATCACACTGTTTTTGTTGTTTACCAGGTTTGGGTTTTTGTTACTGCAAACGGTTATACTAAACAAGGACAACGGAGGAAAGAATTCTGCAAACACTATTACAATTCTGTTATTTTTAACTTGTGCAATATGTTCCATTTCCATTACATATGATGTGCTCTTTGCTGCATTTGGTTTTAGAGTGTCCTAGAAACATTTTAGTGATGCAAAAGAAGAGTTCCCTCTCTGTCACCTGTGCGACCCTGTAAAGTGAGCGTGTCATGTGTTATGTGTGTGTGTGTGTGTGTGCAGTTGTTTATTTTGACATGTAGATGTGCAACAAAGACATCAAAACGCAGGAAGTGGAATTTTAGAGGGGAAACCACCACCCACTTAGAGGCACACACGCACGCGCAGATACATACGCACACTATTAAGCAAAGGTAAAACTTTGTACACAAGAGATAATAAACTCCCCCGCTATGGATGACTCCCCCTCCTGTCAATTCTGCTCTTTGTCAAACTGCCAGTTGCAATATGAGCTATTCATTGTGAAAAGGTCTTTACAATTACCTAAGCAGGCGACTTTCTTTATGCTGCTCTATTTTTAGATTGGGGTGACACGCCAAACTTCATATTTCATTTCACCCATGCATGCAGATGTTCGAGTGTACATACTTCACCTGCATCACTGGTGTCAGATTGTTGTCTGACATTTTTATCTTCCTCTCTTTCAGGCACACAGGCCACTGTAGATGACATCAGGACGACAAAATGTATCAATAACCACACAGGCATACACCTGCACACATGTGCGTGTAACCATAAAGGACATGCATAGACCAAGTCGCAGATAAACATGTGCACAAACACAAGCACACACATCTAATTTCTTTACCCTTTGTGGTAGACAGGCTATAAGTTTCTTGTGGTACAAAGATAGCAGGAACAAATGATGTCACTCATTGGGTGCGTGTGTTTGCGCGAGGTGTAGAGTGTGGGCTCAGATGGGTTGGTCTCTAACCATAGGGCATAACCTTTGACAAAAAAATGTTTGAGACATTCACACCTCAAGATCACAGGTGGGATTGAAAGTAGTTTGTGTATTTTGTGCAGGCAGACTCTCTCGTGTTCTGTATGTGCACTTCTCTTGACCTCTTTAGGTAATTTTCTCAAGGCTGCGTTGTGCAGAGAGGAAAATGCTTCTCACCACTTTGTCATTGTTCATCTGTGAAAGCCTATCGTGCTTCCTCTTTCACATTAATAAGACATAAGTATTATTATGAATGCAAGTGTTTCCTCATTCATAAAACTGAAAAGTGTTGTTTTTTTTTGCAGGTCCCATGCAAACATAGTATTATCTACCTTTATCATCTCCATCATCATACTCATGAGGATCACTGGGTTTTCTAAGACTATTTTCCTTCAGTTCAGACCATTAAGACCCTAATCACTAGATCTAAATTCGGTTGTGTAGGGCATGCTTGTTTAACTTAATAATTATTTCCCTCCTAGTCATTCCAATACACACGTATCAAGTTAAAATGCTAATAATAAGCTCTGCAAACATCAACTGACTGGAAGTCTGCCACTCAGCGCAAATCGTGAAGCTTGTTCGGGAGATCTGATCCCGAACAGGAAGTTACGTCAGCCAGAAAATTCTTGTCTGCAAGGAAGTTTTTACATTTTATTTTTAACGGCTAGATTGTTGAGCATTCAAAAAACAACAACAACACATATAGCGAAATTAAAGACTTTTGAAAAATCTCTGATTTAATTGATCAATCTCCAACGCTGAAGAATCTAACCTGTCTACCGTTAGCGGTAGTTCCACACAGCAGCAGCAGTAGCAGCAGCAATGGCAGTTGGGCAGTGAGACACATGTCACAACTGTCTGTGAGCCGAAAAACATTTACGCTGGAGCCGAGAGAAGACACTTAAGCAAAATGTCTCGGCACCGAAATGTGCGAGGTTACAACTACGATGAAGGTAGATAGCCTGAACAAGGCGTTGATAAATGTTGAAGCTTCTCAGCTAGGCCTCAAACCACCAAACTGTTAGCTGCTATGCTAAAATCCACTGTTGTTGATTGTAGCTTTAGCAGCTAACGGTAGCTAGTTTAGCTGGAAGATAACGTTGCTGTCGTGTCACTTGACACCTGGCACAATATAAATTGCGCTATAACTATATTATCACCCTATACACCAAAGCTTTCAGAGTAACATAGCGTTACAACTTGATGGGTTATGTCTATAACGTTAATAACGTGTATGTTACGGTAACGCAACATTCTTAGCTCGCTTGCTAACTTCCCAGTGTTTTGATACAAATGTTACGAGCTTCTAATACATTGCTAGATATGTTATATAGACATCCACTGACCCTAATAACTTAGTAAACATCCTAATTTCTAAAACTTACAGTGAAGTAATTGTAAAACATTTCCTCACAATTTACTGTTTGTTATGCAATCTGTACAATTAGCTGACAAGGCAAAGTAAATGACAGCTGTTTTCTTTTTTTTTTACTGCAAGTGCTTTAGCTGTTACATGTGTAGGTTTATGTAAAGTAGAAAAACAATTGAACCTCAATTATATACATTTGTTTCTAGACTTTGACGATGATGACGTGTATGGACAGTCTGTGGATGATGACTGCTGTATATCACCAGCAACAGGTTGGTACCAGTGAATGCAATATTATGGATCAACAAGAATATATGTTAACCAGACATCACATCTCCGAGTTTGAAATCAATAAGTAAAGATGTTTGTGGTTTGTACAGCAAATCAGTTCATCTACTCGCGTCAAGATAGGCAAGCACCAAAGGAGGAGCCTTTAGAAGAGGATGAAGAGGATGTACCCATGTCTCCTACCATCAGCCACAGCCTTGACCCTCTCGACCAAGGTAATATTATGAATTCCACGCAGTGGTATGCAAGTGACAAATGACGGAGATCTTTTGAACTTCACCTTTGTGTTTTGAAAATGAATTGAAGATCCTGTTGAAAACTAGTTAAACTTTCTGTGTATAACTTATGTGTTTTACTTTATAGCCAAGCTGTATTCCTGTTTGGACCATATGCGAACCGTGCTGGGAGATGCAGTGCCAGACTCAGTCCTGACCGAGGCAGCCATAAGATGTGGATTCGACCCACAGAAGGCCCTGGACGCCGTCCTGTCTGAAGACGCCAAGACAGCCCCGGTTACCAGAAGTACCGGTGAAGACACGGCTTCGGTGGCAAGAGTTAGCCAGGAGAAAGCGCCGCTTCCACAAAGAACCAAACAAGAGGCCGTGGCTGAGAAAGGTACGCCTTGAGTGGATCAAATTATGATCATTTTATTGGTTGTGGAATAAAATTTATTAGAAATTGTTGTTGTTAACTGATCCACGTTATTTGCTAAAGAAAGCACAGGATCTTAAAATGTCTTGTCATGTAGCTAGTGATCTAGTTTCCTTTTTAAAGAAACTGCACTCAGTTACTAGTACACAAAATACGGCCTAGTCTATTTGTATCACTTGATCCATAATTAGAAGTAGTTTGTTCAGTATACATACACACTGCCAGTCAAAATATTTTGAATATGCCACATTTTTGCATTTTAAAACAATCAATATGGTTGGCTTTTAGAGTTGTTCTTATACCGATACCATCATTGGAAATGCCTCCTGTACAACCTTAAATGCTTATCAGCTCATTTGCGCTACACAGGAACAACAACAACATTAGCAACATGTGTCACTCGCTACCCGATTCGTACATCCTGGTCGATCGGTACTGTGCATGTGCAATTCCCAACACAGATTAGAAATTAAATAATGGAAGTATCTTAACAAGTTAGCCATCTTGCTTCTTTCTCATCTGTGCTGAAAGTTGCACATGCACAGTACCGATGGGACAGGTGCTAGCAGAGAGTGTAACGTTAGCCAGAAATAGCGAAATGTCAGCAAATTGGCAATGTTTTACTCTGGAATATCTGTCAAACTAGAAATGTATGAATGCCTGTGGATTCTTCTGAAGGTACTTGATCAAAAGACCATTTTGAATAATGTTAATTAGTTTTGTGTACATGAAAGCTCACGTGTGTGACGATGACACATTTTAGCCATGCGAGTGTTTAACAAAGTGCCTTCTTTCTCTTCTTTTCCCTCATGTTTATGGTACGATTCATCTGACTTCTGTTCTGTGGTCCTCCTGTTTCTCCTCTTCGGCAACTGCGATTGGCTTTCGTAAGGTAAGGAGCTTCTCACAAAGACATTACATGCAATGCACATAAACCCCAGACCGATAGGTGCAAACACACACAACCGCGTCCGCAAACAAGTGCACCAAACCTGAGTGACCTCTTATTGCAACATACGGCTGACTTTTGGGTTAGCAGCTCTGAAGATGAACATTTTATTCATCAGAACAGTGGTCCAGGTGTTACTTGTGGTGCCAATCTTGCACAGCTCATGTCTGCGCATGAGCAGAAGAGTAAAGCGTCAGGAGCGGTTGACACAGGGCGAGGTTTGGGTGTTCACTCATTAAGTGCCCTCACAATGGGACCTAATTCCCCACTGTCCATTGTGCCTAACCAGAATAGTCTTTCATTGGGAACGTTGGCGTCTTTAAGCATGACTTCAGCATCTCACAGCTCTGCTCCCCCCCTCCTCTCAGTGTCACTCGGTAGTCTGTCGCTAAACAACCCCAAGATAACAACTGCAAGCTCTCCTCTGGCTGCTCCTCCCGGGTTCAGAAGTCTCAGTTCTGTCCTATTGTGCAATCAGCACTCGGTGGGAGTTGGGATTGGCGGCAAAGCCGCAATGGCTCATCCTAAGGGAAGCCCATCATTGGCTGATTTAATGCAGGAACATTCAAACCGCAGCCCAACCATCAGTAGCTCCTCTCACGCTCCCCAAAGCAGCATAGCTTCTGTGACGTATCAGGGGGGGGCTGCACCAGCACAAACATTCTCGCTGTCTGGGCTCGCTTCACAGCACCAAAACAAGAATACGCACATTCAATCGCAAACACAAAGCACTGAACAACCGGCAAACTCGCTCACCTTTTCTAAACCAACCAACAATACTCGCGCATGCCTAGCTGGAACCGCCTCATTGTCTCAGCTGGCCTCGCAGCATCAGCTCAACAGTTCCTTAACTTTCCCTCAACCCGTGAGCGTTGAATCTCCAGGAAATGCACCGAAACAACCACCTGGCATCTCTGAGCTGCTCTCTTTGTCACAATTGGCATCTGAGCACAAAGGCAAAACCTCAACTACCTCAAATGGGTCACAGTACTCCCTCACCTCGCTCCTTTTACCAGCAAAACCAGAGAGGGCTGGTGTCTTAGCAGAAAGTACTGAAGAGGGTGGGACCAAGTGTAAGCTCGACCACAAACCATACCACCGAAACATCAGGTCACCGAAGATGAAGCAGACTATTGATCTGAGTGCACTCATGGCCCAGTCAGATGGAGCAGGCCCTCGGCACTTTGACAGCGACCCACTCTCACCGTCCTCTCCAGATTCAGTTGACGTGGGGATGGACTCTTCAGTGTTTGCACAACCATCAGTATTTGCGATCACTTTGTCGATTCAGAGCCACAGGCAACAGAAGAGGGTGAGGAATAAGCCGAAGTGGAAAATAAGAGGTCAGAAGACAGGAAGTGGTTCCCAGGCTTTCCTGTGTAAATCCCAAGATGAATTCCAAGAGCAGCATGCACCACTCCCGCCGATTGTACCATTCCACTTCGACGTGCCTTCACCTGACGACATCGTCCGCGCTAATCAGCGAAAAGCTTTCACCAGGTAGACGAGTGGAAACAAATGGCTCTTAATTCAGCCGTGTGAACTCACTTTGGATGAGAACCTCAGATCTTTTTGGTGGTCTTTCCTCCACCAACTGAACTAATCTTAAAGAGATGCAGGACTCATCATCAATTTTTAAAACTTTGTCCCTCATGAGGAGTGAAGAAACTTTTGGGACCAACAAAGACCGACAAATGACAAACTCACTGCTGAAAAATAAACTCTGCCAGAAACCGTATTACTACAACACTTCTTTTTTTTATAGCGGCATGCTAAAAGTCTTAAGTTGCTACTATATACAGATAAATAATGTTTCTTCATCTCTCTGGCAGCTTGAAAATAATCACAGCTAAGTTACAAATGGCAAGTATTTTAAAAACTTTTAAAAATGTTTTTTTCTCATTTACTGTAGTTATTTTTTCTACCTTTTTTAAATTTGAGTCTTATTTTTCTATGCTTAGATAGTCATTGGCTTTTTAATTTACATTTTATTTGTAAAATAGTGTCATCTTATCCGGGGAACATTTGAAGTACATCTCTTTCTGCATGGCCTCGTTTCTGGTTTTGATCTGCATGAACCCTCAAAACGAGAAAGAGGTTGATTTTGTTTGCAGGTGTGCTGCAGCTATTGGAATATGGATCAGTTAACCATTGTTCTGGTTTATTGCTGCCTGGGTTTGAGATCATGGGGTAGACATTTTGGTTTAGAGGACACCTGGAGATTTTCCCATGAGGGAGTGAGAACAAACGCGTGCAAGTGCATGACACACGCACGCACGCACGCACGCACGCTCGCACGCGCGCGCACACACACATAGACAAGTGAACCCTTTCAGTGTTTGATATTGAAAAAGAGTTTACTATGAATTCAGGCACTGTGAATAAAGATTGCACTGAATGAGTCAAAAGGGAATGCCTTCAGACTTGAGGTAAACGGGGGTTTTCTTGCTCTTACAAGCTTTTAACTTTAGGATGTGCAAATGAGTTTGATTCAGTGGGTGTGTCATGACACTCTGCCAGAGGTTAATTTGTCCAATTTTGAAATAAAGATGACTGAATGTACGTTCTCCGAATGCACCTGTGTCTGCGTGTGTCTCTCTGGTTGTGTGTGTGCTTTTGTGTGTCTGAGTGTAAAAATGATCTTTTTAGGGTTGTTGTATTAAACTAATTCTACATAACCAGTTAAACCGGTGCTCTATTCCCTGTTCTCATCTAAAATATAAGTAGAGTATGTATGTTTGTACAGTAGCAACTCTTTATTGTAATAAAGATTAAGGAGTTAAATAGAAGGCATGCTCTGCAGTATGTATCTGGTGCAGTGAATGCTTTTTTTTTTTGTAGGGTAGCCCAGGGTTTGTTTTGGTAACTTTTGAGTTTGAGTCATTAGTATTGGTTTGAATGGTGAAACTTGCCCTGAAAGAAATGCATGTTTAGGACTTCAGATTGGACAAGGACTGGTTAGATGGTTGGTAGATAAACTTTCCAATACTGTTGAGTCATTTTCTTGCACTGCCTCATTGTTTGCATAAATGTGAGAACGCTCTTTGAGTGAAGTAGGGGGTTTGGCTAGATGTGCATTGACTTTATACTGGTGCAGAGAGCTGAGTGAAGTGAACCCTCAGGGTGGCAAACAGACCGCTGAGCCTGAGGGGAGAACATAGTCAACGAGGAGCAGATAGTGGAAATAATGACAAGTCAAACATTTAGAAGTCAAACAGGTTTCTCCGTGTGTGAGCAGTCCTGGGAGTTTGGAAATAAGATGGTTTATTATGGATGTTGTGGTGTGCTTTGTGAGTGAAGATATGTATCATGGTACAGCGCGTTTGGATGTGAAAATCTTGAAATGAATAAGTCTTATTAACAAGTGGGTTTGTCCGGCAACTGTTTCGTCCTTTTTCTATCTCGAGGCGGGCCAGTGTGTGGGTTTGAGCAGGAAGCTGCACTCTTGGAGAAAATGTCACCGACTCGGCGTAGCAGCCGATCGTCTCACTCTCTGTGTGTCTCACTCGCCACCTACGTAGGAAAATCTGATCATGTCTCTTGACTTTCACAGCTTTTGTCAAAGGCTTCGACAGATCAAATCATTTTGTGTCTTTACAGGCTCTGCAGCTCTGCAAGGCGTACATGTTGCACAAACATAGCGCTTTATGTGATGTGGTGCCAATACTGGAAAATACCATTTTACTCACAGCAAGTGGTCAAAAGAATGCGGGTGCGTTTAGATTGACGTGCCATCGGTACTACTGCTTTGTTGTGGTGTGATTTGTTTGAGAGAGAAACAGGATTCCTTATTCAAATGGAAAGTTGCATTCTTGTTACAAGAAATACAAGAGTTGACTTCTAGAGCGGTTGAAGGCACAAACACTCCTGAACAAGCGTATTAAGCAGTGATGTGACCGTCTGCAGAAGCCATGCGCAGTCTGGTTCATTTATTATCTAAATGTTGTGGTTGTGCAGCCTGAATCAAAAATCCTGGCTATGACAGCAATAATGTTTTTTAATGGAAGTGCAGAAATATCTTGTCATGGATCGGTTTGGTACCGATCTGTATAGTAGAATTTGCCTGTTTGTTTTGCATGTTGGAAGCTAAGTTGGAAGCTAAGTTGGAAGCTAAGTTGGAAGCTAAGTTGGAAGCTAAGTTGGAAGCTAAGTTGGAAGCTAAGTTGGAAGCTAAGTTGGAAGCTAAGTTGGGAGCTAAGTTGGGAGCTAAGTTGGGAGCTAAGTTGGGAGCTAAGTTGGGAGCTAAGTGTACATGACGAGTTGTCTTCGAGCGATTCCATCGATTTTCATTTTGTTTTCGGCTGTGGTAGAAATCATTCCCTCATCAGCTGTTCCCGACATAACAAACACTTGTAGTGTAGTTTAGCAGCAACGTTGTTAGCTGTGTGTCTGGCTGGCATTCTCTGTCAGGGTTTCCTCTAATGTATTGCAACCGTGGCGTAATGTTAAGAGTATCCGGTGCTAATTTGAGCATCTAGCATGTGTTGAGAGACACTCCTTTGAATTGTCTTTGCTTGATGCAGACATGATGAACAGTATGATCATGACGGTGCATGACTGTCATGTCAACTTTGCACCACAGTAAAGACTAACAAGTGGAACAGAAAAGCAACTAACTTAATTCACAGCATGGTCACATTGTGTTGAGCCTCTAAAATGAAACGCATCGCACAACTCCGATCCAGTGTGCCGGGCTTTACTCACCTAACACTTCTTTTGTCCATCTTGCCTTTTAGAGATGTTCCGATCCCTTTTTTTCCTTCCCGGTACCGATTCCAATACCTGAACTTGCGTATTGGCCGATCCCGACCCGATACACGTGCGTTTAAAAATAAACAGAAGACTATATTATTATTTTTTAACCACTAACTATGTATGGATGTGATTAGATTGCTATCATTGTTGTGTCGCCTGGCTCAGGTTAAAGCCTTTGTAAAACATGAACAAATACATACAGCGAAAAGAACCTTCGGTAGCACTTATACTCTATGACACCCATGTCTATGATGAAAAACATACTTATGTGTTATAATCTGCATACAGCACTGTATAATCATAGTTAAAAGTTGTAGTTAAAAGATGAGTTGTCAAATGTGAATTAAGTTGAACTCTTTTTGGTATATCCATCCATCGGTGGGGTTTAATCCTAAACGTATACTGTGTCAGGTGACTTCACTTCATCCTATCTGGTGAACATCACCACTCGGTATGATTTAAATCTTCATAGCGTTTACTTTGTTCCTTTTGTTCCCTGAAGATTCAACCAGACAAAACTAATCCCAAACCTTTACAGACTTATTGACCCAAACTCGGATACAACACTTAAATCGGCTAAAAGGTTTTCCCCCTTTTTTCCCCCACTGTAGTCCTATGAAGATTTGAGTTAAATCAAACACAATCTTTTACAGCCTTTAGCGGCCTCAAGTGGTAGGGAGCCTCTATCAATATTTTATACACATAATTCTCATTTTGTTATTGGCATGACCATCAAAGCAGTTGTTTTAAATAACCCTTGTTATTTTACTTCTGCTCTGTTACTCTGACCTGCATGCTTGTGTGTTTGGATGGGTGGTAAGGGGGGGATCTTGATATTTGCATATCCTGGGCGGACTCCCTTTTATCCTGTGCTCAGTTGGGCCCTCAGGCCAAGGTGTAGAGATGACTCACTCGTCTCACTCACTGCATGGGTCCCCTCTTCCAGAGAAATCCTGGCTGAGAGGACACCAACTGTTTACCTGCCGGTCCAAACAGTGTAAAGAGATCCTGCTCTAAGTAAGCCTCACAACCTGATTGCACTGTATTGCTGCCCCCAGGCCTGCCCCAAAAAAAGATCTGGCAAGTCAGTTGTTTGCAAAGGTATTACAGTGTTTTGAGTCCGGTAGTTAGAAAATAGGTTGTTTACTATGCGAGAACTTTGGCGAGTTACGAAGGGTGTGTCTGTCTGTTTCAACACAGGTTAAGATGAAAGTGAATAAAATACAACCATCATGTGCTTAATAATGATGCACACTAGGGACGTGTAGGTTAAATTAACTGATCCTAGTGACCATATTGGATTGGATGTGATCTAATTGTTTCACAGCTGATATAAGTATATTTCAGGCTGGCTGATGTCCTGTTTGACACAGGTGGTAGAAACCTCCTCGTCACTGTAATAAGGACATGAAAAGCCCCCCAGCTGCAGGAAGAACCAGAAAGTCCCCCGAGAGGTCTTTCGCTATCTCATGTTGCCGCTTACTGCAGGACAGAAAACACTCCAATGATGCAGCTTTCAGTGACGACAGTGGTGTTACAGACGTAGAACTGTTTTTAGCTTTCTGCTGTGATCTTTTTAAATTACTACCTTATCCACTTTTCCCAACTTTTGAATTGATAAGGATCAGTGTGTGGGAATAAACGCCATGCAAAATGTCATTATTTTAAAAAGAGAATCAAAGCCTCTTCAGGCTGCAGTGAGCTGCCTCACTTGTGAATCAGTGTTTCAGAATGAGAGGGACTTTTTCTCTAATGCAGAGCCAGTCATTCACAGAATGTGCTGCGAGAGAAAGTCCATTAATAATTCAGTTGAATCACATCTCCTTTCCTCTCATTTCCCTCAGGGTATTTTTTTTTATGATGAATAAACCACATTATGCATACAAGGGATTAGTATGCTTTCTAAATTGCATGCTTAACCAAAGCTGTAAGATGAAGAAAGTACATTTGTACACCTTATCGTGTGCGATAATACACATTCACCTCCTGCCCTGCACTTTGCTAAAGTGACACCTTTTTTTCGGAAGATTCATTCTGTGAAATGCTCCGTCACACTGTTCTATTCACGTGGAGATGGGGAGGCAACGGCCACTTCTGATATTAACCCTCTCAGAACCTGGATGTCACGTCCCCACATATATGCACACAGATGCGCACGGGGTGCAGTTGGCTTGGCTGTGCAGCCCGGTCTAAATGAATCAGTCGCAGGTTGATATGACTGGGACCGGCGGCCATTTGGGACTGGGATGACGAAGCAATGACCTCAGCAAGTCTCACTGCTGCAGAATATGGACTATCAGTCAGATCTATGGATGCTCAGAGAGCAACTGATTGCATCACATGCTCACACAGAATATATATATACCTTCTATGCCAGTAAGACACATGGCTATGACCAGGACAATAGTCATATCCTCTGGATGTCTCAATCAACACCACATGGCCAACCATTGCTGAATAAGCTATGTTAGAATATTACCAGGTATTTTATGTAACTATTTAGCAGATGCACGCAGGCAAGAAACCCTTCAGTCTTACCATGGTTATGAAGAATACGTAGCGACTGTCACCAATTCGTATAAATCACCTCGATGCCCTTTTTAAATAGGAAAAAAATGTAACATTTCATTGGTATTGTTCACAGTGGGTCATCAGGATTGCCTTTGTTTCTGAGGAGGTGTACAGTTTTGCTCCTCTCTTCCCTGTAGCTAAAAGCAGAGATGTCGCTCACAATAAACTGGACTCTGAAGTGGTACCCAAAGTGGCCCGCATGACCGTCTCTGGCAAGAAGCAGACCATGGGCTTTGATGTCCCCAGGTACCTAACACACAGGCCTCTGTCTATTTACATTGTAAATCATTTAATCTTTGCAAATTACTAGTTATATTTGAAATGAAAAGCAGTGAGGGCTTTAAATTTGGATGAGCTGTGAACCTGAGGTGTGTGTGTGTGTGTGAGTGTGTGAGTGAGTGAGTGAGTGAGTGAGTGAGTGAGTGAGTGAGTGATCACCCGAGTAGACTTTCTTGTTTGTGGAATATATCCGCACTAATGATTTTGGAAGATGCATACCGGCATGATCATGATCTGTGCAGAAGATGTTCCACCGTGATGAAACTCATCCGTATTCTCTCCTCAGCACAGCGGAGAACGGCGTTGTCGCCGCTTCGGTACGCCGTGGTGGCAGCCCTGAAAACGGCACCGCCACCGCTGCCTCAGAGGCCGCGTCCAAGCGTCCCGGGACTCCGTCTAAAGGGTCAAATGGAGAAGAGCCCTCCACGGTTCCCACCCCGAGCCGCTCCGCTGGAAAGGCCCGGCAGACGATCAACATCAAAGCTGAACTGGAGAAGAGGCAGGGGGGCAAACCTCTGTTAAATTTGGTGGTTATAGGTAGGAAGAAAAATACATGAAACCACTCATAAATTCATATTTCAGTTAATAGAACGTCAAGGGATCAGCATAATAACAACAAGGGATGCAAAAGACATTCTGCACAAATATGATGTGCAGATGAAAAAACTAAATTATGCTCTATTCAATCCTCGTACTACTACATTGATCGACAGTTAAATACAAAGAGGAAGTAGTCTTCATTTATTGAGCAATATACAGTACAGTAACATTTAAGATAAGATACAGCTAGAGTATAACATGGAGGAACTTATTTAGAAATACAGTAACAACATTTTGGGAGTTAATTATTTTTATGAATTTTTCAACTTTCTGCAATAAATTCACATCAAAATATCCAACATTTGTTAAAAAAAGTACAACATTTTCTGGACTGTGACTTTTAAACTTGAATCGTTTCGTGCACACGTCTAAGTTTAATAGTAGTGAATGTGTTGAACTGCAGACCAGTGCAGTTGCTCAATCATGTTGTCTCATTCTCAGTTAGACCAGAAAAGGTGACTTGGTAGTTTCATAAGTACAGATGATTGTAGTTTCCCACAGCCTGTGAAACCTTTCGTGTCACCACGTTTATCTCCCTTCCCCCCCTCTCACCCTCCATCCTTGTTCCCATTTCTGTCTGCCTTCTCTCCACTTGAGCAATGCTACTTCTTTCCTTCTCCCATCCGTGGCTTCCCCTTTGCAATATCTTATCTTCTCTCTTCCCCTACCTGTCTTATCACTCTTGTTACATAATCCTCTGTCCTGACCCATCCCTCCCTGGTGTCTTCTATCCCTCCCCACACTCTGACCTCCTTTTTATCTTTCCGTCTACAGCCCTAACTCCTGCGCATTATTCCATTCTTCTTCTCTGCAGGTCATGTGGATGCGGGTAAAAGCACTCTGATGGGCCACCTGCTTTATCTGCTGGGCAACGTGAACAAGCGCACCATGCACAAGTATGAGCAGGAATCAAAGAAGGCAGGCAAAGCCTCCTTCGCCTATGCTTGGGTCCTGGACGAAACTGGCGAGGAGCGAGACAGGTACATTTAGAGGGTGAAGCTACTCCCAAAATTTGCCGTTGTCCCCCCCCCCCCCCCTTCTGCACATTGAGAGCAGAGGTCTGGATCTGGTTATAGATGGAGGACACTGGACGCTTACATACATGCAGTCCCTTCCTGCTGTGTGCTTTGCTTGATAACAAGCTAATCTTAAGAGTCAAACATGTTGTCCCATCACTGGTGCTAGTGATTGTAACTCAACGTAATATTGTCCTAGATGTGATCTGGAGAAAACAGCTTGTTCATGTGAAGGGCCAAATCTTTCCTACGCTAGTTGGGGTGTGTTGTGCAGATAACTAACATTTGTATTGATGACCTTTTATCAGCTGAAATATGCTTTATAGAACACACGTCTCCGTTTGCCGTCTCTGTTGTTGTTACCAGAGTGAAACGGAAGCGAAAACCGCCAGAAACAGAAAGTGACTCGGGTGGGAATCCATATTGACTTATCAGTAACTTCTGAAGCGAATGCATAATACTCCGCCCAGCCCACCACAGGGCGGTGCTCTTGAAATGAAATTGGCCGAGGATTTAAATCTACATGACCTTATAAGGCAGTCCAGCTACTCAGCACTCCATCCACGTCCACAAGATTTTTACACTTTGTTCAACTTCTACACAAATGATTGTACAGATGAAATTTTTGACTGAGTCATCAAAAAAACAAATCCCCTCATTTATTTGTGTTTGCTCCAGGGGTGTGACGATGGATGTTGGCATGACAAAGTTTGAGACAAACTCTAAGGTGGTGACCCTAATGGATGCGCCAGGACACAAAGACTTCATCCCCAACATGATCACAGGAGCTGCACAGGTATACCAAGTATCCAAGCATCCAAGTATCCAAGTATCCAAGTATCGAAGCATCCAAGTATCCAAGTATCCAAGTATCCAAGTATCCAAGCATCCAAGTATCCAAGTATCCAAGCATCCAAGTATCCAAGTATCCAAGTATCGAAGCATCCAAGCAGCCTGCACAACGCATACAAACCATCACAGTGAATGAGGGATCTCCAGGTATCAGAATGCAGACCTCCTGATGTTTGTGTTCTAGTGGTGGAAGCCGCCATTATATAAATATATACGATCCCGATATATATATATATATATATATATTTCTCCATCCCGGGGATCAAAAGAGGTTCAAAGTTAATCTAATGTAGTATAGGAGATGATGTAAAGTCCTCTGTCACAGTTCATGCAATTCTATAATTTATGTGATTTTGATCCCCCTTGTATACAATTAAAAAAGGGTTCTTCCAATACCTCTGAATATATCAGTCAGCTACTAGCTAATTGAGCCTCACAGTGAAACTCAGCATCTCTCTTAAGTTAACGAACATCCGCACGATTAAAATGACTTCCTTTCCTTTTTTGGCGGTACCCTTGCCACACCCGTCGGCGTGAATTGAAATAACTTTGGTGGTTTTGGGTGTGGGTGTCACAAGGTGTTTTTGCAGCATGGGTGTGCTTGTCTGTGTCTGTTTCGAGGCACTAATGTAATTTCTCTTTTTACCATATGACTATCCTCCCGATCAGCCTCATCATGTAGTGACTAAGGGGTTTTCTGTCAGTCACATGCTCTTTGAGTCTCAAGATGATATTTCTCAGCCTGTAATTATCTCCAGTAAACGGTTCATTAATTTAACACGAAAACCAAATATTATTGCATTGCTGTTTGTACGATGTACGATTACAAGATAAAACATTCGTCATCGATGAAGAGCAGCAAATGAGCTCAGCTATTGGAAGAACTCACAGGGGTTTGAATGCATAATTGTTCCAAAAGACTTAGGAATTGTATTCAAACATGACAATAAATCGTGAGTATTGTTTATCTTGCGTCATAGTGGCTTCAAGCTTAAATTAAAGTTTGTCTTATGAACTAATAAAGTTCCTAATGTGATGGTTTGATGGGGCTAGAAATGGTTTCTAACATTACAGACACTCTTCTCTTAGGGCTCACAAAAGAGGTTTCACAGGTACCATATGTGTAAAAACACCAGAGTTCAGGCTTTAAATGACCTAACAAGTTGAGTTTGTGTGTGATTTTAAACGCCCACATCTTTGCCCTCGGTTCTCTCTCCAGGCCGACGTGGCGGTGCTCGTGGTGGATGCCAGCCGAGGAGAGTTTGAGGCCGGCTTCGAGGCGGGGGGTCAGACCAGAGAGCATGCCCTGTTGGTGCGTTCGCTTGGCGTCACTCAGCTGGCTGTAGCCGTCAACAAGATGGACCAGGTCAGACTTGCTACACATTACTGACACAAAGTGGGGATGTGTTTTTTTGAGAGTTACAGCATAGCTGATATTGATTTGACCGTTGACACGCTGTAATGCAATCTGCTCCTGGAAAAAGAAAAATCTTCTTTTTATCTAAATCACTTTAGATCAAAATAACTGGTCAAGCAGCTGACGTTATATTTTCTGTGATGAGGTGAAAGCTGCTATATTTCGCCTGCAATAAAGTGGAACCTTATTATGAAAGTTCAAGACTTAACGCTTCTACATTCTCAGGAGAAAAGCCCAAAGACTTTGTGATTTAGTTTCCTGTAATCACTGGCATGTTGCCGACACATTTCCATTTCGATGCCATGCTGAAGGGTGTTTCTGAAGAATGTTTCTGTCTGTGTGTGTTTCCTTTACGCGTATGTATGAATCAGGTAAACTGGCAACAAGAGCGTTTCCGAGAAATCATTTCCAAGCTTGGCCATTTCCTCAAGCAGGCAGGATTCAAGGTGAGTTTGCATCAAGTTACTCGACATCTGAGAACATCGAGCTAGTCATTAACTCATTTTAAGGATACGTATTTCATAGCTTTGCTATTGTTTGATCCATTGTTTACGTGTTTTCCAGGAGTCTGATGTTTTCTACATCCCCACCAGCGGCCTGTCCGGAGAGAACCTCGTCACCAGGAGTTCAGTGTCCCAACTTACCTCTTGGTACTCCGGTTCCAGCCTGCTGGAGCAGATCGGTAATGCACACTGGCATGGAGCAAGCTGCCCAAAGCCTTTACTGCCTTTGGACACTTAGCACCAGGTCTCTTTGAGGGAAAGTAAAAAAAAAACTAAAAAAAAACGCATAACAAGCACAAGCTGCTTCTGCCCTGTTGTCATCATGGGTCTCATGAAAATGCATGAACAAAAATAATTTTAGGTTTTCATGTAAGTTGTTTGCATCTAGACTTTATCCAATTTGAATAAGCTTCTTGAACTCAAAAAATAGTAATCAACCAATAGAATAAAAGTGTTTTCCTGAAAAGCGGTGACACCATGAAATAATACTGACTCTGCTAGTAAGTGATCGCTTTATTCAAGTGTCCATAAAACACATTTGTTTGCATCAAAAAAACTGCTGCCAATGACTTTTCTCTGGGTTTTAAAGTGATACTCATACTAACAAAAAATAGTTGAGTATTAAATACTCCTTCATAGACAAGGGGTGAATGTTTGCTACTCGAAGCACACATTTTGAGTGGAATATTACTTAACAGTGACTCGGTGGGAAACGATTTATTGTGTCTTTAGAGGTTTGTGTGCCAATTTCAATAAAGTGCTGATCGTCTTGACTAATAGCCGGTAAGGGAACTAGCATTATTCCTCCAGTACGAGTGAAAATGATTCATCACCCTTCTCGGAATCATTTCTAGTCTAGCCTGCTTCTTATTGTTTTTTTCCTCTTTTTTTTTTGTCTGTCATCTTCTAAAGACGTCTTCAAAGCTCCTCAGAGATCTGTTGACAAACCGTTCCGACTGTGCGTTTCCGATGTGTTCAAAGGTAAAATCACTGACGCATACTTCCAAGGCATATGATTCCTTCTCATTTCTTTTTTCTGTGTTAAAGCTGATGTTGCATATTCTCTTCCCAGACCAGGGTTCAGGCTTCTGTGTCACAGGAAAGATTGAGGCCGGTTACATTCAGACCGGAGAGAGGATACTGGCAATGCCTCCCAATGAGACCTGCACCGTCAAAGGTACGCACGGATGTGTCTTTGCTTCCAGTCTGGCAGGGTGTTTGACTTTTGTACTTTTTCATGCAGTCCTTCAGAGCATTTTCCTCATAGATGGCAATGAGAGAAGGGCTCACAAAAATCCAACACCCATTACACAGGTGGAAATACCTGAAGAAGACACTGTTCCACTTGTTTCCGCATCAAGACAGCACATTATTTCTAACATATTGTCGCCATCCAACAGCAAAAGAAGCAACAAAAAAAACCACTCCCACATGCATACAAAACTATTTATTATTAACATTAACTCGGGATACAGGATTTTACATTATATGATACTTTCTCAGGCATAATCGATAGTTTGTCGTCTTTGTTTTCTTCCATTTACTGGAGGAAATAACACATCAGCTACAAACACACCTGCGCCTGGATTTGCCTTTTTGTGCCTCTCTGAAAGTGGGCGACTATTGAGTGAGTGGTGAACGCTGCCATCCTGTGGCAGTCGGGGGAATCACACTCAATCTGCTTCTACTGCAGGTATTACTCTCCACGATGAGGCTCTGGACTGGGCTGCAGCAGGAGACCATGTCAGCCTGACGGTCACCGGCATGGACATCATCAAGATCAAGTAAACGCATGTCTTCACTGGTTCTTTATTATATGCCTGCATGTCCTTTTTTAGCTCTTATCATATTTACTGGTGACGCTTTGTTATGCGTATGTTTGGGTCGTGCACATTTGGATACATAATTAGTGATAACTGCTTCCTTCCAGTGTGGGCTGTGTGTTCTGTGATCCCAAGGAGCCCATTCGAGCCTGTACTCGATTCAGAGCCCGAATCCTTCTCTTCAATATTGAGGTCCCCATCACACAAGGCTTCCCAGTAAGAGCAAGCACACACACACACAGTCACACTACCAACAGGCATTATGTTTTCAGGTGTTCCGTACAGACGTTCATATGTCCGGTCCGTTCTCATGAACGCGATATCTCAGGAACACCTTTCTTCAAATTTGGCACACATTTTGGTGATCAACGGTCACAAAACCTGTGTGTGTGTGTGTGTGTGTGTGTGTGTGTGTGTGTGTGTGTGTGTGTGTGTGTGTGTGTGTGTGTGTGTGTGTGTGTGTGTGTGTGTGTGTGTGTGTGTGTGTGTGTGTGTGTGTGTGTGTGTGTGTGTGTGTGTGTGCTCGGTGTAGGTTTTGCTGCATTACCAAACAGTAAGTGAGCCAGCCACCATTAGGAAACTGGTCAGCGTTCTACACAAGAGCAGCGGTGAGGTCCTGAAGAAGAAACCAAAGTGAGTGTGCATTGTATTACGCTTTAGATTACAGAAACAAGTACACATAAAGACGTTACTTACTGTGTGCAGCACTGACGTAATGAATAGTCACTTTCAACAACTTATCACTTTCCCCAGGAAGTGCTTCATGTTACTTTCTACTTCACTAAATATGGTGGATAAAACGTAATCAAATCAAACAATGCTTGAAAATGTAATTCCTGTTTGAACGTTGAAATCCAGGTGGCTGTGTTATCCTTACTTCCTGTTTGTGTGTCTTTCTCTTTAAGGTGTTTGAGTAAAGGTATGAATGCCATCGTGGAGATCCAAACCCAGAGGCCGGTGTCACTAGAGCTGTACAAAGACTACAAAGAGCTGGGCCGCTTCATGCTCCGATATGTCGGCTCCACCATTGCTGCAGGGGTCGTCACTGAGGTAAAGTGCTGCGTCAAATATATTTGATGTTATTGTATAAAAAGGTGTGTCCCTAGTCAGGTTTCTCGTGATTTTTTTATTTTTCCTTACCGCAGATCAAAAAATGAAGGGCCTTTCCCTTTCCATCGACGGAGCCAGTCAGACCGTGCTCTGGACACTGCAAGCTGCCACAGACGAAGTGCAATTCCTCAAGAGATGTCCCTCATGGACTCAGAGCGTCACATTCATTCATCCAACGTCCTCTCCACCCGCCGCACCGGCTGCTTCACCTGCCTGCTCTGATTAACACTAACTGCACAGATTACCATGTGGCAAGATGCTGAGGAGCCTCCAACGTCAAACAGGCGCTTTACCCAGCTATCCACCCACTTCACATCTCCCCATTCATTTGTTAGTTAAACCTTGTTGCTCTAAATTCACTGTTCGATCAAGCCAGATCAATAATAAGACAATCTCACCCATGCCGAGACTTCCACAGTGAATGATGTCACTGTGCTTTTCTTGAAGGAGCCGTAGCCGATCATTCATTTTGACTGAAAAAGTAAGAATGCCGGTGTAGCAACCAGTGCAGAAAGAAATCAGCTGTGCTGTAAGCACGTCATCAACTTCCTGCTTATGTTTGGAGTAAAAGAAGTCCACATTTCGTTTTTTTCTTTTTTTTATGTCAAGTTAAGATGAGGATTCACCTCATGGCTCCTTTGCATGAAGCTCTCCCAATCAAAACATGAAATAACTGATTTTAGATTGAGACCGAAATAAAAAGACGAGATGTTATGTCGTATGGGAGTTGAAGGCAAAACATTTCATATTATTTTTACTATAAATATGTTTTGCATCTCACACTACATAGCCAAGCAGACACGGTCCAGTCTCACCAAAGTAGTTTGTGAACAAACAAAAAGGGAACACTTAAATGTTCACCTCTGGATAAAGAGACATCATTCTAATTTATGTTGGCAAAAAGAGACTTGAAGTACTTCTGCAGTAAAGCACCAACATGCTTTTTGAAGTGCTCATCTGTGTTTTTTCCTATCAAAGACTCAGCAAAGAGGAGGAGGAGGAAGGTTGAAGAAGCTGTGTTTTTGTTTTTTTCCCATGTGTTGGGAAAGGTGGTGTGACGGAAGATGATGCAAAAAATGAACATGACATCAGTAATAATGTGTTTTGAGTTTTGATTCCAGCAGTGTTTCTCGCCTGTAATAACAACATCTGACAACAAGAACTCTGGCGCCAAAGTGGGTTTTCTATTTTTTTTCAAAGTACAAATGTAAAAGTAAGTAGAAAGTGAAAATGTAGAGGTGATCACTTCCCGTCAGCTTTGACAGTGACACAGATGCGATGGTTCCCGCTGGAGTGGAAAGCACCTCAACAGACGCATCTCACCGTCATCGAGTGCGTAAAGAAGAGAACATTAGTTCAGAGTTTTAAAGAAATGCCCACAACACACGACCGACAAGGAACATGTTCCGTTAAAGTAACGTAAGAAATGCATCAAAGGAGATCACAATTTAATAAACAATAACTAGTCAATGGAAAGAGTGAAAGCAAATCAATCTAAAGACACTTTATGCCTTTATTTTCTGTAGTCAATCAAATATGCTTTTTTTAAATTATAAAATGTAGATTTGTTTGAGTAGTCTGTAAAGTTTGTTTATTCACCAAAACTCTCTTTTAGAGTATTTCTGCAAAGGAGAACAGTACACAAATTAAAAGAACATAGTATTAAATTAAGATAAATAAAAATCAGATACAGATGCATATAATGCCTGATGGTGTTTTTGCATTTGTGAGGGTTTCTGGTGTGGGATCTTTATTTGATTTTTCTTTTTGCTCCAAAAATGTGTGACGGTGTCTGATTATGTCTCTGATTAACAATGAGCAATAGTTCCCGTACGCATAGTCGCATACACAGGGAAGTGTGTGTGCGTTAAAGCTGGCTAAAGACGAGTTATGCAGAGAAAGCACAGAAACACACATATTGTAAGTATGATGGTTTGTATGTTGTGTTATTATTTTATTTTATTTTATTTGCATTACATGATTTGGCAGTTTGTGAGTGATGAACCAGCAACCCAGGCTGTGACTGTCGGTCCTCTCCTTACCTAGCTTTGGGTGATTTTATTATCTTTGATCAATTTATTATCTTTGATCAAATTGACACCTGAATATATAATATGACTCACTACAGCTGCCACAGTTGCTGGATGAACTACCAAGGCATCAGTCACAAACACTGCAGTTAAATGACGTGGCCGTCTCAAGAATCCTGACTGATTCCAGACTGCAGAAACAGAACAGCAGTGGAGAGGAACGTCCACCACACAGTCAGTGCGTCGGTCCACCGGAGGGCAGTGTTCAGCAACATGCGAGGTGTCTCGTCATTAAGTCAAAGAAGTGTCCAGTCCCCTTGGACCACGTATGAAACACAAAGCCTGAAAGCCTTTCTGTCTACAGACCTCTGAAGGGCCATCAAGGCATCTAATAGGAACCGTTAAGTCTGGTGGCCCCTACCATGATGTCGCTTTCTCTGTTAATGGATGATGCTGATCACCTGACACCTTTCTGAAGAACTTTCTACAATGGACTGTCACACTAGTTTACACAAGAGTAAAAGAATAACTATAGTGGGCACCATAAACTCTAATAATCACTCTAATAATTTAAAACAGAGGTTTAGTTTTACATTGTCATCATGACAGAAGGTGTTCTTTTGTGGCCCTTCAAGTGTGAACTAGCATGTGCTCCTTGTGATAAACTACATTGGTGATAGTAAGCCACAGCTCTCCTGTGAGCATTAAAAACGGGTTAATCTTCAACATAAAGTAAAAGTCAGAATACTGTTTGATCTCTGCTGCTTTTTTTCTCTCTCTCTGCAACAAAACAATCTCGTCTCAAAGTCCATTTATTTACTGTTCTGGAGCGTTTTGTTTTCTTTTTTTTTACTCTGCATTTTGAGGACAATCTTACCTCATTTCAACTTCGTGTTCCCGAAGCCAAGAATGAATTTAGAAGCTTCACTGTCAACATAGTGGTGAAGTCCAAGTGTGTACATGTTGCACCTTATTGAACAAACAAGTCTCACCGAAAATAACCGACATTTTCTTTTGAAAAGCGAGTTCCCTTTATTTTACTATTTAAAAAAAGAGTCATACACCTTCCTAATGTGTCTGTTCATTTGACTGAATTGATCTAGTTAATGGGCTCTTATCAGCATGACAACCTTGATTCCTAACCAGTGCCTGGGGGAACAAGTAGCCTAACCATGATGCCTTTTATTGTGAAATGTGACGGACGAGGCCGCTCTATAGTGGGAGGATCATTGCAAAGTCTAGGTAACTTCTCTTTACTGGATTACCTATATGATTAGAGACCATTACCTGCAGCAGCATCTCCTGCTGTCCTCTCACTCGGCCTGTTGTGTTAAGTTTGACGGCATCGCAGTGCAGCCATGACGAACCCCTCGGCGCAGAGCTCATACCTGGTCCTGGAGAACTTCATAGGAGGGAAGTTCGTCCCTTGTCGGAGTCACATCGACTCCTACGACCCGTCCATCGGAGAGGTCTACTGCAGGGTGCCTGACAGCGGGGAGGAGGAGGTGGGTCATCCTCAGACGGGAGAGGCTCGTGCAATATTAAGTTTGTTGGTACTTTCTGCAGTGGCCGCAGATGTTTGCATATTTGTAGGCTGGTATGTGTTGTGTCGGTGGCTGCACGTTCCTCCAGCTGACTCATCGTGCATCTGTCATATCTGGTTTGGGGTTAATCATTGTCATGTTCCTATTTTGGTCACTTTTATTTGATGATAAAATAATCTTATCAAACTTTACAAAGGTTGTTATTTATTGCAGGGGTATTGAACTGGATTGCATTCGTTTTTTTCTTCCAAACACTGCTGCATTTAAACCAGATTTTTTATTTAGCATTCTTGCAGATGGTCCAGGAAATGAAAAAGATAATGCATTTTTTTTCATGTCGTATATTCTTGTTGAATATCCAGGTTCTGGTGTTGCATATGAAACACGTTCGGAGGGAAGCACCTTTGTTCTTTACAGTGTCAACAGTGAAGTAATCGAACATGTCAATATACCTTGGGGATATTGACATGTGCTTTCCCTGCTGGGAACCTCCATGTTGGGAAGCAGTTAAACTTCACTCAGAACAAAGTGCTAATCTCTGTGCTTTACTGCCTTCAGGTGGAGGCGGCGGTGGCGGCTGCTAAAGAAGCCTTCCCCGGCTGGTCCGCCCGCAGCCCAGAGCAGCGGGCTCAGGTCCTCAACAAGCTGGCCGACCTGCTGGAAGCCCACCTGGAGGAGTTCGCCCAAGCTGAGTCCAGAGACCAAGGTGTCCTATACTGTTTCAACACATGTGGTATCAACCCAAGACTCTGCCAGATCCAAATGAACACAACTGCATGTTCAAATTTTTGAATTTAATTCCATTTGGAAACCCTAATTTCAAAACTTCTGTTCAAGCGCAGTAGTAACAGACGACTGATGACATGTGTAGGGCTTCAACCGAAGAATATTTTGGTTATCTATTAACCTGCAGACAGATCGATTTAATAATTTGGTCTAGATTGACCACGGAACAGTTCAATCCGACCAAGGGTCATGAAATGGGGTCATTCAAATCAAAAGAGCGTGCAAGTACTGACCAAATTTAATGGTAATCTGTGTAGATTATGAGATGTATTGTGCACTAAAATGACATTTGGCCTGAGGGTGGCACTAGAGGACAGCTCAAGCATTGTCCAAAAATAATCTGTGATCGTGCCACCGGATCATTCATCAAACACTGATTGATGAATGTCTGATACCTGTATTATTCTCTGCTGTTAAATTCTATATCTTTGTTGTTACATCACAGGTAAAACGGTAACATTTGCGCGGACTGTGGACATTCCCCGGTCAGTGCACAACTTCCGCTTCTTTGCGTCATCGGTGCTCCACCACACCACCGAATGCAGCCTGATGGACCACATGGGCTGCCTGAGCTACACTATCCGCTGCCCTGTGGGAGTGGGTGAGAGCTCAGAGTGTTCTCCATTAAAACCTGTTCTATTTTGTGTTTTAAGTGGTTTTTAAACTACGTTGTTGTGCGTGTAGCTGGTCTGATCAGCCCTTGGAATCTCCCCCTGTACCTTCTGACCTGGAAGATTGCGCCTGCAATCGCTACAGGCAACACAGTGGTGGCAAAACCCAGCGAGATGACCTCCGTGACTGCCTGGATGATGTGCAAGTTGATGCAGCAGGCTGGTAGGACTACAGCACCCACAATGCATGAGTAGTCCACTTATATGTACAGAAGTTAGCAGGATTCTCTTCGGAATTATTGCACATAAATATTTCTACACTATTATCTTTATTAAAAAGATAATGCACACCTGTCTGTCTCTGCAGGTGTTCCTCCAGGAGTCGTCAACATGGTATTTGGCACTGGCCCGAGAGCAGGCGACGCCCTCGTCGGCCATCCTGAAGTCCCATTGGTCTCTTTTACTGGTTCCACGGCAACTGCCCAGCGCATCACAGAGCGGAGCGCCCCGTACTGTAAGAAGCTCTCACTGGAGCTGGGAGGTAAAAACCCTGCCGTTATTTTTGCTGATGCAAACCTGGACCAGTGCATCGAGACCACAATTCGCTCCAGCTTTACCAATCAGGTAAGAGAAAAGTGTTAGGGAGTGTTGGTTACTTTTTACTATTGCTGTACTCGTGTTGTATGTTGCATGCTTTTGTGAAGGTTAATCTCAAGGCTGGTAAATCTACTGTTTTGTGCTAATTGTTGTGCTAGTTGCAATTGGAAATGTGTTATGGAATCTGCTATGTTAATGTAATCAAATGAAGTCTGTCACCTTAATGCTCTGTGGCTATGTGATATGGATGCAGTTACATGATTTGTCCACATGAGGGAGATCACAGTCCATATTTTGTCACGAGGCAGATTTTTTTTTTTTTTAAAACAATGTCTTGAACAATCAGTGCTTCAATCTGAATCCTCTGTCTTTCTCCTTCCCTCCTTATGTCAGGGAGAAGTCTGCTTGTGCACCAGCAGGATCTATGTAGAGAGGAGTATTTACTCTGAGTTCCTGGAAAAGTTTGTGGCTGCAGCTAAGAAGTGGAAGACTGGTGCGCCCTCTGACCCCAGCAGCAACAACGGAGCGCTCATCAGCAAAGAGCACCTTGAGAAGGTGATGGATTAAAACTGGTGTGAAAGAAAAATGTTCTATTGTTTCCAATACTCATATACTTTAAGTTGAAATCCTTCTTTGTCTTGATCCCCAGGTTCGAAGCTACGTAGCACTCGCCAAATCTGAAGGTGGCATCGTCCACTGTGGCGAGGGGGTGGACCAGCTGGACCTCCCTAAGAGCAACGCCAACGGGTACTTTATGCCGGCCACCGTCATTTCAGGCATGTCCGACAGCTCCCGCGTCATGCAGGAGGAGATCTTCGGCCCCGTCACCTGCGTCAGCCCCTTTGACACAGAGGATGAGGCCGTTTCCAGAGGCAATGGCGTGCGTTACGGCCTGTCGGCCACCGTGTGGTCCAGGGACGTGGGGAAGGTTCACCGGGTGGCCAGGCGATTACAAGCAGGTCTGGTGTGGACCAACTGCTGGTTGGTGAGAGATCTGAACCTGCCCTTTGGAGGGATGAAGAACTCTGGTGTGGGGAGGGAGGGAGGCAAGGATTCCTACCACTTCTTCACTGAGGTGAAGACGATCGCAATCAAACACTGAGGGAGGAATGGATAAATGTGAAGAAAGTTTATAGACATTCACTCATCTCTTTTGGGCAACTCTTAGGAATTTCAATGACTAGTTTCTCCTCCCACCCTCTCGGATTTCCGGAGCCTGTAATTAAGTCCCTTTAATAGAATACAAAAGTCAGAGTGGAAAAATTCAGATGTATAAACAAACTGAGATCCAATAAAGAAATGCGTCACAGTGCAAAACACTAATATTCGTACGTTTTTCATTAATTCTTTGCTGAATATTGTGAATCATCATCTTTTATTGTTGAGCAGTTGGGGGGGGGGGGGGGAAGGGATTCAAATTTTGAATGAGTGCAGACCAGATAAGGCAGAAACTTATTTTTTGCAGATGTCAAGAAAAGTACAATTTATGAAGAACAGCAGCCTAATCCAACATCCTTTAATGTTTACACTGCAGTCCATTTCTGCGTGACTCAGAAGCATTCTGAAAGTCAGCTACAAACACTGACAATACTAATAGAAAGCAGTATAACACAAGGAGAGTTGTACAATTGTGTGCCTCAGCAAATACCCCTATAGACATATCTTTGTCAAATCACCCTACTACTGAACGTATTTCATTACTGTAATTGTAAAAAAACAAATTAAAACGCTGTAAATAAATGCCACCTGTAGTTCAGTACGTTTTTATGGTTACATTCTATCGTTGTCGTCTGTGGAATGTCGTAAATCTTCATATTTGTCGCATAACGTTCGTCAAAGAGAGATTCTGGGTTCCCGCTGACAGATTAACAGTCACTTTAATATGTTTTAGATTTTTATCAGCGCACTTTGTACGTAGTAACGTGTGTCGAGGTGTTGTCTTTAATGGCCGAACACTCGGTCAAAGTCTGCTCGGTTTAGAATGTTTTGCGTCATTCAAACCTTAACGCGACTGTTTTACAGCGAGTTGTTTTTATGTCGGACCTGCTGACGCAAGAAAGGTGAATAAATGCCAAACTGCCCCGTCTGACAACATGTTTGCAGAGAGGAATAGGAATGTCAGCAAGCTGAGTGCTCTGGATGACCTAGCCTGCTGACATTAGCCTGCTGACATTAGCCTGCTGACATTAGCTTTGCAGGTTTTTAGTCATAAAACAAAGCATCAGACAAACTCACATTTTGACCTGATGGTAGTGTTGCTAGATGAAAAGTCAGGGGATCACGAAAGCTAATAGTTAATGATGAGGGAGGCATGAATGGTTTTACCAAAATTTATGGCAGTCCAAAAAATTGCTGTGATATTTCAGTGTGGACCAAAGTGGTGGGCCGCAACCACTCAAAATGTGTTTCAAGTTTCATTTGACAATCTTCAAAAAAGGAAATACCAATTTAAAATGATGGGTGTCAAAAGGACTCTTTAAATATTAAGTTAAGTGACTTTAAAGTCAGTACATGCCAGTTGAAACAAACATTTAAGTAATCAAACTGCCCACCAAAAGCTTGTTTCATCTTCCTCCTGTAGTTTTCAGCACACTACCCCTCCCCTCTCTGCCCTCTATTAAACATGTCTCCTCACCGTGCTGATCATCTGATCATGATTTAATGCAGAGCGAGATGAGACTGACTGTGCACTACGCATATGAGAATGTGTGCGTGATGCTCTCCGCTCCATCTGAGCCCACGGACCATTTTAGGAAAAGAGGGTAAACGAGGGACGTGTGTGAAATCACGTCCCTCGGTGAGGTGTATGTGACATTTACCATAGAGCGCGTGTGTGTGTGTGTGTGTGTCCCACCCTTTGTGTTTTGGCTAGGGACTGGGCATTGTGCTATGTCACGTTGCATGATTGCATACACACATCCGTGCTCCTGTGCCTTCGACCTAGAACATAACGTGATGAAATGGATACCACCCAAAACTCATGTTAGGAGGTCTGAAGTGGCTTATTGCGCACACACACACACACACACACACACACACACACACACACACACACACACACACACACATCAAGGCAAAATCTTACAATCAGAATGTGAACAAAGTCAGCAATTATTTCATTTTCCTATTCTTCTTGATTTATCTTTCATCTCCCCCTCTTGTGGATGTTTCATTGAGAAGGAAAAGGCTTAGTGAGGCGGGTCTCGCCCCGCTGTACGTGACTTTGAGGACACCCCCGGTGGCTTCAGCCAAACCAAGCATTTAACTTTCGCCTCACTTATCGGGCACTGCGAGAAATGAAAATAGAGCATCCTTCCATTTTATAACCACAAGGAAACTGCAATATCTAGCTCGCCAGAATATATAAAGGACATGTTTTCATACTGCCTGCAGGGATGTGACAGGCTTCATGCAGAGGGCCATCCCATTGATATGTATGTGGAAATAACAGTTACAGCCAACGACCGCTTTCTCTCTTCTTTTGGCCATAAGTCTGTGAAATGTTATCTTTTTATGTGTTATATAATGTACACACAGGAACATTTTGTTTCCTATTTGGAAACGGGTATGTGAATGTGTGTGTGTGTGTGTGTGTGTTCAGATAGAGACCGATAACAAGAGAAAAAGCAACACACAGAGAAAACCTGACTCAACCGCCAATCATTATGTTTCCTTTTGTCCCAGATTCTGCAAATTGAAAGCTTTGTTTACATGTATCACATTAACTACCAACCTCGTCCATTATGACATCTCGAATTACGGGCTATGTGCGTCGTCATTGAAAAGAAAGTTCTTTCTTTCAGTCTCATGAGAAACAAAGTAGAATATGGAACAGTAGAGACAAAACCGGTTTCTAGTCTTCCTATCTCTTTCCTTTATCCTGGCTGTGGTATTTTCCTTTTTCTCCTTTTCATTCTTTTTTTTGAATGTCATGTGCCTCACACAGTAGGCTTGCTCAATCTCACCACAAGCCTCTCCTTCTCTCAGCATGCTCCCGTCACGTTTGGGTTTGGGAATTTTCCACAGCGGGCGGCCTTGGTTTTGTGGTAGATAAGCCCCGAGATGAAGCAGAGTCCCGAGAAAATGCTGCAGTTCCAGCAGGTTAAGTAAACTCGGCTGAGAAACCTGAAGTGTCTTTATGGAGGGACTGAGAGAGCTACTTGGCTACAGGAGGCTAAGTGTTTGCAGCTGCGTGTCAATCTCTGGTAGCTGCCTTACTTTCACCAGTCTGCAATGACAGCTAAAATCGACATATCTGTGATTTTTGTACGTTGCTCTCTCACTCGCACGCAGTTTATTGGTTGTGCGAGTGTGAGTTCAATGCTATATATCCCTGGTGTGTGTATGGATTGCATCATCAAATTTGCTTTTATGAATATTGTGTGGCCCCACCGAAAAAAAGTGAAGCCAATGTGGAAGTGTCTTGAACGTGCTTTCTCTCTAATGGCCAGCAGGGGGCGCCTCTTCTGGTTGAAAATATTGTATGGAAGTCTATGAGAAAATGACCCCTACTTCTCACTTGATTTATTTCCTCAGTTATCATGATAAACATGAGTTTATTGTGTCAAAAGCCTCAATACAGCATGATATTCATTTTGTAAGTTAGGGTCCAATTTAGAGTAAAATAGACGATGAAGCAGGATATGCTTTAGGGCGTGGCTACCTTGTGATTGACAGGTTGACTTTGTCCAGTGACAGTCTGGGAGGCGTCTGTGTTTTCGCCTTACAACTTTAACCCTTTCAAAGTCTGTTTTCAGTTCGTGTAAGTTAATTATAACATTTTTGGAAGCCTAAAAATGTCTTTTGCAGAGTTCAGTTGTATCTAACTCCATCCTCTCGTGTCACGTTTCAGAAACTGTATTCCACGAACCAATGGGTAACGTCACGTTGACTACATCCACTTCTTATATACGGTCTGTGGCTCCTCCACAGTGTTGCTTGTTTTATGCCAAATGACACCAGTGTGGACAAACAGAGTAAAGAGGTTTGGTTTTAAATGGAGCACAGTGCAAACACGTGTCAGGAAGCCCCGGGTCATGGTATTATGACAAAAATGTGCAAAGTTCTGTGTCTGGTTGCAGGTCTGAAATGTTGCCAATCCATCCTTGCATTCTGGAGAGCAAAGTGATGTTGAAATAAAACGTTTTATCGCTGCAACAACGAGGAGTCGAATAGAATGAAGCTGTTGGATATCATTGGACACGTCTGTGGCATATTTTGGCGTTTGATAAAAATCAGCATCAGACAAAAATATCATTACTGATGTAGACTGTTGCGAGGGTAAGAATGTGCTGCCTATTGTCTAAATGTGGCCAGAGATTGCAAGCACACTTTTAGGCATCACAGTTCAACTCCCCAGGCAGCAATGATTCATGCTTGAATAAATAGTTCCCCGCTCATTATCGTTCTAGTATTTGTGCCGTTGGGAATTCTCCTCACCCATTTAGGAAGAGCTAGTTAGTATCTCATTCTCTCAATAACATAGTGCAGGAACAGGTACAGGAGGCTCTGAGGAGATTAAACTGAGCTGCGATGTAGCTGGTGTTGTCCTTGTGGTTAAGTAGAAAAGGTGTCTCAGAGCTCCAAGACGTTTGTGCTCTTGCTATCATATCCCCCTTCGTCGTCCTTTTGGCGATGACCTTCTCATAGTCGTTTGCAATGAGGAGAGGCATTGCAGCACTGTTTGCTAATATCTAGTGCAGAGGACGTCACCATGCCGAGGCCGTTTCCGCAAAAGAAGTTTGCGTAACATCATGTAAATAAAGCAGACACGAGAGGATACAAAGGCCTGGGTCAACCACAGCAGAGCAAACAATACAGAGGAACCAGGTCAGCATGGAAATATTAGATGCTTACAAAGGGGCGCTTACCAATACAAAGTTCAGTCTGCTTGAAAAGTCCAGAGAAGAAGGGACATAAAAGAGTTTATTATCGATAGGACTACTTTAATGGTCAAACATGTAAAAGAGTGGAAGGCGAACTTCAAATCAGACGACTGCTGAAGTGTCCATAAGCGAGACATTGAATACCGACCAGCTGTTATGTCCAATGTAACGTGACATTTTGACTGTTGTCATACCAACATCAACATGTTTGCCCAATGTTTATTTATGTAAGATGCTCTCCAGCTGAAGTACTCTGGGCACAAGGCACTGTAGGCTGCAGAGTGAGAGGGGTCACCAGCGGTGGAGGCCAACGAGCCTGACGCTGCCTCTCCTTAGGTTACCTAACAGCTCTCATCTGACACTAGGGAAGAAAACACTGAACACGTTGACACCTCCGTCGTGCAGGTGATCACTCATCTGTAGTGGAGCCGTGTGAGTGTGTGCTCAGTGTGGGATGCTCTGCTATAGATAACTCATATTCAAGGTTTGACATGCTGATGAATGTCTTTCACATAATCCCATAGCTTGCTCTTTTTACGTCGTACATTTCATACTTTTATACCGTCTGTCGATACATCTTGTGAGTAACCTGCTCTACAGTACGTGAAATGATAAAGTCTTTGGTGTTATTATAACGTGTGCGTTACTGGCTCACATGAATGGTTGAGGTAGAGAGCGGAGGAACAACCTTTTAGTGCCTTTTGAAACCTGATGAAATGGCTTCCACCGTTACTGTCTTTGTTAGTTCACATGACTGTCTGCCAGATAGAAAAGAATATTAATTAACCTCCCTTTCATTCTCTCTGTATGCAGCAGCTCTTATCTTTGCATTTCAAATCTAGCTGGATCTGTTCAGCGCTAAGACTGGAGCCCTGGGTGACTGCTCGGCCCGGATTTATTGAGCCTTAATTAAAGAGTTTGAATGGAAGCAGACAATTGACCTTTCAGGTGAGTATATTTCGTCCAGGGGTCTTTTCACTGGGAGTCACTTTATCTTCAAAGGTGAATAGATGCAAGATAGAGTTAGCAAGTTAATAAAGATCATGAGATGTTAAAAAAAAAAAAGAAGTGTTATTTATAAAAGCAAGTATGCTTGTGTAGAAAACTGGCTGCAAGGTTGAATCATATCTCATGGAACTGTTTTGAGACACAAACATTGAGTTTTAACTTTCCCATTATAATGTAAGTGTCTACAAAGTTCAGATTTACGCATCACCAAATATAATTCTTCTAAATTAGTTGTTACTAAAGATTTACCAAAATGCTGAGGCATCAGTTTTCCTTTGCTGCTCTGCATCATTAAAAGTGTTAAACACTTATTTGTGAATGCTGCATCTACATTTGCTGCATCTCTTAAACACATGTATTTCTTGTGTGCTTATGACAAAGTCATACCAACATTTACAAAAAAACTGGCATATTTCTATATATTTTTAATGCCCCCCCCCCCCCCCCCCTAAATCTGTAATTTTCAGAAGTTATGCTACAGCTTGTGATTCTACGGTATCTTCCTGTTTGTAATTGATTGCTTTTGAATGGAAAGTGCTCCAGATGTTTCTAAAATATTGATTTACAGATTACAAAAGTGTGCACTGGCTCAGACATTCCTTAAGTTTTAGCCATGCAACCGAATTCAGCAAATCACTAGCTTGAAGCTAACTAGTAGCTACTAAGAACCTACTAGGAACTGACAAATAGTCATGGTTCTATGAACAGCTGGTGCAACCAAATCCTGTCATTCTGATCCAAACCCACATTTTTTTCTTGAAATGTCTTGAAGAGGAAAGACATTTAGCCTCACACAGTCTCACGGGTTTCTCTTCTGCATACCGGAGAATATATGAATTCAGAATTCCTACAATTAGATCCTTTCAAAAATATACCTTATGGCAGTAATGTCTCACTGGAAAAGGGCTCACAAAGCTTGATTTCATTTTCCATGCAGAGGGGGAAGGATGACACCAAATCCTCCCCTGAATGGAGAAATAACGAAGCCAACATGTCATGGTGGAACAGTGTGCAGAGCCTGTCGCCTCCAGCATGGCTGCCTCACAAAGGCCATCAGAGTTCCGCTGAGACCAGCACAGAGCCGAGGCCTGTCTGTCAGTGCGTGGGTGGATATGTGTGTGTGTGTGTGTGTGTGTGTGTGTGTGTGTGTGTGTGTGTGTACATAAGTGTGGAGAGAGGGAGAGAAAAAGAGAGACAGAGAGAGGGAGAGTTGCCTATTTAATGCTGAGTAGTCAGTTCCAGGCTGTAGGACCAGATGGCCCAGTTTGGCCTTTGATTGCACAGGCCATGGTCCAGGTAAGCATTTCAGAATCAGAATCAGAATCAGCTTTATACGCATACATGGAATTTGTCTCCGGTTTCCACTCCGCTCTCAATATACAAACACAAATTTACAATAAACAAGAAAATCTATGTATAAACTCATGGAAACACACAACAATATGCATATATATATATATATATATATATATATATATATACACACCAGAATAAACCAAACCTTACCTCCCAGCCAATGTTTTAGTTTTCAATTCCTGCCTGAAAAACTCACATATCAGGTCATAACCTGAGCCTCTCCTCAGTCCTCCCACCTAAACGTTTTTTGGAGAATGGAAAAAAATGACATGTGAACAGAGGGAGACAGAGCAAAAGAACATTTAGATGTTCCTATTTGAGGGTAATAACTCACAGAGCAAGAGAAAGATATGGAAATAGTAGCAGCATTACTTTAATCTGCTACAGAACTCATTCACTAGTTTAAAATGTTTCAGTATTACAAAAACAAAGCCCTCTTACTAGATTTCTTCCACAATCTCCCCAGTATCCCATGGCCTTCATTAGCGGATGGAGTTTGCTAATATCAGTTAGTTCATATCATATTTCATGTTAATTGTAACTGTTCCATTGTTAATCTTTCATTACCTGTTTATGTATCATATAGTATGTTAGCAGTCAAAAGAACAAGCTATGCATGAACGGAATCTACTCCCTAGACGAACACAACGAAACGGTAAAGTTTGATTTAAAGTTTTACTAAAACATCATCTTTTGACTAGAGACCTTGAAAAGGTGAAGACCCTAGTTGGTTAAGTTTTGAACAGAGTACGAATGTGATTTGTGAGTTTGATTATGTTGATAGATGTTGTGGCCGTGGAGGGTTTGTCTGTGGATTGGTAATATTGGAGTAACACACACTATTTTTATGTATTTGGATTATTACAGTGGATACAGGAGTGAAATGGACTGTACTATAATTTGCAATTAGTTGGGGACACTGGAGTGTAACGGACTATTTCAAATCTTCTGATTATTGAATTGACAGTAGTTGTCTTGTCTGTCTGTGTGTGTTTGTGTGTGTGTGTGTTTTAGTCTCGTCTTGTTCATTTTGTACTGCTATGGTTATGATGTAAGTTGCAATGTTTGCATTGTCACTACGTAAAGCTGCTGCAAAGCTGTAGCTAATAGGTAACTTTGAAAGTGCCAAAGTGCCAATCCCAATAAATCCCACCAACATCTGCTGTCTGTCTCAGGTACAGTATCTATTATCTACCTGTATTCCAGCCCTCCTCTTCCCCTCTTTACCTCCACCTCCCTTTTACTTTCATCCTACCTCTGCTTGTGCATCTGTCCCTTCACCCGCACTCATCTTTTGTTTTTTGGGGGCGTGCACCCTTTCCTGACATTTTATTGGTTAGCCTGTGACACACCGCCAGCTACAAAACATCAAACACATCTAACTACACAAAGAGTGGCGACCCTTCCTGACTCAAAAGGCGCCATGTGACCTCTCCGTCTGTTTACATTTGCTTCCTGTCCACGACTGACAACATTGATCCCTTGTCGCGTCGGTGACAAAGATAATAAACACATACGCATTCCTGACATAACTCAGCTTTTTATTTGTCCAAGCGGCATATCATTTTCCATACATCCATTTTTTTAACCATCTAATAGTGAATCCATTCCATGACCTCAATGTAGGCTGTAACATTGCATAACATGGCAAATATTTACCAATCAAATTAGTGCAAGGCCAATTCAGTTTGATACTATTATTTTAAAAGTGCATTGATTCGACACACACGCACACACACACGCACACACGCACACGCACACACACACACACACACGCACACACACACACACACACACACACAGACACTAGCACTGACACACACACACTCCTTGCCGTCTCGTTTCGAGCTTTCCGTGACAATAGGGCCTTGTCTCAGTGCATTTCCTGACTTAGTGCAGAGAGAAAGGGACACTTTCCGGGGATTCTTCTGCTGTGTTGGCCTCATGTCTATTATTACAAATACACACACACACATTTGTGCACAATCTGCACAACTAATTTCACTAATCAGCCGTATGCCGTCATAAATGTGATCACTTTGTGGGCGGACAATGAGCCTTGTTGTGTCCTGTACTTGTTGGCTGCGGTGTACGTTCTGATATGATCAAAGCCGGTTTTCCTTTTATGTGAAGCGTCCCACCAGTTCTCTACTCATGCGACATTTGGTAAACCCTGTACAACAGTAGTTTATTGTGGAAACGAAAATCTGTAATGTCGTTTTAATAGGATAGTTCGGTTGTCACATTCGTGCACTTTTTTTGCTTCTGTGTGGGGATTTTATCTTAACTTATTACTGATTTCATTCTCTGTGGGATCCAATTCATCACAGACGGAATCACTGGTAGAATTTGAAAGATAGACGGCTGATGCAACTAAACCACAAATTATAAAAAAAAACAATAATTTGTGGGTCTGATTTATGTTTTAATGCGCAAAATATTTCCTAAAACATCTGGGCTCTGTAGTTTTTAGCAAATGTTATTTAAACAGGAGTAAGTAGTGAATTTGTTGGGAACTACTTTTGGCTGTGGATTAATACACAGTTGATGCTCGTGAGTTTTTACGGTAGTAGGTTGGTGTTTCTAGGACTGGGACTGAATTTAGTGAGTCGAGAATACTGAATAAGGAAATGTTAATTCCTCTACACAAAATGATGCGTTTCTTTCGGACTTTTCTAGAGAAATATTATATTATTTTCTCTTCATGTAAGTATTCAAATGTAGTCTCATCGGGGAAAATCACATACATCTGGCAGACCGTATTCATATGCTTTCCTCTCCGTTCCTCTTCCACTTCTCCGCTAATTGGATGATTTGGCATTAAGTATTAAAGTGTGAGTGTATTGGTCCTCTGTGTGTGTTGCGTAACACTCTGTTTGAGAAGTGCTTGAAAAGGAAGCGGAGCACTTGTCCTAGGGTGCTGTCAGTCGTGGCACTGAAACCAACTGTGGGCTTGAATAAAAAGGAGAGAGGCAGAGATGATCTGAGAGGGACAAAAAAAAGAAAGAAGGTTGTGTAGATGCTCAGCGGGGCCTCACAACACCCGCAGGCCAGCCATCTATTGGCCCACTGGGATGTCGTGCTCAGGATACAACGAGACCAGTTGGGGAGAAGAGGAGAGGAAGGCAGGCAGGGAGGAAGGAAGTGGCAGAGACTGAGACAAAGAGGGAGCTGAAGACTTGCAAACTCCAGAGAAAAGAGTTATGAAAAAAAAGGAAAATAAGATGAGTAATGGAGTCGTCATGATATTGTTTTCAATAGTTGCCCATTGTTATGAAATTGTGCTTTCAAAATGCATGGTTTCATGTAATCACATATCATTTAAGTCCCTCTAAAGGCATTGATAATAGTGTGTATGAGTGAGTGTATAAAGGGAAATGTCAGAAAGGAAATCAAGATTAAAAGATTTGGGAATGAAGTTGGTCCATTACAAATAAATGTATTGTTTCGCATCTGATTGCAGGAAAACGTGCTTGAACCTCCATCTCTTTCCTTCCAAAGAGTGACCTGAGGCAAAAATGCAACTCCGTCACAACGCATCCTTGATCTGTTGCTTCATGCAGTGTTTTCCACATCACATCCACCCACACTGACGCAGCATTAAACATGTTTTTCACACAAGGATTTTCAATTAATTGACCTTATTCCCTCACACTGACCTGAGACTCCCCCTTACTAGTCCATTCTGATTGGCTGGGTTGCTCAACAACAACAACTTTCCCATGCCTTCAACCTGTTGCTTGTCCAATTACTATAGTGTTGTTTTTTTTAATCCTGTGTCCCCATGTGAGGTTCTCAGGGACGGTCTTATTGGATTGATTCAACCTCTATAAATGCTTGAGTTTGAGTTGATTTATGCACATTTATCCCCATCAAAGCCCCCTCATGGTTTATTAACTTGTCTCAGCTACCTGTTTTCACGTTTGCATAGGACTCAAAACGCCCCCCAAACATTGAAATAACAGAGCTGACGTGCAGCTGTTTATGCACGTACTGTTTAAAGGTGGAAGGGGAGTATTTAGTGACAAAGAGGGAGGGAGGGGAGGAGGAGGAAGAGGTGAATGTTTTGGTTTGGAGAGGGAAAGTGTGCGTACGGTTCGGGTCAGCATGGAGCCAGGGTATAAAAACACTGGAGGAAACACTATGTGTAATGTGGATGAATGAACACCGGACTAAGGTTACTATAGTACACGCACCGAACATGGATTTATTTGTGTGATACATGGATTCACGTTTGAGAGCATAAGGGCAAGTTGTGTTAACATTCATTGACAAAATGTTACACAATTGGATAGAACATAGTTTTCAAACCAAAACTGACTAATAAATCAATGGCCTGCATTATTCATGCTCTGATTTACTCTAATTTGGAGGCTTAATGTTCTCCCGATGTCATCACTTTTGCCATATTGGTAAATCTGCTGCAGCAGCAGGGAAAAGCAACAGTAAACATTTCCTCCTAAACTTTTCCTTCCAAAAACAGCATTTTGAGCAAAAAATACCATTTATAACTCTTCAATTATAAGTCCGCTAGTTTTAAACACTGTACCTTGTTGATTGCAATTATTTGACACAGACAATACTTTGCAATAGAAGTATGTTAGATTTGTGATTTGTGCTCCCAGATAAGCCAAATATGGCTGTGGATTCTAAACCTATAGAGTATGAGCGCTAAAGTCACTAATAGAATGGTATGGCCAAATGTGTAAAAACGTACAATAATATCCACGTACGCAAAGGATAGTCTACACATCATTTATTACACTCACTATATTCTCCTCATTATTTCGGTTGCTGCCCAAACAGCACAGATCTAATGATACTAGGATGGGGTAAATATCATGTTACAATTGTGTGCGGCCTCTGAACATCAACATACCTGACCCAGTGCATCATGGGATACATTGTGCCCTTGGTAGGCTTCAGCAAATGGCTAATGACAACAACAACAACTCCTTTCAATGACATTGCTGATCTTAACGAACTATTTAGAGTATCAATGCGCTGCATATGTTTATACCTCATAATACATTTCTAGTTTGTGACTACAAGTGGGCTACATGTTGTGTCAGTGACCAAGCCGCTTGCACCAGCTCTTTGTTAGTGAATTAAGATCGCCACAGCTTATGGCCGGATTGTGATGAAATGTGCTCTGATATTTATGCTTCTATCAGATTATATTTTAGCCACATTAATGTCTGGCTTTGAAAATGGCAAACATTTAATTCAATTTGGAGTAGTATGATGGATAAGGGTTTGTGCTATGGGCTGAAATTAGATGGGTCAGCCTCGATCATAAGCGTATTTTCTCATTAATGATAGCATTATTTTGAAAGGGCACATCGCCGGTGAGTGACTGCATTCTATACATTCACAGTTCTATTGTCTAGCTGCCACTTTAATGATACAGACGCCGTTAGATACGTTTTCAAAACAATCCTGTTCCGCCTGCTGCTTTAGCCTCAGAGTAAAAAGTAATGATAATAAGGGGGGTGATTCACAAAGGAAAGGACAGATCAAAAGACAATGAGACAGGAGAGGATAGAGATTGGGTCATCACCTCCTCATGGGCTGACAGAGGCTTTGTGCTTCCTATCTATTAAAAGAGCTGTGTTGAACTCCGGGTCGAGTGAAAGTGTGTGCATGCTCTCCGGTGGTTAGAGGTTAGGGTCTGTATAAACAGGAGAGGATTTTGTGCACCAGTTCTTTTCTGATTCTAAGTCACTACCTCTTCCATACATGTCATCAGATTGCGTGTGCATGTGTGCTTGTATTTGACCTGCAGGACACCAGCTCAGACTGCTGTCTCCATGGCGAGGGCTGCTTCCTGTCATCGGAAGGCTGGGCTTCCTGTGCTGAGGGCGCTGTTACAGTTGGTGAGTGTACTATACACTTCTCATATTGGGTTACTTTTCAGCATCAAGCAGATGGGTAAGTCCATACATTTGTATACAATAAACTATATACTATACTATATAGGTATTGTTGTTTGTGGTACATTTAGGGACTAAAATATTTATGCAAAAAGCAAATCTGAATTCACCCCTGACCCAAAACACTTCACTGGCCAGTCTTCATCCCATTGTTCGAATGGCAGCACAGGTCGGGGAGGCAGAAACAACATCCAGGAAGCTGTTTCAGTCCACAAGAAGTCCTGCACACTGTATGACTCATCACCCCCCCCCGTATCTTGATTAGTATTCTGTAAGCACGAGACCAAAAAGATAGAGCTGAAGTGAAACAGAGGCGGGTGGGTGATGTTTGGGGCGAAGCTCAAGTTGGAGGGAGCCTCTCAAAATAGCAGAGGCAGGTCAAAGCCATTGTTTGAACTGTCCCAGTGTCTGCTCTGCAGACTACTCCATCCCTGTTCACCACACCCCAACTACTAAACTGAGTGGACAGTAGACACAGAGGCACCGGGGCAGGGGGGCAACTATTTCACGGCATGCTATTCTTTGAGGGTGGCTATTGTAAAGCATCAATAGGACAATAGGACGGTGCTTTCAGTAAAATAAATGACAGTGCTGAATGTAAAACTTAACATTTGTTATTGTATGCCAGTATACATTACGTCTGTGTAACTGTGTTACTGTGTTGTTTGCATCCATCGACAGTATAGCAGTACACTACAGATACATTATAAAGTATATTTTGTTGTTGTTAAAGTCAGTCCAGAGTGTGACTTCTTATTCCCACTGACACTGAAGCCTCCTGAGCATTGATGGAAGTTTCCATGACCTTTTCTACTTACGTTGCAGCCTTCTAAATTAAAGCAGTGATTGACTGCCAGTGCTTACATAACAATGGAAATACAACACAAAGTCTTAAGGCTGTTTTGTAACTTTAAAAAATTGCAGGAAATTTATGCACAAGTAAGTATCTATGGTTGAAAGTTCCTGCTCAAGGGTTGCAGAGCTGACAAGGTCACAGTAATTTCACTCTCAAGACAAATTTGCTTATTTTAAAAGAGATTAACAAACCAGACACCATAATCACTGCTAAAATGCTGCAATATTAACATTCCCATAATGTCTTATTTGGAATAAAGCTAATGCACAAATACTTAAAGGTGCTTTTAATAGTGGACTCTGTGTTTTTTGAAAGAAAAACAGATCGCTTGAACACATTTTGGTCTTATATTTACAAAGGTGACATTTGTACAACTTCATTGTTATAATGCTTTGTAATAAGACATTGTTTGGACAACATAGACAAATGGTTTACAAATTCTGAAAGCTGAAGACTCCATGTTTTCAAAACCGTTTAACATTCATACTTTCTATAAACAGAACTGTTGTAACCACGTCATAGAGGTAAGATGCGGTACCAGGTTCGAGTTACTTCTGATACCAGTTTTGAGTCCAGCCCTTGTTTCTGTGACATGCATCAGTTATAATATGAAATAACACATTCCAAGACATCAGGCCATTGGTTTTCCTATAAGGCATTCCTTAAAATATTCATGTGTCTGGTATATGTTGGCTGTCTGCTTGACATTTGAGACTGACAGCGGGAGACAAAAACTGCTGATGTCCATCTGACTTTTTGTCTTTTGTCAGTTAAAATCTGTTTTCTTTTCTCTCTCACAGCCACTCCCTGTGGCATACGAACAGGTTTGTGTTGTTGACATACGCAGCAGAAGTCAACTGTCAAAAGTCAACTGTGAAGAGTTTTCCGCAACGGACAAACTCACCTTACACTGTTGAGCCACCCAGCTAGAGTTCCACACAGGCTAAAATATACACTGACACTTATTTGACCCAGTTCTGATTGTCATCTGGCCAGGCAAGACTGGTACTGCAGCTCTGCAGTATCTGATGAAACTGTTCTTCTGAAATGTCGCTTGACATTTCAGAGCAGCGCCGCTCCCTGCACAGTGAGGCAGTCCGCATCTTTACGTTATAGCTGATATGTATCAAGCAGAACTAAGAGAGAGATACAGAGTGGCGAGATTGCACAAGAACACCCACTCTATCTAAAAAAGACTCTGTGTGTGTGTTTGTGGGTGTGTGTGTGTGTGTGTGCTACCACAACTAATCGGTCCATAAGAAGCAGTAGGTGTCACAGCAAAAATATGCAGGATGTCGGAGTTACAAAAGTGAGTTTTCAACCAGGAAAGTTGCTGCCTACTCAAAGATTAGATAAAAGACAATAAACTCTGTGCACAGAGGCATCGTTCTGAATTGGAAAGCAACCACTCAAACCTGGACCGAGGCGTACTTAAAACACTTCACTTTTTATCTTTTCTGAGGGCTCGGACAAAGACAAATGCAATTAATCGACTCTCAAATACTTTCCTGAGATTGTTGAAACTCTATGACTCAATGTATCGTCCTGCGAGGCAAACCATACCCATCTGGCACATGAGGAGGATAAATGAAAACCTGTGAAAGAGTTTGCAAATAGCATCTGTCCCATTTTGGCAGTTATCTTCAAAACTGGCCTCCTCTCCCAAGCAAATAGTGCCACACACACACACACAGACTTGCTGTCAGAGACACATGATGGGTGGTTGTGTTGTGTTAAATAGACCAAAAATAAGAAGTGATGTGCCGTAAAAGAAAAGTGGGTACCATTTTGCAAGAAGGCACCCTTTATCTTTAGCAGCAACAGTAAATAAATAATTTACTAATGCTTTAGACCTCACTTATTGAGCATTGACAAGAACTCTTTTGGGGTTTCCAGATTGTTCTTAGAACTCACTATTTATTAAAACATGAGATAATATTTAGAGCTGCTTTGCCTCTTTTTTCACATACATATGCACTGACCCCAACCCTCTGACGTGAGTGACCCTCACCCCTTCACTCCAACGACTAATCCAACATACTCCCATGACGCAACCATGAAGTCAGTGATGTAATTTCGGTGTAACTGCACCGATGGCCTTTGGCACCGGTGTTCTTTTCACCAATGAAGAAGAACGTCAGACTGAGACGTTAATATTCACTGACGGACAGAGCAAACTCACAAAATGATCGACGTTCATTGTTATGTAACCTGGTGTGTCTCTCTGTGTGTGTGTGTGTGTGTGTGTGTGTGTGTGGGGTGGAGCCATTCACTTCTTATCCTATCCATCACAAGATTGTCCAATCTGAACATTTTCTACAAATATAAAGACAAGTGAATACAAATTGGTAAGGAATGCAGAAGTGTATCTCATGTTATATCATTTATCAAAGAGAAAATAATATGCTCACACATCTTTCCCTTTTGACCTCTTTCCCCCCTCTATCATTCTCTTTTATCCAGCTTTATTTAGCTCCGTCTCTTCTTCTTTACTTTCATCTTTTTCATCATTTCTACAGATATCCTTGTATCCTTCACAGATCTAAGCTCATATGTAGACACATTGTGCTGTGTTTCTCAATGTGAGTACAAGTTAAGTGAGCACACTGCTGATTTATGAATGTGCTATCCTTGCAGGGAATACAAGCTGATCGCCGGCCCAGAGAAACGAATTACTCTGTCAGTTGGAAGCAATATGCAAGACCAGGGAGGAAGAGGATAGTGAGGAAAAGAGCAGAGGAAATAAAGAAGCTGATCTAGGAGGAAGGGGAGGTGAGGAAAGAAAGAAGAAGAGAAGATATAAGAAAAAAAGCTTAAAAGGAGGTGATGACTTTGAAGAACAGAGGAAGGAGGAGCAGTAAGATTTGGGAGCAGTAAGATTTGGGTCCTGATAATAAACAATTTGGAGGAAGAATATGAACAGCGGAGAGAAATATAGAGCCAGAACCAGGGGAAGGAGAGAAATGCTTGCTGTCATAGAGGAGTCAATTAGTAAGGGGTGATGAGAGGAGAAGGAAAATAGGAGGAGACAGAGAAGACGTAAGACAGAGCGCACACACAGAGACACACGGAGTCAAGCAATCAGTGGTAATAATAGTGATGTCACATTTCCTTCACCCTATTTTTAATACGTCTTTCTCTTTGAGACAGATGGGCCTGCTCTGTATGCAAGACATGACCCACTTCCCCTCATCTGCCCTCTGTGTGTGTGTGTGTGTGTGTGTGTGTGTGTGTGTGTGTGTGTGTGTGTGTGTGTGTGTGTGTGTGTGTTGTGTATATGCTCATGAATTGGCATACCAAGATTCAGTCACCGAGTAGTTTCAGCAGGCTCCCAGTATACAGACCTGTCCCGCGCACTCATTGGTTCGCGGGGATGTGCCTCAGCCAATTAACTTGCAGCAAGATTTTATGGCCAGGCTTGCGTGTGCAATCAATTTGTGTGTGTGTGTGTGTGTGTGTGTGTGAGAGAGAAAATAAAGAGAGAGAGAGAGAGAAAGCAGGAAAGAAGGTCAAGAAAGAACATTAATTAACACGCCTGTGTATGTAGCAAATGCAATGTATGTGCCAGGCTATGGAAATAGAGAAGATGCTGCGTAATGACACATTAGAAGCAATGTAGGCACCAGGAGTGATCACGCACCTCACAGCACCTATTTCTCATTCTGTCTGACTCTCTACTTCCCTCTCTTTCCCCCTTACTCATGCCAGTTAATGGTTGAAGGAGCCGAAAGAAACCCCACAGGAATCAAATTGTAGGGGGTCAAAGAACCAGCCAGTGTAGTCAGCGGTGCTTTGTACACCATACCTGTGGGTTCTCTGTGGGTTGCTTTTTGGTTCCACTTTGCTGCCTTTGTTTTCACTGTGTGGCATCTAAAAGACTACAAGACAACCACTAGGGTAGAGTGCACTGCCCACTAGTTTATTACTGGTAGTGAAATGTCAGGTCGATTTGTTTTGGAGTTAGTAATAACATGTCTTGCCGGGCCACGGTAACCTACATTGGGATGCTTTTCCTAGTGTTTACAGTTTCATGATAAAGTTGATGTCACAAAATATCTGATTGATTCAGCACAAATCTTTGGCCTACTTTGACAAACAAATCTTGAAAATCTTACAAAGTCAAATTGTGTCTTTAGGGAGTGATTTGGTTTTTCTAGTCATTTTCCTTCTTTTTTGTTGTATTTTTGTTTTTCTCTGTTTTTGTCAGGAGAGTATATTTTCTTTCTCAGCTCACTATTCCCTGGAACACGGCCGGAACATTTCCATTTCAAAGCAATGCTGGAGTCTCTAAATCAGTGTGTGTGTGTATGTGTGAAAATGCGTGCATGTGTACGTGCGTGTGTGCGCGTGTGTGTGCGTGTGTGTGTGTGTGTACGCACATCAGTGTTTGAGTTTGTTTGTGTGTCAGGCGGCTGAACTCCGTGACGAGACAGCTCTCTGATATCTTCTGCTCAGATGTTCAGTGACATCTCTCTTTGCTGCTTACCCAAAAGCCAAACTGTTATCTTATACACTCTTCAAAGGCACACAGATGAATGCACTTTTTGCCAAAGAGGAAGTGAGTGAGGTGAATAAGGAACAGAAGGAGAAAAAGTCCTGAGCAGACCTCAGTCAGTGCCTGCATATAAAAAGTGCTCCCTGCAAGGAAACACCATTTTAAGTCAAATAACTTTGGCTTCAATTAAATATCTAATGCTTGGTTCATATTTTGCCTATTTACAACTAGTCACATGCATTTTACATTATTGTGGAAGTGCTTTTTCCTACCCTCAAGTCAGCTATGGATTATCTTGACACAGTTAATCCAGCACAAAGAATACTTTAATTTGTTTATTTGTTTGGGGGAGCAACCATTATTCAAATACATAGTAGACCCTTTTGTCCAATATTTATTCATTGTCTATGCTAAACCAAACTGTCCTCCTTTTGCGACATAAATCAGTCATGCATTTAAAACACCCAGGCTCTGGTTCTGAAAAGTGAAGCAAATACAGAAGTCCCTTAAATTTGCATTCTCACTACTGGCCATCAGGGGGCGACTCCTCTGGTTGTATAGAAGTCTATGGGAAAATTACTCTGCTTCTCACTTGATTTATTACCTCAGTAAACATGAGTTTATGGTCTCAATCGCTAATTTCAAGTCTTTCTCAATACAGCATGAAGTTCATTTAGTACATTTTGATCTCATTTAGAGTAAAATAGACAATAACAGGGAATGTTTTAAGAGCACGGCTACTTTGGGATTGTAAGGTAGCTACCATGGCATTGTTTGGTCTGGAAGTTGTCCGTGTTTTCGTCTTAAAACTGTAACCCTGAACACAGTGTGTGTTCACCTCACCGCTAGATGCCACTTAATCTTACACACTGCTCCTTTTATTACAGATACACATTCATGGAATTTATTGGCATTATTTCTCAATACAACTGCAGTTTGGATAAACTTGGATTAAGATTTTGGTGATTTAGTCTAAAAACGGTTCAGCTGCTTCAACTCAGATCTTCATACAGAAAAGTAATCTGGTTTCCTGACTTGCACATCTTTATTTATTAGCACACTACTTGCTGTTAATGCAATTTCTGAAGACCAGGTTGACTTGTGATGTATTTCTACTAGTTGTGCTTCTCTTTGCAATTTGGTGCATTAAAAACTGCTTAAAAAGTGCCAATTGCGATACATTTGATACAAAGAAATGACTTTGTGATGAATGTTTTGAGGCTGAGTCTTGTATTTCTTTTTGTCTTTCTCTCAGCAGAAAATACACATGAATGAATGATGAAGATGATTAGAAAATAAATATGGGAGCGTGTGTGTGTGTGTGTGTGAGATCTGAAGTAGCTATGTGTAGATATGTAGTGGTCTTGGGAGTGGATGTAATATGAGAGCCTAACCCCCCCCCCCTCACATAGCTAACAAATATACATGTAAAACAAAGGGAGAAAAACAACAAGCCTGAAAGATGAAAGCGAATAAGAGATGAAGTGTTTCTCACTGGGGGCTACAACTCAGCTCTCTTTCCCTGCATTTCCCCAGTACAATAAGTTTATGTTTATGTTTTCAGATTATTTTACATATTCGTGTGTGTCCAGAAGTGGATGTCACTGCCTATCTACACTGCATATATAATGTTATCTTGTGTAGACAGAAAAGAAACAGGTCAGAGCATTGCACTTACTGTAACAGGATGGACATCCATTTGCAATGATAAATCCGTCCAGTCGACCTCTGGGGCACCGGCAGTGAATGTTGTCCTTCTCAACTATGACTTTCAGCATGAAAGGAATTTAAAGGACAGGAAATAGCCACAGAGAAAAAGAGAAAGCTCTTAGCCTCGCAGGTATAAGCAATTTCTTTCCCTATTTTTGGTCTCCCTGGTCTCCTTTTTTAATCATGCATTTAGAACCTCAACACTGTAATGCACATTCATGTTATTTTGACATATTTTTTAGGACAAACTGGGCAACACGATGAATACAAAAGAAAAATGGATATTGAATCTCACTGATACTTATTCAATGAAATCAGCAACACAGTGAGTCAATTAATTGATGCCAGTTAACTTGCATGGTTTAATAACAATAAGTAGTTCATATTGAATGAAAAACAGAACTTCAATGTGGGACACTTTGTTAAGTCTGGGACAGTTGAAATTAGATTTGGAACAGTAGCGGGATACACTGAGTCTTGGTCGGGTGGATGCTGGTATTAAAAAACTCCGACCCTTATCACTACTAGCGAGTAGTTACTTAAGGAGGAATTTACGACCCAAATTTAGGAAGGGATTTACGTACAGCTGGTGCAATCCAATCCTGGACTGTGTCTACTGGAAGCAACACGTCATTGTGTTGCTTTGAAGTCTATTGAGGTTGCTGTCAGTGGAGGAGCCGTTGCTTCTGAGAAACCGGCAACAAAGGCTGACATCTACTGTTGATGCTTAGAGTGTTTTTCTCACTTAAGTTTGCATCAAAGTATTTGTTAATAGATACATTAAGAGGGAAAATTAATTTGGCTCAGGACATACAGTTTTTGAATTCACTGTATATTTTACCAACTTTGGCTTTCATCTATCTGAATCCTCAGTCCCAGCAAATCTATTTGTTTGTGCTCTTGGTTGATATAGTGTTAACTTCTACTGACAGATCACTGTATATGTGTGTGTTGGGAAAACAGAAACCAGGCCACATCCCCTGGGGAGACAGACTGAGGCTCATATCCAATGCTCTTTATGAAAGAGAGCTGTCCCCCCTGTCAGATCTCTCTTCTCCCAGTGCCTTCATCTCTCTCCCTCTCTCTCTCTCCTCTTTATATTCATCTTTTCTTTTCTCTCACATCTACTCACCCCTCCAGCACACTCCCCTGTATTTCATTCATCTCTTCGTATCTTTTCTCAGAATCTATCAGGATTTCACTTTGAACTGGTCCCCCCTCCCCCTCCCCCCTCCCTCTCTCTCTCTCTCTTCGAACTTGTCCGCGGCATTCATGATGAAATTGAAATTCTTACCTTACAGCTAAAGCAGATGATGATTTATGTTTCACAATGAATACAATCACTCCAGACTTGTAATTAGCCTTGCAACTTTAAATGATTAGAAGATCCGTTAATAACCTGTGTGCTTTTATAAAGAATGCCATCAAATATATCTAGTGAATCATTCAATAATACTCTTTTTTTTAATTGCCAAAATAAAATCCTTTTTTTCTGGATTTTCCAGGCAGTATCCAATGTCTGTGTCTGTGACACGATCTCACACCTTATATGGCTGAAGTGCCTGCTGCATGCCAAAATCACTCTGCAATTTCCACAATCTACTCAAGTTTGAACCCTGGAATGTCCCTTTTCTTCCTATCAACATTGCTCATCTTTACCCCCCTCTGCTCTTGACTCCCTCATAGTGTTAACGTGGCGACGGGGGGCCGGCGGTTGCTCATTGGTGTGGCGCCAGATAGGAAGCAGCTGACTGCTGTGCAGGAAGTGGACAATAAAGGACAAACTGAACCTCAGGCAAGTAAAGAATAGAATGTGTGTGTGTGTATGTAGCCTATGTGTGTATGCATATATATAACCACATTGTAGTGTGTTAACATTTGTTAAGTGTTCATATATTATCCAAACATAATATGTGTCAATATGCATCAACAAACAAACATTAAACATAAAATTACATTTGATGCTAATAGCTTAGTTAGAATCTGTTTAACTGATATTCAGCTGCTGGTAAATGGTCTGATGATGATCTGACGTCTGAGACCGGAATCATAGTTGTTTAAGCTCATAAGATTACCTTCCAAGGTAAAGAGTAAGTATAAACTTTCATATCCGAAGCTCAGATCGGGGCAAAGGGAAATGATTGGCATGCCATGAGCCTGCTGAGAGACAAAAGGCAGAAACAAAGCGTGTCTGTAAATAGTGCTGCTGTACGTCTGCGCGCTCTCTGTGGCTCCTGCAGACTTCCTTATCTGAGAGGCATCGCTTGGATCGCCTCTCTGAAGTCAACGCTTCCCATTGTTCCTGGAGAGGCTGGAATTTCACAGCTGGGCTCAATGAGAGTGACAGACAGCGGTACACAGGGGAAAGTGAAGGGTTGATAAGGACCATGCATGTAAAGAGAACAGACAATAGGAAAAGTATGGAGCACAATAAGACTTTTTTTTTTGCCAAGTTGAGTTACCAATGAACCAGCTATGTGTCAAAGCATAAGGCTTACATCAATACAGTCTAGTTCATTTCAAGTAAAACAACTCATATACATTAGAATTACAGAATATGCTGTATTCAGGTCTTCCCATGATATTACATTATTTTTGAGCAAAACTTGTTTTTACTTTGGAGTGATTCTAAAAAGCCCATGGTGACACTATTGGACTGATGACCTTATGACATAAACATTGTTTGGACCAATAGCCAACAGGAAGGAAAGAAGGTTCATGATTCTGTATTTAGGGAGAGAAACCAGCTCAATATCTCCTCCCCTGTTATCCACTGACTCGCCCTTTAAATTCTGAAGTTAGCACTTAGACTTTGGGAGAAACTAAACCTACAGAAAAAAAAGTTTTAAACTGTGTAAAAAAACATATCCCTTATGAATAAAGACACTTTTCATGCCTTGCGGGGAAACTTTCCAGTCTCATAACTTTTTCAGCAGTTCAGCTCAGTTGCGATGTTAAAAACCAGGGTTTGAAACAGAAGCTTGTCTTTATCTTCTTCACTAGTGCCAGCTCGCTCCAAAACGAACTCATTTGTGCTGTGGAGGACAGAGTGTTGTGTTAAGGTACATTTTGGTAACTACGACTGTACTATTTAGACTGCCAAAAGTTGTTATTCAAAGAAATCACAATTTTAGGGTTTGCAAATTTCTCTGGAAATCAAATGAAATGTCAATCCCTGTAGAAGGACCTGCATTTGGAAAGATACATTTTTTGACTAGTGTTTCAGGATAAAACAACTGCAAATGATTAGTTGACTACTTGCACGTGCATCCTGCTGTCACCCAAATTGGAAATGCAGCATGCATATAACAACTGTGTGTGTCTTTATTCCTGCCTTTGTGGTTTCTAGGCAGACTAAGATCATTATCTAGTCAAATATCTAAAGATATGATACAATGCCCTTCGCTCTATCTCCAGAGACACATGACTCAGGTGTGTGTGCGTGTGAGCAGGTAATACGTCCCCGACTCCCCCTGGCTTATTCCTGTCAATCATCCATTGGAGACTGTCTTACTGAAAAGGTCACAAGGAAGACAGACGGATGGAGAGAGAGAGAGCTGAATATTTTAAATAGTTATTGGCTCAAAATAGACAGGCAAGAATGGGGATGAGAGGTTTGCACCAAAGTCTGAATTATAACAGTTCCAACATCAGAACTCAACACACATTTTTGGTTTGTTCAACATGAAGTCTGACTACACCAGAATGTTCCTACCTGCCCTGCTCAGACTAGGTAAATCACCGTCTCAGCTATGCAGCAACCAGCCCATCACAACTGGGCCACGGTTTCACTTCCTGCAGACATTTCACACATACAGCACGTACTTCACATTCTAAACCTTTCACGTCATTCCTTGGATTTTGCTGCTTTGGAAACCCTGTGAGAAAAATCATGCAAAGCTAATACCTTGGTCTTTGGCACTCCGTACACAGATACAGAATGTGCTTTAACATGTCTATGTCCCGAACAAACACTGGGTGCACTCTCACATACACACACACACACACACACACACACACCCTTTTTCGTCTTTGATTCCTGAGAATAATTTTGTCTTCTGTGTAGAATTACAGACAGAAGAGGAACAAACAAATTAGTGTCTGTGTGAGTGTAGATAGACAGTGTTAGCGCGTAACACCGCATGTATCCATATCATTACAAATGACGCAACCATTTTCTATCTATGCGTGTACTGTACACATGTCACACCACCATTCAGTCATCAGATGGTGAACATCTGATTAATGTGTGTCAGGTGACTCAACCGCAGCACCTCTGCCAAGCCTCCGAGACATCACCGCACCTCAGCACCACATGTTTTTAGAATTGCCTTGTCCCTGCTTGTCTGTGTGGAGATTGGTATTGAACAACACCGTATGAGAGCAAAGCAGTCAGACAGGAAGCGATCACAAGTGAATGTAAACACCAGATTGTAATCAGTGACTCGAATCCCTCTCAATTGCAATTAAATTATAGTCGCTGCAAACTGTAGGAGCAGATTCTGAGTAACTTTTTCGTAAGATATGAACCGTTGCATGGAGATATGTTGATGCCCTGATATGCCGCCTGTAACAAATTAGTCTTCTTGTTTGGTTGTACATCAGCAAAATGGGTGAGGTAAACCTACTCGCTTGTTCGGAAGCGTTTAACTGTATCACATGGTCCGAATCAGGAGGTATGGAGATCAGAAGATGTCAGTGCCATTTCCAAGTTCAATAGCGACGAGGCAAGATACATTTTAAGTCGATGATATGATGATAAGTGCTTTGGTTTGCAGTTTACGCTGAACTTGCTGTCAGTGTAAAAGAATGTCTAGCTGTTTGTGTCCCAGTAACCCTTGCTTGCTGTGGTAGATGTCTGTTCCAGTGAGACACCTGAGCCTGGTGAAATGTTGTGGATTGAGCACAATGTCTTCAAATACAATTCTGTGCTCTGTTCAGAGAGTCTTATGTCCGTCTCTGAGGCGATCGTATGATTATGACATCTTTAGAACGACCATTGTGTTTGAAATGTACTGTAAAAACAAACTCACCGTGCGATCTGAAGAGGCGTGTACAGGGTTGGACAAGAAGGCAAACATTCTTGACATCAAGCCAAGACTAAAGCAATCATAATTGTTTTTCAACCAACTGTCATTTTATTAGAATGTTTCAATTGTTTTGATCTAACCCGTAAATGTGTGGGACAAAACCATTCGGTCATGTTTTCACCCAAACAAATGGAGTGACAATTGTTGCATTGTTGTGATTTTTTTTTTAACAACAAAAGCAAGACGAGGTCATTGACATTCTCACCTCAAGTCAGGTTTTAAATTCTACTCTTTGCGTTTTGAGTTCTTAACACTTTTTAATGTATTTAAACATGATGTTATTTTGACAATGTTAAAAACAGGAAAATAGTTCAAAAACCCATTCCTCACATTATCTCCCTCCATCCCTGTGTCTTTTTACACACACCCCAGCATTGTGCCATACCACGATGACCTACATACACTAGATTGGAAGATTCATAAGCTTTGGGCTTGAGGAGCATAGTCTCAAGCTCAAGTCCATGTAAAGTGAAACGTCACTTTCATATGTCATTCTTCATATGTTTTATTGTCAACAAATCCCATTTAATGACCAAAACCAATTATAAGTTAGTTTATTTCTCAATATTTCTTTCCTAACCTGTCTGTGGCACTCAGCCCTGAGTCTATTCATTCCTCACGATGTAAATCCTTTAAAACAAGTGATCTGCTTATTAAACAGGCAATGTTTTAACAAACGTCGCTCAGAGAGGAATATTCCTGCTTTTGTTGGGGACTACTTTCAGCAGTGGAATAAGCAAGTCTGTTTTGATATGGTCATGTCTAATGCATTAAATATGTGACTTGTGTCTGACTCGAATCCAAGTCACGTGACTTGACTCCACACATCTGCAAAGTACCGACATTAAACCATATTTATGCCTCCGCGCCGGCGACAGCCGTGGCGTTATGGGTTTTAGGTTTTCCATTCTCGTGAACGCGATATCTCAGGAACTCTTGGAAGGAATTTCTTCAAATTTGGCACAAACATCAACCTGGAAACAATGATGAACTGATTAGAAGTTGGTGATCTGTGACCTCCATAACTCAAGAATTGACAGGCTAAATATGAAAATGTTTAATAAGATAAAGGATAGGATGGAGTGATGACATTTTGGACATGGAGGTAAACTGCAACACAACTGGTTGGCGGAGGCTTGCAACCGTGATACCGTAATTCTTGTTTTAAGTGTCAAATGAAACATTATGTAAAGTAAATCCTAAGTGAGGGAGTCTCACCCGCTGCGTGTTGCAGTCGCTGCTCCTGTTTTAGCTGACTGAGCACACTTATCAGAGTCGGCCAGTGAGCCTTCGTAATTGGTTGTCTCCTCTCCAGTTCTTTCCCTCTGTCTCCTTAGCTCAGCACTGCAGTGTTGTCAGTCCCACTGGGACTTGTTTCATGGCTGCACTCCCACCCACGCACACCAACATGCACACACACACCAACACGGTACTGTGCCCTGGCAAACAAAAATACACAACCTCACACAAAGGCACCAAGTGGCACATATAAGCATGTCTATGCACCCCACTAAAATCTTACCACCCATCCCTCTATTTGCAAACACCAATACTACTAACTCTTATGTATCGCTTCCTCTCTCTCTCACACACACACACACACACACACACACACACACACACACACACACACACACACACACACACACACACACACACACACAGGAACCAACAGTAGGCAAGTGGCTACATATATGCTTCTCATTAGGCCATGATGAATTCAGTAAGCTTGACTTGAGGCCCTGTAGAGCCTTAAGGTAAAGTACACCTAATAAAAAGTATGACATACACATAGGACATACATATACAGACACACAAACACCCCCACACTCGCAAAATGGTGTTCATCACTCAATTCATTAGTCAAATGTGCCTGTCACTGAATTAATGTGGTTTACTGCACCTGTCAACAGTCTGTATTTGTTTGCAGGTCGCAGTCCTTCACTAAATCTCAGTTATCGTTATATCATAGCACACACACACCACGCGCCAGAGCAATGCAAACACACACACACACACACACACCTATAGATGCAGATTTTTCACCCTGTGAATCAGATTTGAAGGAATCGAGAGCTTAGCGACAACACGTGTGCAAGGCACGGTTACTATTTTCAGCGCGTGGAAGAGAACATGCAGTGGTGGATGAGAGAAGCACTTCTAGTAGATGCTCTTTGCTGCAGCTGGGAAAAAAGCAGAGCAGAAATATGTTTAATTCATGAAAGTGAGTCTGAGTCTGAGAGCAGCTTTTCTAAAGACAGTTGATGTGAATGTGTCTCAGGAAACAACTTGCACAACACAGAGATGCATGCAGTCAGGTACACGTGGTGGAGGGAGTTTCGGGGCATTGTTCCCGAGTGATGAGCTCACCTTCTGGGTGTCAATGGCCTGTCAATGCCCAGAAAAAAAACTCAACCTGTGGCAAGACGTCAGTCCATTACCCATTACCCTGTGTGTCTCTGAGTGGACAAGCAGAGCTAATGAGGGCAGTGGAAATTGATCGTGTTTGATCCTGTGGTAACAAGTCAGAGGACAAAGTAAATAGAGAGAGAGAGGAGGATATGCTGCCAAACATGCATCATTTCATCATCTTCTCATCTGCAATGTTGATTTACTCTTTTCTTGCAAATGTAACTTGCTGTAAATGTGAATATCGTTAATCTAGCTGCAGAGGTGGAGATCTCTTTGCACTGCATGGCTTGTAGAGCAAGAATAAACAGAGGCTTAATCGATTTCCATTGATGATCTTTTGCTGCCCTTTACACTATGATTCTTATTTGGGCTGGAAACTGATTTTGCAGAATGTATAATGTGAAATGAGACACATTTTCATTTACAAACACTGTAGTTGTTTGAGTTTTAAAGATTTAAAAATAGCGATCAAAATAATGTACCGGTAATAGAAAAACATTTTCTCATTGAGTTTTGTTTGGGCCGTCTGTGCTGTCCCTCGGATGGTTTCATCAGTGAGGCGAGTTGAGTCAGGGTGTTTTTTCTCTCGCTAAAAGGGCTGAGGAGGATTAGCAGAGATTTTTTTCTTTTTTTTTTTTTACCAGGTCTTCGGTATATGATCAAAACATGCCCAGTGGAGCTCATTAGCAGACCGAGATAGAAAGTGTATACCACCTCTGACCATCACAAGGACTTAAAACTGCCTCACTTGGCTTTCTATTAAAAGTTCTCGGTCGGAAAATAAAGTGTCTGATTATTCTGGGAAAATAATAAGCGTGGAAATGCCTGTAAACACATCAAACGCCACTGATCACGTGGCCGTCATGGGTTGAGGCTGTTTTTGAGGAGTATATGAAACTTTACTGCATCTAGCTCAATCCATAATTTATTGACTTTGCGATCATTTTGGCAATTCTCTGAACCATTTAAGAAAGCTTGTTATTAATTATTTATTCGCTGCATTTGAATTCACAAGAGCAGCAGAGAATCTTTGGGTCTTTTGGGAGATCACAGAATAATTTATGTTGCTATCGAGCTATGTATTTGAGTGAGTGTTGCAGTTATGTAAGAGTGTTGTTGCTGTCAGACTAATAGCACCCTACAGATCTATGAGGAGATGTTTTGGCAGGCTAGGTTTTTGTCTTCTTTTAGTTTTCTGACTGGATTCACCAGAGCAAACCCCTGGTGCTCAAATGTTCAGAGCCAAAACATGCCTTTTTCTTCTCTTAATTTCATTGACTATATGTAGTGAGGCAAGTATTAAAAATGTAATAGCTCAAACTATCTTTTATATCTTTGTGTGCTGTTTTTGTGTAGCCCTTTCAATTAAAACCATTTGAGGGCTCAAGTTAAAAACAACTCTAAGGACTAATAATGTGCGGTATATAAAGTTTTACAGGCAAATTAGATTTTAACAGATGCCGGTGGAACCAAAAAAACAAGTCCTGAAAAGCTTTCTGTAGAAGAAAATACATTGTTTGCCTCTGTTGGTAAATTGCAGGCCACCCTCGCTTTTTATCCAGCCGGGTGCAAAGCTGATTTCACCAATCATTGTTCCGTGTCTTTACCGATGAGTCACAGTTGATTCACGACTATGACTGATGCTGATTACAGTGAATACCGCACAGTCACTGTTTCCCCCGCAAGGAAAGACACATCCGTCTCAATATGAAGCCGGGGCAAACTGGCTCGCTTGCTCCATAATGAGAGTTTAATTTCCGCATGTGCCAACGAGTGTTATTAAGACACACCTTGTAATCTACACAGCGAGATGAGGTGGTGATTTATTTTGTCCCATTGAATTATCAGGTTCTTAACCTTTCTTTATAATTGGTTCAGTCTTGATCAATACACTAACAGTATTATAACTTTGTTATTTATTTCAATATATTTTCTGCAAATCAAATTGTGCATTTACAGCATTTTCTGCAAAACTGCTAGTACAAATGTTGCACAGTCAGTTGCACTGTCACTGAAACAAATATTTTTACACACAAATATACAAATATAGACCACATCTACATAAATAGATCATAAAGAGGAAGTATGATAAACCTTGACTGAAAGGCAGCAGAACTTAATCCGGCGTATCATACCTTCTTGGGTTAATTTTAAAGGATTAGGAAGGAATCATAAAGTCAGTATTGTCTGATAGAACAGCCATATTGCCTGCAATTTGCTAACATTAGCCACCATAAAATACCGGACCAAGTAAAGCTGTGGCAGCAAAACTGCTGAGTCTATTTGGATTGAGCAATAGTGTGTAATTACATTCAACTTCTGATTTGTAACTCTTGTTTTTACAATCATAATATAACATCTTAATTAGGGAGAATCTTTATATTTCTACCTTTTGACAGGGCCAAGTTGTTTCTCACTTCTATATTTGTTTATGCATCAAGTTAAACTGGTATTAATCTTCTGGATTTGGCAAGAAAGCAAACAAGCTAATTTCCCTTGATGTCAAACAATTCCTTTAAAAATGCTGATGTTTTTGAACTGACTCAAAGTGACCAATTTAAAGACAGAAACAACTAAAAGTCACCAGATTCTAAGACCAAAAGTCTTGATTTTCACTCCAACCAACAACTGTTTTCACTGACTCATACCAAACAAGAACTGATCAGATAAGAGCAGTTACTTCTGGTAAAAACAAAAAAGCAAACAAACAAAAGGCCACACAAATATTGCCTTGGATCTAGTCCCAATTATAATTCAAGTCACACTCTGACATTAGCCGCTAGAAATGCCTCAGGCCATTTGAGTTTGTGAGCTACAGTCGGCAAAGGTCAAGTCAAATCTAATTTCCTCATCATGAGTCAATTTATCCTCATACAACGGTTTGTATGATCGTGTACAAAAAGTTATGTTTCATTATTTCGTGCGTTGTACGACTGTCCAGTGATCATTGGGCCTGCACGAGCTCCCGCAGTGCAGAACCTGTGTTGGCACCAAAACTACCTGGTTAGGTTTAGGAAAAGATCACAGTGTGGATTAAAATAGGTACATTTGTTGCCCGACTTACTAATGTAGTGTTAGTCAAGTATACAACGTAACACAGCTAAGGTGATATAAGTCACAACTTGGTTTTGCACAGGACATGAACATCAGTCTCCTGGGTAAAAGTCCTGTGCCTGTTTGATCCATCCACCCTCTCCAAACTCCTATCTATGTGGACTTTGTCACTGTTTGGACTACGCCACCTGACTTCATTAAAGAGAGCCCCGCACGTCCTGTGAGTTCTATACAAATTAAATGACATTACTTTCGTGGGTATAAGTAGGAACAGTGAATGATATCGACCTGAATGGGTGAAGTCAGCAAACATCAGTTGTTAGTTGGTAAGTGAAGAAGGCAGACGGACACAAGACAAGGAAAAGCTGCAAAACATGCAGCAATTATTTCAATGATTAAAAAAAAGTCTATATTGTAAAAAAATATTTGTTTTTCTTTTGGCTTAATTTTTCATTTATTATTATTTATTTTTAATGCAATACAGCCAACTCACAACTAAACATTTTGTTATTATTTTAAAGATTTTATTTTTGTTGCCAGGTTTGCTGTGCACATTAAGTTTATGGACTCATAAAAGGAACATGATTCAGCTTTATCGTTCTTGGGTCACATCAGGAAATTAAACTACCCCCGTGTTATAGGTACAAAGGCAAGGGCATACACACAGATATGATTATGTGTGTGTGTGTGTGTGTGAGTGTGTGTGTGATTGCTTGTGTGTATGAAAGCCATCTGGATCAAAGCTAGAAAGATAGCACACTACATTAAACCCTCACACACTTGCCGTGGTGGAGACATATTTTGGGTGTCCCTGTCCTCTTCAGTCAGACAAGAAGAGAGAAAGAAATCACCAGAGGATGAAGTGTGAGGTAGGTTAGATCGAAGGAGGAGGGAGAGGGAGAGGGAGAGAGAGGGAGGTGCCACCATCGACTGCAGCAGAAAATTGAGCGAGCGGAGGAAATGGGGGAGGGCAGTGTGGTGATGAGAGATGGAGAAAGAGAGGGAGAGAGGGAGAGAGGGAGAGAGGGAGAGAGTGGCGGCATTTGCTCACTGCAGAGCCTTTCATTGATAAAGTAGCGCTGGTGTGAACCAGAGGACTGCAGCTGGACACATCACACACACACTACTCTCATACAAACACTTCCTGGGTGTTTGTTTACAGGCTGACACCACGGCACCGGCATCAATGCATTCACTCACAGTGCACTCCAAACAGCACCACTGAGGACACACACACACACACACACACACACACACACACACACACACACATACACATCACACGCTGAGACACTCTTACTGATACGGACATCCTCGCAGACTCCCCCTCCTCTTCTCCCAACCCTCTTTTGGGCATGGGAGCATAGTTCGGTAACAACAAGGAAGAGACACCTGAGGAGCAAGGAGTTGGTGCATCTGATCCGGGATCCTTGGATAAAAAGAGGCTGTTAAAGGTGCAGCGGAACCAGCCAACACACCAGTATCAAGGTATGGAATGACGAAGGCATGTGTGCATGCATTCTTATGCCTACAGACACACTTTGGAGGGATATGTAAAGATGCTCTGCATGTGAATACACTTACACGCGCATTGGTAAACTTCGCACACACACATCAGACAGCTTACTGAGATGCTTTCTGACTCCGTGGCTGTAAACAGAGCTGTTTTCTCCTCACAGCAACAGGAGCTGGCACCTTCTTCGTCTCTCCATCTTTTTGTATGCATTCTCTCTCACATCCTCCCTGTCTTTTTTCTCCATCCTGACCCCTAGTTGTTTCAGCGATATCATTTTTATTGCAGCGTCCTGCCTCTGTCCCTCTTATTTTTGTAGTCCATCTGTTTTCTCCACCTCCACCTCCTCTCACTCTCTTTCTCGCACCCTCTTTTTTGCCACCTCTCTCTCTTTCTCTCTCAACGAAGGAGCATCCCTATCATTTTGTGTGCCGCGCTCGCACTCTTTCTCCTGCCTTAATCAACTCTTCCTCTTTCTGTTTGAATCCCTGTCAGTCTCTCCGTCACGCTGGGATCTACGGAGGCAAACGGAGTGCCGGTGTCGGCCATGAAGCTGGTGAACGGGGGAGGAGGAGGCGGGGGAGGTGGAGGAGGTGGGGAGAAGACTGCCTTTTCCTTTAAGAAGTGCTCCGCTTTCCAGTTTGTCAAGAGAAAGGTCAGTTTGGGTGACACACACACATTTTGGGATTGATGCATCTGCGAGTGTGTCTGCCTACACATGCACCTACACCACCAGAGTGGAAAGTAGGTTGGCAGTAGGAGGAGGTGTCACAGCCGGAGTGTTCCCTCTCTCTCCTTGTGTGTGTGTGTGTGTGTGTGTGAATGCCAAAGATGATGTCATTGTAAAAGCTAAGCCTTGCTAATCAGGCACAAGATTCGTCTCCCTGCGTACTTGTGTTTACTGTGTGTGTGTGTGTCTCTCTATGCATGTGTGTGTGTGTGTGTGTGTGTGTGCATGCTCCAAAACACTGTTGCATTACAGAACCCACAAGTGTCTGTTGTGTTAAAATCATGACATCACCGAGCTGGCGGGGTCCTACAGTTAAAGATCTACTCAGCATATCCTGTATTATGCTGCAGTGCTGTCACAAGGCTCATTTCCTGTGCAATGTTAATGGTTTGCTTTAATTAATTGGTTTTCTTGGTGTGCGTGTTTGTGTTGAGTGTGTGCGCTGACGTCAACATTTGGCACAGCTTTCTGTTTAGGCACACTTCATAAAGGTTTTACTGCTGCCGTTTTTCCCCCATCCAATCCAACTTAAGTCAAATTGCAGTTATGTTTACTCATTAGCATCAGCATTACACTTTCATATATATGTCTTGGACATTTAATTGAAGATTTACAACCCAACTGATAACTTTGTAGACTATTAAAGTGGATATGATTAATTATCATTTGTAACTGACTAACTAACCCTTGTAAATTACTTATTTTCTAACAATCCACCAAATCTGCAGTTATAAATGTTAGTAAGTCAAACGGTCATGGGTTTGTTACCTTTAAACGAGACATTTGTAAAGATTTTTCACAATTAGGAATCTTACGTTGTTCATATTACTGCCCTGTAGGCAACTAGTTTGATAATTGATTAGTCATTTGGTCATCAGTAATCATCAGAAATTGTCCGAGCAAAAGTGCAAACAAAGTCAGGTTTTCCGATTTGCTAAAACTGTGAATTTCTGCCAAACTGGTAGACATGATCGGGGGTTTGCTGGACTTGTGAGCTTCAGTTGACATGCTGTTATCTGTCAAAACCCCACTTAGTGTTTGTTGCACTCGCTCAAAACATGCCGAGCTTGACAAACAGTACAGCTTCTGCTCCCTCAGATCTGAATAATTTGCCACAGATTTACATGAGATCAAAAGAAAACATTGAGCAATATATCTTGGGAAGATGGGAAGGAAATTACTAACATTACTTCCAGCTTGTGGAGGAGACAAGGATTGATGCATTGATTCAATAATTACAGTATTGCTTTGGGAATATGGCACAACATTTCCTAAACATATTATAGATCAGATGATAGAGTAAGTGTTTATTGCACAGGTTGTTCAAGTTACCACATTTTCAGCATCAGGGAGTGAATATATTTCAGGATAACAATTGGAAACACTCAACCTTCATGTGTACTTGATAAATACTCCTTGGTTTTAGGTTGCTGGGAAAATTTAGATACTTTTCTAGTCTGGTTGTGTCATCGACATGGGTTCTTTCTTGCAGTAGGGCTTTCCGAAGTGTGTGTTGGTCTCAGATGGCGTACAATATGGTGTAGATCCCTGATGACTCGGCCTGTTGATACGAACAGATTGTGTTGTGTTAACACCCACGCACAAACAGACATGCACTCCCACAGGCACATTCTGCTCCGATAAGTCTCCCATGGGATTTAAAAAAAAGAAAGAAGTGAAATATGAATCAGGTATTAAAATCCTGAGGCTCTATCAATCTATCCAGCTAGCTATCTATGATACATCTTTAGCTTTTCTTGCCTTTCTTGTGTATATTTATGTATAAAACTTCGGTGCTCCACCATATCAAGAAAAACAGAATCTTCCAGATATCAGCCCCAAATCAGAATTAATGCCTGCTGCTGTTGAGGGTTTAATTGTCCCTCTATTTGTGTCTAAATAAGCCTGGTTACATAATGGGAACAGCAGACAGAGCCCTGTATCATACAAATTAGTAAAGGAAATGATGGAGGAAATATAAAATCAATCGCTCTGTGTGTGTGTGTTGTTTTGTCTGTGAAATAGACCTGCCATTTGGGCAATATTGGAAATTTTGAAATGCAACATTTCCCCGAAGTTACATCCATCAGCTTTTGATCTATGACGTGTTACTTCATAGATCATATCTATGAAGTAACACGGTGTTACTTCATAGATCATATCTATGAAGTAACACGGTGTTACTTACCCTGTAAGAGTTTAAATGACGGTGGAAACCCATAAAAAAGATGATGTAATTTATAGCGCTTCAGTGAATTTTAAGGTTGGTTACAAACATATTCCTACTGTTGTGAGCACTGTGTTTTTGTGCCTGAGGTGTTAAGCTCTGGATGACAACTCATCAGTATCATGGTCAGAGTGACATGTTAAACAAGAGGTATGACAGCGCACTGTCTGATCCACAGGGTAATGCCAAATCATTTCTCACTCTGCTTTCGATGCGATAACAAATATCAAAGGAAAGAATCCTCTAATTGGATGTAATGTCAATCCAACGTTCATGTTCTGTGAGAAGAAACTTGTGTGGTAGCATTCTTACTTTACTGTAGGTGTGTGTCATCAGATATGTCTGCTAGTCCTACAGTGGCTGGTTTGTTTTTGTGGTGACCTGCTGGAGTGTTTTTCCAAGTCTTTTTTTTCCTTCAGACCCGACATGCCTTGACGTGCTGTCTGGCTACCCTTCGACTTAGGCATTCAATCCCTGTGTGTGTGTGTGTGTGTGTGTGTGTGTGTGTGTGTGTGTGTGTGTGTGTGTGTGTGTGTGTGTGTGTGTGTGTGTGTGCCACAGCTGTCTGCACTCTGTGCTGCACAGTCACACAGGCTACTGCCCCCGCTGTGTGTGTGTTTGCTAAATGTTCGATTCACGCTGCAGGATGAGATTTCATAAATCTTCTCCTGAAAATGATGCTTTTCTTTCCCTGTCGCTATATCCTTCTGTCTTCCATGATCCACTTTTTCGGTTTCCTCTCCACTTTCACCACCTTTTCCCTGTTGTCCCTCCCCAAAACCCACCCACACACACACATACACACACACACACACACACACACACACACACACGCGCGCACATCGGATTTTACGGTTAGTGACAGTGCTTTTCTGGGAAGCCTCTTGGTCACTGCAGGAGAGATGCGTGTGCAATGTGCACAGAGAGAGCTTTCCGACATTGCCGACATTAAAACAAGTAAAGTCAAAGGCAAAGATTTTGAAGAAACTTGAATAGACATTACGCTGAGTCTTATTTGAGGGTTCTAACAGCCTTGTGCTTTGTATCATCTACATGCGACTGGTATGTGTGTGTGCATGTATGTCATTCTGTGTGTGTTCCCCTATCTAATTCATCTAATTCACGTGTGGCAGAGAATATAAGCAATCTGTGCCTCTTTGAAGGTGTATTCGGTGTGTGTGCGTGTGTCTTGAAATGACATGTAATCAGTGATGATGAGAAACTCCTCTGATCAAAGGTTGCAGCTGGCAGGACTTACAGTGTGTGTGTTTTTGTAAAGAACATGTAACAAGGTAAAGTGAGATCAAACTTACCTTTTTCCCTCTGCGCTTATTTCCTGTGTAGGTACGAAGATGGATGCGAAACCCGAAGGTCAGCGTTGAGAAGGCCCAAGGGAACGGTCTCCTTTACTCCTGTCCAAAGTGTCCACTGGCCGATGACCTGTGGTACACACACTTCCCCTCGCCTTACGGCTGCTGTCACTACGGCGGCCTGCAGGGCGGACAGTACCACCACCAGGAGACGAGCTCGCCGTGCCCTGCCAGTGGGCAAACCAGCGGCCATGACAAGAGCAACGGCTGCAAGGTAAAAGGAAAAACAAATACATATATATATATATATAAGAGAGAGAGAGAGAGAGAGAGAGAGAGAGAGAGAGTGAGAGTGCCAATGAATGCATTTGTGTCAGCAGTCAGTCATTAAGTCACTGTACCTTGTGAAACACAATCACCTGCAGTATAATTTGTCACCTCCATCACACACACACACACACACACACACACACACACACACACACACACACACACACACACACACACACACACACACACACACACAGTCAGACATTAAAATAGGTTAAACAAGCCAGATTTAGCCAGATTATCTAAACCATTTTATTCTGCAGAGGTTCACTTCAGCTCTCATTACTGTCGTCAGTGTTGGAACAAGTAAATGGCCAATATACTTCATTTGATACTGTTTTTACGTGGGAATACACTACATTTAAAGGAACATGATAGGAAATCTAAGGGGTGAATGGAGAGTTAATAAGGACAATGAAATCTAATTTCATAATGTGTGCCATACAAAGAGGAAAGTCCACTCCCATCATCCTGCCATTCTCTCACCACAAACGTCCTCCTCTGGCCTGCAGGTGCAAGTCTATCCACTAACACACTCTGTAACAACACTCATTTTACAGAGCTCCCTCTGTTTGCCCATTAGCGCTCATTAAAATAAGTCAAAGAAGCAAATTAGGTATTAACAGGACCCTAGACATTGTTTTGTTTGTCTTCATTCTCCCTTTAAGCTCTACTGTGAGTGTTGTTATGTAACATAAACAGTAAGAAGACTGGGGCGTTTTTCAAAAAAACATTGGCTGGTGTTTCTGAACATGAACATTGTATCAAAATTAAATAAAAAATGAACTCCAGTGAATGCTGTCAACAATGGCCTCGCCCAAACACACACCAGCGCATTCACTCTGATGCTGCAGGTGTCCAGGTTGTCCTTGCAACTGCAATCATAATAGCCATCCCCCTCTTATCAATCATCATACCCATCAGATGGTTCCCTGCTTTTGTGTGTGTGTGTGTGTGTGTGTTTCTCCAGTCCCATGGGCGACATGAGAGAATGAGTCATCACTGTCCCAGCAAGACAAAGCCACACTGTGCACTGTGTGTGTTTGCATGTGAGTGTGTGCACCGAGAAACAACGTTGACTCATGTAAGGATTTCTAACAGGACCGTGCTGTTGTCCATCAGTCTGCTCTCTTTCCTTCAGCCCCTACGTTTGTTTTTTTTCCATTTTGTTTCATTTTGCTCTGGATTTCTTCCAGGCAGTTCTATCTCACTCTATCTCTCCATCAATTCCACCTCTTGCCCTCACAACCAATAGATCTGTCACTCATGTCTCACTGGAGATAACCGGTGTGAGTGTCTGCGTGTATGTGTGTGTAGAATGAATGGGTGTTGCGGTCAGGCTGGAGCAGGCTGGGGGTGGGGGTTGTCAAAGAGGAGGGGTTTCTGTGGTGAGTCATAGCTAGTTTACACTGCATAGTATGTGTGAAGTCAATGCAAGGTCAATGTGGTGTTAAACGGGACTGACCTATAGCAGCTACTCCAGTGTGGCTTTGTGATCCGAGACTCAATCAATGATTAACCACATTTAAACTGGAAACTTACAACACACAGCAGTTAGATGCACAACCTAAATATGGACTGAAATGCACCCTTCCTGTATTTGACTTTGTGTGCCATTGCCAAATACTTCACTACAAAAACTCCGCACACAGACGTCATGTTCTGCGCTCTTTCAAACATACTGTTCCATATCTCGGCACACTCTGTCCAAACACTTCACAACTCAGGCCCTCAAGTTGGCTTGCCAAACACTCGCAGAGCAGGACACTCGTTCAACAAATGGAACAGTAACGGAAAAAATTTTCCCGTCGCATGTCAAATGCACCGCTCCGCGCTCTAACGAGGCCACCCACGTCCTGACTCAGATGCAAATGAGCAAAGCTTCAATAGGAAACTTGTCAACGCATCAAAGTGAACTGTATCAGTCGCTGTCTAACAAGTGTCTTAAGAAAGTGGGGTGATGACGCCGAGAGGCTGCCGTCACATTTTAGTGGAGGAGGAGATGAATGAGACGCGTTGACAGACAGTCTCAGCTTAGGCCTGTACTCATAAAGTGTGCAGAGACAGAAGGGAAAGCTACAGGGACATGTGTCATGGTCTCATACGAAGCTCTTCGTTCTTTACTTTTTATGCTGTTGTAAATGTAAATGCTTATTATTAGCTTTTCTCATTGTGAGCAGCAGCTTTTGAATTTGTTCATCTGTACGTGGCCAAAGTTTTCACTAACCCCTTAGAGGCAAAACAAACAAATAAATAAATCATGAACTCTGCAATATTTGAATTAATGTCAGGACATCTACCTTCTCTCTCCGGAACAGCTTCCATGACAGATTGCCCACCTTCACCTCCTACTCATTGAAAATCCATCACAGCAGTTCTCTGTGCTGCTTTAGTCTATCACAGCCAAGGCTAAATATAAACCAACTTTATGGCGCTGATCTTATTATATTATGAAATCAGTGTACTCAATCTATGGTGCCTGCATTTTTTTTTTCAATGGGGTGATAACAGCAGGTCCAATAACAAAGAACAGGAGGGGAGGTTTACTGTAAGTAGGAGGAAAGATTGGCAATTTGGAGGAAATTAGAATTGAAAACAGACAAAGGGTGAACAATAATGGCAGGAGAGGAAAAATGAGAGCAGTTGAGGGATTGGTGGAGCTAAGGGGAGAGACATAAACACTGGACACAGCAGTGATATAGAGAGAGATGAGAGGAGCTGAGAGGACAGTATTAGTAGTAGATGGAGGATGAGGTCAGAGCATCTGCCCCACAGCCTGAGCATGACCAGCAATCAACAGCTTATCAATCCTCCTGATAAGGACGTCCTGTACTGTCCCATGTATGCAACATCACACACACACACACACACACACACACACACACACACACACACACACACACACACACACACACACACACACACACACACACACACACACACACAGAGCTAATGCAAACGCAGCCTTTCCACTAATCTCTTACATCAAACCTCTACTGTTCTTGATGAAGACTAAATTAAAAATGAAAACAACATGAACTTTTGCTGAGTGCTGGTCGTCCCGTGATGTTATCTCTCTTGTTATCTCACAGTTTCAGTACATTTCTAGAATCTTACTGGAACTTCGGAAAACACTCTAGATTGCATGTTGTAATCAAACTGCTACTGAAACTTATCATCAAGTTAGATAGAAGAGACCAACAGAACATTATGTATTATATAAGCCATTACCCAAGTTGCTTAAGGCATCCTTTTCATTTCCTTATGGACATTTCTGGGTATGGATCATGTGATAGCGTTGTTAATCAGTCAGTGTATTTGCTATTAATTAAACACCAACTTTATCCACAAAAGCCTGACCCGCTCTGTCCATTTGTGTTCATTGTCCAAAACGTATTCATGCAAGAGAAAAAGAGAGAGAGAGAGAGAGAGGGCAGGAGAGAGGAGGAAGGAAGAAAGGGGAGAAGGAAGGCAGGAAGGGAACAAAAAAGATTGGGGGTGAAGAAATCCAGGGAGATGAGAGAAGCCAAGCGTGTCCAAGAAGAACAGTGATTTTTATCTGCTCCCAATCCAGCCTGTGTTGTCAACTATTGATTAGATCTCAGCCAAAAGTGGTGAAAAACTGAACATGAATTTCTAGAAACCCCATTTGTCTGCGAGGTAAACTCATTTTGTTAACGTTTTGTTAGACAGCTGGAACTAAAAGCTTGATCAAAGCTATATACCTTGTCCTCACAGTCAAAAAAAACACCCATCTCAGATGATCAGTGGCATTTAAAGAGTGTGTTTCTCATGTGGAAGTTGGCCGTACCGGTTCATTCTCCACAGTGACAAAACAGAGGGGGACGACGTGTGACGAATCTCCCTCTCCCTCAGCAGTGACAAGGCCCTGCAGGCTAAGCTCTGTTCCACGAATGCTAATGCTTTGTGTCTGAAAGAGTGAACGAGACCGGGAGGAAGGCAATTGTTGGTGGACTGATTTAATTCAAAGATCCTGTCAAGTGAGTCTGTCAGTCGATAACAAGTGCAAATGCAATTCAGGTGCTATAATCAGATGACAATTCTTGGGATTTTAGTAACAGAAATGCCCACACCTTTATCCCACGTACTAACTTCTGTCTAACGTTGTCTTGTCTTGACTTTCATGGTGCCCGAGGTTTTCTAGCATGAGAATACGTTTCTGCTGGACTTTGAGCTGCAGACTTTGGCTCTTGAGTCTTATCTGTGAAGTGTCTTATTTGTGCATTCTGAGAGGGAAGTAGATCACTTCTTAATGAAGCTAATGGTTAATGTGTGTCATATTCGAAGGTCGCACCGTTACACTGCTGACCCTTTCAAGGCAAGGATGCGAATTCTGGACTCTAGTCATCAGCAACTAATTAAAACGGCGAACTCCGGGTGGAAAATCTTGGTTTTTGGATGATTTGGTGTTTTTTCGCGGGTATTTAAGTAATTATTAGAAAGTATAATGAAACAAACAGGCAGCTATCTAAAAAAGAATTATAGACTCTCGGACACAGTCTGAACAAAACAGTATGATTCATTGCAGGGCTGTTGTATTGGATAACTAAGTGCACCCAGTGAAAACATTTTGTTGTCTGTGTCTTTCCAAACCAACATTCAGTTCGCACCTCACCTGCCAAACAGCTTACCTTATGAAAAACGTCCCTTGAATTCCAGCCGTAGATGCATTAAGCATGAATTACATAACTGTAAAAGCGTTTTTAGCTTGTATTGGGACTAAGAGGATCAACCCACAAGGTCCAATTATATTTGATACAAAGAGTTACACAGAGAGTACTGGGAGCAACAATCTATTTCCAAGTGGTTAGCTTGTCATGCATATGGTTCCAATACCAGGGAGAAATGCTTCTCATTCCAAACTTCTGCTGTACTCTTTTAAACAATTCAGCTAATTGACTCAAAACTTTCTTTTCTCCTCGTTAAAGACCTCAGCACATATTCATATTCATGGCACAGGTCAGAACCCCCTGAGTCTTTTACACTCTGCGCTCAGTAATGAAACCGGTGAAGTGCCAGCTTAGCGTTGGTATTAAGCCAGTTTGTATCAGTCTGGCACACTTCCAGCTCCTTCTTGTCCTCCTGGTAATACTGGTAAAGTCAGCTGGTTGACTGTTGAAAACCTCGCCTCTAAACTTATTGGAATCATGCTCTATATCCTTTACAACCGTGATCATTTCCTGCCATCATTCATTGCTCTTCCTGTTGTTATGACTCAAGTTTTTTCTCTCCTCTGAGTTTTAAACATATTTAAGCAGCATTTAAATGAGGAAACTATCCCAGGCTCTGGAAAGCAGTTTGAAGCTATACCCTGTTTACACGTAGCAATGGGGAGCTACTAATCCTCTGCCGTTCATTCGTTCCAAGGCCAAGTGCTCTGGCAGTGGAAGAATGTGGTTGCAGTAATAAACTTTCTTGCATGATTTCTCTTCTTTGCTCACAGTGAATGTATATATACGCACACCCCGAAATGGCACAATGGATTTTTGTTTCTGTTGCTATTGCAGCATTGCACAGGCTTCCTCTGCCAAAGCACAAAAAAAGGAGATAAATACAGAAGGCACTTCATACCTTGGCTGCGGTTTGCTGGATTTGTCGTGACACAGGGGGATGTGTGAATTAGCTTTGTTGTGTTTTACCCTAGCTATAATAAACTAGGGGGGAGCTGAAAAAGGAAAAGTAAAGCAGGTGGTTTGTGATGTTAAGAGCCATCCTGTCTAATCTGTGTCTGGTTTGATACAGATAACCAAGGCATTCGGTGTACTTAGAGAGAGAGAGATATCTGCATGACTGCATGTTGTGCGCTGAAATGTGAGGGTGAGTGGGTGTGAAGAAGTGACACATCTTTATTTTTGATAAGACTTTCAGGGTTTCAGTGCAAGAGTGCTTGAAGAAAGGGGTTAATCGTGAGGACAACCGATATTGACTGATGGATAGTTGTATTAACTGACTGAAATGGACTATAATGTAGGATATATATTAGTGAATAATCAGTAATTTGAATATTCACAAGACTCAAAAGACAGGTAACAAATTCTTTATCCGTTTCTACAACCCATGTGGTTCAACTCCCACCGTATCAGCGAGATCCACTAGTATCCTCCCTTCCCAGTCTCATCGTGGGGGAATTATTGTTGTTCTAATCTACCCTGAGAACCCAGCTAATCCCGTCTTCCATCTTGATGTTCCACAGCTAATGCCAAGAAACTGCTGAGCCACAGAGACTCTGCAGCACCCTGACTATGCAGTGTAATTTTGTTTCTTCTATTTCCACACTCAGCTCTGAAACTGCTTAGTGCATTGAGGTTTTAGGTCTTATGGCTCTCACTCGACAACTAAGCCTTGAGTTGACCTGATCTGCTTCCACATGGACAATGTGCTTACTCATGGCATTACTAGTGCACAACAAGCTATTGTATTTGTTAAATACTGCATTTTGTCGCTCTGTTAAAGCCTCAAACCTATTATTACATTTCCAGTTCAAGTCAAACTTAGGACCTCATTTTGGTTTTGTGGTGCTAAATCCTGAATCCACGAACAAAATCCAACGTCATGCAGCAACAAAAAGGAGAAATAATCTAACATTCAGAGTCGAGATGCAAAACGAGTGTATTGGCATGCTGTGGAACCTGTGTTTTGAATGGACAGTTAGCACTGATATCCAATTGCATGGATCAAAGTGGTGGCTTTGATCCAAACTGAAATATATCAGCAACTATTGCCTGAACTTTGAACAGACATTCATGCTCTACTGACTTTTCATCTAGCACCACCAGGATCTTATGTGTCGTTTTGAGTGAAATGTCTCCACAACTATGAGTTGGATGACTTAGGTGACTTTTCCTAAGACACAAACATCAGGTTCAACATTCGCATCAGCCTCAGCTAGCATGTTATACCAGCTGTATATAACTGCTAAACATTAGCATGTTAGCATTGTCTTTGTAAGCATGTTAGCCCAGTGACATTAGCATTTAGATCAAAGCACTAGGTAGTTACCCTCAAACATCTAAAATGAAATATGTGAATTTAATTTGCAACATTTTTAAAGTCAGTGTATCAATGTTTTCACCTTTGGCCAAGTCAGTCAAACTGTGCTCACGTAATGTAACATGTTTGTCTATCTCAGTGAGACTCAGTAAGGCTTGATGTCACAACAATGGACAACGAAACAAATGTCATAAAAGCCCAAGCGGTGAGTAAATAGGCTCTTCAGCTTTTCATTTACAAGGAACATTGCAGAGATTGAGGCACACTGGATGACCATGAATAGGACCATTAGTCAGTAAATCAGCGCTGACCTCAGCGCTCCTCAGGATTTATGAAAAGAGTCAGAATATGACCCCAAAGGAGGAAAATGGCCTCAAAGCAGCTTAAGTTTGAAATCCCAAACGTACTCCTTTGTCTGTTCCTCTGTTCAACAATAACATTGCAGTTCTCTCTGTCCTGCTCTCTTTTGGTAGACTATTTTCTTTAAAAGTTTGTGTTTGCGATCAAGAAACTAGAAAAAGAAAGGCAGAAGAAAGAGCAGTGACCTTGGTGTTAATGAACAAGTCTTATCTCTGTCAGGGAATGGGACGGCTTATGTAAGAATATCTCACACTCTCGTTCTCTCTGTTTATCTTTTTGTCTTTCAAACATATTTTCTTTGTCTCCATATCTCCACTCGCACCTCGTTCCTTTCTTCTACCAATGCTCGCTCGCCTTCCCCTCATTTCATTACTCTTTGATGCTCAGACATATGTGGCACGTCACGCAGCTTGTTAGAGGTGGAGGAACACACCGAGGAGAGCTGGTAGAGGACAGAGAGGGATAAGCAGGGCGATGCAAAAAAAAAAGGGGGTTACCAGGAAAGAGGGTCATAACACAACATAGGAAACACCTTACAATGCAATACAGCAGCTTTAAATACCAGTTTAAAAAAAGCATATTACATATTTTGTCAGATTAGCAAATCTATGTCTTTCAGGGACTGTGTGTTTCTGACCACTGTACCTCTCTGTCAGTGCTGTGTTTCTCTCTTTCCGTAAACGTCTTGTCTACCCCTTTAGGAAGGGACTTGATGCAGAACCTTTTCTGATGTATTATGCATGTGTTTATCATTACATGTATTTGCAGTACAAGCAGTGTTGTCGTGAGTAGCAATGCGAGTGATGTGTTTACGAGAATGTTCACAATGTGTTTTTCAGTTGCAGCTTTATCACAGTACTGTATTGTATGGCCAGATTATCTGTACGAGAGCAAAGGGCAACTCTTAAGGTAAAGGTTTTACGTAACTCTGTCAATGGCTGAGACACTGTTGTTGTTTTACATCTTTACAAGATGATGTGGAAAGAACACAGGCAAAGGGCAGTTGAAGAGGTTAGTGAAGAGGAGGCAGACGGAAGGGGTCTGATGAAGTCTGGTATGGTGTGTGGTGTTGTTACTTCTTGATTTATGGAGCTTTGTGGCTGATGACTACATCCTGGCTGTAGTATGAGAATTTCCCTGTATTATATTACATCCTGAGTTTATGAGGTGAAAGGACACATCTTATAGGACATGTGTCTTATGCAACCTAACTAATAGCAGGACCACTGTTGTCTTAAAGGGTCGCAGCACAAAACCAGGTCAAAGGGGAGGGAAAGGAGTTAAGAGAAAGGGGAGTCTGGAGATGGTATTCATATACGTGTGTGTATGTGTTATACTTCCTGTGGACATATTTTCTTACCCATTAAAGGAACGCATGGTACTTTCTCTGGAAGGTTCAGGAAGAGGCCATACAATAAAGAATAATTTGAATGATAAACATGTACAGGTCAGGCTAGTAAAGTCAGTTTATGGGTCTGTACATACATAACTATGATGAAATGTTGCCAAGAGAAAAAGTGTTGTGTGACCTACACATGGATACATCCACTTTGTCCTTGACTTCGTTTGTGTATACAATTTGCATTTGGCAATAAATATGTAAATATGTATGTACTTACCATATTCATACACATGTTTTTGAAATAAAGAAATATCTGAATTAATTACCGAGTTTTATAGGTGCTTGTTGGCAGATTTTGTTGGACACAGCCAGGCTAGCTGTTTCCACATTTCCAGCCATTGTGCTAAGCTACGCTAAGACAACCAACCGCTGGCAGTAGCTTTATGTTTAACTCTCCATCAGCAAGCGACTAAACGTATTTCCAAACAAAATGAAATTCTTATTCCTTTAACGCTTTAATGGTAATATCAATATGTATTGATTGAATACAATTTTGGCAAAAAGTTACTGTATCACTTTGATTTCACAGTAGATACAGATAGCTGTAGTCCTTAAAAACACACGCACACACACACACACACACACACACACACACACACAGAGACGCACAGTGTTGTGACGGAATGGTATCATATTGTGTTTGACACTCTCTGCAATTGTTTGGATCCATTTTGTCCTTCTAGCACTGAGCTATGATTATAGTCAAGGGAGCAACCTTTCATACACAGGGAAAGTTTTTTTTGCAGAGTTGCAAGTTTTGAACTCTAATACTCGGGCACTCGCACGATCTCTCTCACACATATTTCCCCATGCCAAGTTGTGGTAATGCAGAGGCCAGTAGAGCAGCAGCCACTGATAGAGGCCTTGATAAGACTCATTTGAAATGGCTGCAGTCACTGAACCTGTCCACTCTGTGTGCCAAGGACACCATTTGCCTTATATAACAGCCATTCTGGGTCACTGGTCCACCTACAGTATGCAATTTGGTTTCCTCAGGAACTCCCGCACCTTCTCTCTCCCGTAAATGTGTGCTTGAAGGCTATATTTTTTTTACTTTTGCCCATGATATGTATTCAGTCAGTGTTGCCTGTCACATGCTAAATGATTGAGTGCAGCTGTCACACAAGAGGAGATTACTCCCAAAGCTGAGAACTTACTCACTGCCTGCCTCCAATGCGAATGTGTCCCTCAGTTATTTTACTCACAAAATGAAGGTGTTGACTCAAGCTGTGGTCGTTTGTTAGCTGGTCTTAAATGTTGCTTTTATTCCACATGTAGTACTTGGTTTTAAACTATTGCAAAAACACCTTCACTTGTCTGCGCTTTCAGGTCAGGAAGTGGAAGATGCTTTCCCGCCATCACGGCGACGCTACAGGCAAGCAGAAGGAAGCAGAGTCAGACGTCCACCTGGGTGGTTGTCAGTCCTGGGGGATCCACGCTTCGCCCCTCATGGCCAGCCCTGTCATGCTGGAGTGCTCCGTCTGCAGCGGGCCCTACATCAGCTACGCCCTGGAGGAAACCTGGCAGCCACGTCAACGCACACAGGTAAGTTAGCCAACAGCTAATTAAATTACAGGGAGCAAACACTAATTTATTACGTTAATCAGTGGATTTTTTTAGTACTTTTAGTATCACTTTTAGTACTGACCAAAACTGTTTATTGGTATTCAACCGAACAAGACCCACCTTTGTATCAGTACTTGTAATTGGGCTACTTCACAGACCTATTTTAAATAACCCTGTGGCATCATCATTTGGTCAAACCAAACAAGACTGCTAAAAACCAGTCTGAGAGAAGTTCATAACATAAGAAATGATGGACAGTTTAATGGCTCTACATACGAATATCATTAAAAAATCCGCAATTAAATATTAATGAACGGAAAGCCTACTATGGATATGACCCCATCAGATCTCTATACTGAATCAATAAACAACCCAGAAGAAAGAGAGGAAAAGAGCCTGAGATGCAAATATTCAAGGAGAAAAGGGCATGAATGGAAAAGTGATTGTTGACTGCAGAGATGTTAACAGTATAAGGGGATGTGAACAGCAAGGTGTGTGTGTGTGTGTGTGTGTGTGTGTGTGTGTGTGTGTGTGTGTGTGTAAAAAGGGGAGGAAAAGAAAAGATGGATAGGCAAAGCTGCTATAGTGAGACTTACGTACATGGAGATGAAATGACCATGTCATCTGCATGCAGGTAGATAAAGCGTCACCTCTGAATGGATGAACAAAGTGTTCTCACACTTAAACACACGCACACACATGCCTCAGCTTGTCTGGCTCTCTGAAAACACCTATGGGGGAATACTGAGTTTTCAGAGCTGCAACGTGGAATAGCAAACTAGGCTAAGATTGTATTTAACAGCAATACTTGCAGAGCAAAGTATATCGCAAAGATCACTAGTGACTACAACATCAAGAACAAGTAATATCTGACACGACAGTGTGGCTTCATGGGAATGCCCTGTGACAGCTGACAAACACACGGTTCATTTATGTGAAAAGGTAAAGTGTGACAGACTTATGTACTTGCTGTTGAGACCTTGTGTGCACATTCTTGAGTGTTTACTTGTACATTTCTGAGCCATTCAACCTGCCACGTTAGTAGAGCAATGTATTGACTATTATATTCAAAACGGTCACACACAAAGACATAAACACCACTTCACATGCACTGGTGGAAAGCAACTGCATACACTTACTCATGTACTAGTTACTTTCCAGATTAAGATTTTATATAAGACAACATATGATACATTTGTATAATACATTGCCTTGTTAAGGATTAACCTTTATGGCTCGTGGCATTTTACAAAAACGCAATGTCTAGTCGGGGCCCTTTGTCTCTGAGTTCCACTAAAGAGATATGTCCCCTCTGAACATGCCAGATTGTTTTATTTTGATAATGGTTTGGGGTCCAAATTATCCATTATTTCACAATAAAAACAAAGATTTGAGAAAAGTCCCCCAAAACATGTTTTCAATGACTTCATCCGTACTTTTACTTTTACTTTTTGAATCCAGGACTTTCACTTGTCATGGAGTATTATTCCATTCATTTATGGGTTTACTTAAGTAGAAGATCTCAACACTGCCCACATGTTGTCTTTGATAGATAAAGGGAGATAAATAGATACATTTGAAACTCTCTCATGTCTCTATATACAGTTTGAAGATATGCTGCAAAGTGAACTTACAAGATCAAGAAGCAGTTCGTCTTCTTTTCATCCTGGCGTTTGGTCTCACTAAAGCCTAATAACACAGTGTCGTCATTTTGTTAGAGCAGAGGTTTCTCACCGCTTTCATTACAGGACTCAAGTGATTTAATACAGTCTCACCCTGGAAACCCAGCCTCGTTTAAACACGTCACGTGTGGAACCAACTGAAACTGGGACACGAACAAGTCTGGGTCAGAACCAGTGGTTTCAGAAATGTTGACTAAGAGTGCTGCTGTTCAAAAATGTTACATTTCTTAGAGTCACTGTACTCTTTTCAAGAGCTTATAAGCAGCTTAGATCAGTGGTTTCTAAACCCATTAGTGTGTGCGCCTCCTCTTCACAGGTTACATTTGTTTGTTTGTTCAGTTGTGAAAGAAAAGAAAAGATAATTTGCTGTGTCAAAAAGATGTTTTTTCTATGCTATCCTATCACGTTTAGCTTTGTCTTGTGAACTCCTTGTTGGGATCTCAACCCCCAAGTTGGGAACCGCTGACCTAGTTTGTAGCTTGGCCAGCTTATTTTTTTATTTATCTAACGTTAAACAACGTTACAAGCCTAAGGGCTGTACAGTTCCACAATGCGTAGAACACCTTTTGTCATTCAACTGAATTCAAACATTAGCTCCAAAACCGGATTTGCAGGGACGTACACAATAAAGCCAGCGTGTTGCCTAACATATCAGGTCAGTTACTAATGAATATGCATTTCTTAAAGACTTGATGACTACGATAATTATTTGATGGCTTTGCAACTGAATCCACGGTCTGAATCTCAATTTGCTATGAGGGTGCATCTAATACTCAATATATACTTTGCATGTTTTTGTGATTTATACATTCACTTTGTTTTACTGAGTAATGCCATATTTCTCCCTCAGGCGATGGACCTGTACTACCACAATCAGTCAGACGCAGACAGCTACTGTTGCCCTGGTGAAAACAGTAAGTCCCCGGCAATTAAACCTGTACTTTTGTATTCTTCCACTTCCTCCTGTCCTTCCTTCTCTCCTATCCATCTTTCACACCGTGACTCTCATTCCTCTGTTATCTCTCGCCGTCAGTCCTGGGTCATTTCTCTTTATTGTCCGCAGTTTTGTTTATTTTCACCTCATCATTCCAAAATAATCCTCTACCATTCATTCTCTGTTTTTCTCTTGTTTGTTGTTTGCTTTCCGTCCAAACGTGATGGCTGTGGGAGCAAAATGATTCAGCCTGCACACACACTGTGCAACTTTAACTCACTTCACCGTTCTAATCCAACCTCTGAGCTCCCATAATAACTGTTGTTCATAAACCAAGATTACTATTGTGTTGTTTTGTGGAAACTGGCCTGGAGAGCAAAACAGTACTTACAGACGTAATACTGAGCGCTGATCATCATCACACAGTTACCTTTCCCACATCTGTTCACAGCTTTTGTCATTCGCTGCAGTAGATTGTTTCTGTCCTTGGGTTAAAGTCCAGCATCGTTTTATAGCCAACATGACTGTAAGTGACTTACAGTGACTGGTTTTAATTTTCCACCATGCCCCTTATTTGTGCCACAAACCATAGTCCAAACCAAAGTACACAGCATGTGTGCGTCTCATGCTTTGGCTTAAAGCCTATAAATTCCTTTTTTTATTGCTACCTTTACCTTTGCTGGGAATTTAGCGTGAGCTCTACACATGAGTGTGGGCATGTGTGTGTTTGAGCTCACCACATATCATTTTTAGCAACACTTTCCTTTACTTTGGACTCAAAAAAAGATCTAATTCTGTGCTGTCTTTAAACTGCAATAGTTAGCAGATGAAAACTAATATTTGACATTTAATTTCTGAGGCATTGCTATAACATTGTTTTACTATTCAATGTAGGAACCATTCATTTCCGCTCTTCATAGCCCGGCCGGTCGCATGTGCTTTTATTGCATTTTAGTGCATGTGAGTGTTCCCCGCTGGCTAGCTAATCGCCGCCACTCTGCACTGCTCTCATGCAGGTACCTGCTGCCTGCTGGAACATCTCTCAGAGAGAAATGTGAAAAACAAACAACCGTATCAACACGCATAACACCCATGTTCAGATTCAAATGTTTTTCACTGGGAGTCGCCTGCCTGTTAATTATGGGAGTTTTCGGCACATGGAAAGACATCCAAGCAATTAGCCAAGCTGGTGACAAGCTGTTTCTGTGGCCTCGGCGGCAATGCTGCTACACCCGGTTGTTCCGAGCTCAGCAATTAGTGGCTTTCCGAGCACAAAAAAAGTTTGTCGCATATGAGTTATTTACAGTGATGCAGTGATGTGCGTGACAGAAGGAGCAGCAGAGAGCAACGGCCGAGTGCCAGGGATGGATACGGTAATAATAATGATAGGGAATAGAGTTCTGGCTGTCCAATTTCACACAGGAACAAACAGCAAACTGTGTGTTCTCTCACTGTGTTCTCATGTATGAAAGAGCATCTGCTGAGGATGCCCTCATTAAAACATGTTAGTACGCTCATCATCTTGCTAAAGAGCAGTTGATCAGCATTTACATGCTGACTTATTGTATAGTGCTCTTCTTCCTCAGATGCCAACATGTTTAGTTTATATGACGTGTGACTATATAGCCTGAGCATGTGTGTGTTCTCTTTTGTTCTCAGTGATTTAAAAATAATATCAACATAGCAGCTCCCTCTCTGAAGCTGTTGTTTACTCTTTTCTTGCACCATTCATGACACATCGCTCACCTGTGTCAACCTGCCCTTCGTAAAGGCAAACGTACACACCTACGCACGCAAATGTCCTCAAACTGTACTTAATAATCCTTAATTAAAGGCGCTCCCAAACCAGAGTCAGTTTAGAGAATCTGAACATGTTGTTTTTTTCCATTATACCCTGAAGATTTGCAGTTAGACAGATTTGGTTGTGTGTACTGTATTCAAGGGCTGCCAATGACATAATCCCTGTTGCCTCCATCACAACCTAATTCTAGCCTTAATCCAGTAGTCAAATCCTTGCCTTTCTTTGCAAAAATGCTCTCACATATTGGGGCGTCCAGACGGCCAAAAAGGGTGAAGAACGCAAGTTTTTCCACTTCACGTCCTTCTGGATCTTTTTTGCATTTCATCCCCCATCTTTTCCCCCCCATAACTTACTGCCATTTCTCTACTGTCGCTACATAATAGGCATACAATATCCCAAAAACTTGTTTTCAACTTTCTTAATTTTAGCTTTTAAAACCTAAGAGTTCCTAGAAATAGTAACAGAAGTATTAGAACACACTATACATCTTTTTTTAAATATATATTCATAGCTTCCTGTTGACTTACTAGACAACTGGAAAGAACAGAAATTCTGAGAAAATAGAGACAAAGTTCTGAAACAATACGGTTTTGTTCAGTTCATAAGCAGCTTTGTATTTCTTTAACATGACTTCTCCATTATAACCCAGGTAAACCGGTTTTCCTTGATTATTTATTTCCATATGTGTTTTCATTTTTCGTTTAGCTGACCTGCTGTGCACTGACTATATACTAGCAATTAATTGAAAATTGCTAGTGTGCTTCCACACTAGCAAATCTCTAGCAAATTATTACAAAACTCTGCGACCTAAAAAAATAAAGTGTTGCCAAACACACAGACCAGGAGTTACCTCTAACAGACAGAAGCCCCAGAATACCACATTTCAAACTGTTTGGTAGCCTGGCTAGCCAAACACTCAACACACATCGGTGGCAAAATAAAAGCCTAGCTGTCCTCTCTGAATGGCCGAGGCCTTTATGTAATGGTGTCATCTGGTTTCTCACCACCGAGGCTCATTCACATTCAACGGCAGATCAACTGTAGCCACAAACATCCTCATCATCCCCGGCACAGAGAGCGGACATTATAAGACGGAGGGATTGGTGGACGAAAGAGATGAAAGGATTTAAGGGCTGGATGTCATCTGCCAGAAGACAGCATGAATACGGAGATATGTTACTCTTTGTGTGTGGGTATACTGTACGTGTTTATACTACAACTCTAATATCCTGCACCTCAACCCCACTGGCACTGCAGCTAAACGTCTTCCTGTCCTTGTATGTATGTGTGTGTGTGTGTGTGTGTGAGTTAGTCAATTCCGGCTTTGGCATTGATGACAGTGTCTCACATACAGGCACAGAAAGGCAACAAACACACAGCTTGAGTATTGTGGAGCCTCCTCTTGTTCAGGGCCCAAGCAGTCTGCCAATCCAAAAGGGATAGAGGGCCAGATAGGAAAAAAACTGAGTGGACCTTGTACTGCTCTCTCTCTCTCTCTCTCTCTCTCTCTCTCTCTCTCTCTCTCTCTCTCTCTCTCTCTCTCTCTCTCTCTCTCTCTCTCTTCTCTCCTGATCTTACTTAACACCTCTCTCTCATTTCATCCCGGGGTATAACCACAGATGCAGACACAAGAGCAGTGCTCACATCCTGGCGAAGGTAACGTCTTCTTCATGGTCACTTTTAATCTTCACCTGTCACATATTTTAGTGGTTATTACTTGGAGGGGAAATGCAAAAGTAGCTGCTCATCATTCAGAGTTTAAAACCAGTTTGCTTCTGTACATCTGTGTGCACGTTTTCAAGGGCATCGCCTTTCTTATTGTTTGAGAAAGGAATATGTGATGTATGAGGTTTTTGCTTCTTTTACCACATGGACTGCTGTTTAGCGTTCAGTCGTGAGATATTGTAGATTAAATGAATGAATGGATGTTAAAGGACGGCAACCTGTGCTGTCTCAAGGAGAAATAATCGTTTTCTAACAAACAGCTCCAAGTTCCCCTTTGGTGCAGTGAGGGAGAGGTGTGTTGGACACCTTGCGGGAATTTATAGGATGTACCCGATGTTTTAGAAAGAGTGTGCAGGTTTGTTTTGCCCTACAGCTCTCTCTCTGTGTGTGTGTGTGTGTGTCTGTGTGTGTGTGTGTGTGTGTGTGTGTGTGTGTGTGTGTGTGCGTGCGTGCACATCAGGTGGCTATGGGGGACAGATTAATAATAGATTTGACCTGAGTTTGGGGGGGAAACAGAGACAGCAATAGAAAGTTGAGGCTATATTTAAAAATTGCAGAGTCACACATGCACAATGAACACAGTGATTTTCTGCAAGAGGCTGGAGGTCAGGAGCAAAAGAATACACTCTCTCTCTCTCTCTCTCTCTCTCTCTCTCACACACACAGCCATATTCCTGACTCTTAGTCATAACTGCTGCTTGTCTTTGGCTCAGAATTGTCACAGTCTGATAACTATTCTGCTCAGTGTTGCTGTAGCACAAAAGCATAATATACCTTGCTCTCTGTTAGATTTGTGACCTGTCGCTGGTTAAGAGCTATTCATCTCATCATCCTGTCTTCTTTGTTTATTTTTTGTTTGATCCACGTTCCCATTGCGTTTTCCTTACTGCATAACCTGTGCGTATACCTTCAGTGCTTTGCAACATGGTGTCCTCACATTCTCTACTCTCTCACACACTCAATAAGACAAAAATATTCAACATTATCCTGAAATAACCTCCTGCGTGTATGCACCTGCAGGAGTAGTCGGGAGAGCAATGCATCAAGAGTTAATTAAGGCTTCAACTTGTTGGCAACTCCCAAACTTTGAATTGAAGTAAACTCAGTGAATTTCCATTACCCGGGGTTACTTTTTAATTCGGAGCTCTGCAGGTAAATGACCTCAGCCAGTAGGCTGTAGTGGAAAAAAACTGCCAACAAAAAAAATAAAATGAAGTAAACCAAATGTTTGCGTTCAACCTTTAACTTCAGGCCATGTTTTTGCCTTTATTTGTTGTTGAAAGGTTTCAAGTGACATGCAGATGACTGAGAAAAATAACTAACTAATGGTTAGTGAAATGGTTCAGTGCTATAAAAGTGAGAGTAATCATGCGGATTGATTATATTTCCAGAAGCCTACTTAACTTTATTTGGCTCAAAAATCCATCAGTGTCCTGTGTTAATACCTTTCGATCTATTTAGTTGCAGGGGGGATACAGCTGTCGATATGTCAATTAACAAATGTGTTATGTGTTTTGTGTATGAAATACAAGTGAAGTCTGTATTTCCAATGGTTGAACTCGAAAGTAGGAGCTTATGAGAGAAGCATTTGAAGGCAGTACGCCCCCCCCCCCCCCCCGCCCTGAGGGAAACTCATTCAGCCTTTATGAAACGCCAAAGTGTAGACTGGAAGGAAATAGAGGCGGAACGTCTCCGCCCTGAAAAGAGGGAAGAAAAAAATCTTCAGGATGGAAATCTCCAAGAGGAGGAATGCGGTGTAGTTCGATTACCTGTTTGCCGAGGAACCTATAGCGTCTCTCCTTGTCGCGATTCGGGAAATAAAGCGCCCCTATGAAAGACAGAACGACCGCGTTGACGTGTAAGTAGGCTGCATATTCATTTTAAATGTGTCTCCCCGATGTGTTTCCCCAATCGAAAAACAAGTCTCTGTAATATTCTCACGAGAGCCATATACTCCTGTAGGGAACTAGGTCTATATGGACTTAATGGTGTTCCTGCCGTTACCAGCCTATTGTGATATGTATAGCTTCTCTTTTAAGGGTAAAGCTAAAGCTCCCTAACCTACTTTCTGTGCCTGGAGTGTGTGCGGTTGGGAAGAATTCAAGCACTGGAAGACATAGGACTACTTGGGGGTGCGCTCCATTCACCCCATAATCCCTTGATCTGGATTTATGGTGCTGTTATGTATGGCAAAGCCTCCCTGATAAGGGAGTATGTTAAAAGTGCCAGAACCTTGGCAACTCTCTTTTGCAACTTGTTCTTGAGCCTTGGCGCTGCAGGCAATGAAATTAGAACCCCTCCAGATCTGAAAGGTTTGTTTGTGTTCTCTGGAAACTGAAGTGTATGGTAACATAGCTACTGGTGTATGCTTTTTCTCTCTAGGCAATTAAGACAATGAGAACCTGTGAATTTATACAGGTTTTTGGTGTTTTTTACGTAATTGCCATTGTTGTATTTTGTTTGCAATGTGCATCAAAGTTGATTGTTTGCATTGTGTTTTTTTTTTAAAGAAATTGTGCAGCGCCAATTGTTTTTCTATGTATCCTTCCTTTTTACGCACGGTTATCAATAATAATTGTTATGTTATACCTTCTTGCATATTAACATTCCACTCAGGCGTGTTGATAAAACTTGAATAGGTGCCTTTCATAACCGTATACGTAACTGAGCCCGTCTGCTCATCTGTGTGCCAGCGCGCAAAACGAGAAACGAGTGGCAATTTTTCCAAAATTTCATTCTGATCACCACATTAGAGCGCTTTGACTGCTTTTGAGAGCCAGGTCGAAACAGATTGTGGGTCTGATCTGTCTTTTTTTTCCGTTTGAGTTGGATGCATTCAGAAGTTTCTCCGTCTGTACTTTTCCACTACCAGCGTCTTTTTTTCTTGGCATCGGGCCCTCCTCGGCTCAGGCTCTCCCTCTCCTCTATACCAAGGGAACCTGCGTCACTCCCGGCGGTTTAAACTGAAACGCAGCCAAATGGTGAAGCCGATATGCCAAGTTACGAGGTTATTTGTGATTATTTCTACAGGACAAGGTTGCAATCCCAAGAGGGTTAGACGGGGAGCATGGATACACTGTTACAACAAGTACCAGGCGCTTGGAGAATAATCCCGAATCACGGGAATTGTTCACTTTGTGTACAGTTTATTCTGTGCTCCTGGTACATTGAGGGTCCCCATATGTCACTTACTGGACACATCTGGATATCATTCGCCTATATAATTTATTTTCAGCTTTGTGTAAACTGAAATGTTGCTGTCTTGGTGACAAGTTCAGACTGTGTGACGCGTGGGATGTTAAGCAAAGTTGCCATGGTGTTGCCTTTCCATGGCCTTTCAGTGCGTTGTGGGAAAGAACTTATTTATTTTTCCTATTATGTTTTTTTTTTTGCCGCAAGCACATCGTGAGGCGCGGCTATGACGTGCAAGGAGCGCAACGGCCTCTGATTGGCCGAGCATAGGATCGATCATCTTCTCACGATCCATTTAGCTGAAAGAGATGTTTGCAGAGGATCACGCCCACCAGGGGGTGTGGGTGTGTGGAGCAACTCCTCCCCAGCCTCTTATAAAGCAACAAGCCAAAGGCATGATCTTTATATTTTATGAGTTCAGAGCTGCCGTTCAACTCATCACATCATGACGGTCAAAACAGAAACGTCTGTCCTGACTTACTCAAAATCTAGAGGGCTCGTGGCATTAGTCACCGGTATGGAATCATAACTATTTAAAGGCGATTCTTCACCACATGTATGGACTACTTTTTGCTTTTTATTTAAAAATCTAAACATTCTTTTTCTTTCTTTTGTTTTTTTGTGTTGCAGCTTTTATGAAACAGAGGAGGATGGGTCTGAACGACTTCATTCAGAGGCTCGCCACAAACTCCTACGCCTGCAAGCAGTGAGTACCATCTGACTCATGTTATTGTTCCGCATTCACTGGAGGACAAAACATTGTGACACGCAACCAGAAATGCCGGTTATTTGTCCTCTGGAGAAGCTTTGTGTCTCAGTGTGACTCACAGATCAGTCGATTCACATAGAAACAACAACAAAGTGTGGATACTTTTGATGGTTTGTTGAATGAACTAAGAATGAACTCTTTCTTTTTTCAGTCCCGAAGTTCAGTCTATTATGAACCTGAGTCCTCCTCAGGACACTGAGCTCATGAACACAAATCCCTCTCCTCCTGTAAGTATATTTGCATTAAACAGTGAATTGTGTGCTTCCTCCTTTGTTTACATTTCACCGTATGCAGAGATACACACGCATATCCTCTGTTTACATGTTTATCATACATTTCGGGGTTCATAATGTGGCTCTAACGTCCTCATCTTCTCCCCCTCTCTCAGCCCAGTCCATCCCAACAGATCAACCTCGGTCCGTCCTCCAACCCTTCAGCCAAACCCAGTGACTTCCACTTCCTGAAGGTGATCGGCAAGGGGAGCTTCGGCAAGGTCCTGCTGGCCCGCCACCGTGCCGATGACCAATTTTACGCAGTCAAAGTCTTACAGAAAAAGGCCATCCTCAAGAAGAAGGAGGTAAATGTGGATGCAGTCGTGCTAAAAGTACACACGCGACAAAAAGGGGTCTCCTTGTCAAGCTCTCTAACCCCGTGCTCTTTGCATTCCTCAGGAAAAACACATAATGTCAGAGAGGAATGTGCTGCTGAAGAATGTCAAGCACCCGTTCTTGGTTGGCCTGCACTACTCTTTCCAAACAACGGACAAACTCTACTTCATCCTGGACTACATCAACGGAGGAGAGGTGAGTTACTGGCTGAACTGCTGCCAGTGAAAGATAAGGATTATGGAGCAGAGATGATATATAGGAGAAGCAGATGAATGAATAGGGTAGAAGGACATTTTAATGATGGCTATAGTTGGAAGAAGAAGGGAAGTTACTATTTATGTATTTATGAGGAATTATGTAGTGCCAGAATCAGAGATTAATATGAGGCAGAAACACAGACAGAAAGAGGGGATATCCTGTCATGTGAAGCAGAATAGAAGTTGCCACTCTCTTGTCTTTCTGTCTGTAAAGGAAACACCTCTCAGGAAATCACGGGGTGGGTTGGGACAGCGGGAGAGACTCTGGGCCAAAATTAGCAGCGCCATTCAGACTCAGTGTGTGTCTAATCCAGCTAATTTCCTGCGATTGTTGGACGAGCAAAGACAGTGCTGATTAAATATGGGACACATTCACTTTCCTTCTCCCCTTTCTCTTTTCTTCCCCTCTTCCCCCCCCCCCCCCCCCCCCTCTATCATGCTGCTCTCTCACTCCACCTCTGGCCCTCGTCTCATCTGTCTTCCCTTGTCAAACTTTTTAAGCCTTCCTGCCTCTTTATTCTCATCCGGTTTCCTCTCTGTCTCCGTATCTGTCTTTTTATCAATGTTCTTCCAATATCTGTTCTTTGCTCATGCTGATAATCTATATCAGAGATACTCTATACACAATCAAGACATTTTAAGTTTTGTTACTAAAAATATATATTTTTCTTTGTCTTCCAGTTGTTCTACCACCTACAGAGAGAGCGCTGCTTCCTCGAGCCCAGAGCCAGGTTCTACGCAGCAGAGATCGCCAGCGCACTGGGCTACCTCCACTCCCTCAACATCGTCTACAGAGACCTGAAGCCAGAGAACATCCTGCTGGACTCACAGGGACACATCATTCTCACAGATTTCGGCCTCTGCAAGGAGAACATTGAACCCAATGGGACCACGTCAACCTTCTGCGGTACACCAGAGGTGAGGACAACTTCTTCCGGTGATTCCGAATTTGACAGCCCTCTGTAATATTGAGTAATGTAGCTTACCACTTCTCCGTGTCTTTTTCTGTCGACAGTATTTGGCTCCTGAGGTTCTACACAAGCAGCCGTACGACAGGACGGTGGACTGGTGGTGTTTAGGAGCTGTTCTCTATGAGATGCTCTATGGCCTGGTGAGTGACATTGACATTCACCTCACGTGATTCTATAGTAAAGTTACACCGCCTCCTCAATTTTGTCTTAAATGTCAGAAATATTCTCTATAATATCGAGTGATACTGTACGCAGTGGTGCAATCTTATCTCACTTTTGTTCCACGTGTTTGCACATGCAAGATTTTAAATGACGCAATCAGTGTTGGTCATGTGGATTCCTTGCTCCTTCTTGTTGGCCAAGATGCTAATCGGTTCTTCTTGTCCCTTCCCCAGCCTCCGTTCTACAGCCGCAACACAGCGGAGATGTACGACAACATCCTGAACAAGCCGCTGCAGCTGAAACCCAACATTTCTAACGCAGCCAGACACCTGCTTGAGGGCCTTCTTCAGAAGGACCGAACCAAGAGGCTCGGCTGCACAGACGACTTTGTACGTGCTTGGTTATTTAGTTGTATGTGTGTTTCTGTAAGAATTCATATTTACACATTATGTGCGTTAAAGGACATCATTTAATTATTCATCATTTGTGTCTCTTCACAGACTGAAATTAAGAACCACGTATTCTTCTCCCCCATCAACTGGGATGACCTCAATGCCAAAAAGATCACCCCTCCCTTCAACCCCAACGTGGTACGTTCCTTTTTAATACCCCAATAGGTGTTGATTATGGCAGATTTAGGATTTTCTACAGTATAGTAGCCAAGGACCACAGACTTGCTATTGTCTTAGTCCTCAGTATTTACATTTACACAACTAGATCAACTAGTGTGAATTCTCGCTTGGGAATTCACACATTACCAGATATGGCGAGCTATTTTACAGCCTGACTAATCCCTACTTGTCCCCCCCCCCCCCCCCTCTCCTTCCTCCTTCCCAGACGGGACCTAACGACCTGCGACACTTTGATCCAGAGTTCACAGACGAGCCGGTGCCCAGCTCCATCGGCTGTTCCCCAGACAGCGCGCTCGTTACAGCCAGCATCAAAGAGGCTGCTGAGGCCTTTGTGGGCTTCTCTTACGCCCCATCTATGGATTCCTACCTATAGGATTTAAACACAGGCCCCCGGCGGACACCAATTCAGACTTACAGGACATGGAATGTGGTGTGTCCACGCACTTGCATCTTGACCCCACCTTACATTTACAATTGGGGTGATACATTTTTCTGAACCAACCCCTGCAGCAACTCCGCATCTGCAAAGAATTGAAACATGTGTACTTGTCATAATTTCTCCAACTCTTAAGAAGAAGACGTGCTGCAAGAGGAAGCCTGCTTTCTTTAGATGACTCATTGAGATCGTAATCCTCCATCTTACTCTGATTACCCGCACAATTCCTTCAATTTTCCACAACAAACACAAACTGCAGCCTTCAACCGCCCATCTCTTACCTGATAGTGGAGGTCCTTTGCACATAGCTCAGGCAGCTTAGAAGCCCCCCCTCAACCCTGAACCGACAAGCACACACACCAACTTCCACCTTCTCTCAAAAGAGGAAGGCTGCACCCTACTGTACCAGCCCTGACATGTATTTCCATCCTCATCTATGTAGACAGTCTTATGAGATTCTGTCCAACCACCCACAGGGGAGCTTCCTTTTGAGTTTTGAATAAGTAGAGATGACATTCATTTGGTGCTTTGGTTTCTTCTCATTTACTTTCTGTGTGATTGAAAAAGGGACTTATTCGAAGCTGAATGTTACAAAGGGGGATCTTTTATTTATTCTCTCAAATGTGCCTTTTATTTATTTTCTCTCCATCAGATCTCACATATTTTGGGTTTGTCTGCGGCGACCTTAACGTTACCACGTTTCATATCACTTTACACCTGACTTTTTAGGTTACCAGAGAGGAACGGTGTGTAGCACCAAATCAACACACCTGTTGCAGCAATAACGTGAGACGTAGAGAACTTAAACAATGTTTCATATCTTCATTTGCACATAAAACAATAATGGTGATAGAGAGAGAAAGAGAGAGCACGGCTGCTAGGTGACTAAGAGAGTGATGTGTTCAGGAGTGTGTGTGTAGTTCTGCTTTCCAACTGTGTCCCCCTTATGTGGTCTTCCATTCGCCTCACGGCGGCCAGGCTGACGACATCGAAAGTGAACATTCCATTTTAATATTGCTGTAATGCAGTTTGATGGTATTTAAGTTTGTTTGTATATTTGAGTTATGTGTACTAGTTTTAATGTATATTATTGAACAAAAACTGACTTAAGGTATGCTTAAATATATATATATATATATGTAACAATTCATGTTAAATGTACTGTAAATTTAAGATTTATGTGACCATGTCTGGTTTGCAATAAAAGTTTAACTTTATTACACCGTATAACCTTGTTTGTAATTTTTTTTTTATTGATTTTCCTTTAGTTTGACATTTGCAGATACTTTTTTACAAAACCTTGTCTTGACATTGCACCAGCGTCCATAGAAGGTAAGCACATCAAAGCATCTTTAAGTTATAAAGTAAACATGTAGAGAATAATCCGATTAACATTGACTATTCCAGGTTTGAAGGAGCTTGAGCTACTGGCCACTGGCAAACCTCCCACATTAGAGTAAAACGGACTTTACCCCCCTCCATGCGTCAGCAGCCTTACACAACAATTACTGTGAAGTCCAAATGTCTGTGTGTGTGTGTGTGTGTGTGTGTGTGTGTGTGTGTGTGTGTGTGTGTGTGTGTGTGTGTGTGTGTGTGTGTGTGTGTGTGTGTGTGTGTGTGGAGGGGTCAGTTTGTGGGCAAATTATTGGCTGGCCTCAGATAACGCAACTCCAGGTTAAAGCATATTAATGATCCAGAGCAGAGTTCCATTGCACTAGAAGATAATTGATTTTATGAAGCTAAAGCTACAATTGCATGAATGATAATTCAAGTAGAAAATGATGTATCGTGTCTTCAATAAGATTTCAGCAGGGTGTTTTGTTGACAAGTGACAATGCCCTTCTACTGGAGCTAAAGGTTGTGTTCATAGTTAGTTGTGTCTGCTGGGGTGTCTTTAAAGAGGACTCTGAATGTCTACCAGATGCAGGGGCTTATTGTGCAGATGACCTCTGACCTCAAACTCCCTGGGAAGTGGGTAAAATGAAAAAAAGAGTTTTATCACAAGGATTTACATTATAAGAGTGTTGGGAAGGTGTTTTGGTGGAAACCCATACAATTTTTAACACGGTGGACTTGTCCAGACAACAGTTTGACATTGTTGGTCTGAGAAGTTGCTTGAAAATTCAGTGAGTCCAGTTCAAAATATCCACACGAGATTTATCAACATAAATATAATTGGGGAAAATGTTATATTTTAAAGTAACTTCACATCTTTTTTAGAATTTAAAAGTCCCGACATCTTTCAAATTTATTTTCTTAAAATAGATATCTACACAAAGCCAGTATTGTGTTACAGACAGTCAAATTGTATTGGGCCAAAGATATTCTATAATATTTCCAGATCTGCTCAGCAGCAATAGTCCTGCACTGCCATCTGCTGGCCAAGTCTTGAACTGATGAAGTAAACCAGTTGCTCTTACTTCAATTATGACATGACAGACATCGTGCTTTTGTTCGAACAACTTCAGCTTCATCAACCCTCAATTACTTATTATATTTAATACGTGATCATAAAGAAAACTTTATCTATGGCTGTAATGAATATGTATGTATATGTATGTATGTATAATGTATGTGTCACATTGTTAAATGTGGTGGCAAACATATATATTTTTTCACATTTGTAAACATAAACATTCTAAGTGGAACCATACGTGTTGCATTTGTCTTTTACTGACATTTTACAACATTTTTTTACGACATAAAATTAAAGAAATATGACGTATTTTACCACATCAAATATTAAGACTTTTTATGATATATTTTCTGACATACCATACTACGAGTTTTTTATTATATTTTTCCTGCAATACTCTGACTTTTTGTATGACATTTTACCAACATACAATAATAAGACATTTTAATGAACATTTCCACAACATTGTTTATTAAAAAAAATACCCTGTCTGTATATATACTATTTTAGTATTTTAATTCTTTAGTAATACTTAGTTACTGTGGATTTTTTTACTTAGTTGATACTCTTACTGTTTATTACTTATTTACTAATTTATATTACTTGTTGCTCTTGTATTTTTTACTCTGTATCTTGTGTGCACTGTCCACTTTGCTGCTGTGATCCTGTGAATTTCCCCACTGCGGGACTAATAAAGGATTATCTTATCTTGTTTTATTACTATTACACGATGACTTTGTGATGTATTTTTTGAATATTAAAGCTATACAGTTTATTTGTAGTAAAACGTATTTGATTAAATGGAAGTGTGTTAGTAGTATCGCTCTAGCACGTAGTGCTCATATGTGTGCATGTGTCTACTGAAGCACCCTCCCACCTCAAAACCTAAAAAAATAAGGATCCCCAAAAGCCACGGTGTAATTCAAACATCGAATAAGTATCCAAAAGAAAACATAGGCTACAATAAAATATGATGCATTAAGTGTCTCTAGTGTGACCACAGTTAATAATTATCTTTATTGTCCTTGGTGAATATTGATTTAATAATATAACTTTCTAAAATTGTATTCATTTTGGTGGTGGTGCATCTGGTTCATGAGTACTACACCACTCGATGTGGGGTAACAGGAGTTCCACAAGGTGGCACTGTTTTACTTTTTACTTGGTGTCTTAACTTGTAATGAAGCATGCTTATTAAAATAAATAACTCATCTCCCGTTTTCTATCAAGTTGTCTACCACTTTCAATCAGTTAAAATAGCCTACTTCAGGATATTTCATTGTAGAGGCAAGTGTGATTTTAAATATTCTTGGTTTGACTCGTAATGGAGTGTTTTTACAATGTGGTTCGGCCTATACTTAAAGGATCTATCTACTTCAAATCAAGTTTGACCTTTTATACCATCAATATGTGTGTTTGCTGATTATGCTGCCACTATTTTCTTGCTGAGTGAGTAAATCTTTGATTGTCTTAAATTAAGAAGAAAAAGAAGCCTCGCCATCACAAAGTTTATTTGACTTAGTGCAGCTTAGTCATGTCCCTGCTGAGACACAGCATTCCTAGATAGTATTTAAGCAACGCTAAACCTAGATAAGAAATGACTTTCCATAGGACCATTTACCTTGTCAACCTGTTGTATAATAATAAGTGATTATTTGCTGACATATTAATGACCATTACAACAAGTAGGCAACCCATAGTTATCTTGGTTACTGATTTATTACACAACACACACCTACACAAAGCTGCCTTTGGTAAAGTTAACTGAGGATGAAATGGCAGATCAAAAACAGGTCACTATAGGTCATGAATCTCTAAATACATTTCCAGAAAGGAGGGCCAAACGCAGAGTGCTGCATGCACTTAAGGCTACATTCTGTCATCTGTGAAGCTGCAGGACAGGTGTGACAGCTCAGTCCTGCAGCATTCATAGAAACAGGACATGGGAACCGAGCAAAAGAGCAGGTGGCCACCCTGTTTGTTTTCACATGCAGTATCAGAGAAAGACCATGATTGATGCAGGTGTAGTTACTTTAAAGTGATGATCACTGCAGAAAAAGAAAACAAACGCGTCATAATCCTTTCTAACGACGACTGTAAACTATACAAAACAGCACAGAGAAAGATATGCATATCACTAGTAACTAGTCTCTTCATAATGTAGCACAAAGAAGTCATATTAGCCACACTGTTCCATTACAAATGCATTGAACAATACATAGTGTCTGCTTGACACGTTTGAACCAATAAGGATCTATGCTAGGCGTTTCAAGACTTATTACACGTTTCTTATTGGTGGTTTGGGCAGACATGGGCGGGGCTAAACAAGTGCTTTAGCAAAAGAAGTTGCGTGCGTGCACCGACACGAGAGAGAGAAGAGTTGGGAGTAGAGGTAGAGCGAGAAAGTTCCGAGGAAGAAACCGAATGACCGGTACACACGAAATTAAGACAAGAACAGAAACACCGCTGGGTTGCCAGGTAGGGAAGTGTCACATTTGTTAATACGTTGCCTGAAATGAAACTTGTCATGAGGCGAAATTCGCTTAAGTGTCACGTGAAATAGGGGACAAGTCCCATATTTGAAGTGATTGTGTTAGAAAGTGCTGCTGAATTTGGTTTTCCTTGGTGGTCTTTGCTTTCTGGCTTCCACAGAATGACCTTGCAACATTTTAACTCAAGTCGTGGACAGAAAACAAAAACAAAAACACAGAAAATGAAGTCTCATTCAGTAGTTATTACATAGAAATATATCAATTATGACAACCACAAGGTGCTGCTGCTGTGGGGAAGTGCCCAGCTGTTTATACCGATGCGCTCGTGCATGTACACTGACAACGTTTTTTTTAGTTTATGATTTAGACCAACGTTTTTTTACTCTGCATAATTAATGACGTTTCTTTGTTTGAATGTGTTGGTTTGTATCTGTTTTATCAAGGTCTACTGGTAGAGGTGGTTGACAATGGACCCCAACAGTGAGATTTTGACTTCTAACTCCTCTGAGACCCAGAACCTGGAGCAACAAAGAAGCACAGGTACACAAAAAGAGCAGTATAATTTTTTTTATCAGATAAAGGATCATGTTTTTTTAAGGTGGATACAAGTCTACACCCTACCTCCCTACAGCGTGCACTCCCTGAAATCGGTAACTTGGACTGATGTAAAAAGAAAGTCCCGTGCAAAGTATCCAGATAAATCAGTAAACCAGATCGTGCAACAGATCATTCGACTAAAACTAGAATGTAGTTTGCTGTTTCTGATTAATGATTAATGAAGCGTTATACCAAATATGTCACATGCACTCATCACAAACAGGTTGTCAACGGGCACAGGTTAAATCTATTGCACGGACTAAATGGAGCATGTGGAAGAGGAGCTCGTAGACATCTGGACAGGACTCAGAGAGGAATCAGAGCATAGTTTCTGGGAGTTTTTTCAGCCAATCCATCCTGGATATACGGCGAAAATATGACAAACAATAATTGTGAACAGGATTTAAACTGACAATACTGGGTATTGCTATCAGGAGTGAATAAGTAGGATTGGTTCAGCCCTAGCTGTTTCGTGGCAGAACATAAATTAAAAGTGTTGCACAACAAGTTAATTAGAACATGTTCAATATTGCAAACCCGTTCATACATAATGTTTGTTATGGAAAAGGATTGAGAGAGGGGTATGAAGTGCAACAGTCAAAGCAAATGACTGTATAGGACCCTGCAGTTTGCAGCTGCATCTCTGTTTTTCCTGCATGTTGCGCCATGAGAGTTACATTAAAACAACATTTTAAAAGGTCTCCCTTGCAGGATTGTTAGGACAATTGAAATTAAATAAAGTCCACAGCCTGTTATAAAAACAGACGTAGCAGGTTTAGACAATAACCATAATTCAAGTGCAGTCTCCTTTATTCAAAGCTGTACTTCAGCAATATAGCAAAACAAGTACAAGGATCTATTGTGAAGTTTATGACATATGAATATCAAAAGGCCATGCATATTACAACAGTTAATATATATATGTGTGTACATGCTAATAAGCTCATCAGTTTTGCTCCATTCAGAAATTTTTCTTTCCTATCTCTCTAATGATAAGGAACACCTGTCAGCTCACAGTGATACATTCAAGATAAAACGTGTCGGCTTAAGCCGCTCATACACTCAATGACTCCCAAGACTGCCTCAGCATTCTTCTTGTGAACTTCTGACCTCTAATTCCGCACAGTCAGCTCTTTTAAAGTGACTTCTAGGTTGGGGGGAGAAAAAGCTGTGACCCTGCCAAAAAAGTTACGACACACACAATATGTTGTACTTTTGTGACCTTTTACCCCCCCCCCCCCCCCCCTCTGACATCATGCTGTCATGTCACTGTACCTGTTCTGATGGGTGATTTAGATTCTCATTTAATTGTGACTCATTTCCTCGACTGAAGGTTTGTTAGTGGAGTTTCTGTGCTGTGACATGCTATGGACACGTAATATATATTATATTATATTTTGCATTTATGACCTTTGCTGCCTGCCAACCCTGTTTTTGGTGAGATTATCACACCGTTAACCTGATATCTGCAACTGCACCATGCATTGAAATTCTACGAGCTTTAAACAAGAACACTCACTCCAAACTTTTCCAAAATATTGCGAGAAAGTTGCCAAGTCAGCAACACTGACAGCCTTCCCTTCAGGCCTCCCGCCAAAGCCACTTCCCCAAAAGGATCGTTAATAAGATAAACATATAACTAGAAAGGTGCTGTAACCATGACTTGACACGTTATCTCACATCCTCTGACTCGCCCTCTGCCCCTCTCTCCAGGCAGCAGCTGGCTGTTGCTGGTAGCGGCTGGAGCGGCCTCTCTGAGCGGCCTGATGCTGGGCTATGAAATGGGCGTGACCTCTGGAGTCCTGCTGCAGCTGCGGGGCCTCCTCCGCCTCTCCTGCCGAGAACAAGAACTGCTGGTCAGCTCCCCCCTGTTCGGCGCTCTCATCATCTGCCTGGCTGGGGGTCCCATATTGGACCGCTACGGCCGGCGCTGCTCTTTGCTCCTGAGCGCGGCCCTGGTGGTCGGCGGGAGCATCGTGCTCATCGCGGCCAGCTCGCTCATCGCGTTCACACTGGGCCGGGTGATAGTCGGCATGGGAACGGCGCTGTCAGGGACAGGAGCGTGTCTGTACATTGCGGAGATCTCACCGAGGGAGAGGAGGGGCCTGCTGGTGACGCTGTACGAGTTTATGTTGGTTGTGGGTGTGATGCTGGGATTCAGCTGTAGTTACGCCTTCGCTACTCTGCCCCATGGCTGGGCGTATACGTTCGGGCTGGTAATCCCCCCGGCGCTGCTGCAGATCAGCGTAGTTGTGTTCCTCCCACCGAGCCCACGCTTCCTGGTCACCCAGGGTAAAGTGGCGCAGGCCAGGACAGTGCTGGCCCGGATGAGAGGTGGGGCCCCGGAGCATGTGGAAAAGGAGCTCTTAGACATCAGGACAGGAATTAAAGAGGAATCAGAGCATAGTTTCTGGGAGTTGTTCAGTACCAAGGCCAACTTGCGCTCCCGACTGCTCACAGGTGTGGCCTTAGTCTTCCTCCAGCAGGCTACCGGTCAGCCCAACATCCTCTCCTACGCTTCACCGCTTCTCCGCAGTGTGGGCTTCGACAGCGACGCCGCAGCAACCTTGGCCTCCACGGGGTTCGGAGTGGTCAAGGTGGTTGGCACCATCCCAGCCGTGTTGCTGGTCGACAGCGTGGGAACCAAGAGCTTTCTGTGTGGGGGTGCTGTCGCAATGGGAATGTCGCTGGTTGCACTCGGCGCATTAACGCACCAAAGCCACACTAACCTCACCAGCCTGTGCACAAGTCACACTACATTAAACCACACACGTACAGCGTGGGATTTAAATGAAACCTCTGTAGACTTGGGAAACAGTGACATTTTTTTAACTGACCTCCCCGACCAGTGGAGCAGCGAGGAGTCACAGCGGACTACCAGAGCAGATGATGGGGTCGGGGAGTCGGGAGGAGGAAGCACTTATGGAGGAGGGTCCTCCTTACTGAAGTGGGCGTCACTGATCAGCTTGCTGGTGTATGTGGCAGCCTTCTCCATTAGCCTCGGGCCAAGTAAGCACCAATCAGCGTGTTTAGTACAAAGTACAGCAATAGCTATCATACATACATATCATACATACACATCATACATACAGGTTAAGTTGAAATGCTCCAGTTTCCCAGATAAAGAAGTGTGGACTCTGATGTAAAAGCATTCAACTCCCCACACACAATTGTCAAATATCAAAATTCTACAATTCTATTCTGGATCATGTTATTTGTATTTATGCGTTATTAACCATGTTCACTTACATCCCTGAATGTGTGTCTACGTGTTTTCTTTCCAGTGGTGTACGTGGTGCTCAGTGAGATCTTTCCAATGGGAGTCAGAGGCAAAGCTGTTTCTGTGGTGTCGGCTGTAAACTGGGCCACTAACCTGCTCATCTCCATGACCTTCCTCACAATTACAGGTGTGTGTGTGTGTGTGTGTGTGATATTAGTTATATTTAATAATTGTAGGTTCAAGTTAATTTGACTGAAACTGTCTCTGATATTCACTAGTAGATCCGTTTCTGTTCTGCAGACGATAATTGCAGGTAAACAAACATTTGAACCACTGCACAGCTTTATGCTCTTCAGTTTGTATTTCCATATGTTGTCAATAACAGGCAAAGAAAGAGGAATCTAGCAAACTCTATAATGTTCACAGCCAGAGATTTTGTACAAAACCGGTTTCATTTGTTTGCTTTCTGAAGAAAAAAGGTGTCTCACCTTTTTTCCTCCTGCTCGTCAGTCTCACTGCTCACCTGTTGTGGAGCCATAATACTGCAAAGTATACTGTATACTGTATACTGTATACTGTATAGTGTATGGTGTATAGGATTCGCAAAATAGGAAGACCCCGAGAACAGTCAAGGCTTGACCTGATTTGCCAATCTTTCTTACTTGTGAAGTACCTCTAAACTTCATTAAAACATCTGTCGCCAATCGAGCCAACTATGCATACTAATGAGGAGGCGAGGTCACAGCACGCAAAACATACACGTATGCTGCCTGAGGTCATGCGCGGACATTTAATGACACATTTCTTTGCTGTTGTCTTTCCAGAAAAGATTGGTGTGGCCAACGTGATGTTCCTCTACGCTGCCATGAGCTTTGTTCTGCTGGTGTTCGTCATCTTCTGTGTCCCCGAGACCAAAGGTCGCACGCTGGAGGAGATATCGAAAGAACTGGCTAAGAAGTAAATGGCAGCTTACACGTGACCTTAACGTTGTCAGTGTATCTAATAAACTGATTTGTGGAAGTGGAAGCCAGATCAGCAGCAGCACGACCACAGAGATTTCCGATAGTCCGACTTTTTTAACGGACCACAACCGAACACCTCACCTGAAGGAGAGCGGAGAGCAAAGGACAATAATATTAGCACTGTTAAGACTTTGGGGTACCACTCTTACATCTCACCCACATCTGTACTGTACATCCCTGGATTCCTATAATGACGTCTTTGTCATATAGTTCCTTCTTGCTACATGCTGTATGTATGTAAAGGAAAAGATCAACAGCAAAGGGATGGTGGAAATTGCATATATAGGAAATAATTAAATAATGGAGAAGTATGTGTGAATTTGCTCAAATGAGGATATCTCAGGGTTCACTCTTGCTTGTTAAAAGGCAGTAAAACAAAAAGATAAGAATAGGGATTGAATATATTTTATTGATTTAGTCCCCTTCTTTCTTTGTGTCCCTATTTAAGAATACAGCAGAAAGGGGCATTTTACCTTAAGACCAGGATAGAAATGACTCCCCACCAGCCAGCAGAACTAATGAAGCTCCTCGAATGAGTGCTCACACTGTACTGCTACAATGTTCTTTCCATTTTGACATGACATTGCGATGTCAGACATTATTTACATTTACAAACAAGAGGCCATCTTGCAGTGGGATCACACCAGCTGCAACGCCAAATTGGGCCAGGGGTGTAAAGAGGGGGGGGGGGGACTAATGACCCCTTCCCAACTTCCCACCCCCTTACATCCGACGCCCTTGCTCGGACCACACCCACCTCCAATCTCAGCCTTCATTTTGATCTCAACTACACACCTGTTACGTTTCCAAATCCAGTGGGTGGGTCAACGGCCTCTTCAACCTCTTCGTCTACACATCTGTAGAGTTTCACGACTGCATTTTGCACAACTGCGACGCTTCGCGGTGACGACATCTGTCAAAAAGACAGAAATATTAACACCTGGTAAAGTACTCAAGGACTGACAGTGGTAGTTGCTGCTATAATAGGTGGCCTGGACCACAAAGATTGGCTCTTTTGGACCATGGGGGGAAAAAATCAAAGATGTTCTAAACGATTAGACGCTAATCACTTCAAATGTATTCAACACTCTTTGGATTTCAAATGATTTCCTTTAACACAATATTATTTATATGCTGCTCCCTGTTTTATGTAATGTAACAACATTAACAGGCCTCAAACCAGTCATGCTGCAGAACGCACTGTCTACCACAATCTACACGGTGACCGATACATGGATAAAGACCACGGGTGTCTCTTCCTTTACATTTTATGGGAACAAGCAATCAATTTTCTCTGTGTTACTTGTGTCTGAGATGCCAAAATGATACTTAGGTGATTAACAGGAGGGATGTTTACTTCACAATTAAAATTGCACATTTTAAAATCTGTACCTCATCTTTTTTTTCTTGTTGGAAAATGTAGAAATGTATTTGTATTGTGTCACACTGAAAAGCTTGGATGGCCATTGAAAGTGCTTCAATGAGGCCGTGATGACAATGAGAGTAAATCAGTAGTCCCGTGGTGGCGTTCTATCATCAACCTTTATTTTTATACAAAATACAAAATTCTGAACAAATGCTCAGTTGACACTGGTTCAAAAAGTCCATCCCACATACTGGAGACAACATGTCCAAGTCTTTTTTTTAATCTTTTCCATCAGATCCAATACAGAAATCTACGTTGCCTGTCATTAGGTTTTCACATTTAAAAACACTTAGGAAAGTTATATTCTATTAAGGTTTATTGTTAAGGTACTGGCTAATACTATAAGCGTGGGCTCTTTGAACACTGTGCATGACATGCTCCTTCTAAAACTCAGATGAATGTACCGACAAACCTGTTGACGAGCGGCAGTGCTGAATGAACTGCCATGTTTGACTTAACTGAATGAACTGCATTTTTAATTTTGAGTTCTTTACTTAAACATCACCAGAGTTTCTGTTCCTATGCAGCGATTTCCAAGACCAATTCTGGACAGAGTTTAATAACTTTATTCCTGCGCCAATTTTCAACGCCTTGACTTGTCTCATCCCAACTTCAGCCTGGGACTAACCAGTAGCTGTCTTAAGTGACAGACAGCTACTGGTTGGTATCAAGTATCTGCCTTTGACTTCAGACAGCATCCGGTTAGCCCAGTAGCCAGTAGCTGGCTTAAGTGAAAGCGAGTTAGGGATCTGTGGCTCAACACACCACCTGAAACATTAAATATCCTTTAACTTTTCAAAAAGTTTCATTACATTCCAAAACATTTATGACAGAGATCTTGATCTGTACATATTTCATCTTTACCTTGTGTTTTAAAACTATTGTTAAGAAATGAAATCAGATCATGTGTGTGCATTCTGATCCAACGCCACAATTGAGAAACAAGAACATATTTATAGTGAACTAACCAAACTAAGTAAGTAAGGAAACCAACCATTAAAATCAGATGAATGTATATTGTGAGTTATGGATATGTCCATCTGCAGAAGGACCTGCTCTTACTCCGAGTCCACGTGTAACAGTCGAGACTTAGTCTGTGGTTAGACTGCTGCTTCCCCCTTTAGGCAGCACTACGGGGAACACAGTGGACGCCTTGTGTTTGCGTTGACACGTCTACAAACGAGCCAATGGACGGAGAGCCTTCCAGAAGAAAGTGGCAGATGTGACGTCGTCTTGTATAAAGGGTTAACGGTGAGGTTTCTTAGTGTTATCCTACGGTACTGATGTTTCGCAATGATCACAACTGCTAAGCATTAAAATGGTGAAGACTGTTAAAAAAAATGGTCTTTCTGTGTCCATGCAAAAAAATAAAAACAGAGCCAATTTACCAGCGACAGCGAATAACTGCCTCTACCTTCAGTGTCGTGTCAAGTTCGGTAGACCGGTTTCCCCCGAAGGATACGACGTTTAAAGACGTACTTGCAAGTTTAGGCTGTTAAAATCCCAAGAGCCACACAATCCACAACAGCAATACATTTTTGTGAGAGGGACATTTTAAGACTCCAACTGGGGTTGGTGGAGATTTTCTTCAAAAATCCAGGTGACACACAGTCTGTTGATCGGGTTAGAAGTTTGTGGCTGTTGCCGCTTCGATCAAGTGAGTAAATCCAAGGATAAGGTGCTTCCTCAGTCATGCCTTCTCTTTCCTTCGATGCCTCCTTCTGCAACTTTGTCTTTTACTTGCAGCGGGGTCTCTGAACCTCGAACAGCAGTGGGTAAATCTCCTCAACAGCTGTGGCCACATTCTGCACATTTGGTCCTGAACCATGCGATAGGGATGAAAGCATAAGAATAAGCTTTGAGTACAATTAACAGCAAAAAAAACAACAACAATAAACCCCATATACAGACAAATGCAGAATAGCAGAAGGCATAAACTATGTCACCCTGAGGGAAATGCCTTGAGGAATTGGGTTATTTACAAGCCGCTTTTCTGGTTGTAACGGACTACAAAAGTGCGTTGCGACAACACAACCTCAATCCCATAAACTGGAGTGCCCTCGAACTGTGCGTGAATGAGGGTGAGAGAGTTTAGTCTGCATGTAGGTGTGAGAGGTACCTGTAACTGTGATGCTGCCAGTAGAGAACACCTGTACAGTAGCCTTTATGTGTTTGATCCTGTACGTGGCAGCAGGATGGAGCTCTGGTTCGTAACTGACAAAAACAAACACGGTTAAGTATTGTACACTTCAGGCTTTCAGCACATAGAAAACAAGTACATACACAGCTTTGAGAGTTTTGCTATATATATATATATATATATGTAGTCACGTAAACACTACAGCATCACACAACACATTTTTCTGTCTGCTTATTATGGGACCAAAAGTGCTGACCACTAGAGGTCATCCTGTACTTGCAAATGCCATTAACGTTATAATAAATGTTTTGAGGTGTCTCAGGCTAAACTGAGCCAGGAAGTAAATGAAAAATACAAAAAGGTAATTATGACAGTGGTCTGTGTTTTCCTTCCGAGATCAACATTTATAACTCAAAACTAACGAACCAAAATGAGCATCATCCAACTTAAGAAAGCCAGTCAGCCACAGGAGGAACAATCTGCATAATAAATCATTTGTAAATGGATGTGGATGGTGAGGATTTGAATGACTGTGGTGGTGATGTGTAGTACTGTATTACCTGGCAATGGGTCGGTTTTTCTTTGTAAAGTCTATAAGTTGGATTGCAAACGGCATGGAGCACACTGCCAGGACGTTCACCACTTTGAAGGCTGAAAACCTCACCTGGACAGACAACACACACACACACACACACAAGCAGACACACACACATGTGAATGTATTTAGAATATCACATTCAAGGAGAACTCTTTGTCTTTCAATCTTTGGTCTTATGGACTATCTGTGTCATCAAGAAAAGTCATCGGCTCTAAAGCGCTGGCTTTAGGCTCAACATGGCTCTCTACCCCACTAATCTCGCTTCGCGGTACACCCCTCTGGTTGCATGAATCCTTTTAACCAAATAAGAACTCAAAGGAAATGTAGTGAGGCAGTCAGTGTTATGTGTTTATGAAAGAACTGCTTTCAGGCCGAAGCCTCCTCGGTACAAAAGGACGCTTATTATACTAACCGTCGGGCATATTAAGCCAAAACTAAGAGAATAAGATAGGGATTGTAAAAACATCACCCGAAATCTACTGACACACCACATACTTTCTTATAGGCCTTTTAATTTAGTCAATATTTACAGATTATTACAATCATATTTTTACATAAGTCTGAAATATAATGAATTATGAAAACATTTCTAAACTTTTCTTTCTCTCTAAATACTACAATGAATCTTCTTTCGCCACAAATTATGTCTGATATACTTACTTAAGAACATAAAGTGTAATTGTAACGTAAATGACAGTTCGTTTGAATTCCTATTGCCATGCAAGACTTGAACCTGAACTGGACAATCTGAAATGCAAACCTTTGACGGATATTAAAATAAGCTCTTTATCTGCAGTCATATTCATTTTTCTGCCTTTAAAAAAAAGAAAAGAAAAAAAAAGTTGCATCTGTTACGATGCAGTTAACCAACAGGTTTGCTCACCTTGAAACCCAGTTTCTGCAGAACGCGTGCTAACCTGCGAGCACCCCGCTTTGCGTCATCCTCACTGAACAAAAAAAAGAACAAAGTGTGAAAGCCAGAAAAACAATCGTATGCGCCCTGTACATGGTTTGGCATGCCAGGTACACGTAAATAGTACCTGGCAACTTTTAGAGTTCAGGGCACCAACAACCAAAGGCATCCCAGTGTTTGTTTGAGGTGGCTGATATGCCAAAAAATGATAATCACTAGCTCTCATGTGTAATGTCGCCATTGTCTCTGTGACAGGTAAGACAGATGGTAATACCTCTATATTATTGGCAGTTGATATTGTGCAACATTATTACAAAATGACTAGGCCACAAACTCCATTTGTGTGCAGTTATAGATTGTATTTCCACACTTCGAGTCAGTTAATGGAGTTTTTTCGTGTGCAGAGTATCTTACCTTGTTGCTCCGGTGCAGATGATTTTCCCTGAGGACCAGATTGAGGCCGTTATTTTGGGTTTACGAAGCTTCATCAGGACTTTCTGAAAAATAAAAAAGTGGTGAATTTTGAACGCTGCCACCATGACCCATTTCATAAACGCATGCAAAGCTGTACAGAGTCAAAATAAAGGTGAGCTCTCCAGCAGCCTTTGGCTTCCTTACCCCTCCTTCTGGCTTATAGATGACATTGGTTCCCTCTAAGGCAATGGTGCGCAGGTTGAGGTGGCACCTGGTCCTGAAGGTTGCCACCACATTGGTGATAATGATATCAAGTGCCTCGTCATTGCTGGAATCCATGAGGAAGTGTGCGGTGCAGCAAGAGGACCACAGGAGCTTTCTCCTCACACATTTATCATCGACGCCACCATCATCTTTTCACGGACGGACAGGGAGACAAGTTGAGCTGCAAGGGACAAAAGGCCCAGGATCAATATGTTTCACACACATTTACAAAAGCTACCATGCAATGCCATGTCCCTTAGCCTTTTCTTGATCTATTATTTTCATATATAGACTTGTTTTTTTATTGTTTTCATGAGACAATTAACTAACACACAGGTATGAGTGAATGTTGTGGAAGGGGGCTTAACTTGTCACCTTAGTTGCAGCACCAATTCATCCGATTCCCCAGCTATGTGGTGCACAGACACTCGAAACACGAATCACACAGACATCTGCAACACATCAGAGGAGTCATTTAAACATTTGTTATGTACTTCTACGCTATTTGTGCCATGTATTAACGTTAGCTTGCCCGCTGGTGATACAGCCCCATACGTTACCTAGCGCTTTGTAGCTAGCTAGTATTACCAAGCAAGATAAAGGCAAATTATAAATCAAAACATGACGTTAAATATGTTAATATTTAAGGTTTAGCTCGCCGTAGTTTTGTCTAGGATGTGAGGTGTATTGCAGCTGATGTATCGCTTTTATCACAGTGTTGCATTACATAGTAACGCAACTGATGAAGCTTGTTTAGGGAATTGATGCTAAACTAGCAACTATTGCTAGCCCAACAAACCGGCTGTCAACTAACAACCGCTAACTAATTCAGCATCACAACGTGGACTAACGTGAAACGTGACGATCTCACTGAAATAAACGACTGAACATAAAGAGTAACGACACCCCACTACTGCCCCTGTGAATACAGATATCAGTTAGCTAGCAACAAAGAAAGTGCACAAGCATTAACGTTGATGAATGAAAAGTTGTTAGCTAAGCTAGCTAGCAGGCTAGCTGTCTAACGTTACACTGGAGACGAGGTATTTCCACTGTTTCCAGGTGGGTTTGCGTGTAAATGGCAAATGTGTGGATGTTGAATGTTTGCTTGAATTCTTAAGCTACCTAGTGCTGTATCCCCGAGACATAAACAGCCCAGCCAACGGTAAAAAAAAAATAAATTCCCGACGGACCTCTTTCATCCGTTGACTGCAAAGCAAACCCCTTTCCGGTTTTCGGCTTTCAAAATAAAATCAGGTGACCTAGTGAACGTCAAAATAATTCACTTCCGGTAACAACTTTCAAAATAAAACAATAGTAGCCCATCAGTTTTACAAGAGCCTATCGCTGCATGCACGCATGCCACTTTTTTAATTGCTAAACAGAAAGTTTAAAGTTCGTTGGAGGTACCTTTACAGATGCATTTTAGACTAAAGCCATGCCTTCCTGCAGAACATGATCAATGTTGGATTGTTTTCCTCCCTTAAAAAAGGGAAGCGGAAATGCATTTATATTTGTGAATGTAATCCCTTACAATATCAAATAGGGTAACAAATCTTTTCACCAGGAGATATTTCATTAACTGATAAATAGTTATGCCTGCACATAGACTTGAACAGTAACCGCTGCCAGTAAATTGGTTTAAAGTTGGTATTTTGCGCCACCATGTGGACAATGAGGGTTGTCTTGGTGGAAAGAACATTATTTTGACATCATTTGTGGTAAGAAAAGCTCACATTTTCTACACCATGGCATGCAGAAGGAGCTTTTTAATAATGTTTTTTGAAAACTGATGAACTGGTGAATTAACTTTGACTCAGTAAAAGTAATTTGTCCAACAAAGGGTTAAAGTGCTTGTTGGCTGTGGCCAAATTCTGTGGCCACAAAATTGCCTTTGTGATCATCTAAGTCTGCCAATATTACACTTAACAAGCTTATGTTAACACCATTTCCAGATAACAATACGTAACTTTGTTCCCCCAGTGTTTATGGCGTATTGACATTTAAACTATGTGGATTAGTACATCTCTGAGGAAAGTGAGCACATCTGGTCAGTAAATACTCCTCAGGGAATTCTGGACAGACTACAAAAGAGGAGAAGGAGTAAAGTTTGGAGGCAGTTGGGAATGTTTGTGTTATCAATGAGAGAGTTCACAGCCGCTCCCGTGGCTCATGAATGAATTTAGTGAATGGATGCTGTCCTGAGGTGTCTGCTCACTGTCACATCATACAGTGATCGTGAATTTTAAGCAAACTGATCATGACTTCATGAGGTTTTGCATTGATTATACTTTTCCTTGAGCTCTTTTCACTCTACTTTATGTATAACACTGCATGAAGGTCAATCTGATAAGAATAACACATAATCCTTATGAAATAAAGTTGCTTAAACTAAACACAGATTTAAATGTGTGCGTCTTAGTGTGCATTCAATGTGTGCACATTCGTATGTGTTTGTTTTCAAGTGTTAATATCCATGACTTATTGTTTGCTTATGCACATTGCCTCCTGTAACCCAGCTCTTCTGCTAAGACCACTGCAAACACTTCTCTCTCCTGGCCTGCGCCCAAACAAAACAGAAAAATAACTTCTTTCTGATTCAGCTTTGTTATTATTGTTCTTCCTCCCTGGTTACCAAATTGTCTCTTTTCCCTCCCATTGAATCCTCCTGGGCTTCTCCTGGTGAAATATAGCCTTGTAATTGATGTCCATTCTGCGCACGACCCTTGTTCAGATGTCCCGAGATGTTTACTATAAAGGTTTAGATTTAGATCAGGTTAGGAAAGTCAGACCACTAGCAATGATGGTGTGCGTGTGTTTGTGTGTGTTGTAAGGCGGCTGACGCAGGGCGCAGGAGTATGTTTACAGTTTGTTGGGCTACACATCACTGGGGCAGCTTATTCCCAGGGGAACAATGCTCTTACTCTCATTAGGTCATAAGATGCGGCATGTAAACACACAGATGTGAGCACTTATGGCTTAATAGATGCAGATATGTCTAAGAATAAATAGACGGTCTTTCACTGTAACTACTCTGTGTGCGTGTGTCAAAGAGAGAGTGACTGAGGGAAAGTGAGAGATAAATAATTTTTCCATGCTTCTGGGAAATATATTTGTGTTTGTGTGCTTGCATGTGTGCGCATGTATATGCAAGTGTAAGAATAGTTTTGATCTGAATTGTGGTTGACGGGCTATTGGCTATCTTGAAAGTTTTAACCTTATATGACAGATGACGCAGAAATAATGAATGAAGTCAAATGTTTGCTTTGAGGAGGAACCATATTATCAACCTATGGGTGAATCGAGGCCACATTTACATTCATCTCTAGGCCCCAAAAGGTGTGTTTTCTTCTGAACGTCTGGATGATCTGGATAGTTTGGTATTTTTATGACGAAAAGCTGAAAAAGGTCACGCAATCTTCTCCAAACTCCCAAAGAAACATACTAAAACAAGGCTGTTTTGTGTCTTCAGCTTTCCAAAAACACAATGCCATTTCTTTTAAAAAACTTGACTCGTCCATGTCAGCAGATGCGTCTTTGCAGAGATGTTCTGCAGGGGTGACCTCACTGTTGCCTGTAAACTGGGCGTGTTTGTCAGGACCCCAGTGTTCTGTTTATGTTGGGCGTACATCACAAGCCCATTTCAAAAGGACTTAGACAGCGAAGTTAAACCTTTTGAGAGGCTTTTTGGTAGTGTTGTAAAACTAACTTCAATACTGGTTTGATGGCTTTGTGGGAACTCTCTGTCACATTGCTAAATCCTTACAGATTTGAGTTTCTACAGCAGGGGTTGAAAAGGATGCAGAAATTAACAAGTCAGGTGGGATCCAGCGACAGGGATAGAAATGACGAAAACTAAAAGCACAGTGAAAGGGCTCTAGACAGTAACAGTAAGCGGGAGGAGATAAGACGGTGACAATACGCACCTTCAATATGCATGGCTGCATTTCTGCATAGATGCATGTATACTGTTTCTGCATGCCCACATGCTACATGTGTTTACTTATGAGTGAGTGTTTCAGTATGAGACAGAGATGGATAGTGTGTGAGTGGGCTGTGTGGAGGGAATCCAGTGCTCTGGTAGTGCTGCTCTAGGGTCTCCCAGTGTAAACAGAGACGTGGGAACGACCAAGCCTGTTTATATCAGCTCCTATTCTTACTGGGACCAGTCAGCCAGGCATCATGGGGCACAGCCAACACACCGGCATATAAAGTTGCATGTTTTACATGCAGCATCCTAAAATCCAAGACTTAATTCAGATTTAGAATCTGAGGAAATTACTTATTCATCAAAAGCAGGGATGTAAGCCCACTCAGTCAGTGTGCACATCGTAATAATCATAGTAAATTCACAATATTTAATGTAGGCAGTCGTCTCAAATACCATGAATTGTTTTATGGAAAACGAACACAAATCTGTATCTTTCTCTAAAACCAGTGGAATTTCGATAATACACGTTGTCTTAGGAAAAAAAAGTACATTGATTTACCCAGGATTTAATTTGCAATCACAGGACTTAAACCTATCCTCAGACACAAAATATCCCAACATCTTTTTTTATACTGTTAAAGTCAGATCGTCTAAAGTATGCCCCAATGAGTCAGCAGAACCCGCACTCTCTATCTACTCGCTCACCTGCATGTTGAGGAGTCTAACATATAGGCCCAAAAAATGACATTCAACCAAACAAAAAGGAGTTTCTTCAAAGAAGTGAAATCCCCTCAGCCTCCCATTAGCTCCAGAGACGAGGCCGAGCTCAGACAGAGAGACAATCACTCCAACGCTCATCATGCCAGATTTACTGAGCTAATATTAACAGCACCTGCATAAATGTTATGGAGTTCCCTGCAAAGCTGTGTTTAGACTAGTTTTGGAAATGATGACACTGGCATGAACATTATCTGGTGCGATCCAGTCCGCAGAGAAAGCACCTGCTTTTTTTCAGGAAGACATGAAGGGAAATAATGCAGAGGACGCTGGGTCGGGATGAAATCAAAGTTTCTCATTTATTTCTCAAATGAAACACGAAAAATGGCAATTTTTTAAATGTTTATATGCAAACTGTATGTTTTTAGTATACCATCAATTTCAATAAGAAAACACATACAAAAGGTGTAAACCTTGTCTAGGGTGGGCAGATATGCTATACACTTAATGAGAAAACCCTCTGAAATCAGTGTAATTTCTTGTAATTTATGGACACATGTGAAGCCATCTTTTCATCTAAAAAATGGATTTGGTCAATTATGAAAAGCTGCATAAAACCAGTGCTTTTGGATATACGTGGAAAATCGTGATGGCAAAACCTCTTTCTGTGGCTCCTTACTGACCCATGACCAAACAACACATTTCTGCTGCAGAAACTGGGGCCCACTGGTCATTTTGTCAGCACCTCGGACAGACAGACACACAGCCAGTGTTTGGATAGAGAAGGAGTTGCTGTATAAGCTTTGTGGAGTGGATTCTTCCTCTCTCTACATTACTGAGTAATACGAAAACAAACTGCTGTAAGAGAGTGGAGGAGTCCGTCTGAACAGCACCCAACAATCACAAAGGAAAACCACACATGCATTAGCTTGGGAGAGGGGGCTCCCCTCAATTACACACCTGGTTGCCTTTTCAGATAGTGTATGTGTGTGTGTTTGCAATCAGGAGTGAAATGCATCATTGTCACCGTGTGTCTTAATATATACTATGTTAATGTACGTCGGAGAAGAGGGTGGGTGCCAAAAGTAGCTTGTATCTCCATGTGTATGTATGTAAAGAGTCTCCTAAACTTTGTGCTGGTAAAGGTCTGCATTTTGGTGGAATAGGGGGGTGAGAGGCGTTGACATAGAAGGATGTTTTGGGGGTGGCGTTTGGGGAACAAGTCAGGATGAAGGTGCAGAATGATGATAGGAAGGACGGATATGTGATAAGGGTTTGTTGTGTTTTAGCAGCTAAGAGTTTTGGGAGTTCAGTTTTGCACCGTGCGCGATGTTGTTGCATGTTTGCCGACATGCACACACTCTAATTGATCTGCTTTTGCTCATACTTGTGTTTGTGTGTGATAAAACAAAGCAACAAAGATCTCCCACTCCTATGCAACAACATGCACGCACAAGCGCATGCCTAAGCACATGTACACACACGCACACACAGAGATATCTAAATTAATGGTCTCCTTGGGGAGTCATCCAAAGGCCACGGGCGTTTGGGAGAAAAGATTCTTGGAAAAAGGCTTCATCATCAGAACATGTGCTCATTAGTAACCCCATCTTAGCCATCCAGAAAGAGAGAGAGGTGTACACTAAGGAATACATGTACAAGGTTATATACTTACCATGTTGAAGAGGCATTTACTTTACACTCTCTCCAAATGACGATGAAAGTTGTAGATAGAGTGAAGCGAATGAGGAATCAGCCATTGGTATGAGGAGCAAAGACACAGGTAATGAGGAAAGAGCATAAATAGTTCAAAGAAAGTCCAAAAGCAAAAAGAAAGAGTACAAAAAAAAAAAAAGATTCTTAGCAAGTTAGACTCCCTCTCTCTCCTTCAGCCTCACTCTGCGCAGGAAGTCATTAAAGAGTAAGCCAATAAAGCTGTGTCAGATATATCTTATCCCAGTCCTCCACAAGGATATAAAATATTGGCCTCCCATTCTCATCAGACACAAGGATCAACAGTTTACAGGCTTACAATGTCCTCCTTTGGGGTTCAGAGAGTTTACTGAAGTTATCAACTGTCTTGTTGTTGGTTTTCAACATAATTGTTTCCGGTTTTGTTGAACATGACTCATGAAAAAGGGACATCCTGGATAACACAAAGGTTTCAATTGTGGGAATGTTCATCTTAACAAGTCAGCAAATCCAGCATTAAAGTGTTTTGGCTATTAAAGAACAATTTATTTGATTTGGGAATGATTGCCACAGAGACTATACGTCCATCTATGTGGCCGATACGAAAAACCCAAATGGCCCTAGAGCCAGTGTTTGGTTTGTCCATTTGGGACTACTGCAGAAACATGGCGGCTGCCTCCGTGAAGAGGATCCACTCTGTATGAAGATATAAAGGGTTCATTCTAAGGTATCAAAAACACAATTATTCCACAATTATTTCAGATGATTGTACACTATAAAAAAAACATACTTATTAATGGTATATTCCATTTCTGCCAATAGATCCCCCTAAATGACACTGATCCTATAATACATATAATTCCAGCTAAATGTGATGTAATGTACACTGAGCACTATTATATTCATTTGGAGTCAAAATACCTGATGAATGTATGTTAATATTAGCTTTGCTTTGGTCACCAACTCCTGAGAACAATAGCTGGGTCTTTACCTTGCTAATCAAACAGCCACTTACTAACTTTCCCCATCTGCTGTTTGTTGCTGGGCAGGCGGCAAACAGCGGGTTTATTAAAGCTTTTTGCTAGAAACAGTTGCATATGTTCGTTGATGAGAGTGGTTTGGGGTCTTTTTCCTTTTCCGATGCGAGGGTCTAAGGACAGAAGACGTTGTATGCTGTACATAGTGTAAAGCCCTCTGAGGCAAATTTGTGAATTGTGATTTTTGGCTACACAAATAAATTGAATTGAATTAGTGAGACTGCAGCATGAAGTAGATTTGCGGGGCTTAAATCCAATTAAATGAGCTGAAAAAGGCTAAGTCAATAAATATATTGAAATATATACCTCTTTAACTTCCAGCTAGTTAGTAACTTCGTTTGACTACTGTTTGGCGCTGGGCTGGTAACCAGTGGGTTATTTGGAGCTTATTTGTACATGTGAAATGCATACACATCACTGCCTCTGCAGTTCCTCTTACTTCTACAGAGTGATGAGTGTCTTTCAGTTCATTGTTCTGGTTTTCAGGCCTTCAACTTTTCTGTTTCGGTTCCCTCTATACTTCCCACCACCAACCAGCAAACAGACAGAGTTAGCGACTAGCTGGTGAACATAGTGCAGCATTTGGCAGCTGAAGAGCTAGATATTAGGAGTTGGTAGTGAATAGAGAGTGAATACTGCTTACATTCACCAGTTGGCCAGAAACATGAATTAAAATGAATGCTAATGTTTCTATCTACTGGATATGTAAATGGCTAACTGTTTGGTAAAAAGTGATAACATCCCAATTTTGTGTTTACAGATTGTTTTCGCCACCCCCCAGTGGCTGTTAGCTATGAGCGGCCATCTTTATGTTGAGAGCTGCTGAGAGGCAATTCGAAATGCTCCCAATCTTGGATCTTGCACCTTTAAGAATCGATTCATTCACTCATGTTGTGGGGGAACTGCGCTGGAAAAAGGTGAGCTTATTATTACTCAATATAAATTGAATGAGTTGTTTTATTGTTTCAGCATTTTATGCAGTGTTTGTGTGAATGTGTGTGGGTGCAGTTCAAGCTCCCTTCAAGGGAAGTGCTTGTGATGATACATGCCGTTTCTTGGCTCTCTATCTTCTTTTTTTCCCCCGGATTCAGTTTTTAACATATTTGGACAAGTATTTTATATCTTACGCAAACAAAGAGACTAGTTTGGAGGGGAACAAAAGCAGCCCCTGTTGCTTTTTCTGTTGATAAGACTCTTCCAAAATAAATATACAACATAATAGTAATAGAGCAAGAAGAGAATGAATTATTCATGTTGCTATAAAGTGTGTAAAGATAGATAGATAGGATAGAGAGATAAAGAGAAGTATAAAGAGAGAGATAGAGAGATAGATATATATATCAAATGAATGGTAGGAAAAGAAAATAGCAATAAAACATAATGGAGGGATGAAGAAGGGGAAAGAAAGAGTGAGGAGACGAGGTTAATCCAAACAGACGTGTGCCAGGTTATTTTTACGACAGTCTCGTCAGCCATTATCTGCCTGCTCTGTTATGGTTAGGGATAAATACAGACCTGGGCAATACCAAGGAGGGGTAGATTTGTGTGCGTCTGTGTAGTAATGTGTAGTTTCGTGTGTATGTGGTCCCTCTCCTTCTCTCTGGCTCCCCTCCACCAGGGAAAGATAACCACAACAGTTTATTCCATTTCATCAGACGATCTTCTGGCCATTTTAGCCCTAATGGACACAGAGCAGAAGTTGTCTTTTTATCTTCTTGCTCAATAAAAATCTCAGGGCCAGTCTGCTCATGAGACTCTCTGTCTCTGGGCTAAATAAATATCTGCGTATTGACTGGGCTGGTGAGTGGGGGAAAAGACATGTTTGAGTAGAGTCTGTGTGTTTGTGATAAGTGAAGTAGGGGGGAATTTTCTGTGGGAAACAACTGTGTGTGTGAGAGTGAGAGAGAGAGAGGACTTGGACATAGTTACATGATATCTGGCATCAGACTCATCTGTAAGCTCTCCAAACACCTGTGTTTAAGGCGTGGAGGGAAGATAAACGAGAGGTTTAAAGTTAGACATATGACGAAATGTATCTGTGTGTGTGTGCGTTTAGATGTAGAGTGTAGAAAGATGTGGCGTTGTGTATTTAAAAGCGCTACATTTTATCATTCTATGCTTATTTAAACACGGATCTCAGTGTTACCTATGCGGCTATTTTACAGCATTTTAGTTTACACACACCTGCTACCTCAGGGAAAGCCAACAACCATGTGTTTAGGCAAGTGTGTGTGTGTGTGTGTGTGTGTGTGTGTGTGTGTGTGTGTGTTCTCACCCCATCTGGCCATGGAGTGCTGGAGGAGGAGAGGTGACGTTGAGTTTGCTGCAGAGAAATGATCTGGAAGGTTTATTATCTTTAATTAGCATCCAGGGGGAAAGAGATAGATAAGGACCACCATTTCGCTGATAGATCTGCTCTGTGTTTTCTTCCCCAAACTAAGAAGAAAGAGTGCAGTAAAAAAAAGCAGGAAAAACAGAGTGATGCATCATCTGTCCTATCCAGATGCCTCCAGATAAACCTTTATTTTTACTTTAACATAGATGGCTACAGCCAATGCTGTAATCAAATCCTTTAAGAGCATACACTGTGAATATATACTCCACTACGAGTAAAAGTCCTGCATTCAAAGTCTTACTTAAGTAAAAGTAAGTAAATATTATAAGCTAAATTTAGCCTACTGAAAGTAAAATTACTCATTCTGCAAAATAAAATGTTCTCTGTTTTGTGTTTTACATGTTATATTATTATATCTGATGTTCTTGGATTTATGTTAATGCTGAATTAATGTGTATGTTGAATTTTACTACTTAATTTTAGTTATACTGTTGGGTAGTGTAATATACAGTATCATCGCCGATAAGATCCTCAAATCTTACAAGTCAACATTTCATGAGCTAAGAAACACAGCCCCTTTCTTTGCGGCGATGCATTTACCAATTAATCTGGAAGGGGTTTCAAAAAGTTTAGTTAGCTTAATTTCTTTTTCATGAAAATGGCAAAAAGTCCAATTAAAAGTATTTTACAGTATTATTTTCAGTGCACATTTCCAGTAACATGCATCACTTTGAGTTTAGCCTACAGTGATTATACAGCAGCATATTGCTACATCACAGCAATCTGATGGCTGTGATGTCACAGTATCCAGCTGTCATTTTACTATAATTTATGGGGGAAAAAATGACACCATAACTTGCTGTGATAGTAATGCAAGTATTTGCCATTAATTTACTGTAAATTTACATTCAACATATCTTACAGTGAGCAAGGATGTTAGTTCCTTTATTTATTAACAAAATAGTAGAGATAAAGTTGAGTTTTAAAGCAAAACAAACTCATTAACATAAGCCGTCAAATTGTTAAAAATGAAATACGTTAATAGAGATGATGATGATGATGAAACTGTGAGACAAACACAAGCACACACAAACATGCTAACACACTTCTCACCTCTTGAGATGCAGACTGCTGCTGTCAAATAAATAAGCCAAAAAGTAAATGCAAATCAAACAGCTGGACAACAGCTGATACATCACAGTGACAGATACATTTTGCTTAACTGTGTGTCTAAGCAAGTGAGAGGATGAGCAAAACATAAATACGATTTATATACACACGTGAATAAAGTGTGTGAGTGTGTGTGTGTGTGTGTGTGTGTGTAACACAACAGCAATTCTTTTAGATATGAGATTAATTGATGGCATAGTTTCTATCACACCTCTTTGCAACCACAAACAATTCAACAACCTTCATAAAAAACAAGAAGAAAGGCAGCAGGACGGATAAAGATTCATACACATAAACACACGGCACAAAATAATAATAAATAAAAGAAAGCGGAAAAATGTGGAATTATACCGACGACAAAACAAATTCAAGCGCTACTCAGTCTGCGTATCAACCTTTAAGAGTCCACAGGCCAACAAGTTTTCATCCCAAATAAACTAAGTAAAACTTAAACAACGTAACATATATACTGAAAACACACAGTACTTGAAAGCCTGGAGCATCTCATACAGACGCTTAGGGGTACCTTGTGCATCAGTATCAGACGCCAAGGGTGTGACAAAGCGTTGTTTTTGGCACCCTAGGAATGAGAACGGGCTGCACAGACACGGATTTGTAACAGCAGAATTAGTTTTCTACGCAAGGACAGAATCGTAAGCCTATATGAGAAGGGAAGAAGGATTCTCACATTCATAATTATCAAAGCTTCACCTGCTCACTTTTGTCAGTCAGAATGCGCAAACTCACACTGAGAGCAGAGCATCACCTCTTCAGTTTGACCTGGAAGTGAAGGGTCATGTGACAATCTTCCGTCTTCTTTGAAATCAAAAACCTGGGACAGCGGTTGTTCTTTTTTTAACAACTAGATGGAAACAAAGAGCGGTATGTGGTTTCATTATCACCTTAAAAATCTAAATGACTAAAATCACATTCGGTATCCACCGTGGTTCTCCTACACGCTCGTCACACGGGAAAAGTTTCAGTTGGTTGCCATCTGAAACCTCACCACTAGATGCCCCCAAATCCTATACACTGCACCAATTTTGATAGTCAAATCAATTTAATAATCAGTACAACAGCTATATCATAGCTTTATATAAGGCCTTGTTAGCTTTGCATTAACTTCCATTTCTAGGATTTTGCTGCCCTCAGAAACACAATTTATGCAAGATGCAACAACTGCATCTCTCTTGAACACCGCTCTGAATACTAAACTCTTCAAATGCTAATAAGAGGCAGCTAGCTGAGAGTTTAAAATCTCAATCTGGCAACAATATAGCAGAGATATTTCTGTGCTGAGTTTTCTCTTAACTGCATGCAGTGTGGTGTCATCAGAGAAATATGCACGAACATGCTCTGTTTTTAGCATCATAAACTAATAATTAAATCCTACTTTTAGAAGAGAGGTCACCATCTGTTTGTGATTACTCCATAAAGGTGAGGTGCTGTTGTGTCTGTCCTCCGCTACTAAGTGGACCTGTCTGTTAGCTGCACCGGAGCTTGAGTCACACTGACACAAACAAACACATGCACACACTAATGAGCTAATACACACACACTCGCACACATACTTGTCTGCTTCCTGCCTTGGGACTTGGGTTCAGAGGATCTTAACGGTCCCTTGAGATTTGATGTTGGATGTTTTTGTGTGTGTGTGTGTGTGCGTGTGTGTGTGTGTGTATGTGTGTCAGGGACTTTTTCTATCACAACTCACATCTCACCTTTTAGTCATCTCCTGTTAGCCTTTGGTAGCATTAGGTCTGCATCTCATGAGAACTGACACACACACCCTCACACACACAGATTAGGTTGAAATGAGATGTGAGAAGGTGCTTCTAAGGTCAGCTACCTTAATCTTCCACCCACACACACACACACACACACACACACACACACACACACACATACACCATCACTTGAGTGATATAGACAACCAAACATATCCACTCCTTTCATAATTACACATTCCTTTGTCTTTCTTTTAGTTTTTTCTTCTCTCTACTTTTCTGTCATAAATACAACCGATGGCTTTTCATCTTCATATTACACGAGTGTTGGAACTTTGTTGTTGCATATTCTCTGCCTGGCTTTCCTTGCATGTACAGTGTCAGGGTGTGTGCATGTAAGTCAAATATTTGTAAAGTTCCCTCCTTGTACATCAGGCCCACTCCTCGAGGAGAGGAGTATCGGCGGAGTAGCCCAGGAGGAGCCTCGATGCTGGGCCTGGTGGGGGTGACGGTTCCCTGTGGGACCCAGAGGGAGATTGTAGGCTGGAAGGGAGGCAGCCAGGGGAGGACGGGGGATATGCGTAATGTCTTCGCCCAGGAAGGCAGAGGTTTTCCTGCATCTGGGGCAGTTAACACCCTGGCTATCAGCAGTTCTGGATGGTTTATCCGGAGATATTAGCAGGTTATGTGGGTGTATCTCACTCGAGCCTGGAGTTTGTTCATTCGGACAAGAGCAGACTAACACCCCCCTCCACATGGACACGTGTAAAGAAATGCACATGAATGCAAAGAACACAACTCTCAGAGTGTTGCCTTTAGGGACTGCTCATATCTCTCTTCCTGGGCTCTGATAATACTCTGCCTCCCTTTGCAGAGTGAGCTACAGTAATTACCACTGAATGTCATAGTTATAATCAGTGTGCGTGAGAGAGAGTGTGTGTATGTGTATGTATGTATGTGTGTGTGTGTGTGTGTGTGTGTGTGTGTGTGTGTGTGTGTGTGTGTGTGTGTGTGTGTGTGTGTGTGTGTCAGTGGTCTGTTTGTGAGTGTGCAACTATGAGCTAACCGGACCACTGAGACAGAGGAGATATGATGTGATGAGATCATTTCATCTGTAGGGAAAAGAAAAACAAAGTTAATTTTTCAAAGTAAAATAAAAGCGCTGCACTTCAAAGATTTGTGAGGAGTTCAAATGTTGATAATAAATAAAATACAGAATACACAAACACATTTTTTTCCTCCTTGGCAACTACTCAGGAATCTTTGCACCTTATTTAACGTGTTACAAAAATGTCCACGTATATAAACAGACACACACACCTGTCGCTCTGAGCGACTCATTCCCCCCCTGAGTAATGAGGAGGAAGACGATCAAAGCACAGAACCTGATCCAGCCAATAAGGGTTCAGCACTGTTTATCATCCCTCTCCATCATCACCCTCCATGTTAACAACAGCCTGAGTAATCAGGTGTGAATAATATCAGTGACGGTCCAGCATTACACAGCTAATTAGGTGTGTGTAATGATAATCCTGACATTATATCCCCCTTCAATTACAGAGATATAGAGTTATGAAATGATCCTGTCATGCATAAACTGTACTTTGGATAAACTTTACTCAAACACTTGAATGAGTTGTCTGTGCAATCCTCCTTTGAATCTTAAATCTTTAACGCAATCTCCAAAAGTAGTGTTGAATCTCTGTTAGGCGAGTTGAGAAGCTCTTAACAAAACATTTTTGCAACATTGCAAAAATGACACCACAAATCTGGAGTATTGGGCAGCTATAGACATTCGAATCTCAGATTTAATCTTTGCAATTCTTGTTTTAACAGGTTTAATCCTGTGTACACAAGGCAGCCATGCAAAATCCAGTGAAAAACTCTAGACCAACCTGTTAAAGGCTCTATATACGGGATTCAGATCATTGATTTAGCAGCAAACAACTATTTGCAATGTGAAGCTATAGTGGAGTAACGTCGTCCTGAGGATAATGTTGTTGCGCTTCCTCTCTGTGTGTTGTAATCCGAGCTTTTCTGTGCTTTGTTTATAGCAGACCGTCCCCGCGTGCATTTTAGTGCAAGCAAGCCTTTATTGTGCCCCACTGAACAGGTAATAGCTGCCGCTCTGCCCTGCGCTCATGTGGCGGTTACCGCTGATAACGCCGTTGACTTGTATAAAGGCAATGAAGTAGTCCATGAATAGGACATATGATTTTACCGTTAATTACAATTCCTCCTCTGCATTGTTGGTTTATGGCATTTTGTCAGATACAACCTTTGCAACGAACCATGCCTTGAGCATAAGGCATAAGCGCCTTTCTGCGTGCTCGTAGCTCGCGCGCCATCTGTTGAGACTCGCAGCATCGGTGCCACGCTAGAGTATAAACAAAGCTTACATTTCTAGCCGTGGGCTTAGCTGTGGCCAAGCTGAGAACCATGCGGAGGCAATAGTGCTAAAATGCTCTGAATTACATATAGACAATTCCTTTAAAGGCAAAAATGAACAAATAAATAAAACACAAGGGTTTTATCGACCATCGTAGGCCGCTTGAGAGCCAAACAACGACACGTCTCAGTTTACCGTTGCTTGTATACTGCTTTAAAATGCAGGTATTAGTGTTTAAACAGGATTGAGTGTGTGGCCGCATCTTGGCTGAAAAAGCTTGTTTTTTCTCAACTGTTTTGACTCTATTTGTTTTGGCTAGACGGAGGTGACCAGACATCCAACAACAGAGAGTGGAGTTAGTAGTGGAGGACAGTGGAGGATGGGGGGGGGGGGGGGGGGCTGCTGTGAAGGATTTAGTAGGGTGCTGGGAGTTCTGGTCTGTTGGAGGATCACACCTCACAAACACACATACACACACATACTGTTCAACTGTGTGAGATAGAAAACTGAGCAGCGTCCATTCTCTCTGTTTATAAACTGTGGCCTCAATCACAGTGACAGAGACCAGACCTTTGACTCTGAAACCCGGCACTGTCCTACACTGCCCTACTGCCCAGTGCTGACAAGTGAAGCCACACACATACACACACACACACACACAGTTTTTATCTGTGCATCCGATCACCAGGCCACAAGTTAGACCAGATTTTGCAACGGAGGTTAGAAAAGTGCCATACTGTAGCAGCACACATGCTCAGCCTCACACACAAACACACTCGAACTGCAGCTGCATCGCGTCTCACTTACTTCCGACAGGCCACTTTGGGCACTTTGCCAATTCAAGTTCAAGCCAATACGACTTAAGTAACGGTGTGTGTATGTGTATTGTGAGCCCAGCTATCAATGCAGCGGTGCCTGTTGAACATTTCAGACACAAATTCAGACCGAAATGTTGTTAATCTCTTTGGTGGTGTCTCTGCAGTCTGCAGTTCTCTCTATTCCTCTTTCCCACGGTTGATTCGCTACTGACCTCCATCTGTCTTTCTTTGACATGTCCTCTTTTCTTTACAAATGGCTTTAAAGAACCTTTGAGTAGAGGAACAGTTTACTAAAGGTATGATCAGAAAGACAGTTTTTTTGCGTATTAACCGTGCTGTTTATTTGCCCCAAGCAGCCAGTGTGCCGACTGTACAGGCGTTAGCTGTAAAATAGCCAGCAACAAGCTAACTGCGCGTGTGAGAGTGTACCCGTGTGCTTGTGTTCAGCTCAGCTTCTGACTGATCCAAGAACTAACCACTACCTAATCAGTTCTTCCTGCTATTTCCCACTCTGCGTTTATGACACAAATTCAAGGATACCTGTACACATTTTGCTTAATCTGGAACATTTTGAACTCGTCGCAAAATGGTAAATTCACGTCTACTTGCAGCTCTCCATTAAATTTGTATGCAGGAAATAAAAACTCTCTGCAGGGAGCATCCTTTTTTTTGACATTCTTGGTCTTCCATCCACGTGGATTTTTCATATTTAAAAACTGAGCCTTACTGCTGAACTATAAGACTGGACATGAATCTGAAAACAACCTTGCCATCAAGTGAAAAACTGGGCTTTTGGGAGACGATGACCGGGTCAGGGACTGTGTTGCAGTTAAGCGAAAGACAACTTTTTTTGTTACCTCTTAAGGGGTCAGTATGCTTTATTAAAAGATAAGTGCTTGTCAGATTCGTTGGTCTGAAACACCTCCCCAAAACAGACAAGTGTGCCCACTTCACGCAGCAATTGGCCAAGTGTTTGGAGTTGAAGAAAAACAGTTTAAGCAGCCCTGCAGGAGCATTTTACAGATTCTAACATTCTCCAACATATCACACAATTTCTCATCCTTCACACATATTGTGAAATCCAATACATTTCCCACAGATGCACACACTTATGAAGATAATGTGCACACATTCCAGAGACCAATACTCTCCCTCACACTGTAAGGACAAGACTTCCAGGTCATTAACCGACACTGTGACAGAATATCAGTCTTATTCTGGAGGATCACTGTTTGCCTCCCCCCGGATGTTCCTGTCACTGAATATCAAAGGATTGTGGTCTTTTTGAAACATAATATCATATTCCCACTTCCATAAACATCTTCATAATTCTCTCTTACTGCCTAGTTTGTCCGTCACATCCTTTTCCCCCTGCTTTCTCCACTCCCTGCTGTACTTTCTGCAACCTCTCTTTTAGTTGTTTCTCTGATTTTTCCTCTTTTTTTTAGAGGTACTTGAACTGAAGCGGAAACCAATTTGTGCACAAGTGTGTTTGTGAATGTGTGTGTGTGTGTGTGTGTGTGTGTGTGTGTGTGTGTGTTGGGGGAGTACGGCTGTGATAAGGGACAGGGAACTGGAGTGCTTAGACATGGATGGATGATGTTTTTCTCACCCCAAGCCTCACTCCAAGATTACAGTTTCTCATTCTGTTCTTTCCAGCCACCAAGGAACTACTTTCTTTCTTTTGTCATGTTTTTGTTTTTATATATCACAGGAAAATACAAGTGGAATGTTTTGCCAATAAATAAAATAATATTTTGCTTCAGATTATGCTCTCTTTCTCTCACATTATTCGACTGTTCCTCTATTATATCGTCCCCGTGGGTTTTTGCCTTTTGTTAGTTAATGTTGGAAAGATTGGGTGAGGAAAGAAGACGAGAAAAGTAGTTTTTGTGAAAGTGAAGTCTGACTGTGAGAATATCCAGTTAAAAACAAAAATTGGAAGTGAGTCTAGCGTTACCCGACTCTCTTTCATGGGTCCAGTTGTGGTGACGACAAATAACCGGACTCACAAAATCACAACGACCTTAAAAGCCTGGTGTTGTGGATGGAATCCAGGAGTGCTCCCCTACACCAATTAAAGATTTTGGTACCGACAGTGTAACGGATGGTACGAACTGTGATTGTACGCTTAAGCAGACACATCTAAACCAATCACTAGTGTAGTCATCACAGATACAATGTAATTGTTTCCCCTAAAGGACATTCCCATAACGATTTAACAATGTAGCTCCACCGATTCTCAACATTTAACAAAAGGTGTCTGTGACAGAGCGAGAAATGATAATGACCCGAGGCATCAAATGTCCCCCTCGGTGGCCCTGCAAGCAACATCTGGAACCCGTCCCTTCGTGGTGACATCACACAACCAGCCTAACCTTTGACCACAAACTGGCTAATTAGCAGCTCGTCCTTCCATAACTGCCAGGGTCCCCCCTTTTTTCTCTCCCCATCTTTCTCACTAGCCCCCCTCTCCACCTGTTGCCTCACGTCACTGTGTGACTGGAGGGAAAAAACGGTCACAGAGAAGGTTTCCTAAACGCTTGCCGTACACTGTTTTGCCGTTCACATGAAGAGCCGTTAGCTTTTGCAAGTATGATCGTTTTGATGTCATTCCATCAGGGTCTGCGATTTATCGACGCACACGGGGGAGAAAAAGGGCCGTGCTCTGTTTCGTGAGCTATTTTAGTTTGTCTCCCTCTCCCTGACTCTCTCTGTTGTTCTCTGGTGGATCCATGTATCTCAGAGGTGATCATCAATCTAGCAGACTATTATTACTTTTCCACAAAGTGCTTTGATTTCCAGCCCACCCAGGAGATTAAGCCCCCGCCTTTCTCTCTTTCCTCTCCCCTCTGTCCCTTCACCTATCTATTCCTCTTCCTCTTCTTCCATCTACTATGTGTAGCGCCATCTCTCTCTCTCTCTCTCTTTTCCTTGCAACATCAGTCCTGTGAACTTATTTCCAAACTGCGTTCTCCTCTTTTGGATTTGTAATATCCATCATTTTTTTTCGAGATGTCACTAAATTCCTACTGGAAATGCAGCTCCACATTAAGTGCGTTTCTGTATTGTGTCAATTCTAGCAGTTAAAAGGTAGTGGTGGTGCCTGTTTAGATGCACTGTGACACCGGAAGCAAAGGAGTTAAAGGTCAGCTCTCAAGAGACACACCTCCCATCCGTGCACACGCTTCAGCTGTGGATGTGGATTCACACATAAACCCTAACACAAACACACACACACACAGAGAAAATCCTGCATCCCAGCAAGAGAGATCTACAGCTTCATGAAAATGTGCTGCTTTAGGCACACAACACATGTTTCAGTCTCACAATGAACAATTTATATATAAGAAGTCTGCAAGATGCACATGATTATCATCCGTATTTTCCACATAAAGCAGCTTCAGAGACGTTTTGGTTGGACTTGGCCCCGAGTGGACCCGTGTGTGGAGCATTGGTGTGGAATGATGTGGAAGGCCAAACAGGGGATTGTGGGTGCCGGGTATACATTACATCAGAGGGGACCGAGGCGCCAGTTTGCCATTTGAGACGTGACACCCCCTTGTCCTTGCACTTTATCCTGTTAACTGGCTAGATGTGCTGAAAGTTACGTGGCCCTGTGAGTGGAACAGGCTAATAGCAAATACTTTGGAATTTTAATTGTCAGGTTGAGTGTACAATATCATAAGTATTAAATACATTGATTTATGATTTATTTAAAAGTAGCACACCTTCTGAAGTGTTTTTGATTTGCAAATTTGGATCTAAGGAGCAGCAGCAGCTTTTTAAGATAACATATTGTAGAAAACAAAATATTCCAATTTAGCCTTTTTTAAATCCAATTTAAATATTATGAGAATCAACATTGTAATATCAATAACATCTACAAAACTAAACGTAAAAATCAAGTTGACCAAAGTTTGGGAGAAAAATAGTTGGTCATTTTTCTTCAGGTTTTAAAGATGCATCAAAAAGGGACCTTATTGCCACCACTTAAAAATTTTAACCAAAACTTAACCATTTTATTTTTACATCAGTAATATTTGTAACCACATCAGTCAGGATGGACAAAGGTTCAAAGATTAAAATCTTGGTCTGTGAATATTACAGATTGAGCCCTTTGATTCTAAACAGGTAGTCCATTAGTTCACAAAGTAAAGTTCAGCCCCCATGCAGTTAATGGTTCAAGGTGTTCCTTATGTAAACAAAAACGATTCTGTAGGCCAAATTAACAACCTCTCTGCAATTGTCTGAAAAGAGTGAATACTCAGTGAGTTCAACTGCAGTTAAAGTAAACTACATATTCTCCCATCCAGGGTCTCTTGGGGTCCTGGAACCCTTTGGGACCAGCATGCTGGATCAGCACCAGTGTCTCCTCCCAGCATGAGGTAACGCCCTCTCTAGCCATATGAAGATATAAAGTCCGTTCCTCTCTGCTTCTCTCCACGTTGATGAACACATCTCCAAGGCGTGTGTTTGATCACCCTGTTCGTTCCTGTCCAGCCTCAGCGTCCTGCTCCCATGTTTTGAGCCCGCTGCAGTTGGAGACAGTTCACCATGTCCACCGGGTCTCTCAGCGATGTCGACGACGAGCTCCTGGACGGCATCCTGAAGTTTGGCTCCTCCGGTAAAGACTCCAACGAGAGCACGGAGGAGAGCTCCAACTGCGAGGGCACTTGCTCAAACGACGCGCCGGGCAAGAAACGGAAAACAGCGTCCCGGAAAACGGCATCCAAGGGTGTGGCACAGCAGGAGGGCAAGCATGGGCCGAGGAACGCGGCCAACGCCCGGGAGAGAGCCAGGATGCGCGTCCTGTCCAAAGCTTTCTCCCGGCTGAAGACGACCTTACCCTGGGTACCAGCGGACACCAAGCTCTCCAAACTGGACACACTGCGCCTGGCGTCCAGTTACATCGCGCACCTCCGGCAGATATTGGCCAACGACAAATATGAAAACGGATATATCCACCCCGTTAACCTGGTGAGCCTGGGGGATAGAGTGAAGGGGGAACCCAGTTGAAAGTGTATCTAGGCTATTGAAAAAAAATTAAATGAATTGGATTTTGTTAAAATATTCATGATAGTATGTTTGCTTAATAATGTTAACATTATTTTTCATTCAAGGCTATAGGGACTGTAATTTATTTGATTGATGAGGATTTTAACCAGGGTTGCAGACTCCTGCTAGGCCTCATGGTACCAAGGTGATAGCTTTGTGAAGCAGGTGCATAAGAGGGGAAAACTATTCCTATTTATGCTGACTGCAAGGAAAGAAATCTGACTGAAAGTATTACCCTTTATGAGGCATAATGAATACAAAGACCACAAATTTGCCTTCATGTAGGCCTTTCATTTTTCAAAATAATGCAGCTACAGTAACACTGGGCCTTAAATGATTAAATAAAAATACCTTAAACAATTGTGCAATATTAAATATCATAGCCTGGCAGATCTCCAAATAACCCTTTGAAATGTTGTTGTGTCAGGACATAGGAGATAAAGATATGCAAAAACACTTAAAAGCTACATTTTATACGATTATTAATCATAAACATCTGGCGATAGTCCATTCTTCATTATGTTCACCTGATCCATGCAGGTGATTAATTGACATATAATTGGCCTGAGCTCTTGCTTAACTTCGATTTGATTGCTTGATGAATTAACATCCCAAGAAGCTGTTGGTGCTAACTGACTGTGTTTCCCTCCGCAGACGTGGCCTTTCATGGTTGCAGGTAAGCCGGAGAACGATTTGAAGGAGATGCTGAACACGACAAGGTTATGTGGAACGACGGCGTCTTGACGAAACCAAGCGGACACATCTGTGCGTTTTTTTAAGGGACAATAATTATCCAAGACAAAAAAAAAAGAAAAAAAAAAAAGATTGTGACAGACCTGAACGTCTCATCTCCGCAGACTTTGAGTGGGAATAACGGAGACAGTATCCTGTCTCCTTCGTTCCCGTAAAGACAATTTTAACTTTTATTTAAATGCATTCTGCCACCTATCGTTGTCTTTGCTGGTTCAAAGATAAACTGCGTGCTTTCAATTGCTTTTTTTTATACTCTGCAGATGCATTTTTACTCATGCAGGTCTGTTTCGGCGGCTGCATTATGATGGATGGATGTGCACGTGAAACGCGGCCACTGTCTCAAATTGTACAGATTACATGTATATAAATATATCTGTATCACTTTTACACCTTGTGTGTTGAATGTTTTTTTTTTATTCCGTTATTGTGTTTCATTTGCGTGTGTGGGCCGGTGCTCTGACCTAGTAACCCCTCTTATCACTCCACTCCTTCAGAATAGCAGAACCTGAGCACCAACGAAGCGTCAGTGCAGATAAGTGTCTCTGTTGTTTCTACCAGATAACAGTGGACGTGGATGTCATTACATAAACAAACTCCTGCCTTCAAAGATTATTTGGAACCTTAATAAATGCAGTTAGTGTTAAACAAATCAAATTAAGTTTATCTTTCTGCCATTTCTATTGATTTATAATGAGCGAATACTGGTTTAATTTCTCTTTTAAATATCTGACCAATTGTTAGGCCATAAATGATACAAGTAATGCCAACAGCGACACAACACACATTTATTTCTGAAAAATATCACTTCGGAGTTAGTGTCAAGTGTGAGTTGTATTAACTGTCACTGATGTGCACTGATTGGATGGACTATTTTGGATTCAGCCAATCAGAAGTGAAGAGCGGAGCGGCGCGAGTTGTTGGACGTCAGAGGACATTTTAGACATTTTTAAAGTTGTAGAAAACCTGCGGGCTGAGCTTTAATCCCGCCCAGACCAGTTGTTTTAATTCTCCCGGGTTATGACCGCTATGTTTACATCATGCAGACAGTTATTGATGCAGGCTGACATGCGGCCCCTCTCTTTTTTTTCTCTCTCTCTCTCTCTCTTTTTTTTTTTTTTTTTTTTTTACACGGATTCCCTCTCCTTTCACCCCCTTTCTGTATATATCTATATATATATATATTCAGTTATATTTGAACTGAGCGTAACATTTTATAATAATAAATAAGTAAAATAATACTAATTCAAGGTCCACTTACAAGCTTTTTTTCAGCTCTCAAACATCATCACATGGTTCTGACCAAGAGACAGAATTTTCTTGCATTAGTTTTGAGGTTAATTTTGCTTTATTCGTCACTACTTTTCAGTGACTAACAGGAGGGATGTGGATGACCTAAATCACACTTACTCCTTTACTTTTCCTATATGTGAAAAGGACAGTACCAAGTATCCTTTAACGGTAACAATAAGATTGAGTGCTGTAGTAATAAAAGAGTCTGACATCTCTTCAAGGACCCTCACCTAATACATCAGCGGCGGCGTGGCAGGGGCCTCGCCGCCACCTCAAAGGGACCACCGTGGAGAAAATAAACTTGGCCGCCTCTCTCTCGGGGCCAGCTGCAGAGAGCAGAGAGGAAGAGAGATAGAGAAGGGTAGGGAGGGGTCTGCATGAGAGCAGGGCCGGGATTCCCATACTTGTTAATTGTTTTGTTGGACGGCTGCCCAAACTGTGATGTGAAAAAGCTCGACGGGCTGAGAGGAGGAGAGAAATCACATCGTGTTCCAGCTGATCCCATCATGTTTCCCATCCACCCGCAGATCACTTACCGTATATTAGCATGACTGTTTTTCCGGGGGTGATGTAAAAGTGTGAAGGCTATGATCAACAGTTTATACTGTGCATTCCAACATCTCTATTCATCCCTCTATACATAAATGTTGGACAGATGAGCCAATAGAGAGACATATGTTTTTTACATTATACTTTAAAAGCTATTTATTCAGAAGATCTCATTGAGTCGTCTGCAAAAAGCAACGCATCACTCTTTCTCTTATGTTACATCATACTGTACATGTCATCACCATCCCAAAACTCTCCCCGGGACCCACCCTAACACAACCATCATGTAGCATCCTTAGACTGCCATCTTCTGGACACAGTATACTTTTGGGAACATCTTTGGACCCGACAATGAAACTTCAGGCATCCCTATAACCTCCCAAATGAGAGTGTTATACTAATGTATGTTTCCATACATTTCTAATGACTGGGGCTTCTCAAAACACAGTAATCATTCATCTTAATTGTCATTTATAAAATTGTTCCAAATTGTATTATATTGGCGTTGCAAGAAGCCTGCTGTGATTGTTTACATGGTCATAGATTGCGTGCTCTTTGCCGAGTTACATTAAGGATCTGCTGTTATGAAATACTTCACCTCACATGCTGCACTCACCTGTGATCATATATTGTAAATCTAAAATGGTACACTCTCTTCATCAGATTCAGGCTTGAAGGTCATGTGATAAATGCCAGATGTTGAGCATCAATATACTTGCCATTCTATTGTTGTCTTTGTGTGAGAGAGAAGGAAAGCTTTACACTTTTTTGTTTTTAAACTGTTTTGCTTCAAATATGTATAGCTTTAAGATAATAATTTAAGATGGCACAATAATGTCCATAACTTACTATTTACTAAATTCCAAAAGGAGAAAACCTCTTTAAAAATACCTTTCAGGAACCTGCTAACAGTATCTATTTAAACCAGTAGATGGCAGCAGAGGATCCCCTATCATGAAAACTTGTGAACGTCAACAAAAGCAATAAGGGCATGAAATAGAGGGGGGAGAGAAGTGAGAAATAATCACCCATCGCATGGATATTTGAGGATTTATGGACACTGTGAGATGATAAGGTGCCGCAACCAAATGGAGGACAGCAAGTGGACACACTGGAGACGAGGTAGTGTTGGTGTAGGAGTGAGGAAGCATCACTCAAATGGTGGAAAGGTTTTGGTAAAATAGTGCCGACCGCTGTGACCGGTCTGCCTCTTGTGCATTTTGAACATTAGATATCATGAATGTTGGACGTCAATGTGTAGCTCAAGAGTATGCAAAGCCACAAGCTCATCATGCATTAGACAAAAAAAAAAAAAAAACAGCCAGATATACTAACATGACTGAGGTTAAGGAACAGCTGCTAGTGGTGTCAATTTGTATCAGATGGTATGGCAGCCTGGGCAGCCTGGCACAGCAGCCACCAGCGCAGAGGAGATGCCAAAGATAGTTAAGGCCTAACCAGATCACCTACCAATGTTTTATGGGCATACTCACATGCGTACATGCGTGTGTGTGTGTGTGTGTGTGTGTGTGTGTGTGAGAGATTGTTGGCATCAGTTTGTGCTTATTAAAAGGAGCACAGCAGGTGTCATGAGACTTGTGGCCTTTACGTCATTGCTGGAGTCATCTATGCAGTAAACTATCCGTCCGTGTCTCCTTCATTCTTTGTGTTGCAGGTGTGAAAGAAAAGGATGTATACATCATGGTATGCTTGTATTAATACTTTCATACTTCATCTATCTGACTTAATATGTAGAAAGTGTGTTTTCTCTGTTTAGTAGAACTGCTCTGTTGTCTGTGTCAGTTTGAACTTTTGCCAGTTTATCTTCTACGGAAAGCGACACCATTGTAAATTTGTACCGGTATGAAGGTCTACATTCATAGAGACGTGTAACATTTGACGATTAGAGCCAACTTTAAACATTATCGAGAGAGCTGGCTAGTCCCCTTGAATAATATTGAATATCATTAATGAGTTAGTTATTGAAAAGAAAGATGCTAAATTACAATCACATACTACAGAAAACACACACAGTTCTTTCTATTCTAGTAAACTACTCCTTTAATTTAGTAATCGTGCCACATTTGATAAATTCTAGTTGCTAAAAAAATATATTGTATTTTATTTTGCTGACTTTTGTAGAAATTCACTTAAAGCTTTGAAATAACTTTTTTTTCCGAAACTACTTTTAATGCGTTGAAGTTTAAAAGTGATGCTGCAGCCTGTCACTTATCATAGTCGGATCAAAGCTCAGACAACTTGACACACACACACACACACACACACACACACACACACACACACACACACACACACACAGCTGTTACAGTAGAGCAGATGAATTTCCATCACTGCTTGGGTGCTTTCAACCGTTGTCGTCCTCCTCCTCCTCCTGAGCCATTATACAGCACGTACAATAAATTTCACTGTGAAATGTTTGTGCCTCAAGCCTTGAAGTACATGCTTGCAAACAGATTTATGTAGTCTAAAGTACATTCAGCAGACTGTGAAGGAATTTGACCTAAACACAGTAGCTGTCAGCACAGGCTTTGGTGATTACGTTACAATAATATATATGGACTAATCTGCACCTAGAAGCCAGTACTTTTACAAGGTAGGAGACAAGAAAACAACCGAAACAACAAAGGGCTATTCTATTTTCATTATTACATTGTTAAGTATGTATTTTGACATGTGGAAGACTAGGGTTGGATGGTGGACTGTACTACAACATGGTTGGTTGTCTGCACAGAGGAGCACACTCATTTTCGTCAAAGCCTTGAACTGCTAAGCTGATATAATACAGTATTGTAATTGGATGGTTTAGGGCTTAGAGTGTTGATAGTCAAATGCAATTCGGGATCAAAGAGCATATAAAGGGTAACGGAGGTCATGCTTACACACAGACATTCACACTCTCTCACACACACACAGACACACACACACACGCACACACACCATGCTGTAAGAGCAGTGTTAGTAGAAGGAAGGGGCGCCTGACTAAATGATGTTTTCCCAGGTGGGCACAATTACCTGTGTGTGGAGTGTGTGTGTGTGTGTGTGTGTGTATTTCTATGGGTGCATGCACACACGCCTCTGTATATGTGGGTCTGTGTGTGCATAAGAATTATCCACATGTTGTTTTAAGAGGATTCAGGTCTATTACAATTAGGAAGACATGAATCAAAGTCAGACTCCCACAAATCTCCACAGACCACTCACAGGTACAGGACCGTCAGCTGAGGAGCAGAGAGTCAGACAATGTCCTGATGCTTTTCTTAATATAAGCACTTAGAATAATACTGTGCAGACAACTATGATACCTAAGCAGCGTCCCGGGTTTATTGAACAAGTGGCTATTCATTCGCGGTTAGAGCAGAGCACTCACAAAGCCAGAGGGAGGACGATGGGTCACTGCATGGGGGAGCAGAACACAAGCTCTCACTGTTGAGTCACGGAGTTTATGAGAAGCCGAGGCTAATCCTCGGTGAGTCTGCGTACGTGTGTATTTGGACAAAAATCGGGTGTTTGCGTGGACGCCTAGCATGTGCAGGATTTCACTACACCTGCTTTAGTGCTTATCAAATTGAGGCGGTGAGTGTGTATGTGAGCATGCGGCCTTGTGTGTGCGCACATTTGAACTAGCGAACATGTGTCTCATTATAAGCTGAAATCACTCACAGGTGACTTTGTTTATTTGATCTCAATTAAGCCTCCGCCTCCTGCCACATGGATATGTGACCAAGACTTTTTTTTTTTTTTTAAATCGCCTTCTATTAATTCCAAACAACGTTCCAAGGATTGTGGTGAAAACCCAAAAGAAAAAGGGGAAAAAAAACAAAACAGATTTGTCAAAACTGTGCCCGCCCTGATGGCTGTAACAACATGCCATTTTTATCCACAGCTACCAAGACGGGAACACCTCGGAATACCGAGCACACATGGGCTCAATTATTATCCCAAGGAATTCTGCAAAAAGTAAAGTCGGCATTAAGGAAAATATTCCTCTAATCTGGGGTCTTCCTCAAGCTGGGTGTGAAGGAAATTTAGGGGGTCGCCGTTTTAATTGGGACCAGATTCGACCACCCTATCGAAACAGGGCCGGGACAGTGTTTTTAGTGGGGTTATTTTGTTGGGGGGAGAAAAAAAAAAAGGGACTATTTTGGTTGTACGTGAATAAATGTCAGATTTTTCAGAGGGGGTTTCTGCAAACCAGATCAGACTGCCCCAGTGTTATAGGAAGCAGATGGACAAGACCAAGGAAAGAAAACAGTGAGTCCCACAAGAGAGAGGTTCACAGTGGAATAAAACAAAAAAGACTTAGCATGACAGAAAGAAATGTAAATGAGAAAAAAAAGACAAAATGTTCACAAGTTATTACCTTAACGCAAAAATTGAACTACAGTATATTGGACGGTAATGGCATATTCTGATCAACTACTTTCTTAATGAGTTTAGGATGAAAGGCCACAAGTTTGACACCATGAAAAAAACCTAATACACACACACACACACACACATCTGTATTATGACAGATTTATCTGGTGAGTGGAGTTACGCAACTCACAACAGCACTTTTCTTCCAATGACAGCTCTGAGAGGCCACTGTGAGAGGAAAACTGTAATACTACTGTACACTTAGCATGGAAAGGAAGAAAAGTGTGAGACTGGCAGATGAAGAAAGTAGGAAAGACATTCAATGTATACACCTTTAAGTTTCCTGTTTAAAAAAAAGGAGGCAATACAGACCGTCCAATAGTACACCTGTTAAAATGACATCCCTTCTTTTTAGTGACAAAAACATGAAAAATGAAAAACAGACACCGATAATTGATCGGTTACAGTAGAGTGTAGGCGGTAAAACACAGCACAACTCAAACACGGAAGAGGATGTCGGGAATGGTCTTGCTCAAAACTCAGTGCTTTTCCAGTTACAGTCTATTTTCTTACACAACGAGATGCGGTTCCAAAAGTTAAAAAAGGATTCAATAAAAGCCAGCTGAAAGGTCAAACACTAAAGGGGTGATTGTTTGAAGGAAAAACACACTGCTGTGCCTTTATTCAGATTACATCTGTATTTCTTTCACAATTTCCTGTCAGCTATATTTTGACATTTAGCTGTCCACCAACTCCCTTACCTCCTCTTTACAGTTGGCATGGCACAGAGCAGATTCAAACCTAATATCAAGCATAATCTGAGGTTTTAAGAACAGTACATTCAAAAATTCAACTTGCAGTGTCATCAGATATATTTTTGCTGCTGCAAAACACTAAAGGCCCAGTCACACCAGCAATCAAAACAGCACATTTTGGTGGGTAAATATATTTGTTTCGATGTAATTTCCGGGAAGAGTGTTTCATTTGCAGAGACAAATAAATCGACCGCAAGAATTTTTCACTTTAAATTGCACTTTTGGTGACATTTGCTCAAAGCAAGACATCTCGACAGAGCTGTCCTACGAGGGAGCAGAGAGTCCAAAATGTAGGAATCTGTTGTAGGAAATTAGCTGTGTTGCACCATCCACATTTATCCAAGTTCCTCAGTCGGAGCTCCACAGAAGAGGAAGGGTTTGCAGACAGTCATGAGACAGGAGTCAATGCCACAGATATGTATTTTGAATAAACTGAACTAACTACAAGCAACTGAGCTAATTTTATTTGTACACATGATCATTCTCCCAAAAAGTGTATAGCGCAGTGTTGCATCTTCTCCCGTGTACCTGCCTTAAATTCACTGTGATAGATGATCTATAGGTTTTAAATATGTGTATGTGAGGGTCAGTAAGAGAGAGAGGGGCACTTTCACTAGACCCCACAAGTTGAGTTTCATCAGCATGTTAAGACTGTGCTGTCTGGGGGTACAAAAACCACCACACCCACCTACTCACCCATTCACATCACCCTCACTCTCCATCCCGTTCTTTCTCTCTGGATGCCATTTGTCCACCTTGGTACTCCGATGCCCTTCCGGAGAGCAAAGTATCAGCTTTCTTCCCCAGCGGCTCCCAGCTCCCTCCACCATGCATTTTTAATGGACACACTCGTGCAGCGGACAAATGATTTTTATTTTTGACAGGGGAGGGTTGGCTCCAGTTACATAGGGATGGGGAGTGAGAGAGCGAGCATGCACCCAAGTGCGCACGGTGAAGAATGCACACAGACACACACACACACACACGGCCAAGAGAGAAAGTCAAGAATGACCCAGCTATCCTCTAAGTGCTGATGGACCAGATCTTAAAACAAACAACAAAAAAACATATAGATTAGACCATGTATTCATTTCCCATGTTCTTTACAAAACACACACCCCACACTCTCCATAAAGTGGTTGATTAATTCACCACTTGGATTATGATGGGCCAAAGTCCAGGATGATGAAAGAGGCAAGTAGCACAGGCCTCAATTAAACCAGGATTAGAGCCAGTCTAAATCCATTAACTCTGGCTTAAAACCACTTTAACTCCAATCAAATCAGAATTAAAATTCACAATGTGTTACTATGTGCATCATACACAATGTGACAGCGACCAAGTGCGTGTGTGTGTGGGTGGGTGGTGGGTAGCATTTCACTATAATCTCTCCTGTATTGGTTTTACCCCTGGACTGTGTGATCCATTCATTTAGGGAGTTGAGATATAACTTAATAGAAACTATAGTATTTCCTTTAATTTGAGGGGGGAGAGATTAAGCTAAGAACATACAGATACGAGGCAACATATGAGAAAATTTAAAAAAAACAAGTTCAACATTTTTGGGAAAGTATGCCTATTGGTTTTGTCTCCAAGAGTAAGATGTAAAGATCATATTATATCATATTATTCTTGTTAACATGGAGGGTGGAGTTAGCAGATAGCCTAGCCAAGCATAAACACCTAGCCTGTCTCTGTCCTTCATCTACCAAGAAATTGCTCTCCACATATATCTCAAATTGTCATTTGATGAGTTAGTGAATTTTAAGTGATTCTGGTCGGCAGGTTGTGTTACCTTTGGTCCGAGTCAGCCTAGCTTTTTCCCCATATTTCCAGCTTCAAGCCAAGCTAAGCTACTGGTAGTAGCTTCATACTTAGACTAATATACAAACACCATGGTAATGATCTTCTCATCAAACTCTCAAAAAATGTCAGACTATACAGAATTGTTAGTACAACCCAAATTAGACACACAAGCTGGGATTTTACTAAATGAGAGTTCGTTTTAAGAATTTTACAAGAAGCGGTCACATTTCAATGCAAAACAATATGTACTCTAGTCTAACACGGCTTTTAGGAAGACTTTGGTTTCATGGCCAGTCTTTGGAAATCAATATTGTTTTATCCTAAAAGCTATAATACTCTGTACACTTATTCCTATAAGTAAAGCCTGCTTAAAAAGGAGAAGTAAACACAAGTTAAGTAAATGTAATTTGTTACTTTCCACCTCAAGAGAGGGGAAATGATTGAGAAAGCAAAAACGTTAGGCAGGTTAGCTGAAAGAGCATTCCCAGGTGTGACCACAGCATTCCCTCCATACACTTTAAAAAACCACAGTGCGTGTGTGTGTGTGTGTGTGTGTGTGTGTGTGTGTGTGTGTGTGTGTGTGTGTGTGTGTGTGTAGGTCTGAGGTTTGTAGCTCGAAGCCAAACTGGAGCTAAACTTCAGTCCTGCAGCCAATACCAACAACTCCTACCTCAAGCACGCACCCACATACACACAAACACAGACTTGGTTAAACACATTTGCACTCAGAAAGGTGACAAGTGAGGACGAAATGATTTTCATTTAAATAGTTGATGAAAAAGTGACTTAATCCAGGATGACAAAATTACTGTCCTTGAAATAACTTTGTCAGCGCGAATTGTTCGAAAGTGAGTTTGTATTTGAGGTTGGTTGAGTGTGTAGCAATGAGTGTGCGTCAGGCCTTAAAGCTTTCCTATTGGTATAAGGACATTCACTGTTTCCCCTTCTCTTGATCCTCTCTCTCACTCGTTATAAGCTCTGCAACGAATGAGACTTAGCAGCTGAAAGTGTGTGTGTCATATAATCTACTGTATTTGCATGGCTAAATATTGAGTGTGTGCTTGTGTATCCGAGTGTGTGTTTAATTATGTGATCGTGTGTGTGTGTGTGTGTGTGTGTGTGTGTGCGTGTGTGTGTGCGCATGTGTGTAATGCGAGCCTCTTTGTGACACAGCAGTTGGCAGATAGAGGGGACTAAGTTACCCAAGCTCCCTTGGGGCATCCACATTGTGGAGGGCTGTCTGGGGCACCGCAGTGGTATGTATAGGTGAGTGTGAGTGTGTGTGCGTGTGTGTGTGTGTGTCCCTTGGCAAGGTAACATGATGGCTCGGGGATGACAGGAAGGGAGGATGACAGCCTGAGGCAGAAAAAGAGGTGAATTGGGAGCATGAAAGAGAGGAGATGATGAGAACAACAAAAGAAGGACAAGAGGGAAAGAACAAAAGCATGATGTGTCAACTACAAAACAGGAACCGATGAGAAAATACATGACTTCTAGACCTGGAAAACAGAGTGTCCTATATTACATCACCAACACTAGGTTGGTATTAGGTTGAGTTCAGACTGTGTTTACTGATTCCATTTATTCTAATAAGGTAATGACCTTTTTGCTTGAATCACCAGCCTAAGAAACGTTTAATTGTAAAGGTGACCAACATACTTAATTGTATAAATGTATTTATTTTGAAATAGTTTCAAGAAAACTGAAAGGAAGAGTGTGTAGCATTAATGAATATTTATCTTGCTCCATGTCTTCTGCATGTGTACGTCGGACACTTTTTATATAAAATGATATAGGTTTCTTTGCAAACATTGAATAGCCTACATCCTTTGATAATATATATTTTGGATTTGAATGGAAATGCTGCTTTGAGACAATGTTGAGTTCGCCTTGATATTGTAGACTGAACACAGGAGCAGCTGCTGGATGTGACTAAACAGATGGTACAGGTACGATACTGACACAAACACACAGGATCCACTCGCCTGATGTGATGCATTACGTATGCACACCCACCTGTCGGTGTAAGATGTGAATGAACAAGGATGAGATTTAATGGCTGTTTTACATACCCATTATCCGACTCTCCATCCTCTCCCAAAGCCTTCTTCCCTCTCCATCTCCATCTCCCCTCGCACCACCAGCTCCATTCAGCCCGAGCTTGTTGTTTGAATGAGAGGAGCGGACCACCCTGGGGAGAAATGGGGGGGGGGGGGATCACATTACCTCCAAAAATGTAGAGGGCCTACAAAAAGGCCATGAGACATCAGGGTGAGGGAGAGAGGGCGGCAGAGAGGGGGAGAAATAGGAGAGCACATGAAAGAGTGCATTAGTGAGGGGGGGAGGGAGAGATTGATTGGGATGGAGAGATGAGGGAATGATAGAGAGGTGGAGGTGAGAGAAAGAAGGGGTGGAATGGGGCGCATCACTTTCTTTCGATTATAATGATGTATGGCTCTTTTGTTCAATATTTCAGAATTCAGTATTTTGTACAGTTGGTGGCGATACTGAAATAAAGAAGAAGTGTTGGGTACATTTTTAAGTTCATACTTAATGTTTTTGTATAAATAATTCACATTTAAGGGAAATTTCAGTTTCATACAATCCGAGTCTGAATTTTGGTCAAAATGTCACTCAGTAGTGATTATATTACTTGAGATCTAGGTGTGGACTCCTAAATACATTGAATAAAAACCATAATGGTGACATAATGAAAAAATGTTTTTAATAAATATAATAATAAATGACACAATCACCACCATTTAAATTGGTTCCCATAAGCCTCACTTTCACTTTGCAAATCATTCTGCCGCTGGGTTGCGAACAAATCAGGAGCTACAATGAAGCCAGGACCAAAGAAAGTCTCAGGTTCTGGCTGCTAGCATTAGCATTAGCCACGTGGTTAACACTAGCCAGCTAATGTTAATGCTAACACTAGTGGCCAATTTAATAATCTAAACAAAGAACCCATTTTCTCGCAGTGGCCTTTCTGAAATGATCAGTGGCATAAAAACGTTCTGTTGTATTCGATCCGGTTGTCTTTGTGACAGCGGCCCTAATAATTATACCACATTGCTCATACATTAGCAAACTGATGATGATGATGATGATGATTATGACACTAGCTTTTGTTTCATACATCATAATCATACTATATTTAGAATTGTTGGCAGTAAATTAGTTTTCTCTTATAGTGCACCATTCAGTTCTGTAGTTGGTCTAATTTCCGTTTTCTTTTAGAGCTGAGGGTGCTGCTGCTGGAAGGACATCTTGATAGGCCAAAAAAGCAAAAGATGCACCCACAAAAACAGAGCTCTTAAATGCAGGAAGTGGCCAATCAGAATATACCAAGTGCTCCCCACGTCATGGGGGGGGGGATTGGAATTTCTAGTTTGGAGATTTTGTTTATTTCTTAAGACTGTATTTAAGACTAAGTCCTGTTTTGTTTTATTTGCAGTTTATTTGTTTAGAAAGTTGGTGTTGCAGTTGGTGGTGATGATGCTCCATGGGTCAGTTTTGTCTTCAACTATCCAGAGTTTTTTAATGAATTGGGCTAAACCATTGGTTTGTTTAAAACCTGACGGATTGTCAGACAAACTTACTTATTGCTCTCAGATCTCTGCATTTACTTTTGTGAGCACAATGTTGTCATAGCGGATAGAAATGACCAAAACTATGAAAATAATTAGGTTTAAATAAAATGTTCCTTTAACTCCTACGAACCGCTAATCACACTGATCGCTATCTAGAGTATCTATTCAAGTTAATGTATACCTGTTGATTCAGCAAGACATACATATATTATTGATGTGTTAACTATCCTGTATGACTCAGCAACATAATTGTGGACGTGAAACAGTAGCTGAATGGAGGCTGGTAATGGATGAGGTGGATATATGAGGTAAAGGCCTTCTTCTCATTGACGTTGCAAATCAAAAGGTAGTGATTCACACACATAAGGTCATTGCCACATGGCATGATTCACCTTCTTATCTCTCACAGAAGTAAATGCATCCTTTACTGAGGCTGCAATTTCTAAGGAAGGTCCTTAGGAGGCGCTGTGAGTCAGGGCTTTGGGACTTATCTGCAGTCTAGCTCTTCCTATCGCCTTCATTGACATTTAATGATAATTATAACTTGGGTCACACCAGGGACAGACACACACACACACACACACACACACACACACACACACACACACACTGCCTGGTTAAAAACATGAAGACATTAGCAGTAACTTGATGCTGAGTGAGTATTGATCTACTCTCGGGGGGCTTAGAGAGTGAGAGAACACTAGACAGCACTTTATCACAGCACTTGACCATCTATGCTGGCCAATGCAAGTGTGTGTGTGTGTGTGTGTGTGTGTGTTAGAGAGAGGGAGATGGAGCTTTAACAAAGCACTTTGTTATGTAGAGATATTTTGTAGAACACAAGAATAGGATCTTAACTGTCAGACCTGTGTTTTTGAAATCCAGCCTCCTTTTACTCAAATTTCAACCTTGCACTTCATTCATTACTAAAAACCAAACTTCCTTTTCCTTGCTTCCTTTCCTCCTTCCTTCCTTCCTTCCTTCCGTCCTTTACCGTCTCTCCCGATATCCTCCTGTGAGGTCCTGACTGACACATTCAATCTGTATCTATAACATTGTACAGACCAGACCCAGTAGTAATCAGGCCAAGCGTGCGTGTGTGTCTGGTGTGTGTGTGTGTGTGAGACCGGTAGGGATTTCATGATTATGATTGCTGAGGACACGTGCTGCTCAAATTCTTCAATGATTGCCTCCAAATGAAACATAAATGCCAAACAAAACAATAAACCCTTCGAGAGAGAGAGAGAGAGAGAAATGACAACATCATATACTTGGAGGCTTTTTCTTGAAGATATCCAGACCACAAAAACATGAGCAAAAACTGACCAATAGGGACCTGAAAACAAGGAGCAGATGGAAAAACATCCACATAAAAGTGCACACGTGAGTTTCCATGTGTGTGTTCTTGAATCTATACTTTGCATTATACACTGCATTAATTTAGACAGTAATTGTGGCGTCCTCGTACGGCATGTCTTGCTCATATTTGATTACATTTTATGCTTGCTTCAGCATTGTGTAACACAGTTATTCTCTCTCCGGTCCGCCATCTATATTTGCGAATCTTTCCTCAACACACACAGACACATACACATACACACACACACACACACACACTCTCTGTCTTCTCCTCAAAAGCCAAGTCAAATGAAATAGTTACTGAGTGCTGAGTGTCTTCTGTCTCAAACCTTCAGGCCTTTGACACATCTCTCTGTCTCTCTTGTATTCTTTCCATTTGTCTCTTAACTTGATATCTGCTTACTGTTTTGGCCCCAGTTCAGAGCCATGTTGTCCCTCTGATCACCAGGAGATGGGCCGCCTTGGATCTCTCCATCATCCCGTTTCATTCTTTTTCATCGTCTTTATCTCTCACACGTATGATTTATAAGTAGAACCCTCACATACAGTACACACACACACACACACAAATACCTTTGATTTGCCTTTTAGTTTAGTTAAAATCACTGTTGTTAAATGTGATAGATTCTCTTCATAATGTTTTGGGACAAAAGTACTTTCCACCCGGTTACAAAAACAATGGCCAGCACTTTGAAATCCCCCAGATTAATGTGTTTATTTCATCTGATTAGGAGAAAAACGGGACTTCCAGTAAAATAACATCTGACGTATTCTGCTCAGTGGCTCCTCTGGTGCTCTCTGGTAAACATCGAATGATTGATCGTTCAAATGGGATTTTGAGAAAGAAAGAAAAAAGTTGGCTACGCTGGTTTGCTGCCATTCCTTTGAACTGGAGTAATGGTTTATACAGGAATGATGATTTGTAGAGAGAAAAGTATTTAAAAAAATAAAAATGCTAATTTTTTATTCGAAATGTGAAATCTGACAGAAAATTGAACCCTATGAAGATGCCTACTTATAAAATGATGGATTGATGCCAAGTCGCCAAATTCCCCCCCAGTCTTGAATTCAATTTGGAATAAAAGTATGAAAACATCTACGTGTCCAATACTGAAATTAAAACTTGAAAAGTACACTTTGCCTGATTAAATTCACGGATGAGTAATCACTCCGGCTGACACTCTTTCTCTTCTAGTTTTTTCTAATTCGAATGAAATTCATCTTAGGTAATTGGGGAAAATGTTGTGTCAGTCAGCTCTTGATCTCCAACCTTCATTAGCTGAGAGAAGAGACTCAGAAACACTGATCATGTAAAACATGCAGAGGAATACAAAGTGGACGAGACACTCTTTTGTTCTTTTCTCTCTCTATTTCCTCTTTTACCTCAGTGTGTTTTCTTCTCTCAATCCTTTTTTTTCTCTTTTAATTTGGCCCCTCTGTTTGTTTTTCTTCATTCTTTCATTAGTTGAAAAAACATAGCAGGCATTCCAGCTGTAATACCATTGAGATTCAGTATCAGTGTGGGGATTCAGACTCATGTGTGTGAGTGTGTCAGAGAGAGACAATGATTCATCTCTCTGCTATGCGTGCATGCTCTGGAGATCCGTAATGACGACGTTGAGACTGGCTGAGAGCTGCATATCTGTTTATTTGTTTGTTTTTTCAACATCAAGGCTTTTTCTTAAGAACAATCAAAAGAGCCACGTTACTGTAGACACCCTGCATGATCGGCAATTGCACCAGACCAGATGCTGTAGAGCTAAGTTTGACTATTTTATTCATTGCCCAACAGCTGGCATGTACATAAGAGCTCTTGAAGTAATTACTTGAAATACATTTGACTTGATATACATTTTATCTGACATTGAAGCACGTACAAGCTAAGTTTTGTTTATATAGCTTCAAATCACAGATTTTACCTAAAAAAAAAAAAGAAAATCTGTAAATGAAGCTTACACCCTCAGTTCAGATAAGGAAGAACTCCCCCACAACAGGGAAACATATTGAAAACAGGAATATTGTCTTAATCTGATAACATGATTCAACTCTAATAGTCTGTTGCATTCGCCTTTAGTCCCTAGTATGGGTTAACCTACCAGAGGAGCCGCCCCTGCTGTCCAGTAGAGGGAATGCCAGATTAAAACACTTCTGCATTGGCTTTATTTTACAAAATGTGGGGTTGACATCTGATAAAATCACTGCAGTGCCCCTTTAAGGCAGACTAAACCAAATTGGAACCAGGAAAACCATCTGTGATGATTGATAACAACTACTGTTCACATTTCTTTGGTCAACGACATGACATGTGAAAAAGATACAGAGATAGACCAAGTTCACCCAGCTATACTGAAATCAGAGTCATATTGTTAACGCTTACGGTCCCAAAATAAGGCCTCATCTTGTTGTTAGTCCTCTGCAGTAATGCTGAATGTTTATCTGGGTTTTCTTATCCTCACTGAAAATTCAGCTGGAAGGAGTTTTGCATTCCGACCAAAATACGGAAATACCGTTTCTGTGAAAGTGTATTTGATGGTGTGTACGAGTGTTTTCCTGTCGAGATCAAAAAATGATATTATTCCTTGGTCATAATCGAGCTGCACGCTGACTTTTTTGGGAAATGAATGTTTAGATACAATTTTCATATCATTCTTTTGATAAAGTTCACGGAGCAAATCAGGAGAAACACACTTGTAGATGCCCCAGACCTCTACAGAGGTTGGATCCTTGGTTCTAGTAGCAACACCAACTCTCCAATAACCCCACACCTTCACGTCCCAGCTGTGTTTTCCAGAGCTAAAGCCTTCAGAGCCAAGAACGTCAAGGCCGCGCAGCCTTTCTGGGTTTTCAGGAAGCGGCTGCATCTTGCCGCTTTTTGTTGAACGGGTCATGTGTTCTGATATGATCAATATTGGGTGGCCAGTGTTGGGGTCCAGAGTTACAGGAGCTTCAGAGAAAATATAGAAACAAAAGGGAACATTTAGTCAGATGTTTATTACAATAAAAGGTAAAAGTTTAACTTAAGGCATTACTGTGTATTTAGAGAACAGCCTGGTGTTTATTTGGTGATACATTTCATTGGTCACCTGTACATGATACTGCAGATTCAAATGTAAACATATGGCAGAAACACTTCTTACTGTATTGGATTATGTCCTTCATCTTCTTCCAGACTGTGAACAGCAGGTTCCCCACATGTTTGGCCTCATCGATCAGGGCTCCTGATGGAGTCTCTGGGTCTGGTAGGTTGCATTGGGATCTGAAGGAATATTAGGCAGCCACCAAATACCAGTCAAATATTTTGAAATACCCCACATTGGTTGTCTTTTTATTTGGTGCATCTTCTCTGGCTAAATCATTTGTGACCTCTCTAGTAATTTGACATGTGAGTGGCAGAGTGCATCATTCCCACATAATGTCTTTACCTCCCATCAGCCCTGACTGTCACTCAGCTGTACTTTGATAGATAGTGTTCAGGAAACAACTTACCGCTCCATGGTGGATTTGATATTCTGTCAAATAAAGAGAAAACAGGATAATACATCAATACATTTACATTTCTTTAAATATTCAATATTTAGATTAGAATATGAATTAACGCAGGTAACCAGTACCATCATAAATGAAATGTCCTCAGCTTTCATCTTAGTCTCTATGGCTTTGATTTTGTCTGTGAGGGAGGAGATCTCTGCAGTCAAATTCACAATCCTGATGTCCATTGCTCCACTCTTGAACTTTGCCTCCTTCCTCACTGCATCCATCCTAGCAGCCTCCTCTGCCTGCAGGAACTGGTAGAGCTTCTGAAACTCCTCTTTGATTGTCCTCTCAGTCTGCTGAGCCTGCAGCTGAGGAGGAGAAACACATTGTTTTTATGAAGGTAGCACATGTTGCTTTTTGCCGATATAACCATAATGTCCGAGACTTACCTTGATGTGGCCGGCAATTTTATCACACTTGGATTTTTGTGCTTTAAATTTCCCCAGTTTGGTTTTTAAATGCATCATCTTAAGCTTGAGTGTGGCCTATAGAAATTAAAGGTGTATAAATTAAATGTGGATTAGCAACACATTTGCCTGCATTGTGCAATATAAAGAATTATGAAAACTACCAAAGCCAAGACATGTATCGGCTGTTTTCATTAAACTATACATATCTGCTGACCTTCCAGGCTTCCACTGCTTCGTCGATGGGGACGATGTTGTGTTTCTTGTGTTTTTGTGCATCCCTACAAATCACACAGATGAGCTGTCGATCGTCCTGACAGAAGAGCTTGAGTTTCTCTCCATGCAGTCTGCAGATCTCCGTAGATCTTGAGTTAGCTCTCTGAGTCTTCTCCCGCCTCAAGGCCTCAGAAAGGTCTCTCAGTGACAGATTAGGTGTAGGCCGAGTCATTACAAACATCTGCTTACAGACCGGGCACGTCTGGTGTCCACTCTGTCTCCACCACTCCTGAAGACAGTGCTTACAGAAGCTGTGACCGCACAGCAAGACAACAGGATCCTTAAATATATCGCAGCACACAGGGCAGGTATAATCCTTTTCTGACAGAGATGCGTTAGCAGCCATTCTGTCGATGTCTCATGTGGCTGTCAGACTACTTTCGCTTTCACAGATTCACTGGTATTTGCTCGGCCAGTGCTCAGGTTCGCTACTTTTAGGTCCAAGTACTTTAAAAAAAAAAACACTCATAAACCCCTTGTTGCATAAAACGCGTCCTACTTACTAGATTGCCTTCCTCATTTGTTTTGTTTTCAAATACAGAAGTGGTTTTAGGCGCTAACCTCCTGACTCTTCTTCCTGACTTCTTTGCAAAATAGGAGTTAAAGTTTTTTTTCTTTTTTGAAAAATCTCTTGCAGTTCCGTCCTTTGCACGTTAGAAACACCCTCATCCGGGTGATGAAGAAGAGAGAAGAGTAACATTAAGCTAGAAACGGCAAGACAGATCAGATGAAGGTCACTCTTTGTGTAGGTGTGATCATCTAATGAGTAATACACTGCTCCGACTTTGGTGAAAAATGACTTCTATCAATTGTGATAATATATATAACATAACATCATTTAATCTAAAATAAGAACTCAAACTTCACAAAACATGTGAGATCTAGGGTTCAAGGGTTCAAGACTTTTTAAATGATTCTAAAATGATTCCCAAAAATATATCAGGTTTCCCAGGATTCCACAGGTGTGGAGAGGGTGTCTTTCTTTCAGTAGATAGGTACATACATAGATACATATGTCTTTATGACCACATGCGAAAAAAACCTGCATGCAGCTGGTATTTTTCCCTAAACGGGACCCAATTTTATAAAGAATTCCTGTGAAACACTTGGATCTTAGCTGGTATTCAACATTTACAAGATACCTCATCAATACTCAGTGGTGGGAGTAGATGGTGGCAATAACATCAGACAATGCACGGTGAACCGTTAACAAGTTCAGTTTACAATCTTGAAGACACAGCATTGAGTGCAAGGCTATTTTTAGTTGCAGGACCTAATATCAGCTGTTTCTGGGGTGATAACTAATGCAAAGAGATTTGCTCACATGTACAAAACACTCACATTTTATAATTTATAATGGCAGTTCTCTCCCTCTTTCTCTCTCTCTCTTTATCTCATATGCACACATAAGCTGCACACATTGAACTCACAGCAGTAAAAATCACACATGATTTGACCCCTGACCACTGCAGCAACAGCTATCAAAGGCTAACTGTTTTAACACGACAGCACACCATGTGATCAGCTGATCGCTCTCTCTGTCTCTCTTTGTCATACAGACTTTAAAGGAGAAGACTTAATAAATCCACACAGTTACATATTTGTCCTACTTGAGTATTCAGATCATAAGTAAAAGTATTAATACTATACTGTAAAAATACTCAGTAAAAAGCACTTAAAGTATATAAAGTAAAAGTATCCAATTCATAAAAATGCCATCAGATTTGTATTACTCATGCATTGATGGAAATTATGGATTTTTACTGCTGTAGGTCAACCTTAAATCCAAAGTCCTTCATAATATTTCTTTTGTCCAACCAACAGTCCAAACCTCAATATTTTTGTAAAAATGAATCAAAATAATATAAGAGAGAGAGAGAGAGAATGATTCATCTCTCTGCTATGCGTGCATGCTCTGGAGATCCGTAATGACGACGTTGAGACTGGCTGAGAGCTGCATATCTGTTTATTTGTTTGTTTTTTCAACATCAAGGCTTTTTCTTAAGAACAATCAAAAGAGCCACGTTACTGTAGACACCCTGCATGATCGGCAATTGCACCAGACCAGATGCTGTAGAGCTAAGTTTGACTATTTTATTCATTGCCCAACAGCTGGCATGTACATAAGAGCTCTTGAAGTAATTACTTGAAATACATTTGACTTGATATACATTTTATCTGACATTGAAGCACGTACAAGCTAAATTTTGTTTATATAGCTTCAAATCACAGATTTTACCTAAAAAAAAAAAGAAAATCTGTAAATGAAGCTTACACCCTCAGTTCAGATAAGGAAGAACTCCCCCACAACAGGGAAACATATTGAAAACAGGAATATTGTCTTAATCTGATAACATATTTACATGATTCAACTCTAATAGTCTGTTGCATTCGCCTTTAGTCCCTAGTATGGGTTAACCTACCAGAGGAGCCGCCCCTGCTGTCCAGTAGAGAGAATGCCAGATTAAAACACTTCTGCATTGGCTTTATTTTATAAAATGTGCAGTTGCCGCCTGATAAAATCACTGCAGTGCCCCTTTAAGGCGGACTAAACCAAATTGGAACCATCTGTGATGATTGATAACAACTACTGTTCACATTTCTTTGGTGAACGACATGACATGTGAAAAAGATACAGAGATAGACCAAGTTTATTAGTTTACTGAAATCAGAGTCATATTGTTAACGCTTAAGGTCCCAAAATGAGGCCTCATCTTGTTGTTAGTCCTCTGCAGTAATGCTGAATGTTTATCTGGGTTTTCTTATCTTCACTGAAAATTCAGCTGGAAGGAGTTTTGCATTCTCACTGAAATACGGAAATACCGTTTCTGTGAAAGTGTATTTGATGGTGTGTACGAGTGTTTTCCTGTCGAGATCAAAAAATGATATTATTCCTTGGTCATAATCGAGCTGCACGCTGACTTTTTTGGGAAATGAATGTTTAGATCCAATTTTTATATCATTCTTTTGATAAAGTTCACAGAGCGAATCAGTACAAACACACCTGTAGATGCCCCAGACCTCTACAGAGGTTGAACCCTCGATTCTAGCAGCAACACCAACTGTCCAATAACCCCCCACCTCCACGTCCCAGCTGTGTTTTCCAGAGCTAAAGCCTTCAGAGCCAAGAACGACATCCTTGCGCAGCCTTTCTGGGTTTTCAGGAAGCGGCTGCTCCTTGTCGCTGTTTGTTGAACGGGTCATGTGTTCTGATATGATCAATAGCGAGCTGCCAGTGTTGGGGTCCAGAGTTACAGGAGCTTCAGAGAAAATATAGAAACAAAAGGGAACATTTAGTCAGATGTTTATTACAATAAAAGGTAAAAGTTTAACTTAAGGCATTACTGTGTATTTAGAGAACAGCCTGGTGTTTATTTGGTGATAAGGTTCATTGGTCACCTGTACATGATACTGCAGATTCAAATGTAAACATATGGCAGAAACACTTCTTACTGTATTGGATTATGTCCTTCATCTTCTTCCAGACTGTGAACAGCAGGTTCCCCACATGTTTGGCCTCATCGATCAGGGCTCCTGATGGAGTCTCTGGGTCTGGTAGGTTGCATTGGGATCTGAAGGAATATTAAGCAGCCACCAAATACCAGTCAAATATTTTGAAATACCCCACATTGGTTGTCTTTTTATTTGGTGCATCTTCTCTGGCTAAATCATTAGTGACCTCTCTAGTAATTTGACATGTCAGTGGCAGAGTGCATCATTCCCACATAATGTCTTTACCTCCCATCAGCCCTGACTGTCACTCAGCTGTACTTTGATAGATAGTGTTCAGGAAACAACTTACCGCACAATGGTGGATTTGATATTCTGTCAAATAAAGAGAAAACAGGATAACAAATCAATACCATACATTTCTTAAAATATTCAATATTTAGATTAATATGAATTAACGCAGGTAACCAGTACCATCATAAATGAAATGTCCGCAGCTTTCATCTCAGTCTCTATGGCTTTGATTTTGTCTGTGAGGGAGGAGATCTCTGCAGTCAAATTCACAATCCTGATGTCCATTGCTCCACTCTTGAACTTTGCCTCCTTCCTCACTGCATCCATCCTAGCAGCCTCCTCTGCCTGCAGGAACTGGTAGAGCTTCTGAAACTCCTCTTTGATTGTCCTCTCAGTCTGCTGAGCCTGCAGCTGAGGAGGAGAAACACATTGTTTTTATGAAGGTAGCACATGTTGCTTTTTGCCGATATAACCATAATGTCCGAGACTTACCTTGATGTGGCCGGCAATTTTATCACACTTGGATTTTTGTGTTTTAAATTTCCCCAGTTTGGTTTTTAAATGTATCATCGTAACCCTGAGTGGGGCCTATAGAAATTAAAGGTGTATAAATTAAATGTGGATTAGCAACACATTTGCCTGCATTGTGCAATATAAAGAATTATGAAAACTACTGAAGACATTTCTCGGCTGTTTTCATTAAACTATACATATCTGCTGACCTTACAGGCTTCCACTGCTTCGTCGATGGGGACGATATTGTGTTTCTTGTGTTTATGTGCATCCCTACAAATCACACAGATGAGCTGTCGATCGTCCTGACAGAAGAGCTTGAGTTTCTCTCTATGCAGTCTGCAGATCTCCGTAGATCTTGAGTTAGCTCTCTGAGTCTTCTCTTGCCTCAAGGCCTCACAAACGTCTCTCAGTGACAGATTACGTGGAGGCTGAGTCATTACAAACATTTGCTTACAGACCGGGCACTTCTGGTGTCCACTCTGTCTCCACCACTCCTGAAGACAGTGCTTACAGAAGCTGTGACCGCACAGCAAGACAACAGGATCCTTAAATATATCGTAGCACACAGGGCAGGTATAATCCATTTCTGACGATGACGCGTTAGCAGCCATTCTGTTGATGTCTCACGTTGCTGTCAAGACTACTTTCGCTTTCACAGATTCACTCGTATTTGCTCGGCCAGTGCTCAGGTTCGCTACTTTTAGGTCCAAGTACTTAAAAAAACACACTCATAAACCCCTTGTTGCATAAAACGCGTCCTACTTACTAGATTGCCTTCCTCATTTGTTTTGTTTTCAAATACAGAAGTGGTTTTAGGCGCTAACCTCCTGACTCTTCTTCCTGACTTCTTTGCAAAATAGGAGGAGTTAAAGTTTTTTTTCTTTTTTGAAAAATCTCTTGCAGTTCCGTCCTTTGCACGTTAGAAACACCCTCATCCGGGTGATGAAGAAGAGAGAAGAGTAACATTAAGCTAGAAACGGCAAGACAGATCAGATGAAGGTCACTCTTTGTGTAGGTGTGATCATCTAATGAGTAATACACTGCTCCGACTTTGGTGAAAAATGACTTCTATCAATTGTGATAATATATATAACATAACATCATTTAATCTAAAATAAGAACTTCACAAAACATGTGAGATCTAGGGTTGAAGACTTTTTAAATGATTATAAAATATATCAGGTTTCCCAGGATTCCACAGGTGTGGAGAGGGTGTCTTTGTTTCAGTAGATAGGTACATACATAGATACATATGTCTTTATGACCACATGCGAAAAAAACCTGCATCCAGCTGGTATTTTTCCCTAAACGGGACCCAATTTTATAAAGAATTCCTGTGAAACACTTGGATCTTAGCTGGTATTCAACATTTATAAAATACCTCATCAATACTCAGTGGTGGGAGTAGATGGTGGCAATAACATCAGACAATGCACGGTGAACCGTTAACAAGTTCAGTTTACAATCTTGAAGACACAGCATTGAGTGCAAGGCTATTTTTAGTTGCAGGACATAATATCAGCTGTATCAGCTAATATCAATTTATAATGGCAGTTCTCTCCCTCTTTCTCTCTCTCTCTCTTTATCTCATATGCACACATAAGCTGCACACATTGAACTCACAGCAGTAAAAATCACACATGATTTGACCCCTGACCACTGCAGCAACAGCTATCAAAGGCTAACTGTTTTAACACGACAGCACACCATGTGATCAGCTGATCTCTCTCTCTGTCTCTCTCTGTCTGTCTCTCTCTCTCTCTCTCTCTCTCTCTCTCTCTCTCTCCCTTTGTCATACAAACTTTAAGGAGAAGACTTAATAAATCCACACACACAGTTACATTTTTGTCCTACTTGAGTATTCAGATCCTATAAGTAAAAGTATTAATACTATACTGTAAAAATACTCAGTAAAAAGTACTTAAAGTATATAAAGTAAAAGTATCCAATTCATAAAAATGCCATCAGATTTGTATTACTCATGCATTGATGGAAATTATGGATTTTTACTGCTGTAGGTCAATCTTAACTATTTAATATCTGTAACTAATGATTATTTTAATTATGGATTAATCTGCTGATGATTTCTTCCATTAATGGATGGTTTGTTGGGTTTTTAAAAATTTGGGAAATTGGTAGAAATGCCGTCCCAATTGCCAAGTCCAAAGCCCTTCATAATGTTTGTTTTGTCCAACCAACAGTCCAAACCTCAATCTTTTTGTAAAAATGAATCAAAATAATAAAAAAGAAGAGCAGCAAATCCTCACATTTGTGAAAATGGAACCATGAAATGCTTTTGCATGAAAAATGACAGCAATCAATAAAATAGGTGCCAATACAATTTCCACCCATTGATTAATTGACCAGTGGTTTCAACTGTACCTTTTCAGATATTATGTCTTAATTTATAAAGTAACTAAAACTGCCAAATAATTGCAATGAAAGAAAACCTATAGGCTACAATATTTCCCTCTGAAATGTAGTAGAGAAGAAGTATAAAAAGATACTCATGTAAGATACTTCTATTTATATTTAAGTACAGTACTTGAGTAAATCTACTTAGTTACATTCCACCGCTGCTGAACAGTATGAGCAGTTACATAACTTTGTGCTCTCCTACAGACTTTTCCCACTTACCTTTCATATGCTGGTGTAATTATTATTAGGGCTGAGGATAGGGGTGCGGGGGTGGATTCATGCGAGACTGTTCCTATACTTAAATATTATGTCCATAACCATAAAACATTCAATCCACATAAAGCCAAATGTTCTGGATCTGGCCACAGTAGCCTCCCGAGGGTGGTGCAGTAAAACCGCCCTGAGCCGCCATTAGGTGGAGGGAGCTGGAAGAAATACTGGACAGCGGCAGGGACCGAATGAAAGCCAGAGGACAGCTGATGGTAAACTAATTTCCTTGGCCTGATACCCCCACGAAACCCCCCAAAGAAAAACCCACACACATGCAGTACTTGTTGTGTTCACACACAGACACACGGTGTACACATCTATGTGGGACGTACTGTACTGTATCACGCTTCCACTCGAGTGAGGAGTCTCCTAGGAAGCTAAATGTGGGACAAAATCACACTCTCTCTCTCTCTCTCCCTCCCTCTTTCCATCTCTTCCCTCAACTGCTCTCACACACTTGATCACCATCTCGGCGAGTAAAGCATATGCTCCATCATTTGCCATGAGGGACAAAAAAGACCGGGAAGGAATTCAGCGAGACATTGTAGCACTTCTCTGCAGACTCTTGGAGAGAAGTGCTGCATTGGTGTGCGTTAACAGCATTCAGCTGCACAGCTTTCCTGTCTGAGAAACACTATACAAGTCTAAATCTGGGCTCGGTATTCAATACACACTACTTCAGATGAGGAGAAGAAAACATCAGTCATGTTCTTTATGTGATAAATAGCTCTGATTATGTCTGAAAGGCTTTGCGTGTTAATGCCAGACATCTTTTTGTTAAAGCGTATGTCAAGCTTTTAAATGTTAAACGTCTTCATTTGAAATCGAAAGAACTTTTCCTGCCACATGACGGTTGGAAGCACCTGAGACTGAAATCCACTGTCTGCCCATCTTATTTTATATGTTTCTGAAGAATAAACAAATATTTTGCAATGATGACGGGAGGCCATAAAGAAACCTAAAACATGGAGGAAAAGCCTAATTAGTATGTTGCTTTAGCTGTCTTTTACTAATATATCATGTTTGACTCTTTCTGTTGCCGGACAGTCAGCGAAAAAAAAAGTTGCAAGTGTAACTAGAGCGGCAGCTCCTCGGCAGGACGTTACAGGAATTTACGATGTGTTAAATGTTTCCTTTGTTCCTCCCTGTGGCAGCTCGCTCCGCCAATTAAGCAAGGCAGCGTTCTGCAATGAGCTCATTATTCCTCCCTCTCTATCTCTCACATCATTTTAATGCAGAATTATATATATATATATATATATATATATATATATATATATATATATATATATATATATATATATATCCAATAGTAAGTCATGTCATATGCAAATCAGCGCTGTTTTAACATGGTCATAAAAATAAACCTTGCACCTGCGTCTAGGTCAGAAACATGAGTAGTAATGTAGCATGCATTCGACTTGTGCACCGCCATCTTAATTAACAGGATAGATTATTTAAACACTGCTTTTGTGTTTCTTTTGATAATGTGATAAAATATGAAACCCAACTGTGGCACTTTGCCAAAGTCTAAAATTCTGTGCACTGCGCCCCTGAAATAAACCCCATGCACCATTCCATTTGGCAAACCAATTTGGGATGGAGGGTGGGGGCAGGAAAGGGAGAGGTATAGGTTAGCTGTAGTAATAATCGTAAATCACCTCTGAAATGCTGCCATGTCACATGCCAGACTGCGCCACTAATGACCAGGCCCATCTTTCACCGGGTATTTTTATCTGTGTGCCCTGACACTCGACTTCTGGAAGCGTCCTCTCGTTTTACGTCGTCAGCACCTCGGCCCGGCCTGAGCACAAGTTCTTAACATATCTATAAATACCAGCCAGCTAAATGGCATTTTCTCTCACCCACCCCCTGCTTGGCAAGAACCAGGAGCTCTGTGACTTGGCAAAGGGACCCGCAGTCCTACGCCACTAAACATCTTGGGGCTTAGCCCCCCACCCCAGAGTCACCCTCCAGAGAACAGCTGGCTGAAGAAATAGATCCATCTGCCACTGCCTTCAAATTCCAAAGTGGTTTCAGTTTAATCGAACTAGTTGAAAATGATTTCCGCAAGATTTAATAAAAAGCAGTGAAACTGCGGCAGATGGATTCAGTTTAAGACCACCTGTAGGATTAATTGCTGACACTGCAAGTGTAGGTAAAGCATCAACGTGGATTAGCGCTTGTTGACGTACAGTATTTACGCACCAGAAACGCACAAACACCTGCACATGCTTCCTTTGTGCAGAATGTTCTGCCAAGTTTTTTAAGCTTGCTGACATGTGGCACTAGAGACTTTAGGTCAGCGTCAGCTTCCTGCTATTTCGGGATCTGTCACAGCTTGAGGTTTTAATTTATTCTGCCAGAATGTGTCAATCACTGAGCAGCAAGGTTCAGGCCTGAGTCTGCTGCCGGAAGGAGAGGGGGTCGGCACAGCGGGTAGAAGTCAAACAGGACTAGAAACCAACTGATAGTGTGACGGAAAGTAAACTGTGCTGGAAATTCCCCAAACCTTCCCGTCATAACAATGCCCATTAAGTTTATTTGTCACATATTTTTGTTGCACAATCATTTTCAGATTATTTTCGGCATGTTACCGTCTGCACTGAACAGCAAGAAAACATTGCTTTCAATGGGGTGGGAAGCCAGTGAGGGATCATATCCTTTTAGGTGCACTGGTGACGCTTATTGGTTGGTTGGGGCATTTGCATGAAACGTTACCAGAGCAGCGGCTTCGGTCGTCTGTCCGTGCATGTGCAATGTTCGTGCAATGAGGCCCAATGAGTCGCGGAACTTGCAGACATCTGCAGCCCTACGAATAAACCAACTCCAAATATTCCTGGTGAAATAAAAGATACAAAAATACAAAAATAAGTTCATTTTAACATCATTTAACTTTATGGAACAATTCCAGACAAGCATCAAGGGCCGTTTTACCTGACTGGTTTGATGAAGACTGTCTCAGCGACAATGAATACAGTAATTGTTATTCTCTCTCTCTCTCTCTTAGAGTTGCCAGTTTGCCATGCCAGTGCCTGTCCACAGGCCATGCCAAAGGTTTGAATTTGACCCTCCCAATGAAGTGCCAAAACACACACACACACACGTCAGTCACCGTGTGATGTCATGCCCACATACGCATGGCATCATATCGTTGTTTGGGAGGAACCGATACCCTGTCTTTTGTCGCCTTCTATACCCAAAGACTACTTTTAATGTTTCATGAAAGCTGGTCTTGTTGTACTTGAACTGATTAAACATTCCCACGTTCTATTTAGGAACACAGAGCAGCAGTTGAAAGTGTCGTTTTAGTGGATAATTTTACTGCTTACGTAACACCCTGATTTTTATAAAATAATTTCATCATCTTTAAGTTGTACATCTTATACTGCTCGATTAACTTTTATTATCACACCCGAAAGCAAGAAAAACGTACTTCCAATGTGGTGGGAAGCCAGAGAGGGACGTGTCTTTATCGCTGCACGAACTCGTCCTCTTCCAGAGAAACTTTTACACCACTATTCATTCCCGTTTCCACCCAACAGTCAGTGTTGGTTTGTTTTTCCAAGCATGACCTCAATCGATCCCGAACCTTGACCATATGTTTATCATTGTAACCACGGCAACAAAGCTAACCTGAATGAAATAGTGAAGTCATTGTCATCCAAACCAAAAATTCTCTCAACCTTTACAAAGTACTCATTTCAACCCAAACCACAATGTCTCCCTTAACCAAGTGAGTTTTGTACCTTAACCAAACCTTAAACACAGTGCTGCCACATCATAAAACTCTTTTACTTTTTAACTTGTGTTGCTTTTGGAAGGCACAGACATGTGATGCTGTCCTAGAGGTGTCAGGTCAGAAAACTCTTCCATGTGTCCGTCTAGAGGGCAGGGATAAATTACTTATTTTGTTGTTTGATTCAGCTCCCTGAATCGTCTTGTTCCCAATAACTGATGAGATAGAGGCCGCTAATGCATGTATGACATCAATACTGCATCCATGTTTTCCTGCAGCTGGGATAATCTCCAGCTACCAATTAAACAGACAAATGGAGAGAGAAAGTAAGAAAATGTATATCACAGCCTCCTTTTTTCCTCTGATCCCTGGATTTTTCATTTTTGCTCTGCCAGTATGTCGGCAGCTTTCTCTTTCTGGGTCTGCCAGCCGATGTGTCAGCCAAGGCCACAAAGAGCAGAGCTCTTTTTTTGCAGTGATTGTGTGTTTGGTGCCAGGGAAACGTTGGCTCTTTTCATTCCACATAATATTACCAAGAAGCCATTTAAATCATATAAACAAATTGCATTTGTATGCATGTGACGGACACAACAGCAGGAGGAAGAGTCTAAGATGCATTTGCTTGCGTGTGTGTGTGTGTGTGTGTGTGTGTGTGTGTGTGTGTGTGTGTGTGTGTGTGTGTGTGTGCAAGATGTCGAAACCAACAATCAGGGATCTGTCAGAGACGCTGTTGACATCATCATCCCAAATATATGACAGCATGGCAAAAGAGCGCTGATCCGAGGCCAGCGGGATCCAACAGTCACAGAATCCATAAGCCATAACAAACATTTCATTTTTCAAAATAAACTACACTCTGTGGCCAAACCTGTCATCTTTCCGGGACCACTGTGGAACAGCGCTGTCTGACTTTACTCTCACACAATTTATTTGAGCCATGTTTGTTACTTTGTTTTGTTCACCCAGCATGTCTTCTGGCTCTTATTGGCACGGTTGTACTGCATTTTCTTTATTCTAATGTAAACAGATTGAACCAGCATCATGTTTTTCCTCTGCATGTCGGTTTGACTCTGTACTTTTGCTGTCATGTCTGCTCTGATATGTACATTTTCAAATGGCTCTCTTTCAGGGGCCTGTTTCAAGTCATGGTTTTAAATGAGAAGCTGCATATGTCTGCATCCTCCACAGTACAGTAGACATGTAAAGAGTGTCCGCTGTGTTGAAGGGTCAGTGCACCCAAATTACAAAGTCTTACTGATTCTTACATTTGACCAGACTTCATGTAAGTATCCTGTTGTTCATTAGGGAACTCGTCTTCTTTTGGTAGAGCTAAAAGAAAATACACAGCTAAGCACAAGCATCTTTAATTATATCTTCCAAAACTTAAACAAATTATTTGAAAGACGTTTTGCACAATGCATGGAGCCTTTTTTTTTTCAATTTACCAATACATTTCTAATCCAAAAATCTTCCAACTGCATGTGAAATGTATTTTAGTTCAACATATAACTTTGTTGTCTGTTGTTGGGGTGATGCACTAGTTCCGTCCCTCGGGGTCCAGTCTTGTCTTATACTGAACGTGTAATGAGTTCTTTAATTTTTGTTTTATCCTATATATATATAAACAGATAGTTAGATACAGTTAGATATAGATAGACAGACAGACAGACAGATAGATAGATAGATAGACAGATAGACAGATAGATAGATAGATAGATAGATAGATAGATAGATAGATAGATAGATAGATAGATAGATAGATAGATAGATAGATAGATAGATAGATAGATAGATAGATAGATAAGCTGGTCAGTGTGTGCATGTTGTTTTTGCTCTGATGGGATAAATAAAACTGCGAGCACGTCATTTGGGCCAAACTATTAATAAGAATGTAATTTTGGTATCCCCCCCCCCCCCCCCCCCCCCCCCCCCAGCCCTCCCCTCTGAACCCCATTAGTCCTTTGGATAGTTGCCCGACTGTGTCCGCATGGCAGCTGAGCGCATGCGCAGCGAGACGGTTTTCAAATAATGAAGTTGAGCCTAATGCTTCTGAACAGCCTGGTGCTCAAACTTGGACGCGGACTGAAAACAATGGTGTTTCCCGCAGAGGCGAGCGGTCCGGTCACCGAAACCGAGACCCGGGACTCCGGCTTAAGTTTGTAAATTAGTTTAATCGAGTCTGATTAACTCCTCGGGCTCGTTTTTTGGGGGACTCCTGCGGGTGATGGCCAGCAGTGGCTGAAGTGTTTTGATCCAGTCAGTGACAGCCTGCGAACAGCAGGGAGAGCTGTGCGGAGATCTCACTACATTTGATTATGAGCGTTTCCAAGAAGTGAAGGAAATCTGGGAGCTTCTTGCTGGGACGATAGCAATATTAACACAGGTATGCTGACTCTGTTTCTTTATTTACGGACAGTTACGGGTCTGTTGTTTTACTCTGACAGATATGAGGTCAGTGACAGTTCAGGTGGCTGCAGTCCGCGGACGATAACTCGATAACTGTCATAGTTATTGACATTGATTCAGGCTGATTAATTGCATGCAATCTTAGATAATAAACGAAGCATCAAGTCATGATTCTTATTCAAATTGTACTTTAGTTAAAAGTATTTGTCACTCAACAATGAATTTAATTCAATTAATTTTAATTCAATTGATAAGTATGACAATTTCATGAATGTATTTACGGCAATTACTCAGCTATTAATACGTCTGTGAATGATGACTATAATATTTCATTTGGTGTCCAATTTTCTTACGACTCAGTTCGTCAGTTGGCCTCGGGATCTCGGCACTTAAAACCACTTAAATGTTTTTTATTCATATTCATTTTCAGGTAAAGACTTTTTATAGATTGCCACAAACATAATTTAACAGTATTTAATTTGGGTTTAATTAATAATAATACCCCATACCCCTGTAAAACTGGTGATGAAACTTTTCTGATGTTTTAAATTATTTGTTAAAATAAAATGAGCTTTATTCTGGTGGTTATTTGCCATAATGATCTTGGACTGCAGGTCAATGTGGTTTCTACAGTTTTGAATCCAGATTCCATCACACATGGAAATATTTTGTTTCCCGTCAGTGGTCTGCCAGCATCCCTCTGTGTGTCCACGACTTTTCTCCCCATCTCTCCTCTCATCCCACGTGGAGTTTGTGTTTATATTTGATATGTAGGAAATGGGAATCTTATACCATGGCCGAGCTCTCAGGACTTGAATGGCCGCTGGCTATTGGCCTGCCCCTAACAACATAACAAGTTACGCGCCGACTCCAAATCGGATCTACAGCACCGTAATCCATACAGATTCAATTTCACATTAAGGACTCATATTTAACCAATGCGCATTAATGCGCAAGAGAGATGGATGGACTGGATTTGGTGTGTGGAGATTTGGTGACATGATAAAATTCTGTACACATAGAGGTTGAAATCAAAGTATTGCCTTTTTCATTTGAATTGAATAACAGTTTGAGAATTCAAAATAAGACGCTCTTAATTTGAAAAGGCCGGTTTTCCATTATGATGAGGAAAATATAACGTGCTGGGGATTGACGTTTTCTGCCCTATAAATTAAAAAAATTGTAAAGATTTCATTTTCAGTTTATGAGGGACTATTTTTTTGTATCCCTGTACATTTCTGCCCTTTTTTATTTCAAAATGTTTACGCGTTTCTTTTTGTCATTCTTTATCTGTATTTTACTCGGGCAGAATATTTATCTGAGACATTGAAAAGCGGTTTCGCAGGATTTAGTCCTGAAGCTTTGAGGGTTGCAAAACGTATTACATTTAATATTACATTTAATCAAAACCCTATTCATCATTTTGTGCCACTAATATGGAAAACACTCTTACAAGGTAATTTCCCAAAATTTCTATTCGATTTTTGTCCTGATTTTTTTTTTGGAATGTATACATGTGTGTGTGTGTCTGTTACTTATTAAAGAACTGGTGATGCAAATAGAGAGTATACAGAGAGAACAAGCGTGTCTGTATCTTTCGTCGGAAGAATACAAAACATTTCTTCAACGGCGTTTTTTAAAAGTGTCGCCAAAAAAAAAAAAATCGATCTGTGCGTAAAAACGATAGTTCAGTCAATCAAGCTGGAGTGGAAGTGAATATGTGACCTTTCACTGCAACCTCTCCAGCCAGCAGCAGTCTGCGGTTTGTTCTACATTCTCCTCTCTTCGGCTTTTATAGCGTGAAATTACCGCAGCGTGGCCGTGTAGTCCACTTTCTAATCCTCCGCCGTCCCATATGTGTTATGTCGCTGTCAATGGCCATAGTGAGAAATCTAATTCTCTCTTCTGGGCCGCTGAAGGAAATGGCAGGCATTATTGATTCCCAGTGCAGTGTCAGGTAACTACTGAGGCAGACACATGGCCTAAGAGGTGGGCAAACCAGTTGGTCACAAGACATTTAAGAATATTAAAAGCATCAATTCATACATATATATTTTTAAAATACTTATTTTACTCTACTCGACTTTGTGTGTGTTTACTGCCCACTGCATCCTCACTAAAGAAGAACATATTGTGAAGAGGAGAGTGAAAAGCAAACAGATAGAAGGCTGATTCTGCCCTCCACAAAGGTGAGAGGGGGAGAGAGAGGGAGAGAGAGGGAGAGGGGGGAGAGGGAGGGAGAGGGAGGGAGGGTGGCTTGGGCACAAATCAATTCACCTGAGAGACGCATTATTGTCTTCGGTTTCAGGCGAGGAGGAGCTGAACCCTATGAAAAATTAAAAGGATGCCAGTTAGTTTAAAGGAGTGAGCCAGAAAACTCCACAGTGCACACACATACACACACACACACACACGCACGCACGCACGCACGCACGCACGCACGCACACACACACACACACACACAAACACACACAGAACAAAGTGGGAAAAAAAGTTTAATGTTTAAATGTTCTTATTTGTTATTTTGAGACACATTTTAGATATAATTGACATTTCAACTACTGACCAGCCTTTGGAGAAGAGCACGCAGTCATATGTGTCCATGCATACTCACCGTGCACACATATACTCTGATAAATGCCCTACTTCACTTAGCTGAACACACTGTATGACACGATAACACTGTGCAGAAAAGGACATTTGCCACTTGCTCTTGACACATGGCTCAAAGTGCAGGTGTAGAAAAATATTCATTTAATTTGAAGTGAAATAGAGCAAATGCTTAAAAACTTTTTCATGGGGCAAATGGAATTGTTCTCCTTACCACACACTTGCTGGGAACAGCAGATCTAATGACGGGGAAGGACTTTTGTGTTTGTGTGTGAGTGCGTGTCCTCACCGCCTACTCTTTTTGTTCAACTGTCACATTTTTACACAATATTGCAGGGGAGCCATTTTGTGCCGTTCTTTTGGGAGGATGGCATTGTTTTCCATTCTTTCGGCCGACCTTTTGTTGCAGCGTCACCCTCTGCATGACAGTGGCAAAAAAAACAAGGACAGAATGTCTTCTTTTTTTTTCTCATCGCAACATCTAATCTCACTTAGGTTGTCGACAATCACCTCAGCCTCTGCGTCGCTCCGGACTCCTGCGCCAACCTGTCTCCTGTCTAGTATTAATAGGGTCACTCACTGTCTTCGCGTGCTCGCCAGCCACTGTGACTGTGGTCCAGAGCCAGCCAACCAGCCGTATCATTTACACTTCTCAATTTTCATTGTTGATATTTACTTCTGCAATTATCTCTCCACTTCACCCTCGGCTGAAGATGATATGCTGAAGTTACTGCTGCCGCTTCCCTCCTTTAGTCTCCTGTTGCTCACACATAAACACACTGACAGAGGGTCTAACCGACAGATGCACATAGATATAAAAAAAAGAAAGAAATTAATGCAGGATGGTGCGTGGTTTCATCCACAGTGTGAGTGTAAGTGATTCAATTTGGCAATCAAACCCTCCCGAGCAAATGTTCAAGCAACATCCCTGGAAAACAAAGTTAGTTCAGGTGATGCTTAAACCTGTGCAAAGGTAAATAGAAAAAAAGTGAGTTCTTTCATTTCATATCTATTGACTATTTTATTTTCTCATTTTTTGCCCCTTCAAGCGTGTGGCGGATCAAAACCCAAGAAACCCATGGAGGCCTCACAGGACCTCAACGAACAGATGGTGAGTTAAACGCTACTGTATGCATGTGTGAGTGTGTGTGTGCGTGTGTGGGTACCTTGTATAGGCCACACAAGTTTGAGGTATGGGTGCATTGGAGAGATGTGTGTGTGTGTGTGTGTGTGGTAACACACAGCAGATGTGGTTCAGTGAGTGTACAGTAACCATATGGCAGCAGTCAGCAGTGAATGAGACTTAGAAACAATGCTGGACGGAGACATCAATTTAGGAACTGTGTGTGTGTGTGTGTGTGTGTGTGTGTGAAACCACAGTCTGTTAAATGACTGGTTAACGTAATTGTAAAAGTAGGTATTTTTTTAATTTCAAGCATACAGTATCTTTTAAAAGCTCAATAACACACACACACACACACACACACACACACACACACACACACACACACACACACACACACGTACGCATACACACATCAAGCCCAAGGGTTTGTTGGAGTCTGAGCACAGCAGGCTGTCTCTGCGTCACGTCAGCGCAGCGTCCCAGTTCTGCTTGTTTAAAGATCAGGCCGTATTGTTGGGAAAATGATTTTGGCGGCGACGAGGTCCGCTCGCATTTCAAAGTCGTTAGTCAGCCACCAGAACAGGTGTAATTTCATCTCCTCCTCCTCCTCCTCCATCAAGCTTGGTTCTCGCTCCCTCACTCTCCCTCTGACCTGCCAGCCTCGACAGTAATAATAGCGCGAAGTGGGACAGAGCACAAGAAGTATGTTGTTTTTCCCTCACTTTTTGTGTTGCTCTGTCAGACTCGCCCTGGGTTAGATTACGGGCTGACCCCAGCGGAGTACTGTCACTCACACATACAGTACAGTACATGCAGACAACGAAAAGGCCCAGAAAAAGACAAAGGGGGAAAGAAAGAGGACGAGAGGAGCATCCATCTTGTCTTGCCGCCATCCAGATATGAAATATTGATGTCCATATTCCCCAATTACTTCACCTGCTTTAAATAGGGCACTGACATCATTTATAATGTGAATTTGAGCTGCGGCTCAAAGACATTGATTAATTGTTCAGGTTGGAAATGAGACCTCAGAGCAAGGACAGAGATTTTAATCTTACCGCACAGAGCTGTAGATTTACAGAGCTGAGATTTGTGACTTCTGGAAATGTTTGGTCTTTACCTTTTTTGCAAGAAATTATTCAAGTTACTTTATGAAGCTGAATCAAAATTGTGTTGTTGTTGTGAATGTATTTTTGAATCAGTATTTTAGTGCTTGATGCACATTCTGCTTACTAGGCACACCTAGATAAAATGACTGCAGCCTAAAACAAAAGCCCTGCAATGAGTCCTTTGTTCGGCTTGTATGTCTATTCATCCGTCGGTTTAATTGTTTGGCCCATAAAATGTTAGAAGAAAGTGAAAAATGCCTGTCACGCTTGCCCAAAGCTCAAGAAGACATATTCAAATGCATTGTTTGGTCCCATACAGTCCAAACCTAAATACATTTAGGTTAATATTATAGAAGAAGAAATAATAATCACGACTGAGAAGGTGAAATCAACAAACTATTACATCAATTGTTGGCAATTCATTTTCTGTGAGTTGACCGATCAATTCATAATTTCAACTCTACTGTTTTGAAGTCTGAATGATAACCAAATCCAATCCGATATTCGCATCATATAACGATATCAGTATTGCTCACAGTAGATATTTCTTCATGCTCTGTTTCGAAAGTTTAATTTCCCTCGCAGCTTTGTGTTTGTTGTCTCATTTTGATTAAAACTGAACCTAAATTAAGTACGAATGACATCTTTCACAAATTCAATTTTACTTGAGTTAAAAATAAAGGTTTTAATTTGTAAATGTGTTCTATGATTGTGATGAATTTCCTCTGAATGTTTTCCCTGCACTGCACCATTGAAATAGGCGTGTCTCGGGTGACTGAGAAAACAGCGCCGACCTCACACACAAAGTTTCGGGGAGTTGTCTTTTGAAAGCTGATACCCCCATACCTCCCCTCTACCCTTTTAAAGTCCCCCCCGTCCCTTACTTCCTCCACCCCGCCCTTTTCCCACCACATCCATCGCACGTCATCTGGGTTATGGTCAGGCGTCCTCTCTGGCCGCCTGCCTGCCGAGGGCCAGCCTGCCGTCTGGGGTCCTCGGGGAGTGCTGGAAGGAGCCTGAGGCAGGGCCAACAGTGGTTAGCCTCTTAATGCTACTTTTAGTTTGTTCAAGCGTCTCACTCCACCTGTTGTCACTCACTTGTTTAGCTTTGGAGAAAAGGTGATAACCGTTTATTTTTTCATTGTTGTGTTTGAGTGACGCTCTCTGAGCTGGTGATGAACAGGTGATACTGTTTGGATCAAACGTTTTATTAAGATTTCAGTTAAATGCAATTATGAATTCGTCTAAGCATTAAGCAGATATTTTGTGATGATAGACCAGCACGAGTCCTCGAGTATACACACACACAAACACACACACGCTCCACACGTAGTCCCTCAATGGCTCTTGATCCGACAGAGCCCTGATAGAAGTCTCCAGTCCGTTGGCTAGTGGAGGAAGCAGTGAGAGACGGGGGGGAGCGCCGCTGTTTGTTGACCCCGGGGAGCCTTGCAGGATTTAAATGTATGGCCACCAAAGGAAAAAAGTGAGAGAGATGAAGGAGGAGGAAAAAAGGATGAAAAAAGAGGGAAAAAGGGCTCTTTTAGCTGTAGCCTTTTCCTCTGGTGCACTGGGAGAGGCCCCGAGTATGGCAGCTGTCCCAGTCTGTGTATGTGTGTGTGTGTGTGTGGGGGGGGGGGGGGGGGGGGGGGGTTAGACAGAAAGACGGAGAGAGAGACCAAGTTAGAGGAGCAAAGGGGTCAGGTTGCACCCCTCTTTCACCCCTACAGCCCCATACAGACACATTCACACAAACTTACATGCAGCAGCAGTAGCTAAATGCGAGCACGGCCCAACCCTGATTGCCAAGAGTGCATTGGCGTCATAGACGGTCGTTTCAAAATCTGCCCGGCGACAAGGCATGTGGTCAGATCACAGGAGTGTGGAGTGTAAAAGCTACCCCCTGGCATCCCTCTAGTAGGCTGGCATCCTTGTTGTGGCACCGAGGTGCACTTCAATTTCAGCTGGGTGTACAGTGATTCTTGTAAGATTTATGTTTAGTTGACAGCTGCGTGTTGCTGTGAGAGGCTGCCGTTCAGTCTGAGCTGTAAGAGGGAAGAAATTATTTAAGGCAATATTTTATTGTGATAACAGCCATTATTCTTGATTTCATTAGGAGGTGAAGTAGCAGACAAATAAAGAAAAAAGCAAAATATGGCGCATGCAAAGAACGTTGTAACTCATCATCAGGAAGATGGTGATGTTTATATTTTAAACAAATAGTTTGACATTTTAGGAAATATTCGCTTTCTTGCCGAGAGTGATGGGCGGTCCACATACACAGAGAGGAGATACGCTTCCAATTTATGAAATGTGTCAATCCACACTGACTCCGAGACATACCTCGCATGAGATATTCATCACCCCAACGCCCCCATGTAGTTTAAATCACTCAAAGTTCAAGCTTTTCATACGTTCTGAACGATACCTGTTATGATTGACCAAGGCGCTATGAGCAACGCTGAGAGCCTGACTAAAATCAATGAATCATTAAAAAAAAAAAAAAGGCAGATTTCTTCACTTGGAACTGAGATGAAACTAATTTTGTTTCCTCAGCCAAGAAGTAGTCAGGCCTACAAAAGTTCAACTTGTTGTTTTTACACTTTGTTTTTGTACAGATTAAACAAACGAGATAAGCCATTTTAATAAGTGAGCTTTAGAGGTGTTGGTAGACAGATTTGTTGCCTAGACAGAGCTGCTTCCCAACCGCTGCCAGCGTTTATGCTAAGCTAAACAAACCAGTTGCTGGCTGTATTTAACAGACTGACATTAGAGTATTAATCTTCTCATCTAACTTTTGGTAAGAGAGCAAATGTATTTCCCAATATATTGAACAATTACTTCAATATTTTGAATATTTAACAGTCCTACAGTCCATATCCTACTTTCATGGGAAAAATGGAAAAATAACTCCCTTTCCCTTTGTTTTGACATGAGTTTTATTTGAGCTGAAACAACCAAAACATCTGTTTCTCACCGAAACCTATTCAGTTCTTTCGTTGGTTCAGATAATCTTTAACTCGTATATAAGAGAGTCGAGTGAGAGTCTGGCCGGCTAGGGAAAGCCAGCTAGGTGTGAGGTGAGCAGGTCACAGACAGCCTGCGAGCCAATCACAGCCTGACAGACTCAAACCCCCCCAAACAGACTGGAGAATCCATCTAGAAACCCGGAGCAACCGGCGTGGGCTTTCTAGAGGAACGCACCAGACAGGAAACCACATGATACGTGTGCTTTAGTGTCTGCTGCGTGTGTCTGTGTGAGAGCATGTGTGTGTAGGTGTCTCTGTTATACACATAAACTCGCTGTGGTGTGGGACGGCTGAGGTCATCTGAGTGGAGAGACGGCCTCATATTGTGGCCATGCTTGTTTAATGGAAGTCAATCAGGGCGCAATATTTCAAGCCAAGATTCCTCACTTTATTGATTACTCAAAGAGTCTTCAAGGAAAGTCACATTAATGCCAGATGTTACATTTCTCTCTACTGAACATTTTAGCGTGAGAAGTTGATTAATAAAGAAACTACCAATAATGACACTGAATTCAAACTCGTCCGAACTCTGAATCATTATATTAACAGAAGTCCTGAAGTCGTAAAACATATTTTTTTGTCGCATCAACTTTTATAAATAGACCTTTGATAGCACAGCCCACCTTTTGTTCGTACTGGTCTTCTGACTAAACGCTCATCTGCCATTGGTTAGAAATAAAGGTGCATATTTCCTCATTTTACTAGGAAGAAAATGAAATTGCAACAATTGTGCTTTGGTTTCGGAGGAACCTGCTTGCCTTGCCTGCTGGAGAACTTCCTCTGCTGCTCTGCTGGGAGATTGTATTTCTCTCTCAGCAGCGTAGAATCAAAGAGGTATCAGAGGGGTCGCCGAGGCCAAGTGGGTTGAGATCTGGGTCTCTGTGTTGTCTGTCCCAGACTAGGGCTGCAGCTAAAGATTATTTTCATTATCGATGAATCAATTCTTTCATTTTTTTTGATTACTCCTTTTGTTGAGCATTGCTGCCCATCATCTCCAGTGAGTTCTTGAAAACTTCGCTGAAACCTTTTTTTTTCTGAAGTTAAAGTTACGTTACGGAATTCAGAAGAGCCCAAGGTAATGTTTTGATTCACTAACCCTAACCCTACATTATGCCTAAATTAACATTCATAGACTTAGTGTGTGACAGTTCGCAGGTAAGAAACTAAAGACATGGAGTGTAATAGAACAAACAGCATGCTGTACGCATTTCAGTATTATTGAGATCCTTTCAAATTTCCTTTTTTATTTGCAATTTGCGTATTTAAGATTTAAAGAAGCCCATTTGTCCATCTGACCATGTTGGAAATGGATCCAGCGTTGATGCCCAGAGACACACGTTCTCCCTGTCCTTGATTCTTCCTGTCTCTCTGTCTGTCTGTCTGTCTCACCATCTCTTCCTCCGCCGGCCAGCCCGCCTCTTCGTCTCCCCCTGTGTCTCTCTGGCTAGAGTGATGATTCAGGGCCTATTGTGAAGTCAGCAATCCGATACAGAGCCAGCCCGAGAGCAGGGAGGGGGAGGTGGACAAAAGAGGGAGGAGGGAGGGATAGAGAGAGTAGAGGGGGGATGAGAAGCAGAAGGTATTATGGGTGTTCTCATAGCCAGGTCCATGCTGTCTGGAGCCCAGGGCGCTTTGGCACCCTTACCTGTCCTCTGCTTTACCTGTTGCTCTCATTTTCAGATTTGCCCTATGGTCTCCGTGTCTCTTTGTCTCCCCCCCCCCGAGCTCTCCTTTTTGGTCTCCCTGCCTGTCCCTCTTTTCTTTTTAACACTTACGTACATCCTTCTCTCCCTCAAGCTGCCTTCCTTCTCCACAGACATATGGTATTGCGAGTGATTTTATTAGGAAGATGATATGAAGTGTTTTCGAGGCCTGGTTTGATGGAACAGCTTTTGAGACACTCAACACCCGTTCGCTCTCCTCGGTGCGGAGGGCAGCAGCCACTTCTTATACTGTTGAATCTGAGAGCAGATGGCATGTGAGGGCATACCTTTCTGTCTTCTGAATGTCTCTCCGTTTGACTTTTTTTTTGAAGGATATCTACCTTATGGCATACCTCTCACATGCACACGCACACACTGTGATGTCATGAGCAGCATTATTTAACAGGCAGCTGGGAGGCCATTCATCATTTAATTAAAAGCGTCTGAAAGGGATCTGAGGCCTAATGAGATTAGCTTTAATTATTGATGCGGCTGCTGCTGCCACAGACACGCACTTACACACACAGGCTCACGCACACACACACACACACACACACACACACACTCCAGTTATGACCAACACGGACACTCAGACTCTCCTAGTTAAACTCTTTACACACAAACATGTTCACTCTTTTTGCTTTTGAATTCTTTGCCCACTTACCTGATCTTTTTCCCGACACACACACACACACCTCATTGATTTCGGTGGTATGAGGAGGTGCTCAGGGGGGTGGGTTGGTGGACTCGTGGAGGTGGGGGGGGGGGGGGGGGGGGGGGGGGGCTGCGGTATGGGGACCGAACGTGGGGTGCGGTAGCTGCGGTCGGGTTGAGGATGAGGAAGGGTGAGGAGGAGGGGGGTTGCAGGAGGATGGTGTTGAGTTTCTTCAGGTCTCACACAGCAGCAGAGAGGAGCTCAAACTCTTCTCGTCCACTCACTCTTTTCTCCGTTTCATCAAAGCTGAATCCTGCCAGACAACATTGAGTCCATATGAATACCAGTGGATGTCCTTTACCAGGCTTTTCTCCCCTTTTTATTCCCGGTGTCATATATAGTCTCGCTCTCGCCGCAGCTCTTTATTGTTTATGACAGCACCATTTCATCGTTTCATCAAATGGAAATATTGAAGATTTTATATTAAATCAGCGTAACATACTTGGTTGGTTTGCAAACCTCAGCTGCACAAGCGTTTGAAACAAAGTCCTGCGCGTTTGACCTACGTTCCGCTGCGCAGCATGAGTTTGTCATGTTTGTTGTACCTCGAAATGCTCCAAGCCAATTACAGATTTGTCCTAAATATCTCATATCTTATCTTATACTATTAACAAACTGTTTTAGTTTTAAGTTCTATATACTGTCACAACTTCTATCTTGGTGACTAATCTGTGCGATGACTTTTACACATCATGCAGCATGGAGGTGGAGAATCATGAATTATTTAGGGCTGCTGATTTTCTGTTAATTTATTAATCATTGTCTATAAAATGTTATAGATATATGTTATAGCAGTGCTAATAAGCATCAACTTATTGTTTCCGCACTAAACTACATCTTTCAGTTCACTCTGCAGTCATCTGTCCCAGTGTGTTACCACCATACCTTTAGACATTTCACATTGAGTTGTGTGTTCAGCGCCACTGATTAGAGTGATGTTCTGGAGTGCTTCTCTATGTGTGTGTGTGTGTGTGTGTGTGTGTGTGTGTGTGTGTGCCTGGTCAGCCATAGACTGGTTTAGGTTTCTCCCAGTTGTTTTTTTAATCACTCTCATCAGATTAGCTGAGCAGGGGCAGTCGAGGCCAAACGCTTCACAATTAACAGCGCAGAACCGGCCCCCGCACACACACACACACACACACACACACACACACACACACACACACACACACACACACACACACACACACATCCATCAGTGACTTTTCATTTGTCTCCATTGAGTAAAGCTGCATTAAATCATGTCTGTGATCCCCTCAATCTCTGAGACAATGAGGAGCCAATTTAAATGGCAGATATGGAGACCACCAGGACGGCGAGGAGGCCTTACTCACTGTTCTCCTCTACTGCTCTTCCTCCCCAAACATGCATATTCACTACAAGTTGATTAAATACAAAAAATAATCTTTGGGATTCTAAAATTTGAAAAGTGCACTGACCACTCTTTGGCCATAGTTATACAGCAACGAAAGCAATACATTATTTTTTAAAGATGACCAATTTAACCCAGTATTTAATTTGAATTCCTTGCATTGTAATCAGAATTTCTGCTATAGGTAACATTGTACCAAGCTAGCAAGGGATATGAGGGGTACAGCTGCCCACCATTGGCCCCATGTAGGCATGACTGGTCTGTTGTAGGCAAGAATGCAATCTCAAAATGAAGAATCTAACGATTATTTCGGAAGGTCAAATTGATTTCACAGAGCAGAGGCTTGAGGCTTTTATGTGCCTTTTTTTTCCATATCAGTTTGTTGTTGAAGCAGCTGATGTCATCACATTTATTTTTAATACAAGGGTTTACAAGTGAGCTGTGACCACAGTAATGGTGGCTTTTCTGTTTCTGCCTGCAACCCGGATTCGTATATCGCTGAATTTCCTAATCAAGTCTCAGAATCTGATGGGTCACAGAGAAGTGGGCAGCAGCCCTGGAGCCCAGACTCTTAGCCGCAGATTGTCTGCGGGGCAATTACTTTAACACAATTGATTGCATTGTTATTTTGGAAGTGATCCACTCAAGTACCAAATCTTGACTGAGCCGCTTTCTAGTCGAGGAGCCCTGCCTCAAAATCTGTTTTTAATTCGTTAAAGGTTTCTGTTGATCTAATATTTACATGTTGTATATTCTTAGCTTACATTTTTTTTCTTTCTTATCAGCAAATCCCATGAAAATAACCAAAAGCAACAATGAATTGGCGAAGACTGTGTTTCCTGTTTTAGCCAACGCCTGATGAATCTTACATTCCATTTACATGTGTATTGACCTTGGATGAACTGATTTGGACAATCATGGTCGGTAGAACCAGGCTAGTGGTTTCCTCCTGTTTCCAGTCTTTATGCTAAACTAAGCTAAGCGGATTCATCTTGATTTTTTTTTACGAGTATCAAATGTTAAAAAATAACTATCACGAAAAGTCTTGGTCGAGTGTTTAAAGCACATCATATATAACGTGTCACGTCTACGATGGTTCGATCAGTTTACGATCATTCCCTCACTAAAATATATTGTTGTGTATATTTCTTTTTCAAGCGAACTCACGCACCACATATACGCCTTATCAAATTCACTGTAACTTCTTTCTCTGTCCTGAGTGGCGTAACCGCTCTGTGCTTTAAAGCTTGGGGCGACCATGCTGCGTGTTGTTCTCTCGTTTCTCAGATTGTTCGTATTGTCTTGGGGGTTCAATGTAGAGGTCAGCGTCTAGTTTTAGCTCTATTTTCGTCTTGAAGACAAAGGTTCAAAGACATGTGATACTTTACTGTGTGTGAATGTACTTTCTTTTCTCAACCCTTCAAATTGTGAGTAGGCAGCTCTTGGCAAATTCATGTGAGGCAGGTAAAACCAGAGAGAGAGAGAGAGAGAGAGAGATGTTTTTGGAGAGTACCTTTTTGCCCAAACGCCTCCTCCTCCACCTTTTCCCTGCTCCACAGACTCAGCCTGTTCTTCCCTTTCACTCCCTTACAGCTTCCTACTACACCAGAAAAAGGGGCATTTTTGGACGCATAAAGAGAAGGATAGTTTTACACCTCCCCAGGCCGGGGGAACTGGGGGGTGTAGGAGGAGTGGTGGAGGGAGGCAGGGAGGGAGGGAGGGAGGAGGCTCGGCACAATGTATTTTACATGAAAGGAAGGGGATAGAATTACCACACCGATAACCACTCATACAAATGGGGAGAGCAGAGAGCTTTGAGCAGGGGACAGGTAAAACGTGTGAGACTCTGTGTGTGTGAGTGTGTGTGTGTGTGTGAGAGAGAGAGAGAGAGAGAGAGAGAGAGAGAGAGAGAGAATGTGGAGGATAAATAGAGATGGAGGTTGTGTTTGTGTGGTGAGTAACATCCTTCATGAATTTGTTTTGTGGTCGACACACACCAGCCGATCTCAGAGACAGGGATGGCTGGATGATCATGTTGCACAGGTGTGTGTGTGTGTGTGTGTGTGTGTGTGTGTGTGTATGTGTGTGCGTGTGCGTGCTTGTGTTTGTGCATGTGTGAAAGAATTATTTTCCTACTGATTACTCCCAATGAATCCTGTTATGTGTTATGAAGTCTATACACAACTATCGTCTTTGTCATCTGCCTGTTCCTAGCCACGCTAGCTGTCTCTCCCTGTTTCCAGTCTTTATGCTAAGCTAAGCTAGCCAATTTTAGCTCAGCCAAGCATTAGCTTCCTATATGTCACACAAACAAGAGAGTGGTATTGATCGTATCATCTAACTCTTGATAAGACAGCAAGTAAGCATACTTCACATAATATTGAACTATTCCATTAAACTCAGGTTTAATAAGGCTCATTCATCATTCAATACTTAATAGCTATGTTGTAGAATTAATTGTTTAAAAATACATTTAATAAATATATTGAATTAAGATAATTAAATGCATTCTTGTAGAGATAGAATAAAAAAAAAATGATTTGCACTTCGGAATAATGGAAAATAACAACAAGACAAATGAAATAAAGACAGCAGAGTCTGTCTCTGTCTGTCTTACTTTTTGCTGAGTGGAAGATAAACTGCTGTTGTTCCACTTGAAGAACAAAGTTGTTCTCGAGGGCCTCTTAAAAGGGAGCGAGGCACTCCAGTCAGACACTTTTTAAAACCCTCCTAAAGTCAACAAAAACCAAAGCCGAGTCCTGTCATTTATCTGTCTAATATACGACCTGCTTCTATCGCTCAGGTCACTGCTCTGATGTGCCCACGCAACGCTACTGTTTTGTTTTGTTTTTACTCTTTTTTTTTATGTGTGTTTTTTTGTATTTCATCAGACGTGTTTTGGGACGCCTCCCTTGCACCCTTCTCCACTTGCTGTGAAAATATTTCATCGGGGATGTTTTTGAACAACCCCCTCCTGATGGGCGTCCTGCCTGGCTAATAATAAAGTGCTTGAGTTGTCAAGCGCTTCGGCAACACCCTAATCTGTTCTGACAGCTAGTCCTCCACGTACGCTCTCAAGCGTCCCGCACACAAGCGTACGTCGGCATGCGCGTATAACACACTTTCAACAGACATTTGCACTGATGTATGCACATAGGTTCACAGACAGTCTATCAATCAGGCTGTTCATTGGTGACCGAGCTAAAGGTGGCTGGTGCACGGTTGGAGACAGTCACCCTGTTCCAAATTGGTCTCTAGGCCTGTGTACGTACGTACGTACTGCACCCTTCCTAGCTGTTTTCTTCTGCACCGTAGATGTACAGTAACATTGTAACTGGTCTGTGCTGTTAAAGGGTCGGTTTACCCAAATTAGAAAAAGATCTCACTTCATTATAGTGGAGTCTAGCCATGCATATTCTTGTTTTATTTGCCAGCTGAGTGTTTAGATCTTTGGCCGTAAAGTATATCCCATACCTCAATATTCATTGTATCAAAATCCATTACTACATTAGGATATTTAGTTGTTTTTTCTATGGTAACGTAAAAAAGGAAATACATAATGTTTAGGTCTATACTCTGCTATTTTCCCAATACAGAATTAACTGTTGGTCCGATTGCCACAATTGGATTACATTTAAATCAGTACAACTCAGTGCCACAGCCATTTAACAGCACAAAGAAGACCGAGATTAAAAGTGGTGCTTAAAAACAGTATGGTAAACCAGAATCGGCAGAATTTCCGACAAACTTCGTAAAATAACATAGATGCTTCCAATTGCAAATCCCGTCTGTACAAAATGCATTCTTTCAGGGTGCTGTTAGCCGGATAGCCCAACAAATCCTATTCTGATGTGCGTTTCAAATCAGAATGGGTGTGAGGTTGGACGTGAGTAAAACGATAAGTAGCCTAAGAAAAGAAAGATGTTACAATGCATGTCTGAATGATAACTTTAGGAGTTTCCGTAGGTAGAAAGTACTTCCACTGAAGTTTGAGGCAGAAACTTCAAAACCTGAACTTAATACCATGAGAGGTGAGAGAGAAATGATTATCCTTTTAAATTTGTATTAGTGTGGTAAAGTTAGCGACGGTATTTTGGACGAGAATGGTCAGACGTCGACGCTGGTTTAAGTGTGCGGTTTGGGCGTGGGCCTCCCCAGACAACACCTTGAAGACCAAAGCGAAAGAGTGCCATCTTCAGACCGAGGCAGCTAGGAATCCACCTAGTTGACACTACACCCTCACCCATCCCCTCCAGCTCAGCTACACTTCACATATAATGCACACATCCAGCCCCGTGTGGTTGCAACTAACTCGGACTGAATGTGTGTGTTCGTGTGTTCAGGTGTACATGTGAGTTTGTGTGTGGTGTGGTGTGGTGTGGGTGAGATGGGGGGGGGGGGGGGGGGGGATTGCATGGTGTGAAGTTTATGGCCTGGCCTGTACTTTCTACTGCACAGCAAGACATTGACATCACAGCCACACCACATCTCCATTTACCGCCTTAGCTTTGCGGACTTAATCACGCTAGAGCTACCGTCAGCAGGATTTGAGTCACACACACGGATGTTTCTAATTTTGGGGGCTCTGACTTTTTGAGTTATGTTATATTTTCAGACACGGGCTGCTTGCAATGTGGAATTCAGTTTATTTGTGTCTAAAAAGGCTACATCTGTTACATTTAAAAAGTTCTTTGGCTTTAAATGAAAGCTTGAGTGAGTCTGCAGTGAGTGACAGCAGAGAGAGAGAGAGAGAGAGAGAGAGAGAGAGAGAGAGAGAGAGATGATGATGAGGGGGAGGAGGAGGAGAGAAAAAGAGGGGGAGGAGGCAGAGGAGGAGAGAAACAGGACGAGTGAAATGTTCCCCATTACTGGAGTCGAGGAAGACAGGAGCTGTGCATGGATTGACCCGAGGAGACAAGCGTAGTTTCTTTTGCCCATTTGTGTCTTTTCTCCAGCAGCTGCATGTTTATTCGGAGAGAAAGAGAAAGAGAAGAAGACCGCAGTTCTACTAGAAAGTAAAAAGGAGAAAAACCTGACACCTGGAGTACAGAGTGAGAGGCAGGTAGATAGAGACGAGTTGAAGTTTGGAGGAGTGTGCGTGTGTTTCTGGTTGTGTGTGAGACCAGCACGCCAGTGGATCGTACAGCTCTGTAATGCTTTGTGGAAGTATAGGACTGCTACCTGACCTGATTACGCCCTGAGGTAAGAATGGATCGCTTTGTGAGTGTGTTTCATGCTCAAACTCCTGCTGTAATTTATTTAAATCAGTTGTAGTGTTTTCTGTAATGTGACGATATTTAATATTCTATTCCGCTAGTCACACTGGATGAATAAATGCTGCTGCATGTAAAGGAAAGATGAAAATTGCTATTCGACATTTAAAAAATATATATTTAATTTGTCTGAATGGATGCAATTTTCAGAGCATCTGAAAAAATAGGGTTAGTAGGTTATGATGAAAGTACTGTAATTGTTTCAGGGTATCATTCTGAGTTAAGTTAGTTTACTCTTTAAATATTTCAAAGCAATTTGTGAAAAATAAATTGAATTTAATAATTTCTTCTTCATGCTTTTACCTTTTGTAATTGGACAGTTTTTTAATTTTAGATAATTGTCATTATTCAATATTTTAGATATTCTTCTTACTTTTTTGTGCAACATTTTAGTTTTTATTTAGGAACACAGATCTGTTCTTGAATTTATCTAATACAAATCTCCCTCATAAAAAATGGTAATTTAATGAGCCGGGTAACAATAAAAAATCATGGCTTTGCAATTTTTTTCTTGATTATTAAAAATAATTTTCTTAACTTGATTATCTAAAAGCTCCTTTTACATGAGCGCAAAAATTGTAAAAGAGATTTTCTTAAAGCCCTCATATACCAATGTGTGTGTGTCTGTGTGTGTGTGTGTGTGTGTGTGTGTGTGTGTGTGTGTGTGCAACCCTATGCATGGTATCAAATGACCCATTGCAGATGGGTTGGGTTATTACCAGGAACACACAGAGCTATTCTTCATTCTCTCTCCGTCCCTACCTCTCTTCTCTTCCTGTGCAGTGTTTTTGCAGTTTGCCAGAAACAATACCACAAACCTTGTCGATGCACCTTTTATGACAGCAAAACGCATCTACGACCTGAACTAAGACTGCTTCTGCTTATTTCTGATTCACACCTACTGTTTTCTTAATACTGGGGTCAAATTAGGCTTCATGTTATCATTACAGCCATTAGATGATAAATATCATACGTTAGTAACAACACAAACATAGCAGTGTGTAATTCCCTTAAATAAATCATTGTTATTAGAGCTAATTACCTGGGGTACCTGTATTCATCCCTCAGGGATTCCCCGGGCCGGGCAGGTTGTGTTCCAGACCGGTCACCCGGCCAACCGGGTCAAAGGTCACCTATTTAAATGGCTCAGATGACACAAATGGGTCCTTCAGATATCGTGGTCATCTAAGAGTACGCTTAGAGGCCCTTCGTTTTGTTATTAGAGATGAAATTGGGCCTGTGTTATTGCTAGATACGGAAGAAGAGAGAATGACGCAGAATATCTGAATGCAGGAGTTAGTGAGCACGAAGAGTTTTGTATGAGAGGTTTTCATCAGCAGGGTAGTTTTTAGGGGTCTCAATTGGATCATAAATTTCCGTGTATTGGTCTTGATGACTCTCTATTGAGGACAGCTAAAACAAATAAAAAAAAGTTTTAGCACTGAGCAGAAAAAAAAGAAATGTTTCACATCATTTTTCAAAAGATGTGATAAAGAAACAAACTAAATCCATGCATGGAATTGTATTAAATATGGAGTGTTTTTCATGGACGCAGATAAAAGCAGTGAAACATTGAGAGATGTGAGAGACTCCGAGAGGCGGACACTGAGAGAAAGTGTGCAACGGATAAAGCACGATGATAAAAGCTTTTCAGGATCAAAGCCCTTGTGTGCTTGTGTTTTTACAGATCGTGTTGAGACAGAAACAGACAGACAGTTGTGTGTTTCTCTGTGTGTGTGTGTGTGTGTGTGTGTGTGTGTGCGGACGCACATGCGGGCCGTGTGCGCACCCTCGTTTGTATGTAGCCCTACGTGTGCGTTACATGTGGCTTGCAGTTTCTCACGGCCACGCTGGTGATGTCGTGACTGACAGCCTTGTTAAATTTCAGTAAAGCATGAAACGTGACATGAAAGTGGCTTGTGTGTGAGTGTGTGTGTGGGTGTGTGTGTGTGTGCGTGTGTAAAGTGATCCATACGAGGGCACCGGCTAACCTTTGAACCCTGTCTTAAACAGCTAAGTGCTGCTTCTTATTCGCTCTCAGCAGGATCCTCTAATCAGAACCATAACACCACATCGCACACTAACACACACATACACACACACACACACACACACACACAGATGTCCTAGTTTCAAAATACCTGGCGTTTGGTGTCTGCTTGGCCAAGCACTTTCTCTGTACACTTACCTGTGATTGCGATAATGTGCAAATGACTTGAATATATGCTGCATGGGTGAATTTGACCGTGTTTGTATGTGTATTTCCATGTGCCGGTGTGTGTGTATGTGTGTGTTTGGCACCTCGCGCGTGCCCTACACCTCGACAGTGTGTTGACACAGTAATTATAGGGCAGCTGGTACACATTGGCCCTCGCTCCGCCCTGCATTTACTGTTCTAATTAGTTCCTGTTCCAAATAAGAGAGAGGAATTTTAATAGAGAACCGCTGGTCGGCCGCCTAGCGCCGCATACCCACACACACAGCAACGCACATGAAGTCAGTCTGTGTGTGAGTGCGGTGAGTGTATGCTACGTTGGAAAGGCATTGAGGCTGAAGTGTGTTTTCTTAATTCTTCTTCTTTTCTTTTTTTTCTTCAATGATGAAGGAAAAGTTCCAGCACGCGGTGATTTGCCACGACCTCATGTCTCGGTTACCCTCCAAAGTCCAAGCTCAATTTAGTGTCTATGGTGACGCGTTTAAGGGTGAGGAGTGAGCCCTGTGACCTAACATGACCCCACCGTGACCCTCCAACTCTCTAAGGGTTGAGGAAGGGGCTTGAGCTCCGGATGGAGCAGGGTCACGGGTGAACAAGGGAAAGTTAATATCTGTCACTTAGATGCCAGTTAGCACTTCTGTCACGGTGGTGGCTACAACTACGGACACCGGGTTTTGATTTATCATGAATCCTGCATTGTGTGGTAACATTCAAAGGCTCGATGGCAGGAATTTATTTTGTTGTTATTCACAACAGTACATGATACTAATATAATTTCGTTGATTTATAAACGCTGGTTTATGAAGCTGGTTTATGCCCCATTAAACACTAATGTAATGTGTGTGTTTAGTTAACCTCTGCTCTGGTTTCTGTGCAGGTGAAGAAATCACACAGTGAATCTCATGTTCCAGACCCTTCGGACACCAGGTAAATAACATTACATTTTTCAGAAGTCTCTGTGTGTGTGTGTGTGTGTGTGTGTGTGTGTGTGTGTGTGTGTGTGTGTGTGTGTTTGTGTGTGTCCTAGCTCTCTGATCATGGTGCAGAGAGGTGAGGTTTCACTGCAGTTGCAAGCTGTGATGAGGTCATCAACACTTTCCCAAGAACTCAGTGTCTGACACATACACACACACACACACACACACACACACACACAGAGGAAAAGATGTACTGATCAAATCCAAGGACAAGCAAAGGCAGCATGCTGTACACACAGTCATTTATTTACAGCTATTAGTCGATTAATTGATTGAAAATAATCAGCAGCTATTTTGATAATTGATTAATCATTTCCGTCATTCAAATATTCTCCGGTTCTAGCTTCTCGAATGAGAATACATCATTGTTAACCAAATTTATTTTGGTTTTGGGCTTTTGGTCGCAGAAAACAAGACGTTTAAAGTCGTCACCTTGGGCTCTGGGAAGTTGCGATGGGTGTTTTTTCATTTATTTATTTACATTCAGTAAAAAACGAATGACGATAGCAGATGAATCAATAGTGAAAGTAATCGTTGGCCCTAAAACTATTTATTTAACACAATACAGCATACACTGTGTATTGCACTAAGCATATTTTTTCAATGACCAGACATAATGCGAAAACCAGAAAAGAGTTTATGAAACACCAACTCCTGCCATCGCCTCCCGAGAGGAGTGAAACAGAGAGGGAAGGGGAAAAAAGTACACGGAGGGGAGAGACAGAATCATTTCCTGCTGTTGAGAGACAAAATAAAAGGATGAATGAAGAGTGTTGAAGCAGGAGAGAGAGAGAGAGAGAGAGAGAGAGAGAGAGAGAGAGAGAGAGAGAGAGAGAGAGGGCACTGTAATCTGTGAAAGTTCTTAACTATTATTTCCATGTAAAGCCGATATATTTCTAGGCCCGTGTTTGAAATTACTGCTTGGCTCAATATCTCATCCACAATAATGCGGTGTTGGTGTTAAAACAGTTGCCAGTGTTCAAAATGTACAGGAGAGCAGAATGAATGTTTCGCTGTAAATAAGAAGAATGAAGAGTTGACGGAGAGAGTTGATTTAGCGCGTTTATCTTTCGTACGGTTTCTCTTTTGCGCCCTTTTAAGCGGTGTCTTTCTCGTCGACTCAAAGCTATATGTTCATACCTGTCAGTCTGACTGTGGGTTGCAGTCATGTGTGGCGATGCTATCTGCCCATAGCATTGCGATGGCCAGCTTCCAGACAATGACACAAATGTATTATACACACTCTCTTTTAGTACACACACATACACACACACACACACACACGCACATACACACAGATTGGCAGGACGGCAGCCCGCATTTGTTTAATTCTCCCTCCATCTCTGTCATTTCTCGCTTTGATGTCTCACACAAGAGCCCGCCTGTGACCAACCTGCGGGCGGCGTGAGTCAGGGTTCACACACACACACACACACACACACATGCACGGACACGTTTATATGAGGTACTGTCCACACACACTGAGTCAACATTAAACTATGTCTGCCACCAAAGGACATGTCAAAATGTGGGTTTGTGGCAACGGTGAGGAAGAGTCGAGAAAAAGTGTTTAATGTTGCTTTTCTTACAGTGTCCATTCATGAAAGTGTATTAAAACACTTACACCTCCTGGTAGGGGTTGTGAACCCCAGTGTGAGTGGTTGTTGTCCTGTTAACAGCTAATCCGGATCCAAATAAACAAATAAACACTGATGTATGAAAGACAGATTTCTACCATGAATGTGCATCTCCATTCTCTTCATGTCTTTATTTACTTCCTCTTACTCCACACACACTCTCACTTCACCATTACCACCTTGTATGCTGGTTCCAGTCATGCATGTGGAACACATTGTAAAACTAAAGCATGCTGGCAGGCTGTGGGTTTGTATTGGAGCCCAGAAGTGCACACACACACACACACTCACACACACTCCATAAAAGAGCCAGCAGGCCCGCAGACAATGTCTAGCGCCTCTGAACACATGCTCATGTAAGCTAACTGGTACGGAGAAGCATGGAGTTTATGACACGTGTGTGTGCGTGTGTGTGTGTGTGTGTGTGTGTGGTTCCTGTGTGGATATGCAGTATGTCATTGAATGTGTTCAGTGAGATCTCAACGTAATATATAGAGGTGGGAGATTCCCAGCTGTGAGAGCATATTGCTGTTGATCTGCTATTCATTCAAAAATCGCAGTTCATCTTTGTTCCTTTCGTCCCCCTCCTCCCCCTCCTCCCCCTCCCTCCCTCCCTGTAGGTCTATGGAAATGCAGGACCTAGCCAGTCCTCATAACCGTGTGGGAGGTGGAGATTCGACGGGCTCCAAGCTGGACAAGAACAACCTTGGCAGCCCCTCCATCACCACCAATGGAACAGGAGGTGAGAAGGCAGGATATGTTTGTTACTGCAGTAGTGAATGGGCAGTTGTTGGCAGTTGGGTCTGTCCAAAGGTCTTAATAACACTGTGTTTACACTTCTTTTGTACGGTTTAAACAAATCGATAACTTGTAAATTGGTGTGCAAAAGGTGCTGGTAGGAGAATTCTGTTACCATTGGACAGAGACTGGTGAGCTGTTTCCAGCTAAGCTAATCAGCTGCTGGCTGTAGCTTCATATTTACTCTACAAACATGAGAGTCATATTAATCTTCTTATTCAACTCTCAAAAGCGGATTTACTAAAATGGGGAATTATTTCATTAAGTGCTATGTAGACCGATCTATGTTTTCATTCAAAAAAAGACCAGTAAAAGAGCGAGTGATGTCTTTTAAGAAGAAAACCCGCTGTTTCAGTCTACACCTCGACATGTCATAATAGCAGTAATTGATGTCTCATTTCACAAACTAAATAAGAAAATACATGACGTCTAAGCACCTGTATTATACATGCTGTTCATTGTTTTTTCTGGGAGAGATGTAGACGTTTTGATGATATCGAGATTCAGCAGAGATTCATATTGTAAATCACGTTAAGCAAAGTAAACTGATGAGTGTAATACTGTAATGAAATACATTGCCAAATAATCATTTAGAAAGATTTTCAACATGAAGAGATAAGTACTTTGTTCAAGAATTTATAGAGACGGAAGGAGACGTGCACATGCAATCGCACACACACACACACACACACACACACACACACACACACACACCCCACGTTGGTTGGAGGACTTGAGTAAACCACTGGAGAATATGTGTAAACACACGGTGAAGCACTTCTGCTCTTCTTTGCTTTGCAAAGTGTGTGTAGCCTGTGGGTGTGTGTGTGTGTGTGTGTGTGTGTGTGTGTGTGTGTGTGTGTGTGTGTGTGTGTGTGTGTGTGTGTGTGTGTGTGTATAAGCTGAAAACCCCGCTGGAAACTCTACAAGAGCATTAAAGCGTCACAGCTCTCTGAGACGTCAACACCAGTAAACGCTCTCCTCTTTGTCTTTCCTTTTTTCTTCCTTTTCTTTTCCTCCGTCTGTCTGTGTTTCTCTCTTCTCATCTTTTTTTTTACTGTCACACTTGATCTCCTCATCGCTCTGTGCCTCTCTCTGCAATATTTTTTTGACAAGGCAGTTTGATGCACTGGGTGTAAGTGCTTTTGTTGAGGGCGATCCGCTGGGTGTAAGTGCTTTTGTTGAGGGCGATCCTTTGATCTATTGCTGATTTAACAGACAATGGAAACTAATGTAATGGAACAAGTGAGATACCACATTTTAGTCAACTTGATGTGTCAACACACATACACACACACAAACACACACACACACACACACACACAAACACACACACAGTCACATAAATAGCCGTGCTCAGAGCGGACTCAACAGTGCATTCAGACCATATTAGAGCAAGTTAAATCATTTATGATGAGCTCACAGTTAATGGTTAAAGCAGACAGAGCCGGGACTACACGCTCACAGCCAAAACAAACTACATACCCAACATTCCCCTCACCTGACATCAGGGCTCGGGCCCGCGGGCCATCTCCATGGCAACTCATTTGTCTTCATTAGGGCTCATGCAATGGGTTGTGTTGCTCCCCGAGGGGATTAATGAAGTTGAATTAAATGGAGTTCTCAGATGGTCACTGATGATGAGTTTAAATCATGTTCAGAGAGAAAGAAGAAGAGTAACCTAATAAAACAGCATAGAGGATGTTAAAGGTGGTTAACAGGTGTACTTCTCTTTGAAAAATAGTTTGGGAAATATGCTTTATTGCTGTGTCGAGAGTCTCTATCTCTGTTAAAGTGGCTATCATCAATATGTTTGTATTTAGGACGGATCACATGACTACTTGTATGTGAAAGGTAGGACTAACCCACAGATAATTAGCATCCCGCTTTGCAGTTCCCCCTCATCAATGCTGCATGTTTCAGCGTCTTTCAGGTCACAAATGTTTCGCTTCATCAGCGTAGTTTCCGGCCACAGCAGACAGCTGTTTTCCGTCTCATACTTCCAAAAACCCAGTGTACGCTATACCTGCTCAGGACCAAACGGCAGGCAGACAGAGTTAGCAACTAGCTTGTAAACATAGTGGAGCATTTAACATCTTACAAGCCGGATATTTTCTTCGGGAGTTGTCGGAGAACAGAAGTAAACGGTTTAAAGGAGAGCAAAATTGTATACTTTGTTAGGTGGCCAGAAACATTTCAACTCTATCAGGTAACAATATGTCAAAGTTGTGTTTACAGATTGTTCCTGCTGCCCCAAAGTGGTCAAAAATATCAGTTATTGCAGGTTTAAATGTGAAGCTAGAGCCAGGAGATGGTTGGCTTAGTTTAGCATAAAGACTCCAAACAGAGGGAAAGAACTAGCATCGCTCTGTCCGGAGGTAACAAAACCAGCCTGCCAGCCCCTCTAAGCTCACTAACATCTGTATCTAGATTGTTAAATCTGTACGAAAACCAAGAGTGTATAAACAAAAAGTTGTGGTATTATATTCCTTGGGCATGGCATAGTGACTCATTGTCGTCTCCGCTGGTTGCCTGATAGGCAGATGTTTTATGTTTGGGTCGAGCCAGACTGTTTCCCTCTGGATCCATTTTTTAATGCTAAGCTAAGCTAACAATTTCCTGGCTCCAGCGCCATATTTAGCGTACAGATATGAGAGTGGAATTGACGTTCTCGTGTAACTCTTGGCAAAGACAGCAAATTAGCATATTTCCCAAAATGTCAAACAATTTCAATACGTTTTAAATACCAATGTCTACTTTTTAAAATAATCAACACCATGTCCGATATACAGTACCTGAGACTGGCATCTGGTTCTCAGTGCGTCGTGTCCTCACCACCTTCCCACCTTGCACCCCTTTAGGTGAAAACATGACAGTTCTAAACACGGCTGATTGGCTGTTGGGCTGCAGCAGCCCGCCCCCCGCCCCGAGCTCCACGGACTATGGTACAGAGGTGCATGTGTGTGAATCCAAGGCCAGTGGTCGTACAGTATTACTTTAAATGCAAAAGGAATGGGTTTCTATAGTTAAGGCTGGTTTCGAGATCTGATGTTTCTTTTGTTCCAGAATTGCAGTGATTTTCTTTTGCTGTGCAGTGTTCCCTGCTCTTTGGATCCCATTGGATTTATCACAGTGTGTGTGGAGTTTTTACATAGTTGCAGGGTTCCCTCCAATTGTGACATTCATGAAAAGCTGGGGAATTTGATGAGTTTGACCGGGGAAGTAAGGCAATATCAGGGAACTTTGTTAAAGCAATTCGATCATTACCAAACATTTAAAATATCAAGGAGGAGTTAAACTTTTAGGTCATTGTGGTGTTTTGACTTGGTTAAAGTCATTTAAAAGCTGTGAAATCTTCTAATAATTATGGTGGGAACCCTGCAAACAACATTTTCTCCCATACTCAAACTGCATGGTAGTTTTCTTTGTATATGTGTGTGTGTGTTTGTGTGTGTGTGTGTGTGTGTGTGATAGTACTTGATTACTGGCCTCCCCTAACACCGATCTTCTCCGTCTTTCTCAAGTCAAAACAGAGCCTATGAACAACAGCGATACAGTCACTACGTCAGGCGACACAGCACTGGACACGTACGCAGGCTCAGGTAACACACACATCTGCCCAAGAGAAATGTACTCATGTACTATTTCCTCCTAAAGAGGAAAAAAACTAATTCACATGTCTGTACTCGCCAGCTCTATATCAGTCTTTTTTCCTCAGACGAACACACAAGCACCATCATCCATTTCGGCTCAGCGGTAGGCCTGCTGAAAGCTTTAATCCCATGAAGTATTGCCTGTCCTTGGATTGCGTCATCAAAGGCTGGCAGAGGGATGAGAGAGCGCGAGAGACATTTTTACACTTGTCCTTTTTTTTTTAGACTCACACACGACCTTGTGCTCCCTCGCGCTGCAAAACACATACGCACCGAGACACAAAACTATGAAGCAACACACAGCGAGGGTTCAGAAGCAGCGGGGGGGGGGGGGGGTTGGTCAGTATTGAGCTCTGACATCCCAATGACCACAAACAGACATTGTGTTTTACTAAGAGGCCCGCTGTAAGGGTTTCATGGACTACAGTGCTCTCTAAAAGGGAAGAACTTGGCTCCTCTCCATTGAAAATGCTTCAAATGATGTTTACTTGAACAGCGTTTCAACTCAAACAAGCCCGAGGCCTGAACCGTGCCGTTCAGGGGTGCTTTTGTTGAATGTGAAAGGAAACAGAAGATTTGAGTTGACACCATCCATAACCTTGTTGTTTTTGATCATTGTGCTGTTTTTAGTAATCACCAGCAGCGGTTACAGCCCTCGTTCAGCCCACCAGTATTCCCCTCCGCTCTACCCATCAAAGTAAGTCTGGCTTTGTACACAACAGAAGCTGCTTTCAAAGAATCCTTATCAGCATGCCGTCTCCTGTACTTTATCTTTACTGTCCTATTCTGCCGTCATCTGTCTTGCATCTACCTCACCTTTCATCCCTCTCCTCTCCCAGGCCCTATCCTCACATTCTCTCCACACCGGCCGCCCCACCCATGCCGACGTACGCCGGTCAACCCCAGTTCAGCAGCATGCAGCCGTCGACCGTCTACACTGCTTACGCCCAGACAGGACAGGCATACGGACTGTCCTCCTATGGTATCAATAAACACACATTTACAAAGACACACAGTGACACACAGTAGCTGCACTAACAAAACACATATAAGTTATATAATAAATGGAACTACGGGTCTAGCGTATAAAGAAAAACATATTTGTACTGTGAATACAAACACTGTGTAATATTCTTGTTGTTCTTGTCACAGACCTCGGTGTGATGCTGCCGGGCATTAAGACAGAGGGCGGCCTGGCCCAGAGTCAGTCTCCTCTGCAGACAGGCCTCAGCTACAGCCCCGGCTTCACCACACCTCAGCCCGGACAGACTGCATACTCACCCTATCAGATGCCAGGTCAGATGGAAACATGCACTATCAAACGCTTGAGTTTTTAATGCCTCTCTTGTTACTCCCACTTCAATTTGGATTATTTTCCTGTTGAAAAATGGAGGAAATATCGTCAGTATTTTTATATTCTTGCTGGAAATGATCTTACCTTTTTTAATGCTATGACTTTGCACACGGTTTAAGAGTGTTTTCTGATTCCTATTTTGCCTGTCTGCGTTCCCGCTGTCTAATGCCATCCTCTTCTTTGTGTTCCAAGGTTCCAGTTTCACCCCTTCCTCAGGCCTCTACGCCACCAACAACTCAGTGTCCAACCCCGCCAACTACACTGCCACACAGCAGGTACCTCAGAGTCTATATACTGTACGTGTGTCTGTGTGTGTGTGTGTGTGTGTGTGTCCTTCAGTTTAAACCTGCACTGCTGTTACCGTCCAGCTGAAAGTTAGCTCAAGTAACATTTTCCCAGGCCCAATAAGAAAGCCTTTTTCCCAAAGGGAGTTCTTTCCAGAGCAGACCAACCATGCTACATGTTTGCTCTGAGTTTCCTCATTATGCTGGCTCAAATTAAAGATGAGGATTTCGTATGGTGCAGTTGCGATAGTATTTGAGACCAGAAGTGGTTTCACAGTCATGCTCCCACACAATGCTTCCTCTTTCAAGAAATAAAATCTAATTACACTGTGAACTTGCAACAAACTTACGAGAGAAACAGACAATGAATCTTTGTGAAAGAGTGTTTTGTTCTGAATATTTCTCCATGTCCATGTGATGAATTGTATTGTGGTAGTAAAATGCTTAAAGGGGATTTTAATGTTCCACTATGATAGATGTGGCTGTTTAGGGGGAGAAAAGTCAAGGTTTGGCTTGTGTGGGTGGATTAAGGGGAATATAGTGTGTGTGCGTGTGTGTGTGTGTGTGTGTGTGTGTGTGTGTGTGAGAGAGAGAGACGGAAAGGGAGAGAGAGACTTATAGACAGCAAGTCTGTGTGTATACAGTATGTGATGTGTGATTGTGCATGCTTGCATACACACTTTGCTGACTACGCACAAACTGTGCATGTGTGTGTGTGTGTGTGTGTGTGCATTCATGTGGTGTGCTCCACTTAATAAAAAAAGGACTTGTGGAGATGGACGTAGTGACAGGTTTAGAGAGCTGACTCATAAAAGCGCCCATCTCCACTGGGACAGTAAAAAACAGCAACACAAGGGCTTTAGCTGCTTTGGACATATAAACTACAGAATCGAGGGAATAAAAGATTAGAGAAATGAGAAGGAACACTTGTAAAATCTCTCTTCAAGAGTCAGTTTGAACCTCTCCAGACAAGGGAAACATCTCAATTTTCCTATTCTTTTTTTTTTTTTTGTCTTTACACTCTTGTGTGCTCATAATTCATGTCATTCTCTGCAGGATTATCCCTCATATACGACGTTTGGCCAAAACCAGTATGCCCAGTATTATTCCGCCTCCACTTACGGGACTTATATGACCTCCAACAGCGTGGATGGCACAGGCTCCACGGCAGCCTACCAGCTGCAAGATCCCGCCCCTGCCATGACCGGACAGGCTGCTGAACTTCACCCAGGTTTCTATTTTAATGAAGAAGCAGATTCATGAATATGCAAACAAATGCAAGGTTCCTCACCGCTCAGTCATACTGGCTCCGTGATCTTGTAAACAGTAGAAAAATACCACAGTTTGGGTAACTTGAGTTCAAAACTCTCTTTCACCCATGATGAAGCACAGGAAGTAACTTCAGACTGCAGCCATAGTTATTTGGCATCGCACTCGCTAATTGGAGGGTCGGCGCATGTTTACATTAGCCTCAGAGGATTTGATTAGAGTGAATTTATGTTAAATATTGCACTTTTATAGACAGGTCAGAGAGAAGGAAAAGAAGACAAAATAAGAAGGAGTAAGTAAACCCATGTGTACAGAAATATGGCTTGGTATTCTTTTTTTCACAATTTCCCTTTGGTTTATCTTTGCTGTAATTCAGGAAGCCTAATTAAAGGATTTCTCTTTTTTTCTCTCCTCTTGGAGTTACAGTTGGTATCTGTTTTGTTTTTTTGTTGTTTTTTGTCGCTCACATAGTCTGTGTCTTTATCCCCCCCCCCCTTCTCTCTTGGTCCCCTCCCTCTCCCCCTGATTGAGACATAACAATATGAGAGCCGAAGCTTAGAGTCTGGTTCTGGTTACCACACAGCAGTGGGAGCATATGGCATTAGGAGGAATGTGTGTTGCTCACATGTATATGCTCTTGCAGAATTTTGTATCTTTGCAAAAAAGCATCATATTACCTTTTAATTTATTGCACAGCTCCATCTTCCCCCTCCTCTGTTAAATCTTTAACATTGCATGTTATCATGAATCAGTCAGAGTACCATTGGTACTTTTCTTTAGGTCCATTGGTAGTCTTGAAGTTGATCTGCTGTGCCAATTACCTTGAATTATTAAACCTGACTAGATGGCTTATTACCGTATACAGTCTGAGTTATCGCTTTTCCTGAAGTAGATACTCTAAAACACCTGTGGGATCAGCTCAAACCACATCATTACAGATGCTTTAATGCAGCGAAATACAGTTTGTGATTGCTTGTGCAGACATTTGATCGTTTGTAAATTCAAAATGTTTCAAATGTTTAGCCCTGCCTGTGTTTCCATACAGTCTCAGGGGACTTTGATACAGTGCAGAGCCCCTCCACGCCCATCAAAGAGCTGGATGACCGAGCCTGCCGGAGTGGGGGGTCCAAGTCCCGGGGCAGGGGCCGCAAGAACAACCCCTCCCCTCCCCCTGATAGTGACCTGGAGGTAAGGGGCCGAAAAACACCCACTGACTGAGCACTCACTGACTGAATATTCCATTTAAATCTCAATGGGTATGCGCTATCCCATTGATCGTCATCCTCTCTGTTCACTGAAGTCTCAAAACAACAGAGGAGAGGGCTGATAGAGACCAGGACCACCCATGTCCCTGTCCAATTAATGCACATATGGGCTAAACGGATGGACATAACCGTCTTTCATCGTCTCACTTGTTTTGCTCTCCAGAGGGTGTTTGTGTGGGATCTGGACGAGACAATAATCGTCTTCCACTCTCTGCTCACGGGCTCCTATGCACAGAAATACGGCAAGGTAAGATGCTGCCTTCACTGGCTGTCTGTTATTATTGTGTTTTAATCTCTATCGCCATCCTGCACCATGTCAATCTATCAACGCGGAATCAGCAATAAGCCTGAAGTATACCAGCAGTGAGTCAAAAAGGGTCTTTTTGTTGCCCTGGGCTTTGCCTCACAGGCCACATACAAGCTATGCCACGCCCTGTGATTGGTGGAGGTTGTTGCGGCCATAGACAGCATCCCAGAAAGGCCTGAAAAGAATTATCATTATTTTTTTTTTTAAATGTTTTTAGTATATATTGATTGAGTTAATTTTCTCCTAAACGTAAATAATTGCCCTAGAAAGATGAATATTGGTCAAAGATTAGTACAAGTAAATATGAAAATATAAGATACGCCCATGAACTTACATTCAAAAGGCCTCAGTTTAACTTTTATCCAGTTTTTTATTAAATGGAACTCACAATGACATTCCAATAAGCTTAATTTCCCTCAATATTTTATCTCAACATCACATCCACTACTTTAGGAATATTATAGTCAATTTGTGATTATGACCACATACATAAAAACTCTTTAAATGTACTATATATTATGTTATAGGAATACATTAAAAGTAATGTATAACTGCTATTGCTTACATTAGTTTAATCATAATTTAACATGCACATTTCTCACTTGGACAGACGTTTATTTCGATCTTCATTTTGAACTTATTTGGTGGTCTCGCCCTCTCATCTAGCAGCTACACTGTTTATAGTTTCCTTTCTTTTAATAGTTCTTGGCTCTGATCTGGGATCATCCTATGTGGCCAAGGCTACAGATTTTTTTTTATTGGGTGATGTCGTTTCCTGTGGGCACCTGCGTAGCCACCAGCCAGCCTGTACGGGCTTTGCTTCCTACTCTGCAGCCTGCAGAGTCCATTCTGATATTCTCGTTTGGTAGTCAAAGAAAAGCTGGCACAGCATATACACACACCATTTGGAGCCAGACTCACATAGAGCCATAGGTGGCCCGGCGTTTTACAGATAGGGGGCTGTAGGCATTGATGTAATTTTTATTGGCTGTGCAGTGGAGTTTGGCGATTGGTCATTAATGGGCATAACTTGGGTGCTTGTGCATCTGTCTTTGTTAGGAGTTTTAAAACCTTCAGAATGAGGCCGTTTTTGAATTTTAGGACACTGTCTGATCCTCACTTCCTCAAAAGCCTGTTTGAGGGTTCAGGTTTGGTTTTCAGGGTCAGGTTAGAATTAGGTTTAGGTTGGGCATTTAGTTGTGATGGTTAAGTTTAGGGTTAAGGGCTGAGGAACGCATTATGTCAATCAGTATTTGTTTTACTTCATTTGTGGGGCCCCGCCTTCCTTTCGGGGACAAAATGCATTTTCATTTTAGGGTGAAGACTTAATGTACCTTTTTAGGATTATAATATCACCAGTAGAAAAGTATTTCTCCTGACTTGCAAAGATATAATGAATGAAATGTTAAAGGCTCAAATAAGGTTTCATGTGACCTCTGATAACGTGCCATGTTTTGTATTAAAAATAATTTTAAGAGCATTTGTTCACCTCGTTTGCTGCTGCTCTCAAGAAATGTCGTGGCAGCTGTGTCTGTTCACACCTCGCCCAAAATAGTGTTTACACTGTTGACATAGCAACCACGAGACCTAAGCACCCTTCTCATACGGGCTGTGAGGGTCTATCTGCTCTAAACGATGCTTCACTTTTTAATAAATATACATACATACACACAGAGTTATTATAACGATCACGAGGTGTTGAGTTTCCGGCGCTCAAATGATAACAGCAGAGGTGGAGAGTGGAATTGTTTCAAGCTACTTTTGCCGGGACAAAGTAGTAATTATCTGTGGTTGATTGAACTTGTCTGGCAAACTATTTTTTTTTTTTTTTAAAAGGCCGCCTCAGCCTTTATGGAGCCCAAAGCAACAGCCCAATTCAACTGCTCAAAGGGAATAAACACATTTCCGCCGCGAGTGTTTCGACACCCACTGATGTCAGTAACTCTCTTTGGCTGGCAGCCAACATAATCATTACCTGAGAGGCATAAGTGCCTCTTGTCTCTGTGATTGACAGGGAAGCAGGAAAATAAATGCAGTCAGAATTGCTGCTTTCACTATTAGCAGCTCTCAAGTTCTGGAGAGCGCTATACACACTTTCTGTGCCCGTGTGCCTCGCTCACTTTCACTATCTTTCCTGTTAGTTTCTTTCTATTCTGGTCGTCTGACGGCGTCAGCGAATCGTGCGGCAAGCTGTCGTCCCTTGCTGACCTATCACAGATGATGGTTTTTGCAGCTGAGCCCCCGGCTCACACATACACGCACAAACCATTCACATACCACATACACTCTGTATCCCTTTGAGGGTGCCTACTCTCTGCAATACACACATGAAGACACACACTCCCCCCCCCCACAAACACCCCACCAGCACCAAGCATGAGGAATGTTGATGGGACAGAACAAGTGCAACCTGTCTGTCAGCATCTGCTGTGATGAGTGGAGCGTACCAACTCTAAAAGTGAGCGTGTGGGGGCCAGGGGTGTGAATTTGGGAAGAAGTAGGAGGCGTGTCAAAGCAGAAACCTTTTTTTGGGACAAGAGGAAGTGACGTCTCTCAAATAGTTTTTCATAATGGTCATGTCATGACGGTAATGATGATGTTATCTTCCTCTTCCATTAGGACCCTCCGATGGCGGTAACGCTGGGTCTGAGGATGGAAGAGATGATCTTCAACTTGGCGGACACACACTTATTCTTCAATGACCTGGAGGTGAGACACACGTCACACTGATACAAACAAAAACACACATTTAAAAAATGTAAAGGGCATGCTGAATAAGATTTTCTTGCGCAGTATTCACATTTTGCACAGGGCACAACATTAAGCGCTTAAATACTTCTACTAGTACTACTGTACTACCCTCTATTGGTGTAAAGTGGTGTAACATACCACTTATCGTCAGGGCTGCACCATGTTTATATTCTAATTTTAGTGCATGCTGTTTTGTTATAATTGTTTGTATGAAAAATGGATAAATACATTGAATAGCTGTAAACATATTTCTATACAGAGCTAATTTGTGACTTTATTTGTCTCAATACAGTTTACAGTTACTATATATGTTGGTATTTATATATTATCTATTTTTTCATGCTTCATTTCTATGTATTAAATGCTCACAATGTGTGCAGTAAAGTGAAGTTATCTACCCATACATCTGTTCTTGTACTTCTGCTGCTGTGACACTTGAATTTTCCCTGCATGGAATCAGCGGTCTTATTGTAACGTATTTGTGTTACTTGTGTCTGTGTGTGTGTGTGTGTGTGTGTGTGTGTGTGTGCACAGGAGTGTGATCAGGTACACATTGATGATGTGTCATCAGACGACAATGGCCAGGACTTAAGGTGAGGATATAACTATTCACATTGTTTAAGTAATACGTTTGATGTAAAAATTGTTGAAGTTATTGAAAAAGATAATCATTTCCAAATCACAGTATTTTTTTCTGTTGTTTGGCTGTTTTTATTGATAATATATCGATATGTAACTGTAAAATATTTTGTAAAGATATAACAAGTGAGCTTTCAAGTCACTTTGAAAGGTGTTTAGGTTTTATAACTTTGGATTGAGCACAGCTAGCTAGTTTCCCATTTCCAGTTTCAATGCTAAGCTAACGGCTGCTGGCCGTAGCCTTATTGGACTGCAGTTATTTAATGATTTAGTTCCTCTCATCTAAATTAACTCTCAGGACAAAAGCATAAAATATCTTTATTTCTTACTATATCTTTGCATTTTAAAGGTAGTAATGAATTGCATTCGTATAAATACACACTGCCAGTGTTTATAGTGCTGAATAATGAATAACCGTTTGATCTTTTTGTTCTACCAGAGGTGATTTTTCAAATAAAACATATCATTATTATTGACAGTACTTACAGTTTTGCAACTGATGGCTTCCATGCAGCTGCAACCAGCGCCAACCTGTGCCTGGCTACGGGTGTCCGCGGCGGGGTCGACTGGATGAGGAAACTGGCCTTCCGCTACCGACGAGTCAAAGAGATGTATAGCACGTACAAAAACAATGTGGGGGGTAAGCCAATCCGACAGGAGTTTGCTGGACACTGGGGATAGACCGGAGGGTGATAGAGAGAGGCAGGTTTTCTTTATTTGAACGTGTAAATTGTCTACCAGATTAAAGATCACGGATTAAAATTGTGTCTGAAAAGATTCATGGACAAAGGCTACAGTGAATAATAGGTTTAACAGCATAATAATGTTAAATGTATGATGCTTCAACTGAAAACTGAGTTTTAGGAAACCTTTTCTAACAGCATTAATGAAAAGATTATTTTAAAATAAAACTGGATTTGGAAGAATTAAATAAATACATATTAGTGGACGTAACATGCAGTATATGCATGCTGTCCATTTGTATTTGATATAGATAAAGAATTCAGTCAATCTTTATAAAAACAGCAAACTACTGTATATAGTGATTTATATCTTTTTCACCAATTAAGCTAAACCTTCATCATTATAGTTTGTAAAGCCATAATGTGATATATCATGAAAGGCCCACATAACGACCATATGGATCTAACCCTAGTGGACTCTACTCATTGTGTCTTTACCTTTTGCTGCTTTTAATTAACCTGTGTGTGTGTGTGTGATGCTTTGAGGGTTTAATAAAGTCATGCTGTGTTTTAGGTCTGCTGGGTCCTGCTAAAAGAGACGCCTGGCTGCAGCTTAGAGCAGAGGTGGAGGCTCTGACCGACTCCTGGGTCACCCACGCACTCAAGTCTCTGTCCATCATCAGCTCCAGGTGCTACTTCGTTATATGTGTGTTCTTTCTTTCACAGAGACTGATATCGCTCCCCTACTCCTCCCCTACACGTTAACTAATCAGATCAAGATTTAGAGCGTGGGAACTAAGTCACGGACATTAACTCGTGATCCATTAATCCCTCTATCGATCCGTTTCATCTGTCCTTTCACCCACTTTTACACAAGACGCTCTGCTCTCTGTCTGTCCCACAGGAGTAACTGTGTAAACGTAATGGTGACCACAACGCAGCTCATACCAGCGCTGGCTAAAGTTCTCTTATATAGTCTGGGATCTGCTTTCCCCGTCGAGAACATTTACAGTGCAACAAAAATAGGTAAGGCACACATGTTCCATAAACTCCAAACAACAATCTCATATTGATGGAAAGGATGAATGACCGTAATTTAACATCAACTGACTATATATTCGACTTGTGCTATTTTAACGGTGCAAATGTCACATGTGTTTTGTTGGTTGTTCATTATTTCTGATGTTTCTTCATCTCCTCCATATGTTACTGATATCCTGTTTCTTGTATTGATATTTAACTTCTTGCTTCAGTTGGGCTCAGGTTCACTGAACGGCTGGTTGGGAATGTTTGAGTTGTGTTTTATTTTACACCCTGTGTGTGTAACTGAACCCAGTCCACATTAAATCAATAGATCATGCTGGCTACACTTTTGCCAAACACACACACACACACACTCGACCTTGAGCAAGAGGCTATAGTAGTATACTATAGTAGCAGTAATTTTATATATGGAATTAATTAATAAAATGACTATGATAATAATACATTCTTATCTTAATCAGTGCTCCCTGTATATTAATACAATTACAGTAACTGTTAATGTGTCATGATTCAGGGTTATGTGATAATTCTCAGTGTCATTTTATACAACTTTACAGTAATTACATGAATGCACTGTGAAACAGAGACCTTGACTGGCATAACTTGTAACATTGGGGATATAATTAAGCCGCGTGAAATGAATTATTTTTGTATTTTTAAGGTCGAAACGCAGCATTAAATTGTGAATTTCAATCCCAAAGTGACATTGCGTATGTGATTAAAAGCACTAAATAACTTATTATAACTCTATTGAGTGCAAGCTTACATAATTAATTTATTCTAAATCAAGATGACCAGTATTTTTTCTTCTTAATTGCTTCATGACGTTTGGTGACCTCACGTGATTCCAGCATAGCTCCACCCACTTTTTTACCTGAGCAGCAGTCTAATCAGCCAGAATGATTGAAAGCACCTGCGTGGGTGTGAAGGGTCTTTATGTTTAATCACACGCGTATTATTCAGTTGGTTACACCAATGTACCGCAAACACTTAGGAAAGAAAGCCAAGTGCGTGTGTTGATGTTAGACCCAGTTTGTTCAGGTGTGTGTGCGCGTGTGTGTGTGTGTGTGTGACAGCCTCCTCTCCTTCACCTCACCCTTGATGCACACAGCTTTGCATTGTCATGTGTTTTATTTCCATCTAAACAATAAAGAAAAAACCTGTGAAAGCCATTTGTTTGTCTCTAGGCAAAGAGAGCTGTTTTGAGCGTATAGTCTCCCGCTTTGGCACTAACATTACATATGTTGTGATTGGCGATGGGAAGGATGAAGAGCATGCGGCCAGCCAGGTAAACAAACGACTTCTGAACTGTGACGCCTCTGACCTTGTGACCCTCCTTCCTCCCCCTTGTTTATTTGTTTTTTTTGCAGGAAAAGAGAGTTGCTTTGAGCGCATAATGCAAAGGTTTGGCAGGAAAGTAGTGTATGTTGTAATTGGGGACGGTGTGGAAGAGGAGCAGGCGGCCAAAAAGGTAATGGACACGCAACCTCACCGTGACCCCGCCTTCTCCACACAGTGTGAGCTCTGATTGGACGAAGCCTGCCTTTCTTTGCTGTAGAGGATTTGTGATGGTCGTTTACTTTTTTTCTGTTCTACTTGCTGTTTTTTATTTGTTTTTTTATGGAGTTACGGGAGACTTATGATTGCAACTGTCAGGGTGAAGATCTGAGATTGCAACCTTAGTCAAAGATACCAAATTTATGAGCCACCTGCAGCTAAATTGAATCATATACTTCCTGACTCAACTTGATTTGTGTCACAATTGACAAAAAGAATGACTGCTAAAAATGTACACAGAGATTAAGCTTTGAACAATCTCATTCATTTCAATGAATCAAGCAATAATGCTGGTTTTTATCCAGTGGTGTGTGGAGTCTTATTTTTCATTCATACTGCAATATATGTGAGAGAAAAGTAGTTATATCACAACAAAACCGAAGTACGTAGTGATATACTAGGACACATTTCCTCAAGTGTGAATATAAATCCCATCTCTTCTCCAGCTTTGGGTTTCATTCATTATGCTGGGTGCTGGGATTGTTAAAGGAACAGTCTGACATTATGGGAAACGTGCCTATTTGCTTTCTTACTGAGAAGATTTATACTGTCCGTTGAACATAATGCTGCAACCAGTTAGCCTAGCTAAGAATGACGTCTGAATAAAGGGGGAAACAAGTAGCCTATTCAAAGCTAACAATCAGGTTTCCTGGGTCTTTATAGCCCACTAATTAACAGATTATACATTGTTTAATTCAAACAATCAGCAGTGTGAAAACAACATTGACGTCCCTCATGAAACCAGTCATGTTTACACTTTTGTAAAGATATAACAAGTGAGCTTTCAAGTCACTTTGAAAGGTGTTTAGGTTTTATAACTTTGGATTGAGCACAGCTAGCTAGTTTCCCATTTCCAGTTTCAATGCTAAGCTAACGGCTGCTGGCCGTAGCCTTATTGGACTGCAGTTATTTAATGATTTAGTTCCTCTCATCTAAATTAACTCTCAGGACAAAAGCAGATGTCTATTTCCCAAAATGCTGAACTCTTCCTTTAGGCCTTGGGATTGCATGGGTTTTTGTTTGCAGTGCTTTTGCAAAGCAAGCAGCTACAAGCTACTGTAGTGTAGCTTGCATGACTTCAGGTGGCGGTGTGCAGCTATGAAAAACTACAGCTGTTGGTTCTAATGATTTATGTTCACTCCACAGCACAACATGCCTTTCTGGAGGATATCCAGTCACTCTGACCTGCTGGCACTACACCAAGCACTGGAGTTTGAGTACCTGTAACTCTAATAGCAATATGGACTCATGCAATGTTACCGCAGACATGGTCAGCCCCCTTCTTTTGTACAACTATTTAAGAACAAATACACTGCATCCGTTTTTGTGATTTTTTTTTTTTTTTTTTGTCTCTGACAAAACTCTGAACGGTCTTAAGAAGCAACGGTGGTAAAGAAAAGAACAGTTGAGAGATGACTCCAGTACCAAGCTCAGCCCCCCTCCCAGGTTGCAATGCTGGGAACAGACCGCTGTGAACCCCCCCCCTCTCCTCCCCAATATCTACCGTCCTTGCAGCTATAGCTGACTGAAAGCCTGTTCAGGCTTAAGACTTCCCTTGGCCTGGGAGAAGACATTTCCTGGGCACCTCCTTGATGTTTGGTTTGTTCTGGTGCACACAGACTAGTATCAGGCCTGTTGGTCACCTCGGACGAACTATCTTCAAATACGGGCTTTTCTGTACAGCCATTCTGTGTGCGGGAATAACAGCAGCTTTTTTTTGTAAGCGTTTTCTTCCTGGTGATATAATCACCACAACACAGTCTGCATCAGAAACTTGTGTAAATTATTTACAATAAACTTAAGGGACAGTGGTGTATGTTTTTTTTGTCAAGGAAAGGAAATTCAATGTTTGGGGTCTTTGTTTTTTCCTCTGAATTTTTGTAATTGTTTGGGCGGGGGGGGGGGGGGGGGGGGATTAAGGATGTGCGTCATGATGTGTTGTGCCTTAATGTGTTTGAATGTCTTTTCTTTATTCAGAAATGTCTGTATGTAGATATAAAGGAGAACTTATCCAAATGACCCATGCACCTTGTCTTCTCTAATCTTCAAACTGATCAAACTTCAGATTACAACCAAAAATAAATGAATGTAGTGCGGCACATTACTGAAAATGCCTCGTCTCCTGTAAAGCACACATTTTATAAATAGGAAATACCCACAGACTTTCATAATTGTGGTGTAAAAATCATAAACACCCCACAATTTGAGCTCAAATCATCTCAGTGGCACTCGTTCTTCCTGATGTTATCGTTTACCACCATGATGAACTGTGCAGTGTTTACATTTTTAGTTCAGCAAGCTGAAATAGTTACATATTTAAACAGACCATGATGTAGAGCCACTGCCAGTACGTTTGATTGTAGCTGACTTACTGGTGGTCAATTAAATATCCAAAGGGGGAAAAAAGAAAACACTTCAGACAACTGCTACCATTTTCACTTTTTATTGACATTTTATTTCTTGCCTTTGAAGTATTCCTCAATCACATCCTTTGCTTGAGACTCCTTGCCATAGTCCTGTAGACAGAAAAGATAGTTTGAGATGAGCAGGGTAGAGACTCTGCTAAGCATCAAATCACAGCCCTGGTGATTTTACTGGCCAGTTAAGCTAAGTCACATCTGTGTCAGTGTATGTCAACCAAAATATCAGCACAGACATGCCAAAGGTGTGTTTGAGATCATCTAAAATGTTAAAAAGGGGGCCATGTGTATTCTTATAAACTAAAGTGTTTACATTGTGAGGATCCTTGAGGTCTAAAGACGTAGTTCTAGTGCATTTACTTCCTCATAAAACATGTGCAAAGCCAACTCAAGCATTTCAAATACAGCATTATTTACATTGCGGTATAAGTTGGCACTTTTAACGCTACTATTCAGTGGCCATTGGGTGCACGAGACTGAAAACTGTGGAGCCATTCGCTACTAGAAGTAAAAACTTCAACAGGAAACTTTGATTTAGAAACTGCCTCCTCAAAAGTGTGTCCACCAAAGCGGAGTGACAGGTGTAATTTCAGATATATAATAGTTTATCCAATACATATGATACATGTTGGCAAACCAAATCTTACTTTCTTAAAGGTACATGCCATTATAAGTTTGTATTAACACTCAAATATCCGGCCTAAAAACATCTTTCAGGCTCTGCACTAAATGACACCAAGTGAGCAACACTTTTGACACAGTCTATGCATCTGCTTGTTCCCACATTTTGAAGCCATTATAAACATGTTACGTGGAAATACTCTAGTTGTCTTGTGCATCATCTTACACATTTCCCCAAAATACAGAACTAATAATATCTTTGGAAACTAGATATTAAAACAGAGGTATTTTGATTTGGACAAATACAGCTCCCACAGCTGAGTTTAAAAGAAGGATTACAGTGATGACCAGTCACTCGTGGTGCTCTGTCACATGTTCCTATTTGTAGCCATTCTTAGGGACCCCAGACATCACAGGTAGACGACGGGGCTCGTACCCTGGCAGTCATCTAGCCAAACGTTATCAACAACAGCTGCATGGCACGAGGCACAGCACCTGCACTTGACTGGCAGATCTCGTTGAGTCAATGCATATACTCAACAGCAATATGTAGGGAGTTACGTCAATTCCATTCGGTTTTTGGCTTGAAAGCAGGCCAAATATAAAGTCCCAGAGCATCATTTACCTTGACCACGACACAGCTGCAGCCCACAACCTTGCGGGGTTTGCCCTCACGGTCGATCTTGCACAGACCGACCCACTCGCCGAGCTTCTTGTTATCGTCCACCTGAATAGAAGCGAAGACAGCATTTTTAAACTTGTGTCACACCTGACTAATGTTCACTCAAGTGTAGGCACATTTGCTTTCACATAGTTTTTAAACAATACTTGTGCCACAATGTGCAAAATGTGGGTACTCTTGGCTTAATCTGACATAAATTGGGTAACCGTGGCATTCTTGACACATAATGCCAACTTCCAACTCAAATTTCAGTATCTGAAGTCTTGATTTATAACATTACTTCATGACCTCGTGCTTTTCATTTTAACATGTGAATTTGGTGTCGGGGAGTAAGCTCGGTACCTTTATCAGGTTGATCTGATGCTCAGCACAGAGGGCTTCCACCAGCTTCACATATGTGGGCTCATCGCAGTTGCCTGCAAGGGCGCAGAGATGGGCTTGACGCCTGCAAAAGAACACAAAATCATCAAATAATTGCAGTAGGGGCGTACACATCATTTGCGCATCTCAAAATCTGACCGCACATCTCAGACAAATTGGGTGACATTGGCAAGCTTCCACACTAGAGTTCAGTAGAGGGAGCCAAGATATCATCAGAGATACACCCACTGAGAACAAAACCAAATATTGATGACTTAAAATAATTAAACTTACTTGTCCAGGGCCTTGGCAGCCTCACGGATACCACGGGCGAGGCCATCGTGGATGAGTGCGGTCTTGAGCACTTCAGGGAGAGCAGTGTTGACATCCATCACACCTCCAGCTGCGACGCTATCAAAAACAGGTGGACAAGGGGGGAAAAAGTTGAAACTTCACCAATATGGACATGGCAAATTAGTGGATTCCAGCAGAGCTTCCCGGCATTGTCAGAGAGAGGATCTCACTCATTGATGAGTGAAGGGGTATCCGACAAAAGAAAGTTAAGTCATCATTCAAGCGCCAGAGCTCACCTAAAATCCAGGTTTATGCCTCAGTACAGATGGAATGCTTATTTTCATTTTATCTGGTTTCATTAAATATTGCATATGCCATTAAGTGCTTTGAGCTTTTTCAGCTACTTTTAAATTCAGATTACTGCTCATAGTGGGAATCCGTTTAGTACAATTCATGTAGCATCTTCACGTTGCTACAACCACTGACTTTTTGAGACATAGTGAAGTTACTTGACTTAGCAGAGCAAGCACATGAACGTTAAACCATCCATACACTGTATGCTTGACTGCTGTAACCTTAATAACATGACACGCGGAGCTATGAAGTAGCCCCTTTCTCCGTTATCATGCAACTGTGCGAAGCTAGTCGGTTAGCTTTAGCTTGTGCAAATCAACAGGCTACACCTAACAGTTATCACCGCCAGCACCAAGTGACGTTTCCCAAAATACTTTAAAAATACAGCATCACAGAAAGTCAGCGCCGTTTTGTTGGTTAGAAATCCCGCATTGTGGGCTAACGTTAGCAACAACATAAAAAGCTTCATGCTCACCCTTCCTCGGCCATTGTTGATTAATGATGGATGGTGTACTTAAAGTTCTGCAATAAAGAACGGAAATGAAAGGAGAGTTAGTATCCATCACAAACAGCTCACTGTGTTGAATTTATATATTGAGATGTTTGATTAATCTTCTAGATTGTGCCGGCAGTCGAAGAAACGTACCCTGTCCTCCTCACGGGTAGCGGTTAAAGAGGACGTCATATCCGTGCGACATTGCTTTAAGTTCACCAGGCCCCCGTCTGTGCAATGGCGTCCAATGTGCTGCCTGTTGTAGTTTCAATGCTCAGGTGAAAACAAATAGATAAAACATTAATAAATAACTAAATTAATGAATACATGGAAAGTATGCAGTATAAGATTAAAATAACTATAATTTGTAAAACAAAACTCAATATCATGTAATGTTTTTATTCTTGTTTTCTTTTACAACTGAAAAAAGTAAGATACTGTCCAATATTCCAGAGTCCCTGAAAGAGTTACTCGTATTAACTTTTCACTCCATTAATGTACATTTTAAGCTATTTTTTATTGCTTTATTTGATAAGGGACAGTGCACATTAATAAAAACATTGCTGTAAATGCGCCAGAGTTAGCCAAGAGGCTATTTTTCATCAGTAGTCCCAAGGCAGTTGTTACAAAGTAAACCTAAAAACAGAATATAAGATAACATTTACATGGTTATACAATATTGACCCTTTACAAAGCGTGCACAAACATTGAAAGAACTGAGAATATACTCTGCATACCGTTGAGTTTCGCATTTTGTTAGTTCACACATAAATTGTGGTTACTTCTGTCACTATTAGAGGTAACTATGGTTAGACCTGTAACCTTTAAGTGTGGTTGTATGTAATTTTGGTGACACTATGGTCTGCTGGGGCAGCAGCATCTCGACAGCCGACAGGAAGAGACTTAACAAACTTGTCAAGAAGGCCAGCAGTGTGCTGGGGTGTCCACTGGAAATGGTGGAAGTGGTGGAAGACAGGAGAATGATGGATAAGCTATCATCCCTGATGGACAACACCTCTCACCCCATGCGGGACGCCCTGGCAGCTCTGTGCAGCTCCTTAAGCCACCGGCTGATTCACCCCCGGTGTGTGAAGGAGAGGTACCGCAGGTCCTTCCTTCCTGCCGCTGTCAGGCTGCACAACCAGCTGTGCTCCCAGTAGACCACACAACACAACATCATGCAATAAAAAATATTCTGTCTGTATAATATTTTTAGTTATATTTGAGTTATTGTGGATTTTTTTACTTAATATTATTTACTGTTTATTACTTATTTACTTATTTATAATTGTTTTACTATGTCTCTTGTTTGCACTATATGCTGCTGTAATCCTGTAAATTCTACTAATAAAGGATTGTCTTATTTTATCTTATATGTTGCTGTGCTGATGCTCTGATCTGATTCGTTAATAAAAAACCCAGCTGAACTGAACACTTTGAATTGTTGAGGTCTTCTAAGGGAAAACCCCTTGCTGGCCACAACATTAATCCTTACCATTATGTGTACATTATTGTGTTTCCATAAAGCCAGATTATACAGTACTATCTCAGCTCATTTGAAAATCTGCAGATATACGTATACCACTTGTACTAGCCTTTTACAAAAACAAGACATGTCAATACTCATGTTAATGAGTGCAGCAGGCAGCGTTTTATTTAAGAATTTTCATTTTAAACGGCACAGATTTACAACTCAAAAGCCTTACCCTGAAAAGAAGGCAAGCCCTTCCACTTCACTGTAAAACAAATAAATTCCCTAAATTTGGGTATTATCCATCAAATATGAATGAGGCATCTATCATAATAAAACAAAAGGAAACAGAAATGTTTATTGAGTATATATTTATTGTTGTCTCATAGCAGGTCCCTATTCCTTTTAGATCTTGAGAAAACTCTCCACTGCTTCTTCCTCGATTGCATTTTCAAATGCTTTGTAGTCCTAAAAGAAAGAAAGAAAGAAAGGGTGTCGGGGGTCAGAGATTTGTGGGTGAGGGTGGATAGAGACAGAGAGATAGTAGTTATCATACACATTTTTCAAACTAATCTTAATATATGTATTAATCATCATATACTGTAGAGAGTGTGTGCCGTACATATTATATAATCCTCTAACTAAACGTAACTAAAAATGATCACGTTATAATCGTAACTATATAGTACTTTGTACCTCTTAAAGGCAGGGTTGGTAATCTTCTTTAAAAAAGTTTTTATGTTTTTGATGAAATTCTAATTACATCCAGACAGCAATCAATGAATCAAATGCTCTGAAAAAGAAAAGAAATCTGGTGTCTGTGGCTGTCGCAGGACTGTAATAAGCCTGCCTGCTTTCGCTTATTCTGCCCGAAAACATTTGCTTGTCACCGGAGTTTTTCACAAGCTGTGAGTACGAACAATAGCAATATTGTTTAGGTTCATTATGATCTGTTTACGTTCATAATGATTATGATCGGTGAATGGCTCTGAAAGAAGTCCTGAAGGGACGGGCTGCCAGTGTTGCCGACTTGGCAACCTTCTTACTATATTTAGCAACTTCTGGAGCTGGTGCTGCTAGCTGCTTTCATTGTAAAAGATTTGGCAACACTGGGCTGGGTTTTTCGGTTGGATGATTTTATTTAAATTTAGCATACTCTTGGTAAGATTACCAACCGTACCTTTTATTTTATTTTTGCAACCTGTAAGGATCAAAGTTGCACTCCCAAAGCCAGAGCAGCTTTTCTGTCACAACGAAAGCTGAATGATGAAATGACTCAGAACCCTCCAGGAGCAACCTGGAATGTGGGTGTGTGTCTTTAGGGAGTTATTATAGGGTGTGTGCCAACATACCTGTGTGTTAATAGCGTGCGTGTATGTGTACATAAACTACACTGTAAATATTTATGCAATTGCTGTGTCTACTCCCTAGACTACCAAAGTATTTTTTCCTCTTTCCAAATGCAGCAAGTGCGTAAATGATTAACATTTTATTAACATTCTATTACTTTTGAGAAAGTGTTTTTGTCAATATGCCGTATTATACATTTGCAGGTTATTGTGTGAGACTTACCCCACAGTAGTTATCTCCATTGAATATCTGAGGGGGTAGTGCAGTCTGGTCCCCTACCAACTTCCTCATTAAATCCTTGACTGTAGCATCCTGAGCAATGTCCACAGCTTCGTGCTTGATCTTCTTGCTGCTCAGGACGTTGAAGATTTGTTGCTGCCATTTCTTGATCTGGAAAGGACAGTCTTTCATCAGTTACATACACGGTCAACATTGAGCAGTTTGTCGACAGAAACAAACTTTACATGTGAAGTATGAAATACTGAATTCAACATGCCTTATGCCTTTTGTCAAATGTTACTAATAAGCCAATGTATTATAATAAAACAAGTAAAAGAATGAAGCAAGTAAGATTGCATACTGTACCTCTTTGGAACTGCTCACGCTGGTGTAATACACTATGATCGACATATCTGCTACTTTACCAAGAACAACAAAGAAAATGCAGGAAGACAGACTGTCCTGAATGCAGGTATGTGGAGCTGGTTTGATGCAACAGCAGACAAGGTGAGCAGGTTTGGACACGACTCACCTGCCTGCATGGACACACCCACTTGTGTGACATGCCATTTCAGTTGTAGAGCCTGGCTGTGCTAATTGTGAAGGTAAAAACACATGCCAGTGGTGGAAGTAACTAATTACATGTACTCAATTACTGTACATAAGCACATTTAGAGATACTTGTTGACTCAAGTATTTCCAGGTTGGGTTACTTCGTACTTCAACTCCACCACATTTCAGAGGTACCTTTTATACCACTACACAGGCCTTTTTCATGGAGGATATTTAGACAGGAAAAGCACAGATGTAAATGATCAAATTTATGATGGCTGAATTCAATTTTTGCTGCTTCGACATTGTGACTATTGTGTTAAGATAATTACTGATGATTGTGATGTAAAGGATTTACACAAGTTAGGAATTCCTTTCTGTATTTGATGGAATATATTGTATCTTGGCTGCTGTTTTGGTAAACATTAATCCTATTTGCTCCCTAATCTGCAGGGTGTAATCAATCCAAAACTCTGCCAAATGAAAATGTGCAAGTGTTGTAAGGAATACAAATGTATTGATCAGATCACATATAACAAATACAGACATTTTTCATGCAATACAAAGACATTGTAATCAGTATCTTCCCACAGTACAGTGGACCTTAGCTTTGTGATTGGCAGAATCTCGCAGAAAAACAAAAATCACTTCAGGAATAAGTATGAAAACAAGTGTTGCCCGTTTAAACAAGTGTCATGTATGTTATTCAAAATGACATTTTCAGTGGTCCCTTCTCTCTTTACTGCAGTGATGTAGAAGTGCACGTCAGGGTGTGTTGATGAACCGATCACTGTTTAGTGTGTTTCTGGTGCAACAGACTTTCAGCCAGGTGCTATGTTACTCTTTATATTTAGTGAAACTGCATGACATAGGTTATTGATTCCGCATTTGGTCATCACGAGAGAACGAGTGGTTCAAGCTCATAACACACTCTCCCAGCCAGGTCTTCAGGGACCCTCTCAACAGAGTCATCAACATCAGCTTTGTTGTCTTCAGGGCCACGACTGCGTGCATGCTCATTCACTTGGGTATTTTGGCCTCTGAGGGAGATAAGGAGGGTGACAATTGAAATCACAAGGATGTCTTTAAAGTTGCTTGATATAAAATAAAATGGTGCGTATCAGCTACGTTGTTTTTAGTACCTTCCATCAAGTGCTCCATTGCTCATGTCTTCGGTATCTGGCTTTATTGCTCCTCCAAACCTGTTACTAAACTGAACCATGGTACCTGAAAAGTAAAAAAAATAAAAAAAGTTTTGAGCTGAATTAAATACTGGAGAAATCCAGAGCAACTAGGTGTATGTCATCTTTAGACCTGCGTTATCAGATGCACAGTCGAGTGATAATCATCAGCTGGTTTGTCACTAAAGCTGCAACTTTCATATTATAATTTCATTGTTTTACATTGTTAATATCAATATATTACTTGGTGCAGCTTTAAACAATCTAGACGCATTATATAACAATTAGACAAAGGGGGCATTGGTGGCATTTTGTAATATTAAAGTGTGTATTGCTGCAACTTACCAGCACCCCACCTTCTCCTTCTCCAGACCAGGTAACCTATAACCAGCACAAGTAGCAGCACCACAAGCACACCCACAACCACTTCTAAGGCGACTGAGGAGGATGTTGCTGTAGGGGTTAAAAGATCAAGTAGAAGAGTTAGTGATGGGAAAACTAGCTATAATAGGGCGAATAAACTCTCATGGGCTCTTTGGATCTTACCGACTACAGTTACTTGGAGTGACTTGGAGGGAACAGAACAGAAGGACCTTGAGGAGATGTTAACACCGTAGACACAGTAATACTCTCCTTGACTTTTGTAATCTATCATTGGGAATTCAAAGTATGCCAAGTAGAAGATTGAGTGGCCAAATGCTGCTATCGCTTCAGTGGTGTTCATGTTAGACTCTGTCAGATAGAAGAAACCTCCAGGATATCTGGAATGAATAGAGCAAGTGACGAAGAAGCTGCTGCCTTGGGTGACGGATATTTTGTCAGGGCTGTAGATCACCATTGCATGAGGAGATGTCAGGGAGATGCTGGGCTTCTCCAATTTCACTGCAGAGTAGAAGACAGATTTTTACAAACTCATTTAGATCATAAAACATGTTTGCAATCATTGCAGTCAAACGTACGACAATCATGTTCAACTGGACAAAGAAAGCAGACAAGTATTGACCTGTGACAGAGAGATCTGCAGTATTTCCTTGAGGATAATAGATGACTTGATTGGGCAATTTCTTTTGATATTCACAGAAGTATGAGCCCGTTTTGCTGAAGTCCACTGTGGGGAAGGTAAAGGTTGCAGCTTCGTTCTCAGAGAATCTTTCCATTTTAAATGAGTCTTGGCTCCTTTTCAGGACAAATGTCCCACCCAAGTGTTCTGTTACTACAGTGCAGGTGATCTCAACTCTGTCACCCCAGTTTACCTCTGGAGCAGGACTCAAAGTGATTTGGGGCTTCTGTAGAGAACCTGTAACAGATAATAAGTTGCAGTTGGTCTTGTCATAACAGCCAACGCAACTTCATCTACCAGTTGAGAGGTAATGACTTCACTCACAGATAAAAAAATGAGCTAGGTCTCTTACCTAAACAGATAGCGCCAGCATCTTCACCATGCCCGCAGTTATTTTCTCCAAAACCGGGATGCCTACAATGTGTGAGAGCGGACTCTTCGCCTGTACAGTCCACATTATCCAGCCATATTGGACCAGTGCCTCGGCCAAAGTGGGCACTTACAGGAGCGGAAACTGCATGACCACAGCCAAGCTGTCTGCATACCACATCGGCATTGCCGATTTCCCATTCATCATCACACACAGTTCCCCACTGGCCTTTATAGAAGACCTCCACTCTACCGGAGCATTGACCTGAGCTGCCGACCAACCGAATCTGTGCTGCATATGATAAAAAGTGTAAAAGTGGAGTTGACTTGCATATTTGTGTGTTAATACACATTCATTCTAACACACAAAGTGAATGCAATGTATTTTGAAAGTACTGCTTGTCCCACCATCATATCAAAAGCTAATTTCGACAGCATAACAGGAAAAAAGGTTGACTTACAGAAACATAATGATGTGGAATATGACTTGGTGTAATATATGTCACCTTTGTCATGCAAATGAAACATTAAAGCAATAGTTTGACATTTTAGGATATATTGTAATTAGCTTTCGTGCTGAAGGTTAGTTACAATAAAATTAACTCGAGCCAGCAGCTGGTTAGCTTAGCTTAGCATCAAGACTGGAAACGGGGAACCAGCTAGCCATAATATCAGATTTATAATTCACAAAGGGTAGCTGTTTCACAATTTTCTTTCCATTGTCTTTATGTTAAGCTAAGCCAACCAGCTGCCGGCTCCAGCTACTTATTTACTTTGGAGAAGTGAGAGTTGTATCAATCGTCTCATCTAATTTTTGACACCAAAACAAATTAGTGTATTCCCTGAAATGTCAAACGTCTTTAAGGCATGATTGTAGGTACATATGATTATTTTCAACTCACACACTGTTTTTACTCTGTACGTGTAAAAAAAATACATTTGTGAAACAAACGCTGAATTGTTTATCTTATTTGTTTAACTGTGCGTGATCATCTTGAATAGATTATTTAAAAGTCTTTACCTGCACAGAGAGCGCCAGCATCGTGGTCGTGTCCACACCCGGCTCCTCTGAAACCTTTGAGTGAGCATTGCTGAAGAGATGTCACATTGTCAAAACATGAGTTGCTAGCCTCGACTACTGATCCAATGCCTTGGCCAAAATGGGCACTGCCGGGAGCATTCACTATATTTCCGCATTCCAGCTGGTCACACACCACCTGAGCTTTACTCGTGGTCCAGTCGGTGTCACACACCGTTTGCCACACTTCGCCATGACGAACCTCTACTCTGCCAGAGCACTCATCCTTACCATTGGCCAAGCGGACCTCCAGACTTCCTGTAAAGTCAAGTAAACTAAAATAATTATGCAGTATCAGACATTTAAAATGTATTTGAATGTAGTCAAAGAAATGGCGGATGAATAATATTAAAACAAGAACACTAATGATGTATACCTTTAACAACATGCATATTTAGGTGACATGAAAGCAACTAAACCGAAATTAACTAAACATACTCTCTAATCTGCAGAGGAAGAGCAGAAAATGTTGCCAAAACTGGACCATGTTCATTTAAACAAACAATGTGGGCGAGAGATTGAAAGCGGCAATACAGTATGTAGAAACAAGTTTTGCAAAACTAAGTGAAAAAAACATACTTAAAATAATACAAAGAAATAGGAGAGATACAATTTAACAACAATATGATTTTTCTTACCCGTGCAGATGACACCAGCAATTGAGGTGGTGTTGCAAGTTTTGTCTCTAAATGGGCTTTGTTGGCACTGACTCAGTGTTGACTCCATTCCATTGCATTCAATTTGATTGATCCAGGTGTGTCCTGTGCCATGGCCATACTCGGCAATGCTGGTGATCTTATGAGTCCTCTCGCAGCCCAGCTGTCTGCACACCACATTTGCGTCATTCACATCCCAGGATTCACCACACACGGTCCCCCACTGGCCTTTGTCGAAGAACTCCACTCTTCCAACACAACGATTGAGCCCATCGGACAACTTCACATTACCTTGAAATGACAGTTATATGAATGTTCAGTTCAAATTTGGTCTATGTTTCTATGTGTGTACTTTTTTGGTCATAGTTGAAATGACCTACAATACATTGTTAGTCGATGCTTCGTCCCATTTGTACTTTCAACACCTCTTGCGTGATTCTGTGACTATGTTAGTTACTCCATGTCATGTCACAAGGTAACCTATGGAGTAATGAGGTTGCTGGTTTTTTAACTACTGGACTCATTGCTTTGACCTTTGACAGTCTTGTCATTTGTCATATTGTCTTGACCTGTTGAAGTGAGGTAGTTTAGGCTAGCTAGCCCCCCCTCCTTTCAGAGCCTAGTGATAATCAGTGCATTAGAGAGCTAGGTTAACTAGCCTAACTCGCCAGCTTCAACTTTCCAAATGAAGTGCAAACTGAACAGGATGATGGGTCCTCCCAAATGATGAACAAGAGGGACAGATGTCTTTCAATATCGGCTTGTTGAAAAGGGAGGAAAAACAAGTCTTGTATGAACGTCCATAAGCTACATGGCAGGCATGATCCTGCACTCACATGGAATAAGGCAGACGGTAACGCTAGACATCATTGACATTCTAAGTTAAAATATTTTAACTTTTTGCCGTCCTCCGCAACAGAATTTACAAATGGATGATAAGTAGCTCGCTCACACAACACAGACGTTTTTTTAAGTTTGCAATATAAATATTAAAGGAAAGATATATTTTGCAGCTACAAGCATTACTTGAGTAATTACGTAAAATAATTCCATTCTTTGTAAAAACAAATTAACTGTCAATTGACTGTCAGTTTTGTCAGCATTAATTTTGTCAACAGGTTGGAGCCGAAATAGAGCGAGTGCAAGCAACATGTCCCTATGCGTGTCATGCGAGCGAGCATGAGATTGTTTCAGTTTTCCCCAATGAAGCAATAAAGATGTCCAAACCTAATCCGTACGACATTGCATTACAGTCAGTTAGCAGACACTTTTTTCCAAAGCGACTTACAATTCAGATTCTATCACATACACCGTAGGCACAGCTACGGGAGCAAAGTTGGGGTTAAATGTCTTGCTCAAGGACACATCGACATGCGACTAGCAGAGCCGGGTATCGAACCGCCGATCCTCTGATTGAAGGACAGCCCTGCTCTCCACGACGTGTTACTTATTTGAAAAAAGTCACACTAGCTCTCTTTTGGCAAAGTTTCACTTGCACTTGCTCCACCTCAAACCTGTTGTCAAAATCCATTCCGTCGGACTGGCCCACTTATTTGTGTTTCTTGTGCCATCCAGAAGGTGTTGTCTGTCTGCTGTCTGCCTGATTCCATGTGAATGCAGCATGACGCTTAATGTTAAATGCTGTTTCCACGCAAATGTCCAAAAAAGGTTTTGCCAAATCTTTTTGTTTTTAAATGCCGTATGATTGCAGTTTATATCTCCTTACACAATAAGTGAGGAGAATTTAAATTCAACTTCAAGCCTCACCTGAACATTTGACAGATGCCTCTTCAATGCGATCCTGGCTGGTCTTGATATATTCTCCCAGTGTGCACTGTGTGAGAGAGCTCTCTCTACCGCTACAACTGATCCTATACCATTTAAGTTGTCCGCCTTGGCCATATGATCCTGAGTACTTGACGGGATCTCCACAGTTCATCTCTCTGCACACCACTGCAGCTTCATTCATTCCCCAGTTAACATCAGTTGCTGATGACCATTGTCCACCATGGTAGAACTCCACCCTGCCAGAGCACTGGTCAGTCCCATTGATCAGTCTCATATGAGCTGGAACGCAAAGGGGATAGAATCAGCCACTAGTTGGTGTTTGGACACATTTGAAAACAATACCTGGGATTCAAATTGATATTCTGGTTGATATACTGTAGTATAAATAAATGTTATACAACAGTTTAATTCTTGACAATATTAAGCTAAATAGTCATTTGAGGCATTAGGGGAGACAGTTGTAAGTATAACACTGTGTGAAATAAAGTAAAAAACCTGCTAATAACAGAGTAATAACCAAGATGATACCTGAGCACACCACGCCAGCATCTTCACCATGGCCACAGTTATTTTCTCCAAGGGTGGGATGTCGACAGTGCAAAAGGGATGTCTCATTACCGAAGCAGCCTACATCATCCATCCAGATGTTCCCTTGGCCTTGACCAAAGAAGGCACTGCCTTTGGCTGTCTGAGCTGTTCCACAGTTCATGGCTCTGCACACCACCTGAGCATCTCTGATGTCCCACTCATCATCACACACTGTTCCCCACTGGCCATCATGCTGAATCTCCACTCTACCAGAGCATCGGTCAGTGCCATTGACAAGCCTTAGCTGTGGAACACCTGAGAACAACACCACTCATGTTACAGATACTCACGACGCCCCCAAATTTGGGGGCTCTCGGGCTCAGAACCCCTCAAACTCACATGCGGAAAATAGCATGATTGTTAGCCAGTAGTGTGGACACGGCCACTTCTTTTTTTCGATGAACCAGCAACGTCTGGACAACAACATCATATAAGTCACTTATTATAAACTCCAAAGACAACTATAGGCTACTCATATAAGCACAAGTATATCGTGGCATAAAAGCACCAAATCCGGGCCAGAAATCGGCGCTATGAGTACAGTAAATCAATGTTTGTACCCTCATGCTAACAGCTACCCAGTCATACAAAGCATGTAATAGCATTAGCACACGTGGCGGAACACGTAACTAACTTCTGTTTTACGATCCGTAGAAGCACTAAACCGTTGTGTGTGATCAAACGTACCTTCATGCTGAACTTCGCCGAAAAAAATCGTGGGTATGCGCCCAAGTTTTATCAAAATATGGATAATAACGTCGCGGAATTTCCGTTCCAAAGCTGTAGTCATTGCTGCCAACTGCATACTGTTGACTTCCGACTTGTTTCCAGAATAAGAGCGGTCAAGGGGGCTTGGGCGAGTGGTCAGACTGCCTGCGACCGGAAATTTCCGCCGGGGTACACGCGTCACTTCTGGCAACTTTATTGTATGAAATCTTTTGACGATCACCACCATACTTGGCACGAGTCTTCCTAAGCCTGTGACGCGTCTAAGGAGGGGTTGTTTTTGGAAATCGACCGAGGATAGGCTGAGATCCAGCCACACACACACACATGAAATGAGAAAATCCTACAGATGACAGCCAAAACTGGCTCTGATGATGTTATGAATATGAATATGATTCCTATTATCTGTATTTGGATGTATTGAATCATATGAGTGATAAAGAAAGTGAAATATATAGTTATATAGTGTATAAAAGTACAATGTAAGAGCTGCAACAGCTGGTTCGAAAATGATGGCCTCGCCTGACTAAAACCTCTTATTCTTAACTTTATTCCACTTTATTCCACTTTAACCTTTTTTTAATAACTACTGATCAGTTATGCTATGACTTGGGAAAGATTCAGGGAGCTAGCTGCATTATTTCAATAACCTTTTATCACTGAAAGTGCATTTTTCCCAGGCGAGGCTGAATATTTTCACTTTCAGCTGTGTTATGTCTTATTTTCTATATTAACCAGCAACATATTCACAATATGACCAATGTAAACTATGTCACAGGTGTTGTGATCTGATTATATCAACAAAAATTATTAAAATCGACCTTGTAGTTACAGAGCTATGGTCAGTTTTGTAGGGCTATGCTTTTTCGCTCAGAGACCTCAAAAACGGCTCCGAGAATAAGAGGTTAAATTCAAATTATGAAACATTAGGCTTTAACTGGACTTTCAAATGTACTCAGTTAAATAGTTTTATAGTTACTTATTGCCACCATCAGGTGACCACATGTCCTTTGCTATTCTAATTGAACGGTGCTTCAGCACAGTATATTGCTGTATTTTCTGTCTTACCTGCACATGAAAGAGAAGCACCTTCACATCTCCCTGTGTATTCTTGAAGTGCGCATTGGGAGATGGAGCTCACATTGCCAGAGCATCTACTTGTGTACCCTCTCAGTCCGCTGTCACCAAAATGGAAGATTTCTTGGGATGTTTTTGGTAATCCACAACTGAGCTCCTGACACACCACTGCAGCCTCTTCATTGCCCAAGTTGTTACACATTTTTCCCCATTGGCCGTCATGGAAGACCTCCACTCTGCCAGAGCAGCGGTCAGTCCCATTCAGCAGTCTGACTGATTCTGGAAAGAAGTATTGTATTTAAAATGTTAAAATGTAAAATATTAACATTTCATTAATGAAATACAATATGTTCACATGATAGGATTTGTGGTAAGGATAACAGACTAACTGCTTCTGAATCTGTGATATTGCACCAAAAACAACTATAAAAAGGAGGAACAGCAAAGGATGATTGCGACAGGCTGCGGGAGGATTTTGTAATTTAGTAGTTTTTTAGTAGAAATTTGAAAGTAATGTTTAAGAAAATTCCTCAATAAATATCAGCAGGGTGTTAACTGCCGATACAGCAGGTGCATATATAGCAGACATACATGCAAAATCCAATCAATATTTTCCATAAATATCTGTGCATGCATCACTATTGCACACAAATGCCCATTGTGATGTCCAAAGTAGATAAAACAAATGAGAAAGAAGCAGATAAAGCTTCTCAGAAATCTTCTTCTCTCTATCCGTCACTGCACAGGGTGGATCCTGATCTCGACTGATGCCCTCCCCCACCTCCACCATATGCGGCCCCACCCCCCGGTCCAGCAGCACAGCAAGGTTCGCCCACACCAAGACAGCCTGACTTCGACCCATCTTCAACCAGCACTCCTGCCAGCAACCTCACGAGCACCATCTCCTTCGTCGCCAACTTCATGCAGCAGGTCACACACGCCATGTCCCAACTAGGCAGCCCAGATAAGTCACATGGGTACCTGGGGACAACTGGAGGCGCAGTGAGAGGTTCCTACCACCACCCATATGACACCAGAAGTGGACGATTACCAAGAACAGACTACTACGCCAGACTCCATGTTGTCTTCAACGAGCACAGCGGCCTTCAGGAGCCTGCAAACAGAGGAGATGCAGCAGGCAACTGGAAGTGCCACCTCAAACAGTGCTTCCTGGGTGGACTGTTGCCACCCTTCTCTGCAGGAGTAAAATTAAGTTGTGTTGGTTATGAAGAAGCCCGCCTCACTGAAATCATCAGACATGTCAATCATGCTGAAAAACAAGACGCTGCTGACAAGAAGAAGAACAATGAGACCAAAGAAGAGCAGCTGCACATGGCTCAACTGGCCATGGTCCAGGCTGTCCAGAGCATGGCCATGGGCCAACCACAACAACAACAGAACCAAGGGGGGTTCAAGTTTCTTCAGACGTGGCAGAGGCAGAAGACAAGGAGGAAGAGGTCGTGGTTTCCAAGGACGACCTCCGCTGGAGAAAGACGAGCGCTACATCTGCCGCAAAAAATGACATTGGGCAGCCGACTGTCCACAAAGAGATGACAGCTGTCCCAGGGGCCACAGGGACGCTGGATGTCTGACTGAACCAAGATCAAGGGGGCATGCGGACAGAAAGGGAGACATCCTACTGCAGCACCAGAGAAGGGAAGTGAGCAACACACAGCATACACAACGAAGAACAGCTTGCTTTTACTAACCACACTAATCACACATATACACCCACACAATAGCAGTTACAGTTATTACAGAATGCCATACAGCACTTAGAGAAAATGACTGAACCTGTACTAGCTGTAGGGACTTAAAGATTTACTGTCCCTATTTGCTCATCATGATGACATGGCTCCACCCATTAGAACTAAGCATACATTTTTGTCCTCACAATGTTGTCCTGTAAATCTGCTAGGGAGAGATCTTATGTTGAGCCTAGGCATTAGCCAGATATCTGTACCAGATGGTCTTTAAGTTGTTAGCAATCCAACAAACAATGTGTCAATGATACAGTACAGTCCAACTACCCCTCTGAATTCCTCTCCCCGTTGCAACACACCTGATAAACATGGTCCATGATATTGTGTCTGCGCATGTAAACTTAATGTCTCCAGAATACTTACATTGCACCGCACATGTGTCCCATGGCCCTGACTCTGATTATGAAAACATGTTTTATCAGTGCCTGAATGATCCTCTCTAGTGATCTGCACTGTTTTTGGTCCCGAAAAAGAAGTGCTGTTTTTGGTGACATTGACCCCTACACAACAGCGTGTGTTCCTGGTTGACGATTCCTACCCACACATCTCCCTGTCCAGATCAGCAAAAGACCAGTGGAGAAACCTTGATCTCTTTGTGCAAAAAAAAATGTCCCTCCATCACTGATTGGCAGGCAACAGACTGTTCAACCCTGGTGTCTGGCCCTCTTCCCCATCACCTCTCAGCACAGGCAGCAGAGCTGGTTGCACTCACTGAGGCATGTAAATACGCCAGTGACATCTGGTAGCAGCTGCCTTACCCCCTTCTGCCTCCAAACCACTCCACTCCCTCCAACCAGGAGACTTCGTTGTGGTAAAGGACTTCAGGAGAAATCACTGGCAAGCTAAGCGTTGGTAAGGACTGTTCCATATTCTCCTCACCACCCACACGGCTGTAAAGATGGCAGAACGAGCGACCTGGATCCAAACAAGTCACTAAACTATTGCTACTCAGATTGCACCAACGACAGACTCAACCACCATTACAACATCCTTCCCTAATACCAACAACCTAGAGCGATGTTGGTCCAGATTGTGATCCCCATTTTGTTTGCATTTGGCATAAATCCTATGTGTCTGCACGTGTACCTTGCCAAATGGATACTAGTGTACTGTATATACTTATTATTGATCAATGATGTGATAAAAAGGGGGGATTGTGATGGCAAATTTCCACTATGACTTATCTATCTGTTTTGTATTGTCTGACCACTCAATGTTTTGGCCCTTTTTGTTTTAGTAAGGTTAATAAATCTCAGACATGGTTAGTGAGCGTCCTCTCAGGTTGAGTAATATTGTGTGTGTGTCTTAACCAGGGGCATGATGTTGTCATCTTAGATAAGGGGCTGAATGGGGATGCAATCAGTGGACCATTCAATGGTTAACCATTCAATGGTTGACCAATGAGTGGTCACTGTTGTCCAGATGTCCTAGTGATGAACTCCTCCTACCCCACCATTTGCTCAAGGCCTTTATAAGTCGTACACAACCAACACTCTGGGTTCTTCCTCCTTCGGACCGCATTGCATTCTGTGTGACGATTGAACCTTCTCTGCGCAGAGAATAAATACTTTAAAGATAAACTTCTTTTCTCAATGTTTCTAAATTTCAGTATCATAGGACTCACTCGGTACTATTAAATTGTTTTTTTCCAGCACACCATATGGGAATGTCTCTTGGATTTCCATTTCAGTATTCATTAGAGATCAAAAAAAGAAAAGAAAAGATAACTGTAATATTTCCAGTTCTTATTTTACGTCATGATTTTCCATGTTTCTTGTTATATTGCGCTGACATTGAAAATTGGGGTGCCGTCAGACTTTTCACCAACCGGATTTCAGTAGAATACTGTAATTGAAGTAACAGTATAGTATTTGTTACCTGAGCATACAACACTGGCATCTTCATTGTGGTCACAGTCATGTTCTCCAAAACCTCTGTGTGGGCAGTCGGCGAGGGACTTCTCATGACCAGTACACTCAAGATCGTCCAACCACACCTGACCGTGACCTCTGCCAAAGTGGGACTTGTACTTGACCGAGAGAGCACTCCCACAGTTCAACTCTCGACATGCAACAGTTGCTTCCTGCATCCCCCATCTGTCATCACAAATCGTTCCCCACTGTCCATCATTATAGATTTCCAGTCGGCCAGAGCACCGACCAGTCCCGTTCATCAGCCGAATTGGTTTACTGTCTGTCAGTTGGAAACAAAAAAAAAGTCAAGGGCATGTTTATTTAGAAGCCATCCAAAAGAGCAAATCTAACTACGTAAAGTTCTACACAAAATGACTGATGTCGTTTTAACAGATGGATGACTTACTTGAACAGACAACAATGGCATCAACACAGCTCTCCTTGCTTTCCTGAAGTGTGCACTGTGAGAGGGAGCTCTCATTTCCAAAACAGTTGGATTTGATGCTACCAAGTTCACGTGCCTCTCCAAAATATTGCACTTCAGCCTGAGTGACCGGAGTGCCACAGTTCATCTCTCGGCATACCACGTCAGTGTCTTCCTTGCTCCAGTCACTGCTGCACAGTCTTTTCCAGTTGCCATTGTTGTAGACTTCCACTCTGCCACTACACCGATTGCTTCCGTTGAGCACCCTCACATGTTCTGCAAGTGATGTAAATAGAAATTTAAATAAAATCGACAAATGTCCAATGTTTACAAAATCACACAAGCTCTACTAAAATTCACTATTAACATATACTCATATTTGTACAAAAAGAGTGTAAAAACTACCATTTACTGTTTTACAGGATGTTATCTGTTGTACTATTTCTTGGGACTGAGCATTTGCCAGGCAAAACCAGCAGTAAATTACTGCTCCCAAACTGATTATGAAGCCAGGAGTTTCTTTGATTAGCTTAGCTTAGCATAGCATAAAGACTGGAAAGCTATTCTAGATCTATCTGATGGTAACAAAAATCTTTGTGTTCTTGTCTGTTTAATCTGTACAAAAACAAGAGTGACAAAATCTCTCAATTAGAATAACGTTTGTGTTAAGCTCATTAAGGGCCTTTAAATCTTTGTGTTGTACAGTAGCATGCACTAAAATAAATATCACGCTTGACGGTTTTAATACAAAACTGTTGAATAGCACAAATTACTCTCCATATTGTTAAAACATGCAATGACTACCCCAGGTTCAGAATATTTTCAGAGGGACATCACCACTTTTACACAGTTCAGTTAACTTGACATGAGGAGTAGTTTATTAAGAGGAAGTGCATTATGGGCAATGTAGGATCCGGCATTTTTGGAGCTTGACTCATACCTGTGACTGAAAGTCAAGACATCCCCGCATTAGCAGCTTCGTTTTTGACCGCCATCTTTATTTTAGTGCAATACTAAATTTCAGGACCACGACTTTAAATATTTAAATTCTTTAAAATATCCCTCAACATTATCAGAGCAAAGCTAAGCACTCATGTTGCTTTGTTTGGTTTACCTCCCATCTCTACCTCCTGCCCTTTGCACTTTACATTTGCAGCAGCAGGTCATATGCTGACCTTGATGTGCTGCAACAACATTACCGCCACAGATAGCAATCATCTTAAAGTAAACAGCAAATTGTCAACTGACAATAAAGTCGTTAGGTCTTTAATGCAATAATATGATCAGTTGCTAAAATAAATGCTGCATTAGCTGTTTTTCTCAACAGCTTTTATTTCCCAATTCCAAGTGACAGTTCCTCATTTCTGGTGTTGTCTAAATTGAGGAAGGGCCTTGTAATGCAATGTTTTGTGATGCTTGATTAAATGAGCCAACTGTGACTTCAGGTAAATACTTAATTAATGTGTAAAGCCAAAATGTAACATTTTGGGAAATACACTTACTTACTCACTAACTCACTACTCACTAACCTACTTACTGGCGGAGTTAGATCAGAAGATTGATACCACTCATATTTACTTGATAAACATAAAGATACAGCCATATGCTCAGGCTTACCTGAACAGACAACCCCAGCATCTTCAGCGTGGCCGCAATTATTATCCCCAAATGGTCTGTGTGAGCACTTGAGGACAGAAGACTCGCTACCAGTACACTGCACATCATCCAACCAGATCTCGCCCTTTCCCTCTCCAAAAGAGGCGCCTCTTTTGGCCTCAAGAACTGTCCCACAGTTTAACTCTCGACAAACCACGTCAGCATTGGTAATGCTCCATTGATCATCACACACCGTTCCCCATTCGTCTCTGTTGTAGACCTCCAGTCTACCAGAGCAACGCGAAGGCCCGACCAGCTTTATTTTGTTACATTCTAGAAATGAAAAAAAGCACAGTAGCTGTAGGTTGTGTCATTATGAACTCAATAAGAAAAAGTCCCCTTTCATTAAATTGGAGTGTAGGAATCTAAAAATCTTATTCATGCTTGTGTTTTCAGGTATGAAACATAAATAGAACTTACTGACCTGTAAGCAGTGGTAGACCCAACAGACCTAAAGCAGAAAGGAAAATGCTCAGCCCAGAGATTTGTCATGAGTATTTAAAATAATATTCAGGACAGGCTCCTTTAAATGTACCATGAAGTTAGAAAAATACACACTTTATAATTGTCCAACATCAACTTTGTCAAATTGATCAAAGACAAAAAAACAAACAATTTAAATCATAAAATGATAATTTTCTACTATGAGACCTTCACTTCTGTTTAGTTTATATTTCTCGTGGTTTCGTGAGCATGCAACCAAATTGTTAACTGAACTCATGTGATTTGATTTAAGAAGTCAAGAAAAGAAAGTCAGAAGAAAGAAGTCAATTTTAAAAAACAGAAACTTACCTATTGATAAATAATAAACAAAATGTAGTTTTTTAGCAGTAATGAAGATCATATTGTGTCTTCAAAGTAGATCAAATGCTGTCGAGGTACAGAAAAAAAAGGTATTGTTAAAAAGCGTGTTTCTTCACTGTCTCATTTGTCTTCGGCAGAATAAGAGAAGCTATAGTTGATTTTTGGAAGTATTCCAGTTCTTTCCAAAATCTGCAAATGTGATTTAGTAGCCCTCTTACCTTTTAAATCCAACAAGTGTGGGCAGCTATTTAGACGACCTCACAATTCAAAATAAAAAGCTGATCATATCTGAAACATCTGATTAAAAACACCATGTACAGATCCAGTAATTGTTATGAATAAAAGGGGCTGCCTGGACTTGGACTGCCGACTGGAAGCATGTTGACATTTTGATCAATCATTAAAGAGAGGGGGTGACATTTGAGGAGGAGATATTGTTTTGTTTTACACAATATCTACATCACTATTTAAAAAAAATACATTATATTCAACAGGAAAATTCATGTAGTATAACGCTGGTAGGCAGTTGTGAATGATTGTAATGCTGATGTATATACGCAACAAATGATCAGCTGCAGAAAAATAAAAGTGAATCAAAAGGAGAGTTGTTTTGCACGAATAGCAAGAGGTGAACACTGACCCCCAATGCTATCCTGTCCCCTCCCACCTCTGGTTATCACTCACAGCAGTACTTTTATGTTGAATTTGTACAAAGCACAGCCATTTCCCCCATTTTTCAATTTCACTGAAGTACTACGAACTAGCCTAAATAAACAGGCGGCTTTCCAGCTCATTTTCTGCGTCTCCACAGCATCAAAGGCTCTTTAAGGAAGCCTCCACAGAACATGTGACTTGGCAGGAGTACATATGTCACTTAATAAAATATGTAAAATACAAATTACTCTATATTGTGAATGGTTCAAGATCTTATATTGTTGTAGGGACATTTTTCACCTTCCATTTGAAAATATGAATGAAAAATCCATTCCATCAGTTTCGTTATAAATACAAGCCGTTGCGTTGCAGTGAAATTCTTATTTCAATTGAAATCCTTTAATTCAATTATTATATATTATATTATATTCGATTTAATAATGCGTTTGCATACAACATCAAACAAAATTGAAATTTTTCATGTTTGAATTTGCTGTATATCATGCATCAAACCGTTACATGTTCAGTCCTGGTTAATATTTTGACATTATTTACTCATAATTTAATGCAATACATGGATTATGTTGCAAAACAATCCAGGTCTTTATTATCAATACATGCTCATAATGTATCCAAAACCTTTAAAAGCAAATATCATATTTTACAAATCATTTTCTGAACTTACAAAATGGTTTGATGTCGTTTTTCTGCTCATCTGAATAACAGAAAAATTATGATCGGAGCCAACATAACTTATTTCACTGAGTTTCGTTCTTTCACAAGCGCTCTGCGGGACAGAACCAGTTCTTGTCCCACATCTTATAGACAACATGACTCATTGGGAGTGGGAATGGTGAACACTTCCCCTTGTGAAATTCTGAGCCTCAGTCATTTTTGTATTTGTTCAGTTCCTGTTATAGACCTCAAAATACTGCAGTATTGTGTCTTCATTTTAAATGTATATCGTGGTCGAGAAACCAGAATATCACCGCTGCACCTTAGAAGCCACAATTTATGTTGCCAGAAGAACCCCAAACATTCTCAAAGTGCCCCAAAAGACAATCTGGAACAGCCAGACCCAAAATTAATAATATCAAGGAATGGGTTCATATTTCAGTAAAAATAAATGGCATACTTTCACCCATTAACTACTGCTGTTTTTTATTTTTAGCTAAGTAACATGTGTTATACTGTGTTTTTTATATTGGTGATGTGTACTGTACTATTTTGCGTATATTGTGTTATGTATATTAATTCTGCAACACAGTTTTTTTCTACTTTTAAGATGTCTTTTTAACATCTGGCGAGAGAGAGCAGCAACTTTTGGGCTAACTCTGGCTCATTTATATATATTTTTCTATTGATCAGTAAGCACTGTCTCTGTCAAACTAATACAATGTAATAAATTACATTCACAGCAAGTATAATACATCTATTGTTATCTGTTGGCCATGGTTATACCTATCTGTTTTGGTAATTTGTGTCAAAGACTTTAGAATAACAGACTCTAAAATAGTGACACAGTGACCTCCGTCTTCAATCAGAGTTCTCTAATGACAGAACTGATGATACTGAGGTTTGGACAGCAGGTTAAGCACATATTGATGTCTGGGTAAATCATTAGACACAAAGATTTGCATCATTCAGTGATGGGAAATTAACGTACAACTCATCCGGGGCAAGGGGCCAATGAAAACCTCACTGACAGGGCAGGGCGATCATGTCACAAGCAGGATGATCGTCCCACAAGTTCAAAGACAAGTTAATGAGGAACAGATCAAACGTGACTATTTTAATACGCAGGATTTACACAAGTTAGGAATTCCTTTCTGTATTTGATGGTGTATAGTGTATCTTGGATGCTGTTTTGATCAAGTTTAATGCTCCCTAATCTGCAGGGTGTAATCAATCCAAAACTCTGACAAATAAAAAGGTGCAAGTGTTGTAAGAAATACAAATGTATTGATCAGATCACATACAACAAATAAAGCAATTTTTCAAGGAATACAAAGACAATGTAATCAGTATCTTCCCACAGTACAGTGGACCTTAGCTTTGTGATTGGTAGAATCTTGCAGAAAAACAAAAATCACTTCAGGAATAAGTCTGAAAATAAGTGTTGCCCGTTTAAACAAGTGTCATGTATGTTATTCAAAATGACATCTTCAGTGGTCCCTTCTCTCTTTACTGCAGTGATGTAGAAGTGTAAGTCAGGGTGTGTTGATGAACCGATCACTGTTTGGTGTGGTTTCTGGTGCAACAGACTTAAAACTTTCAGCCACAGAATCATAAAACAGCCAGGTGCTATGCTACTCTTTACATTTAGTGAAACTGCATGACATAGGTTATTGATTCCTTGAGGCATTTGTTAATCACGAGAGAACGAGTGGTTCAAGCTCATAACACACTCTCCCAGTCAGGTCTTCAGGGACCCTCTCAACAGAGTCATCAACATCAGCTTTGAAGTCTTCTGGGCCGCGACTGTGTGCATAAGGAGGGAGATAAGGAGGGTGACGGATGCAATCACAAGCATGTCTTTAAAGTTGCTTGATATAAAATAAAAAGTGTATCTTAGTAAATAACATCAGCTACGTTTTTTTTTTTTATTACCTTCCATCAAATGCTCTATTGCTCCTGTCTTCCATATCTGGCATTATTGCTCCTCCAAACCTATTAATGAACTGAACCACGGTACCTGAAAAGCAAAAAAAAGCAAAAACATTTGAGTTGAATCAAATACTGGAGGAATCCAGAGCAACTAGGTCAATGTCATCTTTAGACCTGCATTATCAGATTTATTTTGGGCCACTTGGGGGCAGCACAGCAAGCTGTAAACATAACATTGACATATTAACCCCCTCCAGAGCGAGGAGCTACATCAGCATTAACTTTGTATTCAAGTATTCAGGTGCTAATATTAATCGTCTGCCAATTGGTGCTGGGCAGGTCATGTCATCATCTTTGTGAGTTACATAATATCTTTTTTTTCATTCTTGAACCTCTTGGGGGTCAGTGGAAACAAGATGTAAACCCAACACCGACGCATTATAACTGCAAGTCCCAGGCCATACAACCAAATCAATGTGCTGAAAGATGAAATATGCTCTGAGCTGGGGAGAACTGCACAGTCGAGCGATAATTATCAGTTGGTTTGTCACTACAAGCTGCAACTTTCATATTATAATTTCATTGTTTTACATTGTTAATATCAATATATTACTTGGTGCAGCTTTAAACAATCTAGACACATTATATAACAATTAGACAAAGGGGGCATTGGGGGCATTTTGTAATATGAAAGTGTGTATTGCTGCAACTTACCAGCACCCCACCTTCTCCTTCTCCAGACCAGGTAACCTATAACCAGCACAAGTAGCAGCACCACAAGCACACCCATAACCACTCCTAAGGTGACTGAGGATGATGTTGCTGTAGGGGTTAAAAGATCAAGTAGAAGAGTTAGTGATGGGAAAACTAGCTATAATAAGACAAATAAACTCTCATGGGCTCTTTGGATCTTACCGACTACAGTTACTTGGAGTGACTTGGAGGGAACAGAACAGAATGACCTTGAGGAGATGTTAACACCGTAGACACAGTAATACTCTCCTTGACTTTTGTAATCTATCATTGGGAATTCAAAGGATGCCAAGTAGAAGATTGAGTGGCCAAATGGTGCTATCGCTTTAGTGGTGTTAAAGTTAGACTCTATCAGATAGAAGAAACCTCCAGGATGTCTGGAATGAGTAGAGCAAGTGACGGAGAAGCTGCTGCCTTGGGTGACGGATATTTTGTCAGGGCTGTAGATCACCATTGCATGAGGAGATGTCAGGGAGATGCTGGGCTTCTCCAATTTCACTGCAGAGTAGAAGACAGATTTTTACAAACTCGTTTAGATCATAAAACATGTTTGCAATCATTGCAGTCAAACTTCCAACAATCATGTTCAACTGGACAAAGAAAGCAGACAATTATTGACCTGTGACAGAGAGATCTGCAGTATTTCCTTGAGGATAATAGATGAGTTGATTGGGCAATTTCTTTTGATATTCACAGAAGTATGAGCCCGTTTTGCTGAAGTCCACTGTGGGGAAGGTAAAGGTTGCAGCTTCGTTCTCAGAGTATCTTTCCATTTTAAATGAGTCTTGGCTCCTTTTCAGGACAAATTTCCCACCCAAGTGTTCTGTTACTAGAGTGCAGGTGATCTCAACTCTGTCACCCCAGTTTACCTCTGGAGCAGGACTCAAAGTGATTTGGGGCTTCTGTAGAGAACCTGTAACAGATAATAAGTTGCAGTTGGTCTTGTCATAACAGCCCACGCAGCTTCATCTACCAGTTGAGAGGTAATGACTTCACTCACAGATAAAAAATGAGCTAGGTCTCTTACCTGAACAGATAGCGCCAGCATCTTCACCATGCCCGCAGTTATGTTCTCCAAAACCGGGATGCCTACAATGTGTGAGAGCGGCCTCTTCGCCTGTACACATCACATCATCCAGCCATATTGGACCAGTGCCTTGGCCAAAGTGGGCACTTCCAGGAACCGAGACTGCATGACCACAGCCAAGCTGTCTGCATACCACATTGGCATTGCCCATTCCCCATCCATCATCACACACAGTTCCCCACTGGCCTTTATAGAAGACCTCCACTCTACCGGAGCATTGACCTAAGCTGCCGACCAACCGAATCTGTGCTGCATATGAAAAAAAGTGTAAAAGTGGAGTTGACTTGCATATTTGTGTGTTAATACACATTCATTCTAACACACAAAGTGAATGCAATGTATTTTGAAAGTACTGCTTGTCCCACCATCATATCAAAAGCTAATTTCGACAGCATAACAGGAAAAAAGGTTGACTTACAGAAACATAATGATGTGGAATATGACTTGGTGTAATATATGTCACCTTTGCTATGCAAATGAAACATTAAAGCAATAGTTTGACATTTTAGGATATATTGTAATTAGCTTTCGTACTGAAGGTTAGTTACAATAAATTTAACTAGCCAGCAGCTGGTTAGCTTAGCTTAGTATCAAGACTGGAAACGGGGAACCAGCTAGCCATAATATCAGATTTATAATTCACAAAGGGTAGCTGTTTCACAATTTTCTTTCCATTGTCTTTATGTTAAGCTAAGCCAACCAGCTGCCGGCTCCAGCTACTTATTTACTTTGGAGAAGTGAGAGTTGTATCAATCTTCTCATCTAATTTTTGACACCAAAGCAAATTAGTGTATTCCCTGAAATGTCAAACGTCTTTAAGGCATGATTGTAGGTACATATAATCATTTTCAACTCAAACACTGTTTTTACTCTGTACGTGTAAAAAAAATACATTTGTGAAACAAACGCTGATAATTTTATCTTATTTGTTTAACTGTGCGTGATCATCTTGAATAGATTATTTAAAAGTCTTTACCTGCACAGAGAGCGCCAGCATCGTGGTCGTGTCCACACCCGGCTCCTCTGAAACCTTTGAGTGAGCATTGCTGAAGAGATGTCGCATTGTCAAAACATGAATTGCTAGCCACGACTACTGATCCAATGCCTTGGCCAAAATGGGCACTGCCGGGAGCATTCACTACATTTCCGCATCCCAGCTGGTCACACACCACCTGAGCTTTACTCGTGGTCCAGTCGGTGTCACACACCGTTTGCCACACTTCGCCATGACGAACCTCCACTCTGCCAGAGCACTCATCCGTACCATTAGCCAAGCGAACATCCAAACTTCCTGTAAAGTCAAGTAAACTAAAATAATTATACAGTATCAGACATTTAAAATTAATTTGAATGTAGTCAAAGAAATGGCAGATGAATAATATTAAAACAAGAACACTAATGATGTATACCTTTAACAACATGGACATATTTAGGTGACATGAAAGCAACTAAACCGAAATAAACTAAACATACTCTCTAATCTGCAGAAGAAGAACAGAAGATGTTGCTTCATCTGGACCATGTTCATTTTTCCATCAAGCAATGTGGGCGAGAGATTGAAAGCGGCAATACAGTATGTAGAAACAAGTTTTGTGAAAAATTGAAAAACCATACATAAAATAATACAAAGAAATAGGAGAGATACAATTTAACAACAATATGTTTTTTCTTACCCGCGCAGACGACACCAGCAATTGAGGTGATGTTGCAAGTGTTGTTTCTAAATGGGCTTTGTTGGCACTGACTCAGTGTTGACTCCGGTCCATTGCATCCAATTTGATTGATCCAGGTGTGTCCTGTGCCATGGCCATACTCGGCAATGCTGGTGATCTCGTGAGTCTTCCCGCAGCCCAGCTGTCTGCACACCACATTTGCGTCATTCACATCCCAGGATTCACCACACACGGTCCCCCACTGGCCTTTGTCATAGAACTCCACTCTTCCAACACAACGATTGAGCCCATCGGACAACTTCACATTACCTTGAAATGACAGTTATATGAATGTTAAGTTCAAATTTGGTCTATGTTTCTATGTGTGTACTTTTTTGGTCATAATTGAAATGACCTACAATACATTGTTAGTCGATGCTTCGTCCCATTTGTAATTTCAGGACCTCTTTTATTATTCTGTGACTACGTTAGTTACTCCATGACATGTCACGAGGTAAGCTATGGAGTAATGAGGTTGCTGGTCGTTTAGCTACTGGACTCATTGCTTTGACTTTTGATAGTCTGGTCATTTGTCATATTGTCATATTGTCTTGACCTGTTGAAGTGAGGTAGTTTAGGCTAGCTATCCTCCCCTCCTGTCAGAGCCTAGTGATAATTAGTTTGTTAAACAAACGTTTTTTAAGTTTGCAATATATTGTTAAAAGAAAGCTGCCTTTTAAAGCTAAAAGAAATTACTTGAGTAATTTCATAAAATAATGAGATTCTTTGTAAAAGAGTGATATCGATTAACTGTCAGTTACTGTTCATTTTGTCAACAGTTTGGAGCCGAAATAGAGAGAGTGCAAGCAACACGTCCCTACGCGTGTCATGCGAGCGAGCATGAGATTGTTTGTTTTCCCAAATTAATCAATAAAGATGTCCAAACCTAATACGTGCGACGTGTCACATATTTGAAAAAACTATCTTTTGGCAAAGTTTCACTTGCACTTGCTCCACCTCAAACCTGTTGTCAAAATCCAATCCGTCGGACTGTTTATTTGTGTTTCTTGTGCCATCCAGAAGGTGTTGTCTGTCTGCTTTCTGCCTGATTCCATGTGAATGCAGCATGACACTTAATTTTAAATGCTGTTTCCACACATATGTCCAAAAAAAGGTTTCGCCAAATCTTTTTGTTTTTTGTTTTTAATTCTGTATGATTTCAGTTCATATCTCCTTAGACAATAAGTGAGGAGAATTCAAATCTAAATTTAAGTTCCAGCCTCACCTGAACATTTGACAGATGCCTCTTCAATGCGATCCTGGCTGGTCCTGATATGTTCTTCCAGTGTGCACTGTGTGAGAGAGCTCTCTCTACCGCTACAACTGATCCTATACCATTTAAGTTGTCCGCCTTGGCCATATGATCCTGAGTACTTGACGGGATCTCCACAGTTCATCTGTCTGCACACCACTGCAGCTTCATTCATTCCCCAGTTAACATCAGTTGGTGATGACCATTGTCCACCATGGTAGAACTCCACCCTGCCAGAGCACTGGTCAGTCCCATTGATCAGTCTAATGTGAGCTGGAACGCAAAGGGGATAGAATCAGCCACTAGTTGGTGTTTGGACACGTTTGAAAACAATACCTGGAATTCAAATTGATATTCTGGTTGATATACTGTAGTAGAAATAAATGGAATGAAGTTCATGCTAATAACAGAGTAATAACCAAGACAATACCTGTGCACACCACGCCAGCATCTTCACCATGGCTACAATCATTTTTTCCGAGGGTGCGATGTCGACAGTGCAAAAGGGACGTCTCATTACCGAAGCAGCCTACATCATCCATCCAGATGTTCCCTTGGCCTTGACCAAAGAAGGCACTGCCTTTGGCTGTCTGAGCTGTTCCACAGTCCATGGCTCTGCACACCACCTGGGCATCTCTGATGTCCCACTCATCGTCACACACTGTTCCCCACTGGCCATCATGCAGAAACTCCACTCTACCAGAGCATCGGTCAGTGCCATCGACAAGCCTTAGCAGTGGAATATCTGAGAACAACACCACTCATGTTACAGGTACTCACGAGTTAAAGTCAAATTATGAAACATTAGGCTTTAACTGGACTTTCAAATGTACTCAGTTAAGTAGTTTTTATAGTTACTTATTGCCACCATCAGGTGACCACATGTTCTTTGCTATTCTAATTGAACAGTGCTTCAGCACAGTATATTGCTGTATTTTGTGTCTTACCTGCACATGAAAGAGAAGCACCTTCACATCTCCCTGTGTATTCTTGAAGTGCGCATTGGGAGATGGAGCTCACATTGCCAGAGCATCTACTTGTGTACCCTCTCAGTCCGCTGTCACCAAAATGGAAGATTTCTTGGGATTGTTTTGGTAATCCACAACTGAGCTCCTGACACACCACTGCAGCCTCTACATTGCCCCAGTTGTTACACATTTTTCCCCATTGGCCGTCATGGAAGACCTGCACTCTGCCAGAGCAGCGGTCAGTCCCATTGATCAGTCTGACTGATTCTGGAAAGCAGTATTGTATTGAAAATGTTAAATGTAAACTATTAACATTTCATTAATGAAATACAATATGTTTGCATGATAGGATTTGTGGTACGGATAACAGACTGTAACTGCTTCTGAATCTCTGATTTTACACCAAAGAACAACTACAACTACAGCAAAGGATGATTGCGACAGGCTGCGGGAGGATTTTCTACTTTAGTAGTATTTTAGTCGAAATTTGAAAGTAATGTTGAAGAACATTCCACAGTAAATATCAGCAGGGGGTTAACTGCTGTTACAGCAGGTACATATATAGCAGACATGCATGCAAAAATCAATCAATATTTTCCATAAATAGCTGTGCATGCATCACCATTGCACACAAATTTCCATATGGGAATGTCTCTTGGATTTCAATTTTAAAAAAAGACTAGAAAAGATAACTGTAGTATTTCCAGCTCTTATTTTACGTCATGATTTTCCATGTTTCTTGTTTTATTGCTCTGACATTGAAAATTGGGGTGCCGTCAGAATTCCCACCAACCGGATTTCATTAGAATACTGTAGTTGAAGTAACAGTATAGTATTTGTTACCTGAGCATACAACACTGGCATCTTCATTGTGGCCACAATCATGTCTTCCAAAACCTCTGTGTGGGCAGTCGGAGATGGACTTCTCATGACCAGTACACTCAAGATCGTCCAACCACACCTGACGGTGACCTCTGTCGAAGTGGGACTTGTACTTGACCGAGAGAGCACTCCCACAGTTCAACTCTCGACATGCAACAGTTGCTTCTTCCATCCCCCATCTGTCATCACAAATCGTTCCCCACTGTCCATCATTATAGATTTCCAGTCGGCCAGAGCACCGACCAGTCCCGTTCATCAGCCGAATTGGTTTACTGTCTGTCAGTTGGAAACACAAAAAAAAGTCAAGGGCATGTTTCTTTAGAAGCCATCCAAAACAGCAACTCTAACTACGTAAAGTTCAACACAAAATGACTGATGTCGTTTTAACAGATGGATGACTTACTTGAACAGACAACAATGGCATCAACACAGCTGTCATTGCTTTCCTGAAGTGTGCACTGTGAGAGGGAGCTCTCATTTCCAAAACAGTTGGATTTAACGCTACCAAGTCCAAGTGCCTCTCCAAAATATTGTACTTCAGCCTGAGTGACCGGAGTGCCACAGTTCATCTCTCGGCATACCACGTCAGCGTCTTCCTTGCTCCAGTCACTGCTGCACAGTCTTTTCCAGTTGCCATTGTTGTAGACTTCCACTCTGCCACTACACCGATTGCTTCCGTTGAGCACCCTCACATGTTCTGCAAGTGATGTAAATAGAAATTTAAATAAAATCGACAAATGTCCAATGTTTACAAAATCACTCAAACTCTACTAAAATTCACTATTAACATATACTCATATTTGTACAAAAAGAGTGTAAAAACTACCATTTACTGTTTTACGGGATGTTATCTGTTGTACTATTTCTTGGGACTGAGCAGTTGCCAGGCAACCAGCAGTAAATGACTGCTCCCAAACTATTCTGCATGCTAATTAAGAAGCCAGGAGTCTCTTTGTTTAGCTTAGCTTAGCATAGCATAAAGACTGGAAAGCTATTCTAGATCTATCTGATGGTAACAAAAATCTTTGTGTTCTTGTCTGTTTAATCTGTAAAAAAACAAGAGCGACAAAATCTCTCAATTACAATAACGTTTGTGTTAAGCTCATTAAGGGCCTTTAAATCTTTGTGTTGTACAGTAGCATGCACTAAAATAAATATCACGCTTGCCGGTTTTTATACAAAACTGTTGAATAGCGCAAATGACTCCATATTGTTAAAACATGCAATGACTACCCTAATGACTACTATTTTGAAAGGAACATCAATTTTACACATAGAGTTCAGTTAACTTGACATGAGGAGTAGTTTATTAAGAGGAAGTGCATTATGGGCAATGTAGGATCCAGCATTTTTGGAGCTTGACTCATACCTGGGACTGAAAGTCAGGACATCCCCGCATTAGCAGCTTCGTTTTTGACCGCCCTCTTTATTTTAGTGCAATACTAAATTTCAGGACCACGACTTTAAATATTTCACATTCTTTAAAATATCCCTCAACATTATCAGAGCAAAGCTAAGCACTCATGTTGCTTTGTTTGGTTTACCTCCCATCTCTACCTCCTGCCCTTTGCACTTTACATTTGCAGCAGCAGGTCATGTGCTGACCTTGATGTGCTGCAACAACATTACCGCCACAGATAGCAATCATCTTAAAGTAAACCGCAAATTGTCAACTGACAATAAAGTCGTTAGGTCTTTAATGCAATAATATGATCAGTTGCTAAAATAAATGCTGCGTTAGCTGTTTTTCTCAACAGCTTGTATTTCCCAATTCCAAGTGACAGTTCCTCATTTCTGGTCTTGTCTAAATTGAGGAAGGGCCTTGTAATGCAATGTTTTGTGATGCTTGATTAAATGAGCTAACTGTGACTTCAGGTAAATACTTAATTAATGTTTAAAGCCAAAATGTAACATTTTGGGAAATACACTTACTTACTCACTAACTCACTACTCACTAACCTACTTACTGGCGGAGTTAGATCAGAAGATTGATACCACTCTCATATTTACTCGATAAACATAAAGATACAGCCATATGCTCAGTCTTACCTAAACAGACAACCCCAGCATCTTCAGCGTGGCCACAATTATTTTGCCCAAATGGTCTGTGTGGACAATTGAGGACAGAAGACTCGCTACCAGTACACTGCACATCATCCAACCAGATCTCGCCCTTTCCCTCTCCAAAAGAGGCGCCTTTTTTTGCCTCAAGAACTGTCCCACAGTTTAACTCTCGACAAACCACGTCAGCGTTGGTAATGCTCCACTCATCATCACACACCGTTCCCCATTCGTCTCTGTTGTAGACCTCCAGTCTACCAGAGCAACGCGAAGGCCCGACCAGCTTTATTTTGTTACATTCTAGAAATGAAAAAAAGCACAGTAGCTGTAGTTTGTGTCATTATGAACTCAATAAGGAAAAGTCCCCTTTCATTAAATTGGAGTGTAGAAATCTAAAATTCGAATTAATGCTTGTGTTTTCAGGTATGAAACATAAATAGAACTTACTGACCTGTAAGCAGTGGTAGACCCAACAGACCTAAAGCAGAAAGGAAAATGCTCAGCCCAGAGATTTGTCATGAATATTTAAAATAATATTGTCCAATAAATTCTGTAACGCTGTAATGTCAGCGTTGTGATTTATCAAATTTGTTACGTATCAAGACAGGCTCTTTGAAATGTACCATGAAGTTAGAAAAATACACACCTCATAATTGTCCAACATCAACTTTGTCAAATTTATCAAAGAAAGGACATTTGAAAAAATATAAAACTGTTTAAATCATAAAATGATAATTTTCTACTATGAGACCTTCACTTCTGTTTAGTACATATTTCTCGTGGTTTCGCGAGCATGCAAACAAACTGTTAACTGAACTCATGTGATTTGATTTAAGAAGTCAAGAAAAGAAATTCAAAAGGAAGAAGTCAATTAAAGAAAACAGAAACTTACCTATTGATAGATAATAAACTAAATGTAGTTTTTTAGCAGTAATGAAGATCATATTGTGTCTTCAAAGTAGATCAAAAGCTGTCGAGGTACAGAAGAAAAAGGTATTGTTAAAAAGGGCGTTTCTTCACTGGCTCATTTGTCTTCGGCAGAATAAGAGAAGCTATAGTTGATTTTTGGAAACATTCCAGTTCTTTCCAAAATCTGCAACGGTGATTCAGTAGCCCTCTTACCTTTTAAATCTAACAAGTGTGGGCAGCTGTTTAAATGAGCTCACAATTCAAAATAAAAAGCTGAACATATCTGAAACATCAGATCCTTGATTTAATTATTAATTTACATGCAACATAAAACAAAAATGACATTTTTCATGTTTGAATTTGCTGTATATCATGCGTCAAACCTTTAAATGTTCAGTCCTGGTTAATATTTTGGCATTAGTTACTCATAATATAATGCAATACATGGATTATGTTGCAAAACAATCCAGGTCTTTATTATCAATACATGCTCATTATGTATCCAAAACCTCTGTTAGGTTACATGCACCAAACTTTGAGATTTAAAAGGAAATATCATATTTCACAAAACATTTTCTTACCTTAAAAAATTGTTTGATGTCGTTTTTCTGCTCATCTGAAAAACAGAAAAATGATGGTCGGAGCCAACAAAACTTAATTCACTGAGGTTTGTTCCTTCACAAGCGCTCTGCGGGACAGAACCAGTACTTGTCCCACATCTTATAGACAACATGACTCATTGGGAGTGGGAATGGTGAACACTTCCCCTTGTGAAATTCTGAGCCTCAGTCATTTTTGTATTTGTTCATTTCCTGTTATAGACCTCAAAATACTGCAGTATTGTGTCTTCATTTTAAATGTATATCGTGTGGAGAAACCAGAATATCACCGCTGCACATTTGGAGCCACAATTTATGTTGCCAGAAGAACCCCAAACATTCTCAAAGTGCCCCAAAAGACAATCTGGAACAGCCAGACCCAAAATTAATAATATCAAGGAATGGGTTCATATTTCAGTATAAATAAATGGCATACTTTCACCCATTAACTACTGCTGTTTTTTATTTTTAGCTAAGTACCATGTGTTATACTGTGTTTTTTGTATTGGTGATGTGTACTGTAATATTTTACGTATATATATTATGTTATGTACATTAATTCTGCAACACATGTAGTTTTTTCTACTTTTAAGATATCTTTTTAACATTTGGCGAAAGAGAGCAGCAACCTTTGGGCTAACTCTGGCTCATTTACATATATTTTTCTATTGATCAGTAAGTATCGTCCCTGTCAGACTAATACAATGTAATAAATGACATTCACAGCAAGTATAATATAGCTATTGTTATCTGTTGGCCATGGTTATACCTATCTGTTTTTGTAATTTGTGTGAATGAATGTATTTTAAATTTAAAAAACAAATGTTTTTATGTGGTTTAAACTTCAGTTAGTTTTCCTGACATTTTGTTCTTACTGTACAATTTCATGAGGCTGTGCGTGATGTTGCATAACTGACTTGTCTATTCAGCATTTTGGTGTTTAGCCATCAGTTTGCACGCATAGTGAATTTGCATCCTGTCACCATTTCACAATATGACCTCAAACACCTGCTGTAGTTTTGTCACTTTAGTTCAAGTACATCCCGTACATGCTCATTCTTAACTAGTAAACAACTCCTTTGTTTTCCACATACTGTATGCACAATACACAATGAAGTATTTTTTATGTTTTAAAGGAGAAGAGAAAGGCTCTCATAGAAATGTGGAGGGATATTGAGCTGTTCGTTGACGAGAGTTTTGAGTTGTGTTATTTTAAGCCAAACAAGCATTTTTTACAACAACCCTTTGACTTGTCATAGTAAGAGAAGCCACAGGTTTTTACTAATGACAATAACGATGACTCCATTCTACTCAGGTGTCCCTGTTCATCTGTTCACTTATCTACTTGTCTCCTCAAGACTTTAGAATAAAAGACTCTAAAATAGTGACACAGTGACCTCCGTCTTCAATCAGGATTCTCTAATGACAGAACTGATGATACTGAGGTTTGGACAGCAGGTTAAGCACATGTTGATCTCTGATAGGAAATTACCGTACAACTCATCCGGGGCAAGGGGCCAATGGAAGACAGTGCGATAATGTCACAAGCAGGATGATCGTCCCACAAGTTCAAAGACAAGTTAATGAGGAACAGATCAAACGTGACTCTTTTAATGAGAAGGATTTGCACAAGTTAGGAATTCCTTTCTGTATTTGATGGTGTATAGTGTATCTTGGCTGCTGTTTTGATCAAGTTTAATGCTCCCTAATCTGCAGGGTGTAATCAATCCAAAACTCTGACAAATAAAAAGGTGCAAGTGTTGTAAGAAATACAAATGTATTGATCAGATCACATACAACAAATAAAGACATTTTTTCATGCAATACAAAGACAATGTAATCAGTATCTTCCCACAGTACAGTGGACCTTAGCTTTGTGATTGGTAGAATCTTGCAGAAAACAAAAATGACTTCAGGAATAAGTATAAAAATAAGTGTTGCCCGTTTCAACAAGTGTCATGTATGTTATTCAAAATGACATCTTCAGTGGTCCCTTCTCTCTTTACTGCAGTGATGTAGAAGTGTAAGTCAGGGTGTGTTGATGAACCGATCACTGTTTGGTGTGGTTTCTGGTGCAACAGACTTAAAACTTTCAGCCACAGAATCATAAAACAGCCAGGTGCTATGCTACTCTTTACATTTAGTGAAACTGCATGACATAGGTTATTGATTCCTTGAGGCATTTGGAAATCACAAGAGAACGAGTGGTTCAAGCTCATAACACACTCTCCCAGTCAGGTCTTCAGGGACCCTCTCAACAGAGTCATCAACATCAGCATTGAAGTCTTCTGGGCCGCGACTGTGTGCATAAGGAGGGAGATAAGGAGGGTGACGGATGCAATCACAAGCATGTCTTTAAAGTTGCTTGATATAAAATAAAAAGTGTATCTTAGTAAATAACATCAGCTACGTTTTTTTTTTTTATTACCTTCCATCAAATGCTCTATTGCTCCTGTCTTCCATATCTGGCATTATTGCTCCTCCAAACCTATTAATGAACTGAACCACGGTACCTGAAAAGCAAAAAAAAGCAAAAACATTTGAGTTGAATCAAATACTGGAGGAATGCAAAGCAACTAGGTCAATGTCATCTTTAGACCTGCATTATCAGATTTATTTTGGGCCACTTGGGGGCAGCACAGCAAGCTGTAAACATAACATTGACATATTAACCCCCTCCAGAGCGAGGAGCTACATCAGCATTAACTTTGTATTCAAGTATTCAGGTGCTAATATTAATCGTCTGCCAATTAGTGCTGGGCAGGTCATGTCATCATCTTTGTGGGTTAAATATTATCATTTTTTATTCATTCTTGAACCTCTTGGGGGTCAGTGGAAACAAGATGTAAACCCAACACCGACGCATTATAACTGCAAGTCCCAGGCCATACAGCCAAATCAATGTGCTGAAAGATGAAATAGGCTCTGAGCTGGGGAGAACTGCACAGTCGAGCGATAATTATCAGTTGGTTTGTCACTACAAGCTGCAACTTTCATATTATAATTTCATTGTTTTACATTGTTAATATCAATATATTACTTGGTGCAGCTTTAAACAATCTAGACGCATTATATAACAATAAGACAAAGGGGGCATTGGGGGCATTTTGTAATATGAAAGTGTGTATTGCTGCAACTTACCAGCACCCCACCTTCTCCTTCTCCAGACCAGGTAACCTATAACCAGCACAAGTAGCAGCACCACAAGCACACCCATAACCACTCCTAAGGCGACTGAGGATGATGTTGCTGTAGGGGTTAAAAGATCAAGTAGAAGAGTTAGTGATGGGAAAACTAGCTATAATAGGGTGAATAAACTCTCATGGGCTCTTTGGATCTTACCGACTACAGTTACTTGGAGTGACTTGGAGGGAACAGAACAGAAGGACCTTGAGGAGATGTTAACACCGTAGACACAGTAATACTCTCCTTGACTTTTGTAATCTATCATTGGGAATTCAAAGGATGCCAAGTAGAAGATTGAGTGGCCAAATGGTGTTATCGCTTTAGTGGTGTTAAAGTTAGACTCTATCAGATAGAAGAAACCTCCAGGATATCTGGAATGAGTAGAGCAAGTGACGGAGAAGCTGTTGCCTTGGGTGACGGATATTTTGTCAGGGCTGTAGATCACCATTGCATGAGGAGATGTCAGGGAGATGCTGGGCTTCTCCAATTTCACTGCAGAGTAGAAGACAGATTTTTACGAACTCGTTTAGATCATAAAACATGTTTGCAATCATTGCAGTCAAACTTCCAACAATCATGTTCAACTGGACAAAGAAAGCAGACAATTATTGACCTGTGACAGAGAGATCTGCAGTATTTCCTTGAGGATAATAGATGAGTTGATTGGGCAATTTCTTTTGATATTCACAGAAGTATGAGCCCGTTTTGCTGAAGTCCACTGTGGGGAAGGTAAAGGTTGCAGCTTCGTTCTCAGAGTATCTTTCCATTTTAAATGAGTCTTGGCTCCTTTTCAGGACAAATTTCCCACCCAAGTGTTCTGTTACTAGAGTGCAGGTGATCTCAACTCTGTCACCCCAGTTTACCTCTGGAGCAGGACTCAAAGTGATTTGGGGCTTCTGTAGAGAACCTGTAACAGATAATAAGTTGCAGTTGGTCTTGTCATAACAGCCCACGCAGCTTCATCTACCAGTTGAGAGGTAATGACTTCACTCACAGATAAAAAATGAGCTAGGTCTCTTACCTGAACAGATAGCGCCAGCATCTTCACCATGCCCGCAGTTATGTTCTCCAAAAACGGGATGCCTACAATGTGTGAGAGCGGCCTCTTCGCCTGTACACATCACATCATCCAGCCATATTGGACCAGTGCCTCGGCCAAAGTGGGCACTTCCAGGAACCGAGACTGCATGACCACAGCCAAGCTGTCTGCATACCACATTGGCATTGCCCATTTCCCATCCATCATCACACACAGTTCCCCACTGGCCTTTATAGAAGACCTCCACTCTACCGGAGCATTGACCTGAGCTGCCGACCAACCGAATCTGTGCTGCATATGAAAAAAAGTGTAAAAGTGGAGTTGACTTGCATATTTGTGTGTTAATACACATTCATTCTAACACACAAAGTGAATGCAATGTATTTTGAAAGTACCGCTTGTCCCACCATCATATCAAAAGCTAATTTCGACAGCATAACAGGAAAAAAGGTTGAGTTACAGAAACATAATGATGTGGAATATGACTTGGTGTAATATATGTCACCTTTGCTATGCAAATGAAACATTAAAGCAAGTTTGACATTTTAGGATATATTGTAATTAGCTTTCGTACTGAAGGTTAGTTACAATAAATTTAACTAGCCAGCAGCTGGTTAGCTTAGCTTAGTATCAAGACTGGAAACGGGGAACCAGCTAGCCATAATATCAGATTTATAATTCACAAAGGGTAGCTGTTTCACAATTTTCTTTCCAATGTCTTTATGTTAAGCTAAGCCAACCAGCTGCCGGCTCCAGCTACTTATTTACTTTGGAGAAGTGAGAGTTGTATCAATCTTCTCATCTAATTTTTGACACCAAAGCAAATTAGTGTATTCCCTGAAATGTCAAACGTCTTTAAGGCATGATTGTAGGTACATATAATCATTTTCAACTCACACACTGTTTTTACTCTGTACGTGTAAAAAAAATACATTTGTGAAACAAACGCTGATAATTTTATCTTATTTGTTTAACTGTGCGTGATCATTTTGAATAGATTATTTAAAAGTCTTTACCTGCACAGAGAGCGCCAGCATCGTGGTCGTGTCCACACCCGGCTCCTCTGAAACCTTTGAGTGAGCATTGCTGAAGAGATGTCGCATTGTCAAAACATGAATTGCTAGCCACGACTACTGATCCAATGCCTTGGCCAAAATGGGCACTGCCGGGAGCATTCACTATATTTCCGCATCCCAGCTGGTCACACACCACCTGAGCTTTACTCGTGGTCCAGTCGGTGTCACACACCGTTTGCCACACATCGCCATGACGAACCTCTACTCTGCCAGAGCACTCATCCGTACCATTAGCCAAGCGAACATCCAAACTTCCTGTAAAGTCAAGTAAACTAAAATAATTATACAGTATCAGACATTTAAAATTAATTTGAATGTAGTCAAAGAAATGGCAGATGAATAATATTAAAACAAGAACACTAGTGAAGTATACCTTTAACAACATGGACATATTTAGGTGACATGAAAGCAACTAAACCGAAATAAACTAAACATACTCTCTAATCTGCAGAAGAAGAACAGAAGATGTTGCTTCATCTGGACCATGTTCATTTTTCCATCAAGCAATGTGGGCGAGAGATTGAAAGCGGCAATACCGTATGTAGAAACAAGTTTTGTGAAAAATTGAAAAACCATACATAAAATAATACAAAGAAATAGGAGAGATACAATTTAACAACAATATGTTTTTTCTTACCCGTGCAGACGACACCAGCAATTGAGGTGGTGTTGCAAGTGTTGTTTCTAAATGGGCTTTGTTGGCACTGACTCAGTGTTGACTCCAGTCCATTGCATCCAATTTGATTGATCCAGGTGTGTCCTGTGCCATGGCCATACTCGGCAATGCTGGTGATCTCGTGAGTCTTCCCGCAGCCCAGCTGTCTGCACACCACATTTGCGTCATTCACATCCCAGGATTCACCACACACGGTCCCCCACTGGCCTTTGTCATAGAACTCCACTCTTCCAACACAACGATTGAGCCCATCGGACAACTTCACATTACCTTGAAATGACAGTTATATGAATGTTAAGTTCAAATTTGGTCTATGTTTCTATGTGTGTACTTTTTTGGTCATAATTGAAATGACCTACAATACATTGTTAGTCGATGCTTCGTCCCATTTGTAATTTCAGGACCTCTTTTATTATTCTGTGACTACGTTAGTTACTCCATGACATGTCACGAGGTAAGCTATGGCAACCCTGTCTCCTAAAAATTACGTTCCCCCAAAACTAAAATGCATTCTCAATTACGTTTGACTAAAAACGTATTTTCTCCCTGATTACGTTTGTGTTTGACTTATTACAAATACGTTTCTAATCAACATTTTAACACTTTAACCTTTTTTTCCCTCTCCACCACCGCCTCTCCTTCTCACTGTTACGCGGTCAGAATACTACCACAACAGGCCGCCTGTCTCCGGCAGAAACGCGCTCATCCAGGCCGAGCAACGAGGAACATTACGCGGCTACAATACCTCCACAAAGGCCCGCGTGTAAAATCCGGTAGTAACCGTGACTCTCTTAAGGGTTAGGTTTGGGTGGGGACGTGGCTTCCTAGTGGAAGTTATGGTTATGGTTAGGGTTAGGGTTAGGGCAGGGTTAGGGTTAGATGGATACAAATAAATAAAATATACCTCCATAACACCCCGCCACTCTCGGCTCATACCTCCCCAGCAATGAGGCACATCACCCGGCCACAATACCTCCAGAATGTCCCCCGGGTAAAATCCGGGACTTGGTTTTATGGTTCCGAGTGGCGGGCGCTCACCCATTGGCGCCGGACGCGAGGTCTCCAGCTGCCCCCGCCGTGAGGCACCCCATCGTCAGGTCCGTCAGCCCTCGGAACAGGCCGCGGGGCAACAACTTGTGGGTGGCGGGGGTAGAGGCGAGGCACATCACAGAAAAATAATAAAGACTAGAGTATGGCAAAGATATGTTGATGAGAAACGTATTTGTAATACGTCAAACACAAACGTAATCAGGGAGAAAATACGTTTATGGTCAAACGTAATTGAGAATGCATTTTAGTTTTGGGGGAAGGTAATTTTTAGGAGACAGGGCTGGCTATGGAGTAATGAGGTTGCTGGTCGTTTAGCTACTGGACTCATTGCTTTGACTTTTGATAGTCTGGTCATTTGTCATATTGTCATATTGTCTTGACCCGTTGAAGTGAGGTAGTTTAGGCTAGCTAGCCTCCCCTAATTTCAGCTCCTTTAAGTTCCAGCCTCACCTGAACATTTGACAGATGCCTCTTCAATGCGATCCTGGCTGGTCCTGATATGTTCTTCCAGTGTGCACTGTGTGAGAGAGCTCTCTCTACCGCTACAACTGATCCTATACCATTTAAGTTGTCCGCCTTGGCCATATAATCCTGAGTACTTGACGGGATCTCCACAGTTCATCTGTCTGCACACCACTGCAGCTTCATTCATTCCCCAGTTAACATCAGTTGCTGATGACCATTGTCCACCATGGTAGAACTCCACCCTGCCAGAGCACTGGTCAGTCCCATTGATCAGTCTAATGTGAGCTGGAACGCAAAGGGGATAGAATCAGCCACTAGTTGGTGTTTGGACACATTTGAAAACAATACCTGGGATTCAAATATATATTCTGGTTGATATACTGTAGTATAAATAAATGTTATACAACAGTTTAATTCTTGACAATATTAAGCTAAATAGTCATTTGAGGCATTAGGGGAGACAGTTGTAAGTATAACACTGTGTGACATAAAGTAAAAAAACCTGCCAATAACAGAGTAATAACCAAGATAATACCTGTGCACACCACGCCAGCATCTTCACCATGGCTACAGTCATTTGTTCCGAGGGTGCGATGTCGACAGTGCAAAAGGGACGTCTCATTACCGAAGCAGCCTACATCATCCAGCCAGGTGTTCCCTTGGCCTTGACCAAAGAAGGCACTGCCTTTGGCTGTCTGAGCTGTTCCACAGTCCATGGCTCTGCACACCACCTGAGCATCTCTGATGTCCCACTCATCATCACACACTGTTCCCCACTGGCCATCATGCAGAAACTCCACTCTACCAGAGCATCGGTCAGTGCCATTGACAAGCCTTAGCAGTGGAATATCTGAGAACAACACCACTCATGTTACAGGTACTCACGAGTTAAAGTCAAATTATGAAACATTAGGCTTTAACTGGACTTTCAAATGTACTCAGTTAAGTAGTTTTTATAGTTGCTTATTGCCACCATCAGGTCAAAATAATCACAAGTAAATAAGATTTAATACACCGATCTAATTTTGAATGACCACATCTTCTTTGCTATTCTAATTGAACAGTGCTTCAGCACAGTATATTGCTGTATTTTGTGTCTTACCTGCACATGAAAGAGAAGCACCTTCACATCTCCCTGTGTATTCTTGAAGTGTGCATTGGGAGATGGAGCTCACATTGCCAGAGCATCTACTTGTGTACCCTCTCAGTCCGCTGTCACCAAAATGGAAGATTTCTTGGGATTGTTTTGGTAATCCACAACTGAGCTCCTGACACACCACTGCAGCCTCTACATTGCCCCAGTTGTTACACATTTTCCCCCATTGGCCGTCATGGAAGACCTCCACTCTGCCAGAGCAGCGGTCAGTCCCATTGATCAGTCTGACTGATTCTGGAAAGCAATATCTTATTGAAAATGTTAAAATGTAAACTATTAACATTTCATTAATGAAATACAATATGTTTGCATGATAGGATTTGTGGTACGGATAACAGACTGTAACTGCTTCTGAATCTCTGATTTTACAACAAAGAACAATTACAAAAAAGAGGAACAGCAAAGGATGATTGCGACAGGCTGCGGGAGGATTTTCTACTTTAGTAGTATTCTAGTCGAAATTTGAAAGTAATGTTGAAGAAAATTCCACAGTAAATATCAGCAGGGGGTTAACTGCTGTTAGAGCAGGTACATATATAGCAGACATGCATGCAAAAATCAATCAATATTTTCCATAAATAGCTGTGCATGCATCACCATTGCACACAAATGCTCATATGGGAATGTCTCTTGGATTTCAATTGTAAAAAAAGACTAGAAAAGATAACTGTAGTATTTCCAGCTCTTATTTTACGTCATGATTTTCCATGTTTCTTGTTTTATTGCTCTGACATTGAAAATTGGGGTGCCGTCAGAATTCCCACCAACCGGATTTCATTAGAATACTGTAGTTGAAGTAACAGTATAGTATTTGTTACCTGAGCATACAACACTGGCATCTTCATTGTGGTCACAATCATGTCTTCCAAAACCTCTGTGTGGGCAGTCGGAGATGGACTTCTCATGACCAGTACACTCAAGATCGTCCAACCACACCTGACCGTGACCTCTGCCGAAATGGGACCTGTACTTGACCGAGAGAGCACTCCCACAGTTCAACTCTCGACATGCAACAGTTGCTTCCTCCATCCCCCATCTGTCATCACAAATCGTTCCCCACTGTCCATCATTATAGATTTCCAGTCGGCCAGAGCACCGACCAGTCCCGTTCATCAGCCGAATTGGTTTACTGTCTGTCAGTTGGAAACACAAAAAAAGCCAAGGTTATGTTTCTTTAGAAGCCATCCAAAAGAGCAACTCTAACTATGTAAAGTTCAACACAAAATGACTGATGTCGTTTTAACAGATGGATGACTTACTTGAACAGACAACAATGGCATCAACACAGCTCTCATTGCTTTCCTGAAGTGTGCACTGTGAGAGGGAGCTCTCATTTCCAAAACAGTTGGATTTAACGCTACCAAGTCCAAGTGCCTCTCCAAAATATTGTACTTCAGCCTGAGTGACCGGAGTGCCACAGTTCATCTCTCGGCATACCACGTCAGCGTCTTCCTTGCTCCAGTCACTGCTGCACAGTCTTTTCCAGTTGCCATTGTTGTAGACTTCCACTCTGCCACTACACCGATTGCTTCCTTTGAGCACCCTCACATGTTCTGCAAGTGATGTAAATAGAAATTTAAATAAAATCAACAAATGTCCAATGTTTACAAAATCACTCAAACTCTACTAAAATTCACTATAAACATATACTGATATGTGTACAAAAATAGTGTAAAAACTACCGTTCACTGTTTTGCGGGATGTTATCTGTTGTACTATTTCTTGGGTCTGAGCAGTTGCCAGGCAACCAGCAGCAAATGACTGCTCCCAAACTATTCTGCATGCTAATTAAGAAGCCAGGAGTCTCTTTGTTTAGCTTAGCATAGCATAAAGACTGAAAAGCTATTCTAGATCTATCTGATGGTAACAAAAATCTTTGAGTTCTTGTTTGTTTAATCTGTAAAAAAACAAGAGCGACAAAATCTCTCAATTAGAATAACGTTTGTGTTAAGCTCATTAAGGGCCTTTAAATCTTTGTGTTGTACAGTAGCATGCACTAAAATAAATATCACGCTTAGTGGTTTTTCAGGTTCAGAATATTTTAAAAGGAACATCTTCAATTTTACACATAGAGTTCAGTTAACTTGACATGAGGAGTAGTTTATTAAGAGGAAGTGCATTATGGGCAATGTAGGATCCAGCATTTTTGGAGCTTGACTCATACCTGGGACTGAAAGTCAAGACATCCCCGCATTAGCAGCTTCGTTTTTGAAGCTCTTTATTTTAGTGCAATACTAAATTTCAGGACCACGACTTTAAATATTTCAAATTCTTTAAAATATCCCTCAACATTATCAGAGCAAAGCTAAGCACTCATGTTGCTTTGTTTGGTTTACCTCCCATCTCTACCTCCTGCCCTTTGCACTTTACATTTGCAGCAGCAGGTCATGTGCTGACCTTGATGTGCTGCAACAACATTACCGCCACAGATAGCAATCATCTTAAAGTAAACCGCAAATTGTCAACTGACAATAAAGTCGTTAGGTCTTTGATGCAATAATATGATCAGTTGCTAAAATAAATGCTGCGTTAGCTGTTTTTCTCAACAGCTTTTATTTCCCAATTCCAAGTGACAGTTCCTCATTTCTGGTCTTGTCTAAATTGAGGAAGGGCCTTGTAATGCAATGTTTTGTGATGCTTGATTAAATGAGCTAACTGTGACTTCAGGTAAATACTTAATTAATAGTTAAAGTCAAAAATGTAACATTTTGGGAAATACACTTACTTACTCACTAACCTACTTCCTGGCGGAGTTAGATCAGAAGATTGATACCACTCTCATATTTACTCGATAAACATAAAGATGCAGCCATATGCTCAGTCTTACCTAAACAGACAACCCCAGCATCTTCAGCGTGGCCACAATTATTATCCCCAAATGGTCTGTGTGGGCAATTGAGGACAGAAGACTCGTTACCAGTACACTGCACATCATCCAACCAGATCTCGCCCTTTCCCTCTCCAAAAGAGGCGCCTTTTTTTGCCTCAAGAACTGTCCCACAGTTTAACTCTCGACAAACCACGTCAGCGTTGGTAATGCTCCATTGATCATCACACACCGTTCCCCATTGGTCTCTGTTGTAGACCTCCAGTCTACCAGAGCAACGCGAAGGCCCGACCAGCTTTATTTTGTTACATTCTAGAAATGAAAAAAAGCACAGTAGCTGTAGGTTGTGTCATTATGAACTCAATAAGGAAAAGTCCCCTTTCATTAAATTGGAGTGTAGAAATCTAAAAATCTAATTAATGCTTGTGTTTTCAGGTATGAAACATAAATAGAACTTACTGACCTGTAAGCAGTGGTAGACCCAAAAGACCTAAAGCAGAAAGGAAAATGCTCAGCCCAGAGATTTGTCATGAGTATTTAAAATAATATTGTCCAATAAATTCTGTAACGCTGTAATGTCAGCGTTGTGATTTATCAAATTCGTTACATATCCGGACAGGCTCCTTGAGATGTAACATGAAGTTAGAAAAATACACACCTCATAATTGTCCAACATCAACTTTGTCAAATTTATCAAAGAAAGGACATTTGAAAAATATAAAAACTGTTTAAATCATAAAATGATAATTTTCTACTGTGAGACCTTCACTTCTGTTTAGTTTATATTTCTCGTGGTTTCGTGAGCATGCAAACAAACTGTTAACTGAACTCATGTGATTTGATTTAAGAAGTCAAGAAAAGAAATTCAAAAGGAAGAAGTCAATTAAAAAAAACCGGAAACTTACCTATTGATAGATAATAAACTAAATGTAGTTTTTTAGCAGTAATGAAGATCATATTGTGTCTTCAAAGTAGATCAAAAGCTGTCGAGGTACAGAAGAAAAAGGTATTGTTAAAAAGGGCGTTTCTTCACTGGCTCATTTGTCTTCGGCAGAATAAAAGAAGCTATAGATGATTTTTGGAAGCATTCCAGTTCTTTCCAACAAGTGTGGGCAGCTGTTTAAATGAGCTCACAATTCAAAATAAAAAAGCTGATCATATCTGAAACATCAGATCCTTGATTTAATAATTAATTTGCATCCAACATAAAACAAAAATGGCATTTTTCATGTCTGAATTTGCTGTATATCATGCATCAAACCTTTAAATGTTCAGTCCTGGTTAATATTTAGGCATTAGTTACTCATAATATAATGCAATACATGGATTATGTTGCAAAACAATCCAGGTCATTATTATCAATACATGCTCATTATGCATCCAAAACCTCTGTTAGGTTACATGCACCAAACGTTGAGCTTTAAAAGGAAATATCATATTTCACAAATCATTTTCTTACCTTAAAAAATAGTTTGATGTCGTTTTTCTGCTCATCTGAAAAACAGAAAAATGATGGTCGGAGCCAACAAAACTTAATTCAATGAGGTTTGTTCCTTCACAAGCGCTCTGCGGGACAGAACCAGTACTTGTCCCACATCTTATAGACAACATGACTCATTGGGAGTGGGAATGGTGAACACTTCCCCTTGTGAAATTCTGAGCCTCAGTCATTTTTGTATTTGTTCATTTCCTGTTATAGACCTCAAAATACTGCAGTATTGTGTCTTCATTTTAAATGTATATCGTGTGGAGAAACCAGAATATCACCGCTGCACATTTGGAGCCACAATTTATGTTGCCAGAAGAACCCCAAACATTCTCAAAGTGCCCCAAAAGACAATCTGGAACAGCCAGACCCAAAATTAATAATATCAAGGAATGGGTTCATATTTCAGTATAAATAAATGGCATACTTTCACCCATTAACTACTGCTGTTTTTTATTTTTAGCTAAGTACCATGTGTTATACTGTGTGATTTTTTATTGGTGATGTGTACTGTAATATTTTGCATAAATTTATTGTGTTATGTACATTAATTCTGCAACACATGTAGTTTTTTCTACTTTTAAGATATCTTTTTAACATTTGGCGAAAGAGAGCAGCAACCTTTGGGCTAACTCTGGCTCATTTACATATATTTTTCTATTGATCAGTAAGTATCGTCCCTGTCAGACTAATACAATGTAATAAATGACATTCGCAGCAAGTATAATATAGCTATTGTTATCTATTGGCCATGGTTATACCTATCTGTTTTTGTAATTTGTGTGAATGAATGTATTTTAAATTTAAAAAACAAATGTTTTTATGTGGTTTAAACTTCAGTTAGTTTTCCTGACATTTTGTTCTTACTGTACAATTTCATGAGGCTGTGCGTGATGTTGCATAACTGACTTGTCTATTCAGCATTTTGGTGTTTAGCCATCAGTTTGCACGCATAGTGAATTTGCATCCTGTCACCATTTCACAATATGACCTCAAACACCTGCTGTAGTTTTGTCACTTTAGTTCAAGTACATCCCGTACATGCTCATTCTTAACTAGTAAACAACTCCTTTGTTTTCCACATACTGTATGCACAATGAAGTATTTTTTATGTTTTAAAGGAGAAGAGAAAGGCTCTCATAGAAATGTGGAGGGATATTGAGCTGTTCGTTGACGAGAGTTTTGAGTTGTGTTATTTTAAGCCAAACAAGCATTTTTTACAACAACCCTTTGACTTGTCATAGTAAGAGAAGCCACAGGTTTTTACTAATGACAATAACGATGACTCCATTCTACTCAGGTGTCCCTGTTCATCTGTTCACTTATCTACTTGTCTCCTCAAGACTTTAGAATAAAAGACTCTAAAATAGTGACACATTGACCTCCGTCTTCAATCAGGATTCTCTAATGACAGAACTGATGATACTGAGGTTTGGACAGCAGGTTAAGCACATGTTGATCTCTGATAGGAAATTACCGTACAACTCATCCGGGGCAAGGGGCCAATGAAAACCTCACTGACAGGGCGATCATGTCACAAGCAGGATGATCGTCCCAAGTTCAAAGACAAGTTAATGAGGAACAGATCAAACGTGACTCTTTTAATGAGCAGGATTTACACAAGTTAATAATTCCTTTCTGTATTTGATGGTGTATAGTGTATCTTGGCTGCTGTTTTGATCAAGTTTAATGCTCCCTAATCTGCAGGGTGTAATCAATCCAAAACTCTGACAAATAAAAAGGTGCAAGTGTTGTAAGAAATACAAATGTATTGATCAGATCACATACAACAAATAAAGACATTTTTTCATGCAATACAAAGACAATGTAATCAGTATCTTCCCACAGTACAGTGGACCTTAGCTTTGTGATTGGTAGAATCTTGCAGAAAACAAAAATCACTTCAGGAATAAGTATAAAAATAAGTGTTGCCCGTTTCAACAAGTGTCATGTATGTTATTCAAAATTACATCTTCAGTGGTCCCTTCTCTCTTTACTGCAGTGATGTAGAAGTGTAAGTCAGGGTGTGTTGATGAACCGATCACTGTTTGGTGTGGTTTCTGGTGCAACAGACTTAAAACTTTCAGCCACAGAATCATAAAACAGCCAGGTGCTATGTTACTCTTTAAATTTAGTGAAACTGCATGACATAGGTTATTGATTCCTTGAGGCATTTGGTAATCACGAGAGAACGAGTGGTTCAAGCTCATAACACACTCTCCCAGTCAGGTCTTCAGGGACCCTCTCAACAGAGTCATCAACATCAGCTTTGAAGTCTTCTGGGCCGCGACTGTGTGCATAAGGAGGGAGATAAGGAGGGTGACGGTTGCAATTACAAGGATGTCTTTAAAGTTGCTTGATATGAAATAAAAAGGTGCCTATCTTTGTAAATAACATCAGTTTTTATTTTTAGTACCTTCCATCAAGTGCTCCATTGCTCATGTCTTCGGTATCTGGCTTTATTGCTCCTCCAAACCTGTTATTAAACTGAACCACGGTACCTGAAAAGTAAAAAAAAAAAAAAGGTTTTGAGCTGAATTAATTACTGGAGGAATCCAGAGCAAGTAGGTGTATGTCATCTTTAGACCTGCATTATCAGATTCATATTGGGCCACTTGGGGGCAGCACAGCAAGCTGTAAACATAACATTGACATATTAACCCCCTCCAGAGCGAGGAGCTACATCAGCATTAACTTTGTATTCAAGTATTCAGGTGCTAATATTAATCGTCTGCCAATTGGTGCTGGGCAGGTCATGTCATCATCTTTGTGAGTTACATAATATATTTTTTTATTCATTCTTGAACCTCTTGGGGGTCAGTGGAAACAAGATGTAAACCCAACACCGACGCATTATAACTGCAAGTCCCAGGCCATACAACCAAATCAATGTGCTGAAAGATGAAATATGCTCTGAGCTGGGGAGAACTGCACAGTCGAGCGATAATTATCAGTTGGTTTGTCACTACAAGCTGCAACTTTCATATTATAATTTCAATGATTACATTGTTAAGATCAATATATTACTTGGTGCAGCTTTAAACAATCTAGACGCATTATATAACAATTAGACAAAGGGGGCATTGGGGGCATTTTGTAATATGAAAGTGTGTATTGCTGCAACTTACCAGCACCCCACCTTCTCCTTCTCCAGACCAGGTAACCTATAACCAGCACAAGTAGCAGCACCACAAGCACACCCACAACCACTCCTAAGGCGACTGAGGATGATGTTGCTGTAGGGGTTAAAAGATCAAGTAGAAGAGTTAGTGATGGGAAAACTTGCTATAATAGGGTGAATAAACTCTCATGGGCTCTTTGGATCTTACCGACTACAGTTACTTGGAGTGACTTGGAGGGAACAGAACAGAAGGACCTTGAGGAGATGTTAACACCGTAGACACAGTAATACTCTCCTTGGCTTTTGTAATCTATCATTGGGAATTCAAAGGATGCCAAGACGATTGAGTGGCCAAATGGTGCTATCGCTTTAGTGGTGTTAAAGTTAGACTCTGTCAGATAGAATAAACCTCCAGGATGTCTGGAATGAGTAGAGCAAGTGACGGAGAAGCTGCTGCCTTGGGTGACGGATATTTTGTCAGGGCTGTAGATCACCATTGCATGAGGAGATGTCAGGGAGATGCTGGGCTTCTCCAATTTCACTGCAGAGTAGAAGACAGATTTTTACAAACTCGTTTCGATCATAAAAAATCTTTGGAGTCATTGCAGTCAAACTTCCAACAATCATGTTCAACTGGACAAAGAAAGCAGACAAGTATTGACCTGTGACAGAGAGATCTGCAGTATTTCCTTGAGGATAATAGATGAGTTGATTGGGCAATTTCTTTTGATATTCACAGAAGTATGAGCCCGTTTTGCTGAAGTCCACTGTGGGGAAGGTAAAGGTTGCAGCTTCGTTCTCAGAGTATCTTTCCATTTTAAATGAGTCTTGGCTCCTTTTCAGGACAAATTTCCCACCCAAGTGTTCTGTTACTAGAGTGCAGGTGATCTCAACTCTGTCACCCCAGTTTACCTCTGGAGCAGGACTCAAAGTGATTTGGGGCTTCTGTAGAGAACCTGTAACAGATAATAAGTTGCAGTTGGTCTTGTCATAACAGCCCACGCAGCTTCATCTACCAGTTGAGAGGTAATGACTTCACTCACAGATAAAAAATGAGCTAGGTCTCTTACCTGAACAGACAGCGCCAGCATCTTCACCATGCCCGCAGTTATGTTCTCCAAAACCGGGATGCCTACAATGTGTGAGAACGGCCTCTTCGCCTGTACACATCACATCATCCAGCCATATTGGACCAGTGCCTTGGCCAAAGTGGGCACTTCCAGGAACCGAGACTGCATGACCACAGCCAAGCTGTCTGCATACCACATTGGCATTACCCATTTCCCATCCATCATGACACACAGTTCCCCACTGGCCTTTATAGAAGACCTCCACTCTACCGGAGCATTGACCTGAGCCGCCGACCAACCGAATCTGTGCTGCATATGAAAAAAAGTGTAAAAGTGGAGTTGACTTGCATATTTGTGTGTTAATACACATTCATTCTAACACACAAAGTGAATGCAATGTATTTTGAAAGTACTGCTTGTCCCACCATCATATCAAAAGCTAATTTCGACAGCATAACAGGAAAAAAGGTTGACTTACAGAAACATAATGATGTGGAATATGACTTGGTGTAATATATGTCACCTTTGCTATGCAAATGAAACATTAAAGCAATAGTTTGACATTTTAGGATATATTGTAATTAGCTTTCGTGCTGAAGGTTAGTTACAATAAATTTAACTCGAGCCAGCAGCTGGTTAGCTTAGCTTAGCATCAAGACTGGAAACGGGGAACCAGCTAGCCATAATATCAGATTTATAATTCACAAAGGGTAGCTGTTTCACAATTTTCTTTCCAATGTCTTTATGTTAAGCTAAGCCAACCAGCTGCCGGCTCCAGCCACTTATTTACTTTGGAGAAGTGAGAGTTGTATCAATCGTCTCATCTAATTTTTGACACCAAAGCAAATTAGTGTATTCCCTGAAATGTCAAATGTCTTTAAGGCATGATTGTAGGTACATATGATTATTTTCAACTCACACACTGTTTTTACTCTGTACGTGTAAAAAAAATACATTTGTGAAACAAACGCTGATAATTTTATCTTATTTGTTTAACTGTGCGTGATAATTTTGAATAGATTATTTAAAAGTCTTTACCTGCACAGAGAGCGCCAGCATCGTGGTCGTGTCCACACCCGGCTCCTCTGAAACCTTTGAGTGAGCATTGCTGAAGAGATGTCACATTGTCAAAACATGAGTTGCTAGCCTCGACTACTGATCCAATGCCTTGGCCAAAATGGGCACTGCCGGGAGCATTCACTATATTTCCGCATCCCAGCTGGTCACACACCACCTGAGCTTTACTCGTGATCCAGTCGGTGTCACACACCGTTTGCCACACGTCGCCATGACGAACCTCTACTCTGCCAGAGCACTCATCCGTACCATTGACCAAGCGGACCTCCAGACTTCCTGTAAAGTCAAGTAAACTAAAATAATTATACAGTATCAGACATTTAAAATTAATTTGAATGTAGTCAAAGAAATGGCAGACGAACAATATTAAAACAAGAACACTAATGATGTATACCTTTAACAACATGGACATATTTAGGTGACATGAAAGCAACTAAACCGAAATTAACTAAACATACTCTCTAATCTGCAGAGGAAGAGCAGAAAATGTTGCTTCATCTCGACCATGTTCATTTTTCCATCAAGCAATGTGGGCGAGAGATTGAAAGCGGCAATACAGTATGTAGAAACAAGTTTTGTGAAAAATTGAAAAACCATACATAAAATAATACAAAGAAATAGGAGAGATACAATTTAACAACAATATGATTTTTCTTACCCGTGCAGACGACACCAGCAATTGAGGTGGTGTTGCAAGTGTTGTTTCTAAATGGGCTTTGTTGGCACTGACTCAGTGTTGACTCCGGTCCATTGCATCCAATTTGATTGATCCAGGTGTGTCCTGTGCCATGGCCATACTCGGCAATGCTGGTGATCTCGTGAGTCTTCCCGCAGCCCAGCTGTCTGCACACCACATTTGCGTCATTCACATCCCAGGATTCACCACACACGGTCCCCCACTGGCCTTTGTCATAGAACTCCACTCTTCCAACACAACGATTGAGCCCATCGGACAACTTCACATTACCTTGAAATGACAGTTATATGAATGTTAAGTTCAAATTTGGTCTATGTTTCTATGTGTGTACTTTTTTGGTCATAATTGAAATGACCTACAATACATTGTTAGTCGATGCTTCGTCCCATTTGTAATTTCAGGACCTCTTTTATTATTCTGTGACTACATTAGTTACTCCATGACATGTCACGAGGTAAGCTATGGAGTAATGAGGTTGCTGGTCGTTTAGCTACTGGACTCATTGCTTTGACTTTTGATAGTCTGGTCATTTGTCATATTGTCATATTGTCTTGACCTGTTGAAGTGAGGTAGTTTAGGCTAGCTATCCTCCCCTCCTTTCAGAGCCTAGTGATAATTAGTTTGTTAAACAAACGTTTTTTAAGTTTGCAATATATTGTTAAAAGAAAGCTGCCTTTTAAAGCTAAAAGAAATTACTTGAGTAATTTCATAAAATAATGAGATTCTTTGTAAAAGAGTGATATCGATTAACTGTCAGTTAATGTTCATTTTGTCAACAGGTTGGAGCCGAAATAGAGAGAGTGCAAGCAACACGTCCCTATGTGTGTCATGCGAGCGAGCATGAGATTGTTTGTTTTCCCAAATGAATCAATAAAGATGTCCAAACCTAATACGTGCGGCGTGTCACATATTTGAAAAAACTATCTTTTGGCAAAGTTTCACTTGCACTTGCTCCACCTCAAACCTGTTGTCAAAATCCAATCCGTCGGACTGTTTATTTGTGTTTCTTGTGCCATCCAGAAGGTGTTGTCTGTCTGCTTTCTGCCTGATTCCATGTGAATGCAGCATGACACTTAATTTTAAATGCTGTTTCCACACATATGTCCAAAAAAGGTTTCGCCAAATCTTTTTTTTTTTTTTTATTCTGTATGATTTCAGTTTATATCTCCTTAGACAATAAGTGAGGAGAATTCAAATCTAAATTTAAGTTTCAGCCTCACCTGAACATTTGACAGATGCCTCTTCAATGCGATCCTGGCTGGTCCTGATATGTTCTTCCAGTGTGCACTGTGTGAGAGAGCTCTCTCTACCGCTACAACTGATCCTATACCATTTAAGTTGTCCGCCTTGGCCATATGATCCTGAGTACTTGACGGGATCTCCACAGTTCATCTGTCTGCACACCACTGCAGCTTCATTCATTCCCCAGTTAACATCAGTTGCTGATGACCATTGTACACCATGGTAGAACTCCACCCTGCCAGAGCACTGGTCAGTCCCATTGATCAGTCTAATGTGAGCTGGAACGCAAAGGGGATAGAATCAGCCACTAGTTGGTGTTTGGACACGTTTGAAAACAATACCTGGGATTCAAATTGATATTCTGGTTGATATACTGTAGTATAAATAAATGTTATACAACAGTTTAATTCTTGACAATATTAAGCTAAATAGTCATTTGAGGCATTAGGGGAGACAGTTGTAAGTATAACACTGTGTGACATAAAGTAAAAAAACCTGCCAATAACAGAGTAATAACCAAGATAATACCTGTGCACACCACGCCAGCATCTTCACCATGTCTACAGTCATTTGTTCCGAGGGTGGGATATTGACAGTGCCAAAGGGACGTCTCATTACCGAAGCAGCCTACATCATCCAGCAAGATGTTCCCTTGGCCTTGACCAAAGAAGGCATTGCCTTTGGCTGTCTGAGCTGTTCCACAGTTCATGGCTCTGCACACCACCTGGGCATCTCTGATGTCCCACTCATCATCACACACTGTTCCCCACTGGCCATCATGCTGAATCTCCACTCTACCAGAGCATCGGTCAGTGCCATCGACAAGCCTTAGCAGTGGACCACCTGAGAACAACACCACTCATGTTACAGGTACTCACAAGTTAAAGTCAAATTATGAAACATTAGGCTTTAACTGGACTTTCAAATGTACTCTGTTAAGTAGTTTTTATAGTTACTTATTGCCACCATCAGGTGACCACATCTTCTTTGCTATTCTAATTGAACAGTGCTTCAGCACAGTATATTGCTGTATTTTGTGTCTTACCTGCACATGAAAGAGAAGCACCTTCACATCTCCCTGTGTATTCTTGAAGTGCGCATTGGGAGATGGAGCTCACATTGCCAGAGCATCTACTTGTGTACCCTCTCAGTCCGCTGTCACCAAAATGGAAGATTTCTTGGGATTGTTTTGGTAATCCACAACTGAGCTCCTGACACAGCACTGCAGCCTCTACATTGCCCCAGTTGTTACACATTTTTCCCCATTGGTCGTCATGGAAGACCTCTACTCTGCCAGAGCAGCGGTCAGTCCCATTGATCAGTCTGACTGATTCTGGAAAGCAGTATTGTATTGAAAATGTTAAAATGTAAACTATTAACATGTCATTAATGAAATACAATATGTTTGCATGATAGGATTTGTGGTACGGATAACAGACTAACTGCTTCTGAATCTCTGATTTTACACCAAAGAACAACTACAACTACAGCAAAGGATGATTGCGACAGGCTGCGGGAGGATTTTCTACTTTAGTAGTATTCTAGTCGAAATTTGAAAGTAATGTTGAAGAAAATTCCACAGTAAATATCAGCAGGGGGTTAACTGCTGTTACAGCAGGTACATATATAGCAGACATGCATGCAAAAATCAATCAATATTTTCCATGAATAGCTGTGCATGCATCACCATTGCACACAAATTTCCATATGGGAATGTCTCTTGGATTTCAATTTAAAAAAAAGACTAGAAAAGATAACTGTAGTATTTCCAGCTCTTATTTTACGTCATGATTTTCCATGTTTCTTGTTATATTGCTCTGACATTGAAAATTGGGGTGCCGTCAGAATTCCCACCAACCGGATTTCATTAGAATACTGTAGTTGAAGTAACAGTATAGTATTTGTTACCTGAGCATACAACACTGGCATCTTCATTGTGGCCACAATCATGTCTTCCAAAACCTCTGTGTGGGCAGTCGGAGATGGACTTCTCATGACCAGTACACTCAAGATCGTCCAACCACACCTGACGGTGACCTCTGTCGAAGTGGGACTTGTACTTGACCGAGAGAGCACTCCCACAGTTCAACTCTCGACATGCAACAGTTGCTTCTTCCATCCCCCATCTGTCATCACAAATCGTTCCCCACTGTCCATCATTATAGATTTCCAGTCGGCCAGAGCACCGACCAGTCCCGTTCATCAGCCGAATTGGTTTACTGTCTGTCAGTTGGAAACACAAAAAAAAGTCAAGGTTATGTTTCTTTAGAAGCCATCCAAAACAGCAACTCTAACTATGTAAAGTTCAACACAAAATGACTGATGTCGTTTTAACAGATGGATGACTTACTTGAACAGACAACAATGGCATCAACACAGCTCTCATTGCTTTCCTGAAGTGTGCACTGTGAGAGGGAGCTCTCATTTCCAAAACAGTTGGATTTAACGCTACCAAGTCCAAGTGCCTCTCCAAAATATTGTACTTCAGCCTGAGTGACCGGAGTGCCACAGTTCATCTCTCGGCATACCACGTCAGCGTCTTCCTTGCTCCAGTCACTGCTGCACAGTCTTTTCCAGTTGCCATTGTTGTAGACTTCCACTCTGCCACTACACCGATTGCTTCCTTTGAGCACCCTCACATGTTCTGCAAGTGATGTAAATAGAAATTTAAATAAAATCAACAAATGTTCAATGTTTGCAAAATCACACAAACTCTACTAAAGTTCACTATTAACATATACTCATATTTGTACAAAAAGAGTGTAAAAACTACCATTGACTGTTTTACGGGATGTTATCTGTTGTACTATTTCTTGGGACTGAGCAGTTGCCAGGCAACCAGCAGTAAATGACTGCTCCCAAACTATTCTGCATGCTAATTAAGGAGCCAGGAGTCTCTTTGTTTAGCTTAGCATAGCATAAAGACTGGAAAGCTATTCTAGATCTATCTGATGGTAACAAAAATCTTTGTGTTCTTGTCTGTTTAATCTGTACAAAAACAAGAGCGACAAAATCTCTCAATTAGAATAATGTTTGTGTTAAGCTCATTAAGGGCCTTTAAATCTTTGTGTTGTACAGTAGCATGCACTAAAATAAATATCACGCTTAGTGGTTTTTATACAAAACTGTTGAATAGCGCAAATTACTCCATATTGTTAAAACATGCAATGACTACCCCAGGTTCAGAATATTTTAAAAGGAACATCTTCAATTTTACACATAGAGTTCAGTTAACTTGACATGAGGAGTAGTTTATTAAGAGGAAGTGCATTATGGGCAATGTAGGATCCAGCATTTTTGGAGCTTGACTCATACCTGGGAATGAAAGTCAGGACATCCCCGCATTAGCAGCTTCGTTTTTGACCGCCCTCTTTATTTTAGTGCAATACTAAATTTCAGGACCACAACTTTAAATATTTCACATTCTTTAAAATATCCCTCAACATTATCAGAGCAAAGCTAAGCACTCATGTTGCTTTGTTTGGTTTACCTCCCATCTCTACCTCCTGCCCTTTGCACTTTACATTTGCAGCAGCAGGTCATGTGCTGACCTTGATGTGCTGCAACAACATTACCGCCACAGATAGCAATCATCTTAAAGTAAACCGCAAATTGTCAACTGACAATAAAGTCATTAGGTCTTTGATGCAATAATATGATCAGTTGTTAAAATAAATGCTGCGTTAGCTGTTTTTCTCAACAGCTTTTATTTCCCAATTCCAAGTGACAGTTCCTCATTTCTGGTCTTGTCTAAATTGAGGAAGGGCCTTGTAATGCAATGTTTTGTGATGCTTGATTAAATGAGCTAACTGTGACTTCAGGTAAATACTTAATTAATGTTTAAAGCCAAAATGTAACATTTTGGGAAATACACTTACTTACTCACTAACCTACTTACTGGCGGAGTTAGATCAGAAGATTGATACCACTCATATTTACTTGATAAACATAAAGATACAGCCATATGCTCAGTCTTACCTAAACAGACAACCCCAGCATCTTCAGCGTGGCGACAATTATTTTGCCCAAATGGTCTGTGTGGGCACTTGAGGACAGAAGACTCGTTACCAGTACACTGCACATCATCCAACCAGATCATGCCCTTTCCCTCTCCAAAAGAGGCGCCTTTTTTTGCCTCAAGAACTGTCCCACAGTTTAACTCTCGACAAACCACGTCAGCGTTGGTAATGCTCCACTCATCATCACACACCGTTCCCCATTGGTCTCTGTTGTAGACCTCCAGTCTACCAGAGCAACGCGAAGGCCCGACCAGCTTTATTTTGTTACATTCTAGAAATGAAAAAAAGCACAGTAGCTGTAGTTTGTGTCATTATGAACTCAATAAGGAAAAGTCCCCTTTCATTAAATTGGAGTGTAGAAATCTAAAAATCTAATTAATGCTTGTGTTTTCAGGTATGAAACATAAATAGAACTTACTGACCTGTAAGCAGTGGTAGACCCAACAGACCTAAAGCAGAAAGGAAAATGCTCAGCCCAGAGATTTGTCATGAGTATTTAAAATAATATTGTCCAATAAATTCTGTAACGCTGTAATGTCAGCGTTGTGATTTATCAAATTTGTTACGTATCAAGACAGGCTCTTTGAAATGTACCATGAAGTTAGAAAAATACACACCTCATAATTGTCCAACATCAACTTTGTCAAATTTATTAAAGAAAGGACATTTGAAAAAATAAAAAAACTGTTTAAATCATAAAATGATAATTTTCTACTATGAGACCTTCACTTCTGTTTAGTGCATATTTCTCGTGGTTTCGCGAGCATGCAAACAAACTGTTAACTGAACTCATGTGATTTGATTCAAGAAGTCAAGAAAAGAAATTCAAAAGGAAGAAGTCAATAAAAAAAAAAAAGAAACTTACCTATTGATAGATAATAAACTAAATGTAGTTTTTTAGCAGTAATGAAGATCATATTGTGTCTTCAAAGTAGATCAAAAGCTGTCGAGGTACAGTAGAAAAAGGTATTGTTAAAAAGGGCGTTTCTTCACTGGCTCATTTGTCTTCGGCAGAATAAGAGAAGCTACAGTTGATTTTTGGAAACATTCCAGTTCTTTCCAAAATCTGCAACGGTGATTCAGTAGCCCTCTTACCTTTTAAATCCAACAAGTGTGGGCAGCTGTTTAAACGAGTTCACAATTCAAAATAAAAAAGCTGATCATATCTGAAACATCAGATCCTTGATTTAATAATTAATTTGCATGCAACATAAAACAAAAATGTAATTTTTCATGTTTGAATTTGCTGTATATCATGCGTCAAACCTTTAAATGTTCAGTCCTGGTTAATATTTTGGCATTATTTACTTATATAATGTAAAATATGGATTATGTTGCAAAACAATTCCAGGTCATTATTATCAATACATGCTCATTATGTATCCAAAACCTCTGTTAGGTTACATGCACCAAACGTTGAGCTTTAAAAGGAAATATCATATTTCACAAATTATTTTCTTACCTTAAAAAATAGTTTGATGTCGTTTTTCTGCTCATCTGAAAAACAGAAAAATAATGGTCGGAGCCAACAAAACTTAATTCACTGAGGTTTGTTCCTTCACAAGCGCTCTGCGGGACAGAACCAGTACTTGTCCCACATCTTATAGACAACATGACTCATTGGGAGTGGGAATGGTGAACACTTCCCCTTGTGAAATTCTGAGCCTCAGTCATTTTTGTATTTGTTCACTTCCTATAGATCTCAAAACACTGCATTGTGTCTTCATTTTAAATGTATATCGTGTGGAGAATATCACTACTGCACTTTTGGGGCCACAATTTATGTTGCCAGAAGAACCCAAACCATTCTCAAAGTGCCCCAAAAGTAAATCTGGAACAGCCAGACCCAAAATTAATAATATCAAGGAATGAGTTCATATTTCAGTATAAATAAATGGCATACTTTCACCCATTAACTACTGCTGTTTTGTTTATTTCTAGATAAGTACCATGTGTTATACTGTGTGTTTTTTATTGGTGATGTGTACTGTACTATTTTGCATATATTTATTATGTTATGTACATTAATTCTGCAACACATGTAGTTTTTTCTACTTTTAAGATATCTTTTTTACATCTAGCGAAAGAGAGCAGCAACTTTTGGGCTAACTCTGGCTCATTTACATATATTTTTCTATTGATCAGTAAGCACTGTCCCTGTCAGACTAATACAATGTAATAAATGACATTCACAGCAAGTAGAATACATCTATTGTTATCTGTTGGCCATGGTTATACCTATCTGTTTTGATCATTTGTGTCAATGAATGTATTTTCAATGTTATTATAAGATAATAATAATAATAAGATTGACTATATTGTCCTGAAGGAAATTTGTCTTGGAAACATACATACAGTGTACAGTGTCTGCTGTTAAAAAAACAATACAAATAACATATTGCATAACATACACAGACTGTCGCCAGTCCACATACCCGCACACAGTATCTACAGTACTTGCAAAAGTCTGCCACCAGCCAACAAACACATTTCACACTGCCCATTGTACAACGCACCAGTAGTGTATAGTTAAGATATTAAAAATAAATAAAAATCGGTATTATAGGGGTTAAGCTCTGGCTAGCTTGCCATTTAGGGCTTTGATGGACAGGGGGACAAAGGAGTTCTTAAAGCGGTTGAGCCTGCACTGGGGGACTCTGAAGCGTCTGCCTGAGGGAAGAAGCTGGTATTCAGGGTGGAGGATATGAGTGTAGTCTGAAATAATCTTCTGGGCCTGTCTGATGATAGTTTCATCAAAGACGGCCTGGAGTGTGGGATGCTGTCTGACTCCCATGATTTTCATGGCCCTTTGTGTTAGCCGGGTGATCTGGGCTTTCAGCTGCACACTGAGGTTGCCAAACCAGGCCGAGATGCCAAACCGCAGGACGCTCTCAACTATGGAGTGGTAGAAGAGGAGCAAGACTTTCTGGTTGACACCAAAGACCCTCAGCCTACGGAGGAAGTGTAGCCGCTGTTGGACCCTAGTACAGACATTTTCTACCTGAACACTCCATGTCAGTTTATTGTCAATGTGTATGCCCAGGTATCTGTAGTCAACCTGTGCAATGTTCTGGTCATGAATAACCACTGGTGAGTGGTCTCCAATGTGTTTGGGGTCGAATACCATCTCCTCTGTTTTCCTGACATTGAGGATGAGGAAGTGTTTGTCGCACCACTGGACAAAGTTCTGAATCTCATGTCTGTACACAGCTGTATCCGATGTGTCAGACATGAGACCCAGGATGGCTGTATCATCAGAAAACTTGATCATGTAATTGTTAGCACTGCTGCATGTACATTCATTAGTGTACAGGGTGAACAGGACTGGTGAACTGACACACCCTTGGGGGGCGCCGGTGTTGATGGTCAAGGGTTCAGACAAGGTCCTGTTCACCCTGACCTGCTGGGTACGGTTGGTGAGGAATGAGTGGTACCACTTAATAGTGAAGGGGTTGACATTCATCAACTGCAGTGTATTCAGGAGAACCTGAGGCTGTAGGGTGTTAAAGGCTGAACTGAAATCTACAAACAACAGTCTAGCATAGGCCCTCGGATTCTCGAGGTGTTTAGTCACTAGATGCACTATACTGTTGGTTGCATCATCAGTGCCTCTGCTGTGTGTATGCAAACTGGTAGGGATCTAGCTGTGGGCCTACATCCAGCCGTAGTTTGCTCACCATGAGCTTCTCCATACACTTCATTACAACAGAGGTTAGAGCAATAGGTCTAAAATCATTATTCTCCTGTGGACAGGGTTTCTTAGGGACCGGTATGATGATTGCCTTTTTCCATTGTGTTGGTACAGTGTGAGAATCTAGGGACCTCTGGAAAATGGGGCACCAGGCAGGTGTCAATTCATCTGCACATGTTTTTAATAAGAAAGCAGAGATACCATCTGGACCTGTGGCCTTGTTGACATTGATTTGCTTTAGGACCTTGTTGACGGATTTATGGTCAATCTCTAGCCTGTCAACATCATCAATAGCAATACCATCAAGCACCATGTCACATTCAGCAGAGAAGTCATCATTGTCAAACCGCTTGTAAAAAACATTCAACATTATGTGGTTTAATCTTCAGTTAGTTTTCCTGACATTTTGTTCTTACGGTCCAATTTCATGAGGCTGTACGTGATGTTGCATAACTGACTTGTCTATTCAGCATTTTGGGTTGCTGTGTTTAGCCATCAGTTTGCACGCATAGTGAATTTGCATCCTGTCACCATTTCACAATATGAACTCAAGCACCCTCTTCATGCTGTAGTTTTGTCACTTTATTTCAAATACATCCCGTAGATGCTCAATCACATCTTAACTAGTAAACAACTCCTTTGTTTTCCACATACCGTATGCACAATACACAATGAAGTATTTTTTATCTTCTAAAGGAGAAGAGAAAGGCTCTCATAGAAATGTGGATGGATATTGAGCTGTTCGTTGATGAGCATTTTGAGTTGTGTGTCTGTAAGCTAAACGACATTTTTTACAACAACCCTTTGACTTGTCAAAGTAAGAGAAGCCACAGGTTTTTACTAACGACATTAACAATGACTCTGTTCTACTCAGGTGGCCCTGTTCATCTGTTCACTTACCTACTTGTCTCCTCAAGACTTTAGAATAAAAGACTCTAAAATAGTGACACATTGACCTCCGTCTTCAATCAGGATTCTCTAATGACAGAACTGATGATACTGAGGTTTGGACAGCAGGTTAAGCACATATTGATGTCTGGGTAAATCATTACAGACACAAAGATTTGCATCATTCTCTGATGGGAAATTACCGTACAACTCATCCGGGGAAAGGGGCCAATGAAAACCTGACTGGGCAGGGCGATCATGTCACAAGCAGGATGACCGTCCCACAAGTTCAAAGGCAAGTTAATGAGGAAATCTCAGTTCAATTTCTTTGGATTAAATTACAACAGCGCAAAGGAGAAACAGGTGAACTTTACAATTGCTACATTTATGTTTTTGGTATTCCGGCCTTGAAAAGCAAGACACTTTTTAGAAGTGGGTTAAAAAGCTTTAACGCAGTTGCTCTATTCAGAGAGATACAGGTGTTGAGTGTTTTTATTAGTTAGTCACTGTAAAGCCACGGTGGATTTGATATACTGGTGTAAGATTAGAGTTCAGTTTCTCAACCTCCTTCCTCATGAGCTATCCCCATTAGCTCGCCCCTGTATGTACAGTGACCTCCTCACACATATTCTCTGCTTGGTTGTCTTCTTGTGTTTCCACCTTCGCCTGTCTCTGGAGTCTTTCAGTCCACTTTCCTTATCCAGTCACAATCCCTGCACATAATCCAGTTTATTGTGACTCTGTATGTATGACACCAGATAAACAACTCAAATATGTGCTGACCACATTTTGCTTTCAGTTGCCAATATAGGATTTCTGCATCAGATAAAACAACTCCTCACCACCTCTACATGACATGACCATATGAAAAATACTGAGTTAAATTTACTTAGAAAATTGCATGTTTTTAAATGGCGTTGAGTATAACTCTTACAACCCTGTTGCAAACAGAAAAATGCTGCAATAAAGCACGACAGAGTCACGGAGGGAGGTGAAACATACCTTACATTACATTCAATACATTTAGTCGGTCCAAAAAATCGCAACAAAGTCACAACACATTATTTCACAACACGAGGACACAACTCAGCCAAATAGGAACGTCGTTTGTACATTGATGCCCCCTACATTATTTCAAATAAGTACAAATAACATCCTTTCACATGATGGCACAACATTTAGGGAAGAATGGCTAGTGCATCTGTTTGTGCGTGGCCTTCATGTGTAAACATAAAGGAATTAGTTAACCACCCACCCATGATAATTTAATAAGGACGAGAGACATGCTTAGTGTTGATGTTTGGGACGGAGAATACAGATTGGAGGACGTGTCGGCAGGTTGGCCATGATGTGTCAACCTATGTTCATTTCAGGAGGGCAGTGTGCTCACATTTCAGCATCTGTTTACTCAGCCACTAGGAAATATATACAGAGAAGGGGAGACAGCAGGGGAAGCCGAGTTGAGGTCCGTCTGTGCAGAGCTTTGTAACTTGATTATCTCTGAAAAATAAGCTATAATTTCTTATCTCCTGTACTCAGCCTGATAGGACTTTGGAGTAGTAATCTGGGAAGTGCATCCCTATGACTCATGTGACAGTGATTGTAACCATGCTTTGTCTACAGCGGCCTGGATTAGAGGATAAAGCTGGCACTGTTTTTCATGCCATCAACAAATCCCAAGAAAAGACCAAAACCAACAATTAATTGATCCAACTGTCATCTTCCTTCATTATTTGAAACCTGGGCACTGTCGTTTATTTTGAGTCAATCCCACAAACACCGTCCTGCTGCTGTAAATACTCATTAGAGCACCACATGTGTAATATTCCACAGCTTAAAATAGTCCCTACAAATGCACTATTTACTCCTGTTTGAGTAACATTTGCTAAAAACTACAGTGCCCTGCTGTTATAGGGAACTAATTGGCCTTTTAAGACATGAAACTATATCATTGAAACCTATTTAAAAAGACTTATGGGCTGAGTGCCACAGACAGGTTTATGGAAGTCAGAACGTAAGAGACTGACACATTGTTGGTTTGGATCTTTTTATTGGATTTCTAGACTATAAGATATAAAAACAAAACATATAATAAATGCCACCCAGTCCTTTAATCAAAGTAGTTTGGCAGTGGAATGATACAAGTATAAGGTTTCTTTTGATGACAGTGACTACATACTTAACACGAAGGCTGGCAATGATATTAGGTATCATGTCCATCCCTCATATGATTTAGGATTCTTAGCATTTGGTGTCATCTGCTTTGTGGTAAACATTGTCACTGTCACCTTTGGGAAAGCATCCTCACTCCCACACATGTACACACACACACACAGTTATTTCAGGTTGCTCTTACTTAACACAACCTTCATTAACAGCTATTGATTGAAACAGACACACACACACACTCATACACATACTAAGGCATATACACACACACAATAAAGGTTATAGGTGTGTATTCAGGAGACTTGTGTGCTAGTTCTTAGTTCTTTCCCCATTCACTGCATTGTACATTGACCTAAAGCAGCTGGTCTACCGATGCAAAAGCTGCTACATCTAATGTGCACAGAATTGATGCCACTGCCGGTGCTTGCTGTCACAGTGTATTAAACATGAAACGTAAACACAAATGCATCCATCATGAAGTCAATCCCCTTCTTCTGTGATTAAGTCTATCTGGAGAATCAGACACTTCTTGGAGACTAGAGTGATTGGAGTGATTAACGAGTCAGGAGAGGTCACACAGGTGGAAATCCGTGGGGTCTGATGTTTGGCAAGATGCTGGAGCAGGAGGAACACGTGAGAAGAGGTGATGCAACACAGGAAGCCATGCGGTTTTCATCTTCATATTTTAAGGTTCCCGGGACATCATGTACCAGCGGTTTGACCTCGGCTATGACTCAGAATCCTATTGGGGGAGAAGGGGAAGAGAGATTGAACAACTGTCATCTGCATTCATACATTCTGCACACATGCTATATAGCGAGACATTTCTGCTAGACATGTAACATGACCACACTGAATGTATCTGCAATATCCTGCAGGTTTACGCCAAATCAGATCTCTTTTAACTGACTTCTTTTTCCCATCAAAAAAAAAAGCTGATGTGCATGAAATGCTAATAAATTATAAATCAGACATTTCAGAGGCAGCTTGCAGAAACTACAGCTGCTGATCTAGCACTGTGGCGAGAACTGAGACCTGACAGCAAATCTTGTTGGCTGTATGATTTATCCCACAGAGGCAACGGTGTGTTTTAGTGCATAGCCTCCCTTACTTTCACCGAGGGTTGGGAACTGAGCCCAAGGAATGTGAACACAGTGTTGTCCTCCTTTGACTGGAAGAAGTCTTCATAGTCCTGAGGGGGAAGACAAAAACATGAGAATGTTACATAATCTCTGTTTGAAAGAAGGTTGTAAACATCCCTGCCAAATAGTAACTCCTCTTCTGCTTTTAATACGATTCAGTTGTCATGACATTGCAGAGTAACGTTGGATTACCTTGGCCAGTGAGAGTGACGGCAGGCCGATCAGATAATCTGCCCCACCCATGAAACTGGATTACGACAGGATTACAGAGTGGCGTGCACGATCAGTGGAGGACATAAACTGGCAAGCACTGACGGATCGAACTCATTCACCAGCATAGGTAGCTCAACTTTGTACCGATTTAGGCTGATGTGACCTGTTGTGCATAACCAGCTTGAGCATTAACAATCATTCAAATACATTCTAATCCTGTATTCCTGTGTTTTGTGTTCTGTAATCTTTTGTTATATGCTAAATATATGTCAAAACAATGTACACTTTTTTTGTATTTTTTGTTTCAAAATCTCTCTTTTTTTCTTCCTATAAAATGCAGCAATTTTTTGGATGACTTATTTGCACTAAGTGTCATAAATGTGTCCGATCAAATGTGATTTTGGCCGACTTAAAAGGTACCTTCTGTAGATTTTCACCACTAGTGTCCCTGTACCTCAATGTTTTGATAAGCGGATCCACAGACTGTATCTCACATTCCATCAGTATGTGCAGCATGCGAATCAGTGACATGTTCACATGTTAGGGCTAGATCGGATGTGCAAAATGACTGGAAGCCAGAATGCGTTCCAAATGGTAATTAAAATTAGAGACAAGCATCCATCGTACCCCACAGTAGCGATCCTCGTTGAATATCTGTGGAAGCAGTGGGTTGCCTTTCTCCGGCTGCTTGTCTCTGGGGATGTTTCGGTACATCCAGAGCCTCTGCTCCTCCAGCATGGTGATGTCTACTTCCTGGAAGCTGATCCGATTGGCCTCCAAGAAACCCACCACTGCCTGCTGGTGCTTTTTTACCTGGAACAGGTCGAAAATGGATAAAAGAAAGAAAGAGGGTGGAGTGAAGGACGGTTGGTTATGGAGAGGTGGTGAGGTGGTGACAAATGTACAACCACGTATGCATAATGTCATATTGCCATCATGTACATAAAGTACAGCTGGTCACTGTATGTGTATGGCCTTTCACTCTCTCTTTATATTGCTCTTGGCCAAGCAGTTGGGTGTTTAAAACACTAATTGACTAACGGTAGAATGACACCCATCAAACCAGGGAACACACACGTGGAGTGTACTGTATGTATTCACTGCGTAGCGACTCCTTTGGTAATAGGGACATTAAGAAGGATTATTGATTAGTGGATGAGACTATGTTTAAAGTCGGAGAGCTGACATAATTGTCCTATACAGCATCGTATGCTATGACCTGAGGGCACATCAAAACAGTACTAGATTTCAGAGAAATAAACATAATCATCTATTGATGAATACATCGTTTCTGCAGCTGTGTGTACTTTGTGTACTTCCCAGGCACACGACTAAGTGTTGACTAAAGAGGGAAGACCATGCAATGAACTTTTCCCATTTGTGTTCCATGGGACGGATACGACACAGATCCCTGTGGTATTATCCCTGTACGTGCTCTGGGACGTTCTGCAAGGGAATGAAAGCGCATGACATGCTGAGAGAAAAAAATGAAATACCAGGATAATTTTAGATGACAGAAAACTCCCACGGAATTGAAAGTCGTAAACACAGAGGCACAGTCCACATGTCTTGGAGTTATATGATGAGAATGATGATCGGGATTTGCTCAATTAGCTTAGAATTTGACCTAATTTCAACAGTATTTTGCCTTTTTTTTCAATTGATCTTTTTCATTCACATCTAGCTTGTGTTATTTCTAAATTCCAGCTATTCTATGTTTTTTTTAGAGCACAGAAATCATTCCACATTCACTGTAATCATCCCTTAATGTTTCCCACTTGTAACAACACCTACTTTGTTCATTCATTCTGTTTTGTCTACATTTTTATCATCTCATGCGGTCCACCGCTGTGATGCAAATTCAGCCAATACAGTATGTAAGCTCGAGCATACATTAACATGACAAAAGGGCTGATTATTCAAAACATTCTGGGGACGAGACAGTGTGGACAAATATAAACAAGGTCTTATATTTTGTGGCTAAATGATCATGTATTGTCGATACCCTGGAAACATGTTTCTAGGAATTCTGTCTGTGATGCATAAGATGAATTAGATAATGACTTAATGATATGTGCTTGTATGTGTGTGTGTACACGTCATGTCTGTCCAAACTGTTAGTGATGCTCAGGGCCACAATGGGGCTATTGTTTTACCTTAAAGACAGTAAGAGATTGTTCTGGACTGTCTGTTACAGACACAAACACCCAAACAAGATAATCTGTTGTGTCTTCTCTCTAATGGTGATTTCCTTTGTGTGGCCATAAAACAGGGTTATCTGGACTCTCGCAAGAGAGTAAATGAATTGGATGTTTACTGACTGTCTTTAAAGAGACAAATGTGTCTGTTTGCTCTGGTCAAAGGTCAAGACTCCATAGAGAATGACTGGTCTGCGTCTATGTGATGCAAAGTACAAATTATACGAGCTTCCCCTGAGCTGAAAAGCGGGCAGACTAAATAATGAAAGAGGTCCCCCCCCTGTGAGGGTGAGTGAGAGTGTGTGTCAGGGGATGGATGAGTTCAGATTTTGGTATGCCTGTAGGATTAGAGACAAATACACAAATTACACTCCTAAACAAACACTCGTATTACAGTCTACGAGTATGCATGCATTGTTTGAGAGCACCTTCTGAAATGTAGGGATTAACTGGAGGTCCAGACTAATCCATCAGTCACGGACAGAGAGGGACACGGGCAAAAGAGAGGATTTTGGATAGAAATAAATACATACGTTTCACCTACCCTGAGGAACAAAGAAAAACAAAAAGAATCTGAAAACAAAACATTACCACTAAAAACAATTTTCAACTTTGCACATTATTTGTCAAGAGGAGGGATTGCAATGCTTTCTAAGCAGATCATTTGGTCAGATAATGTGAGGACACATGGTAGTATTTGCAATTATTAAAAACTACATTCATGATAATTACTGGGGCATTAGGAATTAGAACAACAAAAAAATCTGATGAGACTGAACCTGGTACATGTTCACAGAGGAGGGGGGGGGGGTAACCTAATTTACACTTCATTCACTCTGTGGTGATGATCTCCGCCCCACTAATCTGCTGTTGCTAAACTGCGAAATGCTCATTTTATGTAGCGTTTTGATAATTACTCTTCCCTTGATTCTGCACACGTATTCCTGCTTGAGTCGCAAATGTTTTTCAGATTTCCATCTCCTGACTTCACTATCTTCACTGTCTCCCTGCATATCGAATCTCACACTACTATCTCTCTCTTTGTTTTTCAATCACACACACACACACACACACACACACACACACACATCCATTTCACTTGAAATCAGTCTCACCTTCTCTCTTAATTCAATGACTTGCAACTCAATTTAAAAGCATTCACAGTAAATGACATTCACATGAGCTCAACATTCACATAACTGAGCCAAATGGTCGACCTATTCTGGCGTGCATGACTGTTCTTCGTGTACGTGAGAGAGTCTGTGTGTTTTGAATGTACGTGTCATAGGGTTAAAAATAACTACGCTCTTACTAATTTCGCTGCCCTCTTCTAGAGATGGAGCACGGTAAAGTAAACATATTACTCATTTCCCCCATTACCTAGGACTTGAAGCATTCACAGTGTTGTTTGATGATTTTCTGCCGGTACTCAATATCAGCTGGGCCTTCTCAACGGCATGCGCCTGTTGTTTCCCAATAGACACTACAGCACTAGGGCTGGGACTAACGATTACTTCCATTATTGACTAATCTGTACAGTATTTAATTTTTTTGGATTAGCCCATTAATTGCCAAGTCTATTAGATGTTAGAAAAGAGCTGCAAAAAGCTATTTTTCATAGCTCAAAGTGAAACATTTAACTTTCTTGTCTGACTATCAGTCCAAAACCAAATCATATACAATGATTAAAAAATAAGCTCACATGCGAGAAGCTGGAATTATCTGTTGATCGACTACTCAAATGATCGTTTCCGGACTACACAATATCCACAGTAAATGGTCTTTTAATTAAGTATACTGTCATAAATCCGTCTAGTGTATTTCCAGTAAGCTCTTCTGCATATTACTGCTGCTCAGTTGCAGGAACCCCACCCTAGAATCACTCAGGAGGGGAACAAAGTGGAAAGTAAACATCTCACAACACAGATAAGAGTGGAGAACAAAAGGACAGGAGGTTTGTTCCAGAGGTGCATCTCCTGATGATGTCTTCAAAGTAAAATACCCATGTGATCATTATTGGTGGATCTCCTGTCACGCAACACAAATCTGCTGTAAATACTGTTGGTGAATCTAACAACATTACGAACAATAGACACATCTATCGTTTTATAGGTCATAGTTAATGTAGGTCAGGTTATTGTTTGCACACTAAACACGTACTTTGTTCTGGAGGGAGACGTTTTATAATATGTTGTTATATGTTGTCATTACGCTTCTATATGAAGGCCTAATACAGTGAAAAATATAAACTATTTGTTGAAAATGCATCTAACAAAAATGCAACAGGCTGAATTGACGTATGCATTTCCAAGAACACAAAATAAATCAACACTGGGAATTAAAAATGTGCGTCTTTGTTAGTGAACAATCTTTCTTCCTGTCTGAATGATGCTGATTACTCTCACTGATTGTGAACATATAAGTCACACACTCACAGTCGGCTATATTGTCAATATCTCCAACACTCTTGGGCGAGCAGAAATATTTCCACATGCCTTTTTAATACGCCTGCATACCTCATATACAACTGTCAACAGGCTTGAAAACACATTTGCAAAACACTCACCGCTCGCGAGCCGGTTGAGGAGGCGATGTAAACCTTGATGACCATTTTAATCCCAAATACTACGAGTCGACAAACAAACTAGTGGGTGGCAACAGGCAGTGATTATTGCCACACACAAAAGATGAAGTTCAACTACCGACTGTGTTTTAGAAGGGAGAAGACACGCGTCTCCAGTATTTAAACTGAGCCATGATAAATAACACAGCATGCGCGTCTGCAGGCTGAGGCGCTCAAGGACTCTCACTGCATAGATGCAACGCAGACATCACAGAAAACACTGGACTTCCGGTCATAGTCTTCAAAATAAAATAAAAACAGTTCCCGTAGACAAGAACAAAAGTGATTGTACACAATATTGCACAGCTCATCCATAATAATTTTATTAAATTTGTATAGTATGGACCAAATATGAGGTCTAAATGACATCATTCAAAGTCTGCATGTGCTTTTAAGTGAATAACCCAGATTTGTTTTCCCCTAAACAAGCACAATGCATTATTATTTTAAAAAATCACGTTTCTTTCAAAAGTAAAAAACATTTTTACTTCTGCTTGACTGTGGTTAAACCTGGCAACTTGACACCACCTTTTGTCACTTAGCAGCATATCAAATTTCATTCAAATTGGGTGAATTTAATAAGTATGTGCTCTGTCAGTTTGTGGTGTGGATCCAGATCAAGCTGCACTTGCCCTCTCATGTGCTTGTATCTTACAATACATATTGCAGCCAATAAAATAACTAACAGACTTTGTATATACACAGATAATTTGTTTTTAAAACACTGGCACAATATGCATCGCACAGCATGAAGACATTAACAGCAGCTGTGAATACAATTTTAGACTTTGGTGTCATAGTTAGGTTGCATATACGGCATGACATATATCTCAAACGCCAAGCAAATGCTGCTGAAGTGACAGACATTGTGTATGCACACATCCTAAAAACACAATTTAAATATGCATTGCACAACAAGAGTAAGAAACCATGTCCTATCAGTTGGCTAGATAACAGTGCTTTATGACACACGGACTAAGCACATAATATGCGTTGGTAGATATGTTATTCCAACGTTCTCCTTAATGAACACAATGCTAGAATAAACAGATAGCTATATTTATATCACAGCGTGCACCACAGCGCCACCCTGGTATTAAAGGGGTACTGCACCTGCACGGAGTGCTGTGGTTGCCATGGTACGGCGTCAGCGGTAGGACTGGAGCAAACCACCAGGCTTGTCGTGAACCACAAAATAATCGTATCTGAATGCTTCTGACAGTCAGGATTACTCCTTCTTCCTATTTTACTGTGACTAATAACAGGGCAGCGCATTTTTTTAAAGATAGTCATGGCTGTTTCCTAAAAGGCGAACGTCTATGCCTTCTTTTAGCTAACGGTATAGCTAAATTAGCTTAACTTCATGCTAGCGTTAGCGTGATAGCAGCTAACTAGTTGAGTCGTTATGTTGCTAACATTAGCCTATCGAGTTAATTGCGACATACTTTAAACGTAAACCAGAGAAAGGCAGGACGATTTAAAATGATAAACGCGCACAACGGACAGGTTGGTACCAGCAGACACAGAGCAGTAACATTAAAACACATTCCACCTGTTGAGGGAAGCTAGTTTGTTTTGTTTTGTTGCTATGCTAGCATAATAAGCTATCGTCAACAAGTCCGTCCACTTTAACTAACGCCAGTGCGCTGACATGCTGTTTGAAACCTCACCTACTCGTCTCTTTTATTCATGTCTATTTGATAATGTTGCATGTGAATATAAAGCCCACTGAGGTGTGTGGTTGGCCTCACATAACTTACTAGTTAGCCACATTGTAGCTTTTAAGTGGCAGGCAGTGTCACGACAATGCGACTGTCAACAGCAGACGGTCTACTTTAATCCAATCTGTCAAGGGTCACGGAGAGGGGGACGCTAGTAGTATCGCTATAGTAAGTATTTGAGAACACGCTTCTGATTGTATATTTGTTTCATTTGAGAGCTTGTGACTTGACTGCATACGTTTTCTCGTTTATTGCGTTATCAGGAGACAGTAAGACATACGATAAAGCAGAAGATGTGGACGATGGTGCCAACAGAGATGATGGGGATAATATAACCTATGTGGTGAGTGTAAAGATACTCTGATGTTTATACTACTGTACATCCAGGCGTATTCCAATAAAAATAAATACAAATACAGTTACTCACAAAATATTGTCAGAAGAATTCTACATTTGATACAGTATATGGCAAACTATACAAGAATACATAATATGTATACTGTATGTGTACAACCTGAATATAACATGCAACACTACTACATAATTAAAATATCAGGTGAGAACACCTGAACACTTTTTTTTCCCCTCTTCTTTTTCTGTGTTCTTTGACCAGGTGTGTGCGCATGCTTCTTATTGCACTCAGAAATAATACACTGTCTGTTTAATAAGTCACCAGGGCAGATGGGGGCAGGCTACTAATTGGTATGTAGCAGCACTGGTGTTGAGTAGTGATATCATACATCATTCAGCCTCATGGAAATTTCCACCTCATGTGTGTTGTCGCTTAGTGACCAAGACACACAGAACAGAAAACCTCAGAGAAACCAGTTGGCCCCGAGATTTTTCATCTGGTAGCACAATACAAATGTTGACATCAGGAGACTTTTACTGTAAGTTTGATACATTTCTTTCTGAATTTTTGTCTTCAAATTCAACACAGCATTTCTTCTCAAAGTGACATCATGGAATCTGAAAACGTAACTGATCCGTACGAAGACAACCGGGATGTTGATCAAAGTCGCCAGTCACTCCGGAGCACAAAGAAAGATTCCCGAGCATCGTCCTTCCAAAAGCACAAAAAGATCATCCGGGAGATCCGGAGTGACGGTGAAAAAGAAGTCTGTGTCGAGAGCAGATCGAAAACCAGAACCTGGCCTTCGGATCCAGATCGGGACCAGATATCAGATGGAGAGGGACGGAGAAGTACCGGGTCGTTTTACTCGGAGGACTATGAGAACGAGTCTCCTTCGGGCCGCTCGATCTCACCATACTCCCAGTCCCGGACTCCATCCCTTACCCCTCAAAGAGGGGTGCGGTCAAAGAGGATTTCCAACAGCCCATTCTACAAGACAGGTATATAAAGCAAGGACATTGTATTTACTGTCCAGGTGGTGGCAGTGTGAGGCAGACTTTTACACATGGTGGTTTTCTGCAGGACAATTTTTTACTTTAATTGTTCGTAATGAAGTTCCATAGCTCTTAACAACACACACATAGTTTGATACAGATTTTTGTCTTAAGCCTCTACCGTTTAATATGTTCTACATGTTGTGTGTTTCTCTACCGTGCAGGTGGCGTGGGGCGCCGGGGTGTGTCGCGCCCACAGCGTCCAGGTGGCCAGCCTCTGACCCAGCAGCATCGCAGGGGAGTGCGGTCACAAAGCAAGGAGTCTACGCCCCCGAAAGACCTGGACCTGGTGACCAAGAGGATGCTTTCAGCCCGCCTGCTAAAGATCAATGAATTGCGTAACTCCCTTGCTGAGCTGCAACAGCGCACCGAGGAGCTGCAGAAGGAAAATCGAGTTCTCAGACAGGTAGATCCACCCTTCTAGTTAAGTTTTGGTTGAGACGTAAGAAAGGTAGAAAATTCTAATTAAACATCAGATTTTAGTGGCCAATACTGATAGGAAGACATTAACACACATATTTGCAGAAAAACCAATCACATAATCTTTTACCGTAAAGTTCTTCACCATTATCTTGAACTCCTGTGGCATCCTAAAAAATGTAATATTGTCTCTTTTGCGTGCTGCAGCTTCAGGTGCGTCAAGAGAAAGCCCTGCAGCGCTACGACGACACAGAAAGCGAGATATCCCAGCTACTGTCGCGCCACACCAACGAGACCCAGGTGCTGCGCGAGCGGCTCCGGCGCGCTCAGGAGCGGGAGCGGGCTGCCGAGCGCCGGATGAAGGACAGCGAGGAGCAGCTGCAAAGGAGTCAGGCGACGATCACGCGGCTGAAGAAGCTGGTCGACCAGCGAGATCTAGGAGCTAGAGACGAGCTGAGCCGCAGGCTAGACGAAGAGAAGACACGGGCCCAAGAGGCAGAACACAAGATTAAGGTACATTTATTTATACTAAAGCTAGATAAACAATCACTTGCATCTATTAAATAAAACATAAATCATGTATGGCAAAATCTGTAACTTTTTGGATTTTTTTTATCTCAAGATCATTTAGTTCCTTTTTGTCACGCGGTAGCTGGAAAGTGTATTTGTTTACCTGTGTGTGTTTGAAGGAGCTGGAGCGTAGCATGGAGCTGAGCAACAGCAGTTACCAGAGGCAGCTGGCTGCAGAGAGGAAGAAGACGATCAGTGCCCAGGAGGAGATCAGGACTCTGCAGGAGGAGCTGGAACGACTGAACAATAAACTCAAGGTCCATGTATAACAAAAATATACCTCAGAATACCAGCTGAGACAAACTATCTTTATGATTGTGTATGAAAAGCAGCATTGTATGAAATGTTCACTTTGTTGTGTCCTTTTCTTATCAGGAGAAGGAGAGAGAACTAGATGCTAAGAACATTTATGCCAATCGCATGATGAAGCCTGCACTGAGAAAAGATGTCGACAGTGGCGCAAAGCGGAAAAGTAAGGCCTGACTGTCGGTTTATTGGGGGGGGAAAAATTGGGATAGCAAAAATTGTATCTAATATACAATCTGCTTTCCCCCCCCCCCCCCCCCCCCCCACACACATAGTCCCGAGCAGGAGCAGCACCAAGGCCGTTCACACCAAAGACAGAGCGTCTAGTCCTGATTTCCCTACACCTCCCCCCGCCATGACTGATGCCAATGAGTGCAGTGAACAGGCACCTGATGAATACATATCTCTCAAGGTAGAGTCACTCCACTTCACCCCAAACGTCCGCTCTTCTTCCCCTGTCGCTGTTATTTGTCCGTCATTCCCCTCTTATGTCTCTCCCTTATCAATTTACGTCCGCAGGAGTATGACAGAGGGGACAGATGGGCAGACACGGAAGACAGACATCAAAAGTTGGAAAAGCAGAAGAGGAGAGACGGAGAAAGAGAAGGGGACAAGCAGAAGGGGATGGTGAAGAAAGAGGAGAGGCGGCAACTCCACCAGGAGCTCAATGTGCTCGATGAGAAGGCAAAGACACCAGGAGATGGTAAGATCATTAAACAGTGTGTGTACAACAAGTACGAGAAAGCAGTAATGCACTAATGGATTTGTTTTATGTCCACAGGCGGGGAGAAAAAAAAAGAGCAAGACGACAGTAGGAGGACGACAGGAAGTTCCCTGTTGAACCAGGAGGAAGAGGACAACAGGAAGCGCGGCCATGTCCAGGAAGAGGTGGAGAGGTGGAACCAGGGACCTCTGGCCAATCAGCAAGCAGCAGAAGAAGCACGTCGCAAAAAAAAACAGCTGCTGGCTAAGATGCGTGAAATAGACCGCCAGGAACACGGAGGCCAGGACACCATGTTTGCTGAGTCTAGTCCTTCTGAGTTCAATAAGGCTCCCAGTAACCATTCTTCTCCTCGTCTTCCTGAGCAGAGGAACCACACCTCTTCCATTTTTAACCTCGCAGAATCAGAGGAGTCGGCCAGTTTGCGCGGTGAAGGCGGAAGGAGAAGATCAGGCACGCATGGTGGAGCTGCCACAACAGGGACGGGGAAGAGAGCGCCGCGGACACAAATCTCCGGGGACGACTTGGCATTCGGAAGCTACGCGCCTTCTTTCGGACATTCAGCCTCTCGCGGCTCCTCCGGCTTCCCCCCGCCTCCGCCCAAAGAGGACAGGGACTCTGCATTGGAGGCAATAGGTGTGTTTAGTCTCAGAGGGGTGGAGACAGAGACAGAGAAGGAGACGGAAAGAGGAGCGGGGAAGGAGAGGAAGTCCAGCCTCATGCAGCAGCTATTTGGTGCCCCGGCAACACCCGCGGGTGACAGTGGGAGCACCTCCAATCAAATGGAGGTGCTCAACAGTCCTCCGACTACCAACGGAGTGCGATCAAGACGGGAAAGACTGCTCAGCTTCAACTCGGGGTCTTCCACTCCCCCAGCATCCTCCCTCAACACCCTTCACGTCACAGAGAGCAGGCCTACAATTCGTGCCATCGCCTCATTCGATGATGACATAGAGGAACTTACTTTATGAAATAAAAGAGATTGAGTGATGAACAGGGTCAGTCAATTAAAGTCTGAACACCATTGATTTCCCAATACAAATGTCAACACTATCAACAGAACCAAGCAGAGAAGTAAATTAAGTTTCTAAAATACCGGATAAGTCATTTAACTCGCTTATAATGTTTCATGTAGAAAATGTAGATTTGAAGTGATCGTCAAGCATTCAGGTGTATACTTTGCTAATATAGGATTGTTGACCCTTTGTTCTATTTTAACGCTAGTTGCACTTGTACTTACTGTGGAGACGATGGCTTTTTCTGGTTTACAGCATACAGAATCCCTGCAGCTAGAATAATTGTTCTTTAAACAAACACAAACCAAAACACAGGCAGTAGAGTCACAATGACACAGACTTTGGCTGCAAATCACCTTTCGTTGCGTTTCACATGTTTGCGCTTTGCCATATTCTACTGTAATAGTTATGGGTTGCTGTTATTGTTTTTTGGTGTGGGATCCTACATTTCCCTGTGTATCTTTATTTGGACACATTTGATTGTGCAGTCATTTTTGAGTTATGTTAGAGTCCATGCCATAAGAGTTTACCAGTAAGCAATATGACAATCACGTTTAGACTGCCTCCTCGATGTCTGACTAACTATATGATATCATATGAAATGCTGTTTTTTACAATTCTACCAATTTTATATTAATACTGATGAACTCTCCCATTAAAAGGAAGATGTCATTGACCCCATAGAACATTTTTTATTTCCTATAATCAAATGATTGATAATTAATAGAAGCTCAATGACAGTTAGTGTAGTTGTGTCATATTGAATCAATCAATTCAATATTGTGTTTTAAGAGAGAAAACAAAAAGTTTCTATTTGATTTACTTGACTTGAAGATATTGTAAAACAGTAAATGTAGATATATTTCCAGTTGGGGGGCCCTTGTCCCCTGCCCTGATATTACTTATGTGATGGCAGCGCTATCGCTCCAGCAAGCAATCAGCACTAATACAAATCACCTGTTGCTGTAGTAGAAGCAACAAGCTATACTGATGTGGACAGAAGAAATGCTCTTTATTTATTTAAGTTCTTATAGACGTACATTACGACGTACAACTCTTAATTTGGCGCACACACTGCATTGGTATAAGCTGTAAAATTGATACTTAATAGAAAGGAATAATCTCACACATGTACATTTTGACACGTTTTTGAAGAGCTCTTTGTATTTATTCTGGCAAAATGTGTTTTAGTAAACTCACGTGTAACAGATGACGACTTTGATGTTAATCGGTCTGTATTTATGTATCGACTTTTTTCACATTTTGTACTAATTTCATTGTTACAAAAACTGTGTTTGTTGTCGTATTTCATTGAATTAAAAATAAATGAAAGTAAGAGTGAAGATGTTGTGCTGTCATCAGAACTGTGGCGCACTTGCGGAACAGAACGCAGAACGCAGAACACAGAAAAGAACACATTACAGTGTTAATGCGGCGGGAAGTCTGATAGGGATTCCTAGGACGTCTCCAAGACACCAGAACCCTCCCGCCCCTCCCTCCGGCAGCTCTGCTCAAAACAAGTGGACCGTGGAGCTGCTAGGGATGAGAGAGAGAGAGAGAGAGAGAGAGAGAGAGAGAGAGAGAGAGGAGAGGGGGCTCGAGATGGTCTGCGCTGATGTCGCTGCTTAAACTGCAAGTTGGACCGCAGCAGGAGGATTCTTACAAGGTAAACGAGCCACACGCAGTTAGAATTACCGTATTTTAAGAGGATGCCGGTGGTGTCTCACCCTGCAGCACGGTGTCAGAAAAGCAAAACGAGGTTAAAATGAGTGTCCACGTGAAAAACAATGCGAACGAGTAAATTACTTGGTATTATACTGTAGCCATAGCATTGTATAATTTGTTTACAGAAATGATGCAAGGCTATATATAATGAGGAAAACAATGACAAGTTGCTACATGTTGCCTTTTACTGAAAAAAAAAACCTGACTTGCATGAACAAAATGAGAATAATTAGTCAAGTTGACCACGACTTTATATTCCGACGTCACTCCTTGATGGGCTCGGGAAGGAATAAAATATTCAAGTTTATGTTAAAGTCGGGACTCTAGAGAAAGCAGATATATACTGTAGTCAATGTTGATGTTTTTTTGCCCATAACAATTTATTAAAGAGAAAAAAATGCCATTCCATAAAGCTATGCAGACATGCGAAGTTTCAGGTTGCATTATAGTAATAAGAGCTGTTTAACTTCAGGTTATTGTAATAATGGCAGAAGGAATCATGTGTGATGGTAACAAAGAAGACAGTATCCATAACTTTAAAAAAAAGTTTATTAATCTCTTATTTAAATTGACTTTGAGTCACCTGCTGTAATCCTGTTGATCCATATGGATAATGCTCACATTCTCATGTACTGTATACCAGCACAGATTGAAAGTTAACACCTTTATATGGAGATGCACACTAAAGCCTGATTAGTGACTCTGCCCTTTGTTAAGCAGACATGTGCCCGATGAGAGAGCCAGACTCCTGAAGTTCTTCAGCCTAAACCAGGTTTTGGCATCCCATAACAACACCACAAAATACATTTTTATTGGTGCGGTAACGCTGCAACTGCATGTTGCTGAGCCATCATATTCTGCCGCCTCAAAGCCAGAGGAATGTACGGGTAATGCTGGGTGGGTTGGTTGCCAGTTGAGTCATTTGGATAATGGCGATAAATGCTTTTTTCCACCAAGATTTGCCCTTGTTTGCAAGACTCCGTTTGATATTCAGGATGTATATTTTGGCTTCCTTAAGACAAATATCTTTCAGCTGGACTATTCAAAAGTGGCCGTGTTCCCCAAAAGTGCCTCTTAAATGATCGAGCAGCCAACAAGAGGCTGGTTTGGGCTTTTTGCTAAACCCTTTATGTCTTTATAATTGTGATCACAGCTCAATATATAAGCTAATATGCTTACACACACGTTTCCTCCCCCCTCTTTCTAAACCTCTTGGCTCTGCAGTTTCTTTTCACAATTTGAATCAATTCCTTACTGTACATACAGGGTCCTAACAAACTCCTAACAATGCACGTGGCATGGGTTTATTTTCCTCCTCTATTGGTCTGCTGTATACATTGTGGTCTCCAGAGACAGATTCCAGAATAAGGAGAAGATCCATTCCCGTGGCCTTCGTGCATTACAGCAGCTACTCTTCACAGTCAGAGGTCTATTTTACAAGCCTATCATTAGATACAAGGGCAATGACTTCACTGCTGGTCTGCTGTGCCCATTATGGAATAACTGAGCACTAACCACTTACTGAGTGCTTGGAGACTTTGTAGAAAGGAGGACACTGGGCAGAAAGTCTGCTTTTGCTGCCGCTGTTATGAGTGTGTGTTTGCTAAATCCTTTAAGAGGCCACATTTAAGATTTCCTTTGTGGCTTAATGTCCTGAGTTAGTCTTTCCTGTGGGCCTCCAGAATCACTCCAGGGTTTCTAAACTGGCCAGATAAAAAGATACTGAGATATTTGGATGCCATATTTTGAGGTGTAGCTAGATGTAATTGTGTGTGGATGTATAGCATGATAGAAATCCAGGTTCCTTTGAAAATATTATGTTATATATACATTTTTTGCGATGGTGGATGGCTTTTATGGATGGCGGGTCCACCACTTTGGTCCAGACTAAAATATGTTAACTATTGGATGGATATATCTAAATCATTTGAGATGAAAAGTGTGAAATTTAGATTTCTGGTTACGTATCTTGAAATAACAACTTTGGTTTATGGACAAATACCTGCAGAACTATTAATGTTTCCGCTAAATAGCAAATGTTAGCATGCTAACAAAATAAACTAAGATGGTGACCATGTTTAGCATTGTCATTGTTAGCATGTTGATGTTAGCATTCAGTCAAAAGCACATGCTGTGCCTAAATAAAGCCTTACTTTACAGCAACTGACCCTACCCGTGTCTCATGAAGAGTACTTAAATATGCCCACAATGTTCAGGATCTGTAGTTTTTTGAAACATGTATTTGTTGCATAGGTTTATAGCTGTCAATAGAAGGGTTGCTGGAAAAGAGCAAGACTGTCAGTCGTTGTGCCGTACTGCCAGTTGTCTGTCACAGGTTGTTTAAGGCAATAAAGCCCTGAGGATAGGAGGTGTTAAATGGCTGACTCATATCCAGTGCCTGTGTCGTTGCTAGGGAAACAATTTGTTCCTGTCAAACCAAAAACCCTGGATGTACGTTCCCGCAGTGTGCTGAGAATTATTTGATATGTTAGAAGCCAAAATGCTCGATCTTTTCAGAGGGTAAGAACGCTCATCAATCTGTCTGAGATATATAGTCTAGCCAGTCATATAACGGTGTCTGGCCACAGTTGTGGTGCAGTCTTGCATGTCAAATGTCACGTTAGTTTTGTCTTTCTGTCGGTTGGATGTGGTTAGTGGTGGAGTCAGCAAATGTTTCACAGCGTGCTTCTTCTCTCCTCTGCAGATCTAAAGATGCTCGGCCTTCAAAGCACCAAAGGAGAAACAGGGCACTTCTAAAGATTGACTTTCCTGACAGTAAAACCTACAACAATGGTCATTTGTCACAACGAAAGAGGCCACCAATGAAAAGCAGATATCGTTATCTATTTTTATTTTGACACAGCTTTTTTTATTTATCAGATTAGTGATGGCTACTCCCTCGGCTCCTCAGATTATTGTGGAGAAGAACACAGTCCCGGCGGGAGCAGAATGTGGGGGAGACGTGGATTTGCCTACAGACGACCATCTCATGAACTTGAAGGCGTTGACCGAGAAGCTAAGACTGGAAACCAGGAGGCCTTCCTACCTGGAGTGGAAAGCCCGCCTTGAGGCGGAAAGCTTCGGGGAATCAAGTAGTGTAAAATCCCCGATCCAAGTGGAGCCTGAGGGGAACGTAGTCAGCCCCGCAGAGACTGTCGTGAAGTCTGATGTGATTCAGTGCAAGTCAGGTGTTCTGAAAGGATTTGAGAACATTGATGAAGCTCTAAGTTGGCTGAGGAGAGAACTGGTGAGACATTACTCAAATTATTTGCACAAATATATCATCTTTCTTTGGATTATGGAGCAGTTTTCTATAAATTTGGCACCTCTAAAAAAAAAAAAAATGTAAAAATAACTTAATACTTGAGATTCAAATACACACTTTCATTCACATTTTTAATTTGAAGAGCGTTATAATTTTGAGAATAGAATAGAAATAACTTCCTGCTACTTAGCTAATTAGACTCCAGCAACGGGCACAATGTCCAATTAGTGGGCAGAAGAATCCCAGTCACATTAGTGAGTGAGATTGATTGGGGACACTCAGGCAATAGCATCTGACATTTGTTACTCACAGTTTCTGCAAGTGTTATCATTCTTACTCTGCACATTCACCCGCGGTTCATAGGCTTGGACCGAGCACGCGAAGAGGCACAGTCAGAGGCAGAATAATCCTACTCGCACAGTATGTGGCCACGAACGTTTTGCACAAAGACAGTGGACGAGAGAGAGAGAGAGAGAGACGATTATGATCTCTGCAGAGATGTTTGCACAAAGACAGGAGGACACGATGGCGATACAATTGAGAGAGCTTATGAAGAGAAACGTGTTTGTGGATGTCCCACTGTGAGCTTTCTTTTTAGATTTTGTTACACAATAAGGACCTGAATGCGTGGCCCTCCAGTGAATCTAGATCATGTGAACTACGTGTTCGTTGTTGTTGGAATCACACAATAGTTTTGGGAAGTACGCTTATTCACATTCTTGCCGAAGGTTAGATGAGAAGGTCAATCCCATTGTCATGTCTGTGCAGTCAATATTCACCTTCAGCCAGACAACGATTAGCTTAGCTTAGCATAAAGCCTGGAAGCAAGGGGTAACAGCTAGCCTGGCTCTGCCCGAAGGCTAATTACCACCCTCCTGTAAAGCCACACACCTCGTGTTTGGAGTTTTTCCACCAAGTTGTCAGATGTCTTAAATGTAATTTTTTGGTATTTTCACTGGACCAAAACATTATATTATAAACATAAAAATTCTAGTGGATTAAGTCATGAATTAATCAGCAATTAGTTTGAGCTGTTTTCTCTCTCTCTCTCTCTCTCTCTCTCCGTCAGACTGACATGCGCTTGCAGGACCAGCAGCTGGCGAAGCAGCTCATGCGGCTCCGCAACGACATCAACAAGCTGAAGATCGAGCAGACGTGCCACCTGCATCGCCGGATGCTCAACGACGCCACCTTTGGCCTCGAGGAGCGGGACGAGCTGTCCGACCTGCTGTGCGAATGCCCGGTCACGCCGGGCCTCGGCCTCTCGGCCCCGCTGAGACTCATCGGCGTCACCAAGATGAACATTAACTCCCGACGTTTCTCCCTCTGCTAGTGGCAGTTATGGCATTCAGGCAGAAAATCCCCCCCCCCCCAAAAAAACAACAACAACAGAGCAGCCTGTCTAATACTATCCTTGCTCCAGTGCAACATGGCAGTCCTGGCCATTTGTGAGATTGTGGTGAAATCCTCTTGACCACGATGTAGTGAGGATGAACTTAGATGTAACGTCTGTTTTTGCAGTCCCTATAATCAAAGAGAGAGATTTAGGTAATGTGTATTATTTAGAACGAGTGCAGTAGGTACATATACTGTGTGTTTTCCTCTAGACTATACATGGCTTTGGCAGCTATATACAGAAAACCACAGCAGATTTTAGACCTTTAGGCCATCATGACTTGAAACAGAATACTTGCTGTTTTTAAACTACAGTGAAGCATCTCAAGCTTATTCCTGTCCACTTTCTTTTAACCCTTATCAGTTATACTGTCACCAGTTACCCTATATAGTATATTTCCATATACTTTGGTTGTTTGCTGGGGCTTTCGAGGTTTCTGTGGTATTCTCTCTGTACGATGTTTTCAGTGTGGAAAGAATATTCTTCTTTCCACGTACTGCACCGTAATCTAAATGTGTTGTGCTTTTCAAAAGAAGCCTTAATGTTGATACAAATTGTACACTAAGTGCATATTTGTGTTAGCGAGTAGTATTGTTTTTTTTGTATGAAAATGAGTTATTCTTTGTAGCTATTGTCATAATGGACTAGTTGGTGACCTCACAATGGTTTCCAGTAATTTGCTGACGTCTGCTCCTTAAAAGTAAAAGATGTATTAGCTCTTGGCCGGAGCTCTGCCCTTTTGATGCCCTAATTGTTGAGTTCCAGCCAGGAAGTGGCTATTTGAGATGGCATTGTTTGTCTGAAAGTTTAGTTCATGGCTAAACATTAAATTACACAAGTATGTGGATCTTGTTATGATGAGATCTAACATTGGAGGCAACCTCTCATTTTCTTTGTGGGGGTCTGCAATTTGAAATGTGAGCATATGAAAGTTAAGTGACCTATAGTCCTAATGCACAGACCGTGCAACAAGAAACTGAGTTTCAGGGTTGTGGCCCAGATTTAATACAATCTGAACAAAACCACAGCTTTAAACTCACTGCCTCACCATCCAATTTGTTTTCCACAACAGTGGTACCGATAAAGTTGATTGCCTCTTATAACAACCACTGAAATTACAAGGTTAATACTGTGTCTACACAGCTCAGACTGCTTCAACATTTGTCTCAGCAGTGTCCCATGAACAGTGAGCCACAATGCCACCTGGCAAGAAAACAACTAGTATGTCAACATGATCTTGTGTTACTGAGCCCAAAATAGACTGGAACATACCGTAATGCTGGTTTGGTCAAATATAATACCTTAAATGGGCCATTGTTAGTGCTAGTATGATTACACAAATGTACTGGAAATAAATAAAAAATCAATTGAAGACGTATGCTTTACTTTTTCATTCTTTAATTGGCAGAACAAAAATCTCACCTATGTTTCCTTGTGGTAAGTCTTTCATTAGAACACTGTATTAAAGGGCTCACTGAGCCATGGGAGGAGCCAGCAGATGAGTCATGTGCAATTAAGAAGATGTGGATGTGATTACCCAACATGTCAAAATATTCCTATAAGCTTTGGAAAATGGAACAAATTGGGTATCGCGCACCATTTCCTCACGAGCCTCGCATTTTTCTCATTCTCATTCATTGTTCCTAATTCCTTTGTTCTGCAAATAGCCGTCATCTGTGCACGCTGCATTAGGCCTTGTGTAAACATTTGGGGATGACCGGGGCCCCCACAGGTTGGGGTGGGGGGGGGGGGGGGGGGGAGAAGACATGAGCATGGGGGTCATGTGTTTTTCGCATGTGACAGTCTGTGTAACCCTGCGTCTCTCTCCATCTGGAGGGCCTGAAGTGGAGATGTTCATGCATGAGCTCCAGCTCTATGTGGGCTTCACTGCTGAAAGCAAATGTACACTAAGTGCATTAAAATGAAAATAATGTGATAAACATTGTGCAACAATTTTTTTTAAATCCAAGAAAGTTTGTTCCAGAGTCCCTTGTGCTTGTTTAGATTCCAGTTCTGCATAACAGCTGTCCCTGGAGTCTGCCGTTTTCATAATTTCATGCCTAAACGATCTCATTTGCATGACAAAATGACTTGAAAAGGCGTACAAATCAGACGCCATCTCTGCTGCTGAAGCATGAATACCACACACTGTATCAGAGGCCGGCGTCCTGATGCAAAAGTTTGGTTTAGGATGATTTGGGCAAAAACAATGCATCTTAAAGAATGATGCAGTCTATTGCTACCTTTTGTCTGACAAGAGCCGTTTTTCTGATGTTCACAAGAATGTAGCAGTCATCCTGTTCCAGGAACGTAACAGATGCAACACCAGAGAGATTCGGTTCTCACCACGGACTGAGCTGCAGACACAGCCATGATTGACTGGCAGCAGCCTCACCAAGGTGAACCGCAGGGTGAGACATGGCGAGAATCCCAGACGGCGTCTTCACGCCGAGCCTTTGTGTAGGAGTGTCTCGGTGCGCTCCATTACAGAGAAGATTTGCTGTAAGGACGAGACATTTTGAGACCAGCACATGTGGAAATAAGAGCTGAATCAGACATTTTGCAGAGGCTTAAGTTTGACCACACAATTAAACCCCCGGAGTGTCGAGACACTGATTCCGACTGTGTCGGCTGTTGAAGAAAGATGTATAAAAGGTCAGGGGAACACGTGTCCTGGACACGTATTAAACATGTCCTTAAGCTGAAAATAGCAGGTAGACCACAGCTTTCCATGTTGGATATTAATTTGGGGGAAAGCTCCTTGCTCGCAGTTTCCTTTTCATTTTGGCTTAGGCTTCGTACTCTGTGTGAGATTTGGCTAGTGGGCCTTGAATGTGAATCAAGGGTTGCCTTTTTTGTATATATTTGAATCTATATATTTTTTGAATTAGTTTAAAATTGCATTAAATACTATTTTAACGGATATTTACAGTTGTTGACTTTGCGTGTCGATCATCATCTCAAACAACCATTTTCCCCACCCAGTGTAGTCAGACATCTACATGTTATGCTTATTCGTGGTAAACTGGAATATTAAAGTTGTCAGATATTCAAAATTTCTATCGTAACAGGTAGCATTACCCACAATGCATGCCTCTGTGTTTCTCAGGTGGCTTTCATGGCAATCATGATCTTCTCGATGAAACAAGTAAATGAACGCCTCTCTTCTTCATGACTCACGACCATGCAACGTGATGGGAGGCACTACAGGGGCTGAAGTCGTAAAGATAATTGGCGACGTCTTTATAAAGCAGCATGGGATCTTTTAATGCCTTAATCAGACCGACTGATCTATTTAATAATTACATGTTGCAATCGAGGCACCGAGAGGAGTCATCCTGCTCTAAAAACTGGATTAAGAGGAGAATTTACAGGAGGCCAATTAGGAGTTCACCAAGCGCTGTGAGAAAGCAGACACGGTCCAATTACAGCGAGACCATGTCAAAAATAATCATTTACTCTCCCTCTGCTCCACAACAATGACGCAACGCTGCCGTGAATCAACCACAAACAGTTCGCTTGTGTCACGAGAAAGAATGCGTCTTTTCTCGGTGAGATCATCGGCTTCGTGATGATCTCATCCTTCTGTTCGAGGCAGACGGTGTCTCAAGCCAAAGTGGCCATTTGAACCCCAGGTGTAGTGTTCCTGTCTGTGCTCCAGTCTCACAATAAACACGAGGCAACCTATTCCAGTCCTGTACTTTTAAAACTTCCTGAGGAAACTCCTAACGGTAGATCTGTGAAAGTCTGGAATGTGCTCAACTCAAAACTGTCCCGCCAATTTCTCGTCACTCAAGACTTACAAAACTAATCGCCAACTTTGAGGGGCAACATCTGGCATGATTGCTTTGATGTAACTCAGACTGACGTTCCACAGCAGCTTAAGTGCATCCAAGCAAATGATCAGCCAGAGAGGATAATAGCCAGATTAAACTTTCACCCCTTGTGAAGTGACAGTTTCGCTGTACGAAAGTCAAATGGGACGAGGAGGCCAGTCTCATTTAAAAACTGCTCATAACGCAGCAGACGGGTGTGAAGGATAACAATCAACAAAAAGGGATTGTAAAGTAGCCGTTATTTAATAACCATGATTTGCTCAACAACTGTAGTTACAGTTCATAATTACCAGTCTGTGTGTGACAGACAGTTGGCAGCAGTACTGCAGTGTAAAGGCACAATGACAGATACATGTAATGTCACAAGACAAGATGACCTGCATGAGAACAAAAATAGATGTACTTCAGCCTAAATGGCTTTGTCAAATACAGTCCCCATTCAGTCGCTTTAACCGAGTGAGAAGTTTTGTTTTTACAGCATTTCCTTGGTCAGTTTGAATAAGGCAAAAATATATATATATATATCAAAATGAGTAAACAAAGGATCGTGTAAAACAAAGTGGTACACAAATCTCATTGGAAAAACAAAATATAGCTAAATGTTACACTCTCAACAGAATGTGAAATAAATGAAAATAAGCAAAGTCCTCCTGGTGGATGAAGCCGAGTGACCTATAGTATAACGATAGCACAAACACGCACAGCCTCAGTCTGAACCTTCCAAAATGTGGACTCTGGTGGATCCTCCAGAGTCTCTGAAGGTATTCAAAACAGATATTCGCTACATTGCTGACAGCCGTGGCAGATACTGCCAATAAATGAGCAGAAAAATCAAAAACAAAAAAAAAGACAAAAGAAGCTGTGAATCCCTCCGAGTTGCAAAAATAGCCAACTGACTGCTTGTCACCTAACAGATCTGCATAAGTGCATTTGTTGACTTCATGTTTTTGTGGTAATAGGTTGAGGTTTTCCTTGAGTGCGTAGGGAAAAATGGAACGTCCTCTTGATAATTAGAGGAAAATACAATTAACCAAAATCTTAGGTCAGTGCTCAGGACCCCCTTCATCTGATCTGCTCAGCTCATGCCTACTGTTCATTAAGAGTCCTCCGCTCCCTTTATTCACCGCGTCAGGGCGTCGCTCCGTCCTGGTCCATACTGCAGCCGAGAGCTTCGATGTCATTGCTGATGTCGGTGATCATGCGGTCCCATTCGTCCCCCTCGGAGGCCTCCTGGCCCTCGTCCGAGGCGGCGCTTCCTCCCGCCGCTCCGTTGCCGTTGGTGGTGGAATCGGAGGCGGAGCTGGCGGTGCGCCGGTAACGGCCGAAGCTGTCCGTGATGATGCCGCGGCCGTCCTTCACGCCGATGGTCTCGAGGAAGTTCTCAAAGTGCTGGCTGTCCTTCTCTGGTATGAAGGGACGCAGGCCTGCGGGGGGGGGGCACATTGTAACGCATACGGTCATGGCATCAAGCCCATATTTACACGTAGGAGACAAGACCATCGTTTCTTAAACACAGTGGGCGTACCAAGTAGAAGGAACTTCCTGCTGTCCCCGTAGAGTTGTCGCAGGTTAATGCAGAACTCGTGAATGGAGGCCCCGTTGCGGTATTCGTGAAGCAAGGTGGCGAACTGCTGGATCTCCTGCGATGATAGTTTTGTCCGCAGCTAGAAAGGGGGAAGAAAAAGGTAGTGAAAGTCAAAACGAGAATGAATACAGCTTGAAAAGAAAATACTCAAAGTGACGAAGAAATCATACTGTGGTCATGTAGTCCTGCAGCAGCTCGGCAGCCGTGGTGCTGAGCTCTCCTTCGCTCGCGGTCTTGGTCTGAGGGGACGCTGGGGTCGATGCTGACGGAGAGTTCCCTTCTGCCTCCATAGAGGCCTGAAACGGACTGAGAGAAGAACGCATCCTTCGTAAGTGACGAGCAGAAGTAAAACACTTTCAGAAGTGTGTCAAAATCTTTCTGGATCACTGTGCCCGATATAGAATCATCGAGGTACGGCTCTTCAGCTGCGGACTTACAATGTGCCGGCTTCTTCTTCAAAGGCCTCCTTAACATCCACTTTGCTTGAAGAATCATCTGAAGAAAAAAATAAACAAAAAAAGTACTATTAAGGGTTCATATCTGACCTAAGTTGTGAGAATTCAGTAGCTTGAGAAGAGGGTAAAACTCCACAGAGTAAAGAATACACAAATTTGTTTTCCCTCTAGAGAGCCAGTCTGTATTTGCTTTACCACTGTAAAGAGAGAGGTGTCTGGTAGGTGTAGTTGCTCCATCAAAAATGGCTCTGTCCAAGAAGTCGATGGTTGATTCTGTGTAAACGATCTGAAAGACCTGGCTGAGCAGAAGACACAGCTCCTCCGCTGCTGCCTAAGAGACAACAAATAAGAGTTTACAGTCAGTGTTACGAGCTGGCAGTCGTCTTCTTCCCCGAAAGAAACGCTCCAGAGGGAACCTTTGAGAAACAGCACAGCAGGTGGCTAGGAGACAACATCTCAACTCATTAAGGATATCTCAGTAAGATCATTTGGTGTGCACCTTGGATCAAAAGGTTTTGTTCCACCTGTGAAACCGAACTTAAGAAAGAAACTCTTGTTACCTTGTTATCCACGGCCAGCACAAGCAAACAGCAGACTTCCACGAGCACAGCTCCGCTCTCCGATAAGGAGCTCAGGGTCTGAGACTTGTTGAGGTCAGGACACGAGCTGGGACAAGGAGAACCTCCCGACTCCTGGGCTGAAAAATGGCACACAGTCAAATTGAATTACTCAAATTGTAGCCAAATCAACACATTTTCACACTTTAAATGTTTTTTTTTACCTGTTTTGATGACCACAAGGTGCAGAGAGTCGTCCCTTATGTAGGAGACGGCAGCGACATCGTGGATGGGCACTCTCAGGATGATGTCTTCTCCATCGCGCCACACGAGCTTTATGTTGTACGCCGACAAGCTCACCACTGCATCCTGCTCTGACGTCAGCTGGCCTGCCAACTGATGGGACTTCTGAGAAACAGAGGCATGCATTGTGGGTAATGCTACCTGTTATGATAGAAACTTCAATATCTGACAACTTTATTACTTCAGTTCACCACGAATAAGCAGAAGCGTTAAAGCTTTTATCAACTGTAGTCCCTCTTTGCATGAAAGAGAACTTATGTGTGTGTGTGTGTATATATATATATATATATATATATAAGGAATTTAATTGAATATAATGAATGATGTCAGTTATGTGAAAAACTAAGAAAAAGAGAGCGCAACCTACTGATGGACCATGTTAAAGAAACTTACCCGTGCATTGTCAATGAGCTGCAACACTTCAGTGCGACTTGATGGGTTCAAGTATCCTGGAATGGATGTCAGCTGTCCCAAGTACTGGACAACACAGAACACAATGTTTTACTTTAGAGTTGTTTTATGCATGGGTAGGGACTTTGTGTAGCTCTCTGCCAGTCACACTCACTTTGACTTCCTTCTCAATATAGTCGTTAAGCAGGATGTCAGGGTCAATGCGGTGGTCGGGCTGAGAGAGTGAGAAGGTGTGGAGTGCCCTGCGCTCGGTGGCCTTCTCCTGGGCCTTCTTGTCTCTCCCCTTCTCTCCTTTCAGGAAGACTCGCTTGAACGGAGACACGATACCAGGCTGGAGAATAAAGACAAAGACAGCGGAGTTGAGAGACATCACAAATTTGTGCGTATATAACATTTCAAACACTCTAAATTAGAAACCTTTGGCGTTATCCGTTTCTATGCAATAGCATATTACACATATTTACAGGAGTACTCATATCCATTGAAAACATATGATGTAGTTGCACTCGTACTTGTAATTTCTGCTGACCCTGCAGGAGTAAGACACAGCAGATGTACAGCCCTCCGTGTCACCCAATATGTGTTGCTCAAATGTCAACAATAGCATGTGCACATCGAGACAGCATTTTGCAACACTGGATGGGACTTGCAGTGGAAGTCAAGTGTACAACATGACGTATAATCACATCGTAACATTCGAATCAAGAGAGAAAAAGCTTTTCTTAAAAATGTCCCCGAATACACATTATAACCTCATCAAATATATAATACTTTACCGCTTGTATCAACTGGTAAAATGTCAACACTAGCTCAGTTAAGTGTGCTTAACTAACGCCTTGATCGACTGTGTCCACGGCTTCATGTTTCTAGCTCAAAGCCTTTTCTTTTTTTTTCTTTTTTTAAAGCCTACCTCGTTCTCCATGAACCCTCTCGCTAGAGTCGCCGCCTGCGTGGCCACTGATGCTGCTACGCTCCGGCTAGTCACCTGTTCAGTGTTCACACACATACAGTGGCAGCTGCCCACTTGTGACAGACACACAAACGCAGTGAGGGGTGTGACTCCCCTCACAGAGGAAGGGAAGTTTCCAACAGGAAAGGGACTCGCCACAACTTCCTGTGATGAGACGCGCGCGTTCGTGCTTGCTTGCTTGCTTGCTTTGACATATTGAAACCGCTTACAAAAACAGTGACATCTCGTGTCGTTTTCAAAACTGCTCCACAGCTGTTGACGACATGCAAAGAGGGGGTGTGGCGAGCGATGAATCACTTCTGCTCCAGATCTTCACATCGTATTGTGATGGGACGATTGCTGCCTTGCGTCAATCGACCAGGACTCGGCTCTGCAGCTGAAGGTCCACATACACATCGCCGCTAAACCACAGACACAGGAAGGTGTGTTTGACTCCTTCACTGTAACCATATTTTGGTTCCTGACATTTGATCACAGACTTCAGACTCCATAGAACAGCACGACCTACGACCAGTGCATTATTTAACAGTGCATAGCTCGTGAAGACAAGTGCATTAACATTTTATGGCGTATCCTTGTGAAATGTGAGACCAGAGCAAATTCCCTCGAGAGGAACAAGTGCCTTTTTTGGTGAAAGTCTGTTTACAAAGATACATAAGTGAGGATGATGTGCGTCTTCTTTGTGCAGTGATGGACATGCTGACAACAAGGGAAGGTGGACTTTCAGACTTTCTTACACTTCAGAACAACGCAGGAAACCTTGGAGTTTGAATATAACAGATTCCTTAAGTTCTCCAGATACCTTTGACAGCTTACAGACTTTACAGAAGTTCATACAAAATCAGTTAGCACAGTGAAAGTAACAATATCATATTATATGACGAGGCCTGAGCTTTCACTTGAACCTGTGTAATAATAGAATAGATTATCAAAAACACATCAAATGCTGCTCATTATCACCACCAAGTGGCACATACCAGAACATTATGCATTGTTGACACCGATGCCTGAAAGTAAAGATGAACAGTAGGTGCTGAACCTATAGCCGGTTTCATAAAGCTGAAAACATGAATTACTGACGTTAAAAAGGCTAAAAATAAGTTTTTTTCCACTATTTTAAAAAGCTACAACGCTGCTAGGCAAGTGATTAAATGTATTTTCTTCCATTTTGTGACCCCAAGCAGACCACTGATCATTAGTAATAAAGTATTACGGAATGGAAGTTTTAAGTGTTTGCCTGATCAAACTATGAGCAGAGATTGGGTGAGTTAACATAGCTGACAAAAACATTTCCTTGCCACAACAAACCCTCTTCACACTAGGATATCACTTCATTTCCGTCCAGATTTCCCTTCACATCGAAGAGGAGGTGGAATTAGATGGGAAGTTAACATTAGTGCCTTTTGTCGTGAAAAGAAACAAACGATGGAATGGAGCGGCACAATGACGATTGTTGACCTAAAGACACTTCACTGCTCAGGTTGTGAGAGCTTGTCGGTGTCACGTCCTGCCCTTCAGCTTCCTCCTGTGCTGACCAGAAGAACAGAATGAAAATGTCCCTTGTGTCCGTTCCAAGACACATACGATTAAAGGAATGTCAGCTGTGTGTCTGAACGTACAGATCTGTCTTGTTATCAAACGGGATCATTAGGCAGTGTGTGTGTGTGGGTGTGTGTGTGTGTGTGTGTGTGTGTGTGTGTGAGAGAGAGAGCAGGACGGTTGGTACAACCAAGGAGTGCTGATTCCCTTCAGCATGACTGACACTGATAACCACTGCCTTTGACAGTTGATGTTGAACACAGATCCCTCATGACCCAAAACATTGTTTAAAATCCTACCACAGATAAACCATGAAGACAAACTAATACAACGATGGCTGACGCTTTCCTTGAAAGTACTTTACGTCTAACACACCACAACTGAACACACCGGTACTACAAAACGAACAAGGCGTTGAAGTTGACATTAAGCTAACTTTGAACCATAAATCATCCTGAAGCTCATGGTAATCCTGAGCCGAGACAGTAACGTAACGTTGTATCGTAACGTGTTTCTCGATCTTTTGGGTTCAATCTGTTGCGCCTTACTTAGCGTTACCTTTCTTTAGTATCTATATGTAAATTACACGTTTCTCCCGGTTCAATGAAAACTCGTTAAATCTGTCAGTGTGTTAACGTGACTGCTGAGCCCCCCTAGTCGTTGATATTTACTTGATATTTGTCTTAACTTAGCCAGCTAACCGCTAAGCTAACCGGGGTCTGACTTGCTGGAAAGTTAGCCTGCTAGCTTGTCAACCTGCAGTGGAAAGTAACGTTAGCTTGTGTCAATTGCTCGACTTACCTTTTTCACTTTTTTCACATCATCCTCCATTTCTATGGCAATACCCTCTTCCTCATATCCAGCGTGGAGATCCAGGTGAGACAAGACATAACTAACGCGAGCTGCCGAAGCTTTTTACCACCACTCATCTGAAAGTAGTTAGCTTGTTAGCCTAGAGTAGCTTAGCCTAGCATTAGTAAAGTGATGCCGGAATTTGAGCGGATAGCAAAACGCCATCCTAATTTTTTCCCTTATTGGACAATCACTAGATCAAATCCCTGCGTGCCACCACTGTGAAAACGTTATGCTTCAGTGCCGCTAACACAACTAAACAAATACTCTGTAAAGAAGACAAACTCGGATAAAACAGGCAAAACTTTTCAATCGTGCCGCCATTTTGGGCGTTAAACTGTGGTCCAGCATGCTTTGCACAAACCAAAACAGCTGCCACTGTTTATACAGTGATAACGCCCCAGAGGCTGTTTGACGAAGCGGTTAAGGCCTAGTTTAGTGTCACTTTATGGGCACTTTATGTTGAATGACAGAGGCTTACTTCTGAACAAATAAGTTTAGCTATAAATGCATAAGAGACTAACTTTTATTAAATGCTTTTATCTATTTGTTTTGAAGTTGAAACCAGCTTTATGGCAACTTATAATTTTTAGAAGAGTTTGAAATGTTGCCTCAGTTCTCGTCAGGAAAACCCCAAATCTCATTTTTTGTTTATCACTTAATAACTTTATAAACAATTGGCCTGATGTCGTTTTTTTTTTTATTTTTTACAGCTGACATTTTACTTAAAACATCAGAAAAAGCATAGGTGATTATTTTCTGAGTAAATGTCCCAGTGAGCCATATCTACCTCTTGAGCTATCGCTAAATTAAATGCAGCTGTTATTAAATGTGCTTTCCTGCGAAGATAAGTCAAAATGTGTTTGTTGCCCTGACAAGAGACTTTTAAATTATGCATCTGTCTCTATTTAAGCAGGTGAAGGGTATAGCGCCAGTCTATTTTTATTAAGTATTCAGGGTCTTCATTAGAGGACTTCTTAATTTTATCGATAAACTACATGTATTGAATCAGGATTTCTTATTCAGTAACCTTGTCTTTTAGTTTGTGGGGCATCATTTGTTTTTCTGTACAATATAAAGGTGTTTGTAACCCCTCTATCTACTGTATATTTTAAAGTGAGACATATTGCAAAATATGCCCATCAAAGGATGACCCCACACTCATCCTCATCATCTGCTGACCCTAGAACAGCCCTGTAAGTTAAATATAAGTAATACCCAAATGATTTGATCTAGTGCAGCCCTGTTAAAAGTCCCTACACAGCCTTAGTCAAACCACACAAGTGTTTTCACTTATGTGCCTGATTAGCCTTTTCTCACGTTGATTTGTCACGTGTCTCAGTTTCTTCACTCTCCTTTATCATTTGTATTAGTGCATCAGCTTTGTGTCATCACATACAGTAATCCCCAGCATAACTCAACATCAATCGGCAGAAGTACAATCAAAGTAAATGAAAACACCTGTGTGAGTGTGCAGGCCTTTGATTAGCTAAATGAACTCGTCACAAGCTAACATTATTACTGTAAAAGCATTATATTAGAACATATTCTCTATAGGCTCGCATCATACACCTTTGCAGGCCATACACTGCAACTGCGTGCCTTTCATTTGTTGAAATGTGAAACGTGCATGAGAATACATAGCACTGATATATATATTGCACTTTCAAATACTATATTTATTTTTCTCTTCTGGGATGAACAGTCTGATATATGAATCTACAGTAAGGCTTAACATTACATTTTCAGCATAATATTTCTCTTTTCATCTAAAAACAAAAACATACAAAAAGAACCGTAGCACCATATGTTATTAGTAATACTCATATTGTTCCCAAAAATAGGACATCAGTTTTGCTTTTTTTAAAGAACGGGGATTCCATGAAACAATTTACTTACATTGTATATTTAACGACAAAGAAATCATTCCTTATATGTTCTCAGTCACAACATAGGTTGTACGAGTACAATTTCATATAGATGCTACAGATTGTAGCCAATTTGCCTACTGACATTGTGCCAACTTTTGGAATACCCCGGATAAATCATATAGTCTAGGGATCATCCTGATAGATTTGTGAAATACACCAACAAGCTAACACAATCTAGAAATTGTTTGAATATAAACAAAGCAATATTTCCCAACACCTTTGATAACAATTTCAGAAATCAGCAGCAATTAATATGACAACCATAGTCGTTTCACTGGAATATTAAATCCACTTTTAAACAAAATATTACAGCCAATTCTACAATAACAACAAAAATAGATACACACAGATTAAGGACATATAGATGACAGGAATTTACAACACAGCAATCACGTTTTATATATATATATATATATATATATATCTTTTTTTTTTTTTTTACCCAAATTCCAGTAGCAGAAGTACATTTGTGCTCCTCTGCATTTGCCAAAAAGATGCATTTTATCATCGGCTAATTTAATTCTCTCAGACAAAAGAAAGAAAGAAATTCTAGTGCAGACTGAATCATAGTAAAACAAAAACATACTGTACGCTGAAACCAGTATATTAAACATAATATGAACAGAGAATCTCTGTTGTTGTTTTTTTTGTGCAGGTTGGAAAATCAAAATGGCACCATTGAGAGTTGAGTTCTGCTGTAAACTGTGTGGATTTGAGGTGCTAGCTCTTAAACATTTTGAGACTGCAAGTTTTTGGGGCGCAGGTCCTCTCAGTCACCCGGAAGGCTATATGCTATCAGAAAGCTAAAAAGTGGACCACAGTCCACAGTGGTAGCACCTTTTAAAATGTATTTATTCAGCACCAGGTCAGCAACAGAAATGAAAGAAGTAAATGCACCGTTTTACCATCTGAACTTACTGCTCCAGCGGTCAAACAGATGGCCATGACACAAAGGTACAGACTCAGACAAAGTCAAACACTACAATGACCTGCTGCTACACATTAATGCAGAAATCAGAGGGTTTGTTGTGCAGTCGAGAGCACTTACATGCTTAAATGTTGAGGGTCACCTCACAATGACTTCTAAAGGCATGCTGGGAGGTGGTGGGAAAACCAGGAAATGAGGTTATTCATAAGAGAATCGGTGACCGGGCCTGTTTCATCACTCCATTGCAAGAAAATGCAACATAAATGATTTCTTCTTTTTTTGTTGTTGCGCATTTTGTCATCATTCACTTCTTCCGTGTTTTGCTCCAACTGCAGGCTTTATTGTTTTGGCGAGAGGATGTATTTGTTTCACACAGGACAAACGACACAAAAAAGTTTACGTCTTGGCACTACAAATCATTCATCATTGCAAGACAGAAGAAGATGTAAAGGCATAGACAAAAGTACAAAACAATCATTGACCAAATCGCTCGGTATCGTGGCTGGCATCTGTTAAGACTATCCATCAAACAGTTCAATACTAACGCTTTTGAGCTCAGTCCGAACTGCGAATTGTAACTTGCTGAATCACCTGGGGGCTGTTGTGGTTCAGCGTGCTGAAACGTAATAAAGATGAGGAATCCTACGTTCAAGTACAGGAAGATGTTCAGTATTGCCTTACTTTTTCTCCTCTATCTTTGACAGAACCAATAACTGGGTTTCACCCCATACCCACCACTTGGTTCTGTCACACCGTGAAGTTTAGTCTTAACACTGTAACTATAGGAAACAGTGGAGTCCTGTGGATGACAACTTGGATGAAATGGCGAGACTAAATGGCGTCGTCGACTGAGGCGTGTGCTGACAGAATCGAGAACTTGGCTTGATCAGGACACGAGAGGGAAGAGAATATTGTTTTGGTGTTGTCATCGTCTCGGTGAGTGTGCTGGCACATAAAACAAGTAAAGAAAGACATTGGCATTGTTGTTTGTGAACCTGGCTGCCATGGCTGGATTGTAGCACCCAAAGTAACAAGGCACAACAAGGACTGAGAAGAACAAGCTTGCTGTTCAAATGCTCTTGCTGTGTGTGGAGTTGGGCAAGTAACCTACTTCTCTGTGACCGTGTTTATGGTCGCCTTAATGCTGCCCTGTATTGTAACGGCTTCCACTTCCACTTGTGTGTAGGTTAGCTCTTGAAACCCGTGTGTAATTTAAAGAAAACAAGAAAAATACTAAAACCCACTTATTAACCATTAATATAGCAAATCTTTTTTACTCGATACAGAAACTATGATTGTTCTTCAGAAATTCGGAAAATATACTGTGTTTCATAAAAATGACCTGTGCATATAGACTCTTTGCAGACTTAATTAAAATAAATGAGTTAACCGTCATTACTAATATTCTGACACAGCTAAGCAAGCATAAATACTCTGCGTTTTTACGACATTAAGCACCACTATGAAATGCAGCCCAGTTGTACGTAATCTTGTTCATGATACTATATTTTTACAGTCGTTCCACACACACACACACACACACACACACACCCACACACACACATGCACGCAAATTAATGAGTCACAGTGTATTTGCACCTGATTTGGACATGTGTCCACTTCTGGAAAAGGTCAGCAGAGTTTAGAAAGGATGCACCATTTGCCAGGCAGCCAACTACCACAAAAAACGCCCCCCCCCCCCCCCCCCCCCCCCAATAATAAGAATGAGCAATCATTGATCAATCATTCTAAGAAAACAAAAAAATGTGCAAACCATAATTTTGTGGTACAATCCCAGCCGAAGAGTGGTCCAGGATACAATATGTTAAGGAAAAAATGGAGACCCTTGAGGACATGCCTGCGGATGAGAACTGCATTGAGACACCCCTGAGTCAGTTGGTTCAGTGGTCTTGTTTGTTGGTCCTGAGGAACCCTTGTATTGGCTGTTTTGCTTAGTTTTCTTTTTTTTAGTTTAACAATACTTACTATTCATTAATTGACTAACTACTAACATGGCTGTTCATTCACTACAACAGAGAGGTACTACTCTGGCTACTATGGTAAACAATGAACAAGTTGGTTGTTTGCATACTCATGTATATCTATACATATGGTGTGTTGGATGTTTGCTCCACTTCAGCTGACCAAACAGTTACTCAATTACTCAGGGCTGAACATCACTTTTAAGCTGAAGGGTGGCAGACCCTGGATGTTGAAGCTCTCGGTTATGGCAGTGTACCTCATTGCATGTTCTCATGTCAGGATCTCCAGTTGTTCACCCTCAACCCCCGTTGTTCAGTTACCAGAGAGTGTGAGAGTGTTTCACAGGAGTGCGCCAAGGCCCAGCACCGAAGAGATGGGGAAGAGGGCGGAGCAGCAACCAGGGATGGAGCCGAACAATCGGCGAGAGAACAGAACTGTGGTAAAGGGCTGAGGAGACACACAAGACAAGCATGCGTACACCATGCAGGCACACTCAGATCCCCTAATACATACCGTAGTTATCACAGCACGTGCTAGAGAGAGAGGTAAACACCGATCTTTTTCACACAAGCATACAAGGAATCATACACAAGTCAGGCCCTTTATCACGATCTGCCCTGATGTTCTTTTCCAACCCTGGCAAAAAACCCCTCTCACCTTTGACCTGGACTTACATGGCATCCGCTTCTTACAGTACGATGTTAGCAGGCACATGTGGCCACAGCTAAGCAGACAGCCAGTGAGCCAGGAGAAAGGAATCTCTGTTTCATGTAGGGCTCTTGGGCATCCCTTGTTGGGTGCATTTTTTTTTGACTAATGCCTTATACCAAAGTCATGCCCAAGTGTGTGTTAAAAAAAAACACACGTTATATATACGGATGGATCATTGAGTAAATAGATACAATTTGAGTATGAAATGCATTCATTATTTTCTTCTCATGACTTGTTCAGTAGCCCTCTGGTAATTATCGTCAAGTTCCTTTGACTTACTAGGCGTGTTTTCTTTAGATTTTATTTCATTTTTGTCTTGAATACAACGGTCGTCCCGTGGGTATCTGTAGCGGAGAGCTCACGCAGGTTCAGTATGAGAGATGTATATCAGTGTATAACTGCCGCACGGCAGGCCGATGGATGGCACACGTTTTGCAGGGACTCATTCTACTGGTTCAAGGGGGGCAGATAGATTGGAAAGACAGTACTGTAAGATGCGATTTGGCTTTTGTTTGAACTGCGCTAGCAGGTGCCAGAACAGTTGCTCTGTGAGGAGTATACCTTTTAACACTGCACAACATTTTTTTTTGTTATGTAAAAAAAGTGTGTGTTCTGGCAAAATATAGTTATGTCAATGACTATAAATGTGGACACAAATACGTACTGAAGTATAATAGCATAGAAATATCTTCTCAGACTTGTCATATTTTTTTTTTCAAGAACTTATTACACGCCTTTGCACCCAATAAGGATATATTGATCAACCTAAAACATTTGTTGATAACAAATCAAAATAGGGAGGTTGTATAAGGGATTACTTTCTAGGATTCAGAAGGGAATGGTGGAGGATTCCTTGAAGGCTGTCTTTGCACTTCAAACCAAAATGTGTGTTAAAACACATTTGTACCCTTCTACTCCTTACTAGACTTACAATCTTTCAAAAAAAAAAAAAAAAGGTCTTTGGAATGTTTTTTATTATTATTTTCTACCCACCAATTTAGAAAATGTTGTGCTCATTTCAACTACATTCTACATTCCTTTCATTGTGTTTTTTTTTTTTCTCATCTCAGGTGGTAAATCTTAAAACTTTGTGCTGTTCGGGCAAAGATGACTAAGTAAGGCTGTTACAGCTTGCCTCCACCGGAGGGCAGTCTGAACTGTAAAAATTGAATGTGTGGGTGGAACTGATTGAAGGTCAATGTCCTTCTTTTTTCCTCCATACATGATGCGATTACGATGTAGAATTTTGAACAAAAATAGAACAGCCAGGATACACTTGAGCCACATAAGCTCACAGAGGGGAAAATCCATTTTGAAGTGCTTCTCTTTGAAACATCTTTGATTGTGTCCCTTCTGTAATTTACAGGGTCATGATACGAATTGTCAGTGCTTGCAGGCTAAGGACTTGGTAAACATTATCATACATTTCAATAATTAACATTAATAATGGCAGTAAATGTTGGGATGTGCAAAGACCTGTCCCCTCTGAGACTCTCCTCCATCATTCCCATCAGGCTTTGCGCCAGTCCCATGTCACAGGGACATACAATATGCCCTTCACAAGTATTCACAGATTGAATCACCAATACAGTATAATGCATTAAACACATTTCATAATGGAACATTCATATGTTATCTACACACTCATACAGAACCCTCCTCTATCAATGTAGAGGGATTCATATGATACTTCTGTTTATATCGCATGAGATACCGTAGGTTCATTATTTTCTCTCTGTACGGGATGTATTTTCCAAAAATAAATCATGACTGTGTGTTTAGACTGTCTTGACAGATTTTCGGGTTGACAAACACACATCTCCTGCAGGAAAATTGAATGATTAGAAGGGGGAGAAGGAGAGAGCCGAGTGTCAAATGGAAAGAGATAATATCTGGAGAGGAGGAAGAGCAGAGTGAAAGAAAGGAACGCATGTGCATCGTACTGTGTAAGAGGAGGCGACAGAGCTGTGGGAGAAGAAGCCTTCAGAGGGAGGATTCATACTGCAGGAGTTCATAAAGAAGCGGACCGTCCCTATACCTGATGCCCACCGCATTAGGGCTAATGTACTGCAGCACATTTATGGTCCTGCGCAGGCGCCGATCCACAAAGTGTGCATCCCAGGCTGGGTAGCGTTTTCTGGGCATGTCTATCTTGATGAGCGGACCCTCAGGCTGGATGGGCCTGCCAGCTGCATCCACGGGCTCTGTGGACCTCACCTGGAAAACCGGAAGGCAGGTGTCCGTGGGTGTTTCGTCTGAATCCTCGTGTTCCCCTGCCATACCCCGTGTGGGGGTGGCCTGAGAGCCACGGTGCCCCGGTGTGGGAGCCATGGGCTCGGCTTCGGGGGGTAATGGAAGGCCCCACAGAAGCTCAGCACAGCAGGAGCTGGCCAGCACCCTCAACCGGGGTCCCATAGGGTGAAGAACCCCGTAATAGAGAACCATACAGGCCACACCTGAAGCAAAGCACAGGAAGACACCACAGAGGGCAAAAGAGGCATAGGCGTCAGTGGTGACTGGGTCACGGTACGCATACCAAAGGAGACTAAGGATGGCATTCTCTAACAGTACTAGTGTGTAATAGGCCACCATTCTGTACCGTGTCCGGCCCGCACGTACATTGAACCAACAGAAGACATAGACCACGCCCACCACCATGTTGAACAGTACCTCCTCCCACTTGGACATGCAGAAGTCTGTGCCGCCATGGATGACCCAGAAAGCCATGGCACACCAATGGAGCACCACAAAAATGCCAAAGTAGATGTGGAAAACCGAGGCAAATAGAGCGAGGGAGAGCACCCGTGAGGAGATGGTAAAGAGGCGCCAGAACAGATGCACCAGGGCGCCTCTGTAACTCATGCTCTTCTTGTCGTCACGTGAATCACGCAGGAGTTTGTGGTAAGAGGCTAGCACCCAGGCCAGGGACAGAAGGGAGGAAATGGCAGAAACACCTGGGAATACAGACAGAGAGAGAAAGAGTAAGAATGGCAAGACTGATACTGACAAAAGCTGTGAGATGGTTCTAAAAACATCAGAAATTGCAAGAAAAATCCAGCTTCCTTTTAAAGCATCGCCCAAATACTTATAGTTTTATCTTGACTTGGCTGCCATTCAACTTACTGTATACAGTATATTTTATTTCAGCCGCAGCAATCCATCACATTTTAGAATGCCACATTATTACCAAGATCATCATAGGTCATTCAGTCAACATGCTCTCCATTTAGAGCACCAATATCAGTTTCCTTAAGAAGAATAATAATAGTAGAGACAGCAGATATGTCAGAGCAGTAACCTGCTGCATGAAAAATGATAGAGGATTATCTGCAGAACAGCAGCATGTGGCTTCTTAGCAAATGTATTGATGCCATTGCTTTAGACACACAGACAGGGAAGGTATCACTTGTTATGATTGAACTGCCTTCCTTGGGGAGCTTGCATGAGGAAACTAGAATTGTAAAAGAGGTTTCGATAACAAGAGAGTGATGAATGTTGGAGACTGGATACAAAGGTACACTGTAAATAACGTGATATGGGAACTTCACGGAAAATGGATTGTCAGGTGTAAAATGCGGAAGATTCTTGGCTTCATGCGGCAATCACTGTATGACATAATGCAAAAAATAAAAAATAAAGGATATGAGAGACTACACTGAAACAGAATTAGACTCCAGAGCCTTAGGGAAGCCCTTACACTGCAGCCACTCAGCCTTGTTGCTCTGGATCATGATGCAGAGCTGCAGCACCAGCTGAGGGGCACTTTCTAAGAAGGTCTCTAGAAGTCGCAGCATGTTGACATCGGCATACTCGTACATCATAGCCCAGTAAAAACGCCGCTGGTTCTCCTTCTGCCGGTGACTTTGTATACCGAGGTACATGGTGCGGATGTACCTACAGAGGGAGGAAGGACAAACCGTTAGACAATGCAATAACGAATATTTCACCGTGTTGATACAAAGGTACAAGGACACTCACGTTAAAATAAGTATTACGTCTCTGCTACCAAAAGAAATCCATAATACACAGTTCAGAACACTTGCACACGGTTGAGTTTGGACAAGACTAGAGGGCATACTCTACATACATACTCTAGCTACACTTACTTAATGCACATTCAAATATAGCAATCTGCATTCATGAGGAGTCTAGATTGTTACTGGTGCAGCAATGACAAAATGTAAAACATTTTACAAGCATCTCTTTGGCTTCTGAAGGTGGTTATTGAACCTGTTATAGGGTGCATATACAAGCATGGCAATGATCATTAACTTAAGTTCACCACATGACTCATATTGTCAGCTGGACCTGCTTTTTCCATGACCTATGGGGTTTCATAACGATGAAGTGACTGTGGTGATGCCGGGGAGACGGTAGGTACAGTAATGCAGCTGAGGAGTGGCAGCTAATTGAATCAAGCTCCCCGTTGCCATGAAAGCTGTACCACTGCTTTCATGGCATTGTGTACTGCTGGGGAAAAAATGTAATATGCCCGAAGGCTGTGATATAGCTCATTAAGATCGTAATCTTCTTTGAGTATGGATTTTGAATGTAACAACCGCCAATCAACGTGCGTGGAAGAAGACAATGAGGAAAACATTGAGCGGACTGAAGCTTTGAACAGGAATATCACACTGCAAGCTTTATAATGCACGGTAATAAAAAGAAGGAAAACTGCAGTCTGGCAGGGTTTTATCCTCTCCAATCTGTAAACAACTACGGCCCTTCAAACATGTTAACCCAGAGAGCACATCTCCTAAACAAGTATGACAATTATAGTGGTTTATAGTTATCTTAACAGTGGATTCAGCCGTTGCGTATTGGGTGGTATAGCTGCGGGGCCTATCTGCCTGAGCTGGCAGAGTGGCCAAATAAATCCAGCACTTGATGTGAAGGCAGTCAACCGAGGACAATAGTGTAGCAAGGACAGAAATAGACTAGACAGAAACACTCCCCGAAACAAATTGAGAGGCCATGGATCTAAATACAGTTCCTAAAAGTGAGACACAAATGCACTGCAGCATCGCAAACAATGACAGAAAATGCTAGTGAGTGGTTTTCAACATAATTAGCTTCTACATTAGCTATTGGAGAAGAGATTACTGTTTAATTTGAAATGAGGTTGAGAGCAGTGCTCTGTAAAGAATGCATCGTCTAGTAGGGTCTGATTGCTTTTGGTTATTGTTTTGGCAAGATTGAACCACTTCCTATTCTCCCTACATCCAATGCACCACTCACTAGACCTTTAGTGAAATGTGATAATGGCAATATGAAATACATCTGGTTTTATATTTCATGGCCAAGAAAAGCAGCATGTTTTGGTTAGAGATCACACAAAAAAGATGAATGCAACATTTAACGGTAAATAAGACGAGTCTGAGCACACACACGAGGAAACTAAATTGGATCTGTCTTTTTCTTTCCGGCCCACAACAAAGCTCCCTCTGCGTCCCTTTTCTTTTTCTGACAAAGTTGGCAAACCTCTACGTGGTCCACTCAGCCAGCCAGTCAGTCAGTCAGTCGGTCAAGCAACTAACCTGAAAAGACCCTCGAGGTGGGAAGGAAACTGGAGAAATTAACAAAAACGTCCACACACAGCAACTGTAGCCACAACATTAGTGTGGAGACTTGAAAGGTCTGGGTGACGGAGTTTAGGAGCACAGGGATGGTGGTTTTTCTCGGGATAGTGGGCAGGGGGAACAAGAGAGGGGGCAAAATAGACAGAAGGTTTTTTTTGGGATCAATAGCTCTGGGCTGTATAAGAGGCACCATTATATCCAGATGTAAAGGCTGGCATTCCGTGACATTTTCAGTTGGACTGGTAAATGTCAGATGGAGCAAGTCAACCCCTCTCCCTCACTAATGACATGCCACAGAGACCTATACACAGGCCCTTTGTCTCCATATCCCAATTTCCATTAGTCTGTGTGTTCCACCGATACGTCTCACTGGTCTGTAGTGCCTCCGTCAGAAACAGCAATATTCTCGGTCCCCGTAGCTGTCTCGCTTTGAAAAAACAAGACTCTACAGCCATGTTAGCATCTCTGTGAGGCAGCAGTGCTTTGAGCTAAAGGCTAATGACAGCATGCTAACATGCTTATGTTTAGCAGGTGTAAAGACATTATTATACAAATGCAAATTGTGACATGTATAGCTTAAACTAGCTTAAAATGCATCCTGTATTTATCCTGTACTTTATTGCCAGTTAGCTCAAAACCACCGATGTGAACGTCATAGTGGCACTAAAGTAAAATTCCAGAATTTTGCACCAATCCATCCAAAAGATGTTGAGATATTTCACAGGATAAGTGAAAAGTTCGACCGAAATGTGGCGCGAAATGAAAAGTCAGGGAATCACTATAGTCAATCCTCTTCGCGACATGGGTGTCTGTACCAAATTTCATAGCAATGCATCAATAGTTTCTTAAATATTTCACGAACAAACTGACAATGCCATTCCTAGAGTTTCCGACTGAATCGCCTTGATCGATATATAACAAGCTGTGGATATCTGGTCTGGTATTCAGTAGTGGTGCTCACTTGGATTTTGTTTAACACTATGGCCTATCGTTCATTTCCAACTGACATATTGCCATATGTGTAATAATTCACACTTCAGCTGTGACATTCAACCACAAAAAAGTAACCGGGTTCTGACTGTTACACATTCACCCCTTTACTCTCTGATAGTACACTTTATTAGTTCAGCTTCCCTTGGTTTCAGCAAAAAAACAAAACAAAACTTCTTGTACAGTTGAACATTTTGGGTGTCAGAAAAATCTGAACTCACTCCATCACGTCTCCAACACACACACACACACACACACACACACACACACACACACACACACACATAGCGCATGCCTTCGCAACAATCTCACACACATCCCGCTATTGTGATGCACACTGTTAACACTCCCACTGTGCCTTTTTTCAGTTGTAGTAACACAAATGGCTGTCTAAAAATAAGCACACACAAACACACAAACACACACACACACACACACACACACACACACACACACACACACACACACACACACACTAGCAAGCATACTTGTCAGTGTGATAGGTAATGGGGGATTTCCTTTCTATTGCAGACACATTTCTCAGATGGATCCCTCTCTGCCTTCCTCCTCTTGCCTCCCACCCTGGCATCACTTAGCCCCCCCCCCCCCCCCCCCCCCCCCCCCCCCTTTCAGCTCCATAGCTCCTCTACAGGGCTCCTCATGAATTATTTGTGGCGAGATCATGGCAATTGCTCATGGCTCGTTAAGCAGCGTGCGCATGGCCTAACAGCTCGACGCTGTGCCGGGGTCGTGTTCCAAGATCAGCCGTCTGCCACTACTGTCGAGACACAGGCAGCCATTAACACCCCCCCCCCCTTCCCCCAGATTTGGCTACATTTGAAATTGACTTTATCAAAGTTGCTGTAAGATATGAAACTGCAGATGTGAATGACATTTCGAGATCCAAGGTGGAGCCACAGTGAGGGACAGGTGGAAACAAACACACAGCATGTGGGTGACGACTTGGCATGTCGTCCCTCCCTCTCCTCCAAAGTCATTGACCGATGAGTCATCCAACCACCATTACACTAATCCCTTGAGTGGGTGGTTAGAAGGATCACACACACACACACACACACACACACACACAGACCTAGCCAAGTTTAACAGCATCTGTCTTCTAAGTCATGCTCGTAGGAAGGCTCAGCAGCTCAGACTGCATTCATATCTTGGCATAAGCTGATTCATAAGGAGATCACAAGTAACATTATACAACAGCATGAAGCAGAGCTTGCGCATCGTCTGTTAACAGGTGGAACCCGGCAGAACGCTAAGCACGGGGGACACACAACATACGCAAGGCCTGAGGGTTATGAAAAGTGTGTATGTGTGTGTGATTAAGGTGGAGGCAACGCCAGCTGCAATGAGTCCCACCCTGAGTCCCACCGAGGGGCCGCACATCGACTCTCAATGAGATTTAAATACCTCTCCCTCTCTTGGCTTCTCTGTGTCTCTCCCTCTTTTTCATGACTCGAACACCACGCCTCGCTTCCAAGACAGAATTCAATTTCTGTGTGCTGAATTTTTTTTTTCTTCTTCTTCGATACTGTTTTTTTTTTTTATGAGGAAAGCGGTGGAGGGTGTGTGTGTGTGTGTGTGTGTGTGTGTGTGTGGCTGTGTGTGAGATGCTGCCTGTACATGACCATTCTGTTTCCTCGCTACCGTCTGGCTCTGTCTCCACCCTTTCGGTGCTTTTTCCTCTTATTGCCTACATCGGCAATCCCATCATGAATGCAACCTTTTTTTTACGTTGTGTAGGGAAAATTGTTTCAATAATCAACCCCTACTGCATATTCATCTGGAAGCTGAGGTCAGATTTCTCAAGCCTTTTGGTCCTACCTGAGTTACCTTTATCATTTCTAATCTAGTGGATGCACATTGCTTTTAAAGTCTGCCCGTATAACCTTATAGGATTCTAGCGTGTCTCTGGCTGATGATGATAACGATCAATTTATTTCTCAATTATTCTCTCTCTGCACAGCCCTCTGCCTGCCTGAAGGAGTCAGCATGCTTCAGAGAAAGCAGGCTGCCAGGTGTTTAGAGGTGAAAAGCTGCTCTAAGTTTAACTTCCCATTCTTTTAGTGGAAATTACTCGAATTATGAATTAGCAATCATACTCACACACACAGCATTGCCCTCTTATATGCTCCTATGCAGCCTATAGACACGGCATGTATGTGAAGCAAACATTGTTGTGGCTTGCTATGAAAGTATGTAAGGGACAGAGGGCTGTCTATATAGTAGTAATATTTCTAGTGATTTTTGAAGGAGAAAAGTCATCTTTTCACTCAAGCCGTTGTCAGGTCAGCAGTTCACCTACAGCAGTGGTTCCCAAAGTGGGGGTCGCGACCCCTAGGGGGGGCGCGGTGGTACTACAGGGGGGTCGCGGCTTCATCACCAACCCACACACACAGACGCACACATACACCGGTAAAACAATATAAAATAACCGACGTGACATGCACTGTGTTCCAACCACGCCACCAGAGCGGCTCATGTCACAGACCGACTGTGGCAAAACCAGCGAGAGCGAGAGCGAGCGCGCGCCCGAGCGAGAGAGCGCGAACGAGCGAGGGAGAGAGAGAGTGAGGGAGCGCGAACGAGAGAGAGACACACAGCGACACAGAGCGAGAAAGATACGGAGCGACAGAGAAAGATAAAGATAAGAGAAGGAAGTATGTACAAAGATGGACAGATTTGTGACTGGTCTAAAGCGCAAAAATATTTTATACAGTTCATGCATTATAATGCAATTCATTAAAAACCAAGACAAATTTGGGGTCGGGTTGCGGGGGGGGGGGGGGTCGTCCAATGTTCCTATATCATCAAAGGGGGTCTTGACAGAAAAAGTTTGGGAACCACTGACCTACAGAAACACTTATAGGGATTCTTGCTCAAGGATAGTTCAGCAGGTTGTCTCACATTTACAGTGAATGAAAAGTAGTTGCACTGAAAGAAAGACAGGGATGTCACTGTTGTGATTTCATCATTCGCAAATGTAAGAAAATACAAAATATAACAAAAGTGCTTTCAAAAAATGCGTTTCTGTACGTCAAGACGAGGGATTTCTGCACCTTCCAGAAACACTTTGTGGCTCGTTTGTGCTTCCCCTTTAACCGTGTACCACTGATCCTGCATCAGATATGTCTCTCTCCTCCTTATGGCGGTGAAGAGCCCTGGATGAAAGGCTGACTGAGTTGAGATCTGAGTCCCACAGGCGAGTCAGATACACTCACATACAAACACACAGCGATCTGTGACCAGTGCCTTTGGGCGATCGCTACACCGAGAGCTGCTGGAATGTTGAATGGAGATCACGCTGACATGATGCAAGCTGAAAGCGATGGGAAGCGGCAAGCCGAGATGAGAGATGCTGTGTCAAGTCTGCTCCACCCTGTCAGTTCTCGGAGTGTGTACTGGTTAACCACCTCTGACGTCTTGACTAAATATTATTACTGTAATTATAACACATCAAACATATACATCATTCCATGTGATCTGTTAGAAGGACGGATTTATTCATTAATTTACTGTCATGATTTACCTTTTTCATGATACTTTATTGAGTTGTATAAGAAATGACATGCATAGTAAAAAACATGACAAGAACAGTGCCCACAAAACACAGAGTACTACAATTTTATCACGTGCCAAAGGTGTGCGTCTCTTTTGTCTGATGCCCAGTGTTCCTAATCTTTTCAGGTCAATAACACCGCATCACTAGAGATGGTGAAGTTAAAAGTTAGATAGACAACACATTGTTGATTTACAGACTATTGTGTGACTTCCTGGAGTTTCCACTACCTGGAAACTTATCTGTGACAACAATACTCCAGGCTTGCTGTGCTCTTAATGCTAAGCTAAGCTAACGGTCTACTGGCTGTAGATGTTTTGATCTTTTTCTCTGTGTCAAAAAGCTTTCTCTATCTGTGCACAGAGCACACTGACCCTATAGTCGCTCTCCTCTCATCTGCTATTCTCTTTTCCTCTCTGCACACCAGTCATTTGTCACCATTAGCTACAGTCCTCAGGTACCCCCCAACTCATTGCACTGTGATCACGTGACACCACTAAGACGAGTAGAAAGCAGAGAGTAAAAGAATAAACAGGAGGAAAGGATATAAAAGATGAAAGTGGATGAAGGAGGAGGAGAAGAAACGGGAGCAAGAGGGGAAGAAGTATACTCAAGGCACATGATCAAGGCCGCTCCTCCTTTAGATGGACGACAGACAGAGATTCAGGCTGATCAAAGATAAGTTGGGGGTCACTCTCCGATAATGGACTCAAGCCTGATGCGGATAAGGAGGTGCAGATCCTGTATCAGTGCTAAAGAGAAGGGATGTCGTCTTGCCTTTCAGATACAGAATGCTATTGATCACTTCAGCTGGGCATTGCCAGCTATCAACAGCGATGGGGCTGCACTTTATCCAGCTGGTAATCAAATGAAGGGCAAGCTGAATTAAATGATTGATTTGATTCAAAAGTTAGAATTAAAATGACATAATGTGCCTCTGACTAACAGATTACACAGAGATTTAACATTGTATTCATTGAAAAAAGGTGGCGGAAGCTGAAAGCTTCAGATATAAGAACTGTGAACACAATATAATAGGCTTGAATCTATTTTCATTGACAGAACAAAAAGTCTAGCACTGCACATTTTTCAAAACCGCAGATTTACTGTTTCCTAAAGCCCTGGGTGATGTCTTCACATGTCTTGTTTTGTCTGACAATCAGTCCAAAATCTAAATATATTCAGTTTAATATCAGTAAAGTAAAGCGGCAAATCATTACAATTGAGAAGCTGGAATTCTGGACTGTCCAGCATATTGCTTGAAAAATGAATTGATGAATTGATTCTCAAAACAACTAATAGTTTCAGCGCTAAAACACGTAGAGAAAATGAAATGTTTGATGTGAAATTAACAATTTCAGCTGCTTCTCACCCGCTGCATGCATGGGATATGCACTCTCATATTCATTTCTTTTTTATTTGAATTTTTCCAGGACATGGCAGGCAAAAGCATCTTGATTTGTTGTTTGTGTTTGAAAGGTTAGCTTGTCAGCTGCAGTGATATTTCTGAATTACCTTCTCAAACACACAGCACGTTACAGCTGATTTCACAGCTCCTCATAACAAATGCACTGTGGAGTTTTTACCTGAGGCGCACACACACACACATACACACAAAAAAAACATTCTGCTCTGACTTCCCCTGCCACTCCAACAAATTGACAGAATGATCTTAAATATTGGGCTAAATGGTTATTACAGCAGAGCAATTTGTTACTCTGTGGCCTTCTGCTTCCTTAAATTGCTTTCTTTGGAGAGAGAAAACCCCCGACAGCCTGAAGTGAAATCCCTCTTTCTTCCTTCCCGTTCCTTGCTGTCTGTCTATCACCCTCCCTCGCCCCACCCCTCCTGTACTGTTTTTGTGGCACGCTCTTCAACTAGAGGAAGGGCCAGATTATGTACGGATTATGAAGAAAAGGCTTGACCCACTTGCTTTTCAAAGAGCAGCAAACCAAAAAGAGCCGTGTGCAGGCTGGCTTGCATTCAATGTCAGCACTTCTGTTGTACTGTGCGAGAGACTTGAAGCTGATGTTTATTGCTCTTAGGACAATAATTAGCAGGGCTGGTTTATGGTGTTAAAATGCATCCCTGTCTTACATACTGATTGAAAGCTCTCAGTGTGAATCTACTTTGTGCCTGTCAGTTCTTACCGTCACTATCACATAACCAAAAATACATAATATGAATGTATGTGTGTGGGTTTTTTCAAGGTTGGATGGGCTTGCTGGCAGGTTAGGTGGCAATATGCATTTTTCAAGCCCCGCAGACAACACAAGAATGGAAGGCGAGAGCCAAGTCAGCACACAAGGAGGAAGAGAGGGTGGTGGTGGTGTGGAGAGGGGGGGGGGACAGAGATAGAGAGGAGAGGCAGTGGAGATAACCGCCAAGAAAGTGAAGGAGAGTAGGCGAGAGAAGGAGAGAATAGAGAGAAGTGACAGTGTGATCTAGTGACAGAGGAAGTGGAGAGACGCGAAAGGCAGAGAAAGTGGCAAGACAAAGACACAAGGAAACGCTACTAGAGGTATAAAGGAACCTGGGGAGTGAGAGGAGAGTGAGAGGAGGGGAGTGAGAGAGAATGAGACCCAGGAGGTAAACTAATCACCGAGCACGCAATGCAATTTTCTGGCTCTGTGCCTCCACTCCACCACACTCCTCCCTCCTTCACTCCCGCTCCCTTCCCCCCACCATGCCCCCCCCCCCCCCCCCCCCCCATCGTCTCGGGGGCTCTTTTTACTATTCCGCTCACACACTGTCTCTCGCTCCTCTATCTATCAGGCCGTACCATTTCAGCGCTCCCCTCTCATCTCTAATACAGCAATCCCCTCTGGCTCCAAAAAAATGGATTGAGCCACTCTGGCCATCAGCATTAAAATAAATAAATAAATAAAAATGCTGTCGATGAAGGAAAATAACCTTTTAATGAGGAGGATTCTGTGTCTGTAGAATTATTATTTTTACTTAGCGCTTGATGTTTCCTCAGGTGTTCTCATATTAAGTCTTTACGATGGGGTCTCTGTGTGACAAGGTGAATGATGGGAAAGCACAGTCAAAAATGACATGAAACAGAATCTGTCTGTTTGCATCTGTGCATGCGTGTGCGTTTCCCCCGAGGTGAAGGCATTTAGGAAACGTTTGATAACGCTGCAGTAAAGGTTTGAAAGTGTGTTCAGTCTCTCTCCCGAGAGCGTCGGCGGCGCCTGTCTGCCTCACTGTTTTGCAGCGCCTTGATGATGATGATAGATGTTCGCTCCAGACATGCAAATAAAGGAGGCGGCTCCCTAGTACTGCGCACAAACACATGCACACACACACACACACACACACACACACACCAGCACATTCTTATGTTTGACTATGATCAAGTCATCCATTGATATATTAATCTTCCTCTTTAGGGAATATACCCTCGGGAAAATGCGGAAAGCTCCCACACGCAGCAGCCTCAAAACTGCCCTATTTTCACACTGCGTACCGACTGGAGAGGAAGATTTGTCACATATTGTGCTAATTTGAAAGATAGGAGTGCTTCTCCTCTAAGAAGAAGGTGTGAATGTATGAGAGGAAAGCGAGCTAGCTCATTATTGACATGTAGTATATGTCCCCCCCATCCATCATAAGTGATAGTGCTGTGACTATTGAGGCTTTTAGGGACACACGCGCACACACACACACACACACACACACACACACACACACACACACACACACACACACACACACACACACACACACTTAGTAAAACACACAGGGACAGACTACCCCTAACCATAACCGCTACCAGCCTAATCCTAACCTTTACCCTAACTTTAATCCAAGTATTCTCCCTAAAATGTAATGATTTATAATATGGGGATGTGCATTATGTCCCCAAAAGGAAGGAGAGTCCCCACAATGCGACTGTGTAATCAGCTTGATGTCCCCACAAGACAGGTAAAACACGCACTCTCACAGACACACACACGACTGATGCATTACACATAAAACACAAATACCAAAAAACACTTGCAAAACATATGCACACAAAAAAATGACATGGACACATGCGTACAAAGACATTCACACTTTCAAATAGTCATCACATCATCAGACGGTGTTACTATGGGAAAGCCCCGAATCCCATGCTAACCTCAGGGGATCCAATGACAGAAGGCATATGTGTGAGCCCCCAACTGCTAGTCACTGACAGGCCCGCTGAGCAAAACCTGCTGTGACATATCAAAATGTTAGGCTGGCAGGAGCAGGAGAGGGGAGATAGAGACAGACAGAGAGGGAGAAAGCACATTAAGTGGCCACCATAACAACTAATCCAGAGATACTTTAGCTATGCGGGGTACTTTAAGGTCACATACACGCACTGGTGCAGCAGGGCTGCAGAGCAGACTGAGAGAGATACAGTTACTGACAATGAGGAAAAAAATTAAGAGTCATCATAGTTTCCTAGAGGAACACACACACACACAAAGCTGTGGTGGAGGAAAATCTCTCCATGCCCTTTCCAGCATTTCAGCCCCATAAACAGCTTCCTCTCATCACCCAAACACTGGCTAACACAATATGATATAAATCCTCTGAGACAGCAGCCTGGATTCATGGTGTCAGCCTTTCCAGCTCTTTAAAACACACACACACACACACACACACAAACATACAAGCACAAGCCGAATAACAAGACACAACACACACGTACACGCTCAGCAAGGATGAGAACTCCTGGGTCTGCTCTACCTGTCTTGGCTGGGGGCTGGTTAGATGGAGGATAGAAGGGGGAAAAAAGAGATGTGGGGGGATGGGGCCAGATCGATAGAGGTATCCTGGGAATCCTTCCTTTCTTCCATGAATCTATGCAGGAAAGATCGGATGCTGACAGGGCTAAGCCCCCCTCCGGACACCCGATCTAGGCCTCTGCCCCCTCTTAGGGAACTTTATCAGTGCGAGGGGTAAATGATTGGCTGTTTGAGCAGACGCAAACATCCCTCATGCAGTAATACTTGTCGTATCGATAAAAGAACGGTATATGATAGCAGCTATATCTCCTTGTCTCTGCCTTAGGGTAGAAAGGATCGGGCTGTGATGTGTAATATGTATGATGTATTGACAGCATGACAAGAGGGCTGGTAGTGTTTTTATAGAATGGTTTAAAGATTGTGGTGTATGTAAAAAAAATACGCTGTCTGACAGGTACAAATGTTGTACTTTTGTATTATAAAACATGTTGGACTGTGACCTATGGCTGAATTGGCCACAAATCAAGATTCAACTGTCAAAACATCAATATATATATATATATATATATATATATATGAGTATGAGTCTTTATGCTAAGCTAAGCTAACTGCCTCCTTACTGTAGCTTCATCACTTCCAATAAATTCTTAGGTTAGGGTCAATTTAAAGATGGGTGCCGTGACTATCTTTGTTAGTTTTAACAGGTGCTTCATACTTTCTCGTCGTGAGATGAACATCCTAAAAATGGCTATGAGCCAATCATTACTAACGATTTCAGGGTGGCACCTAATCACTTTTGCAGGATGACAAAGACCACCCTTTGCCGCCTCTACACACACCATTGCATGCAAGCTGTTCTCATCCAGTGTTGTAGCCTAATTCGTAAATATCCCACAAAATCAATTTCTTATGTAGTCCACGTAATTGAAGTATAAAGATCGCAAAAACCTACAACTTGGTGGAGGGGTCAAACAAAAGACTTTCCCTAAAATGAACTAAGTAGTTTTGTTGCCTAAACCTAACTAAGTTACTTCCTGTGAAGACGGAAAATTTGTAACTTTTTCGTAAGATACACGAGCCGTTGATGAGGATATACGTTGCTGCATGAGTCACCTTGTTTTCTGACTGCAGTCAAGTTCAGTGGAAAGCTTTAAACACTCATATCATGCAAACCTTCCTACCTGAAAGAATAAGGGCACTTGTAAACCTGATTGGAGCCATGTTTCGCTAGGTAGTTTGATAGGAAGGAAGAAGAGACGATCTGTGGTTGTTTGGATGAGAGTCTAAAGGATGAGAGTGTGTGTGTGTGTGTGTGTGTGTGTGTGAGAGAGAGAGAGAGAGAGAGAGAGAGAGAGAGAGAGATTTTGCCTGTAAATGTGGGCTGAGTAATTGACTGAGAAGTAGCAGTAAGTAATGGTCAGAGTGGAAAAGATAGTTTTCTTTTTTAAATTTCTATAGACACAAATACAATTCATGAAAACATTACTTGAAAAGTTAACACTTTACTTAACTTTACTTAATCTTGTCTTTGCTATTAAACTTTAGTTTCAAAATGTACAAACACATGACTAAACAAAACATACAGATGCTGCTTCAACAACACTATCTTACCATTAATTTAAAGCTTATTTGAATTTAATTGAGAGAGAGAGAGAGAGAGAGAGAGAGAGAGAGAGAGAGAGAGAGAGAGCTGGGGACTCCTGGGAGTTGCTAAGTGATGGTAACTGGACTCCAACATGTTGCAGTCTGGGAAGTCTCCTGATGAATAGAGGGGAGAGAGGGCAGCGGAGAAGGGATGGGAAGGAAGACAGGAGAAAATCTAGCTGCGTAATGTATGGGCAGAGTGCCAAGGCGTCCATTTCATTCACAAAACCCCTGAGCATGTCCAACCTCAGGCTGAACAATCTGCTCGTACTCAGCCCAGGGGAGAGGGACAGGAAGCTACTCTCACTCCTCCCTCTCCTTGCTTTCTTTCGTCCTCTTCCGTTTCTCCTTTGCTTGTTGCTATTTTTGTTTTCTTCATCGGGCTTTCCCTGCCTTTTATTTTCTGCTAAAATTATACGTTTTATTCATGTACAATCCATCACTGTGGATGTGCCAATACCACCCTGCCAACCCATTGTTGTCTTGGGACTCCCACACTGTGTTTATTAAAATCTTTCCCAAGTGTGAAATGAGTCATGGAACATAGTGCAGTTTTATCTTAAATTTTTTAATGAAAGAAAAATATAAATTGTACCTAAAGACTGACCATTGGCTGTCTGGGCTGTGTAACTGCTGCAGTTAACTGAACCAAATTACATCAGCACTTTTGTTTTGTCGTTTTGCCAAAAAAAAAAAAGAAGAAAACAGCACACACAGATATATGTGCCTGTATCTTTTATCTGCAACTATAACGTGCATCACTTTGGTTGAGATGTGGGAGACCTTTAATTCATAAACACACCCCACATGCAGAGAAAATGTACAGCTTGCAACTGCCCCAGTGACATGTGGAAGGTCATACAATCGCAGCACATCTGAGCAAACTCTTCCAAATTGGTCTTTTCCTTTGCGGGAGCCACAACCTGGTGATACAAAAAAAAAAAGCAAACCCTAAAAAGTACAACACTCAGCTGAGCTTTATTGGTTGTTTATTGCAGGATAGGGATCCTCCAACTCGGACATACCTCGCCAGGGTTCCAGCATTTGCTATGACTCATAGCTGCTGTGCCTGTCTATGGGTGTGTAGGTGTTTCGGAAAACAAATCTAGACAAATTTCTTTCCTAAGATGAACCTTACGTGGGCCTGTGCACATGTGGATGTATATGTATGTGTGGATTTTTTTTTTTAGATGAAAATAATGCAGCTCTTCCCGTAGGATAAGTTATGTGTGGGTGGACAACCAACAGGGGTTTTGATAAAAGACGCAAGGATCCACAATTGGAAAAAAATATCATATGCAGTGTGATTTTGTGATTCTTAAGCAGCAGCTTGGAGCATGACTTTTGGAGCAGGTGGGGAGCTATAGTGAGGAAGAGAGAGGAAGATCAGGAGGAGGAGGAGGAGCGCAAGAGAAACTAGGACAGAGATGTGTGGGCCTGGCTCTGGAAGGACGGTGGCTCTAATCAGGACTGAGCAGCTGCTATTACTCCAGCGCTCTCTCAGGGAAGGGAGGCAAAACCCTACTCGTGCTCTAACATCAAGGAGGGAAATCTAAATCACATAATGCTCCTGTTGGAAGCAATGTCATGCTTATAGCAAGACACAGTGAGAGCCGTAAATTATTAGGTAGAATTGATCTGCGGATGAAAAGGATCACGGTGGAATTGATAAGAAACTTCATTTATTTGAACGCTGTATTTTCCCTGTGGTGCAAGGATTAACTGGTTCTACCCTGCAGTACAGTAAGAACAACGCTGTCTTATAGATAGATCTTTTTGACTGGGACATGCAGCTTTAGCCTCAATTTTAGAGCAATATCTTGTATGCAGTCTTCAATTGCATATTCAACACGTTTTATACAGGGTTATCATTTTACAATTAGTTAGTTATAAAGATTAAAAAGTCAGCCAGTGACAGTGTTCAACTCATGGAGCTAATATTAGTTTAATTAGCTAGCTAGTTAGCACTGATAAAATGTGCTTACGTCAGTTATCGACTAGAAATAAGGTTCATGCTTTCGTCAAAAAAAAAAAAATTATAATTTCCAATGTTTCTACACATTGCCAGCAGTCAATCAGTAGTCATATAGACCTGGGACATGAATTAGATTTGCCTCAGTCGTTGATGTAAAGATGCAATACCTAAAAAGAAGTCATTGTGTCCCAACTATCATCAGAAACGTAGTTTTCATTCAAACCTTTTCACATCAGCCTCTATACAGCATACACATTGTTTTTCATGCAAGTCACCAAAGCCCCAATCCCTGTAGCAGAGCCTGTAGCAACAGCACCCGGAAACACCTCACGCTGAAATATTAAATAGCAAATGGGAAGCGACAGTCTCTCGAAAACTCAGCACTTTGTGGGGAAAAACAATCCGTCGATATCCGTGCCCTGGAAGCACATGAAACTTGAAATAGACAGACAGACAGTTACAGAGATGGAGGAACAGAAAGCGATAGAGGACACACTGACGTCTTTGTCTCCCGATCTGTGGGCTTAGGCGCCCGTCTCTGACGAGGGAATGTCAATCTATATCTAAAGTGGACAGCTCAACAGAAAGAGCTACAGTGTGTCGGCACCTCTGTTCGACCAAGGAGGCCGTGCAGGGTGACAATCCTACAAAACTCCTCTCTCCTTGCCCCTCTAGCTCACTGCGCTTAAAACATTTACAGTCAAAACTGGTTGAACATGAAGTTTTGAAGCCATTGCAATTTTTAGCATCACTGTATTAAAAGATTTCCTTCCTACCAAGAAGACGATACACTTTAAATCCACCAGAGACGGAGAGTAAATCAACATTCACACACTGTGTTGTTTGACATGCGTAAGTATGGTCTACATACAATTGGGTGTCATCATTTGCTATCGCAACGCAGCCATCTGTTACGTCCCAGACAACTGTTTGTATGTGTCAGGCGTTGAAAGAAGTATGCTCTAATTAATTCATGAGGATTTTGTTTTGCAAAAATGAAGCGATAAATAACTGATAACACATATCACAGATTCTGCATCCGAAAAGCCCGTTTTCAAAGTCAGTAGGCAATATGACCGATATCACAAGACTTCTACAGTTGCCTTGGGCCCATAAAGCATGATGGGTCGTGATTGATGCGGATGTCAATAGACATTACAAAGAATTTTGAAGCCGCAACATTTCAAATGTCTTTTACTCTGATGAGGCCAAAACTACCAATGCTGTCATTTTTTCTGGCGAGGACGGCATGGTCTCGGTCACACATGGACCAACGCATCAGCTGATTAATTTGTGTTTCACAACTACCGACTCATTCAGCTGCTTGGCTACCAGCTGACTACTAATGTCCAAACGGCCCATATGTGGTTGCTATCCCTAACCCTATGTTGCATATTCCTACATCTTGTTTAATCAAATTACCACACAGCAAACATGAGGCCAGCTAGTGTTCTAAACTGTTCACAATGCTCAGACATGAGAAGGAACAGGGGGGTTAAGAGGAGCCCAGTTAATAAATAAGTCAATTCTTGTAACCTTATTTCCTTGTTGGTGTCTCATTATATGGATTCCCACTGTGCCAGGGTTGCAACGCAGCCCAAAACTAAACATCTGGGGGTGGGTAATTAGCTAGTCTGTGTGTGTGTGTGCATGCTTATTTGTGTTTGCACCCAGGTCACCTCCCCAATTCACATCAGACCACATCAAACGGCTGCATCTCAAGTCTGTGACACACTTCCATCAAAGGCAGCACACAAGAGAGAGAGAAATGTCTTCAGAAAGGCTCAATATGTCACGGTCGGGTTGCATTCCTAAAGCAGGCTGGGATATAAGTAGCACTATAAAGCACACACACACACTCTCTCTCTCACACACACACACACACACACACACACACACAGTGCTCTAATGTAAATGGAACCAAGTCTGAAAGAAAAGACACACATTTTTCGGTAAACATACACAAAAACAGGACTGTGCACAGAGTAATGCGACACGTAAAATATATATGCATCCCAAAATATAGAGCTTTTTCAAAGGAGAATTCTCCTGTACATCAGCTATATGACAGAACATTCAGCTCGAAGATTTCTGTACAACCTCAAAGGCTTGTGTTTCCTTGGCTTTTCCTATTTTTACTGTATACTGCCTGTGCCTGAGTGCAAGACAAGGCAGAGTTGACTTCAAACAGTCTTGTCCCATCCAACAACACATCAGAGCCCTGCCAGCTCTACCTTTGAAGCACCCTGGATGGAGCATGCTCAGTGGCGCTCGGTCAATAAGTCATTAGTGGAGGCTTTAATGGCAGTTGTTCACCTTGTGAGGCTGTGCACTGACCCAGAGTCAGACCGTGGACCACCGGCATACCACCCTTTCAGATCCAATGTACGAACAAGAATGAGAAACGTCTTGGAGGATAAGTTGAAGATCTGGTTTCTATATTGTCTTCTAAGCAACATTATTGGTGGTATTGGAATCAAATTCAAGTCTGGGAGGTCTGGCACTTTCCCCCTTAGTAGGTCAAGTTATTCAAATCTTTGTAAAGATCAACTCATGAGAAAAGCATTGGCACATCCTTAAACCAGCCTGGCTATATTATCTAACCTTGCAATACGAGATTTGCCCCTATGAAGTCCTTGCTATCTAAGTGCAATTCCAGGCCAGAAATGGAGCAAATAAATGTCTCGTACTACAAACAAGACAGGAATAACTTTAACCGGGTCAAGTCAAGCTGTGTAGACATTGTAAAAAGATGTGATGGCAAGATTTAAAAGTAAAAACTCACAGCAAGATCAGTAGGCATTCATGAGATCAAAACCTCTATGCATAGTGCATCGGCAGAGACACTTCAGAAAGTGTCTTTCATGGCTCCTCTCGCTATGACCCACCCCGTCTGTGTTTTTACAGTTCATTTCTTTGCTTTCCACTCAGTTCTTTTCCCCAATTATGTCATGGCTTTTATTCTGAAAGACACTGAAAAAACCGTGCCAGTGCAATGACAAACTGCTTTGTGGCTCCTCTGTCCTTGATGTTTTCTGAATGTGTAGAAAGCGATGTAACAGCACGCTAATCTTTTTTTCTGTATAAAAGATCATTGCTGTTTCTAGAGTTAAAGTCTTTAACCATTACTCAAATATTTCATGGGCCTAAGAAATCGACAACATACGCATAAGCATACCTTTGTCTTGTATAGTATGTATTCTATTCATCTTGTGTAAAGATGTACACCTGTGTCCTGTGTTAAATCCATACACTACAATCATTGTGAGAATGGAGAAGAATATATAGCTTTCCTGCACTTTTCAGTTCATGCAGACAATAATTAGTGCTTCAAACATAACAAGGGTCTGGTAAAGGCACGTCCCGCCTTTTGTAAATTCATGTTAAATGGAGCAACGATGGCACACATCTGAGGCCTTTTTTTTTTTCCAATAATGTGATGCATTGGCAAATATCCCTCCTTACTTTGGCAGTCAGATGACATATTAGTGTGCTGAAAGCCAGTGTGTTTGTAGGTGCGCACCCAAGTGTAGTTTAGCCAAGAAGCTTCTGCTTTGATTTATGTTTGTTAGTCTTAATTTGTATCAATAACCTTTTTAGAGAAGTTAAACACTTCAAATTAACCCATTTATCAAAATATTCTAATGAGGAAGTGTAACATTGTAGTTACAGTGCACGTAACAGCAATGTGATGGAGATCTGAGGTCAGCAGCACAGCGCAGCCTCTTATAATTGTGAATAATAATACAGTCAGCATGCTAACATTTGCTAAATAGGCATATGAAATATCTCAACATCAATTGGATGGAAAGGACTCCATCGGTGTAATAATAAGCAATGCAATTTCACGATGATTTAGCTAAACTGGGCTCGCTGGATTTACTCTCAAATAAAACATGTAGTAGTACCAGAGCTGCAGTCTTAAGCCCACCATCATTCCTCTAACCCCAGATCCCTCTGTCTCTTGTCAATTTCCCCTGTCTCCACCAGGTTGCGTGTGAGTTAGTGACTGAGGGAGAATCAGTAATATCCGGGGAGAAGCGGAGAACAAGCTCAGTCGGAGAACGGCAGCGCCTCGGGCCTTACACACAGCTCCTTTCACAATCCTCAGAGGAGCTGCCTGTAACCAGAACCATACCTGACAGGCGAAAAGATAAAGGGAGGCCATGTAATGGTGGGTGGAGCCCCGGCACAAGATAAGCTTTTGTTGCAGTGCACTCCAGGAAATAAAACTAAAACAAGACTGAGCTGCTGGGATGTATTATATAGGTCATTAATACAGCTGGTCATCCTCTGTGCATTAATGAGAGTTAGTGGATTATTTTCCCTGAACTGACACCAAAACAAGATGTTAATCTTGTTATTCTTGCTAGTTTCAATTAAGGAGCATCAGTCCCTAAAATGTCTTCCTGTTCACCCCTTAAACTAGTGCTTCTCAAACTTTTTGGTTTCCCTTAGAACTACAGCAATGCCAATTCGTGACCCTTCGCCACAACTTGTGCGTGTTTATTAACTACCAGAGTGAATTTTCTGACATAGATTGATTCATTTGAATAATGTTAAGAAGCTTGAAGGGCTATGAAGAAGGAAAATGAAGGAGTTTTGACTTTACGAGTCCATAAAAACGACACATCGTTACTGTCCAGAGCAGCTATGCCCCCTCAAGGAGAGGACAGAGCAGCTCTCTGTGGGAGGCTCTTGCCTCTCATCACCCTGCAGAATAAGCAGGCTCAGGCAAAACATCTCGTGCAAGACAGTGACCCAAGAAGCCGCCCACCCAGACTCTCCAATAAGCTGAGTGGACCCCTGCTGGGTGGCCAGTTGGAATATCACCATCTGCTCGTAGCGCCCCCGCACTTGGTCCTCAGCAGGGGGGGGGGGGGGGGGTTGTACTCACAAGTGGATGCTATGGTAACTAGATGTGACTGTTTTTGAAAACCTTTCTGATACCCGCAGAAGAGATGAAAATGAAGTGGGATACTGTTTGTGAGAGATGCTGGTCTGCACACAGCAGAAATAGAAAACAAACACTGTATTACGGTTCAGATTCAGGGAATCCCTCGTCCTCCCGCCCCCTCCGCCTTTCTCACTCAGGATTCCATCCACAAACGTGAGAGCGACTGCTCGTATCGCTGTTTGCTCATCATAGTTGACACTGGTTCCACGCTTTATGCAAAGCTTTCAAGGAGACAAGAGAAAGAGAAATTGAGACACAGTGATAAGGGAGGTGGGTGGGGGGGGTGGGCAGAGAGGTTCAGGCAATGGGAGACGGTGGGATGAGTCAACACTGTACACAGTCAGATCACAACACCAGGACAAACACCATCTGGGCGACGGGGAGTGTCGCCGTCCTCGTGTTGTTCCTCTGAACCAGAGATCTACCACAGAACCTCGTAATCAACCCGATGCAGCTGGAAGCTGAGAGAGGAAAGAACAGCGATGGAGCTTAGCACCCAAAATGCTCGCGACAGCCCGGGTCATCTCACAGTTAATCATGACTCGCTGCTGCATTTGAATAGCGGGCAACATCTGGTCAGGGGGGGATCGCAGAGGAGGGGGGGGTGAACATCTGCATAAGGGTGGATTTAGAGTGTGTCAGGGGTTCAGTTTTGGTGCAGAGTAGACTCCAAAAGCAACAGTAGAGAAGCTCAGTTAGGAAGTCCTCAGTCTCCTTCTTTCTTGCAACCTGGCGACTAAAAGCTCTCCGGGGAGCAGTCACTCTCAGCCCACTCGTTGCCATGGAGATTAAATGTCAATCAAGAGATGGCTCTCTACATTACATTTTACACCCACATGCTCCGGCACTCAGTCTCACACTTCCCTTATTCAAGCTGAAAGGACTGCAGCAAATATACATAAACATATGTAGGTGGAGTTCACTGTTCGTGTCATGAAAACCATCTGAGCCTGATGTCTAAAGGATTTGATTATTTAATTTAATTTTACACATTTATATGTATTTATGTGTGCGTGTGTCTACTATCTATCCGTCTACTATCTCTGTTTTTCAATATTTTTCCATTTACTACCCCCTTATGTTCCTCTCTCTTTGTTTCTGTGGCTCAGACAGTGTTGTTGAGTCTCAGTGGGGCTGAGCGAAAGTGACCTCGCAATCGACTGTTAATACAACTGTCAGCGCCTGCTGCCCGCCAAGGCACAACGGGGTAGGTCTGGGGAAAGAAGCAGAGGAATGGTAGAGAGACGGAGAGAGAGAGAGAGAGAGAGAGAGAGAGAGAGAGAGAGAGAGATGACAGTATGAGAGGAAAAAAAAAGAATAGGGGCCCCGGAGGAGAAAAAGCGGTAAAAATGTGAAGCAAGCACAGTGAGACAAAACTTATGTCAGTGGGCGAGCGGGAGCAGAGTGGGTTGCAGAGGCAGACTGCTCAGACTACCGTGAGTCACCGAGGTCATCCTGTGACAAGGCTGCACACTGTAGCATCACGGTCAGCAGGTCAGACAGGTGGATGGCTCTGAGCAGACAATGTGTTCTACCTCACTGGACACAACAGGGTGCACATGGGTGCCCCTGCCACAGTGCATTGTAAAATAAGAGGTGCATATTCACCTAGATATGTGTGCTGCGTAATCTCGTCATAGTCTTCATCATCAACACATCACCTGCCAGTCATATTCTGATATCTTTGAATTTACTGTTGATCTATTGGCTATACTTTTTTTAATAAGGATACCCCTCATTGAGTCTAATTGTCAACTTCTAACCTCAGTAAATACTGTTCTGCGATTTCTTTCTATTGAAATATATTGAAAAACACGAGAGAGAGAAGGACACACAGGGAGGGGTTTTGCTTTATCTACGCATGGCTGGAGCTGAGCGTGTTTCAGATGAAAGCAGGAGCGCTGCCTTGGTCTCACTGGTCAATGCTGGCCTCCACTATAAATCTAGGTCACAGTTTGTAGCAGGACATTACCTCATTAACAGTTCTCGATACACACAGCTCTCTGACTACAGGCCACAGACAGCATGTGCAGCATGTATTCAAAGATTGGAGAGGAGAAAACTGTGACTAATTTGACTGGACATATAGCTGCAGATAAGTATTAAGACAGTTAACTCATCAATTGTGTGAGAATATGTGGGAACTGGAGGAAATGAAACTTTCCCGCTTCCAACTCAATCAGCTGACTGAGGGGATTTGCAATTTTCACCGAAAACCAATCAGATTTTGCCGAGAACTCTTCTGTCAGCTGTCATTTCAGTGACCGATTGATGCAATCCGCCTCCACCTCCAGTTTTCATCACAATCAGCGGGGGCAATGAGTGCTTCCAGCGAGCTCATCGGGAATCATATCCACTGTGGTTTTCAGCTATGGGCTTGTTGTTCACTCTGTCACCATCACCAGCTTCAATTCCTGTAAAACGATGAGGCTGCCAACAGATCCTCACATCATGTTTTATGTCTTAATGTGCACCCTTTCTCAAATAAATGTATGTCTTAATAATCCTTTAAAATCCCTTTTTTTTTAATTCAGAGGAGCCGTTTAACACTTTCGAGAAGACAGGGACAATTCACTCCAGCCTCAACCTGCTTGAGTCTGCAAGTACAAACTTCGAAGGCACTTTGGAGGATGCATTAACAACTGTAATGTTTAAGGTAATGCACAAACATGGATTTAGAGTCACAAAACACCATAGGCTGTAAAACATCCCAAAGTCTCCACAGTTTTCCCATAAATCCCCCAAAATGTCTAAAAATCCAGAGACTTTATGTGAACAGCTTTATTTACATACGCTCTCCAGCAACACCACTATGATACATTCGTTAACACTCGGAAATTGAAGGTGTCAGGTTTTTTTGTTATAATTCTGATTGGCAGATGCTTTGCAAAGAGCTAATTAAAACTGTACAGGGAGTTCAGCTCCGAATAATTAAATGCATTATTAGTGTAATGTCAGATCATCTATTTAATAACTCTCACTGTCGACCAAATGAATTCAGAGAGTCTCAAAAAGCCTTTTCACAACCTCATAATCAACTTCCACTGCAGCACTTTCCTATGATCTCTTCGTCCTTTTTTACGTCTTTGTCTTTCCCTCCTTCAATCACACACACACTCACACACACACACACACACACACACACACACACACACACACACACACACACACACACACACACACGTAACGCAGATATTTTTGTTCTGCTCTAGCATTTCCTCCCTATTGCACACTGATTTAGAAAAATAAAAGCCACAAGCTTTGATGTGAGGCATGTTGATGACTAACTTTGACAAACCTTAAACAAATGAATGTGTTAGCTCAATTAATTTCAGTGTCTCTGCCAACGACAGGTGTAAATGAAACCTGACACATCAAATCATTATCAACAGTCCAAATCCAGGAGGGGAATGCACACAGAGACACAAGCCTGCCTGGACACACACAGACACATACACAGTCAGCTGAAGTGTTGAAAAGATTTTACAGCATTTGGATTGTTTTTTAACAGTAATGTAACAGGTACTGTATGTGCAACTACGCAGATGGTGGGAGGATAATGGGCATAATTCATAAGCCTCACTATAATTCAGTGGGAGTATCATGTAATGATATACAATGTAATGTAGTAATGTATGTTTAATGATATAGTTGCAATGATTTAAATTACACTTTTAAAATGTGACAATAGCCTTACTAAATGCTGAAAATGCCCATTTGAGATGTTCAACCCAACCATTTATTTGATATGTGCTTTAATAAGTCATCCTGCAAATATACAAGAAACACAAGACCACAGACTAGTCTGTTCTCTATAAGCAGAAGAGCTTCTTCTTCTGCACAAATCAGAATTAATGATTGCTGTCCTCGCTCCAGATGACAGGAAAGACTCATTCAGTGTAGTTAAAAATGTACAAAGATTTATATTCTAAATGAAGCACAGCATAATAATATTAATGAATCATGATCATTAATGATTAACACAAAGATTTTTCTTCACAAGGAGGGTCTTCCAACTGTATGTCTTTGAATCAGATGCAAACTACAGCTAAATGGTTTGCTTTTGTTTGCACACGGGACGTAGCAGACGGCATGTCCTCTGTATTTGGGGGGATGTTGGAGTTAAAGTCATTTTTTTGTTGAAAATCAGGTGTGAAAATGTTATGATTGGCCCTCCTATGCTATCCATATAATTATGTAATATATTGGTTTAAAAAATAATTGTCATGTATTTAATAAACAAAGTCAAGTTAACATATGTCAAAACAATGTCACAACAAGGGACACAATTTGAATGATTTCTCATTCATGTTAAGTTGACATTGAAAGCCAACATCTCAGAAATATGAAATAATGAACATTTATGCTGTGACAGCTGGGCTCTATCTGCTGAGGAGGATGCTGGGGTGCGATTGAAAGGTCCAGAACAGCTGAGTGTACATCAACTGCTTTACCCAAGGTCAACAATGAACTTTCAATGGCAAAATCATTTGTCACATAATAAATGTCAACAAATATACGTCTGCTTTCCTGACATCTATGCTTTAATAAAAAAACTTTTACACGGAAAATACTACGATCACTTTTTAGAGCGTGTCTCGAAATGATCAAATAGTATAAACAGAGGGCTTTGGTTATTTTTCTAAAGAAACTAGACAAATATCCTCGACTGATATTCGATTTTTTTCAGGCTGATGTCAACATACTAAAGTTAAAAAAAAGTTTTTTACATAAACACGTAACAATACAATTATATATTTTTGACAAGAAAATCATTTGATAAAACTTGTGAAATGGGAAAAATAATGTATCTTTGTTGTGTTTGCTGATATACCTGCAGTAAGCTAATACTGGCCGAATACGGTCCGGACAATTTATTTGTTTAGCTCTAATTAAAACCAAGATTCAAGCCCTAAATGAAGACATTAGTCCTTAATGAAATTTCAGAAATATACTCTAGAAAATAAAGATTTTCACCTTCAGTAGCTATGCTGACAAATTAGATCAAATGTAGAGAGGTTATAGTAAGAGCGGCCTGTTAGGTTCCAGTAGGTGCAGTATGTGCCGTAGATGATCCTCTGAACTAAAGTCTTCATGAGAACCTGCCTTAAGGTCTCATTTGGGGTTTGAATACTCCAGGTGCACACTGAACATAGGAGTTTATCCCATTACTAAGCAGATTGTATGTCTGCTGTGAGCCTGTGGTGCATGACAGTGCTGCGTATTGCTCTCTGTTTTGTTACATTCACTTGTCTTCAAAGAGCAGAGATTTGTGCCCAGTGAGGAGATGAGCGAGAGGAGAGAGAGGCCATGCCAAAAAAAAGACAAAAACCAGTCTGGAATCTCTTGTGGCAGTGAGGGAAAAATGCCAGAGAGGACAAAAAATAAATAAACAACCTTCTCTCTGTTGGACATAAATGGTTTGGGATAAGCCTCAAAGTCCTGCACGGAAAACACAATATTAAAAAAAGTCCCAAAAAAATCAATAGACAGACACCGAAACATATGACAGTGCTGCTTGATTTTGTAATTCCCAAGGACTTCTCTCGTCAGTACAGAGGAAAAGAATCCCCGTACTGTTTTTTCTTCTTCTTTTTTTTCGCCTTACCCAAATGTTAAGCTTATATCAAAAAGGCTCCATATTAAACATCCCGCTAATCTTGGCACATTCTAACTCCACAGAGCGCAAATCCATTTATTGCAAAATGTGAGGGGAGGCAGCCATAGAAAGAGGGGCTGTCGTCAAATATTCAGGTCGAAAATGGCACCGTTATAAAGACGCTGTGTGAGGAGATGTGTTTCTCATTGAGGAGTGTAAATAGCTGAATAGATAATCAAAAGTGCTGCATTTGTGAGTGAGACAAAGAGACAGAGAGAGAGAAAAAAGACTCGTTTGTGAGGTCGTTTGGTTTGTGCGTCCTTGTCCAAGTATGAGCAGTCTGAGAAATAAATGCATCATAGCATACAGTCTTAATTAAAGTTTAGATTACAAACCTTCGGCTCTGTTTGTGTTCCTTCATTTATAACATCTGAACGTGTTAAGTAAAGAAAGTCAACAGCTCTAGCTCTGAAAGAGATGTTTATGGGCTGCGTTTTGTTGTTTCTTCCAAACCTGTAAACCATATGGTGGCAAGGGAGATGCAGTAGCAGTTTTTAAACTGTTATCTCCCTGAAAGGAATACTGGACTAATCCACTCAGACACGGTGGCTGAAAATATCTCACTGACTCCATTTCATTCTGAAACCACTGCAGATTAAGTATAAAGTAGAACAATGTGCGTCCACATCATATATATAAATGTGCATTCCACAAATCCATATGGTTGTTATATGTGTATATACAGTTTGTCATAGGATCACTGAGGAAATTGGTAAGTGGACATGTGTGTGTGTGTGTGTGTGTGTGTGTGTGTGTGTGTGTGTGTGTGTGTGTGCCTGTGTGTGTGTGTGTGTATAAGAAAACAGATTTTTTTTTTTTACCTGCTTTGCACAATGATTTAAATCTAATATACCCACATGCACAAAATGTCACAAAAGCCATTGAAATATCTGGTTCAGTCCTGAGCTTTTTTCCGACCACATAACATTGCAAAGTTTCAGATGCTTCATCCTAAAGATTTGGTAAAAAGTCATCCATGCTTTTATTACGGGACGCCTTGTATCACCTGCCTTCTCAGTAAATCCTCTCTATCTTGGCTCTGGCTGCTGCAGAACATTGCTCCCGTTTTGGCTTCTCTCCATTGGCTCCCTATCAGTTTTAGAGATGATTTTATAATTTCACTAATAGCAAACTCTTAGCATAACATGGTCAAGCTCCTCTATACTTACAGGAGTTGTTGTGCTCTTCTGTCAAGACTGAAAACTACAGGAGATTGTGATTTTGCTGTTGTTTGCTCCTCGGCTCTGGAACAACCTTTCACAAAAAGGTTGCAAAACTGATTGCTTTCATTTGGCTTTCTCTTTATTTTATACCTGTTATTTTGTGGGTAGTACTCTGTGTTGTCGTCCTTCTGTGAATCACTTCAGAATTTCTGCCTTGCAAAGTGCAATATGAATTACGTTTGCTTGCTTTATACGTTTTGTCTTTCAAAATAGCTTCCACTAATGAGGATCTGAATCTGTAATAATCTGATTAACAATGTTACACCATGACTCTCTGCAGAGCCCAGGCATCAGATGTTTTACACTATACCATACTAGATGAGTCAAGTGCTTCTCAACACTCATCGTAGCATACGGCACAAGAACATTCACACCTCCTATGCATGCGTTTGCACTCACACTCCCTCATTTGCATACACCCATGCCTACACACATTTGCTATAAAGAATGAGTGAGAGGCAGGTGGCTCTTGTTTGTGTGTATGTATATAAGGGTTAGTGACAGAAGAGCGGCATTAGTGAGCTCTTGTTGCTTTTGCCTGAGCACACAACCACACTGACCACAGTGTATTTAAATACCCTGCAGGGCCCAAAGCATACAGGCTGTTATGCATGTAATTCAGTCTGAAGCCAAACAGGGAGGGAGGGAGGATGCAGTGGAAACAAAACAAGAGACGAGAGAAGAAGAAGAGTGATGGAGGTAAAGAGGGAGGAGAATCAGGGGATAAAAAGTAGGGAGGGAAAGAGCAAAAACAAAAAGAAACGGAGACAGAGGGACACAAAGAGGTACAAGAGTCAGAAAAAAAAAACAGGAGGCAGAGAAAATAGGTCTGGGTTTCAACATCTGAAGCGCACTTGGTGTGGATCCATGGCCTGTCAGGCCTGAAGAGGTGGTGATATGTGACAACTGATCATTGTTGGACTCCTGAGCTGATGACCTCTCTACTGTGATGCTCTAAGGTCTCTTTTCAAGAACCCAATTTAGCTCTGAACCTGCACCTGATGAAAGAAGAAAGCCACTTAGCCACAATCATTAGGAAGACAGGAAGGACAGTGATGGACTGCTGAGCAGAAGGCCTGACTATGGGCTGTCCTAAATATTATGAGGCCCCTAACATTATGTGGGTCAGATCAGATTTCTCTGACACGAAATGAAACACGGGCAGAGCAACTTGAATTTAAAGCACTAGGATGCAAGCTGGTTTACACAAACTATAAAAACCTAAATGTTATCTTTTTTAACGAATAGTTACATTTGGGAAATAAGCTTCTTCACTTTGTTGCCCAGAGTAAGATAAGAAGATCAATCAATGAAGCTGGAGCCAGAAGGTGGTTAGCTTAGCTTAGCATAAAGCCTAACAATTAGGGGAAACAGCTAGCCTGATTATGTCCAAAGGTTAAAAAACTGCATATTAGAATCTTTTAAGTTCACAAATTAACATGCTATATAGACATATAAAGTGTTCTCAATCTCCTCATCAAACTCTCTGCAAGTAAGCCAATCGTATTTCCCAAAACATTAAACCATTCCTTTAGAAAATGACTTTCTGCATGTAAAATACATTTCTAAAACAAATATTTTCATATCAAATTATATTGCACACATCACATGGGATTTTTTTTAAAGAGTGAATACTCAATTTTCAGCCATATAGCAAATACATCATCGTTTCATTCAAACACTCACAAGTACAGAATGCATTGGACCGACTGACTGCCTTTGTCACCCACAAACCACCAAATAGAAAGATGGAAAATAATAAATCTAAAACATGATGGAAAATCCATCTCTCTGCTCCTAATATGACTCCTACCTCTCCAATCGAACTAATACTAATAACAAATACTCTCACTAATATGTGTTTTAGCTGATAATCTGTTCTGGTGCTCTTGTAATTTACTGTGTTTATGTTTGAAATGTATCAAATGTCTGAATAAAAGCCCCAGCAGTGTATATGACTCAGTTCTCTCACTGTCACAGTGTTTTGCATGGTTTTGCCATAATTTCTTCTCATTCTCATATTAGCACGGTGACACGCAGCTCAGTGAGCTGAGACAGCATGCACACTCTGCACAACAGCACTGATTTCTTTCAAAGGGGTGTGTGCTCTTTTTCGGCTTTGCGTGCAGCATATCTTCATATTTTCTCATTTCTCAGCGAGTCTAACAGCTCACTAAGCAGGGTATCACCATGCAAATACGAGACTGGGAAAGAGACAACTGTGAAACCCTGCAAGTGTGACACTGTGAGAGCGAGAGAACTAACGGGGGCTGTTCAATTATTTATAAGCAGAGATTGTCTGTTTATCAAACTGACGCCTGGAGCGTCGACCATGATTACACTCAAACAATGGTGGTCGTCTCTGAGCACTGCTGATGCAGCTTCTAAGACACAGACCAGATATGAATAAAACACTGACAACATTAAAAAAAAAAAGGGCTGGGAAGCGTCTCTTTGTGTGTAGATGCTCATCAGATCTGGATTTTGAGAAAAAAGTATATATGTTGGATATCTGCGGGTAAAATAAAATAGTATATATATATATACAACTTTTTTATGTTTTAAAGGCTGTCGGACTGAATGAGACAATACTTCTGTAACACTGTAACTGGACCCTGCTCAGCTCAAATTGACATATTGTATTACAGTGAGAACTTCTACTGTATAAGTTGTATATTGTTCTGATTGTTCATATATTGCTAAAACACGATTGATCTAACAAGTAACGGTCCCACATACTAACAAATTACAGACACAACACTGCCAAGACAATCCCTCACCGGCTTCCCACACGCAAACCTCAGACACAATTTGATGGATTGCATTCAAATTTGTGTTATTGGACACAAATGCCTTTACCTCATGCACCACTCCTTTTGTTCTTGGTGGTCCACACTGTAACGTACTAGTTTCCTTTAAAGCAGTAACAAAGTAACTTTTGTAAGACAAACTCACAGCAAAGAGCCGTACTTTATCAGGCCATGTTCTTACTGCTACCCGGTGGGCAAACAATTGTAAACTCCAGCAGTAACAGAGTAACATCAAGGGCATCCCATTGGAGTCCTTCTTCTGACTACCTACTCCTTGTGTGTTTGATAATCTCATTGTATGTTTAAGTGCATCTTAAATTGCATTTACGTTTGACTTTCATTTTATTGTTTCTTTGATTTATTTTCCTTGTATAGCGTGTTATAACTTCCCAAAAACCATGTTTAATAGTGTTATTCTTTAACGTAAGTCCAGTATTTTTTGGTTTGGTTTGAGCTCCAACTCCTGAGGAAATATATCTGGGTCTTTTTCACTTTCTAAATGTCTGACTTTTGCCACCTGCCACATGTTTTCTTCCACTTTATGCTGGTGCAGGTTATGTTCAACCAGCTTTTGTGATCTGCTGAGCTGAGTGCAGCTTCCCACAGTTGCATGTGAACCAACCTTGTTTTGACTTGAGCTGAAAAGTGGCCGACTGATTCTCCGGCTGATTCTCATTGGGCTCTGCAGCACTAGCAACCCTTTCATAATAAAGGGGTAATTTCATTCTGTGGTCATATCAAAATCGTATTTAATGTACCTTTAAAGACCCTTCAAACGTTGGATATAAGCTCTCCCTTTTTGCAGCATTTTTGTATTCATCCGTTCTATTGTGTGCAACGCTGAGAAAAGCTGCAAATCCAAATGAAGTGTAAGAGGTAAGAGCTATGAAACCACAGGTTGACTCGTGAACTGAGGTGTAACAGTTTCCCGCAGAAATTAGACGTTTTGTCAGAAAGGGGGAGCTAAAAAAAAGGACGATGGAATGTGGCTGATCTGAAAACGGGCTCTGTAGGGAGTAAAAGATGGGTGGTATGGCAGAAAAAGGAAGGGAAGGAGGAGGTGTTGAGTTGTGATGGGGCAGGAGCCAGATGCTCCAGTTTCCTGGACAGAAATGGAGGTCAAGTGCAGCTTTATGTGAAGGCAACACAGGGAGAGAGGCAAAGACATAAAGAGAAAGATGGAGGGGAGGGAGGCATGATGACTTAAACTAGTGGTAAGGGACACAGCATTTGAGCTTATGGTGCAGAAAGCCCGATCCCTCTAACTACAGCAAATAAGGAGAGGAAAAGACAGCACAGAGGAACACACAGTGTGGTGTCTTCTCCAGGATGGATGGAGGAGGATAAAAGGCTTTATGAGGAGCCTAAGAACATGCATTAATAGATGTAAGTGATAGGGAGGGATAAAAATAAAAACACATGTTAACTTCGCAGGGAGGACAGATGGTAATGTGGTGGTTCGAGCTTACGAAGAGCACTAATGGATAAAGAGAGTGTACAGGGAGAACACATGATGATCTCAAATGGTACATCTGGGAGTGTAGGCCTCACCTATTTCAGGGGAAAGGGAAAGATAAATATATATTAAGAACACGGCTATTAGGCTGGGGTTTCCAGTTGAAAAATAACCTTTGTGTGCGAGCATTTAAACTCGCACTGGATATCCTCTGAGCCCAGGTAAAGATTTTCTCTGAGCAGAATATGCAGTAGAGGAATGTGAAAACATAATATCACACAACATGCACAATGTGTTTGCTGCGAGTGTTTCTGTGCAAGCTCAAAGGAAAAGTTGCAACAGGGCAGATTTTGATTTTTGTTTCGTGGAGAATGGAAATAATAGACAGCTGTAGGGAGGATTGGGAATTGAACCGATGCAGCCGACATAATTGCCAAACAGAACGAGGCACAGTGAACAAACAAACATACTTCAAAGTCAATAAACCCTACATCACTGTGAGCCAAGTTCCATAAGCATGCAAGCTACACGACGAGTGTAAACATGTTAACATACACAGAAGCAAATTGAAATAAATACTCTGAATCTGGAACGTGTGAGACAGATTTAAAGGATTTAAATGAAAAGACTAAAACCAACCAAGTTATAATCTGTCTGTCAACACTTTCTCACTTCCCTACGAGGTGAACTCAGCCCCAAGCCTATTGGTTCCTACGGAAATCTTAAAAAAACACACATTTTTAAAGGATGTTAAGTCATTTCATAGGCACTGTAAGCAAGCATTACTCAAACAGGAGTAAAAAGTGTGATTTCTGAGGACAACTGTCAGCTGTGGATTAATACACAATCTCTGGCATCAAGATGGCGTTTTGTGTCAAAACAAAACGTGCAAACGTCAGTGCACATGTTGATCATAATGAGCAAACATGTCACTGGTGAGGCTCACTGATGACTTTTTAATAGTTTTAATGTGTGTGCTCTGAGGGAAAGTGTGCGGGGATGATTTTTCATCAAAGGAGGGAGCCAGGGCCGGGATGGGAGGAGTTCATTCATCCACAGGCTGCACCAGCTCTCTCTGATCTCAGTGCCTAAAGAAACAGGACAATGGAAATTTCTTATTCTGCCAAGGTGTGTGTGTTTGTCCGTGAGCAAGAGAGAGGTCGCGATGTTGGACTGCATATAAGGAGGTATATAAAAAAGAGCTACTCTCAACTCCCCTGAGGTGTCGTTTGTGTATGTGCGCGTACACATATCTTTGTGACCTGCATACAAATCTCTGTCTGGTAACCCATCTGCCCGTGTGCTTAATATGCCTTCATGAGTGCCAACCTGTCTCTGTCTGTTGACTAGTGTTCAGAGGCGGCAAGGATGTAACATTGAGGCCTTTAGGCTTCTACGACAGACTATTGCTTTGCTCAGGAGGCAGGCCTGAGGCGGTTGAATCAAGCATCATCACAGGCTCTTTATCCAAAATCATTCTCCCTGCACTGGACTTAAGAGCTCTCTGCAGTAACAGCCGGCATCATTGCTTGTGGAAATGGGATTTGCAATCAGCTAACATGTTAGCTACTCATACGTTTAGGGTTTCACCAATACGTAAGGTCACCAACAACATACAGTTATGATGTTCTGCCTGTTTATTGAGAGGGTGAGCATTTTTATTCAAACAAATACAGCATGCTGAATCAAACATTTTCCAGCAATACTCTCTAATTCAATAGCTCAGCTTGAACTCAAATCCTGATGACTGTACCAAAACAGCAATTGAGTCCCTTTTTCAGATCCCTGTCTCTTCCCCCCCCCGCTATTTGAAAAACGGAAGCACATATTTCTGTGTCATTTATGGCTTTCTGTGTCTTTACCCCCCAGCTGTGAAACGTTCCCAAGAAAGCCGGCTTCTCCTGCATTTTGATAGCCTCCTCCGTGACTTAATTGGGGGTTTTCTTGGAGCGCCGGCTTTAAAGGTTTGTCCCCTGTTATCAGTGCTAATGAGAAAATGAGTAGCATTTACCGCTGATATGTTCCAGAGCTGCAATGGAAGTTTAATGTGCTGTCTGTAAATAACACACAAAAGAGTCAGACGTGCAGCTTAATAAAGATAAGTGTTTTCTGTCTCTGCCTGTGTGCTCTCGTTATCTTTTTCTTCTCTGAAGAACGTAATGCATTCGAGGGACTAGTATTCCAAGTATTTTTTATGTGTTTCTCAAAAAAGAAGAAAGTGTGCAAACCAAGCCACTCACATTTCCTCAAATGCCTTTATAACAATGAGAACCAATTGGATTTTTTAAGGGAGATTCACAGACTTATTTACTCCGCCAGCAAATTGAATAAGCAGCCCAGTAAGACCGCGTCTATCGGTTATTTCATTCTCTCCAGAAATACTCCAATGTTTTGACTGTAGAAATAACTGGATGTTCTCATCTTTTGCCATTTTAAGCCCCGCAAAACGTAATTGTATGAATCGTCGCAATTGTATCCAAGCCTTTATCTTTTCCATCTTTCACCCTGTCAGCAGTTTTCTTTCCTTGACAGGGCAGCTGGTTGCATTGTATCATCTCAATGTCTTGCCTCACCGCGTGTACAAACCTTTTTGGCAACTACAAGCAGCCCAGCCAGCCAAGAGGGGCTTTTGTCTACTCCTTCCCAGCCTGTATTAATATTTACCAGGCTAGAAAACAGAGGCAGATGTCAACCATGAGGCAATTTCCTCGTGTCGCTCGGTGGTGAGCCCACTCTTGTTCTGGATAAAAGCGTTATCCAAGCATCATATTTGTGGTGTTAAAACAAACTGTACAATTGCACAGTGGGCGTGTGTGTGTGTGTGTGTGTGTGTGTGTGTGTGTGTGTGTGTGTGTGTGTGTGTGTGTGTGTGTGTGTTGGTGTCCCACTTAGTTGGCTGCTTCAGAACTGGGGATTTCCTACACATATGGAAGATTATAAATTTTATAGTCTAAAGTGCATTGCATTTTTGTAGTTATTATGGATTTCTACAGGTTCAAACAAACAATAAGACAACACAAATACTCTATCATGGACACAATGTAACATCGTGAAAAACAACAGGAATTAACATATATAATAACCCAACTACCTAGGCTATTCATTTAATGGACATTGTTATTCAAATGATACAAACTCAAACTAACAACGGTAACATTTCAGCGCTATTTTTTATCAGCTGACCGAGTACACTGTCAATAATTAAGTCTAGGTTTAATGTAAGTCTAAAGTCTGTTTCAAGCTTCACTTTACACAGCGAGAGTCAAAATGTGCACTGAATACGATATCAGGCTCAATATCTAATTTCTGAATATCAAAACATGACCCATATCTTCTAGATATATGTTCCTTGTTGTTAGGATGCTGTGCAACACAGTGCTGTTATTTTACTGGGGAACTGTATGAAACCCAATGAGACAATACAAATCAATACACACTCTCATGTACAAGCATCCTACAATACTCAGCGTCTTCAATTTGGTACAAAGCAGCGTAAAATTAAAGATGCATTAAAACCTATCCCTGTGAGTCTGAATATCAGCACTGGACAGCTCCCGATTCTTGCTCAGTGCATTGTATCTGTTGAGTGTCTAAACCTACTAGAACTAGGTAAACCAAGGTGACCACCTCACCCAGATCCCTGCAAATGTGGTTAATAATCCTCTCATCAAGAGATGCTTACTGACTCTCCAAGTTAAACTGCCAGCTAACTGAAAGATATCTAAATGGTTCTAGATGTTGAGGCTGAAATGAGGCGACAGGGTTTCAAATTTAAATAGACAAGGATGTCTATTTAGAGAAATTACAGGTGTGACAATGGGCACTCAAGTAATTTAAAGTTGGGAGACTCACAAATCAAATCAGCAGAGGCTGAGATTTCCTGACCTTTAGTTTCTAGTATTGGTCAAGATCCAAAACTGCTGGATCCAGCATTTCCCGTGATGCATTCCCACAGTACATTGCCATTAGTCTTCATTAGACCTCCCTGCCCCCAAAATGTCCACTTCATCCACACATAGTTTGAAATGCTCACTTTCTTTTCAAAATGTTCTCAAGCTAAAGACGATCAGGGTTATCTGTAACCATGTTAAAAAATGTTTTAACTGATTTACTTAGAGGTTGGTACATAGCCCTTTTCTATTCTGAGAAATATAATATCGTATAATGAGAAGCTACAGAGAATTCCCTATTATATAATATAGTCACCCCCAACTGTAATAAATTAAAAGGGAAGACAACAACCCGCAAAAAGTCTGCTGGGATTTCCCAACAACAAAGAGCTTTCGAAACTTTCCGCATGGATTTCCTTCAAAGATGGATGCAGTTCTTTTTCAGTCCGATGCTAATTTGGGTTTACACTGATTAAGCTGTCCATCGTACCACCAAGAGACCTCTGTGTATGTGTGATCCGCTGTGTGCCTGAGCACATGTGAGCGGAATCTCTAAAGCTTAGGGAGACACACCGTAAGCAGCGCCGCTGATTCACAGGGAGGACGACATGACAGAGCTGTGGAGAGCCCGTGACAGAGTGGGAGAGGGATCCTCCTCGTTCTGTCAGCAATTAGCAAGGCGATAACTTGCAAAACAAGCTCGGTGATTCTGTCATCGGCTCGGTCCTGCAGGTGCACGGAGGGAAGGCAGCAAATTGAATGCAGAAATGAAAACAGGATTGAGTAATGAGACATGATGAGGAAGAGTTTTTGACTCCTGTCAGCAGTTGCGTTCTTATGAAGGCAAAACATTTCACAAACTGATACTGTAGCATCCTGTTAAGACTGCTGAAGAATGGCAATTGCTTTGAAATCCTGTCATGGAAAAGGATACTTTATTGCCCACATGACGACAACATACTCAATGTGGCAAATTCAAGACAGTGAATTGCACCATGTGATGGCACTAAAACCTAAAATAAGCAAAGCACAGTGCTGTTAAATATATATTCACTCCCCATAATGCAATGTAGCTTGATAACATTATGCTACCTATTGGCAGTTTGGCCTCTCACAGTGGCTAATAATCTCCATATCAAGTGTTAGCCCTGCTGGTCTTAGGTTGTGAACTCTCAGTAAGCTGACAAGAGCAGCTTTTGACCCTCAACCCCGAACCAGCAACCAGGCGGATCAAGTCCGAAGGGAGACAGTGGCCTGACAATGATCCTTCGCCCCAGGCTTTGCGCTGTCACAACATACACACCAACACATTATGTTTACTTGAGTTCCTTATAAGCGAGTTTCAATGCACTAGTTTCTTTTCTTTTTTTTAAACAAAGGGGGAAACCGGTATCCTAGGTCTGTTCAAAGGCAGCAATCCATCTGCCAGCAACTCCAAAGCTCACTATTTAAGGTTTCAATGTTCATTTATTGTCATTTTGATGCTCTGAAGATGGGTACCAATGATGTTTTGGACAGTTTTAATAACCACCTGCAGAGCCTTTCCGTAATGTTTCCAGTCAGGATACTTTCTATTGCTCCTCTATAAAAGTTGACAAGAACCTGGCAGGGACACTTTGCTGTCTTATTTCCTGTTTTTTACATACATACGAAAACCGAAGTGTAAAAACGACAATTTACCATTGTTTGGTTGTGTGCCAACGGTTATGGCAGCAGTTGCAACCAAGGAGAACTCCAGGAAAGAAATAGTCACATGACCCCTAATTGAACCAAGAATTATTGTTGTGCTTCGGTTTTTGTATAGATTAATAAACAAACCAGATATAGTGTGTAAATTTGTGAAGATCAGAGGTGTTGCTGGACTTTGTTACTTTTGGATAGAGCCAGGCTGGCTTTTTTTCTGGTGTTTCCATGCAGTGTTGGTGCTAAGCTAAGCTAACCTGCTCCTGGCTGTAGCTTCATATTTACCGTACAGACATGAGAGTGTCAGTCTTCTCATGTAACTCTGTGCCAGAAAGCAAATTTGCGTATTTTCCAAAATGTAGACAGAATGTAGATATATTTTTATAGCCTACAATTTCAACTGCAAAATGGTGGCCATAAAGTACATTATGCATACAAGAAGGGTGTGAGACATGACCAAAAATCTAATGTGATGGTTAGATTATGTGACTGAAATGTAATCTTGTTTTCCCCCTGGACGTTGCTACATCCTGTCCAGTGACACCACAGAAAGATGTCTCCTATTTGTGAAACAGAGGTTAGACATCTTGAGATGCTCTCAATTTACATTCATATCAACCACTAGAACCACGAACACAACTAATGACTATGTGCAACAGTTCCCAGCACTCTCCATATCTTCTTCCCACTACAGATATGAGCAAAAATAATCAATTGCACCACAGTAGAGTAAATAAACTTGAGCCAATACGACTGCAGCTAATCAATAAGATAGCCTTCAGGTGCAGCTGAAAATTAGTCTGATGAGGAATGCAGTGTCATTCTGGGAAAACTCATCTTAACAGGGGATGCACAGGCATGCACTCAATTTAACTTGAACATAAGAGTGGAGTCAGATGCTCTTTCCAGCCACATGGAAAGGAAGTCAGTCTTATAATTAGACTAAATCATGAATGGGGATATGGTAAGACTGGATGAGAAATGTTTCCAATAACGAAATGGCATGTTTTCGCTAAAAAACAAAGGTCAGTGAGTTTCAGTTCAGATTTTACTCTTAGTCTACGCATGTGAGTAATTTAGCCTGTGGCACTTAATGTTCTCATGCGTTAGACTAAAACTGCAGTCATGGCATAGAAAATCTATTCGATCAGCTGTGAGACACAAATAACAGAATCAGTGGTCAGTCTCAGTGTGTGATGCAAAAAATAAACACAGCAAACGTCGACTGAAAATGATGTGACCCTTTCGTCTGAGTCTTACAGTGTGCTGTTTTACATATTTTTTTCAGCCGCTGGCAGTCCTCTCACAGCAGCCGTCATGCGTTACTTTTTTTCCCCCCATTAAATGCCAGCCACTGCGTCTGTCTGCACCAAAACAACTCGCTGCTCAGAAGCTCCGGCTGAACAGCCCAAATGGTGTAAATAAACTGGGCGCACCAGTGTCACATTTTACTACGCCTGTAGCTGCTACATGTCAGAGATTACGCGCAGACACGTACACCTTGAGTATCCCCGCGGTCCCCCAACGCATCAATTTGTATGGCCAAAAAGCGGATTTGGGGACCAACGATGTCGAGCGTCGCAGAGGAATCGATGACATCATGTCTGTGGGGGGAAGATGTAGTTTTGTGAGCCGTGAAAACAGATGCTCGTCTGGCCTCTATGCAGAGTTTGAGTATTTTATGCGGGGAGGGAGAGAGGGTGAATTGAGGCGACCGAGCCTGACACACACTCAGACGCGCGCGCACACACACACACACACACACGCGCACACGTACACATATAAGCTTTTGGCTACTACCTGTCCGTCTTTGAACAAATAGCCCTCTTCCCTCCCCACACAAGCGCAATGGCGCACTGTGATGAAATAATCACATTTTTCCGCAATTTCTGGGCAGCTGTAGCAGTTCGGTGTGGACACATTTGGCTAAGGGCATGGGAAGTGTTGCAAAAAAATCTTTGAATGTATTGAATGTATTGAAAATGCAGAGGCAGGCATGTGTGACACCACATAGCGGAGACTGTGAGGTGAGCGTAATGGCATCACCACGGTGCTGATTTTCACCCCAGTCATGTCCACAACAACGGGTTATACCAGGTGACAGTCAAGAGGAGGTTAGAAGACTGAGTGACTGGAGAAAGTGAGAGGAGCTGGAAACACCGTGCTTTTGAGCTTTCAACTGATTCTTTTAAAGGCAGAACTTGAAGTTTGTCTTACCTCCACACTTGTCCCAACTGAAAGATGTGTATGACGGTCTGCCAGACCCAGACAGAGAGGCGGCAGCACCTGTCTCTTTGCAGACTGGCTGTTCTACGACTACTCAGCCCCTCCACCGAGCCCAGTCCGCCCCCAGTGTAATCCTGCACAAACCACCTGAAGCTCAGGATCTGGACCAGAACCGAGGGCACCAGCACGAAGAACAGGGTCAGGCCTGACCACAGGAAGTCCTGCTTGTGATAATAGTCGACGGCCAGCCACAAGTCGGTCCCCACGTCCCAGAAAAAGACAAGCAGTGCCAGGATGATCCACAGGCAGTCCAGCCAGAGGCGCTCCTCCTGCGGTGGCCGCGCCGCATCTCTCCCTTTCCCCTTCCCCCGGAGGTAATGCAGGCAGGCACTCCGGCAGCCCCAGTAGCACGACGAGGTGTTGCAGCAGTGGCAGATGTGGAATGAGCTGCTGTTCTGATTGTCGTCCTCCCCCGTCCCCACCACCTCGTCCAGGTTGTGCAGCTGGGCGAAACCGGTGACGACCCCGCGACCATCGGATTTCGCTGCCATCTTTCCCTCTGATGTTCCCACCTCCTCCGGCTTCCGGGGTTCGTGACGACACTTCCCTGACACCTGTTTTGCACCCCAAATGTTGGAGCCATCTAAAAGCGGGGTGTCAGTGCGTCGCCATCGCTCACTCTGTCCTCGGATAGCGCACCAGTGGCGCCACGGACGCAGCGCATCTTGCCTTGCTTTCCCTCTACTGCAGATCTATGCCCTCCCGATAACAGTAATCTAATCTACAAGTTCAAACTATTTCATTTGGGACTCATGCATCCAACTCTAGTCGACCAATTTGTACCTGCGTTTCAATCTCTTTCCCTGCTGCGCAGTTGTTTCCCCTCTATGCAGCTCTCCTCCAGCTGCAAGCTGAGTGCCATGAGCAGACCGTCCCTCCACTGTCCCACCCCGACGTTATTCATCCCCCACCTCTCCCCTCCTCCCTTTTTTTCTCTCTCTCTCTCTCCTTCACTCTTTCTCTCTCTCTCTCTCCTTCACTCTCTCTCTCTCTCTCTCTCTCTCTCTCTCTCTCTCTCTCTCTCACACACACACACACACACAGACAGACACACACCCACACACACCGTCTCTCCCTCTCAGCGTGGTTGCCATCTAGTGTCTCGTTTGAAGCCCCCAAATATGCAGGAGAGGACTGCATGATGTAATGCAACATGCCTCATCACCATAGGAAGTCTTTAATGTCGTTTGAACATTTTAATCAGTCACAGGGACACTGTGTGGGGTCACTTTTTGTAGGACAATGGAGGAACAAGAACAAAAGCTCTCCTACTGACTAAAAGAAAAGCACCCCACAATGAGTTTATTGCTCTATGAAGAGTTTATAGTGACCATGTGCTTTTTATTATACCTCCAGATACTAAGATGTTTTCAGTATATTTGTGAAATCATATTATAGATGTATTTTCTAAAGTCAATAGACATTTCTAGCTGCATGAATGAACAATTGGAAGTTGACGTTGGACGTTATACTAAAAGAACACTAGTGCTATAGACAGCTTCCAGTGCTGAAGTAGTGCTGAGCCCTCCACCTCTCTCCCTCTCTCTCTCTCTCTGAGGACCCTCATTGACAAATGCATGCACTAAACTTAAAACCTATAGTTTATCTTTCTTTGTGGTCATTGTGAGTCTCTTCCTGGTTGGTTCGTTTCTCTTTGAGTGACATCTTGTAAGTGCAGGCCAGGGAGGGCCGTGACACTTTGGTCCCCTTGGCCTGTGCCGGTAAACCCGTTTAGTAATCCATCCAAATCATTCTCAGCTCACACAAAATCGCGAAAAATACAAAATAAGAGTGTAAAAGATCTCTCCATAAATAAGAAAATGTTTTCAATAAATTAAATGTTGTATAAATCTGGCTATGAATTATATATGAACAAACTCCTCTGTATAAACCTTCAGAATATGGACAGGAATGATACTGGAAAATTTGGTGTATGTATGTGCGACTGAAGTGGAGAGTATGAGAAAACCAAATAGACAAAGTAGTAAAATAAACACCTAAATGTGTTTTATGGATGCTTTCTTTCCATTAATCTGAAAGACGATATGTTATGGAAGCAAAATAGCCCACAATCTCAGAATTGACCGGTGCATAATAACTTTTTTGGTTGTCTCACTAATCCTCTCTAGACATGTTTTACGACTAATGAAAAGACTCTTGAAAACTGATTTTGTGCCTTAGATATTTTTTCCACCAAAAAAGTATAATTCGATGAATGTCAAAACAGCCTTCTGGTGTCAAACATTCATTCTTCACTGTGAAACTCAAACATCCAACAAACAAAACACATTTTTGAGCGGCGGGAGACCTTAATATTATCATCATGTTCACCTCTGCTGGTTTTGTGACTAATGACAAGTCACGTAGGAGCAAAATGTCAACACATTACAGAGAGGAGAAGCATGACTAGTTTCTCTCTCTCTCTCTGTACCGCCAGGACAAGAGATGCCATTGGACCAGTGAGATGGAGCCCGAAGCCACATTAACTCACATAATTATTTCTGATTGGGTTCATCGGACCAGGTCTTCTCTGGTTTCACACCAAAACACCCATATGTTTTCTCCCATTATGATATACCTTACAACGGCTATTCTCAACCACTGCCAAATAGTCAGTAAATGAACAAATATGTAGTTTTTGGTAATCTACAAAGCTAGTTGTTTTTGTATATGTGCTCAATTCACATTAATAAAAAACATAGCAATTCAAACAAAGCATAACTTCAATGAACAGTTATATTTTAACATCACCACACTAATCACGACACATTATCAGGTTATGTCATGATGTGTTTTTTTCTGAATTTATTTGGGAAGGTGGTCCTTGGAAGTTTATCAACAGGGGGCCTTAACTTACAAAATGTTGAGAACCCCTACCTTACACGACTACACCAAGAACACTCTTTGTGTCATTTAAATGCCAACAGTTACAATATTTGTTTTCTTTTGAGTTATTATTGAAGCAATCAAAGGAATTACCATAATCTGCAAAAATGTGTTTTGTCCCAGTATGTCCAAATACATAGTATAATATTAGCTACTTTTCAGTGTTGTCTTGGTGAATTGTTACCTTTTCAGGTGAGCAGTGGGAGAAGGAATTCCTTTTTGTTTTAGAAGTGCAAGAAAAGTGATGCAGTGATGCTGCATGAAAAGAATCAGGTAAAGCCGTTCCTCCAGGCCAGATTTAACTTGGAAGAAATTCTTTAATGTGAATACACCTGTGTGAATAAACACAAGAGAGTACGGTATCCCGTTTCATCTGAGTAGCCTTCATTTCCTCTTCTTCCTCAGGTCCTTCAGGCCTACACAATGCCTTTTGAGCAGCACACCAGATGCACGCTCAGCTTTAATATCCACAGGAGACGGCAAGAAGTTTAATGCAGCAAAATGTCTTGCAGCAATAATAAAAAATCCAAAAAAATCAAATCAAATAACATCAATTTAAACCATAATTCACATTAACCAATTTGTCACAAACCGCCTCACAGGGCAACAAACAGGCATTAGTCATTTTAAACAAAAACAAACCACAGGCCTAACATGAGTGTGTGTGTGTGAGGCAGATGGAGTGGGAGAATATAAAAGCAGACTTTAAAAGAATACAAGGCAGGAGTAGAAAGAAAAAACTCAGAGGCCTCTCGAGGAAGAGATGAATAAATCAGATAGCGTGTGTGTGTGTGTGTGTGTGCGTGTGTGTGTGTGTGTGTGTGTGTGTGTGTGTGTGTGTGTGTGTGTGTGTGATTTCCACACAGGGATCCTGCAGAGGGAATAGTAATACTTTCTACCCAGCTGTACTTCTAATGTAAGTCCTGCATCCCTGTGAGCGAAGTGCTCAGGTGGAGCAAATCAATGATGCATTGTGGGCAAGGCTATTTTATGTTTTGTACTTCAGATGTGTGACCGTGTAATCAATACAAGCAAAGAGAAGCTGATGACAAATCTTTGTGTGAGTGTTCCCGCTGCTGAGGCTTGCCAAAGTGTTTAGGTCACTTTGCTATATAGACTTCCCACAGCACAAAATAATGTAAAGTATAAAACAAGCAATGTTATTTAATTGTATAAGCTAAGTTACATGTTGGTGGATTTTACTGGAAGGCATGATGAGAAACCGACTTGAGATAACTTGAGGTTTGAAAAGAGATTCTGTGTTTGCTAATTGAAAACAAAGGAAAATTCCCACACATAAAATTCGTCTACAAAGCCTTTTCATTATTTTATCAAGACATTTTTCATGGTACACTCATACAGGGACACATACAGTATATGTATATGAGGTGATAAGAGATGAATTAAGAGGAATCTTCATTTGTTTCCCGTCTTTTTTTTAATTTTAATGGGAATGTGGGAACTCCCAGAGGCAATATGGCTATTGTTAGTGCTTTGAGTGAAGAAATAAACAAATTTCTCACACCGCTTACATAACTAATTTTGGTATTAGCACCAACGTTTAATTAAGTTATCATTCTCTGGCCCATGACAGACTGTGATTCACTTGACATACCCAAAATAACAACACATAGCAGAACAAACACCAAGCAAACTATTCAGAACAGAAGGTTGGATGAGACTTTAAATAGAAGAAAGTGAATGAAAAGCTTGGGTGAGTAATGGTGTAGGTGTGTGGGCACAGACTGTCAATCCTTCTCATTTTGTTCGAAAATGCTCAGAGCGCTTTAAGAAATGTCAAAATCTTATCCGTGTGACGTGAGTGAATATTCGCATTTGGAGACTCGGAGATAGCTACTTAATCACAGTTTGACAGCTACTGCTTGTAGTTACTCATCCAATGTACTTTTAATGGAACATGTAGTTTTGTGTTTGAGATGTTTATTAATATTTCTCCCTGACATCCTCAGAGGCACAGTGAGCAAAAAGCATTTTGTTTTAACTCTTTAAACATTTAGCTGCTGAGATAAAATGCGTTGTGCACCAACGCATTTGTCAAAGCATCCTGTTAAATAAAACAGAGGTTTCTTTTGTATCCTGCGTAGAGCTGTGAACTGAATATTTGCTTTGAAAGCTATTTTTTATCTTCTTTCAAAAAAAAAAAAAGCAACAGCAAAGCATCTTTTCCTCAGAGGAAGGGCAGTTATTTGGTTTGTAAAGCAACGCCGGGTTTCACATTCAATTAATCTCTGGCGTCTGTACACGCGTGATGATGGCTGGAAAGGCTCAGAGCAAACCATCTATTGTGAAGCCCAGACAGGCTGCAACTGAAGCAAATACTGTGCTGATTTACAATACATCACACACGCGCGCATAAACCCACACTGCCCTGACAAAGATGTGCATGAAACAAACAGGCCCATCTGCTCTTCTTCGTCCTCTTCTTCTCTCGCCAATAGTGTTCACCTCTTTAGGGAGTCTCGCATTGAAGGTTGGCGTGTGCTTTTGAGATCTCAGCAGGCAGGCCTCCTGGCTTTCCCAAAAACTAAAGATGAAAATCCTCAGGCAACAGCTTTTTCCTAAACTCCTAGCTGCTGTTAGCTAAGCCGGCTCCCTTGTGATCTTCAGATCTAGGCTCAAATTGTATTTAAATTCATTTATATCGTTTTTTATATGAGTGTGAAAAGCTTTCTATTTATCCACAATAATCCATACTTGAGTTTGATGCCAAAAAGTCCAGTTTACTAGCTTGGCAATAGAGGAGTCTAGTGGATGGAGCACATCGTCTAGCTGTTCGGATCCTTCATCATTCACTAGCCCCCTGATCTGTCTCCTGCTCCATTGAAAGAGTTCATATCACTGTGCTCAGATAACGGGAGGACCACCAGGACGACCAACAGAAGTGACTGTGTGATACAGCACAGATCTACTGAGTTTGGAAGATCAGCCTCCTCTATGAGAGCAACAAACTTTTGGAGCTCAGTACCAAGTTATATAAGAGAGAGCTGTAGCCTTATCAATTTTTAAATTCAAGATTAAATCATGGCTAAAATCAAGCAAATTATGCGAGAATAATCACACACACACACACACACACACACACACACACACACACACACACACACACACACACACACATACGTCTGAATGAGGCTCTAGTCTTACTGTGTCACACACACACACACACATACATCATAACATATAATCATAATTTATTTCTTGTGATCATGCAGAATGTACCTTTCAGGCATCTCAAATCAAGGTGTTATTGAATTATGGGGCAATGCAGATAAGTCAAAAATCCTTCAATGTCACCACCTAGTGTCCCTTTTTGATACTGTGAGGTGTTTCATTTAGCAGGGGAAGAATAGACGATATATGGATTAACCTTAAAAATAAATTCCATATACATTCTAAGGTAATTTCATTTTTGACTTGACATACTGGCTGGATGAATGAGACATTTTTACATACATTTATATTTCATCTCTTACTTATGTTGTGCCCATTGAGTCTCGAGTTGACGTTATTAACACACACTGTAACGATAATAATCTAAATCATTGGAAAAGTATTTTTTCTTAACAGAAGAATTTGGAAATGTGCAATGCAAATTATCCTGATGCAAATTTTCTCGGGTCAGTTGTTTCCAGTCGGCTTGTTTATGTGGACGTACCAGTCTCGCCCAACAATAAAAGGAAAAGATAATCAGGTAATGCTACGACAGCTCATTTTACCGTCAATAAAAAAACGTTAATTTTGCTCTGTACATTTACAGAATGATGTTTACATTTTGACGTAAGTATAAAAATTGACGGACAATTCATACGGTCTGTCACGGTTAGCTAGCTAGCCAACGTTAGCCACTTCATTTCCTGAATCAATGTAACTTTAGCTCAGGTTAGCTGACAGATTGCTGCAGCGTTTATTGGTTTATTGACATCGATTCGCTCGATATATTTCTTTAAAAGCAGCACAGCCGGACGTGAGGTATTATGTCTTAGCAGTAGTAACGTTAGCTCATCGGTAGCGTCGTCCATATGCTTAAATAAAATGTATTTCCCCTGTATGTCTTTGCTGTCATGTCTTCAGCTCAGGTCATGGAGTTTGCAGAGTTGATAAAGACCCCCAGGGTGGATGGGGTTGTCCTACATCGGCCTTTCATGCCCACTGTGGAGGGGACCCTGTGTTTGACTGGGCATCACCTGATTCTCTCCTCCAGACAGGACAACACTGAGGAACTGTGGCTGCTTCACTCAAACATTGACTCTATAGAGAAAAGGTGATGAGCTTCTCCTTCACTGATGTGAGGATTTTACACCTTTTCCCTTCATTGTTTTTCAGGGAACGTCACTCTCACAATTAGCTATGTAAGAAAGAGGTTAACGTCACATGAAAAGGGGATGTTGCACAATGTATTTACATCGTGTGACTTCTTTATTTTAAAAAAATGCATTGTGAAAACAGGCAGATCAGCAGGATGTGGATTTGGTGAAATATGTTTGAGTAACAAGGGAGGTAACACCCTGAGAGTTGTGTTTGACTGCGGTTACACCTACCTTCAATGCAACTCTGACTGCATGCACCAGATCTGAGCATTCCACTGCTCTATCTTTCTCAAGTGCGCTTTACTTTTACAGCGGAGAGAGGATCTGAAACTGGGACAGGAAGTCTGACTGTGGTCTGTCACTGCAGTGTTTTCTACATGTTATGTGGTTGAGAAGGCTGGGGGAGCTGTAAACGGCATTGAGGATTTAATGTTGGCTATAACAAATTACTAAAAAAACTAATGATTGCACTTGAATGCACAGTCCCAACTCTAGCTCTGAGGCTTGTGCCTTGGCCAAATTCAGGCAAGAGTATTCCTAATAGTTAACATCTATGTGTTTTAGTGTGGGGAAACTCAAAAAAGCCAGAAAGGAAAGCCAACATGAGAAAAACATGCAATTTCCACGCGGACAGGCAATCCCACAGTGTTTCACACAAGCGCATTCTGTAACTTTTCTGAGAATTTGTTTAAGCTTACCTTTCTTCTACTTCCCTTTCAGATTTGCGGGGTCTCTGGGAAGCATCATAGTCAAATGTAAAGACCTGAGGGTGATCCAGCTCGACATTCCTGGCATGGAGGAGTGTCTTAACATTGCCAGTTCTGTTGAGGTAAATCAAAACAAAAAAACTGCGCATAATGTTCACGTCTACTACCTGAAAGATTGTCCTATTTCAAATGTCAAATGAGAGTCTACTTGAACTAATACATCTTCTTTTTTCCCCTCTCTAGGCTCTGTCCACGCTTGACATACTCTCCCTGATGTACCCGTTCTTCTACCGGCCCATGTTTGAAGTCATAGAAGACGGCTGGAATTCATTTCTCCCAGAGGAGGCCTTTAAAGATTTGGAGTCCATGGTATGGACAGGATAAGTACTTAACTTTCTCTCAGCCCTCTGTTGCACATGTGTAACACCTTTCTTTTAACCCCTTCACCATCTCTTTTATCAGACAGATGAGTGGAGACTGAGTGAAGTCAACAAGGACTTCAGTGTCTGTTCCTCATACCCCCCTCTAGTGGCAGTGCCCAAAGGTGTTGACGACGACACACTGAGGAAAGTAGCTACCTTCCGTCACGGCGGCCGTTTTCCAGTACTTAGCTACTACCACAAGAAGAACGGCATGGTGAGTGCCCGGGAACCAGAGTTTAAATGATTCTGTCTTATTCTTTTTGGATATACTGTCTCTCTACAGGCATGGTTTAGTCGTATTTGTACGGAATGCTTAATTTCAGAAAATCACCTCAAATCACCTCCACTTTCAGGTGATGATGCGAGCAGGGCAGCCTCTGACGGGCACCAATGGGCGACGGTGTAAGGAAGACGAGAAGCTGATCAATGCCACGCTGCGACCGGGCAAACGTGGCTACGTCATCGACACGCGCACCATCAATGTTGCCCAGCAGGCCAAAGCTCGAGGTGGAGGGTTTGAGTCTGAGGCTAACTACCCCCAATGGAGGAGGATTCACAAGGCAATTGAAAGGTGAGCGAATCCATAAAGTAATAGTCTTTGAGTTCTACAAGGCTCTGATACTATGTGTTTTTCAGCATTCATATGACTGATATTTACACTCTCTATATATATGAATCATTTCCAGGTCCAACATCCTCCAGGAGAGCCTGATAAAGCTGGTAGAGGCGTGTAACGACCAGTCCCACAGCATGGACCGCTGGTTAAGCAAGCTGGAGGCTTCCAACTGGCAGACTCATGTCAAGGAGATCCTCACCACGGCCTGCCTGGCGGCCCAGTGTATCGACAGGTCAGGGAACGATTGATTTGCTTGTAATCCTAATCCTGGGCCAGTACGTTTATGTGCTCTAAACACACTGAAGTTTGGAAAACCCCAGTGTTGAGTATTTAATCTGTGCACAGCAGAGTAGCAGGTGGCGATGACAACGTGTAATCATGTGTGTTTGTCTCAGGGAGGGAGCGTCGGTCCTCGTTCACGGCACAGAGGGGACAGACTCCACCCTGCAGGTGACCTCCTTGGCTCAGATCATCCTTGATCCGGCCTGCAGGACCATCAGAGGCTTCCAGGGCCTGGTAGAGCGAGAGTGGCTTCAGGTAAAGTTATCCGACCTTTTTGATCATATTGCATATTTCCTTTTTAAAGCCTGGAAATGAAATGCACCTTTCCATGCAGTATAATCAGGTCCAATAAGCATCTTGATATCGAGATGGACATGGTCTTTGCATTCTTCTTCGTGCCCCCCGCTCACCTCTTTGACCATCTGTCTCAGGCGGGTCACCCGTTCCACCAGCGCTGCGCCATGTCGGCCTTCTCCAACAGCAAGCCTCGCCAAGAGGCTCCGGTCTTCCTCCTCTTCTTGGACTGTGTGTGGCAGATCCTTCGCCAGTTTCCATGTTCCTTTGAATTCAGCGAGAGCTTCCTGGTGCTGGTCTTTGAACACGCCTATGCGTCTCAGTTCGGCACCTTCCTGGGCAACAATACAGCTGAGAGGTGAGTCGGAAGTCTTTGTTCTACCAGCTTAACCATATATACAGTGTTTATGAAACTTTATACAGATTATAGGCCATTAGTGTGGTAATGATGTAAGGATACAAAAAAAATAATTTGTTCATCCAGGGGGTGTGTCATTGTTATATAGGCAACCACTGTTCCTATTGGTTAACCGTTGGTTAACACCCTCTCACCCTTTCCGTAGAACCAAACTGTCTCTGCCTGAGAAGACTGTGTCCCTTTGGTCGTGGGTGAACCGGCCCCAAGAACTGGAGCGTCTGACCAACCCGCTCTACGAGGCCAACAGTCTTGTGATCTGGCCCTCTGTGGCCCCTCAGAGTCTGCTGCTGTGGGAAGGTAAACACAAAACACATGCAGTGACTGAGATTATATATATATATATATATGATATACCTTTTCAGAGAGAAGGTAGTGTCCGTCCAATACATTAGTAATGCCCCGCAATAAACAAAACAGTGTTTGTCAACACTGAGTGTAGTTTCATAAAGCAACATTGGGTTTGTTGAAAAAATTTATCTTTTTTACTGACAATTTAGAATCCTCATCCCAATCATCCCATGATATCAGGTATGTGATAGATGAGCAGACCTAGAAGGGAAAACACCCACAAAGGTTAAGGGCTGAAACTAGTAGCTGTTTACACAGTTAAAGTTTTGTTGATGTAAATTTGAGTGTAGGCTACACCACTGACAGCAATGCTGACGTTGTTGTTTAAGCCCGTGAGACTGCATGCTGTGCACTCCCAGCGTGGCATGTTTTACCTTCCGTGACATTGTGCGTTTGACTCACGCGGTTTGTTTAAGCTCGGGCTAGGCCTGAACCCAAGTCTTAGTTAACAGTTAACCCTTCACTAACGCCTGAAACAATTGACCAATTTTGTGTTTTAGTCAATTATATAAACATCCTCTTATTTTTCAGAGAATGAACTACTGGGCTATTTATCAGCTCCCTGAAATACAACATTTCCATCTGAAAGGGCTAAGTTATGTTTATACGCTGCTCTCGGTTATGCTGTGAACACACCCAAATCACTCCACATGATGACGCATGCAGGGTGGATGACTTCACATCGGGTTACTTTCCTCCCAAGGGTTGAGCAATGTTAAATTGGAGCAATGGTTTCATACGTGTGTGGGCTTGTAGAGAGAGTTGAATAATAGTGAATGGGAGCTGTGGTTTTTTTTATGTTTGGTAGCATTGTCTCTCAAGTTAGGCTATAGACCGAAAGTGAATCAGTATTCCACAAAGAGGAACAATGGATGGAAAAACTGCTGTCATAGGAAATTGTTCATCTCATCCCTTATTACGTTTCTGCTCTGACAGACATTCTGTAATCCCACCAGGAGGGGGCGCCGTTGATTTCACCATTTGCACTGCTATTAAACTGAGTGACTCCTGTGAGTCACTATAAATACTGCAACATACACATTGCAGTATTTATGAACCATGTTACATGAAGAGGTCAGACTCTGCTCGTTTGTCTTAATATAGGTTGCACAGGCAGTGACATCCGAGCGCACGGTGACGGTTCACTACTCGTTAGCAGTCATGTGCTCAGTCCTGTGGCACACCTTTCTACTCGTCTGTAGCAATCTCATATAGTTCATTTATTCATTTAAGGCTTGTATTGCACCACAAAATACCAATTAGAATGACTTGATAACTTGATGTTCAGTTTGAAAGCATCAGATGGTGGTAAACAAAATGAACGAGCAGTGACACAGTGATGGTTACATGATGCTGAAGGAAGTCTGCGTGGGTGCAGTGACTGCGTGCCGCTCTTATCTCTCTCTGTGCCCTTGATGAAACTTAACTGCCACGTAACAAAGGGAGACCGAGGTTGTATCCGGCTTGCGTCTTTTCGACAATTTCAGATGGTTTTCTGGTGATTTATAGTCATCAGAAATCAAGTATCAAATGAAATTAATAAGATGCCACCCTAAGTATTAAAATACATTTTCCAACATTTCACAAAATGTATTCTTTACTTCTAAATTGTTTCAATGAGAAGGACTGAGTTGATTTCAATAATTGTGGGTCCAGTTTAAAAAAGGAAAAGAAAGGCGGAGCCTATGTGTGAAATTGCTGAGTCTCCAAACAGCCCAAAGCAAACGCCATTCACAAAGAAAAGTAGGGGGAGGGGGTCATTGGGTTCAGGCGGACCTGTTTGAGGGGCCCCCTTCCTGTCTAAAGCCTCAGAGCCACTCCCTCATTCTATATGAACTACTGAAGCACGTGAAATGCAACTGACATCCTGCTTATGCGACCCTTTCATAGAGAACGCTCCCCGGGCCAACTTAAAAGACCCCTGTAGCTCCTCGTGTTAACACCGACGGGGACTGGTGGTGTGCAGCACAGCTCTATAGAACAACAGTTACACTTTGCTGTGCTTCAAACGTAAAAATTGCTGCGCGGTTTGTTTGGATTTGGATTGACGTTTGAGTTTTTTTACTAAAAAATGCCGAGCAGTGCGTCCATGTTGAGCAGGGCTCCAATGCGCTTAGTCGCGGGAATCAGTCGTCTATTGTCTCGTAATTACCTCATAATCCAGAAACAAAAATGCTTAAATCCTGTCCGTATATCTGTTTCATGAACTCACACATTATCCCCTCGAATCAAAAACTAAACAACCACCGCAGTCCACCATTTCATATTATTTATTTATAGATTTATTAATTCCAACATTAATTTCAAATAACTTTCCTGCAAAAACAACGAATATCTTTCTAAATATGGATTCATAACATCATGACAAAATAATTGAGTCCCCACCAATGAGTGAGAGAAGTGACTAAATGGTTGCTTTACTGTATTGTCACATGGCTTAGATTTGAGAAAGCTCAGGTTGGTGACACACTCGCTCTCATTTTTACTCATTTCTCTTCCCCGCTGTGTTGAGCATTCCAGTAACAGAGCAGATCTGTGTCGTCATACTTGTGTTTCCAGAATATCACTACCACAGGTTCCTCTACCACATTACCCCACCTACCATAGAGACCAGTGAAGGAAAGGAAGGACTTGCACTCAGTTTATTTGTGTTTATCATTCTCAGTGCCAACATGCTGAGCTATGACGGTGAACCTGGTAGATGTTCTACCTGCAAAAATCCGCTTGTTAGCATTGTGATCACAGCAGGGTGGTCGTCTGTAGACTCGTATTTGTTAGAGCATGAAAGGAAAAAGATAAACCGCGTCCTTGTCGTAGGTTTTGTTCTTTCTATAGTACTCACAGTGCTCTACTCTCTCTTCTATTACAGGAGTGTTCCTCCGTTGGAACCGCTCCTCCAAGTGTTTGGACGAGGCCTACGAGGAAATGGTACATATAATTGAATACAACAAGGAGCTTCAAAACAAAGTGAACAGCCTGCGCAGGCAGCTGGCCCAGCTGGAAACTGAAGATCCTCTGCTGCAGACGCCATAGAGAGGGAGAGAGAGAGAGAGAGAGCGAGAGAGAGAGAGAGAGAGAGAGAGAGAGAGAGAGAGAGATTGAGAGCTGTGAAAGGAAGCCAGATGGATGAAAGAGGTAAACAATGTGAAAATATAACAAAGTACATTAACGGGATCAATGTCCCGGTTTTTTTGGCTTTGGTTATGTTCTTCTCAGATACGTGAGAATGTATAATTCAAACTGTTTTAATTTAGGTTGTTTTTGTATGTGATTGATGATGAAACATTTTGGTTTCCCTCACAGAAAAAAATAAAAAAAATGAAATGACAAGGCACTAAACCCATATTACCTTCAAAATCAACCGCTCGTTCATGCAGTTACCGTTGACACGGTTTATATGACTGAATGGGCTGACAGAGGGCCCTGATTCATAAAAACAAATGTAAACATCTTGTTTACCCCCCCCTTCCCCCCGCACGTCTCACACTCACTGACATTCAGGGACCTTCTCCGATTTCTCAATCCCTCTGCATTTTTTGGGCATTGATCCGATTCATCCTGCTGAATGTATAGGCCGCTGAAGAGTAACTATGGCAACATATATGGTGATATAAGGCAGCGTGTGAGATGATGTAATAAGCGTCGGTAGTGCTGTACGATGGGGGGGGGAGGGGAGGCTTTGTTTGAGAGGGATCTGAACACGATATCTCGTATGTTTATCTGATCATTACTTGACATTCCACGGCTGGAGGTACTCCACACACACACACTTGTAAAAATGTTAGCTCGCCTGCTTATGTTTTTCCAATCTTATTAAGCGTCATAAAAAAATGTCGTCACATATGTAACACTGGCCATGTTGGTCATATGATTGATGATCACGTGGAGGTTTGTCTGCTTATGAAGTAAAAACATTATATTTATGTGAGATATTGCTTTCAAGACCAATTTATATTTTGGTAATTAGAGTTATATAACAGTTGTGCTCAAGCACATTATTAAACGAAATGCATATCTGCTGTTTTCTAGTTTAAGATCCAGAACTGATGCACTTTGTGTGAAAGGCATATACAACATCAGAAAGTACGATTAGAATTCTTCAAGCATACGTTTTGTTGTCAGTATTTACCAGCTGTCGCCATATTAGACAATATGACTTAATATTAAAACGTTCAAACATGTCGACATATATCAACAAACTCAAGCTATTAGACTACAAATGACACGAACATTCACTTCGATGTCTTGCATCCGAAGTGATTCTTTTCTTCGTACTGTGTAGTCCATGACCAGGACAGTCACGTTAAAACACTGTCGTTTATTTGCACTCAGAAGCAGATCAACTTAAAGTCTGTGGGCATAGTGACGTGAAGGTCATCTTTCAATGCTGTCAATGGGCGAAGGTACCTCCCATTTGCATAATACTATTAAGAAAGCTGTATGCTGCACTTTAAATACAACATAAAAGGCAGTTTTGGGGGTTAAATTAAATCCACAGTGGTCATCCTTGGCCAGTTTAGTTTGTTTTGCCAGCAAGAAATTGCATTTTGTTTACTTGTGTCGAAGTCATCGTGATACATTTAATCTGTTTTTGCTTCAATAATGATTTGATGAACACTATACTGAACTGATTCCAGCCACTACATTAAAATGCTTTATAAAGGGAAAGTTGTTTATAGCTGCACTATATACATGTTTTCCTTTTGCCAAAAAAAAACTACTACACCGTACCTACCGTTGCTTTGTGTGTGTGTGTGTGTGTGTGTGTGTGTGTGTGTGTGTGTGTGTGTGTGTGTGTGTGTGTGTGTGTGTGTGTGTGTGTGTGTGTGTGTGTGTGTGTGTGTGTGTGTGTGTGTGTGTGTGTGTGTGTGTGCATGGAACAATGCATTGTATCAAGGTGACGGTTAGATTTACAATTGTGCAAATTAGCTGTGCTTGCATTATGCTTAATGTTATCCCTTATAAATGATTGTTGCTCTACGGTGTTTGTGCAATGCCTTACTGCAAAATCATAACGCAAAATGTACTTTTAATTACTTTTATCAATGTTTCTGTAAAATGATATTATTGTTCAAAAGATTAAATGGTTTTTTTTTAAGTTTCAAGCCATTAAAGACTACAGCACAAAAGATGTTTGATTTTGTAATTATTTAATGATTTTTCTGTTCTCACAGCCCTTACTATTTGTTTCAGTCTTACATTATTTGATTAACTTTGCTGATGTATTCGTTTTATAATACTCAAAATTACTTTGAATCAGTGTCATCGCTCTCAGCAACACATTTTGTCGTCACAACATGCAGCTGTTCTGGTGAAAGACCTCTAAAAACAGCAGTCAGTCAAAGCTAGCAACGAGCTGGTGAACGCAGTAGAGCGTTTAGCAGCTGATAAATCAGATATGCTCAAACATTCATCATAAGAAACTCTATAAGGTGATAATATGTCAATGTTCGTCTGCGCACAAGCTGCCAAAAAAAGAATTCCTGGAAGGGGAATTTACAGATATTCCAAAAAGTGAAATATTGATATCATGTTAGTACGACTGTTAATAATCCAGTGGTTCTTAAATCATTCCTGTTTATTTTCTTTCCCACTTTCACACTACTATTTTAAGCGTAGTTTGCGCACAAAAAATAGAGACATAACACTCACAGTTTTACATAAAATATTATCTACTAACGGGACAGGATTCAAATTTCCCATACCGTCCCGTTATGTCGAAGAATTAGTCAGCAGCGAGACACACACCTCGCTAAATCTGTTGCCAGCGCTGTGACGAAATGATCATCTGATAGGGTGACTGGGAGAATAAATAGCCAGGGATCAGGTGCTTCATGGAGGCATCGGATGGCAGCCGGTGTTTACTGTGCAGTGCACCATTTCTCTCCATTGTGGCCTTGGGTCAGTCACGACTCTGAATTCATGGCTGGAAGCCTTGACAGCCTCTTTGAACAATGGAGGACTGTGTCTGCCCTCCCTTTACAGGTCCAGTGGTAATAGTTGTTTGTCTTTTGCTGCCCAGATGTTCTCAACTGGGGTTAGACGCTCACAGTCATCAGGCATCAGTTTCCTCTCAGTTTTCATGGGAATGAAGAGCGGAGGACTTAATATGTCAAGATATGTCTGTGATTTTTAGATAACCTGTTTTTGTTTCTCGGCAAACGTATGTCAGTTTCCAGATTAACTTGTTTTCATCTGGGTGATGACAGGTGCGAGGGTGTGCACCACTTCCACCACTCACATGCCAGCGCAGATCTTAGGCCCACCCATTGCTCGCTCCAATCAGAGGCATCGTCAACCTCTTCAGCCCCCCTCTATCTACCGCAAACAACCCTCAAAGTCAAACGGACTGTGTGCACACGTCATACCTTTCCCTTGATACACGTAAATTAATTTAGTTTCATTCAAATCAAGGAAGCACTCCCTTTTTTCCCTGTAATGTTAAAAACCCTGCAGTGCAGCCACAATGATCTGGTGTGCTTTTACAATTTATATTTTTTATATCTGCAGGATAGACATGTCAGGTCATCCTTGTTTATCCTCGACTTTCAGTGGTGAAAGAAGTACTAGGATCCTTTACGTAAGTAAAAGTAGCAATTCCACACTGTCAAAATACTACAAGCATTCAGAATCTCATTCAGGTGAAAGTATGTAAGTATCATCAGCTAAATGTACTAAACGTGTCAAAAGTAAAAGTACTCAATGGTCCCTGACAGTGTTGTATTCTATTATATTTTATGTTTGGATTAATTTTACCGCTGCATTAATGTGTATGTTGCATTTAACTGCTGTAGTTGTTTAAAATTGTAACTCCTTTATATATTGTCGGTATAGTTTAATCTACAGCAGTGCATCATATTCTCTAACATCATATGTTAGTGTCGCTGTCCTGTGAGTACAAAAGCAGCCATGTTTTCAGGTTTGTGACGATGCATTTTACAGCTATCTCAAGAGAGTAATAATTAAGTAGGAGCATTTCAATAACCCATAAAGGAACATTTAACACTTCAGTTTATCAGAACGATTAAAAATCACCAAATTTGGAGATACTTTGTTCAGGAAGGGTGGAGAAATTCGTAATCTGAAAAGTAAACAAAGCTGTCAGACAAATGTAGTGAAGTAAAAAGTACAATATTTACCTTTGAGATTGGATAAGAAGAATAACATTGCATAAGATGGAAATAAAGTATCTGCACTTGAGTTAATGTACTCATTCCACCATAGTTGTAGTAGTCGTAGTAATAGCTGTAGCAGTGGTATATATTTGGGGTTAAGACTGTTTGTCTGACAAAGCAGGCTATTTAAATATTCAATAGAACAAGTAGCCCATTAGGCAGCTGAATCAGCATATTATATAATATAATACAATACAATACAATGTAAAATATGGCCTAAGGGTAATTATTTTATATCATCAAAGGCTCCATCACTGATTAATACCCAGTAGCCTATCAGAATCAGCTTTATTGGCCATGTACGCATACAAGGAATTTGACTCCGGTTTTTCGTTGCTCTGCACGTACATACACATAATTTACAAATAAACAGGAAAAAAAAAAAAAGTAGAACAGATGTAAGCATATCACATCACGCCTAAAAACGTAGCCTCACGTTTGAGCGGCAGTAGTGAACGGACGCAGGAATAGGACCGGCAGCCAGGCTGAGGACGTGCGCAGCGAGGCGCTGGGTGTCGGTGATTCAGTGGGCGTGGTCTGTGAGGGAGGACCGCACCTCCGACTCTCCACCAATCCGAAGAAAGCCGGCTTCCAGTGAAACCAGATGGCCGCTGATATATAGCCCGAATGCCAAACTGATGCAACACCAGCCGGAGAAAACGCAAGCGTCACTTGAGAGCGCTGTAGCCCAACGGAGGAAACTGCATCTAATTCTCAAAGCAAGTCAGACACGAGTTTTCTACTGTTTAGTCCCGAAGATTAACCGGTGAGTGAACTGCTCCGTTTCCTTTATTAGTCCGCTTAAGATATAGATACTTAAATGCCTATTAAATAATCTTAACCTGATTTATCAATATTCTATTTGTCTATACCGCGATCACGTGCTGCCTTTATTAATATGCTGTTGACAGATTGTAGTGTGTGTTTTGGCCAAAGCAAATATTCCTTTTTAATTATATAAGGTACCAGACTGCCGACGTATTGAGGCCGGGACATGTGCCGGGAGACAGCTTCACTCCGGCCCGCTGGCCTGGTTTCATTTGTCAGGATGTTCTGAATGCGTCTCACATGTCCCCATTTTAAAGATACGTTGTATCTCAAATAGTGGTCGCTCTCACTCATTTATATATATATATATATAAAAAAAAATGCGTCAAGTTCGTTAGGATGCTCGTCGCCACCATAGTCCACGTGGTAAAGGAGATCGGCAACCCTCTCTTAAGTGCATAGACGGGCCGCATCAGGTGCCAGAAGAGACCAGCTCTGAGCCCCCCCCTACACAACTGCTTACATGCACGTCTAGCCTTTTTGGCACACCAGTCAACTACACATGCTATTAGGAGGGTTGGGATCAGTGCCACATGCAAGGCGGAACAAGGGCGATTATGTTTTCGCGCAAAATAGTAACAATGAAACAATTAGTTTTACTGTTGATGCTTAATGTATGATCTCCCTTATAATAAGAATACGCTTGTACATGTTACATGATGTCATTTTACTCCAAATGAGAATTATTGTATGAGCTGTCCCAAGGCGCAAGATTCCTCAAGTTTCCTAAATCGTTCCAAAGAATATTTCCAAATCGTGGCAATGTTTTCCTTTGCTACTGTAGCCTACGCCCTCTCTCCCCGATTGGCTCTCGTTGAAGGCAGGGCCATATAAATACGCTCAAATTCATCTCTGTCTTTCTTTTTTGGGGAATCTCGCGTCGCTCTCGGTAAGTCCACTTCTGAAATGATGTGTTGTGCAAAAGTCGAGGCGGCTCAGTGATGAACAAATGAAGAAAAGGCTGCGTTTTGTTGGATTAAACCGCCTCCGCTGTTAACTTCTTTAAATGATAGACGGTGACACTTTTGGAAGCTGCTTTCAATGTGCTGACTCAGTTTTCCATCTTTTCTGAAAGTTGCCTGATACTCCAACAAGTTAAATGCATGATATTTCTAGAGTGATGCCCCATACATGTACACGGTCTGTGCACTCGATTAAAGTGTTTGGGGTTGATATGCGCTCGAGTGCTCCTTTGCGCGCCTTTGGAAACAATTGCATTCAACTACGTGTCTTCCCTGCTGGCATATTTTCTCGAGTCTCCGGTCGTTTTTCATCGTCTCTTTTCAATCCTTGCCGTTTTTGCCGCAGATGCATTTCAAAGAAAGATAATTAATTCACCTCCCTCAGTGCCAGTTTTTGTCCTCCAGTCCTCTTGCTGACTGTCTCTTGGCGCCTGAGGTCTGGAGAGTAGCCCAAATTTCTTCACACAGAACTTCATGCTTTGGCCAAAAAATGTACTTGAAGAGGCCACCAGATGATGGCAGTCAAACGTATACAAAAATATTAAAAAAATACAAAATATGTGGCTTTAATAGATTTTGTGGGAAAATAAAGAGAATTTTCCTGACACACCGATTTTCACTCATGCCTGTGGAATTTGACAGATTTCACCCTAAAGTGTGAACCCTTTTTTTCCACCACAGATACCAGCATGCCTGTCATCAGAACCCTCAGCAAGGTGGTCAAGCAGGCTCTGCTCAGCACCCCGGGCTGCGGTTGTCAGCCCCTAACAGTGGCTGTACGCAACATCAGCTTCTCCCCTCGGCAGGTGACTTCTGATGCCAGCTTCCACTCCGTGTCCTTCTCAGAAACAGACCACCCCAAGGTGCTGATTACAGGTAGGTTTTTTTTTTTTTGGTATTTTATGACCCCTGTTAAACATCGTAGAGCAAAGTCCTTTTAGACAAGAGGTCCAGTTGCAATTTTTTCTATCGTAGATGGTAGTTAAGATGAAGGCTCTGCAGAGATTGAAGAGCACCAGGATTTTTAACAAGTTTGGAAATGAACGTAGAAAAGGATGAAGATTAAAAGTGTGGGCGTGTAGTGCTCTGACCTTCTTTTTCGTATTGCCCACTCTCCTTCTTAGTTCCTTCAGTCTCCATGGAGACCCGCACTGATGAATATTAGCTGCTGGTGATTTGTGCGGTGTGATGACACCTAGTGTTTCTCTCTCCATGTTATGCAGGTGGCCTGGGACAGCTCGGAGTGGGGCTCGCCAAACTGTTGAGGTAAGATTTCGAATTAGTTTGTTTACCAAAAATCACACAACGCTGGCTGACAGCTGGCAAATGGCCAATTGCCAATGACATTGAATCAATGTGAGAACAATTTCTGATCTGTTTTCAAGTTGTGTAACAATGACTTCCTGCTTCACAGAAAGAGGTTTGGAAAGAACAACGTCATTCTGTCTGACATCAGGAAACCTCCCAGCAACGTTTTCCACAGCGGTGAGTCAACTCATATACTGTGCTGTATTAGAATCTGTAGTCTGAAATTAATCAGGTTCAGTAACGTTTTCATTTCAAGACAGGCCAGATGGCAGGAGGGTGTATCTGATTACGTCCATTCAAGTGCACTCACCCTCAAGAGACAAGACCTAGATGTCATAAACATGCAATTATATTTCTTTAGTGTCTAGAAAATCTTTCATCACATCAAAATCCACAAAGGTGTGTTCCTTTGTTGAGTGTAACTATGACTAATTCCGCAACCCTTTAAAAATTCAAGGGTTTGGAAATGAAGGTGGTTAATGTGTTACAAATGAGTCATAGCTTTATTGCCAAATAACAGAACAAACAAAGCCTGTCTAGTTCTTATTGATTTTCTTTCATTCATGCGTAAGAGGAAGTCACATTTTCTTGTTCTTATGTTGATAAATTCCTCTAAATCAATATGTGACGCATGGTGACTTTGTTCTGCTAATGTCCAGCAATGAGCTTTACGAAGAAGAAATGGGTTTAACAGCTTCGAGCTGTAAACAACATTGAACTGGAATACATGTAACAGGAAAGAAATATTCATCAACACCGTAAGAGCTGTTTGAGAAATATTTCCAAGAAAGGGGAAGGACACACTCTCAACAACTTTACCGTAAAATAACGGTAACTTACTGGCAGCAGGGACGCCAGTAATTTACAGTTTTTTTTACGGTGAACCAAACGTAATTTACTTTTACGGTATGTTACCGTATACTGGATTACGGTATGTGATAGTAGGATAACTGGGTTTTACGTGATTTTAAGGTATATGCCAGAATGTTACCGTTTATTTACAAAGGGTAATACAACCCAATACTTTTGCATTTAATTCCTAACAAATAAAATAATAACAAAAAACATTCAATACATAATTGTTGCAGTTTAATACATGTTCTCAAGACAAACAATAAAGATACATTTATATTACATCACAAAACTCACAATGTACTGCATGTTTAGAAGAAAACAAATAAAATCATAGTGGGTTGCCACTGTGGTTCAGTGCTACTGCTGAACAGCATACCACTCCAGGGATAGGTACCTACCGCTGAACAGCTTACCACTCCAGGGATAGGTACCTACCGCTGAACAGCATACCACTCTAGGGATCGGTACCTACCGCTGAACAGCATACCACTCTAGGGATCGGTACCTACCGCTGAACAGCATACCACTCTAGGGATCGGTACCTACCACAGTGGCATACCATCGGCCACTTTTCGATCTCGGTGTCATTCCCTCAGACACTGAATTAAAATAGCATTAAGAACAGTGTAATATAACTGCATCACAGTCTAGCTTGTTAACAAGTCTTATACACATTTATAGTTAAGTTGAACTGCATGAACTCACACATGAATGAAAACAATAAAGAGAGAGAACGCCTTAAAAGAGGACTTGACTGCAGCGTCTGGCTGGTATCTTCAATCTCTCACGAGTGACTGTAAAACAAACAAAATAAAAAAATTTGAAACACAATGTTCTGAACTTCTGGAAAGTTCTATGACATCCAGGATAACTACACTTAAAAGAAGCTTTGGGTGTGCAACTGTGGGTTCGCATGTGCCTCACACATATTAACATATCAGTGCAAGTCTTTGCAAAAAGCTAATACAAGAATACCATACAGTTTAAATGAACAGATGAGCTGATTACGTTAGGGGAAGAAATAAAGCTAAGACAATGGACCAGAATGGACTAATGTTCAACACTAAAATGAGTTTGATCTGGTTTAATGTTGCTCCTGGGATAACACACGCGTATTGTTACTGTTACTGGTCCCCTCTCCCTTTTGATAATCGTCCCGTTTGCGGTCCTACAGTCGGTTCTATAAGAGCACAAGTAAACACAAGTTAGGTTACTAATGTTACATCTTAACACTGTAATTGGTGATTAACTTTATTTATGTTAACTTAACTTGCTATGCTGTTAGCTAGCTAACCTTTCTAAGGCTAATTGAGCTTGAGCTAGCTAACGTTACAGAGCTAGCTCCACTAATATAAGCAACCTAATGTAATGAAACAGACCAAGTGAAACATTATCTGAGATGTTAACAGTTCAATAATCATGAAGACAAAACAATACTGGAGACTTCGAATTTCGGGTGATAAGCCTAAGTTACCTCGGTTGATCTCCACATGGCTCAGAAGGATGAACTGAAGCTGTTGTGTCCAAAGTCAAGTTCAGGAGCAGTCGGTCACGTCTTGTCACTCAAAAATGACTTGTAGGCAATGAGCAGTTTTGAATAATAAAAATATTCTATCGTCATTACAGACACATTAACCTACAATAGACAGTACGATGTAGATGGATTGTGATTCACTGAAGTTGTATAAAGAAGCGTATATCCACCTCTTCAAAAAGAAATACTGTATCATGCTGTTAAATTACGGTAGTCTGCTGTTATTGTTAATTGATGGCATTCACTGTTAATTTACATGCAAGGGATGAACATTTAACTGTATGTTACAGTTATTATGAAATACTGTAAGATACCATTGAAAATTTACAGTAATTCATTACAGTGCAGATCTATTACCAGCTGGCATTGGCCCTGAAACACAAGCAGCATATACAGTATATACTTTTGCTTAACAATGATACAATAACTTCTAAATAAATACTTTATACAATAAGAATTGAACCGCTGATTTATAAATACTTCAATCACATTTATCACCGTCAGGCCCCTTCATCTACTCGGACATCTTGGACTACAAGAACCTGCGGGAAATAGTGGTGAACAACCGCATCACTTGGCTGGTTCACTACAGCGCCCTCCTCAGTGCTGTTGGAGAGGCGAACGTAGCCCTGGCGCGCTCTGTAAACATCACCGGTAAGCGCTTGCTAATTTCATCTTATTGGGTCTAAAGGTCACAGTAATTGGAGTAAAAGATCGTTCCCTTACACGTAGGTGAAGTGTGACGTCCTAACCGGATGCTTCTTTGTGTGTTCAGGGCTTCACAACATCTTGGACATTGCAGCGGAGCACGGCTTGCGTCTGTTTGTCCCTAGCACCATCGGTGCCTTTGGTCCCACCTCTCCCCGCAACCCTACACCAGATCTCTGTGTGCAGAGACCTCGCACCATCTATGGTGTCTCCAAAGTTCACGCTGAGCTGATGGGAGAGGTTAGATCTCAGATTTCTTTCTTTCTTTTTGTCACAGACGCCACATAAACCATACACTCCTCTGGATATACTGGCATTATTCCTCTCTTCCCACATTTAAATTGTTGTTACATTTATTGTAGCATATTGGTACATGCTATGAGAACCCATTTCATATTTTCATTATGTTATCAAAAAGGGATTTCTCTCTTTTCCTTGCCAGTACTACCACCACCGTTACGGCCTGGACTTCCGCTGTCTCCGTTACCCAGGAATCATCTCTGCTGACTCCATGCCAGGGGGCGGCACAACAGGTGAGAGAGATGAGGTTGAGATAAGGTTTCAACTTTAATGTTGTCTATTCCTGTACCGCTCCCGTCATGTCACATGTTTATTATGTAACTGACTTATTCCAGAGAGTTGTTGAAGCTTGTATTTTTAGGGCACCAGGTTTATCTTCATATTTTCACTTGTCTGTACAGCTACCACAACCTTCACGCCTAAAATCTGTTTCATAAGCGTCGTTAAAGATTTGTTGACTGTTGCTCTTTTTCCTTTTGTTGCACTAAGGTTCAGCAGAATTTAAATAATCACAATGTTTTTTTATTTCTGTCTCTGATCAGACTATGCCGTCCAGATTTTCCACGATGCAATCAAGACTAGCAAGTTTGAGTGCAACTTGAAACACAGCACGCGGCTGCCCATGATGTACATTGACGACTGCTTGCGTGCCACGCTGGAGGTAATGGAGGCGCCGGCTGACACGCTGAGCATGAGGACCTACAACATCAACGCCATGAGCTTCACCCCCGAGGAACTGGCCCAGGAGCTCCAGAAGCAGATGCCCGAGCTGGAGATCACGTATGACGTTGACCACGTACGGCAGGCCATCGGTATGTCTCCTTTTGTTGCATACTGAAAGATGTGGCCACAAGTGCTAGATACAAGACAATTGATACGTTTTACCTTTATTTCTTGAGATTCTCTTGAGTCAACTGCTTTAAATATATCACCATTTCTTATCACTGACGTGCTGAAATGTAGAGTACGAAGTAAACAAACTGACCTCATTTACACAGCAGTATCTATTTAAAGTTAGCCAACATTAGCCACCATAAACTACTGGTCATACCAGACCAAGTAAAGCTGTAGCAGCAAAACCTCAGAGTGTATTTAGCTGAGTCACGGTGCGTTATATTTCTATTATATTGTGTTTCTTATTTCAAAAAGTTTAATAATCTGGCTTTAAGGTAAAGAGGCTGACTTTAATCAGAAACTGATGCAGGCTGTAAATCAAAACCAGCACGTTTTTTTTATTAAGTAAGTCTTTCTTATCTGTTTCTTTCCAGCTGACAGTTGGCCAATGAACTTCGACGATTGCAACGCACGGAAGGACTGGGGCTGGAAGCACGATTACGATCTGCCCGAGCTTGTCCAGACGATGCTTACCTTCTTTGGCGCAGAGTCGCGCATGGCTCGTGCTAACTGAGGGCTCACAATATCCGTCTGAGTATTCTTTGTACATAATGTAAAGACTCACCAAAGAGAATAGAGAAACTTGGCCTGTACATAGTCGTTCTCTCGCTTCTCTCTGTAAAATCAGAAGGGCTCTGCATGCCTGGCACAAGGCTACCGCGTCTTCACAATGTAAAGGTCAGTGCAGGCTAGACAATCGTCCCCGCTCCTGTCTTATCTACTCCTGCTGTGCTCTTTTTCCTTGTTCTTCTGCTTGGAGATTTGTGGCGAAGAGCAGTTTGTCAGTGGAAGTTTGCCGTCGGGGATAACAACGTGCCCTGTGACAACTTATTTGGAGGAAAAAGAAGATGACTTGCATGTTGATAAATTGCGCAAAAACTTATTCAACAAACTCAGAATTTTGCCTTGTGAATTTGTCAACGTTTCCACCAGTTTTTCTTTGCAAATCGATCAGGGTTTAGTTTTCGGCTAAATTTCAAAGTGTTGTCAAAATTCAGGTATTCTGGGCCTAAAGCTCCTGGGGCTAAAATCAAGTAAGTTTGTATTGAGAGGTGTACAAATACACAAGTTGTGTCCTTTGATGCACTTTAGACAGATTCATATCTTAAAGTTACACACAAGTGAATCAGTCCAATCACCTGCAGGGGGGGGGGGGGGGGGGGGGGGGGGGGATTTCTGATTAAGTGCATCTGTATTTCGAGCAGTGTGGAGCGAAAATTCTTAACAATTGTTCTTCTGTTTATTCCACGTACGATTATTTATTCTGTCTATTGGTGTTAAATGTGTGGGAGCTCCATCGAGTGAAAGCATTTCTTAACACTGTTTTGAAGTGTTCCTGTCCACTTTTTAACTTTGTTGGGTTATTTTGTCGGGAAATGTGACTCTATATGCAACATTTACGTTTGACCACATTTGGTCGTTTCTGTGTGTCAACATTTTGTTTGAGGAGTGCTGTAATTGGTTTCTATGTGAAATCTGACTGTTCTTTCAATCACACAACAAGCTTTGACAATAAAACCGTTTTCCACTCACCTCTACCTGTATCTGTCGTTGTTCTCTCCTTCACAACAAGTTCATCAAGACTGTCTTACATAAATTTGCCGCAGGCAACGTTGCCTCAGTTCCAGCCCGCTGGGTGGTGGAGAACATACCACGGTAAACATTTGAGTACAAAATGTCCTCGCCAAGAAAACTTCACTCCTGAGAAAACCGATCCGTCTGTCTTTACTATGAGAGTTTTAGATGTGTTACATTTTAAAAGAATGTATTACCTTTTGTTTTAAAGCGGTACATGGATGCTTTAAAACAAATTTGGTATTAAGTTATGCAAGCTGTGGAGCGTGAGATGGATCTGACTTACAGCACTTGCATCGGAGCATGAATTTAGTGATCTTGTTGGGAATTCTGTGGAGTAAAGCTTTATATGCAGGATCACTCTCAAAGGATTTTTTTTTAGATTCACCTCAAATTTGGCCTTTATTGATCTTTTGATCTATTTGTTGATTTATTGACTATTACAATAGTCTGCAAAGAAAAGGCGGATTGCATTTCCAGCATTTTTGAACAGGTTGAAACCAGTCTTGCCTGATTGCACACATGAGAAAAATATGCAGAGAGATGTTGCAGTGGACGGTGTGAAGGTTTGAGCTTTTGGCAAGTAAGACCTGTAATTATGATCTATAAATAACTTTCTTTTGGTCCAAACCAAAAGTGATTCAAAGCATCATAAGACGAAGAAGAATCCAAGAGTTGGAATGTGCATTCGTGTCAATTTGAGAAAACACATCCAGCAGTCAAGATAACGTTTTTACGCCAACCAACCAAAAAACCCCAGATGAGAAAAGTGTCCTCAGCACATCAATAAATGCAATAAACTGCAGCTGTATTTTCTTCACATGGCATGGGACCTTAAACTGTAACCCTGAGGACAGCAATGTCCTTCACTATACACTTGATAGCCTGTCTTCAATTTCTCTGTGTCAGTAATTGGAGCTGCTCCAGGTGATCTTGTTTGTTTTGCAGTTGTGCTGTGCAGGCAAAAGAGCTCAGAGGGAGACAGACTGCCTGAGTGCGATGAGAGATTTGAATTTCAAACTGAATTAAATGTTAAGGTAGGGTGCATTTTCTATTTGGTCTTAATCATGAACCACTCAATAAAACTGCAGGTGCACTCTCTGGTTTGGAATGAAAACTTACTATTTACTCATCACAAAGCTCACCAAACCTTCAGAAAGTGTATGCAGGCTTTATCACACATCCTTATAAGTAGGAATGATTTCACACTCACATTCAGCAGAAGTTCTGCAAATAATATTATCTTTGTTGTCCTAAGATTTTGCAGCTTGTGTAACGTGGGAAGATGTTAACACCTCATGGGAATGGACTCTAATCATTACTGGCATGCCTACAAAAATGTGTCAAAATAGCAGCATTTTTTTGTTTTTTTGTAGTTTTTTGTTTATCATAAAAGGGTTTCAGTTCACAAGACATAGAACAGGGAACCAAACTGTGCCTGTGATGATAATTTAGTCCTTTCAATTGTTAAAGTCCTTTTTTAAATAAGATATTTAAACGGGATTTGCAGTGGCTCCAATGTAGCCTACATCTCGAATAAAGTTTCCGCGCCGTAGGGAACAGAGTGTCTTAACACTGATAATTAGCTGCCAGTTTGAGATGGTCTTAACTGAGAAAGGCCTGAAGGGAATTATGCAGGACAGGAAAATCGACATACAGCTTATAGAATTCACAGCACATATGCAAACAAATGTAATGCATGGGCATGTTTTTCTGAAGGCAACACAAACCTGCATACAAATTTTGTTTTGCATGCCTGTGAATGTGACTGAACAATGTGCGCCTCGCAGACTACGCTTTCAATTGGAGGGGTTGTGGAAGAAGGTGTTTTGAAACACAAACAAAGAGGCTTGTGACGGGGGTCCTTTACTCCCTACTTCTTGTTCTCTCTCTAGTAATGGGAACCTTGTCTCTTATGTAAGGCAGTCTCCCTGGGTGTGCACACACGCTTGCAGGCCCGCCTTCCACCGGCCAATCAGGAGGCTTCCTCGAGCCCCCTGGGCCCCGGGTGTTTTGTTCGTCATCGTGTAATAAGATTCACACAGTGTGCAGCAGCTTACGTTGGACCCGGGCAGAAAGTGAAGGACGAGACATAAAGAAGGCCGGGGGAGGGAGCTGCTGGGCAGTGGGCCAGAAACGCCATAACACTCTGTGCCACAGCTGTTATTCTACATGGAGACCTGTTGCCATGGTAATAGAGCCCGAGACCTCACCACCGCCTTCCTCTTACCCTCAAGCCTCAAAGGGAATGTAAAGGCCTACTGTATATATCACTGCCTTACAGTTACAGGCTTTCAGTCAGCTGAGTCAAAACAGTCTTGTTGTGGCTTCTTGCGCTGTACATTTTGAATGACATTTTGGACCTGATCTGACTTAAACATTGGGAGTGCATATTGCATTTATGAAATAATTTGAAATCCGGACATAATGGCTGTAATATACAAAGAACTCTTTCAAGGTTAGCTGAAAAAAGAAGAAGAAAAAACAGGGAGTGGAAAGATCAGGTGATACTGATACACAGTATTATGATTCCTATTGTCAGCTTCTCTATAGCACACATTCAGGTTAACAATCTTTGCTGTCACTGATCCCTTTCAGGCTTCTGACACAGTTACACAACCTCGCCTTAATCCCATGCTTGACGTAACTTTAACTACAGATTCGGGGTCAGATTAGAGCTTCACACTACTCAGCCTTAACCATTACAGTCTCAAACTAATGTCCGACTCTGTAACAGCAGATGTGATGATCTTGTTCACTTTAACAGGTAAAGATGTGCAATTAGGACAAGATGCTGTGGCATATATGATTGTCATTATCTGACCTTATATTGTGCATGTGTTTGCTTTATGCTTTATGCAATAATGCAACAATAATTCATTTACGGAGTTTAGTTTCCAAGGAGATATATATTTAAGCTATGTTTGGAACCATTACATCTCAATTTAAAAACCAAAATAATTAGGATTAAGATCCAACATCTAAGCAAATAAACTCAAGAAAATGGATTAAATATATTAAATACATACTTTATTTATTGTTTTATTTTGAAATGTGTTGATTGGACTTAGATTTAGATTAAAGAAATAAAATGTAAAAGTGTATATGTCCAGTGAACATGCTTATTAAGTGTGGTGCAATATTATACAGTTTTGGCTGTAATGCAATGCCGCGATAAAAATAATCTCATCTCATAACATCTCATGCACCTCAGGAGAGGACATGTGTGTTACAGAGCTTGGTTTCTAATAAATCTGAACTAATAACACTGAGACACATTCATGTTTAGTTTTTGCACTTGTTTATTCTGATCCCAATGTTTCCCTGCAGGTATCATATCATTAATCACTTTTTAACGGAAATACATTCTTCACCTCACATGGGGAAAAAACGTTTCCATACATTTTTTAAACATTGGCTCCTTTCCAAGGCTCACCACTCCTGAAGGTAAACCAAGTCAGCCGTTTTCAAAACAAGCCTCCTGGAATTATATTTGCATAAATACGCCTTGTGTCCTTAGGCACACAGGAAATGTACTGGCAACACCATATCAAGACTGCAGTTGTTCCTTTTGATAAGGCTTAAAAATGTCCCTAGAAAGCTTGTATAACCCATAAGTAGCTCAAGGACACTTACTTTTACAGTATTCAATTGTAATCAGTTAATAAACTGAAGCTGCAAGCACTCCCGGCTCCATACTTTAACACCCAAACAGCAGCTGTAAATGAGATTGACACAACCACAGTAATTTCCTAGAAACTTGGGCTATACAAACTAAATAGAATTGAATGATCATTTGTTGTGATATTTCTGTCAGTAGGCCTACGAGAAGCAGCTCTATGCCCAAACACTTTTGAAATGTGATCTTGTACAGATGAGGCTGAGTGCATCACATGCATCGGTACAAACAGTATGACATTGTCTGCAAGAGCACATTAAGCAATGCTTGTTTGAGTTGGGCAAATCATAGTTTGTTTTGGGTGGAACTTGGGGACTAAATTATTGGGCTGATATCAGCTGATCATAAATATGCCTACTTATTGGAAGATATGAAGTCACGAAATATTAGTAGTTTGCATTTTTTGTTGTGGTAGGCCTATATGTTATATACACATACAATTGTTACAATAAAGGTGAATACGAACATTCTATTTTTCAATATGATAAACTGAATATTATATTATCGGGCTGTAGTTTGGGTTCATTGAACCTGAGTGACCCAGTACACGTAACATGTTTATATGCTGTGGGTTTGTGGCTGTGGCGCTCTCTGTTGGCGAAGATAACTACTTGCAGTAATGCTAAAATATTATATTATATATTGTTATAATAAACGACAAATTAATATGCTTTCATCCGTATGGAATACCACATACAATTAATATCTTATCGGGATATGTTTACGCAAACAACCAGCGAGGCCCTGCTCGTATTCCCTTCAGGCATTTTCTGGGAACCCTACGCGACTTACCGCTAGCTGTTTAAGGACCCCAAGATGTCTATGCTTGCTGAGCGTACGTGGATTTTTGTTAGACTTTTGACGGATATTTCCCCTTTTCTTTAAAAATAACAATATGTATTTTGTGTTTTGTGTTCGCTTAAAACCACTGCTACCCACAGTGGAGAGGCTTTGTTCTGAACGTTTTCTGTATTTCGTACTTGTCAAACTATTCGAGTAGCTAACATTAGCATTAGCATTACTACATCAGTCTGTGTAAACCGACACGTGTTTCTGCAGTAACTTGTCATTAGCTCAGTTTAGCTTAACTGTGTTGTCTTTAATGGCTTAATATTTGTATTAATCGGTGTGCTTTCTTTCTATTAAACGTGCTGTAAGCGATGGCAGGTTGTTCTCTCATAGCATGCTCTTTCGTTGGACTTGAGTCCAGCCTGGCTTCTTCCCTGACAGTTGTCAACCATTGTGTTAATAGTACATGCATATTACACCTCTATATGACGTATGCCTTAGTAAGATCAGACTACTAAAAGGATTTTAAATATGTGAGCTGTGTATTTAATATAAGGCACAGGGCAGTATCACAGCTGCACCGGGATAGGGCTACATCTGATGTATCTGTGTGTTAACAGAAACTGACTATACAGCGCGTTTAAACGCATTATTTGTCCTCTCTTGAATCTACACAGTAGTCAGCGGTGGTCAGCGTCTCCTTTGAATTGCTGGTGCTGCTCGTTCATGTAATGTTTTGTTGGATGGCTGTTATGTAATGATGCTGCTGCTCTCTTTTCCAGCCCGGAGGAAGCAGAAGTGGTCCGTGGACCCGAGGAACAGCGCCTGGAGTAAAGATGAATCCAAATTCGGCCAGAAGCTGATGGAGCGAATGGGCTGGTCCAAGGGCAAGGTGAAATGGATGTTTCTTGTTGGATCAACTGTGGTGATCTCTTAAGACATTTGACAATGAATGGATCAGTTGATGACACATGTTATGTCCTCTCTTTTCTCGTTAAGGGCCTGGGCCGAAGTGAGCAAGGCTCCACTGACCATATCAAAGTTAAAGTTAAAAACAACCACTATGGTCTTGGAACCGGTGCCAGCTCTGAGGTGAGCATATTTAACACTTTTAGACGCAATAATTAAATTAGATAATTGTGTTGCTCTGTTAGTTTTTCACCATTTTCATAAAGGGAGGATTCTGCAAACTGGCAACTGAGTGTGGAAGGTCCATATTTATATCTCTTAGGACTTTTGAAATTGTCTTAAAAGATGTAAGGATATGTTATTGTCAAGCCGAATTCTGTTGTGTTGAGATCTGTCATTTTCACAGGATAACTGGATCGCACACCAAGATGATTTCAACGAGCTTCTTGCTCAGCTGAACAACTGCCATGGACAAAACGGCAGCGCTGGTATGTACGAACGATACGATCGGCAGTGTTAATATGTGTCACTTATGACTCACACTAGTACTACATTATCTAGAGTTGACACATGATGTATATACATTCCTGCTGTGGCTCTGTTTCAAACTACATGACTACACCAAAGTGCAGCTATTTGAGTGTGTTCCATCTATTGGACAGTAGAGGGTGCTGCACTGCAACATTTAGGAGGGAAAACATTTCGATACCTGCTGTCATACAATGAACATCTTCATTATCACTGTTCTGGGAGACAAAGCACATTACTCTCTTATGAGAGAAGAGAATGCAATGATGCTGAATGCTCATCTTCAAATTGTAACTTCTGGTAACTATAGTATTCTTGTATTTTTTTTCAGTATCTAAAGAACCTCCACCACCAGAGGAACCCAAAGGCTTCAGCTTAGAAGAGAAGTCCAAGACCTCCAAAAAGAGGGTCCATTACATGAAGTTCACTAAAGGTGAGTTTATCTTTTGGCAGCAGACAGAGATCAGAGGGATACAAATAGACCAAGAGGATGCTGTTTCTTTTCTTATTCTCAACAGTCATTACCTTGATTATGTATCAGGAAACAAAGTCGGCCAAACTGGGTCAAGTGTTCATCACATAGTAAAAAAATCTGCCCTGAAAATGTGTTTGTTTTAGATAAAATAGTTTCAAGGCAACCGTCTACTGATTTCAGCTTGGCACCTTTTTTCTAAGCAGCTACTAAAGTGTGTGCCTCTCCTTTTTTTGTTTTCCACTTTCCATACAATCCACCCAGACGGACAGAAAGCCTCGTTAACCATTCGTTGAGCCGTGTGCACTTGGCTCAGAACACAGATGCTGATCAGAGCCCTGTCAGGCCGTGCTGGGTCACTTGGCCCGGTCAGTGCTAGGGGAGGTTATTAATAACTCTTCCTTCTACTTTCATTACTCCTTTACAACCCAGGAAGCCAAAATCTGCTGGTCAAGGCCAGTGCACTGATAGGCACGAGGAGGAATTTGGTGTTCGGGACCACTGGAGACTGAAATGAATAACCTCTAACTCATAGTTTACTGCTGAGCTGCTTCTGCTTAAGCATTGGGCATAGTTGAGTGATTACGGTATTCATTAGTAATGAGGTTTTGATGTTGAACTTGCAAACTTTGCAATACTAAGCTGATATTAATGTCGGTTATTTTTGTTGCAGTAATTCTACTAAGTCCTTTGGCAGAAAAGTAGTGCAAGCTCATCAAATATCAACATGTGTTAAAGTAATTACTCTACAATAGTTTTTGTTATTGGGTTCAGATGAACCTCATCGGGTCAGCATACATGGGAAAACAAAATCTCAACTTTTGCCTCACCTGGAAGAGCTTTTTATATTTTACGTCATTCAATAGCAACTTCCTGTTTCCTGTTTGGGGCATCTGGCATGTCCATTTACTGGCCCCCCCAAAAACAACACCTCCCAGAGGCCGCGTGACCCATTAGATGACCCGGCCAGATAACACGTGTCCTCCGTCTCTTCCCCAGACCCTCTCACCCTGTTTTTGTGATCTTAATTTGGCAGTGGCCAGAAAAAGACTTGGTCCCTGGTGGATTGGATCCACCATACGCACTTTAGACATGAAGCACCGATATTAATGGTATGATGATTTTCCTCCGGATGCTCTCTTTTCTGCCTTAACTCTTTATACATACAATAGTCATGCAACTCGTTGGTCATACCTTTATGACAACAACATTTTAACACTGTACTGTGAATCCCACCAAACTGAGCTTATTGAATTGCTACACCTCTATTTGGACCTCTGTATCCTTGCATCTATATTCACCTCCTGTCCACCACAAAACAGCCTCGATGACAAGCACCCATGAAAAGCACTGAAAAAACAAACCTTTTAACATTTTGAAAGCCACATTTGTCTGTTTATGACCGGACCATTTGAGTTGACGGTGAACTTGGGCCTCTTCTATCCTCTTTGCATTAGGATACACTCGTACACCCACCTGTCGTCAACTAATTAAGTCTGATCACACAGGTCCTTAGATTCTAATTTATTTATTTTACCACTAGCCGTTTATAGATGTGTGGGGGGGGGGGAGCAAAGAGCAGGTAGCACCTGACACTGCTAATGTTTGTTACATTGAAACATTTGAGATCCACTCTGTTTAGTATCTGTTTTTTCTCAGACTTTCAGGAAGCAGAACAGGAGGCAGTTCAGGGGAAATGCAGGTGGGAATGTTCTCACTGGAATCTAATCTTAGGCCGGTGTGTTGCTCTGTAGGCATTAGACACGTCGATGGTAACTTAACACCACTTCAACTTGTTTCTGCTCTCAAAGAGGCGGCAGCTGTTGTCATGCAACAGAAGGAACGCTGGCATTACTTGTTTGTCCATAAACGATTCATAACTTGATTGGGAACTTGAGAGTTGAGTTCCGCCTGCCTTCAGTGGTGACGGGCATAAAGTGTCACAACAGTCTGACTGTGAAACTGTCTTTCTTTATTTAAATGAGTGTCTTTACGTAGGAACTGTTGATGGTCCTCTCGCAGTTACAGTAGACTGCTACATGAAGTATTTTATTCATTGATTTTTATATTTCTTTCTATTCATCTGCTGTTATTATTGCCTTATTGTGTCTAACTTGTGCTCTGGATCATCATGGGAAACCAAAAAGTTACCTGGCAACATATAACCAGCCACGCCTGTTTGCATGGCTCCATGCCGGCTCCCCTCCCCGTGAAGCTGTTGCCAAGTGAAGGCTTGGTTATAGATTTAATGTTGCTAAGCTTGTTACGTGAGAAGTTGAAAAAGTCAAGCATGGAATCTACCATTTAAGAACCGGATATTATGTCCAGTCATAAAAACTATTAACATATAACGGGGTACTAAATTCCATGCATTGCTTCTTTAATACTAGTCTTATCTAGTCAGTTATTAGTTGATCGGTTCATTTTATTGTGAAGTCTGTAAAAACATTGATGGAAAGAATAAAGTTGTGGCTTCAGAAGCACCTTCCTAACATCTCCCTCTCCGTAGCAGCGCCGGCCTCCTCCTTACTCTCTCCTGCTTTTTTTTTTTTTATTGATATCCTGTTCAGGCTGGTTCCCTCACTGCCAGCGCTGACGATTGATGGCCTTTGTTTGCGGGGAAAGGCACCAAAATCTCCGCTGCTTAGGTCCGGGACCCGCAGCATAAACCAGTAACCCAGTTTTAATTGCTACCTCCATCTATCATCTGTCACGGCTAGCAAGGGGGGTTGATGCAGAATTTAACTACGGCTCTCCATCCGTTGGCTTTATCGCAGTCTTGGGGCTTTTTAACAAAACAAATGTTTGCGTTTCAGCCATTATGAGTCCGTAAACTAAAAGGTTTTTGAGGAAAGCACGACTACAGCATAACACCAAGCTGAGGAGCTGAGGGCCCTTTTTTTTGTATTTGTCAAATTTGTGTGTTTCTTTGTCGAGCCGCAGTGATCTGCTGGTCTGGTTTGGCTAGTTATCTGTACTGACGGTTGTTGCTGTTTCAACTGTAGCCTTGGAAACCAGCATGTATTCACAAACACTTTCCATTGCACGACAGCGGCACACATGCTTCATCCTGCGTCACAGCTTCCAGCCACCGTTTGAACGTTTCAGCTCCTTTTTGTCAGAACATTGTTATTTGCACTTTCACCTGAAAGCCTGAGCATTTTTGACGGGTACTTCCTCATCCAAACAGCAGAAAGGTCGGGCTGGGCATCATTTTACATTCGACCTGAGTTCACTAGATGACAAACACCACAGCCCCCCCCTATTTATTTTAGTTTTCAACATACTTTCTTGGTTTTACTTCTTAGACCTGCATGTGACTTTCAAAGCCAAGAGTAGGGGAGATAGAGGTTTAAAAGCAATAAATAACCAAATGTTATCAGGGCCCCACTGAAGGAAGAGGATGCAGCTGTACGAACAGGACCTGGGCTTGAGACAGGCGACTGTGTGCTCCAGGAGTCTTTGAGGCCTGGCTTGAAAATGGGAATCCGGAGGCGTGGCGTGGCAGACCTTGTCGTCGGTTTATTTTTCTTTGCTGTTTTATCCCTGGAGCAGAAGTAAACCACGCAAACCTCTCCTTTCTTTGCTCAAGATACCACCTCCCCCTACCGTCTGCCCCCAACACACAGACGCACACGCACACACACACACACACACACACACACACTCATTCTTTCATCTGCAACCATTACAGGTTGCCTAGGTAAACCCGTTGCCCTTTAGATCTCTTCATTTTGAATTTATTTATTTGTTTTTTGGGTGTGTGTGAGAAAATGTGATTGTTTAGGATCACCTTTTGGTGTATTTGCAAAAGTAGAAACCCACTAGTTTATGCCAGTAATATTTGTTTTGTTTTGTTTTGTGCATTGGCAGGTTCTGTGACTTTTTATCCTGTTGTTTGAACTAGTCTTTTTCTATATGCCTTAATAAGAGAGTCCAAAAACGGTTTCAAACATATTTTTAAGTTGCTCTATGATTCTGAAATGTTTTTTTTTTTTCCTATTTAGGTAAAGACCTGTCCTCCCGTAGTGAAACAGACCTTAACTGCATCTTTGGGAAGAGAGGAGGAAGACCTACCAATCAACAGGTAAAAGGCATCAACAGATGTTACATTATCCACAATTAGATAAAACATTTTCACTTTCCTTAAGGTTTAATTTGGGCAGTCATTTTCCTAATTTCCATCAAAAATGTCTTTTTTGTCATTGTTTTATTTTAATTAACGATAAACATATAAAAAAATAAATTCTAATTGGTTTCATTTCTGTAAATAAATCAACCTACAAAAAACACTTCAATCCAGCATGAAATACGCTCATGCAGAAACACAAAAGGAAGCAAACTATAAACATAAAACAATCAAGTGTAATGCATATGTACTCATGATATGAAAAAATATTATTTAAAAGTTTAAATATTTTTGGAACCGTATTTCCAATATGTCTTTCACAGTCAGTTTGTGATCAGTTTTGTTTGTGTAGTAATAATATCCAAAATAGAAAATATGATCATGACTAATGGCTGTAATATGACAATAATAAAGATAATTTTGTAAAGGGAGAGGCCTGTGGCCTTTCTCCACCCACTCAATGTCTGGTGTGAACTGGGGGAGGAGATAGCATACATCTAGCCAGGTAGCTCCAGTTTCTCTGCCTCTGTCTTGGTAATTAAGAGCGACCACTGGTGCTGATGCCTCAATCATCGCTGCAGTATCATGTGATCCATGTGCTTCTACAGGGCCCCGCTCCTGAACAGCCTGTGGCCCTAGATTAGCCATGTCACATCGTGCAGCTTTAACACCGCCAACAGGCCACTGATGGCGGCAAGAAAACCTAAATCCAGTTAAGGGATTTGCACTCTTACCCCCTACTCCTCTCTCTGCAATCCCTCTCTTCTCTACGTCTGTCTTGGAGCGCTCACATCAGGTAGCTCTAATGCCGGAGGGCATTATTAACGGCAAATCAAAAATTGGGTTGAGGTGTGTGGAAATCTGAAATGATGACGCTTGCAAAAAAAAAGTTCTCTTTTTGCTTTTGGCATTGGCGGTTGGTCACTTCAAACGTCACCGTGCCAGTTGGCGTTTTGCTGGCGCTCGAGCTTTTTGAAACGTAGCTTACAGGCTCAGACAGATGCAAGTTACATTTCATGCTCAGTAAGTTCCTTTGGCTTACTTGTGAAGAACAAAACCTCGCTCGTTATTGAATTAACGTGTGTTTAGTCTGTTCCATTTGTTATGGTCTTTATTTAGCTGCCTTGAAATAACAAACAGAGCTTGAGTTATTAGAAATTAAATATAAGTATCTGCTATTGGAACTTGTGTACTGAAGTATATATACTGACAAATAAGCACATAAGTATTAGCATAAAATCGCAATATAGTCCCACCAATAAGATGTGTAAATCCTTTTTCACATATTAGATGGTTTGAGTGCAAACAGATGGGACTTTTTTCTGACTTTGCATGAAAACGCACTGTGCCATTATTATTACAGAGACAAATACTTCTATGTATTTGTTATGATTTAATGAATCTTCATTTTATAAAGCTGGTATTTTTTTGTGTCACAAGTTCTGCTGACTCCGTACAGAGCCAGCAGGACAAAGACGAATGTAGCTTTTGTACGCAGAGACACAGAAAAGCCTCTCGCTGGCTTCCTCTGTTTATCTCAAGCAGTTGGCTTGAAGAAATTGGCATCTTAAAATCCATAAATTGCACGAGAAAAAACCTTTTCTATTCCCGCGCAGGTGGCGAGCCATAACATCACAATGGCTGCTGCTCCCTTTGCTGATTAACATTGGAAATGCGAGCAATATACACCACCATTTTCTCCCTAATCGTTTGGTTATGGGTTGTTATTTTTCAGCCAGGAGGGACACCATTGACCATATCGAAAACACTGAACACAATTACAATGGCATCCCATGAGGCCTTGTGTTGAAGCCCAGCAACGTCTGAGGTTGCTGGGAAGAGGTAAAGAGGCTGATGGACCAATCAAGCTGTAGACATTGTCCAGAATCTCCTGCGAGTGTCCGCGACACTGCCAGTGACCCTCAGTGCACCCTGATCTGTGCTTACAGCACCCACCGTTACCAGTACAGCACAAAGTACGCTCCACAGTATACACGCATGCGATAATCTCCATACCCTTAACAGTTGTATTCTTAAGTAGTGACTATATCAACGTTAAGGGCGCTGATTTAGTGGTGAAATGGATTGGCAGGGGTTCGCGCAAGTCGCATTATCGCATATCTGCATCCTGACAAGGTGAGGCCAGGAGACCCGACCAAATCTGGGTCGGCTTCTCCTTCCCGCTCATGAATCTCCCGGCTCCTCACCCACCACCCACGGCTGTCTCTCCAGCCTCCCTTCCACCAGTCCCACACTGCTGGAGTTTTCCTTCCTCCGCAGTGATGTGCTTCCTGCTTGCCTCTTATCGCTGCTCACAACGCTCCCTGAAATGCAGACAGACAGACGCGCACACATACTCTCGGCTGTCCCACATGCCTCTTGTTCATCAAAGGCCGGATTGGATGTGTTGAAAAGACCAAGTGAGCACATGGGACAGATTATTAACCCTCTTATATTAATTGGTCCGATACAGTCCGCCACTACGTTTCCTTCACTATTGTGTTTCACCTGAGCTACTGTCTTTTAAATATTGTTTTGGTGTAAACCTTCCGGCCTGACAGTAGAGCTGTATCTTAGGTTAGAATTACCTCCTTTTTTAATTTTGAAGATAACTTTCACATTTGTGACATTTCCCGCTTTAATGTATTTTATACAAGAGCTTTTTGATAATCTATAGATGCATGAGGAAAAAAATTAAGTTTAAGACATAACTATTGTAGCTGTGTGATAAGAAATGTACAACTCCTCAATAGGCTTTAAAAACATTTATTTAGAGAGGCGTAATAGCTGATCCAAGAATAATTGAAAATTCCTAAGCAAGCATGTTAATCAACTTTGAATAATACACTAATCAATGATAGCATTTGACAAAGCTGCAAGTATTAAAAGCATACTAAACATACTCCACTTTATTAGGTACACCTGTACAAGCTGATGCAATCCAATACAACTGTTCTGCCATAAATTCTACTTTTATGATGCTTATTCAGTATTTTTTTTATATAATACAGTCCGGTATAACACCACAACTAACTTAAAAAAAACATATAATTGAATATAGATATTACCGACAAATTGATTGTTGGCTACAAACCCTGATCTACAGGACAAATGGATGACCACCATTTCACCCACAACCTCATTCCACCATACGGTGCAGCCACTTGAAAATGTATGCTTTAAAACCATTATTTACACTCCCTAACCAGTGAGGGTTATCAGGCTGTGGTGGAGCACCTGTCCATCTACATGGCTCTCTGTTATCCATCACCCGTCCCACGCTTGCAAGCCCCCTCCATCTCCTGCCTCCTCCTGTGCCCCTCAACACAATTACTCACAGCATGACAAACGACAGGCCCTCTCTGCCGAGATATCAAAAAGCCCCGGCCACTTCTAAATGAAGGCACTTTGGCAGCCCTGTGCTCCCCGTGCTTATCGGCCGGCGTGCAGTGCCCCTGGCCGTCCTGCGTCCCCCCATCTCTTTCCTCCACCTTCTCCACCACCGTGCCCTCCTCAGGGGGTTTAGTTAGGGGAGCCACATGGAGGGCCAGCCCGGCTTGATTTATCTCCCTTGCCCCTCTGCCCGACCACTCAGGCAGGCCGAAAGAGCCGACGAGGCTCCAACGGGCCTCAGCTCGAAGCCCGGCATTAGCTGAAATAAACCATTCTGCCGCCCAGTGAAAAATGTCCTCTGATTGGCTAATTAATCAGTCAAAGGGGAGCGACGCGGCTTGTGACTTGAGGGACCCAAGCGGGCGACCGCAGAGGGCCTGCTGATAAATAGACTCCCCGCCGATTCATATATCAACAAAAGTTAGTCATTTTTTAAAGCCGCCAGCTCAGATGAAAGTGGAAACTAGCCATAGTTTTATTTCTCTACCTACATTTGCTTCTACGTTTCCTTTTCCTGGGGGGGGGGGGGGGGTGTTTTGAAAATGATAAAATTCCTTTTTATCATTTTTTTTTTTTTTTTTTTCTTACTTTTAAAAACAGGAAAAGTAAATGACTGTAAAAAGCCATGATGACATTTAAACTTTGTCATTGAAATAAATGTTAGAGAAAATTAAATTAGATCAGTATTTCAGGTTTTTCATTTAGTCTTCCAGATATTGATTTTGTGAGAAATCTTCAGCATAATTTATAATATTTTACTGTAGCTTAATGCAATCAGCTAAATTAAATTTTCAGTTTACGATTCATTCTTAATAAGTGCAGTAAAAAACAATTTATAAATTTCCGTAATTTTACGGTGATATAAACCGATCAGTTTGTTAGTTCTGTACTCCTTAATTAAAAATGTCAGGGAAGAAGAATGGTTGAGTATAATCTGGTACGAGGCATGTTTTGACGTCTGAACCCTCCAGTCAGACATTCGGTACGGCTCACCCTGCTCTTGGGTCAGCATGACCTTTGCGGCCTCTCCCACTCCCACTCATGTTCAGGCACAAAGGGCCGAGGATCAGGCCTCATCGGGTGGCACCTGTTGCACGTTTTTCCTGCCCACGCGTCGTCCGCATGAAGGATCACACGTCAGCAGGGGCCTCCCCCGATACCACCATCTTAAGGAATATGGGGCAGGGGCGGCGGCGCGGTTTGGGGGCTCGAGCGTTTGGCAGATGTGTCGGCAAGGAGCCAGAGAGCCGATGGGCGGAGTCGAGCACTGAAACTTTGCTGACAGCGCAGAGGCGAAATGTCTTCACTGAAAAAAAAATTGTCTTCAACTCGGGTTTCACAGGTTACTGCTTTGGCCTGTGAACGGCGAAGTGAGGTAGTGTTGTCAACATTATTAATAACTGGGCTGGTTGTGCCATTAACACATCTTTAGCTGCTATCATTTAAGACTAAGACATCAGCATTATTGCATCTTAACTGTATGCAAGTAAGCAGATTGACAAGTGTTTCTTCTATTTCTGTTATTTTAAATCTCTACGTTTGTACCAAGCTGTTATATTAACCTACATTCTTGGTCAACACTAACAGTATATTTTTGGTATACATTAACTGGGTTATTCTTTATTCACTTTATGCTTTATTTTACTTTATTTGCTGAGTTCAGCATTGAATAATCAACAGTATAAATAGAAATACGGCACCAAAGCAGAGATTTTGTTTTTGGCTCAATTGTCCATCAACCTCCATAATACATCTGTTGAAAGGGGTGTAAACGTGTGTTGTCGCGGTTTGAATGGGCCAGTGCACTCATGCGGGGTGAACGCTTTATTGTGAAACTGAAGAGCTCTAATTCATTCTCAGATAACATCTAATTGCTTGAAGTAAAAGCTTTCCCTTTCTTGAGTGTGTTTGTTGACGGGCCCTTTTGCTTCTACCGCCGAAAATATCAAGACCCGCCAAGCAACACCCCACCCCCCCCCCACCCCCCACCACCCCCCCCCCCCCCCACCCCCCACCACCCCCCCCCCCCCCCACCCCACCCCCTGCTGCAAATACACACATTTACCACCTACCTCCCTGGCAGTTCTATAGGACTGCTCCCTCCTGGCATGCCAGCTCGCTGACACTTACAGATTAGCGCAGGACAAAAAAGAAAAAGAGGGCGTCTGTCTCTTAGTTACGGGCCTAAGCTAGAATACATGGGGCCGGGGTAATTACCGCCTGGTGAAGCTAACCGCCCAAAGATTTCCAGCCCTCTCGGCTGTTTACAGCCGCCGACTACCATTTAATCACTGACTCTTTAATCTAATAAATCACAGCTGGGGGAAATGATCACTGTATCTTCCCTCTCTGGGGTTGGGGTGGGGGTTCCCGATGCACTCAAGGGCGGCATTGTCGGCAAGCGTTTGCAATGTTGAACAAGCACAGGGCAGTCATGCTGCATGCATAATGTTGTCTTCATTTGTTACTTATGATAAACGTTCTCGCACCGGGCACAAAGTGCAATTTTTCAAACCCCATTTTCTTTTTTTTTTGTGTGTGTTTTGTCTTAACTACACACAGAAAGTACAGCTTTGTGGAAGCTTCCACGTGTGGCGTTTAATGTACTTACTCTACATCGTTTTTAACTTTGTTACTTTGTGAGAATTGTATTTTCTTCAGAAAAGGAAGTAAAATATTCGGGTCACATTGGGGGCAGTGACATTATTTTTAAAAAAAGTATTGATGTCAACCGAAGGGTTCGCTTATTTTACCAGAGAATACGGCAGCCACCTGTTTTTCTGTCCGCCCACATCGGGCCCGTGAAGGATGGGCTGCTGAACTTGTGTGGTCATCAGGGAGAGACAGCTGGCTAATCAGGGCCTGATCCATAGACCTTGAGTATCGCCAAATTTATTATTGTGGCAGGACAATGAGGGCACACTCATGCAATTACAGTCCCAACCAATATTGGCTAGGAAATATTGGAGGAAAAAAAAAAAAACGGCAAGTAATGCAAACGGGCAGTTTTTAAGAAAATAAATCGGCGACTGCAGCTTTGTCAAATGCTAATTAAGATGTGAGCCAGAAGGTGACGTAATATCTTTTGTAAAGCTAATTAGTAAGACATTTATCTTCAAGTTTTTGTTAATACCTTTTAGTAAATCTAACACGAGTGAACTTCTCAACCTTTGCACCTTCTTCAGTTTTTACACTATTGCTATATTATTAATTGCTAAATTGGCAATGCCTGGAATTAGTGCTGCAACTGACCATTAAGTCAATCATGAGTTGGAAACCATCCTCTCGTAACAGATCCACACCAGCGCTCATCTATCTACAGATGAGGAAATAACTAAAGGGCAATATTTTCTAAATGTAGAGCCGTCAGCGTAGGGCTACCTTCATGTATTCTAGTACTTCATTGTGTCCTCTGAAGCTGAACAATGTAGCGGAAGGATTAATAGACCTTTACTCTGTATTAGCAAAGTTTTAAAGGCCTTGGAATTGGGATCAGGGGCTCAGAACATCCCTACAAGTATTGGTTCTGGAATTCTAGACATAAAATAGCTTTACTTGCTACATACATGTTTCAGATCTGGTGTAAAGTCAATTAAAGTTGTTTGCCGATCTCGTTAAGTCAAAAAAAGTTCCACATGCACTCTAGTGAACCTTTTTTTCTACCATCCCTCTGCTGGCTTGATTGACTCTCCTCCTGAATATGCTGGCCTCAGATTCTTGGTACCTTGGCACACGTCTTACCACTGGCACTCCATCGGCTACATTAGCAGGGACAGATAGAACTGGAGTGTCTTGAAGGAGGCGGCCTGGTGAATGTCTTCCCACCCTCTCCTTTTCTCTGGGACCCTCCACGGGCCCTCCCTGTGTTCCCTGCCCAGCCCCAGCCCCCGCCAGGGGAGAGAGTGGAGCAGGAAGGGCCCGATAGCCAGCCAGACCGCTCCTCTGCCGAAGGAGCCTTATCTCAGAACTGCACACAGTGCACTGAGCGCATCCTTTTCCTGGGGTTCTGGGTCCGGCAGGAGGAGGAGGAGGAGGAGGAGGAGTAGACACGACTGGATATAGGTGTGTTCTCCAACCCCGCTGTGTTATAGCCTGGGACTACCTTTTCAATCATTCTTCTCTAGTTCCAGCAATTCTGTAAACTCATAAATTATATATGCTTGTCTCCCTTCTTGAACAAATCCCATTGGAAATAAACTTTGCTCTTCAAAATGTGGTGTAGCATTGAAATAGTAAAACTTATGTTCAATTTAGTTTTTTCTTTTTAAGGACCGGCATTACAAGTAAACATGTAAACCACTATGGCGTTATTATCTTGTGGCATGAAACAGTTTGACTTATCCGCTATGCACTGTATATTTAGTTATATTCTGTTTTGCGTCAGTCCAATGAGTAAAAACAGTAACTGACAAACTGAACTGCAAACCTCTGCTGCAAATTGAACTGCATTAAGTTACCATTGACTAAAACTACATTCTGCATTTGTTTTATGCAGTAATCGACTGGCCATTAACAATTCAGGAAAGGAAATTAGTAAATAAATATTCCTTAATAAATACATTGAAAATACTGAACTGTATAGTACATCATTGTGTGTTTCACCATTTTTGTGTTTCGAATTTTTAGCCAAAATAATAATAATAATTTTTGTCTCATTACCGCCGTTCTCTGTGTGGCTGCCATTCAGGGTGCGCATGAGAGCGTGCTGCATGCGTGTTGTGCTTACTTCAGAGGCTCCACCGTAGCTTACTATCTCACTACTGTTGCAGCTGTTGAACGATAAATAGTTTTGAGCATCTCAACCCTCGCCAAACGAAACGATCAGTTTGATCTCATCGGTCTGATAACATTGATTTTATATAGTTATGGATTTTTTTATTTATTCATTCAAATTATATCCCGATTGTTAATAACACATTCGTAACAACACTTATTTTTCTTTACCCGGACTTTAAGGAATTTATGCGGCGCAAAGTGGTGATTCTGCTGTGCTTACATTTCGGTATTATATCATAAGTTCATAAAATGGCTTTTTGTGATTGCTCTATTTTGTGACTATTGTGTTGTACTGTTTTTGTTTTTATCACGGAGCTTTTATCAGGACATATTTATTCTGGTCTGAGGGTTTTGTCTCATGCCTGCTGTATAGTATCGTATGGCACTCACACAGAAATGGTGAATGACAACACAAATACCTGGAAATAGGGAAAGAAGATCTCAAACATTACTGCGGAGTTGTTTCTTAGTAACATGTTGCCCTCGGCACTCTCCAACAGAAATCTCCAGGGCTGCCAGTAGTGCTGACTGTACCTGGTTTATATCCCTGCTGTACGTATGTGTGTCCTGTCGGATCAGGGTCTAATGGAGATCCCCAGGCAGAGAGGACATAGGACCAAGTTCCTGCTCCTTGCCCTGATGAAGGCGCTTCTCTCAGTCACTCTCCCCCCTTTTTCTTCTTCCTCCCTCGCTCATTCACCCTCTCCCTCTCGAGAGTAATTTCACAGGCAGTTCTAAAGTGGCCCCCAGCCATCTTCCCTAATCCCAGTTACATGTTGTTTGGCGCTGTCAGCTCTAAGCCACATCTCGTCTCTCCCAAGCAGAGAGGATGCCATTGTGCAGTAACAGGGAGTATAGATTTTCTCTGGGAAGTTGGAAAGTTTTGTGTAATGGCACCCTCACCTGAAGGGCCTTACCCCCCCCCCTCCCCCCCCCCCCTCCCCCCCCCTTGTTAGAAGTTGGGGTTCTTTCTGGTCTAGGTCTGAGGTGGCAGAAAACTTTGAACACCTGCGTTGTCATTTAGCCTCAATCATACGTTCATGACTGTGAGGCCATTATATTGAGATGGAATACAGAATAACTCAAGAGATACTCAAGTATGTTATACTTTGTCACATCATGATGTTACATGCATCATTTATAGCCTTAAAAAAGTATTGAACGAGGGGTATATTTGCAGAGTAATCATTTCATACCATATTAATCATTATACTACGGAAAAAACACTGTTCTTTTCCCTTATGGAAGTATATTGACTAAGAAGAGCCTAGTACTGGGTTAAGACAAATAGCTTGTCTGGATTCACTGAAGTCCCGTAGTTTGGCTGTTTTGATAATCCTAAAAAACAAATATATTTCTAGTATACGAGGAAGCCCGGTGCATAAGTAGAAACGTCACTCCGCATTTCAGTTTATTTAGGTCCCACGAGACCTGTTGGTATTTACATCCATCATTGTTTTACCAGTCCATCGGTTAGCTTGTCCGTCTCGATCAGTGTCGAGGGTCAACGGCGTGTAATCTGATTGTGAAAGCTTAAAGGCCAAACCGCGAGGTGACTCGACATAAAAACGCTGTTTTCAATTCATCTCTCTAATCTGTAGGGTCTGAAAAAAAATGCCGTCCACTTCACAAACTCCGAGGCAATACACAGAGCGGCAGCATTGTTTAGTGCGACTCTCGGGAGGAGCTCCTGTATTCTTCTGGACGAATCATTATGCATTGAGTAGGCCATTAGGAAAATGAAGACAAATGGGTCGCAGGGGTGAAGTGACAAATTGTTCCTGCTGTAGAGTTCAAATCTAGACTGTGTTGTAGCTCTCGGATGAAAAGTGGTCCCTGTTTTAATAATGTAGCCTAAAGGCTGGACAGACGGGTCCGTGACCAGAGTGTAGACGGTTTAACCGAAACACTTCTTGCTCTTTCCTCCTTTTTAACAACTACTGTCAGAGTTTTTTGGCAAAGGGTTCAAATATTTCTAAACCATGTGAAATGATTTCCTTAAGTTGAATGCATTTTATTTGATGTTGAAGCAGTTCTGTAGTCTCACAATGCGAACAGAAAAAAAAAAACCCTCTTGTACACTGTCAATACTTCTGGTTTATTTTTTTAAAATAAGTATTGTTTTCAGTCAGAGAGAGATGGCTGTTAAGGACTCACAGCTGGATGTGTGAAGCTACATTGTGTTGTAAGAAGATGATGATGATGAATGTCACGTGTGACAATTAGGTCCAGTGATGCTTATTTTAAGATGATCCTTTAACACCTATTGTTACCTCAACATCCTATTTTTGGCTCTTTCACAAAAATCTGCCTGTTTAATCTATGCATGATGCCTGACGATCACTTAAGCTGCTTGGTCCACCAGTGTGTGTGTGGTGTAGATTCTCTAAATGTTGCATTAAATCCTAACTGTCTTTCTCGTGTGTGTTTTTGGTCTAGGAGAGCAACAGCAGTGATTCTCAGGGTGAGCCGGAGAAGACTTTTACTCCTGCTGCCGTTAAACTGGATACGGAGTCCATCACCAATACTGTGAAAAGTACTCTCAATATGCAGGAGTATTTTGCGCAGCGAATGGCTCAGTTGAAGAAGGATCGTGGACAGGGGCAGAGTACGGCACCCTCGATGGAGACCAACGAGACATCCGGTCCGCCTGATGAACCCAGTCCCGTCCTCAGCAACGACGGCTCGGAAGAGCCCAAAAAGAAAAAGAAGAAGAAGAAGAAGAGCAAAAAGTCAGCAGGTGACCTGGAAGTGGTAGAGGAGCACAGTACTGCCGCTCCTATCGTAATAGAGGACGATGATGACAAACAGCAGGAGTGCTCCGGTAAAAAGAAGAAGAAGAGGAAAGTGGTAGAAAGCGAAGGAGCTACAAATGAGAATAGTAGCTCCACCGCTGGTGTGGAGCAGAACTCTGAGGAGATGCCTCCTTCCAAGAAGAAGAATAAGAAGAATAAACATCAAGACTAGGATGGAATTGATAGAATAGCCTCCAATGCCACCAGTCCTTTAGGCTTCAGGGGGACTTGCTACTTGTCCTACAGATACAATCGTATGACCTATTGAAAGAACACTTGAAGCTGCCCAGTAAAACCACAAACGTGTACTGTTGTCCACTTGGATACACATTATTGTGTCAGATGGTAAAATGCCTAGACTTCCAGAAAAAGTGAAACATTTTGGGAAATAGACTTATTGACTTCCTTGTTACTTTTAGACGGAGCCAGGCCAGCGGTTTCCTCGTTCCCCGTCTTAATGCCGAGCTCAGCTATCCAGCTGGAGCTTCATATTTAACGGACAGACATGAGTTGCATTGATCTGCTCATTAAAATGTAGTGTCAAAAAACATCGTACGTCTTACCATCTCATATGCTATATCTCTATTTATTTAGCATTCACAGTCGATTTTATTTTCTTGCCAGCAATTAGTTTTCACCATCCAGTTCTTCAGACAATGAATATTATTCATTGAAAGTGACCGGAGACATTGTTTTGTCAATTTTGTAAAAAACGGAAGCCCACAGACATTAGCCCCTTGATGTGATATGAATTGATGCAATTTGGGGATGTTTTGCTAGAAATCTGGAAACTCTTTTTCTGACGCATTCATGAGCTGTAAGAAATCAGGCTTCACTTTGGAGCTTTAACCAGATCAAATCACTGTTTTTTAAAAATAAATCCAAATATCAATACATCTGTGTTTTGTTTTTTCCCCCTTCATAGGTGGAGTGAAATGTAGGTGAATGTATTAAGTAAACAGTGGTGAGGAGAAATGGTTTTACTTCCGTGGAGCAGTGTCTTGTATGAGCTGATCAGCTGTAAACAGTGATTTACATCTCCAAACAAAGATGGCTTTTCACCTTTTCCTCTTCCAAAATATGATTTATGAGCTTACGAAATATTTTCTTTGACTTGACAGATTAACTATGAACAGGCCAGTCTTGTTCAGCAATGAGTGGGTTGTATCAGGAGGAAGACGGAAACTAAGGCTGTCCAGTCTTGCGTGCAACAACATAGCATTCCTCGTTACTATTTCGGCTTTGTAAATTAAAAAAAATGTACATTTGACATTTGGCCATTTTGTCATCCTGTGATGTAAGAACAACCTGACTATCACTGAGCATCTCAGGTGTTCTTTTCCTCTGTGTCTTCATATGCTGTACTCATGACATTCAATTCATTACAAAACCTTATCAGTCACAGTATGAATATACTGCACATTTGTTCAACCAACATTTACTGACATATTTGCATATAATGATGCTCATTCTTATTTAGAAAATGACACTAAACGTATACATCGAATGTGTAAAAGCAGGATATATCTGACGCAGAGAAATACCTAATAAAAGTGACAAAGGTTTAGCCTTTTAACTGATTTGAACGTGTTCTTTCTTGAAGTACATTAACCATAGTGAACTTTCTATATAGAGCCCACATACATGGAGACAAACACCTTCCTCAAGTCTCCAGTAGCCACATGTCTTTTACACTGAAAGAGTGAACAGCAGCAGGCTGACCCAGCTTCCACCCACACAGCAGGTTAACACTGAGAGCCGTTAGTCATTTCAGAAACCCAGAATATGCAAATGTGATGTGAAACTTTGGTCCCTCCCATTGCCAGTCTGCTGTCTGTCTGTACTGTACATGCACTGGAGCTCACTCCCGTGTCCCCATCAGCTCACACACTTGTTGTGAAATGTCTTTTAGCAGTGTGCTGCTAAAAGACATTTCACGACAAGTGTGGCCCTCGTCAGACCGGCTCGGCCCTATATTTCACTGATGTGCCTGCTCTACGCACTATCTGTGGCTTCAGGTGCCGTATCCTGTTCCTGTGGGGGCTGTGTGTGTGTGTGTGTGTGTGTGTGTGAGATGGGGGGGCAAGTTTCACAAAAAACTAGAGCTGACACTTCAGTTTGATGATTGAGGAGGCATGACCAAACCAAAAAGATGTGTATTACAATTTAAGATGCGTGTTGCCTCTGGATTAAGTCTGGAGGAAGGAAGTTAGAGAAGAGTTAAAACCACAGTATCTGTCGGGTTACTCCCTCCCCCATAAATACTACGAACCAAGACACCATCTGACCTATGATCAACAGTAGCTGTGCTCAGGCAGTGTGTGTGTGTGTGTGAGAACTACTCCATGGCTGCAGCCCAAGAGTATCCTGTCAACAGGAACTCAAGGATTTGATATGCAACGCCTCTGGCCACAGAAGGAAACTGATTTGTTTGTGGTGTGTTCAGTGGTTTTATCTCTTTTGTCCCCCTCAGATGTGTTTAGAGGTTCCACGTGGATCTGCACCCGAACTGTTAAAAAAGGAGAGGACCTTTTCCTCCTCTGAGGGATGTTTAAACACAGGCTTCTGCATTTAGATGTTCAACAGGAATTACGTGGAAGAATATATTTAGAAAGCTGGAAAAAAAATGATGTTGAGGGCAGCTTATTATGAAAACACAAGAAACGTTTTTCTTTCATTTTTAAATGACGGACCATGAAGCTCTGGCCTGCTTAGAAGTTCAGTGGGAATCTAAAAACGCCACTTCAGCTCAGTTTAATGTGTGAGTGTAGGCCTACTGTCGAACAGGTTAGATACGTTTCACAGGTGTGAATTTCCTTGTTGAATGAGGGCGAAAAACGACCTGATGTTGCCAAATCCCTCTGTCATAACATTCGCATGAATTTACATGAAAAAAAAGAAATCGGGTTTATCTATAATGGCTGCGAATAAAATGACCGCCTTTGGTCCCATGTGAATTCATCCCATAATCATGACCTGCACAGTGACAGGTAACGAGTATTATGAGTTTAGTTTGTTCGTTATCTGTCAGTGGAAAGTGATGTTTTGTTGTGAGGCCAGTTTAAGTAGTCAGTGGTGTTGAAATGCTTCTCTCTCTCTCTCTCTCTCTCTCTCTCTCTCTCTCTCTCTCTCTCTCTCTCTCTCTCTCTCTCTCTCTCTCTCTCTCTCTCTCTTCACGGGGCTCAACTTGCAATCAAGGAGGAGCCGAGAGTCCTCCGGGCTTCTCCTGGAACCTGCTCCTCAAATATAAAGCGCGCTCCCCATCCACCAGGAGAGACTGAATCATAATTCACAAGGAGGAGACGCTGCTTGAGCATATCTGTGGTTTCGCCTAAAACTTTTACTGACATCTGACAGTAGCCTGTAGCTCTGGTGATCTAGTGAGCGTGAGAGACACTGCTGAATTAAAAAGAAAACAGTTCTAGTAGGTTTTTAGCTTTTTAATCAGCCGCCAGAGAAGTCAACTTGTCAGCGCGACAGAGTGAGAAGCGCGTCTTAAGTTTGGAGAGGAGAAAGCGCGCACATGGCAGCCCTCATCAGCGCGTACTCGTCGTGGCCAGAGTCCTTCGAGTGTCCTCCGGGAGACGGGGAAGTGCCCGACGGACACGGCCCGCACAGGACCCCCGTGGACAAGGCGCCGGAGCCGCGGATCAGACGTCCCATGAACGCGTTCATGGTGTGGGCCAAAGATGAGCGCAAACGGCTGGCGGTTCAAAATCCAGACCTGCACAATGCCGAGCTCAGCAAAATGTTGGGTGAGATGAAGTTATTTTAAGTAATATTGATTAAAGTGTTTTGTTGAGCTAGGAATTATTATTATTATTATTTTATTATTGTAAATAATATTACTGTTTTGTTTTTTTAAACATCCACACACTTATAATTCCCCCCAGGCCTCGGCTGTTTTACAAAAGTTTTAAAGTTGTTTCCAACACCAAAAAGATATGTAAATTAAATAAAAAAAACTATTCAAGGTGTTCAGGAAGAAAAGACATCAAATCGACGTGTTTAATCGCACTTGGTCATAATTTAGATCGAGTAAAATAATCACGTAACTTCTCAACTATTATAGTATGAAGCGCGCCGCCAAACCCCTCTGAATTCAAAAGGTAATGTCTCTGTAAAAACGGTTTAATTTGTTAGGACGATGGACATAAAAGGAATGAAATGTATGATTTTGCGTTGGATTTAGGCCACTTGGATTAGTGTTTAATGTTAAACTCAAAATCTGGCACTCTCGCACATCTGAAATCATCTTAAAGCCAATTCCAAAACAGCAACACATATAAAATATGCTCTCATTAATAAAGGTCAAATTGGCACTTATGGTTATGTTAAATAAGGCATTCTTAACTTGAAGCAAAGTCCGTTAAAACGATTAAGAACTTATAGGGAAGATGAATATTGAGGTTGTGTGAAAAGTTTTAATACAAATGTTATTTTGTTTTTTTCTAGAGAAAAAAATCACACACTTGAGAAATATATGATAATTATGAGCTCTTGTTTTACAGTAAGGGAATACTTATATAAATATTTGTGTGATGTCTGTTGTATAGTGCTATTTAAGCTTTGTTTTAATTGTGTTTTAATCCCACCATTATCACAGGGAATTTAGAATCCTATATCCGATAAAAGAGTTTAATCCTAAAATTTTAGGATGTTGTAGAAAATTGTTAGTGTGTGAGTGATTTTAATTTAGTGTTGGTATAAGAGACTTTAAATATGAAATAAAAAAAATGGTGCAAAAATAAATGGCGAGCTAATCTATTGAAACTTATTCAAGATTTGTAGTTACATTTGAACAAAATTATTCTTGCAGGCAAGTCATGGAAGGCCCTGACTCCCCCTGATAAGAGGCCCTATGTGGAGGAAGCGGAGAGGCTTCGGGTGCAGCACATGCAGGACTACCCCAACTATAAGTATCGGCCTCGCCGGAAGAAACAGCTGAAACGCATCTGCAAGCGAGTGGACCCTGGCTTCCTGCTGAGCGGGCTGGCCCCTGATCAGAACGTCCTGCCCGACCAGCGAGCCCTCTGTCGCCCCCTCGACAAAGACGAGGGCAGCCCTAATGGTATCAGGAGCGGGTTCTCCAGCCTCAGCCCTTCTCTGCCCAGCGTCAGAAGCTTCAGAGACCCAACCGGTTCAAACAGCAGCTTCGACACCTACCCCTACGGCCTACCCACTCCCCCTGAGATGTCCCCCTTAGATGCCATGGACCACGAGCATGTACCCCATTCTTATTATTCAACATCTGGTAACTCCTCCTGCTCTTCCTCCTGCCCAGATGAGCACCACCAGAATCAGACACACATGGGCAGCCCGCCTCCTTACCACACTGACTACGCTCAGACCCAAATCCATTGTGGGGGCACACACATAGGTCACATCTCTCACATGTCCCAAACTGGTGGCGGACTGATCCCTGGCCCTCCGATGTCTTACTACAGTACCTCATCTTTCTCCCACATTCACCACGGGCTCCACCAGGGCCACCTGGGTCAGCTGTCCCCCCCACCAGAGACACAGGGTCACCTGGAGACTCTAGACCAGCTGAGCCAGGCAGAGCTTCTGGGTGAGGTGGACCGCGATGAGTTTGACCAGTACCTGAACTCCACTGCGACCGGGTTTCACCCTGAGCAGGGCAGCAGCATGACTGTTACAGGACACATCCAGGTTGCGTCTGCGGCTACTGCCTCTGCATGTCCCAGCAGCACCACAGAAACCAGCCTCATTTCGGTGCTCGCGGACGCAACGGCGGCCTACTACAACAACTACGGCATCTCGTAAGCACCCATTATACTTGTTGCTGATCAGAGACACTACGGGGGGGGGGGGGGGGGGGGTAAATGGGTGAAGACATTGGGATGATGTTGCACCTGGGTGCCAGTAAGGGAAAAATGTCTGTGCTTTGATCTGTAAATTCAAATCTCATATTAGCATATATGAGCAAAATCATCCCACCGTGATTTGAACCTGAACTGACTACTGAGCAAAATGATTGTCTGGAGCCGAGGAAAGAACAAAGAGCAATTGGAGGAATATGAAGAAAGGGAGATGGACACCTCAGGGATGCAGACACAAAATACTATAGTATGCCACCTCCAGTTGTCATGACAGAAGAACAATCGTAAAGACATGTTGTCCACTTGTAAATGTCACCAGTTACTGTTGCCACTGCGGCATGTACAGATGCTCTTTAGAAGCTAATTTAAGTCCTTTGATGTTTCGCATAAATGCTAACTGTAATGCTATTATCAACGCTTTCCATTCGAATGTTTGTACTCTATGTTCTCTCTCTCTCTCATTTGTTTGGGAGTCTTACCTCAGTAGTTGTAGTTGAATGAGGTTTTAGTTGGATATTTCTTATACAATTTAACAAAACGGTGTATAATGAAGAAAAAAGGGGGTTTATACTTCTTCTCAAGTACTTAATAATATATAATCATAACCTCTACCATGAAAAATAATAATGGTAACTATAAATGTATGCTGATTTAAGTTTGTGAAAGACAATAATTTAAAAATAAAGTTACATTTTTATATAACGCAGTTGCTACTTTGATGATGTTCCCACAGAAAACATACCACAACACAATAAGTATGTAGTATGAAGTATTGGTAATAACTGATACACTTGAAAGGAATTATGCAATGGCAGATGAAACACATTTCCACTCATATATATATAACACTTAAGGAATACAATCAGATTCCTGAAATAAAGCAATAAAAGAAAGAAAAATAGTCATGCTATAGGTTTTTAAACACACACGAGGGGCACGTGATGTGTGCTATTTGTCCGTCTTTGAATTCCGTGTCACGCCACGTATTCTTCTATCTTGTGCTCTGTCTTGCTGTTGTACTGCAAGTGTCCCATTCTGACACCCACTCCCCCCCCTTTGCTTTTTCCACCCTCCATCACATCATCCTTCTCCATCCGTCTCCTCTCGCTTTCATTTCATCCCGCTACAGAGGATTAGTGTAAAACAGGCACAGCCGTCGCCACCCGCCTCCATCTCAACCGTCCTTTGTTTTCCTGGAGTCTTATTCTGGGCGCCATTCTTAGGCACTCCGGACCCCACTTCCACCCCCACCCCCTCACCCGTGTTCTATCTTGCTGATGCAGACCTTTCGTAATCTGTGCAGAATAAATAAAATAATAAATCCCAGGGCTTCGTCGACTGTTTTATACCCTCCTCATTTTTCTTTTTTTTTACCCCCCCCTCTCTTCTCCACTCCTCCCTACTCTCACCCTCTCTGTTCTCTTGAATTTTTCTTTTTCGATAAAAGGAATTCAGGGGGCTTTTGACAAATCCTGGAGTCTGGCTGGTCTTCCTGCATTTTTTTTGGGAATGGTTGAGTCGTGCTTCTTGTAAAGAGGATGTGGCGGAGGAGCGGTGTTTCCTGACTGATAAGGGAAAAGCCTCTCTCCGTCAGGATGTTTGGGCCTGGCTGGGCCCTGCATTAAAGAGCCAGAGAAAGGGAAGGGAACCCACTGTTCAGCAAGCGGGAGGAAACACTGCCGTGCTGATTAGCATCTTACTAACCCGTCTTTACTTACCCACCATTTTTCATGAGAGGCTTTGTCAACCTGGCATGTCGTACCGTGACCACAGACACACCACACGCATACATACAGCAATGAGCAGGTTTATTACGCTATAACCAGAAAACAACACATGATATCGGAACACTTAGCTACCTAAAATGACCTTTCTTCGGTCCCCTGTTCAACCATGAGCGTGTGCTTTTGACACACCTTGTGATTAAACTGACCAGAATGACAACATACATCAAACACCAGTGTTTGCATCTGGCTGATGTCGTTGTTCATTTCTTCGGGGTTAGATCATTACCCTTTGTTCCTCCAGGGGTTCAAAACTCTGAGGAGGGTCCATTTGAGTGCGACTTTATTTTGGACGTGGGAGCTGGACGGGTGGTGCCCCGGGCATACGGGGTGAGAAGTAGTCTTTGTCAGGGTCAGCTCACGGTGCTGCTGCAGACTCCCTTGGTAAAGACGCCCTACAATGTCTCAACAATCACATCCACCACCTCAGGGTAGGACACTAACAGGAACAAGGACAAAGACTCACGCGTCAACAAAGCATCATCACATTAGACTCAGACTTGTGCACACAGGAAGACAGAACTTGAGCATAAATTGCAGAATAAAGCTGTGTTTTTATCATAATATCATATTATTCCCCAACGCTTTGATATTTTAATAGTGTTTCACGTACAAATGACTCAGAAAAATGTTAGGGCCACAACAGAGCTTTAGGTAAAGAATAAAAATACAGCCCTGTTTTCATTTTGGTGAAAATGCATTATTCAGATAATCCAATGCTGTTCTTCTTAACAGTTTATTCAGTTTGTGGAGCAGGACAATTTTCTGAAACCATAAAGGAACACTGGAAATTTTCATAATATAAATATATATATATATATATAAATATATATATATATATATATACGTATGTGTGTGTAAATGGCCAGAGGCGCTCTCTGGGAGTTTTTACAGAGATGTGTGGATCCTGTGACTTTTATCTTTCGGAAAGTGAGGGCAAAACACTCAACTTATCATCCTCAATCCTTTTCTCCCTAGAAGTTGACTCATCGTCATCACAACCTTTCGTCGGAGGCTTCTGCTGAAAACCCGAGACAGCCATTGCTGCTGTTTTAGCTGCAATAAATCAACAAGAAAGGAAATAGAAAATGAAGTGTCAACAAACACTGGCATGACATTGTTGTGAACGGCATAAACTTTCCTCCTTATACATACAGGCACCTGCAGGAAGTATCTTTAAAGCCCCTTCTTCTGTGAGAAGGGAGCGCATGATCTATTTAATTTGACTAATTGAATCTTTCACACATTTTGCAGGATCACAAGATTTACAATATTTGCAAATATAAGAATATAGGCTGAACAAACAAAACGCCTCCTCTTGTTATTTCTCTCTGATTGCTGACTGGCTCAGTTCCAATCTCAGGTCAAGCCAGTGGAATGAGTCTGTCAGGTAGTCTGTTATGTTTCCTATTTCCTCCTCTGCCGTCATGTCACTTCCCTGGGCAAACAAACAACTCGGCGGTCTAACTCAACACCGACTGTCAAGGTAACAGCGTAAGGCTCTGTGTGTATGGATGGGGCGCAGAGCTTGCACAGCTGTGTAAAGTATTATCCATCTGCTGGGGCAGAGGGTGCGCGGTGATCACTTTAAATATCATGTCCTCCGGAGGCAAGGAGGAGGCTGACTGTCTGGTTGGTCCAGCATCTATTGTGTAGCCGGTGAGGGAGCGTCCAATCACGTCACATTTGGAGGTCGACCATATGTGACGGTAATTGGTGCATTAACTGTAGGTCAAGAGGGAATTTGGATTTGATTTGGACTACGTGACTAAGGTATATCAATGCTTGAGACTAAGATGCCCTTTAAACCTACTTACTATAGATACGATATATCAGCATGTGTTTGAGTTCTTGTATTGTCGCTGCATGACGACAGTTGGTTTACTCTAAAGTTATAAAACCTAATATATGCAATTGCACATATTGTAAGTATTTATTTGCAATTAGATGAAGCAACATTATCATTCCGAGTGGTGATTCTGGGGGGGGGGGGGGGGGGGGGGGGGATAATCATCTCTTTCCTGTTAAGCCTTGCAAATAGAAAACAACATTCCCATTACAACATCCTCATCACAGTAAATGCAGCGAACTTTACACCAAATTAAAATTTTCTGTGCGATGGATAAAGACACACTTACATCAGTAAACACTAAATGTTGTCGGAGTGCATTTCCAGTTGGAGTGTGTTTCAGCAGCATAATAACCTGTTTACAATTTGTACTTGGCCCTAAATCTGGAAGGAGGAGGAAAAAAAACACACACACACACACACACACACACACACACACACACACACACATACACACACACACACACACACACACACACACACACACACACACACACACATCTCACAGCAAGGGATTATGGGTGCAGCTATTCTTCATCTCATTGTGGCTCAACAACAGGCAGAGTGTGGGGTGGCAGGCAGGCGCGTACGTCGCCGGACGAAGAATGGACCAGACCCGTCGAGGGACAGGTGCCATGTGGCAGAGGATGTGCGGGGACACAGATGGGGACCCCTGGAAAACTTGGGGGACTGTACGAGCAGCCAAGGGCCTCCCACCCGTACCTGTGCTGTGAATGCTGCAGCCGAACGGGATCCGGCACCTGTTCTAAGCAGATACAGGCTACCAGCAAAAGCACAGAGGGAGGCCAGCACATGGCTGCCAACCCAGGGAAGGAGAAGGCTAGATTTCCATTTACCCATAAGCACGGACTGATTACCAAATCGGCACAGGCGGTAAAGCTTGAGCAGTACTGCAGAATGCACGGAAAAAAGGATTTAGAAATGTCCTCCAAAACTATATGCATTTCAGTAAACTCCCCACTTTAATAAGATATTTGTGTTTGTGTAAAATAACGTTTTACTCAAATTAGAAACAGCACTGGAAAGTCAAGGGATAAAAAAAACTTACAAGCACAGATGTATTATTTTTAAAAACAAGCGAAATTTCAGCTCACGTCCTATTTTTACCTCCTGGCACGCATTGCTCCCTCTTTCTCTCTTTAATATCATGGCTTGCACTGGTGTATGCTGCAGCGCTATCTGGCTTGTTTGTGACTGCCGCAGATTCTCCCAGGGGTGATGTAACTCTTCACCTCAATGTGGAGGAGTATGTTCCTATTGTGCTTCCTAATTGCAATGTGGTTGTTCCATTTAAGAGATAGAACATCCGTATCTGTTCTGCGTGTGTTCCCATATTGTGGAAATAACTGGAAGAGGCATTACCTATTTTTGATTGATTGTTTTGATTGACATAGTGTTTTTAATCTCTGACAACTTTGTTCACTCAAGACTGGGATGATGCAAGCAGTGAAATGTAAAGGATATGGCTAATTCCTGCAAAGTATAGGAAAGCTTAAAATTGTGCATCTTATGAGATGTTGCTGTTTTTGCTTTATACATTCACATTAAGTGCATTTGGACATTGCTCTTTAACAGGACAGGGGCTGCATGTCTTTGATCACAAGGGCTACATGTCTTAAGTAACTCTCCATCGTTTCTATTTTAGTGGGCCCACAAACTGCCTTCATAGCTCTGGATCCTGCACCAACAGAGTTTACTCTCAGCGTGCATCCTGAAAAGCAGACGCACTAATGAGTTAGATGAGTGATGTTATAAGTTCAGCGTTGTGAGAGAGCCCCTTTTAACAGCTACTGTGGAGGATAGACAAAGCAAACCAGGGTGACTGGTGACAGCTTGAGAGAGTGTGCTTAAATTATGAATATTGTAACACATATATCGTCCATAAAATCAAAATAGATAATACTTGAAACGTTTTTTGACAACAATGATGAATAACTTTATTATTCTAATATTATGTTAAATGTATGAATATTATTATAAAACGGGTAGCTCAAATTAAGCAATCTGATTGGCTCATAGCCATGATATAACACCAACATACCTATGACATCTGATACCTTTTTTTGCTATCAACTTTTGTCGTATTCTTTTTAACGAGGGTAATAAACAACAAGCACAAGCACAAGCAAGGCTGATGATGATTCGCCTTAATGCCAAGTATTTGGTGCCGAAATAGTCAAAAAATTAAACTGCAGTCATGAGGGATTGTTGATGCAAATTAAGAGAGGGGTTGAAAAAAGCCTTGAAAAGATCAAAGCCTCACTACTTTAATGCGGCCTCACTGATAACCTCACTACATAAAATTGTTAGCCCTAATTAATATCAATTAGTATTTATTGGCACAGAAAAAAAAGTGCTGTATACACAACGACATCCTGCCCACATCTCTGGAGTTATTAATGCTCCATCAGGGACATGAAAACTGTGTAAGTGTGATGTAAGATGACTGATCAGTGATGCAAGTTCCTACATAGGCTACAGGAACAACAAACCCCCTTATAGCATGCTTATTCAGAGATAAAGTGCGTCAGTCATGACACACAGCATTTCCGCTGCCTTGATGTGCGCTGTTTACAACCAGCATGTCTGGGTAAGAGCGCTCCTGTATGACCTTGGCAATGGGTCACCCTAGCATCATTTCCACGCTCACTCCCATTCCTCTGACCTTTACGTTGTGGGTTTAATATTCGGGATGTTGTTGATGTCTGAGCTCGGAGGAATCCCTTCCTGCTAGGTGCTCAGCCCTGTTCCCTTAAAGACTCAACATCAAAAATGAGATACGTGGAAATGACTCACACAGTTGTCCCCAGAGTTCAGACACTTTAACTAAAGTACCATGTTGACAGGTTCAAAACAGGATATGAGCTGGTTGGGTCTATGTTTATTACAGATGGCGGGCTACTTAAGAGCATTGATAGCTGAAATATCTGATAAGCAAATAAAGCATGCTACAGTCACGTATCCACAAGCCTGAACTCACAAACCAACTCAACTTACAGTGCTGTTCATTTTCCAACACAGAAGCTATCATATTACACAAGACTGAGTCAAACATATGAGCTCCACTAACTTCACGTGTAGGCTCCCTGGACTCTTCAAGTATACGTCTTAATTCCGAAAACAGAAGTACATGTGGGTACATTTTTCAAAAAAATCACAGCTCTTTTTAAGCACAATGTACTAACTGCAAGTTTTGACCTGTACTTTGATTAATTGTGCTTTCACAGCTCGCACTTTCACGAGGCAGTTTTCCCCTAGGTGTTTGGAACTAAGAATCTATAAAAACCCATTAATTACAATAGCCCATGACCTTATAGGCTAACTTATGCCATCTATAAACTGACCAATTTCTGCTTAGTAGTAGGATAATAATTCTAGAGGCAAGAGTGCCTCTCAGACATATAAATCAAACATTAGGACAAGATATGTAGGCTATAAGCTATTAAACTATCCTACATCCGCCATCAATTAAGCGAAAAATGTGTTTGAACCATAATTTATTGAGATTAAATGATTCTCTTAATTGTCTCCAGCAGTGCGTAATCATAACCAACACCAGATAGATAAAGAAAACTTAAGATAAGGGTAGAATGAGATCGATAGAAGTCTAAAATCACTAAACAAGATCTATTTATCTTGCTTTTGTCTGCAGAATATGTCCGGCAATGCTGTTTTTCAAGCAACATTTTGAATGACTCAATTACTTGTGTTGATTGGCTAACATTGGGGCGAGGGCAGGGTACACCCTGGACAAGTCGCCAGGGCACATAGAGACAGACAACCATTCACGCTCACATTCACATCTACGGGCTGAGAGTGAGCCGGAGAACACGGGGAGAACATGCAAACTTCACACAGAAGGGCCGCCCAACCCAGGACCGATCCTTTGAGAAAAAACAAATAATAATCGTTTTTGGTATAATGGTTTTGGGTAGATTGGTTTATATTGGTCTATAGACCCAACATGGTGGACCAATTTTCTTCAGAATTTAGCCAAACGGAATGGTTCTTTTAGAGTGTGACCAGCAGATTAACATCATGAAACATGCAAAGACACGAGAGAACGTTTATTCTCACCCTACTTAGTCATTTAAGTTCCCTCCAAAAAATCACTTCCTGAAAAATCACTTCTTTCTAACTAAAAGCATGAAAAATTATTTCAGGGTAGGCTAAATGATGAATATGGTAAAAACAAAAAAACACTAAAAACTGCTTCTTCCTAATATATAAATATAGTCAATATTGTCTATAAATTAATTATTACAGTATATTTTGAGTAGTTCATACTTTAATGGCTTTAAGTTCTTTTAGAAGTTGATTAATTTGCACTGCGGCTGTGTTAAAATTGAGCATATGTACCAAATAAAAGCTCAGTAAAGTATATAAAAGTATTTTAATGTGCAGTTTTCTGTTTATGTGATGAAGTAGAGCTTAAAGAAGGTCTATAATTTAAGCCATTTGTATTACACATTTTAAGGAAAATGCGAGAAAGTAATACATGGGGACAAAAAAATGTTGCACAACAACTTGACAACCTGGCCATGGGCTTGATAAAGAAACTGGAGGATTCTTCCGTTGAATTGATGTGGTTTTCTGCGAGTTAGCATCTAGTGGCCATGAGAGACGCTGCAGCCAACAGCCCTTCTGCACGAGCTCACCACTGAGCTGAGGTGGGTGCTGTGTTGCTGACTTTCTCCCGAGGCAGACATTTCCTGTCCCATATTTTATTCCAGAACTGTAGGTTTCCTATCATTGCACTGGAATCCCGGGATTTGAGACACATGCTGACATTAGATTTTAGCTTTCTTTAGCTACATCCATGCTAGTTTTTAAGCTAGTATATTTCACAACATCTTATATCATATTTATATATATGTATGATTGGTGTAACCGTTTTCGTCTTTTAAAACATTGTATTCGACATTGTCGTGTTTGAATTATATAACATGATATGGGCCGTTTCTGGCATCATCGTCAGGATGGCCGAGCGGTCTAAGGCGCTGCGTTCAGGTCGCAGTCTCCCCTGGAGGCGTGGGTTCGAATCCCACTTCTGACAGACTTTTTTTGTCTTTTTTCTAAAATAGGTTTACACACATTGATGGATATTCTTTTAATAGTACAGATAATTAAGGCAAGTGTTTGACCGGCTTATAGATTAATTAAGGAAGACATGGCAGTCGTGCACACACGGGTACACACACATATGGAGATGCACACACACTTTGACATTTAGCATTACAGGACACACTAACATATTGTTGCTTTTTGAGTGACGGTGGTGGTATTACACATATGGAGCATAAAGCAAAATTGTGAAAAACATGCAAATTTGCTTAGGGCTGCATATAATTTGATGTTTTTCTTTATCAATAAATCTGGCGATTATTTTCTATATTAATAGATAAATCGTTGGGTCTGTAACATGTTTCTCAAAGTCCAAGCTAATGTCTTTAGAAATCCATGTTTTGTAAGTCCAAAATCCAAAAGAAATTGAGTTAAATATGGTAAAACGGAGAAAAGCAGGAAATCTCCTTATTTGAGATACATATTTTTTTTGCCATTTTTGCATGAAACGTTTTCTTTAATAATTAATTAATTATGAAAATAGTTGGATAATGGATTACGTTGATTGACTAATCTTTTAGTCATCGTTGAAGCTCTAAATCTGTTACATCTGTTTGGCTAAACCCCAAATATACAGATGTGTGCAGTTTAGAAATAATAAAACAAAACAGCAAATGTATAAATAAAACCAGACACTTTAAGTATTTCCCAGGAGTTCTCTTTAAGTATAATAGGATTTGTCCAGAGCTTGGGCCTGCTGCAGCAGGATAGTGTAAATGCTTTGTTGTGTTTAAAAGTTGATCAAGGCTGCTGCTCTTGGTTATATTTACATTCCCAGCCTGTAATCCTCACTGTGACCTCACTGCAACCTTACTCTGTGACAGGTAGTAAAGGTTAAAGAGTAACAGGGGTAAAACCTGTCTGGGCACCATGAGACTGGCACAGCTTCTTAATTGCATATTCAAATTTAGACTGAGTAAATTAATTTGTTCCTATTTAATGTTTTTGTTTGTTTGAATGTATTCATCATGTCTTATTTAACATGCGGGGGCAGATGATCTATTCAGGGTGTAGCCAAACAACAGATTAATGGGCAGCTTTCATATTGGCAAGTGTGTTTTTTCTAAATAGTATTTTTAAATCACACTTAAGATAGGCACCTGCATTGAACATGGAAAAACACACAACATTTGGCATCAGATAAACAGACTTCTTCAAATCCTGGAACTGTATTATTAATATTTTATTATTATATTATTATCTTCTCTTTTTATGCTCTAACAATCAAAGTTACGAATATTTGTTTTTTTGTATTTTTCTTTGGCCAAAATTAATCAAATGACATAACAATGTCACTATTTGAGACCATCATGTACCTTTTAAGTGAGAGTATTAATATATTCAACCTTGAACTTGGGTTTAAGTCTTAGCCATTACGTGGGGCCATTCATCAAGGCTTCAACGTCCTGGGTGTGGAGCTTTAGTAGGTCTGTGACTAACATTGCAGGAGTACTGCTGCACAGCAGGTTGCACACTAATTAGCCCTGATATTTTAGCTGCAGCCAGGAGGGGGGGGTGCTAAGCCTGAGAATCAGTGCTCACGTGCGAGCTTGACGGATGATGAGCTTCAGGGCGCCCTGCTGTGACTGTGATCCAAACTGCATTGCCATGCTGGGGCTAGGCAGCTGACTGCAGACTGAAATGCTTGCTAATCATATTTAATTCAATCTGATGCAGACTACAGGTTCTGGGAAATTCTTACTTTGTGGCACTTTTTAGCTCTGACAGAGCTCTGGGGTGGAGCAGTTTGATTGATTGATCACAGAAGACTGAACACATTCAGAATTCAAACATTTGATGAAAAGATATATCTTCTCTCCATGATGACTTCATTCAGCTGACTCAAACTGATGCTGACCTCTTTCACTTGACTCGAAGGAGTGAGGGGCGGTGCCTTCTTTACACAGGAAAGCCCACAGAGAACAAAACCACGTTCTCGGCATTTACTTACATGACTCAGCAGAGGGGTCTTTCTGCTACTTTCTTCCCATGAGTCAGGACACAATTAATCTGCCTCGCTCGAGTCAACTCCACCCCACCATGACACATCAAGCTCCTTAAGACTGAAGACAGATGGCATGCCCCCACTGTGCGTGTGCTTGTGGAGGCTTTGTGGGAGTGGGTGCCCCTGTGATGAAGCACTTCTTGAAACTCCCGGCATTATAGGGAGGGATCAGCATGCCTTCTGTGAGCCTCTGATAAGGGTAACCCTTCATGTTTTCTGTGGCAGTTCCTTTGTCCTTGTAAAAAGCGAGCTGACCCCAAGTGATATTTAGATGAGGAAAGTACTGCCTCTAGAACAGCTTACAAATGCAGGTGAAACATGTATGATTACATGTTTTTGGCCTTGTGACTTTGAGCCTTGTGTGCATTTCACAACAAGGTGTATGATGAGACTTTGCCAAACAGACAGCTATGATGATGTTAGCCGGGGGCAGTCACCCTCTCATTAGTATCACAGTGCCATTGCGCACCCTGGCATGAGGGTCTTCTTTTATCTCAACGACATCATCATCATGGACAAGTCCAGATAATGGGTTATGTTCCACATGGTCCAATTGGTCTTGCACCTAACCGAGTTGGGGTTCACAATCAACTGGAAGAAGGTCCTCTAGCACACCACCAGGAGGAGTATCTAAGGGTTGTGCCCAACGCATGCAGGCTGAGGGCCACTCTGGAGAAACATAGACGGATGGCCCTCTAGCAGGCAGTTGGCAAACTCACGGCAGTCGGTAAATAAATTGCGCTTTCACAATACCAATGGTGCTAATTCAGAAAGAAAGTCTGTAGTTTTATAGAATAAACCGATATTTGACAGGGCCGTAAAGAGAAACAGACTATATGCTTCCGAAACAAACAAAACAACGTGCGCAGCTTAAAGTAATCGGAAGAAAATATAATGAAGTAGAGGCCCTAGAAATTGTTCATTGGGGTGGCAAGAAAGGGCCTCTGAAAATGTTGGGGTAGCACACAAAAACCAAAAAACATAACTGAATTTCCCGACTTTTATGCTGTTGTAGTTAATAGGCTAGTAACTATGTCAATATGATATTTAAGGAAGCTCATACTGATATACTTTGTTGTTTGACAGTTAAATTGATCTGATATTCATTGACGAATACTTGTACAGTTAACATTTTGTGGGTAGGTGAGGTTTTTTGTTGTCCTACGAAAAATAAGGAAGTTAAACAAAAAGTTGAAAAAAAGAAAAAATGGCAAAATGGCAAAGTTTTCAGTTATAACTTAAGTAAAGTCAGTTTAATTTCTATAGCCCACAGTCACTTCTCACTAATTTACAATCGGCAAGACAAAAAATGTCTAAAGATATTGACATACAAACATATTTCTAGTTGTTATAATAATAATAATTTCCTACTCTAACAAGGCCACTAGTATATAAAAATATATTTTTATATTTTGCACATGTTCTCTCTTACTCTGATATAAACATATTTATTCTAACCAATAGTGTTGGATATGAAACCCAGCAGGAACTGCAGCCATACCACGATGACTGAAGGAACTAAAGGTGGCAGATAAAAGAAGCAATGCCTAGTCATAGATTGTCACTGAGCCTTCAACTGCTTTCTAAAAGTGTGTTTAATTCCCTTTATGCAATGGTGAAGTCATGTGTCCAAAGCCTCAGCAGATTTCAGTCCAATCTCAGAGTGATTAGCAGGGCTTTTCATTCTATCCTTAGCTTCCCATGTAGGTGATTAGCAGGTAGGCCCGCTTCTGGACGGAGGCTTTTGAACTGGTTTCTCGCTTCTCTGCTTGCAATACCTCTGCTGTTTCTTTGGGAGTTAGCACCGTACATGCTGTGGCTTTGGGACTACTTATTTTCACTTTGGTTCTTTCATGTTTCTGGCTGATGTGAGTATACATACTTAGTCTATACTCTTGTACATTTTGGCTGGACTATATGATCTTGTGTACATTAAATGTTATTTGCATGGCAACAGAAATGTGCACTAATAACTAAAAGAACAACACTGGAAATGAAGTTCCGATAAGTTACGTTAAGTCATGTTGGGGAGAAGTTGTTTTGTGTGATTCGCACAAAGAAAGGATGCAATAATCCATGTTAAACTGGATGAACTCCTGTATGCAGGATGTGCCTTTTAATTTCCCTGTTTGAACTTTTTTAGTTGCCTCGGTTGGCAAACACGACACCTTAGGGATAAACAGCATTATTCTAGGGAACCAAGGCCACACATGTTTCCTGGTCATGGTGAATAAAAAAAAGAAAAGAAAAACACTTTTTGCATCTGTAATCCGCTGAGTAGCAGTTACTTTAATTAAAAAATAATTTTTGGCACGTTTTTTTAGTAACTACATTATGCAATCTGTAGTAGACAGTACTGCCTTACAGTAAGGTTAGTTATCTTTACATACAAGTGTAAAATGTCCCTGCACCTTTTCGATTATGATCACTAACCATCCTGTGGCACCTGTAATGTTGGTATCCTGCAAAAAGCATCTAAAAAGAATAATGTGTATTATTAGCCATGTGTTTTTGTAATTTGGCTTGTTACTGAGCTCATGAAACATATAATGGACAATGTCAGCATCTGGCTATGCAGGGCTTCTTTACTGTCTGACACAGATGATATGATTGATATTATAACTAGTTTGAAGAATGTATTCAAATATCAGAATTCAGTTAATTGAGGACAAAATAATCTGCTCTGGCTGACAGATGGTCTCAGATGCAATATCTGAGACCATCTGTCAGTATCCATTTATAGACATTTATAAATGGCTACAGTAGGTTCAACCTCAAGACTTAAAGACTGAGGTTGGCAACATGTATTTACAGCCATCAATTACTCTTCTATTCTCTGCCAAAAATGTTCAACCGGAGTAAACACTTGCTGCTTCACTTGTCCACACCATTGCTAATACAAAAAAACAAGGACAACAACAGCCAAACCTGTTCTTTATACGTGTCAGTCAAGCTTAGCCTATTTTATAGCCACAGCATTTGACTCATTTCTATGTGCATTTCATAGTGGGCTTGCGTGCCTTTCCATCAGGCAACAATGAATTATCTTTACCTCCTAGTATTGTCACAGTAAAAAATGCGTTGTGCTTAGTGCAGATATTGCTGCTTTTTATAGGTAATCCTTGTGTTATTGATTGCAGGAAAAGCTGGCTGAGGATGAATTTTCTTCAGCGACAGTGACAATCACCGAGGTAATGTCCACTTACACTGCTAGCAGGCACTTAAGCTTGATATTTAAAGTGACTTGGAGGATATATTTGTGGCTGCATGCTCATTATCCCTGTCTTCATTTACTCTTTGATCTTCTTAGCAGTCTGTACATACAGTATGTAACAACCCTGTCGTGTGTATCCCCATTTCAAATTTAGTAGTAAATGAAGTCTATAAAAGCATGTTAGTCTGTGACCTTATGCCAACAAAATAATTGTCCACAAGTTTATTGTCTAAAAATACTTTCTCAAGCATTAAATCAAGTTGCCTTTGACTTAGCACCTCTACAAGATAAACGTTGAATAATATTGTGCTGATTACACCTACAGCCTTAAAGGTGTCTGTAAGGATTACTTATGTCAGCCCTCAAACGCGCTTGGGTACTAATTTAGACTTAAGTACTGAGGAGCCTTACTGGGTTATCAGGAAAAGCTAACATGTGTGTGCAAGTTCACTGTCTGCACACAGGAGAAAGGGTCAAAGGATGTAGGAATTTTCCTTTTTCAGTCAGTTTTTTTTAACCTTTTTGTTTTAATTTGTCTTTCAGCCTGGGATGAGTGGGAGCCACACAGATGTGTGGTGCGACACCTTCCCCTGCGCAGGAGAAACATGACCACCCCCTGACAACCTGCCCTCTTCTTCTACTCACCTGAGGCACCACCCTTCAGCCAGAGCAGGGAGACTACCGACCAAAATGTCCTCCCACAAACGCAGCTTCCAGTGCTTCAATGCTATAGGTGGTGAAGGCTCACACAAGTCTTCTCTCCCCTTCAAGCATTGCACCAGCCGACTCCCCAGGATCCACCACCATGGCATGGTGGCCCACCACGAACCTCTTGAGGAATGCTGCTTTTGCTCTCATACCCAGGCCCAGGAGGCGATGCAAACTCAGGTCACACCTTTGTGTCACACTCATACCCCATGTCACCACCAGTATGTTCTCAGGGGACCGACCAGGCCTGAGGAGAACCCTGTGGCACATTCAGGCCACATCCTTCATCACAGGTACAATAAGACGGTGGTGTTGGTGAAGAACAGCGACCCCTCATCCAGGAAGACCATCGTCTTGCACCGCAGGAGTCTACGAAGTTTTGGGCTTTTCTTAGAGGAAGTTTCGGAGCTCATGCATTACCATATCAGGAAGCTGTGCACTCTGGAGGGCCGCAAGGTAAGGTCATCAATCCCTGGAAATAGAAGGTTATGAAAAGATATGTTTAGTTTGTAAGTTCTTTTTAACTTGAGATTCTCTCACATAACCTACAGAGTTTGGGAGTAGAGGGGTTGTATTAGATTTTATTTTATTATGTGATCAGGGAACTTACTTTTTCAAGAGGAAGTTTCTGTGTTTGACACTAAATGAATACTGTTCATTGTGTTTTACTGAATTGAAAAGGATGGCCGATTTAGAAATTAACCGTGAGTTGGGTTTGGCTCTAAAAAAGTACTCTCAGAAATATGTTCGTTTAAAGTACTGCTACACATTGCTGCTATTGATGCCTGTGATTGAAAATCAGAGTGAAAGAGAGGCCTCTAGTGACCGGACTGATTCCCTACTAAATCCCAGCTGAGAGCTTTGTAAACTATTACAAACACACATTTAAATTGTATGGCAACATTCAATAAAAAAACAACACATCACTTAACTGCATTTTAATATCCTGGGTGTTTGTTTTTACAATAAACACTCCACATCATATAAAAAGTATACATATTTAATTATTGGCTTTGTATTTTTTTTCAAACACTCTTCCTCTGGACACGATATCAGACTACTGCATCTTTTGCCATGGAAATAAATAATGACATTGGGTAGTTTAAAACTTTCAAAAACGTGCACCCTCTTTATTATATATTTATACTTACTATTCCATACTGTGCAAAATAATTTTTGACATAGGAAAGTTTACCTCGTGCCCTAAAATGTCACTGAATTGTATGGAAACATCCAACAATGGATGTTACCATCCAAATCCGCATGATATTCTGTTTTATTTGTATTTAACTGTTCAGTTTCTGGGACTGCAAGGTGATGTAGAGGCTAGCACCGTCGCCTCACAGCAGGAGGGACCTGGGTTTGATCCCTTCTGTGAGGAGTTTACATGTGCTCCCCGTTTTAGCGAGGGTTCCCTCCGGGTTCTCCGGCTTCCTCCCACAGTCCAAAGACAAGGCGACCTAAAGCAGCTTAGGTTAAGTGATGACTCTAAATTGCAGAATGTGAGATGTGAATGTGAATGGAATACTGCTGTAACTAGATAATGTGCAATTTGTTGACATTTACACAACAGATATACTACAATATCAGTTTGAGTTGCTTTGGATTTAGTAGTTTGTTATAATCTAAGTCTAGTGGGATAAATATTTTGAGTGTGTGCATGAGAGAATGAAACGAGGATATTCCCTCACACATACATTCATCAGATTGTGGGTATCTCTCCAAACCTCATTAATCTTGGTCACATCAGAGCTATTTTTGAGAGAGGGAGGAAAAACAGGTCAACGTTGAAACTCCACTCCCCTACTTTCAAACCAGAGGTGTCTCAGAAATGTGTCTTCCACAGTGGCAATTAATTATCTTCGCCTGGGCTTTGTGTGACCACGGATGAAGCCATTCATCTGCCTTCACCGATATTGGATTTGAAATTCGAAAATGCACTTTCATCAAAACTGACTGCTTACTAGCAAAATAAAATCAACAAAACTCTCAATATTATAGTCTGTGTTTCTCGAAATGACATAGCTGTCAGTAGTGAACAGAAGCCGTGGTATTTAAGTAACAAAAAACAAATAGGAATGCGGTATTTTATGCAATCTATTTGCTACTTCACCACATGATAAATACAAATATACAAAATAAATTATACTGATTTAACATAGTATTATATTTGTTTCCTTGTTATTTTAAGATGTAGAATACAATGAAGAAGTCGTGCCTTTTTAACCTCGGTGAAAGTACATTTTTTAAACAGACCAGTGTGGTTTGAAAGTGTTTCATTAGTAATTTGTGACTAACAATTAGCAAAAAAAGGTGTAATCCTATAAGGGACAATATCTGTTTATCAGTATGGAAACAAAATCCAGTAGCTACTTTTATTAGGCCTTTGCATGGAGATGCTCAGGAAAACAGGTCAGTACACACTCACCCCCTAGATTAGCATTCAGCCATTCAGGATAATCACCTGTGAGACAAGAGACTTATATTTAAATTCACCCCACTGTCATGATGAAGATGATTAGCATCCTTGTTGTCAGCCATCCACTTTTATCGATCACCTTGCAATACCAGCGGGCATAAAGAGAGACTTAGTGTTTCTGTTGCATTGTACATTTTAGGAGGAAGACGTCTCCTAAAGCAAAGTAAATCAAAGTAATGATGTTGCGTTCATAAATTGCAAAGCACAGACCCCTGTTCTGCTTGTCTATATCATTTTGTCTACTATTTTCTCACACCCAGCAAGCTTGAAATATACTGTTGAGCATTACGTGTGGCTCTTACAAATGACAACGGAAGCTCACCATTGCAATAATGCCCCGTCATTGTGACGTTTCCCTGAGATCATCCTGGATTAGCATATTTATCTTGTCTTTGACTCACAGCTTGACTCACAGCCTTCTCTGCAAGGATTCAGAGCACTCAGTTGCACAAAAAAGGGGAAATGCATACACCCAATTATAACACTATCATCATAACTTCTTAAATGTTTCCCTCTAGATATTTTTCTACTTGCTACAGTCCTATATTTTTAGTAAAAGAACAGGCATTCACTAAAAGCGTGACAAACTAACATCAGTCTAACACATTGACGTTTAAAACATGGTTACTGGACACAAGTATAAAACCCATACTCAATGTTATTTGAGTAATAGAAAAGTTAAAGGCAAAGTGGCCACAGAACCTTCAATTTTGGTCAAATAAGAGTTACATTAAAGGACAAGTTCTGGGGTTCAGTGGTAGACCATAGCACCAACACTGTAGTGTTCAAGCCCCAATATCACCACAGTCTCATAAATATGCACTCAGTTGCAAAATTACAAATGTCCACCCAATGGCATATGTTATATGATATAAGAAACACAAGGCAACCATAAGCTGGTGGTCCCTGTTAATGCAGGAGGCCTCTTTACAGGTACAATAGTAGGTGCTAAGGTTCTAAAACTCTGCACTAGATACGTCTCATTCTACTCTCTTAAGTGTTCTGCATTTAGTTTGCTGACAATGACCGGTAGCCAAAAGAAAAATAAACATTTATCTTTAGCCTGAAATCTACCTTGTGAATTTCCCCATCTACTTCAAATTATGGCTCGCCTACGGCATTTAATTCCAACTGTTTTAAATCAAAACATGCTTGTAATCTCTCTGTTTATCAGTATTTTTGCTATAAACTTCATTCGGTAAACAGGTTCACTCTCAACTCATACTTCCTGTTCTTCTGTTTCAGATTGACAATGTTCAGAGTCTTATGCAGTGCCCCAGTGTGCTTGTCTGCGTGGGACGTGAGCCTTCTCACCAGTCCATTGTGGAGAATTTTCACGAAACATCTGATGACAAACTTCCAAGTGTGAAGTCACGCTCCAGCGGCTGCAATGAAGAACATGGCGGTAGGAGAAATAGTTAATTGTCACAGATATCAGTTCTGAATTATGTTTTTAAAGGAATTACTAATTATGCTCTAAGCTGTGTTTCACTGGTGAAGTATCTGCAATACAGTACAATTGTTTTACACACATGAGCTATGTCATCTATTTGTTTTTGTGTTTTTTCTGTCTTGATTGTAAACCAAGGACTTCCAACTAAGAAAAGTGCCACCAATCAACAACCGGAAACTGACAGATCTACCACGCAGTCAGTGCCATCTGACAAGTCATTGCCAGATGGAACCGACTCTCCAGATAATGTGGAGTCCTGCCCGCATACTGGTGATGGAATGAGAGATGATGAGATAGAGAAACGGGTTCGTGTTAATAAAGATGGCAGTTTGTCCATGGAAATGAAAGTGCGCTTCCGGCTTCCAAATGACGAAACAATACATTGGTCGACAGAAGTAAGAAAGACATCAGGCGGGACCTGTGAGTTCCTGCAAAGACACAATAACCCCCGTTTTGCACAGGTCAGCTATTCAGAATCTGAAAACATCTCTGCTGGTGAGCAAGATGAGGCTTACATCACAAGGCGCTATCAAAGACACAGAGGAGAGGAGCCTCACTGTCCTCACTGCTGCAGTGACTGTCAGGATTACGACATCTGGAAACATGTCCCAGGGACACAAGGGGCAACTCGCTGCATTCAAACTTCCAGCTCAAGTGCATCCTCACGTACGATGGTCTCTAGAAAGACAGTGGTTGAAAGGCAAACTAGCGAAGAGCATATAGAACAAGTAGTGCAGAGAGAAACTTGTGTGGAGCAGACTGTTGAGGCAGCTGAAATTGTAGAGTACTGCACCATCAGGAGTGGTACTTGCTCCCCAAAGTGCACGGTGCAATCCTCCACACCGGACAATTGTGAGGTGTGTGTTAACAGTTCCCCAAATGATCAGGTCAATGTCAATACTGCTCAAATACCAGAGCAAAAAGAACAAACAGAATCTGCTTCTAGTGCTTCCTCTGAGCTTTTAACAGACAACGAGGAGGATTATGAGGAGGATATCCCACTGAGTGCTTCAAGAGCATCTTCCCAGACTAGTAAACCTGAAAGGGAAGAGACCACTGGAAGTGCAGTGTTAGATACAGCATCATCAATGCAACATCCATCCCCGAGCTCTACGGATAGAACATCCAATGCTTCAGGGCAATCAAGCAAATCACGAAAATCGACGAAATCCTACACTTGTAATTGCGGAGTGTCTAAAGATCTGGAAGATGACTCAAAACGACAAGTCAATGCCCAATCTGATGAGGAAGGTGGGATACAGAGAGATCAACCAAGTGCCATGTCTGTCAAATCAAAAACCTCTGGCAGATCAAATGAATCTGAACAAATACAGAATACGGAGTCTGAAGACTTAGAGGAGAAAAGATCTAAAAGTGCCATGTCAGTTCATTCAAATGCCTTTACAAAATGCGATGTTTTAGAAGTCACACCTGAAGAAATGCAAGCACACGATGACAAAGAAACCATGATGAAAGAAAGACCATTAAGCAGCATGTCTGGAAAATCCTCTAAAACTGAAAAATCAATGAAGTCAGAAGTGGCAGCTGAACAACATGAATCAGAGGCGGATGTTGATGAAGAACGAGCATTTAGTTCAATGTCATCAAAATCCAAAGCTTCTATTAAATCGAAAGGATCAAGAGTCTCTTCTCTTCTGGATGAAGAACAGGATGAGGAGGTAACTGAGCAAAGGACGTCAAAAAAGGCTAAAGCTAGTTTTGAGGAAGAGGAGGGAGCTGAAGAAGCTGGAGAAGATCAAGAGAGAGTGCCGAGTGTCATGTCAACCCAATCAAAAACATCTGAATCATCTGAAGTTCCTAATAAAGAAAGTGATGACAATCATGAAAATGGAAATGATGGACAGCTAACTGAAGATGATGAAGCTGAAGCGAGAGCATCCAGTGCTTTGTCAGAAAAATCAGTCAAGTCCAAATCATCTGCAATATCCAGTAAGTCAAAAGAATTTAAAGATAGCTCTGAGGAAAGCAACAATGATGAGGAAATTGCAGAAAGAGCACCGAGTGCAATGTCAGCCAAATCTGCAAAGTCAAATGCCTCAGCAGTATCTACAAAATCATATATGTCATCAAAATCAGCAAAATCAACACAGTCAAGTATTTCTGCCACATCTAATACGTCAGAAAGAGCTCCAAGCATTTTTTCAAGTACATCTGCTAAATCTGCACGGTCAAATTCTTCAGCAATGTCTAAAAAATCAAGAGGTTCTGCAGTTCCGTCTGAAAACTGTGGTGCTGCTCCAGAAGAAAGTGTTGTTGAAGAGGAGACTGAAGGGAGATCAGAGACCGCAATGTCAGTACAGTCAGTTGAGTCAAGCATTTCTGTGAGATCAAACAGGTCAAAATGTTCTGCCCGTTTTCCAACTGAAGAAAGCTCTGAGAGCCCTGATGAAGACAATGACAAAGAGCAAACTGAAGAAAGAGCAGCAAGCAGCACGTCAGTCAAATCAGTCCAGTCACACATTTCTGAAATATCTATAAAGTCTGCAAAGAGAGCATCAAGTGCTTTGTCAGCTAGATCAACAAAGTCACATGTTTCTACAAAATCTACAAAATCAAAAGCTTCTGAGGTTCAATCTGTCAAAACTGATGCCATTACTGATGAAGAAGATGATGAAGAGAGAGCACAGAGTGCCATGTCAACAAAAACTGCAAAGTCAACTATTTCTGCAATATCAACTGAGTCAAAAGAACTGGATGGTCCAGCTGAGGAAAATATATCTGATCATGAGGAACATGCAGAGAGAGCTCCAAGCCATATATCAGTCAGATCAGCGAAATCAGCAAAATCAAATGTTTCTACAACATCAAGAAGATCAAAAGTTTCTGAAGTTCCTTTGGAAAATGGTGTTAACAATCCTGAGGATACAGTCGTTGAAGGGGAGAGTGAAGGAAGAGCACTGAGCTCAATGTCAGCACAGTCTGTTCAATCAAGCATTTCTACAACATCAAACAGGTCAAAATGTTCTGCTCGTGTTCCAGCTGAAGAAAGCTCTGAAGAGCAAACTGAAGAAAGAGCAACAAGCAGCATGTCAGCCAAATCAGTCCAGTCACACGTTTCTGAAATATCTATAAAGTCTGCAAAGAGAGCACCAAGTGCTTTGTCCGCTAGATCAACAAAGTCCCATGTTTCTACAAAATCTACTAAATCAAAAGCTTCTGAGGTTCAGTCTGTCAGAACTGATGCCATTACTGATGATGAAGAAGATGATGAAGAGAGAGCACAGAGTGCCATGTCAACAAAAACTGCAAAGTCAACTATTTCTGCAATATCAACTGAGTCAAAAGAACTGGATGGTCCAGCTGAGGAAAATATATCTGATCATGAGGAACATGCAGAGAGAGCTCCAAGCCATATATCAGTCAGATCAGCGAAATCAGCAAAATCAAATGTTTCTACAACATCAAGAAGATCAAAAGTTTCTGAAGTTCCTTTGGAAAATGGGTTTGACAATCCTGAGGATAGAGTCGTTGAAGGGGAGAGTGAAGGAAGAGCACTGAGCTCAATGTCAGCACAGTCTGTTCAATCAAGCATTTCTACAAGATCAAACAGGTCAAAATGTTCTGCTCGTGTTCCAGCTGAAGAAAGCTCTGAAGAGCAAACTGAAGAAAGAGCAACAAGCAGCATGTCAGCCAAATCAGTCCAGTCACACATTTCTGAAATATCTATAAAGTCTGCAAAGAGAGCACCAAGTGCTTTGTCAGCTAGATCAACAAAGTCCCATGTTTCTACAAAATCTACAAAATCAAAAGCTTCTGAGGTTCAGTCTGTCAAAACTGATGCCATTACTGATGAAGAAGATGATGAAGAGAGAGCACAGAGTGCCATGTCAACAAAAACTGCAAAGTCAACTATTTCTGCAATATCAACTGAGTCAAAAGGACTGGATGGTCCAGCTGAGGAAAATATATCTGATCATGAGGAACATGCAGAGAGAGCTCCAAGCCATATATCAGTCAGATCAGCGAAATCAGCAAAATCAAATGTTTCTACAACATCAAGAAGATCAAAAGTTTCTGAAGTTCCTTTGGAAAATGGTGTTAACAATCCTGAGGATACAGTCGTTGAAGGGGAGAGTGAAGGAAGAGCACTGAGCTCAATGTCAGCACAGTCTGTTCAATCAAGCATTTCTACAACATCAAATAGGTCTAAATGTTCTGCTCGTGTTCCAGCTGAAGAAAGTTCTGAAGAGCAAACTGAAGAAAGAGCAACAAGCAGCATGTCAGCCAAATCAGTCCAGTCACACGTTTCTGAAATATCTATAAAGTCTGCAAAGAGAGCACCAAGTGCTTTGTCCGCTAGATCAACAAAGTCCCATGTTTCTACAAAATCAAAAGCTTCTGAGGTTCAGTCTGTCAAAACTGATGCCATTACTGATGAAGAAGATGATGAAGAGGAAGCTCAAGAGAGAGCACAGAGTGCCATGTCAACAAAAACTGCAAAGTCAACTATTTCTGCAGTATCAACTGAGTCAAAAGGACTGGATGGTCCAGCTGAGGAAAATATATCTGATCATGAGGAACATGTCGAGAGAGCTCCAAGCCATATATCAGTCAGATCAGCAAAGTCAGCAAAGTCAAATGTTTCAGCAGTATCTAAGAAATCAAGAGCTTCTGACATCCCTGCTGATGTGTCAGCTGAAGAAAGCTTTGCAAGCTCCTATGAAGAGAATGACAAAGAGCAAAATGAAGAAAGAGCAGCAAACTGCATTTCAGTCAGATCAGTTCAGTCTACTGTTTCTAAACGATCTATTAAGTCACATGCCTCTGCTGTTACTACTGATGATGTGGTCGAACACTTGAAAACTACAGAGAGAGCCCCTAGCGTCTTGTCAGCTAAATCAGCTAAATCACATGCCTCTGCAAAATCTACGAAATCCAATGCTTCTGAAGTTTGTTCTGTCAAAACTACTGGATTTTCTGATGAAGGGAATGGTGAAGAGGAAGCTCAAGAGAGAACGCAGAGTGCAATGTCAGCCAAGACCACACAGTCAACCATGTCTGTAAAATCAAGTAAGCCAAAAGTCTGTGAAGTTCCTTCAGAAGAAAACATGACAAATGATGAAGAAACTTTACAAAGACCACCAAGCACCCTGTCAGCTAAATCAGCCAGTTCTGCCAAATCAACAAGGACAAATATCTCTAGGAGGTCAACATCCTCAAATACTAAAGGGGAAGACAATCACGGGGAGACTATGGAGCGAGCACCGAGCAGTATCTCCATTAAATCAGCAAAATCAAGAAATTCAAATGCTTCAGCAGTATCAAAGAAATCAAAAGCTGCTGAAGATGGTGCTGACATTGCTGATGACAGCACTGAAGAAGATACTGAGGCGAGAGCAATGAGCTCAATGTCTGCCAAATCAGGGAAGACAAATGTAACATCAACATCTACAAAATCAAAAGCTTCTCACGGTCTTCAAAATGTAAACAGTGAAGACGAAGGTGTAAATGAAGCTGAAAAGAGAGCAGAAAGTCTCATGTCAAATAAATCCATTCCTTTAATGACCACTGAAATTTCAGCTGAAGAAAGTTTGGCTGATTGTGAGGAAACTGAAGAGAGAACTCCAAGTCCCATGTCAATTAAATCATCAAAGTCAGATCTGTCCCTGAGGTCTAGGAAATCAAACGTTTCGCAACAGACAGCTGAGACAAATGCTGAAGAGGTAGATGTTTCGTCAGTGAAGTCAAATGTTTCTACGAGAACCACAAAGTCCTACATATCTACAATCAGTCATAATGACATGACTGAAGGGACTGAAGTAAGACCACGCAGTAAAATGTCAAGTAAATCAGCAAAGTCCAAACAATCGAATAAACTGATAGCTTCTGAAGTTCCTACTATAGAGTGTTCGGATACTTCTCATGAAGGAAATGCTCAAGATAAATCTGAAAGAACTCCAAGTGCCATGTCAGCAAAGTCAAATACGTCAGTGAGATCAAGGAAATCAAAAGTATCTGATGTTCCTGCCGATGAAGAAAATCATGAAAAGGAAGAGAGAACACTTAGCCCTGTGTCTTCAAAATCCACTTATTCTGAAATGTTAGGCAGATCTAAAATCCCTGCTCTGACCATTGAGGAAAGTGAAGACAGAGCACCTACAGCCATGTCATCAAAGTCTAAGGTTTCAGCACGTTCAAATAAGTCAACGGTATCTGAGTTTCAAGAAAAGAAAAGTGAAAGGCGGCCAAAAAGTACTTTATCTGTCAAGTCAAATCACACTGTGAAATCTCGAAAATCCAAAGCAACTGATATTTTAACAGCTGAATGTGTGGAAAATAAGGAGGAGTCTGTTCATGTTCCTGCTAAGAAGAAGACCAGTGTTTCTCCAATAACTGCAGGGGAAGATGTGGGTCCTGAAGACAAGAGTAAGCCCCCATCTAGTTTGCATGAGGAAGAGAAACAAGATACAGTTGATAAAAGGAGATGTAACTCTAAGACAAGCAAGTCAAATCCTGATGACTTTGAGCTGGTCCCATCTAGCCTTCCAAATGCATCTCCTAGTGAGGTAGTGACTGATTGGCTGAATTCAATACCAGCAGACGGTGATTCGTATATGTATGAAATGGAGGAATTTCCTGAAAACTGTGATGGACAAAACAATGGCCACACAACAGAGGAAATTAACAGAATGGACGATAACGAAAACAATAACTCTGCAGCTGCGAATACAGAAGACACAAATGAAGGAGTTATGATGAACAGTGTCCCGAATGATGACAGCCAAACAATCCCAGAGGCACCAAATGCGAATAATATCTGTACTCAGAGAGATGATGCCTCAAAAATATTCAACGCCTCCGTACAGGTGATGAAAGTACTTTTAAATCCAAAGGTCGACAGATGTAACAGTTTGCCAGAAATTTCTCCTGTGTGTGGACGTAAACTAAGCACTTCAGCTAGAGGTCTTCTGGATTGCCTTGTGAAGTTGCAGTTAATAGACCATACGCCTGAAAATGCAAATGAAAAGAATGAACGATACCAAGAGCTAATGAAAATTCTTAAATCTCTTTGGCTTTGTGATACTCCAGAAAATGAACAGAAAATGTTAAAGAAGGATGATCACCATTCTGTGGACGATGAATTCAATCATAACTCATCTTCTGGTGTGGATGTCAACAGTGGCTCTACGGGCTCCGGGAACAGTAGTGACGGTGTGAATGTTAATGTGTCTCAACCACATACAAGAACAGATAAGATAGGGAAAGTACAAGAAGTCTGTGAAGATGAAGCAGAAGCAAAAGCTCAGTGGACACCTGAGCAAGATGTAGAAGGAATGCATGAGGGAAAACAAAAGGAAGATGATCCAGCATCAGATGAAATGATTAGAAGCAATGATAGTCCAAGAGAACTATCTGAAACACCACCCTCCTCAAACAAGAGTTCAGGAAACGACAGCAAAAGGATTTCTCAAAATCCCGATCCTGTTTGGGTCTTAACCTTATTAACTAAAATAGAAAAGCAGTTCATGGCACACTATATTGATGCAATGAGAGAGTTCAAAGTCAGATGGGACTTGGATAATAATGAGCAGCTTGACCTGATGATAAGTGAGCTTAAAACTGAGGTTCAAAAAAGAATTCAAAAAAGTATAAACAGGGAACTGAGGAAAATTCAAGGTCAATCAGGCGTACCAAGACCCCCTAAAGAAGCTTCAACCACACAAACGGAAGGGATAAGACGGAGGCTGAAGAATATACTCAATCAGTCAATTGATCCCCAAGCGGAAAAAAGTGATGATTCAGCGACAGGCACATCTTACAGTGACCAGCGCAGCGAGAACGAAGATGAACATTGTCCATGTGAAACATGCATTGAGAAAAAAATGACATCTAGGCCACCACTTCCTGCAGAAGTTATGAATGCTGCACCTGTCATTATGGACTTTGACCTGAGGAGGATTCTGATGATGAAGAATGGTGATCCTGGCAATAAACCTGCAATGACCTGTACATCTCACTCTGAAAATGATACTGAAACAAAAACAGCAGAAATATTTGTAGAAAACATTATTGTCAGAGCTGTAAGAGAAGTGGAAGGAGATGAGGTACACCATGATACTAAAGATGAGTGTGCAGTTGCAGCAGACGATTTGTGTCAAGATGCAGGTCAAGAAGATGAGTCTGAAAACAATGAAGCAGAAGAAGCAGTCAAAGAATTATCAAAGGAAGAAGCAACAACTGAGGATGAGACTGATGTAAAACGAGAGATTGCTGCAGACGAGTCGAAGGAAGAGACTGATAAAGCCACCACTGCTGAAGATAAAAATGCAGAAGAGGATGATGTGGCAACAACTGAAAATGAATCTGACAAAGATGAGGCTGTGGAAGCAGTTGATCATGATGAAGAGATTCCTGCCACAAGTGCATATGAGTTTGAAGATGAGGACGATGCCACAACATATAAATTGTCAAAAGAAACAGCTGAAATAGAAATAACTGAAGATGAGCTTGTTGTAGAAAAGGAGACAGCTGTTACAGGTGAGGAAGAACTTCAGGAAGAGGCTGCTGAAGCCGCCACAGCTGAAGATGAAAATGTAAGTGAACATGAGTCTGACAAAGATGAGGCTGTGGAAGAAGGGACAGTCGATGATGACGAGGAGATTGATGGGGATGAGAATGATGACGCAGCCACAGCTGATGAATTGTCAAAAGAACCGGCTGAAGAAGCAGAAACTGAAGATGAGATGGCAGCAGAAGAGGCTGCCGTGGTAGCATCTGAAAATGAGTCTGACAATGAAGAAGCTGGGGAAGAAGACATTCTGGCCACCACTGCTAATGAGTCTGCAGATGAGAACAGTACCACGGCCACAGCTGATAATGAATCTTCTAAGGAAACTGAAAAAGCAGAACTTGAAGGTGAGATTGAGAAGGAGGGTGCTGGCACAAGTGAAGATGAATCGCATGAAGAGGCTGCTGAAGCCACCGCGGCTGAAGATGAAAATGCAGTAGATGTGGCAGACACAACTGCACATGAATCTGAACATGAAGAGGCTGTGGCAGCAGAGAAAACTGAAGACGTTAAAGAGACTGCTGACACCAGTGATGATGATTCTGCAGAGAGTTTAGATGACACCACCAATGAAGATGAAACTGCGGAGGAGAATGATGCAACAGGTAATGAATTGTCAAAGGAACCTGCTGACGAACCAACGACTGAAGATGAGCTAGTTGTAGAAAAGGAGGTTGCTGTTACGAGTGAGGATGAATTTAAGGAAGAGGCTGCTGAAGCCGCCACAGCTGAAGAAGAAAATGCAGAAGAGACCACTATGGCAACGCCAGGTGAACATGAATCTGACAAAGATAAGGCTGTGGAAGAAGGGGCAGTTGACTATGATGATGATGATGATGATGATGAGGATATTACTGCCACGAGTGCAGATGAGTCTGAAGATGAGAACGATGGCACAACTGATGAATCGTCAAAAGAGCCAGCTGAAGAAGCAGAAACTGAAGATGAGATGGCTGTAGAGAAAGAGATCACAAGTGAAGATGAATCAAAGGAAGAGATTGCTGAAGATGAAATTACAGCAGAAGAGACTGCTGGGGAAGCCACAACTGAAAATGAATCTGACAATGAGGAAGATGTGGAAGAAGAGTCAAAGATAGAGCTTGCAGAAGACGAAAATACTGCAGAAGACTCTCATGTGGCAGTCACAACTGAAGATGAACCTGACGAGGATGAACCTGCCGCAAACGATGAAAGTGCAGGCACTGATAAAACTGGAGATGAAAGTGCTGTAGAAAAATATTTTAATGTCACAAGTGAACATGGATCTGATGGCGAAGAGGCTGTGGAAGCAGGGACAATTGAAGATGTGCAAGAAACTGTTGCTGAAGAAGGTTCTGCAGAAGGCACGGATGCCACCACAGATGATAATGAAACTACAGAGGAGCATGATTACACAATCAAAGCTGATGGATTGTCAAAAGAACCATCTGAAGATGAAGATGAGGTTGCAATGGAAAAAGAGGGTGCTACCACAGATGAGGGTGACACCAAGGAGGAGACTGCCACGGAAAAAGAAGATGTGGGTGAAGAGGAAATCAGTGAAGCTGATAATGAACCAAATGAAGAGGAGATGGAAGAAACCACAGAACTTGTGGAAAAGGATTATAATGAAGCTGAATCTGCAATAGAAGAAAGCTCCAAAGCTGTGACTGAAAATGAATCAGAGGAAGAAAGCGATGAATCAGCCATAGATGAAAATGAATCAGTAAATAACACAACAGATGCCAATGAGACTGCAGGAGAAGATGACAGTGTAGGAGAAGATGAAAATGCAGAAGAGGCTGAAGAGCCTAGAAATGAAAATGAGACTCTAAGTGAGGCAGAACATGCTGAAGTGGCATCAGCTGAAGAGCTCCATGACACAGTGTCAGATTTTGTTCAAGAAGAAGAAAGAGGTAAAGAGGACGACAATGACAATGACAACGAGGAACTAGACGAAGGTGAAACAACTGGAGACGAATCTGAAGAGGCGGGAAGTGATGGGGAGGAATGTGCTGAAAATGAAAGTGCTACAGAGTCTGGAGCTACATGTGAACGTGAAACAGCAGAAGAAGAATCGGGAGAGCTTGAAATGACAGGGAATGAGATTACTGAGAGTGACGGTGGAGAAGAATGTGGAGCAGAAGGTGCATCTGCAGGAGAGGAGGTTGGGGAAGCCCAAACAACAAGGGAAGATAACAGTGAAGATGAATCTGCAGAAGATAACAGACAGCAACTTCCAGAAGGAGAAGAAGAAAGTGACGTGACTGAAGACCATCAAGAAGATGCCATTACTGAGACAAATGATGAAACAGAAGGGCCCGATGATGTGGTGGAGCTAAGGCCAGATGAGGATGCGGAGGAATTATCAGAAAACATACCAGTGGAAGATGTAGATGAAGATAATAAGGAACAAGGAACAAATGTAACACTATGTGAATGCATTAACATCACCAATGGAAGCCGTGATAATGATGAAGATGTCGGAGCCTCCGAAAAAGAGGAGGAGGAAACTGAGGCAGCCAATGAAGACTGGAGAGGAAACCAGGGAGATTCAGCTGATGGAGAAGATGAGGCAGAGGAAGATTCAGACGAACTGGAGGAAGAAAGTGATCGTGGAGAGCAAGATTTGGTTCCAAACAAAACGGAAAATCAAGAGGCGGATACAGGAGCAGCTGAGAAAATGACATTAATCACACTTGATACCGGGCTCAAAGTGAATGCAGAATCTGAGGATGGTGCTTATGCTGATGTTGAGGATTCTGAGACTGAAATAAACAGCCAAGAAGACGCAAGAAGCCTCGAGTCAAAAACTTATATTTCATCATAAGTTGACTGTGACTCTGCACAGGCTCAGGGGAAGTGATAGAGAGTGAGATGCAGGAGTAAAACTAGGAGTCTACAGTAGTACATGGCAAGTAGACAGCAAATAATATACACGCACTGAGCAGTCTGAGGTCATTCTTGTTGCTTAAGTCCAGAGAAGACCTAACAAGAACTGGAAAGTGAAGAAAGCTAAATGATTGTCCTAGAATCTAGATTATTCTAATTTTATCTTCTGTTTTTTTCTTGTTAAACAAGCACTAAAGAATAAAGCACTTTGTTCCAGCATATCTAATGCTGCGACTGAACACATGCACAACAAGTACTGATCATGCAGTAGTATGAAAAAGGAATCACTAAAACTTGAATGTATATATTACACTACATATGTAGAATGTTTGTATAGTTTTAATGCAAAACTAAATGGGTCTTAAGCACATATACTGTAGTTTTTCTTCAAATTACTGCAGTATTTTTCCTCAATTTTTGCTGCTAAACATTTATTTGCCGGATTAAGTAAGTCTCTGAATGTATTTCATCTAACCAAAAGTATTATTTAAAGATTTTTGATTCTAAAGTTAAGATTTAAAGTTATATATTTTTCGAGTTAATATTTTTGGAAAGCCAGAAAATGCTGATAATATTTATTTTGAATGTAATACTTACTATTGTGCAGACACAGTACTGTTCACGGCAGTATTTTGTTTGAGCAAAACTGGATGATGATTAACATCAGTGTAAGAATCTTCCCAATTCTATCAGGTAAATGTGTTATAGCTTTAAATTGACTTCTTTAGCAAATGAACAGGTACGTCTGGAAAGTAGCAAATGTCATGGCAGGGTTTTATGCATCACGACAGGCCCTCCTATTGTTCTGTATTTTAGACCAGTCAACAGTGTTTATCAGTAAGAAAATATGCTATTATTTGTGTTACAGAAGTTATTACCTTGAATGTACTGTACTTATTGTCTCAGACATAAAAAAAAATACTTTAGTCATTTTTGTTCGTCGTTTTTATGACACAATTCAAAGTTTATATACAGAGTCACTTAGTACAACGTGTCAGTGTTTTAATATTTTGAAAGACCAGAATTAAAACCACATCAAAATGGTTGATGCACACTACCATTGATGATCAACAGTGTCATCCAGAAGGACTCTCTGCATCCTATATTACTGACAATCAGTAAAGAACTAACTTTGTGGGTACGGGTTCTTTTGGGTACTATAAGATACTATAAAACATAATATATATTTAACACAAGTATAATCAAATTCTGTGGAAAGGTATGGTGAATGAGTGTGTGAGGCTGTCTTCTGAGACTCCATTCACACTTCTTCTGCTGTGAGCGCCATTAGACAGAGCTGATGGATGTGCCTCTCTCAGAGTTTCCATTAGCAGTCTCTTGTGGTCATGTGACATACATAATTGGTGTCACTCTGATTGACTGCATACCACCACAGTCAGGGGCATGAAAAAAATCTTTTTTTTTTGCCAGCCTTAATGACTACCAGCTACTATCGTGTCAACAATGTGAAATTGTTCATCAATGAGGAAGTGTGACAGTAACAGTAATCCTGTGTTCTCTTCAATATTTATCATTACCTCTTTCATATATCAATGCTGCATTAATGTTTGACTTGATGAGATGAAACCAATCTTCAAATCTTTTGGAAAAGCAGAGTTTTTTTTTTTTTTGAGGAAGCACCTGCTTGCTGGCACAGAGCTATTTCCACGGTACACACTGGAAGAGTGAGGAACGTCATCCGGAGCACAATAATAAGGGGCTTTCCCGCAGCCATGTTTACCTCAGAGCAACTTGCCTCTGGAACAGCTGCACAGACTCGCTCCCAACTGCAGTACCGCAAACCCAACTGCAGACATGTCTTTTAGAGAGTGACAGGTACTGGGGAACATTGAGTTTACATACAATATCAGGACAATGGGTCATTTTACTGTACATATGGAAGTTAACAATTATAAGAACAACTCATAAAACAGTAACTAAATGTAGCTGATTATATGTACTAGAATCCCTTTAAATATGCAGTGTGCTTGATGTCTGCTGACTAACGAAGGAAAAGAATCAGGAAAAGTGAAGCTCTCCCAAAACTCATGAACATCCCAGAGGAGCAGCAGAAGTGCCTGGTGAATGCATAAGGCAGTTCAATTGTTCCGTGTTTATTGACAATCACTTTGTCTTTTTAAGGCAAATGCAGGAGCGAGACCTTCTCTCACTGCATGTGTGACAGAGGACAGAAATGGTTCCCACACAGACAGGAAGTCAAAGAGGGGCCTCTTGTGATGTAGAGGGGGATCAAAAATCGAAAGAAGTGTGCCTTTGTGTGTTGATGTGTGTGTGTGTGTGTGTGTGTGTGTGTGTGCGTGTGTGTGTGCACGTGTGAATAAATCAAAGCTTGATAAACACTGTTAATATTCTAGTAAATATATTTAATTTTATATCATGAATGTCCAGTTTGACCACACACTATCACACACATCTGCATCAGACGCATGCAGTGCACACTCACATTGATGACGGGAATTGAAACGCTCATTGGCAGCATTTATGCTTTTGGCCAGAACCGCGCTATAGTAAAGGAGACCAACGCTCCCTTTCTTTCCCACCGTTGTTCAGGTTATCCTGCGGGGCCACTTATGACCCTTCTGCAGGCAGGATGCAATGTCTGGGGACCCCAACAGGGCTGTACACAAGCATCCGCCAAGCCCTGGGAAGAAAACAAGGGCTGATGGAAAACCAGAAGAAGTTAGTAACCAGGACGCACTCAATAACACTTGCCATGCACCTGCAGCCTGTGTGTGTGTGTGTGTGTGTATGCGCAGTGAAGTGAGTTCCTTCGGAGAACTACAGCACAGCACAGTCCCCACACAACAGCACAGGTGGTCCAAACAAAAACCTGTGAAGTGTTGCCCAGAGAGTAATATCCCCGCGTTGCGTGTTGTATAAAGCCCCCCATAGGAAACAAACACTTCCGGTGCTGTAAGATTTATTGTTCCCCGCACTTATAGGTCACAACGTTTTCTGAATGATATCTTCCTCGCAAAGGCTCTTTGATTCCTCCTTAATAGTATTTAATAGTCATTTAGCATGCAAAGCAGAAACAAAAGGGTCATGATTACTGCTAGATAACCCAAGGACATATTGTTTTGTGTTTATTCTTTGCATCCCTGAAGAAGAGGGGTGAATTCCCTCTTCAGCGCATTGTGTGGCGAGAATAGGAAAGACCTGGTTAACAGTGCTGTATGGTGTGAAAACCCAAAGCATTGTTGTACTTTGATAGATTGACCGCACATCAGTTTGCGATTTCTTTCCCCCAATGTCACTGACTTTGCATCCGTATTCACATCCGCACACCTTCCTCTGCACCAGATACAGATATACAAGCATTACGCAACAGAAATCCCCAAAGTTCAACACTCTGTTAAATCATTCCTACATAGGAGGTCAATGATGAGGTTATCTATTCATAGAAATGGCATGAATGTAGGGAAAAGCTGGTGTCTTGAAATGGACCTACTTTAGTGCAGTCAGGGTTTAAAACAAGACTATCTGCGCCCTCTAGGGTCAACATTGGGGAACATCAACAAGCAAACAAAGTATGGTAAACCTCAGCGGAATCAGTAGACTTTGAAGACATTTTACTCTTCTAATTTAGTGTTTGTAAAATGTTTATTGCTCATGTATTTAGTGTGTCTCATGTTAGATCATTCTCTGGTTACATGCACACTCTTCTTCGTGCTTTCTGCCTCTGCTGCTGTTGAGTTCATGCACACAAACCCATAACCTCACAATAGCTCACAGAATTCACATCATAAACATTTGTTATTTAGCAATAAATTGTCTTGTATTTTCACATGCATTTGACTGACAGAGTAACTAACAGAGAATAGTAACAAGCAACACCTAAAGGTACAAAAAATATATACGGTATATATATTATAGCCTATTCATGATGTCTTCACCTTAAAATGTCTATCCTCTACCTGACAGTACATTAGGCAAACATGGTTAAATGACGGTTGTGGAGAGAGAAGGACACTTTCATTTAAAATGTGTGCAGATATTACGACATTGTCCTATGTCCTCAATTAGAGGGTTTCAATACCAGTTCACCACATCCATCTAGTGGCAAAAATGTGTACTGCTTTACAGAAGTACCGTAAACATGTATTACTGATTGCTAAGAATTAAGAAATAAACAATGCAGTGGATTAAACCACTAGAGACATATTTCATGTGTCAATAAAAAAAAATATCAGTGTTATATATTACACTTTTTGATATGTAAACTTCCTTCTCTTCGTGATTTGACCTTGGTTGTGCTGCATTTGTGAGTCTGAAGACTGATGATGAATTGCATTCATCAACTTCATCCATTAAAAAATGTAAGGTTTGATCAACGTGAACTAATTGAAGTTTAATCAGCAGGTGGGGTTATCTTTGTATTGTTTTGTTAGACGATCTGCTGCAGATGCAAGGGAGGGAATTGTGGGACAAAAATAAATAGACAAACTGCTATTACAGTGAACTCAATGTATCCCCCCAGGGGAGGCCCTGATCTTCACTGAGAGAGAGAGAGAGAGAGAGAGAGAGAGAGAGAGAGAGAGAGAGAGAGAGAGAGAGAGAGACAGAAAGAAAGAAAAGAAAGTATAGAGAGAGAGAGAGCAAAAAGAGAGAGAGAGACTTACAGACAGAGTGAGAGTGACACACTGACATGCAGTGAGCTTTCAATCAGGAAATTGAAGACGTTTTGCATCTGAAGTACTTTTGAAGACACCAGCCAGGGGACAAGTTCAAGGTATTTATCTGCTTGTACGTTTATCTCACACAACAGAATGCTAACGATAGTGCAGGCAATCAACAATCGTATCAAAAAGTGTCGAATTTAGAATTAAAAACAGCGAATTAATCAACTGTTATAATGTTTTCAATGGAAGAAAATAAAAATACTTGAAAGGTTGAACACAAATAGAGTTTTACTGGTAGGCTATGAAGTCACATGATAATCATAATAGAACCGCTATCATTTGGGGACAAAAACATATCTTTAATACAGAAGCAGTCATAAACTATATTGTGACAACATACACTAAATTTAGACTGAGCAAAATACAGTTCCTAGTGTGTGTGGAGAAAGCGTGCTGAAAGTAGTCGTATGGTAGGGAAATGTTGCAAAGGTCAGTGAATATAATACAAATTTTCTTTTAACTTATCACATGAAAACCGATATGGGATGTATACTTAAGCTATGAAAGAACACTTAAAAAGTCTAGAAAGACTTCCACTTGTAAAATTACCGCCAAAATATTAATTACACCTCAATGGATATTTTTAGGGGATAAAAGCTCTTTGATTGTCACCATGACAGTTCATTTCTGAAAGTAATGATATATTTAAAGTTATATTGTTACAGTGCGGACCACGCTGACATCAAAAGCCATTCAATGAACAGCAACAGCAAGACAGATAATGTGTGACTACAAGTCCAAGCGTCCTATACACACTGTAACTTTGATTTAAGCATTAATCCATTCAGGTTATTCAACTGAAACAGGCTTCAATTGGCTCTTACGACTATTCTTCTAACTGTTTGGTTCAAGTGAAGTATAACCTTTTTTTGATCATCATCAATTTTCTTCAAATAGATTCAGAAAGAGCAGTCATAAGTGCACCATAAATGAAAAAACACGATGCTTTCACATTGACGCAAATAGTTCACAATGAACTTCTGCTTGGGCCTGTCACCATTTCTCTATTTTGAACTGTGACATATGGCTGTGTCATAAACTATAAATGCAAATTATATCAGATGAGAACATGTTTTCCACTTCCACCTATGAGAAGCGATTTATTGTGAACGCATTTGTGTAAAACTCAGCACAGGGCATGAACTCACACAGCGGGCCCGGCAGTGGGAGAAGAGGAGACGGAAAACAGTTCCAATAAGGCTCATCTGCTTTATCAGGTAAGAGCAGAGAACAGAACATGCTGAAACTATCCGGAGGCTCGTAGCAGCAACCGGTGGTATTTGATCATTATGCTGCATTGTATTGTTCTATTACATTGAGTAAATATAGTTTAGCAGTATGCAGTGTAACTGAAGAAGATTGCCATCATAAATGCAGGATGGGCTGCGCTGGCAGTGGCCAGAAACGAGTAAACGATGACACGTTCTACAAAGGAAAACACAACTTTGAGGCCTCCAACTCGTCGAATCACATAGTAAGTAGACCATTGAAAGGAAATGTAGAAAGTATAGTAATTTACTGTGAGTTGACATGAATCTATCTTAATTAGCTTGATTTATTTGCCAGGGTTTTTTATTGACTCACTGCACATTTTGAATATTAAAAAAAAATGTATATATTTTTCTGTTCTTCAGGCACGAAGTGGAAACACCTATGTGGATAACGGTAATCACTCAACACAAAGCACACACCAACTTTTCTACCCAAAAATATCAGGCCTGCGTTTATGCAGCCAACTGAGCAGAGAAGACATTACTCGAGTCCGAGTACATTTAGAGATTGAAATCTCGGTTGTGTTTCCTCTGGTCTCTTCTGGGGGAAAGATGAGATTGTAAACTTTGTTTTCATGACATGCAATGTAAAAAACGATGCTGTACTGATGCTTTCGCTCTGTGCTTACACAATTAACTTATCTGTCAAAAGCAGCACCCAAAAAAAAAAAGCAAATAATAGCTCAAATATGAAATAACTTTGCTTTACTTGTCTTTAGATGAAGTGTTTGTGGCACAACATGACTTCACAGCGACCAACAAAAGCGATCTACCTTTCAAAAAGGGAGACAAACTTAAGGTTTTGCAAGAGTAAGTGGCCTCGTCCTGTAGCCCCTAGAATGCAGTGTGTGTATCCAGCAGCAGTGAAACAGATCACTTAGTGCTTCTAACCTGAAGAAATGTAAATGATGTGCAACGTTTGCAGGAACGGAGAATGGTGGGTGGCGAAATCGTTGGCGACTGGACAGGAGGGCTTAATACCGTGTAATTATGTTACCAGAGCAGATACACTGGAGGTGGGAAAGTAAGAGTCAATTTCATACATGGATATCAAAATCAACATTTTACAAAATGTTAAAGACATTTCTATAGATTTTTAGTTACATTAAGTGTGTTTTGTGGTTATCTCTTCTGCAGATGGTTTTTCAGGGACATGAGTAGAAGAGAGACGGAACGACTGCTTTTAGCGCCTGGAAATAAACCGGGTGCCTTCCTAGTTCGAGAGAGTGAGACCTGTAAAGGTGACTGCCATCAGTCTCTTTTTCTGTGACCACGAATCAGACAAATTGAAAAACACGGGAATATGTCCAATTTCAAAACAACCTGCAACTGTGCGACCTATTTGTTTCCCGCTTAGGTTCCTTCTCACTGTCAGTCAGAGATTATGAGACAGAACAAGGAGATGTGGTAAAACACTACAAGATCCGCTGTTTGGACAAAGGTGGATACTACATCTCTCACTCCAACTCCTTCCCATCCCTACAGGAACTGGTCAATTACTACACTCGTGAGTAAAAGACTTTGATCAAAGCCTGCGTCGTTTAAAAAGAAGCAGATCTGCGTACGCATAGGTTTCAAAATGTTAGCTAATTAGCCACGATAAAACATACATCATGTGTTGATTTGCATTCAGGTTCGGTTCACTGCTGAGAATTACAAGATGTATGCGTTGACTTTGAGTTGAGGGGGGAAGTTAGACCCTTGTGATGTGTTGTGCATTTCCTGTGTGAGAGAAGTGATGCTCTTTCCACTCCTGTCACTAAACCACAAGATAAGAAGGTCAAATCTCTAGATTGGCTGCCAATGCACGGCAATTTATGAGAAAGAAGTACACATATACAAGCTTTCTAGATTATTTAAGGGAAAAAGAGCTCATCAGTAACTCAATTTAGCAGCGAAGAAAGTAGAAAAAAATATTGTTTATTACATCCGCATGTTTCTTGTTTGGGTGCAGGTACGGCAGACGGTTTGTGCAAGCGGCTGTATGCTCCTTGTAAGGTTAAGGCACCCGAGCAGCCGTGGGCACACGACGAATGGGAGATTCCCAGGGACACCCTGAAAATGGTGAAGAAACTGGGGGCCGGGCAGTTTGGAGAAGTGTGGATGGGTGAGAGAAAGCTAACAGTTCATCTTGTCGTTGGCAACTTTTTAGAACCCACGACGGTAGGCAACAGTGAGTGAAGTGGCCTGTTTTCATTTCTACTGCAGGTTATTATAAGAATACCCAGAAGGTTGCTGTTAAGACCTTGAAGGAGGGAACGATGGAGCCCGAGGCCTTCCTGCAGGAGGCCAACCTGATGAAGCAGCTGCAGCATGAACGACTGGTGCGCCTCCACGCTGTGGTCACCATAGAGCCCATTCTTATTGTCACTGAGTTCATGGTCAATGGTGAGACGAAGAGTTTTTGATGATTAGGTCTCTTCAATGAAGGGTGATGAATTGTGCTACAAATATGTGATGATTGTGATGATGAGGATGAGGATCGTATAAGAAAAAGTATAAGAATTCTCACATTAGAGAAGCTGGGACCACAGAAAACATTTGTCATTTTGCTTGAAAAAAAAAAAATGTAACTTGATAAAGTGGTGATAAAGTTATCCTTCTCCTTTTCTCATTTGCAGGATGTCTTCTGGACTTTCTGAAATCAGACGAAGGACAAAAGCTAAAGATGAACAAGCTGATAGACATGTCAGCGCAGGTGGGGAACTTGATTCTAATTGCAACATGATCACTTTGAATGTGCAGAATTGTATCTTGTATGTGGCCTTTTCATAACCCACACCGCTCAGTGATACAATGAAAGTGTTTTCAATGCTTTTTAATTTAGTTTTTAACTTTATAAATACAGGAACTGTGTTTGCTGCTGCTGTTGTTTAACAACATATTAGTATTTAATTCACAGATTTTTTTATTCTCTGACAAAAACAAAATTGCCATCCTTCTTGCTGACCTCAAGGGCTATTTATACACACTATAGCTTCTCTTTTGAATGTGTTAGAGTATGATTCTTTGACACCAGCTGTGGTGTAAATACACGTGGAAACTGTCAGCAGTAGCTGTGTGGTTTCTGTGGTGGAGCTTGAGCTTGTTTAGCTTGAAAGCCTCACGCTACGTCAATTATTAACATCCGGACAGGAAATCACGCTATTTTTTCCATTTACAGTGAACTCCCTCAGAACTCTTTTGCCCCTCCAAAAAAAAAAGGTCTTTTGACTTCCTGAGAGTTGGCACATCCTGTTAAACCCTCTTTGCTGCCTTTAAAATACATGCAAACAACTATTCACACACACAGAGACACACGTGCTGTTGCTGCACAACCTATACTGATAAAAGGAAACTTTATTCTATGGGTTCAGTGTGCTGTACAACAGATATGTTTCAAATTGTGTTATTCCTTTGGACAGCTTCATTTCCTGACTTTGTATTTGATCTGATAATTCTTTTAAGAAGCTTTTTTTTCCAATATTTCTCTCTTCCTCTCTATACGACAGGTAGCTGAAGGCATGGCGTACATCGAAAAGAAGAACTACATCCACCGAGATGTGCGTGCAGCCAATATTCTGGTCAGCGACGAACTGCACTGCAAGGTAGCAGACTTTGGCCTGGCCAGGATCATTGAGTCAGAATACACAGCTCAAGAAGGTGCAGTATGTGTGCAGTGTTTCCCCACTATAAATGCATCCAGTGCCGAAGCCAAGAGTATTTATAGAGTTTTTGATTAAAGTGTACATCCCTATCCCGGAACATGAAGGTATAAATTACATTAACAATAATTTGGCAGATGGTTTTGTCCAAAGGGACTTACAATAAGTGCACTCAAACTCAAAAGAAAATAGATTTAAGTGCTGAAAGGGCAACCCTCTTGAATGAAGAGTTTAAAAGCCTTTTTTTTTTTTTTTTAAAGAAACAAGATGGAAGAGCTAGCATGTGGCATAGACGTGAAATACTGTAACGTTTTTCTATGTTTTTTCTAGACTGCCTAAAATAAGGCCCAACAAGCCCAAACACCAAACATGTGTAACTTTTTACTGTAGAATATTAACCCTCCCCAAGTTGCTAAAACAATTCACAGAATAAAAATATCGAAGACTGCAGTGTCCTCAATGGTGGCTGTGGTCCTGAATGCATCATTTGAGTACCATGCACATTATCTCTGCTATTATTCACATGCTCTGATTCTCATGCAAACATCTGTCCTATGCTAAAGTGCAGATACACAGCTGTGGACGATATGGATAAACTCTTCCATCATAGTATATGACATTTTATACCTTGATAGCAATGTACTGTATATTGTGATTACAGTATATATTGCAGAAATTTATTTGAGAAAGAATTTGTTTACATAATGATGTTGGGAATGTCTGTTTTTAATCCCTTGAATTCTGGCAATCATTGCCAGAAAAGCAGAGAGGTTAAAGACATTTACACCTCTGAATAAATGTTACAGTAATATATCTGTATTTAAATCTCTCTTGTGTCAGGGTACATGTTGTCATATTACACCACATTAAGAGGTATAAACACACATTCAGACACACATGCACACACAAACACCCACACAAACCTATTCTCTACAGTTCAGTAAAACAATTTCTTCTGCTTTTTTTTTTTTACCCTCTTTCTGGTAACTAGGTGCCAAATTTCCCATCAAATGGACGGCTCCAGAGGCCATAAATTTTGGCACATTCACCATTAAATCGGATGTGTGGTCCTTTGGCATCCTGCTCACAGAGATAGTCACCTATGGAAGAATACCCTACCCAGGTACGAGAAATGTTTTTTTTTTTTACTTTGAAGAGAAAAATGTACTTCAGCTCAAATGACATTTTATTATATTGTTTAGAAATGCAAATGCTGCATTCTTACTTTGCAACTAAGGAAATTGCACAATATGATGACAAACAAAAATGATGATATTCTTATATGATATTCTAAATATTATTTTTCTTCATCAGGAATGACCAACCCAGAGGTGATCAGGTGCCTGGACAAGTCGTACAGGATGCCGTGTCCGGACGGCTGCCCCAAGGAACTCTATGACATCATGCACATGTGCTGGAGGGAGAGGCCCGAGGAGCGGCCGACTTTTGAATTTCTGCAGAACACTCTCAACGACTTCTTCATCGCCACGGAGGGACAATATGAGATGCAGCCGTGATTAAATAAAAGGTTTCCTGTTGATAATCAGAAGACAGCAAAATGTCCTCAACAGAGATGTGGGACTTGAATGGATAGCGGATGAGGACCAACCAAAAGTGATACAGTTTGGTTTGTTTAAACATTTTAAATGGACACGTATTTTAAGCCTTCCTTTTGAGTGAAATGTCAAATGTTCTTAGCTGCTCTATCTAGAGCAGCTAAGAACATTTGAAACATTTTAAAGTCAGAAAGGATTCCGTTCTGATTAGGACTGATGTATGATGGTACGGAATATGGAAATACAATTACATGCATGATATAAAATGGCTTTTGGACCCGAGGAAGTCAAGTCGGCACAGGTAAAGTCACAGATGAAACATTTGCTTGGTACACAAGCAAGCAGACTGAGATTACATGCACAATACTTTGCACTTTTTAAAATTCCTTCAGTCATGCAGCAGGTACATAAAAAAGAAGGAGGCTTTTTAATGAGAATTTATACTTGCATACATGTTCTTCAAATAAAAATATTTACTTTACTTAGAACTTTGGTTTGTTATTGTATTTCATGCCACCTGGTTTAATGAAAGTGCTTTAAAACATGTTCCACGTGTACTTTAAATCAAAGTTTTAGAGGTTACAATAACTTTTTACTGAAATACTCTATCATGCACTTAAGTACGCTTTTTTAGCGGTGTCACATTATAAAGAAGACGGCACTCTGAGTGAGGCTTTGCATGCACAGGATGCCCCGTACAAACACAATAATCCCACTGAATAATCACTTCTGCAAACAAAACGAAAGTCTGGGATGTTCATTTTAGTTTAACTTGTGTTTAAAAAAAATAGCGAATGGAGGAAAATGCAAGTGATGAGTGATAGCAACTCAAAGATATAACACTAACTTTACGACAGGTTTGTGTGAGAGACGAGTGCTGCCTCAAGGAAGCTTTGAAAAGCAAGAGACTCTAAATTTACAGTGGTTTAGATCGTCTATAGCTAAACCATCCGTTGGGGCCCCGGACAGTATCTTGAAGATAAGACATAAGTGGAATGGCCGCAGCAGCCAGGAGTAAAACCCTGCCACTTCCTGAGTGGACAGGAAACAGGAAGTGTGAGTCAGCATTCCTTAAATGCCACACAGCTAGAACGCCCTCACATGCCACATTGGTTGAGGTCTTCACATGTTTGTGTGTTCAAACATCCGTTTGTTATTTGGTGGTTGAGAAAACAGACTTTTATTTTTATTTTAATATAATATAATATCTACTGCAAATAAGACGGAAAAAAAAAATATTCACCAACTCTCTATGAATCAAAAGTAACACGCAAGATGCACCATCATCACGGTAAGTGTTACTTGCCATAAGTCTAGAAATATTATTACTTATACTAATTGTCATTATGGAGTGACTTCATATTTATGCAACACTGGCCAGCAGCTTTCCTGTTGAATCATCAAAACAGTCTGTAACAGCGATTGCAAAGGCTTTTAAAAATGATACATAAACTTTGGAGAGTTTCCAACCGATACAACAATAGGAGAGCTCTAAATCAGCAGCATCAATTACAATAACTGCATGCAAGCATATTATAGCTGCCACTTTGGCAGTCTATTTAATATCAATATTCCTTATGAATGGAAGAACAGACAGTCTAACGGCAGTTTGGGCTGTTTAGCACCTGCAGTGTCTTGGATGTTTACCTTCATTAATTAATTGTGGTTACTTTTATTTTCTTAATAAATAAAACAAATATACACATTAGTAAAAGAAAGTCTGAAATTTGAAATGCAGAAAATGAAAGTCATTACTATACTCCTGTCATGCTGCAGAGGTCAGTGTCACACAGTTTAACATGGTGTACTCTGCTGTGACCTGCAAAGAGACTGTTGTGCCACTAAAGACGTATGAAGGCAGCAGAATACTGGTCAAGTTCTGTCTATGACAGGAAACGAGGAGAGAGAGAGAGATGGAATGACATGCAACCAAGCCCCTCAGTCGGATGAAAACTATTTTCCTTAAATGCAGTGTTTTCATTGACTACTGAGGATGCAACATACAGCAGGGAAATGCATCCTAAAAACATACTGCACATCCTCAAACTAGATATATTTACACATTTCTTGGTCACAGCTATGGTCACACATTCCTCATAAATCGTATTTTGGTACCATGAAACTGTGTACAACCTCACATATCCTATCCTGCATAGTGGTCTGATTCATTACAGCTCTGGTTTCTAACTACTGGGCCACACTGTGCACACACGGATCCTCTCACAGCTACCTGTATTCATTAAGTCTTTATGTGTCTGTCTGGCTTTCTTTGCTTGTAACACGTGTTTTTTTGCGCTGGAAGACGTTTAAGCCGAGCAAATGATTTGACTGACATGATTTCATTTAGTGAAGAATACTGTAGATGTTATGGGACGCAGCGACTATTTGTTCACAGTTTTTAAAAAGCCACCCAACAGGCGGAGATCATTACAACATCTGTCTGTCAGCTGATGAACCGAGCGAACTACCATTAATCACGTCTCACACTGCCGTGGGATTGATAAGCAGCCTCACCTTGAAAGGAGCCATAATGTCAACACAAGATCACAAGACATGTGGGGTAAAGGTTGGGAGGCCTAATCACCCTCTCCCCTCCTTCTGTTCATCACTGCTGCCTGAGAGGAATAATGACGGGAAACGGCGGCTCATAGATTGATGAGTGATCCCTGCAGAAGGCAACACGTCATTAGCATCCACTGAGGGTAACCCGGCGCTGTCCTCTGGGATGAAGACGAGCACATCGTCACAGATGAAAAGAGATGTGCTTTCATCTTCCAATAATGTTGCTGTTTTCAACGGCGTTCAATTGGGATTATGCTCCTCATAAACATGTTTTCTCTCCTGGGCTTTGATGTCATTATATTAATGGAGTCCATCAATCAAGAGTGTCTACTCCAATAGATGCAATGGATCTTGAAATGATGACAGAAGATGTATTCGAAACAATTTGCAAAATGAGCATTTGTAACATAACAAAAAGAGATGGATTTTGAGAGGGGCACTCTTTACTTTGCTTATGTTGTACAGAGATATAGAGTAGGCTGATTAAATTCTCTCTTGTGGAATTTGTGGAAGCCATTCGTTGTAATGGAATTTACTTTAGTGAGGCCAAAAGTAAAGCACACACTGAGTCATTTATGGAGGCCTGCTTACTTTTTGTCAGGCTGATTGGGAAAGATTTAGGAAACCATCTGCTAGATTGATATTTTCTCTGATATACGAGTCTATGTCAATTAATTTACTGTCGGAAGCCTTAAAGCCATGACGTAGCAGGAACCCCACCCCCCCCTCAAATATATCTGGTAATTTACCACCATGGTTGTACTCAATGATGAACCAAGGGCACCGGTAACTACAGGGGAATTTAATTATATGTGCACTGTTGTAGTAAAAAGTACTGAAGGATACTGCTGGTCTACACTATGTGGGCTAAAATGTACCCATTTAATAGTCCCTTGGACATTCCTGTCTCCACTGTTAAACCTTTGAGGACAGAATGCTTTCATTCGTTTTAAGAGAATATGAAGTATCAGCCTAATAAATTAATTCTGGTATTCTCTCAGCTAAATCAATTCTATACAACCACATAAACCTTTCCCTGGACCAAACACTCAGCTACATTTCACACAGCTGCAGACTTGCATAACATCTGGTACCTTGTGTCATGAACATGAGTCCATAGTAAGCTCACTAACAAGACAACTCATCATCCCTGATCAGTATGCAGCACTGCGCTCCTGCTCATTTCAAAGATCCCTGCTGTCACCATGTCCCTTCACCCGGCGGAACCAACAGTCAACGTACATATTCATGTATGTGGCTTTGACCTTGGCTGGCTGTCTCTACCGCTATGCTTTCTTTTCTTTTTTTTTTACATTCAAAGCAAAATCAAGAAGAATATGTTGTAAAAGTGGAGTTGAGATGGAAATTTTCAATAATTTGCATTTTGTAAACTGTGTTTCATTCTTCTTTAAAGCTGCTCACTACATCATTCTGAGCATATGTATTGCCTCCACATGGCTCTCAACATGATGACGGCTGAGCCGGCGGCTATAGCAGCTAACATTGGTAACGTTGGGGAAATGGAGAGTGGGCGCATCGGTAAGGACGGCATGATCAGCTGTAACTGTCCCGAGCTAGGCAGTGGGGCAGATCCAGTAACATGCACTAAAAGGCACACCCGGTCAGCCCGGCTATGGAAACTAAGCACAGAGAAGCTCAGATTACACACACAGAGGGAGAGCGACCATATGCCTTTATCCTGTCATGCCATTTTATTAATGGTGACCAATACTTAATTTCTTTATCCTCGAGCCAGGAAACCTTTTGGAGTGGACTCAGTGATGGAGCAAGGTCAGCCTTCAATCAGAGGATCGGCGGTTTGATTCTCGGCTCCGCTAGTCCATGTTGATGTGTTCTTGGGCAAGACACTTAACCCCAAATTGCTCCTGCAGTGTATGAATGGGTATGAATGGTTAGATAGAGTCCTGATGGGTGGCACCTTGCATGGTAGTCCCTGCCATCAGAGTATCAATGGGTGCGAATGGATGGATGATGACATGTAGTGTTGAAGTGCTTTGAGTGGTCGGAAGACGAGAGAAGTCCATTTGGCATTTACTATCCAGCATAATGATTCAAATCGTATTCTGTAAGTACCTAAGAGTCATCAGGAGAATGGACAAAATGAACTACAAACAGTCTAAGTCTGCAGTCTTATTAAATCCCTGCCATCTTTCTGCGTTGTCATTACTTATCAGGTTCTTTTACTGGGCACTGAACACCAAGCAATTAACATTGTGGGTCTCTCCTCCTGCCAGGTGAAGTTCATTTTGGTATATTTAACTTTTCCTCTTGTTAGAACGTTTTTTAAATGAAAGGATGATGAAGGAATTCTGAGAAAAATGGGACGTAATGCTCCCCCACTGAGAGGGAAAATCCACCAATCGTGGAGAATTGTGTGTTTTTGCACAGAGCCTGAATTCAATTAGCAGAACTCTGTGTTTTACCTGAATTACACACACCATGAAGGAATGCTCTCCCTTAACGCAGTAAAACAGCTGAGCAACAGGGGCTACTGGTGCAGTCAAGCAATTATGATGAAAACAAACAACTCAAACCCAAAATTACAATGAAGCAGAATTGAAGTGCAGGACGCGTCGAGTGCTGCTGTGCAAAACTAAAAAGCCATAAGCCTGAGTGCTGCTTGTGTAGATTGTTTTGGCTCCATTGTAAGCCGTTCATTAAATTCCTTAAAGCACACTTTCCAGTGTGATTGAAGCTTCCGTTATACTTCCAAAATGCTCTCGTTTCCTTCATTGCTGCTATAAATCATTCCCAACGATGATCTACCACTTTGATGCATTATGAAATCATTTTACTTAAAATATTAAGAGGTACCTGCGTAAACCTCTAATTCTATAGACCAGCAGCTCTTTCTTCTGACTGCCTTTTGATCACAGTGGACTCTGATGCAACTGCAGAGAAAGTTATCTTAAAGATTTATTTTGATCAAGAGAAATATGATGCAGAAAGATGCTCCCTCCATTCCTGCTCCTGGTGTTCCTCAATGTGTCGATTCATGTGAAACAATGAATCCGTTGTCTGTTGCCTTTTTCCAGTGATATAGTAGATGCTCTTTAGTGATGGAGTTGTTTTTTGACTTGATAAAAGAGGTTGTATTCCAGCAAGGAAGTAACTTACGACACATTTACATCCTCTAATACTTTTTCCTGGATTCGCTTGAACTAGTGATTAAAGTATTACAAGAAATGCTAGACTTTGCACACGTTGGACTCATGTTACTAAAGATTTTGTGGTTAGTGCTACATCACTCTGCGGTACGTTTGCTTAATGTGGGATCCGAGGATGAACATCTTCCAGGACACAATAGAGACTGCAAGAGGATTATTTTGGGGGGGGGGGGGGGGGGGGGGTGAAGAATATAAATTCCCAGCATAGTACAGTCATCCAAGAACCCTCTCTCATCTGAAAATCAGCATAATTTACTTGAAAGAATTAAGTTACTGTAATTGTGTCTGCTCAACCTCACAAAAATGTGTCTGCTCAACCTCACAGAGGACTGGTGAGCACATCGAAACCATCACCACAAAGAGAGGGAAACAATCTTTTCTTGACCACTAAAAGGTTTTGAGTGGTTAACGGGCAAAGAAAGGGGCAACACACTTCTGTCTTCTGCGTTACTTTGCTTCTTTTTATTACAGTCATAAAATCATATTTGCATGATGGGATTCACACATCTTCTGATTCCTAATTCGCCCACAAGTCTCCAACACATTTGATGACTTCTTCGTTGTGTCATTAATAAAGAGTGCAAGTAGCCTGCATGTGCTGTCAGAGTCCCCTGCATAGACAAGCACTCTGATGTGAAATGCTTGTCTCATGAGGCAATGCTCTCAGCTTATCAACATGATTCATCTCCTTGATAGCATGGTGTGTCTCAGGAAGGGGAGGTTGCGCAGTGTATGGTGGGTGAGAAGCACAGCGACCTGCTACAGGGGTTGTATACAGAACACAGGCGGAAAATGGGCTGAATATAAAACACTTCATGCTCATTACATTTCCCACCACAAGTTAAATGAAGTATAGAGCAATACTACAATACCACTGTTTAATGTTTAATGGTCTTTTCTGCAGCCATAGAAAACATTCTGTCTCGGGGAATGTCCCTCAAATGTCCCTGTCGTTCCACACAACATGAAAACACTCTTTATATCATCACATCACCTTGTTGGATACGTATTAGCTTCTGGTATCGCTAGTGGAATATTATAGCAGCTGTGTTCCGGTAGGCGTGTATATCCTGTCGCTGCTGCTGACACGTGGAACATTAATTATGGAATGCTGCGCGTGCACTTGAGGTGAAACGCAAAGTGTTAGAAACCTGCGGGTCAGACGGGCTACTTTACCGGGAAAGGACTGCAGGAATTACCAACCCCACGCGCGTGAATAAACAGCCGTAAAGACTGAGCTGCGGAGCACGAGGGGGCAGTCTAACAACTTAGCCGCTGTCCATGGTGCTGAATCGCCCCGCGGCGTCCCCTCAGTCTGCGAGGGGACCGACGAGCCTGTGAGCGTCATTTTATCGACGACCTGTTCATACCTGCGAGCTCTCCACGCACCCGGGGGATGATGGACGTCCACAGTTTCAGACACCACATTTAACTCGGACACGAGGACGAAGGACTTGTGGATTTTAAAAAACAAACAAAAAAAAAACTAAATGAAGAATCCGCCGAGGCTCGACAAAATGTTTGTGAAGACATCATTTGTCACGTACTTTCACTGGTTATCTATTTACTGATCAGCTGCGAGCCCGATTCAGCCAGGAACCGTTCATTCATTCATCAACATGCTATAAAGATGAACTGCTGCGATTTAGTTGCCGTTCAAGCACCGGAGATCTGCGTTATAATCTAAAGAAGAGCAACGATACCGACCGAGCCATGGCTCGCCTGCTTCTTTTGGTCAACTCCGTGGTCCTGTTGCTTTTTGGCAGCGACATGTTCTTGGTAGCAGCAAGTGAGTATATGAACGTCTGTAGCCGAGGAGTGAAATCGATTATTGTTCACTTTGTAGCTTTGTAAAATGCGCCATTAGCGATGCTCAAAGTATTACAAAGCTGTTTGACAGTCGAACGAGGCTTTTGTTGGATCTGCACCTGGTGATGCACTTAATTCCACCTCTCATTCATAACCATTAAACAACCATTTATTTTTGCTCAGGTCTACCCCCCCTACCTATCGCTCAGCCATTAACACCTGTATAAAATGGATCGCAATTATGTTGAGGTTCAGGATGAACTGTTACACCTTTACTTTCTTTGAATCGTTTACAAAAAAACAAGACATTTAGATTCATATATAAACTGCTAGAATAACCTTGGCAGTTTGCCCTACTTATGCATCTGCTCAAAAAACAATGTAAGCACGTTTACAGCAATAAAACTGCCATTCATTTCCAAAAAAAGAGAATCTGCACTACAGTCACATCGAACCTCTTCTCATTGTGTCTGCTCCCTCAAAAGGCATTTGCTCTCAATCTTGTTTGAATAAAGAAAGAAAATGTAATTCTTAAATCATGGCACTACTGAATAATGTGAAAATATATAAAAGCTCAAACCGAAATATATGAGGTATTTACATTTCTTTAATAATAATAATCGAAAAACCAGTTGCAGAACCAACACTGTCTTCAGTGAGATCAAACATGAGATTGATTCAACTGTAGGTGGTCTCATTTACAATATACTCCCATAATCATTTTGCATTCTTGCCATTGCGTGCTCAGCTTCAGTCTTAATGTGAATGAATCTTTCCTATTTCTGTAGCAGAAATATCTGCTGCCTCTGCATGTGTTCATCCGAATCTCTGTCTTTTTATCAAGCTGTCTACCTCTATCATCCCCCCGCCTCTCAAGGGAACTGAGTCTTACATGCGATAGCGCCTTGTGTAAATCAGATTGGCACTTGACTGTATCTGTGGGTGTGTGCACTGTCTGCCTGATACTAATATCCAGAGCTCTTTTGACATGTTCTGCGCTGACATGTGAAACACAAAAGCATCTCTGATCTCAGCGGAGTTCTGCACGGGGGCTGGTCTAGAGCAGGAGAAGAGACTTAAAATAATAAACATGACACTCATAAATATAAATGTGGCTGCTGCAGTGAGCTTCAAAGTAAATGGAAATAAATGTTGTATTCATTACTGTCAGCTTCACGCATGCGATGAGACTGTGGGATTCACAGTGACATTCAGATGCAGCTCTAAATTAATTGTAAGCTTCTTTGGTTCAGAGTGAGGTTGTCCATATAAATTTAAACGAAGCAGGAAAAGGAACATTTTAGTTAAGTCTCTCTTTGCTAATTCAATAAGTGGAATTTGCTTAAATATTTTGAAACTGATACTAAAACGTAATGGTGGAGGATTTGTTCTCAAAGCGTTTCATTCATCCATTAAGAATGCTTTTCAACATGACATTTGCTCCAGATGACCATGTATTTAAGTCAGAATTTAGCTTCCAATAAGTAGATGTCATTGAGAAAAATTCTAGTATGACGCGATCTGCCCAAGAAAAACAGTATTTTTTTCAAACCCGACAAGAAATACTCTGTTTGTGGGTAACAATATTTACACTCAAGCATGCTTGAAAATAAATCCCAACAACCAGAGCTTCAGGCACACGGCACACGTGAATTAGAATTTATTGGATTTATTTGGACGACCAGGCTCATATCATTCTTCAAATTGGCAATCTGCTCTTCATAAACCTTGTGACACATTCTTGACAAATAGACGTTCTGCATTCGAGCAGAATCCATCATAGTGAGGGCCAATGTTCACTCATGTTGTCATTAATGTAGCTGCTGTCAGATGGCAGACACTTTACACATAAACAAAACATACAGACCCCAGTGGGGGGGTAGAACCAGTCAACATATCACTATAGCCAATAAAATGAATGGTACACACTCTTTATTAAACAACTTTACAGTTTTGTGAATAACTAATGTTAGCTTGCTGCTGAAAAGCCTTGAGGTTTGGCCAGTGATTACTTTCACCTTAAACTGGCACCATCTGGTCCCACTGCCGTCTCACAGCCTCTGAGTCAGTGAGAAAGAAGACAGAGTGTACCTAAAGCAGCGGTATTCAATCTAAATTAAACAAGGTCCATTTAGAGAGAATTTCCTCATGCAGTAATGTGTAACTTTCACTATGATTTATTCCCATATATATTTAAGTAGCCAACAGTTGTATTAACGTATATATGTAGTCAAAAACTAACTGTCAAATCAAATAAAGAAAGTTCAATTAAATAATATCTCAACAATATTTACTGTCAGCTTTCAAATTGAACTGGATGAATTATGAATAATACATCGTCTGGGTCCGGATCCACCTATTAGTGACCTCTGACCTAAAGGGAGGGACAGTAAGTGGCTCTACTGTAGAGAGGCTCTAAAATGGAAGAAAAGCGAAGGCCTTTTATCTTTAACCATCTACATAGCTAATTCATACTGTTGTTGGTGCTACATAGATAGATAGTTAAGTAGAGTAACATATTTAATCACAGATCACATTAAGTCACTGCTCCCACATGAATACAAATGTGAAAGAAAGGCAGGATCTCAGAAGGGAAAGGAGTTTGGAGATTAAACAAGAAGAAAATGCTCTTGAAGGGTATAATATGGGGGCAGAGAGTGCTGCGGCTGTGATAAAACCAGCACGACATTGCTTAAGAGCTCTGCTACCAGGCGATTTGCAACACTTGGGCCTGCGAGCAGCTGTGCGACAACCTCCTGCTGTGCAGAGGAGAACATTTAGACTTTCAAGGACAGGGTTTGAAACGCATCCAGACGAAGACGTTTGAAGATTCACTGGGCAACACATCAAAATTCACGGCACCTGTTATGACTTATTGCCTTTATTTGTAAGATGTCAGTGAATATATTATCTCTCAAGGGACTAAGGCATTATACATTTTAGAAAATGATTAAATAACAAGCAGCCCTTCAAACTGTCAGCAGCTTAGAGGTAATTGAGAGTGAAAGATGATCAATACTGCAGTCCACAACCTTGGTAAACCAGTCTTTTCCGTTTTTAAAAGTGTTTGAAGCAATATGAATTAAGCACCTTTGGGAGTTTATTGTGCAATCAATCATTTGGAACATTTAACATTTATTGCAGAATAATGAGCTGAGCACTAATTTATGTCATTGGCATTGTTTGTCAATGAAGAAGTATAGCAGCTTCTTCTCTTTGTCTGGAATATCTGCAGTCACGGAGCAAATTGTCACACTTCTAACAGTAAATGAGTTGTTTTGAGTACATGAGCCGTTTGGAAAATCATTCAAAAGAAAGAACTGGATTCAATCTGCAGAAGATTTCTGATACGAACTGGAGCCAGAATAGGTCGCTGGCTGTGCTTTCACACTTTCTAAAAGAAATGCATTGAATAATGATGTGTGCTTAGCATCCAGACACTGTATCTCTTCCCAAATAGTGAAGAGATTTAAGGGCATTTAAACAGGAAGTTAAACTGATTCTCCCGAGGTGCAATTGTGTATTTGCTCATGAGTGCTATCATTTAATAACCCACATCAGACGCAAAAAGCAAACACAAAAAGGCAGATTTATTGCTTTGGGCATTGGCCATGCATTTCCACCTTAATGCTTTTCTTCAGGCGGAATCAAGCGGATGACATGTCATCTGCGTTTGATCAAAAGCTGCACAGGTTGTCTTATTGGGATAAATCAAAAATGTTATTGTTTGACCATGAAAAAAACAATCTCTTCTTCTGTGAATATACAGTATAAACAACCAATAAACTAATCATGTGTATTGTAAATCAGGATATATTGAACAATTGTGCTTCGCCAGCAAATATAGAGGTCAAAATTTGAGATACCTTGCTCTAACAAATCAAACTGGGCTCCTTTCCACGTGTCTCGTCAGCCATCCAGAGATTCACCAGCACTTTCACTGTGTCGCTATGTGCGCTCCGGTTAGATGCGGAGCAGCTAATGCGCTGGGCTTTGGCTATACGCTGTGATTCATCCTGGCAGTGCGCCCACATCCCAAGAGGGTCTTACCATTTGTTTGCACAGACACACACGTGCCTCGGCTGCTGTAACCTATTGCTGTTTGATCCCCGATTTTACATAACGCAGTGTGGAGTGGGGCTTACTCAGGACACAATGCATCATGGTTACTGGCTGCTTTTCTTTTTGCCCATGCGTGGTTGTCTGTAACCCCCATTACCTAAAGGACAACAGGCTTCAGGAGAGATTAATGTGTCCTGTTTTAGATTAATGTCACACCTGATTCTGAAGTGTGTGCACTGTGCGACACGTGCCGGCGGCAATCTAAACTTCACGTTGTTTACCCGTCAAGTAGTTAGACTTTATCCAATAAACATCCTTGGTATTTTTGGTAAAGTGTTGTATTGTATATGATGCAGTTGCAAAAGTAAAAAGCTTCAGTGTGGCTTTTAGAAACGCGATGCTGTCCATTGTGGGCATTTTGAAATGAGAATCTAATCCTGGTGTGTCAAAGCAAACATCTGATTTGTTGATTACCTTTTTTAGATTTCAGCAAGTTAATGTCCCAGCATGTTGTGATGTGAATTCACTAATAATAGATTCAATTACATATTTTTTCTACATTTTCATGACACAAAATATGAAGTCATTTAGAAACAAGGACACAGGAGCCATTATTGTAAATATATGTATGACTCATTCCTATATCTCTCCAAAGATCAAGGACAATATATCCCTTGACTTCCCCTACCTCTTAACCTTCTGTATACTTCTATCCTAACACATTAGTACCTGCTTCCATAGATAATATTCTCATTAAATTGACAAAATGAGACAGATGTGACCTCTTGATACCAGTGTTACCACCAGCCAAGCCCTCTTCTCTCTCCGCTCTCTCTACTAGTTGGAACATTCATTTCCTCTTGTCCTCCCTACCACAGGCTAAGCTATACTCTGGCCTTTAGCTCATCTCATTCACTCCCCTCCCACAAACCAATCTCTGAGCGTGTCATGAGCACCAGGAACTGAGCTTCATGCCTGTGTTTGACCATCGACCCCCCCCTCCACAAGGGCCGAGGCGGGGAGACTGACAGCCTCGTCTGACCAGAGGGTCTTGAGATCTGCCTCAATGTCACCTTTTGCACCGAACACAGAGGCCATCATTGATTGTCTCCGAGATAAAAACAGACACGAAGTGCAAGAAGAGTAAGAGAGAGAGAGAGGGAGAGATAAAAAAAGGGAGACATTGGGAGATAAGAGGAGAGGGATGTGAGAGGGACCTAGAGCTAGAAAACGGCAAATCATTTGAAATGGCTCCCAATTTCATCATTTCATCTTTCTTTCTCAAGTGCACTTTTTGGATTAAATATTGTGTACAGCACATGCTGTCATCTCAAGATAACTGTGTTATGGGTTATTGCGCTCATGCTATATGCGTTGATGAAAGCGGTTACATATTGAATGGAAAACGGACAATTAACACTTCCTTTGTAGTGAACTGCAAGAGAACGCTGTGACTAAAAATCTTACCCCTGATGAGCAGCTGTGATACTGTCGTTGCATCTCATTAGGAAAAGCATTTAAGTATGTTGTGTTCTCTGATGCCATCTCCATTGGAAACTATTCTTTTTCTCATTATTTTCACATACCAGCTCAAGATATTTGCACACACTTGACCGTCTCAACATTGCTTCAGTTACTTTCTGCAACAACACATAAAGTCCATTACACCCACGCTAATGACTAATGCCCTGGGGATGGCCTCTAGGTCCCCATCTATCCGGCCAATCCCATCGCACCCGAGCGATTGCTTGGAGACTGAAGCTGTACTGTGCCCTCTATTAGATCTGCCACACTGTTTCTCCCCCCCCCCCCCCTTTTCTTCTCGGGCTTTTGTCCCACTTTGCAATCGAAGCTTCCACCGGCATCCAAATCATGATAGATGGCTGCAAAGCGACAGGGTGAAGAAAGGTAACCCTGTCCGAGGGAGGTGGACGTGAAATAGACAGTGTGGTTATTGTGTTGTCAGGTTGACAGACAAGGCTGTTAAGAGGGAATGAGGAAAAACATGAAAAATGTATATTACATATCTGATGCACATATCTATTGTTACACATGGGATTTTTTTACTAATTCTGCAGATTCACAATAACATGCAAGCATAGTCTACCCTACGGTTTACTGTACCAAGATGACACAACCAGCCTGGTTTCCCAGAGTGCTGCTGTATTTACTGTTTCCTAATTCATCTACAAACATGACCACATAAGTTTTAAGACTTCACGTTTGATTAAAAAGAGACACCTGTGGTGAGCTCAGAGTGCCAACACAATGCTTGAGACTTTCCAGGTGCAGGTGTGGACACATATGGCTTGGATAATTTAATATCTAGTGGGTGGATTAACAGACCCCTCTATTTCTGTTTCCGTTCCTTCAGATCGGCCGCCGGCTCCCGTCAATGTCTCCGTCATGCACCTGCGGGCCGACTCGGCGACCATTTCCTGGGAGGTTCCAGAGGGAGATATAATAATTGGTTTCTCAATCTTGCAACAGGTAAGTCCTGAACTTCTAATGTACATCTGGGAGAGTGTGGATAGGTTAGCAGGACAACTGGATAACACTGTCTATGACACCCATGTATATAATGCATTATAATCGTCTTATAGCACTGTATAACACATTAAAAACATTAATAGCAATAATCCTAACACGTGACTTATAAGGTCAAGTATCAAAATACTTCATAATTACTGTTTTTCTGGAAGGATCATTGTATATTATAATTCCCATTGTCTTTCCAATCTTTTTATAATGCATTATAATCACTGTTATAATGCATTATAACTTACTCAAATGCTCAGTTTTCTTTATGTGTAGGGAAATAAACATCATTAAGAACACGCAAAACATTGTACAACACATTTTGACAGTTATAATACACAATGAGCCTTGCAAAAATAAAGTCAGTGAGTGACCAACAATTACAACGTTTTATGATACTTGACCTTATAAGATTATACAGGGCTTTATGCAGATTAAAATGCATTAGAAGTGTATTTATAATGTATTATATACATGGGAATCATGGAAAGTGTTATAGAATAGTGCACTTGTTTTATTTTTGGCTCTTGCCATTTGTGGTTTGGCATTGAGCCTTCGTCATGTCCTGTTGAAATTCTGTTGGCGCACCATGAAGCCAGTATGAGGACGTGCACCTGGAATCCATTTTCTACAGTGTCACACGGTTGTAATGGCCTGTGGAACACGGGTGTGAACGACTGAAAACAGATTTTTCGGGCAATGAAAAGATAATATATTCACTGACTGAAGTCCATAGAGGTGGTTGTTATGTGCTCAGCAAACGCTTCGTATCGTTTGTCCAACATACTGAGTACGTACTGTATGCACAAGTTCCCGGGTGAATAAAGATGTGTTATTGTCTGCATATTCTTAGAAACCCCTTAAAGCTTTGCTTAGCATGAAAAAGGGCAGACTAAATCTTGCCTTCAAGCCTGGAGTCAGAATAAAACAAATTGTGAAGAGAAAACAAGGGGTGCAGCGGGACTATGTGAAGCTGCCAAACGGCATTATTTTAGGCTAAAAAGATTTCAAAGGCTTAAAAAAGGTAAACCAATGAATGCTAATCCTGAATGGCTAAATGGCATATGGTGCCGGAATCGTGTTTATGCTTTATGCAACTCAAAACACCATGCAGCCATTTAACTCTGCTGCTATTAAGTCAGTGAGGCTGATGGACTATTTAACGACACCTCAACGGCCGTTCGTCATGATATGCTGCTGAATCGGAACACGTTTGGTATGGCGGTGTAAGAATGACATTATTCAATGTCCACAGAGAATAAGTTGTTTTATCAGATCTTTCAGTCAAGCAGAGCCCTAACACACAGACATCTGGCCCAAAGCCACTTCAAGTGCAGATAGGAGAGATATAGAGAGCTCACCAAGAGGAGAGCTCTGCATGCAAGCAGGAGGGGTAATTCTCACAGCTTTGGGTCTTTATTGCACCAATAACATTCTGAAAGGTCAAAGACAAAGTCTGAGACTCTGAAAGCTTGTGATTCAAGGCACTTGCAGTTTAAATTAATCAAAATATTGACTCCACAGTCAAGACTCCATATGGTGAGACAACATTGCCAACTGTTAATATGATGAAGTACCCAGCATGACGTTCTCCAACACCTTGAATATTTTCTGGTTGGTCACCTCCGTCTCACATTATCACGGCCCAAAAATAGGTAGGCTACATGATTGTTTTTAGCTTTTTTGTATGATGCTACGAAGATGAAATTTATACTACGAAACTCTTTACAGAGGAGAGTGTCTTGCTTAGGGACACATTGTAGGTCAATCACCCCGTTGACCAATGTTTTGATTATTGTATCCCTCTTCCAAACCCCAGAGGCAGGAAGGACACACGCAGAGATTCATCCGGGAAGTCAACACTACCAGCCGCTCTTGTGTCCTTTGGGACCTGGAGGAGGAGACGGACTACATCATACAGGTCCAGTCAATTGGCCTCTATGGGGAAAGCCAAGCCAGCAAGAAGGTCCATTTTCGCACCCTCAAGAAGACAGACCTCTTCCCCTCAAACAGCTCCAATCAAGGTAAGCTACCTGTTACCTATATGGCAAAGTTCATTTGAAAAAATGGGTCTCTGTGTTCAAAACATGTGATTTAAAGACTATTATAATTGATGATAATTGTGTGTTTTGGTGTCTTTATGGGATTTGTAAATATTAACAAAATGGTAATTTAACTGTGAGCTATTGTTTGAGTTTGTTAGCTGATTTTTCTTTTGTTTAGAGTCTCTCCTCAATTCAACTAGATGCTAAGAAGTTTGGCAAAATGCAGTAGGATAAGGTCACAAACTGGTCACTGCAGCAATCTTTTCACAGTGTGGCCTCTCACTGTGTTATGTAAGGCAATGCTTTGCTTTTAATTCTACAGTGCATGGTACAGCCGTAGGCGTCTCTCCCCCCCCCCCCGGGGCACAGACAGGAGCAGCCAATTACAGATGCATTCCTGCTGTTGCTCTGAAGCCTCTTCTGGCTGTTGAATGCTTTTAAGCACGCTGACATTGAAAATGAGGTACAGTAAAGGCTAGAGCAGGTAACCTGAAGCCTCCTCTCACAGCGTTACGTCCGAGGCGGCTCTATGCAGGTTTATCTTCTCCTAGAAACCAATCCATTATTGACAGACTCTTCAAGCATGGCTGCAGGCAAGCTCCTTTGAATTTGTGCAACTCTATATCACTCTGGGTGCCTAATCAGGATTTGGACACATTCTGAAGCACTTTGGATTTGTCTATGCTCATGGGCTTGAGGAAATATGACCAGCACCAAGAGAGAATAAGTTCAGTAGCTCTCAAATTCTCAAATTCTTTTTGCTTTGTATTGTAAGCAGTTGGGAAGAGTCTACATTTCAGAAAAAGACCCTTTGCAAATCTTCTCTGTGTCAGCCATGATTATGGGATGAGCCAAATACATCAGCTCTTACAATAATGGCAGCTTACATTTGACATTGGTCTAGAAACCGGTCTGATACTTCAAACGTTTTTTTTTTTTTTAATCATATGGTGTGGTTAAGTTTATGATTATGAGAAGTGCAGATGCAAGTGAATCATTTGACGTTTCCTTGCAGTTGACTCCGGTTTGGTGTTATTTGTTAAGCTTGCAAGATCGGCAAAAGAGAAAGAAACTAATTTAAGCTCAAGTTCAACATAAGAGCCTGTACACCGTCCATCCAGCTAATACAGACACTGACATTACACAGTTAAAAGCAATGGACATAAGAAACCTAACTAACCATCAACATTGGTCGAATCCTGATCAATGTTGCATAAGTCTTTGGATTTATGGCAATTGCTAAGACTCTTGGAAAAGACTCAATGTGCAACATAAATGAGGATTTGACCGAGTCATCCAAGTGGGTCAAAAAAAACAGCCCACTCAGTGGATGAGCAGCGTTTGTAGGAGTTTGTGTTTGTAAGAGTAGAAACAATCGGTGTCAGCTTTGCATAAATCTAAGGCCAGCACTGCTGACTTCTCATGGCCCAGTTTCAAAGGCCCATCCCATTTTCTTTACGTAACTCTTGTCAAGTTTAGTACTCAACTTCTCTTTTAATGTTTGACACTGTGTCGTCGTATATTTTGACTCTGATGTTGTCTGCAAAAAGTAACCTAATTAACGATTTAAAATGACCCCACTGGTGCAATCAGTGAAAGAACATAAAGAAGTAACAGGCAGTAAGTAGATCACAACAACATCGGCAACACATAACTAACCACACTTCAGAGGTAGAGACACGTCCTAAAACAAAGCAGATATGCTTTTGGAAATATACTTTAACTGCATCAAGTACACAAATTAAATTCTCCTACATACTGGTTTGAGACACCTCTTTTAGCCATGATATTGACTCACAACCCCTGAAAAGGAATGTCCGTTGTTTTATGACAAATAAACGTGTTTCTTGACAAGCTTTTGCACTTTCTGAACGGATGTTTACAAAGTTCCATCCTAAAATAGCAGCATATGTATTCATCATACAACCTAATGCACCTTAATGTAATATGGAATTTTTTTTGTTCAGGATCTTCCTGTTGAGCATTATTCCTTAAAAGGCCTTTTTAATCTAGTTGGCTGCAGCATCACAGAGGCATTTCAGAGATCCTTTGTCACAGCCAAGTGCCTCCGATTGAGACTAAATTGATTTTGATTGTATGTTCCAGGCATTCCTAAGAGCTAGAGCTATGATACCCCATGAATCAATAACGCTTTAATTTTTTCCTCAATGCAATTCTCTTTGACAATGTGATTACATATTGGTGCATACTGTGCCACTGAATGTACACCTGGCCTGAACTAGATTCAGAACCAATCTATTTCTTATGAAGTATTTCCTGGCAAGACATACGCCACATGTTGCTGGGGAATTTGAATTTAAATAAGCTACTGTGATTTTTCTTCTTCTCCCAGGATCAATATGTCTTTCCAATGTTTACTTCAATTCCATTAGTTCAGCGGAAAGCTTTTAATCAGAGTATATATTTGTGTGCTTTGCCTGCCCTTCAAAAGTGAGGTTGTGCTGTTGTCAGAGTTTCTCTAAGATTCATTTTTGTTGTATGTCAGCAGTTTGTTAGTATTCCACTAATTTAAGCAATGACTTTGTATTACATTTGCGAACTAAACATATTTTGAAGGACTCAAATATAATACATTTCACTGCGGTATGATTCCAGCATAATGAAGGGACTTTTTGAAATATAAGCGATTTAATGTACGATTCATTATACTGAAAGTGATTCTCTTTTTGCTTACAGACGGGGAGACCTGTGATTAAAGGGGGGGGGGGGGGGGGGGGGGGAGCTGTATTCATTAGCATGTGATGCCACAGTGCATACAAAAAATATCCAGATACGTTATATAAATGATTCCCAAATAAAAGACACGAAGGCGGTACAAATGCTACCTGCTGTCACTGAGCTGTCAAAGGGTTTCACACAGGAGAATAAAAAAAAATACTTTCAAAGGACGGATGCCCTGAGCAGTCAAATCTAACTAGGTAGGTGGTCCTCTTAGACACAGTGATACTTCAAAGAGATGCCAAACTGTCTTTGCTGAGTCAGAAGCTACACCTAGGCTCTCCCATAAACAGCACTGAGACAAAGGTACGCTGCACGCGGCTTGCTTCCAGCAAAATGTTCTCTTGACTTTGACTGATACTCACAGTTTTCCATCTGTTGTTCATGTTTTATATACATATACATTAGAACAGCACTGTTTTCACCTGTAGTCTAAATCACGTTTTTAAATTGCTTAGTTTTGTAGGAGACATAATGCAAGAGGAAATCCCAATGTCGCATCTTTGTGACACCGGTACAGCACCGCTGGTGTGTTGCGACAGGGTTTTTCCGACACAGTTCACAGCCACAAACAACACTGTGGGATTTGGGGGGAGCAGAAGGAAGGATCAACTAATTACCTCAAAACAAACTCTTTGGTCCACCGACGGCACCACAAGCTGCTCATCCTCCGCTACAGCAGAGAATCACACGGCATAGCCGAGTGCGGCGCCACAACATGAAATATGTATGATACAGCAGCAGGACATGTTATTCAGGTCATATTCACTCACTCTGTGGTATGAAATACTGCATATCAGCATGCAACACACAGTCCGCATGTACAAAAGCACTTTTTATCAACATGAAGTATAGTCATTAGATCAACTAGAAAATGGTAAACAGTAAACAGTTGGAGAGTGTTGCAGAATACAGAAGCCCCAAAGGGTCAATTCCTTTCTGAAACAGCCTCCTATCAGTAGTTTCTCTGTGCATACTCCTTTTTTTATACATGCAGAACTACTTTATTTTTCAGTTGGTTAGGGTCAGACAGATAGAAGAGATGTAGGATAAATAAAGTGGAGTGCAACTCACAGGAGGCACCAGTCATACTTTGCGCTGACCTCAGTCCTGAGCGGGCATCGAAGTGTAATGCACAGTCTGACTTCAGCTCTACAGATCACTGTACAATGGGAAGGCACAATCAGTCTTCCGTCCTGACCTAAAGATAAACGTTTGTCAAGTGAAATGATTCAGAAAAGAAGATGTGGAAAGTTGTGAGAGGCTTGCGCTGTTTGCCCGATGTACGTTGTTTTGCTAATACATATAAATATCGAGGACTTTTCTGTCATTTGAAGCTATTTTCCACTGTGATGTACTTCGTCCCCGTCTCCACTCACATTCCCATACACACAACTAACCGAGACTTTCAAAAAACGTGGCAGCATTATTGCCCCCAATCCGTAATAGCACATCATGTGAAGAGAGCGGAGAGTCTGGCATTCAGGGGCCAGTTTCTTGACAACTTGATTCACTAAAAGAGGCAATTGTGAAGAGTGGTGCTCTGGAAGAGTTCCATACAGAAAAGATATTAGGAGATAGTTTGGGGAGTGGAAATAGGCCCATAGTCAATCCACTTAAAGGAGGATTAATGCTACCGGACTGATTTGTAACCACATTTTCTGACATTTTTTGTTAAATGGCATAACAGTCATGAGAGATAAAGGAAGTGTCCACTTGCCAGTCATTAGCAACAGAATGAGGGTTTAAGATCTTACATTATTAGGAAATCCAGTAAAGAGTTCTGTCACTAATGCTACTTTTGTAAAAGTCAATGTTCAGTTGTTACTGACAGTATGTCAGGGTGTTATTTCAATCCTTGGTTGTGATTTTGTTCAACTGGACTGCATATCAATCTATTTCATATGTTGTCCCTTCCATGTAAAAAAGCTTAGGACCAAATGTTCTCAGTAGTATTTAGGAGTCTGTGCTGACTGCACCTGTCCCGTCTGTGCTCTCTCTCATAGATGACCCCACTGTGCAGGGTCTGGACAAGTCCCGTCATCTACAAACAGGGGAGATGATCATCATCGTGGTGGTCATGGTCATGTGGGCAGGTAGGTTTGCAGACTGAGTTTGGTTAATAATGATTCCGTCTTAAGAGAAAGAAATCGAAGGGAAAGACGGGTAAAAACACTTGCATATTGATTAGTTGTTGTCAATGAAGAAATTACATTAAAATCCTGCTAAATAAGCTAAAAGATAATTGGATTTTTGCAATAGGAACTGCAACTTGTTTGTATTTATTGTCAGCCTCAATGATATATAGACTAATGGTGCTCACCTGACAGAGCTTTCACACTCTAGATTATCTTGTAGTTACATAAATACATTGACACACCAATCAATAAGACGCTAATGAATGGACAGTCGTCCAGATCAAGACCTATAGGATCCCTATTAAGTGGAAGTTAAAGTCCAAAAAACGGAAAAATAAATCTGCCAGCTCTGCATGTCCCATCCGTTTGAGGCTTTTTCTTTTTGCAACAGCGATGTCAAAACAACGTCACGCTTTCCTGAGCATTCTCTGTAACCAAGCTCTCCATCCATGTATGAGTTTCTACTCCTTTGAGGAAGTGTGCTGATTAATGAAGTGTTGAGGGACGATGAGAAGTGGCACATCTGACAGGCTGCCAGGAGCGGGGTTTCCCACCCCCGAGCACCAGAGTGAGATGTTAAATAATACCAATGAGAGTAGCCAAAGTAACATGGAGGCTGTGAAGAGTGGCAGCGGAAGAATAAAAACACCTCATGTGGCACATTCATCATGGACTGCACATTTGCAGCCAGTCCAGTTTAAAGTGAGCTTATTCCCTGCAAGTTATGAGGCATCAAGCACCTCCAAACGTTCACAATCTACAAAAGACAGTTGTTTACATTTGCATTTATTAATGTATTTGTTTATTCCTTTTCTTATTCGATTTATTTGTCCTATCCGTGTCATTTTATCTTTTTTATTTTGTTAACTTTCACTGGTCTGGGTCTGAATAAATTGAATGAAATGATAAAGTAGTAAGCAAATTGCTTCAACCCAATGCAATCTCCTCTGCTATATTGTATAGTGTGTCTGCGTAGCGATGATCTGTTGGTTTCTAAAAGTGCTTAAAATGTTGTGAACCTTGTAAAAAAATCACATTAAATTAACATTACAATAAACTGGAATGTAAACGTCACAAATTACACAAACGATGCTGTAATTTAACCACCAAACAAACCAGTGGAGATGTTGGCCATGAATGTCTCACAATGACATGTAGCTGCAATATTGCAGAGCGCTTACATGATGCGTGCGTGAAAAATAATTTCAATGAATAACTTTTATTTCTCACAGCTCCCTAGTTTTCATTACCGCAACCCCCAGATCAGTTATTGAATATTTAATGATAGCCTTCTCATAGAAATTCGTAAACCTCGGTGAAGCAAGGAAGTTAATTGTGAGCACACAGTAAACTGGAGGCAGGACTGCATCTGGCAGATTAAATATGGTAGCAAAGCAAACTCCATAGAGAATTACTGCCTTCCAAGCCTACAGATAAAAGCCCGGCCATCACGCTCCCTTGGGAGCAGAATTCCATTATCAACATGGCCTTTCAACATGCTTAGTTAGAAGAAGTGGTGACATGTCTGTGAGCGACAGTTGCCGCCCCACCACTGAATTCCTATCGTCATTTGTGTGTGTGTGTGTGTGTGTGTGTGTGTTGCACACGTGCCCATCCCTCACCTCCTCGCAGCCGTCATCGCCCTGTTCTGCCGGCAGTATGACATCATCAAGGACAACGACTCCAGCAACAGCAAGGAGAAGGCCAAGCCGTCGTCAGAGAGGAGCACGCCGGAGCACCACAGCGGAGGGCTGCTGAGGAGCAAGGTGAGCGTGACTCCTCTGAATACACGCACACATAAAGGCTCTTTCAAGCATGCTGTACGTGTACACACTCTCTGAGTGACGGTGAGCCAGCACACACAAACACCTCGACCCTGAAACTGAAGCAGCTAAATGGAATTCAGCCATCGTCACTCTTATCATTGTTAAAATGTTCTGTTTTGTTTGTGAAGCACCTCCCTGCAGAAACAATCTCCTCCAGTGAATAACGATGTAATCTGCGAATTGTGCTCAGCCAACTCTCATTGCTGTTAAGGGCCCACTTAGTGTAGTTTTGTAGGATGCAGGTACATCTAGTTCTACTGTACAGGCTGGAACACAAAGAGCTCCAATATGCCATGGTTAATGGTGGATTTATTGGGAGATGGTGCTTGATCAATAACTAAAACATCGCCCAGTGATGGTGTATGTGTAGCAGGTCCACATAGACTTCAGTTGGCTTACGACGACCCGACTGGAACCTCCTCTCTTGTGCTTTACTCGTCTACACATTCTCACATAAAATAGATTAACAGCAAGCAGCCAGCTGTTCCCGTGATTAAAATGCAAGACATGAATTGACATTTGATTAGAAAACGCAATTTGCATGTGGAGGCATGTGGAGAATACTTGTGTATGTTTAATTAAGAAAGACGTTTTCCTTTAAAGTAAAACCAAATCTGATATCAAACCAAGCACAATAAATGGTTACTGTTTTCACGGGTTGAAACAAAATGACTTCATATTTTCCTTTTTATTCGAAATATATTTCTAATTTCATTCATAGCGACATAAATCTGTTATATATTACTCAACAATGGTGTGAAATGCAACAATAAAATCACCTTTTTACTTTTATTATGCCAAAGTCTTGCAGTGGTTAAAGTGGAATGTAGATTATTAGGAGTCTTCCTGCATTTAAATAATACTAGCTGGGTTCATGGCTCCTCTGCCAGATATAGGTTACTGTAACACTGTATTTGTCTTCTATCATCAAAATATGTCTTTATTGTAAAGGAGAAAGATAAATGACTAATTATGAATTATATCTATCTTGTCTGTTGCAGTTTCATCCTTCTGTGCCGTCTATCAACATCATCGAAGTTTGAGAAGAAGGAAGCCAAATTCCTTTCTCTCTCCCACCATCAATGCATTGACCACCTTTCTCACTGATGAGGAGAACATGTGTCGTTTCTGTGGGTCATCATCAGTGAGTAAGGTTGGCTGAGGCTGTCTTTGCAAAAGACATACATGCATGTACATAGCATTTGTAGGACAACACTAAAGTACAGGTACACACACCCATCCACATGACCCAACACACACACATCTACACACGCACGCACATACACACACTACAGTACAGTAGCTAACAGAAACCTATTCCTGCAGGTTGATGGTACATAAACGAATGTTAACCCACGGTGCAGTTAGTGTTGATGACTTTGCCAGGTGCTTGGTATGTTATTGCAATACAAAACACGCAATCATCTCTGGGAGGCCGGTCTTCATGACTTTAAATTCACAGTGTATTTTTGATATTGGCATGTGCAATTAGACACCACGTTCACCTGTTATAGGCAACTCAGCTCTAAATAAACAAGGCATTTTTCTTTGACAAATAGTGTTAATATATTACCTCATCACAAATGGATATTAAAGGACTCCTGTGGGCAGATTGTTAATAAGGAGAGAAAGCAAATACATGTGTTCATTTTTAAGATCCGCCACAACACCATGTCTTAATTTTTTCTAATAATATTAAAGCACCATTTTCTGGATAACATTGTATTTTTTCATATTTCATAAAAAAAAAAAAACATGTCTGTACATAAATCATTCATTTACTCAAGTTGCATGCAGGTCCTTTACCTGTAGAATAGCATTTGATGTGCATTCTAAGTTAGATGCCAACAATGGAGAAATAAACACGATTGCAGTCCTGTGAAGCTGGTCATGTTTTCTTCTATTCTGCCTGCTTTTAGAACAGGGCGTTCGCTTTTATCATCCAGCGTTCAATATCACATCTTGCACATTTCCTATTTCTTGAAGTGTAAAATGAACCCTCTTTAGAATGTCCCATCACGAAGTTGCAGCTAATGTAATGGACTTTCTGTGCATAACTCATTTCCAATGCGCACAAAAAGCACTTCCACACAGAAACTGCTCATCAACCGTCACAAAGATGCATTCGGTGCATTAAATGCTGGCCCGAGACTTGCAGTACAGTAGAAAACTGCACTTCGTGGAGAAAATGCTGGCCGAGTCACAAAAAGTGTTTTAACGCAGGTAATACTTCAAAGTGGTATAAATTAATTTGGTAATAATATGGGAGTTAAAATCATTTAATATTGGATGACAGTAAGTAAGCATAAATAAAAGAGCTTCCTTTGTTTGGATTCATCTTAAATCAAGCATTGCTGTTCTCCAAGTCATGGGTTTGAGACCGGAGCGAAAGCCACAGGACACGGCTGGGTTGGTGCTGTGATGTGAGGGATAACAAGCAGCGATTTTGAAGAGCTCAGCTCATGTTTTGTTACAGCTCTTCAATTCAAGAGTCGTCTCTCCATTCGAAAAGTTGCCTTGATGCTTTCAGTGATGCTGTTCTGTGACTCAATGGATATCCATGTGTGTCGGACTGACGTTGGCCACACTACCAAAGACTACAGTATACTCCGACTGTTCTTTTATTGTAGACACATAAGAAACTATTATATGTTCACTTCCCTCTATATCTATTATAATACAACTAAAAGGTAAAGATTTCTTGGGTAAATGTATTGTGCAGACGGCAGTCATCAAGCAATGAAGCAGAAGTTACGAGACAAGGCCGTCTGCTGCAGTACAAATAGGACATTTCACCTGGCCTTTAAACTACAACGTTCCTAATCAAAAACGCAATTACACGTTAAGAATACAGCTCGATCCCTAAAATTGGATCAACCACAGTGAGCTGCTGTGAAGTGTTTGAGAGAAAAACAGTATGGATTCAAACTATGTTTAAACTAAAACGTTCTGGACAGATCAACGATGGCGATAAAGAGAGTGCTCGTCTGCACAGTGAGCTGTGATGCTTTAGTTGGTTCTTTTTCAAGCCGAGTAGTTGAAACTCATTATTGATCAAATTATAGAGTAATTATGGAATCAAATTGATTTGCTACACTTCGCTATGATATTGTCTGGCATTGCTGAAGCCCAGAGTATCTTTGCAACTATACTGTGAATGAGAGAAGAAGCTTTTTAACAAAAGACCGGTTTCTTCAAATGGTATTCTAGACTTGAAAAATCACAGTTGACTGCAATTCAATATTTGTACAAAGTATTTTATTATGCATATGTAACAAACCATAACAGTTTCCAAATTCTGTACACTTTTTTTTTTTTTTTTTTTTAACAGTTTAGGACAACTTGTGATTTATAGACAAATTACTTTTATTATAATAACACAACACTGTTGAAAACCCCACTAATTGCATAGATAGAAAATAAGCACCTTCTTTGAAAAGTAAACCGACACTGTAAACACATCAGTGGTTAATTTGGGCAAGAATATCTGGAATTTCTGAAAGCCTCAAATGTTCTCTGGCCCCAAAACCTTCACGGTCTGATTTGTATTCAGTGCACTGTATACTCAAATTGGCATGTTATACCTCCAGGAGCAGGTCGGTCTGTTCACCCCCCTCTCCCGCATGGACAATTCTCGGCTGAGCCAAAGAACCACATCCATTCAAGATCTGCTGTGTGTCAAAGTGTGCTGTGCTCAGAATACTGAAGACATGAAAGAAAACTCTTCAGTCCAGCAGATCAATTCACGCCATGACACAATGTATACGGTGATTGATCAGTTCTACATATGAACCCAGAGGGCTCACACTGATGTTTTTCCTTGAAAATCTATTTTAAAAGGGTCAAAGTCTGGGTGAAGACTACATCCAAGTGTAATATCTAACAGGGAACCTTATAGGTCTCTGCACGGGAGAATAATGCAGCTTGTGGCAGAAGCGACTCCAGCTTTTCTCCTTTTTCGGAAATGTGCTTCAAAACTCTGTTGGTTGGTTGTCGTTATTGAAAACCATTATTGAGCCCGAGAGCTCCTGGACAGCAGTCCATCTCCAAATAGCACTCAATAGCACTGAATCAGCAGATACTGAAGCATCCACACAGGCATCAGTCAATGATGGAGCGGAAAAACGTGAGAAAATGTGCAAAAATAATTTCTATCCGCGAGGAAAGATGAGAAAGGTAAGGCAAAAATGACGACGTTGCACTCTGCTGAACAGTCGATACACGGGTCGATAGGTCTTCCATAGACGAGCTGGAGGCTATTTACGACACCCAAAACCGCAAAGAGCTGACTTTCAAAGATGCTATGGAGACGCTATTTCAGCCAGTCAGGAAGGAAACAATGCAATTAAGCTTCATGGCGTAACCTGATAAAGCCATCCAATTATTCTGCAGCGGGTGTCATGACAACGACACTGAGCCCCCGCCGCTACCTCCGCCTCAGTCATGATGCCATGAATACAGAGAGGACCACTTCAGACAGACTGGGGAAAAGATATAATACCCTCCCGACAGCGAACGTCATCCGAGAGTCATCTAAAAATAAGCAGTAATTCACATATAATAGGATCTGGGAGGAAGGACGTGTTTTGTGGCACAGACTGCGGTTAAGAGAGGAACATGTGAACTGTGTCGATCGGTGCAACAGGTGATTACTCAATTGAGAACAGGACTTTGAATAATTGAATACTGTACATGGGTGACTGATGGCTATATTGAAAAAATAAAGCAATTCCTGCAGTGATAAAAAAAACCACGTATGATTATATTTTGTACAAATTGTCCAACCTAATGAAAAACATACAGGAATATACACATTAAAAACAACCTTTGTGAAGCCCTGAATGTATTCATCCTACTTCTTTTATAATGATACCATATGCATACATAAATTACACAGCTTTGACATTGAAAAAATACAGAGTAAGGAAATATGTTGCTTTACTCTTAATAATTTGGCCTCGCCATACACTCGTCCTCTTAACCTTACATCATCGCTATTCTTTAACAGTAACATCATCTTTATGTACAGTGGCAGCTGACTGACTGAGGAGACGGCAGCATGTAAATTAGTCATTGTATTTTGGTTACATAAGCCATATTCATATAGACAGCCTGTCTGCTGTTGTGCTGTGTTTTCTTTACATTGCAAACAATCTACTGACATTGTTAACACAAAGCAAGCAAGCACACGGGAATACAATGGAATATCAATTCTGCTCATTTATAATCCACATCTCTCGCAATAGTATGGTTGTCTTTGTGTGTGTTTTGGTGGATTCAAAGTTTTTTTTAAAACAGATTAAGATGCGTTTACCTTAAAACACATTTATGTTCCAAACAATAAAAAGATGACATACGGGTATAGTTTGCCCATATGTCATGACTTTATCGCATGCCGTTTCATTATTCAAAGAACTGCTTGAATCAAAGCACAAACAAGCTGAAAGATGAACGCGTAATTCATAAAATATCATGACTGAAGATGTGTACCAGCTTTGCTGATGATCTCTCTGAACACTGGACTTCCTCCAGTGACGGCTGAGACTGGCAGCTGTTACTTTTGTTCAGCAAGCGACGAGATCAGAGCTTTCACGTTTTCAGAAAGGAGGCGACAGCCTTTTATGTACACACATCTCTAAACTGCTTGATGCATCTGAATTCCACTCATCTAAGTGGAAGTGACAGTGTTTTTTTACAAGTTCAGATTAAAAGACGGAGAATCTTCTGTGGAACTTCTTTGAGTAGAAACACGTAATTCGTGCACGTCTTGCAGTGCCGTGTTGTACATCGTGTGCACGGCCTTTTCGTCTGGCAGTTGGTGAGAGAAGGAATATGGCGTAGGATGGCTGTTTACACCGAGTGGAGTATCGACTGTCAGGCATGGCAGTTTATATTATCAGGGCATCCATTCCGTCTTCTCCGCAGCAGCCACAGAAAATCAAGCAGAGCCTCACCTATTCAGGTCGTGCACCGGGGAAGCGTGATGCGCTTTGCTGTCGGCTCAAGTGACGTTTACCTTTTTTTTTGTGTTTTGATTCCCTTCTTTTTTTTCTGTGGCGCTCTTAAGTTGGGGCAGCTATTTCGGCGTGTGTTATTCAAACTCATTGTTGCAAATAGACAACAGATCTCGCCGGGACTCAGAGCTGCATTGTTAGAGACGGGTTCGGAGCAGGACTCGGCCAGTCTGACGGAGACAGGAAGAGAGAAAAGGTAATATTGCTACAGAGGTCAAAGGCAGGAAATACTGTATGTATTCATCCAAAGGGGTTCACAGGATATGCTAAGCTTAAAAACGGAGAGAGAAGAAAGGATAGGATGTGGAATGACAAAAAATAGCTTATAAATAACTTGAATGTGGCTTTGTACAGTACAGTGTGGAATCACAGATGTGCAGATGCCAGAAGTTTCCCTCATGAAGGGGGTCCTTGAGGCATGTCAGCTCATCACAAAAAGGTCCACCAAAGACGACCACTTCATTTAGATGATTTGCTTATTTCTGGACAGTCTGGAACTTAGTAGTATTATAATTGTAAGGCCTCATGCAACATGCAACATCAAGCATGCAAATAACATGCGAGTCACATCACTTACCGGTGTCCATCTCCTCTACTTCCATGTTGCTGCATGTCAGATAGAAGAAAGAGGAAATCATGACTACGTGACTAAATATGAGAGGCTTAAATATGTTAAAACAGAATGTCTCTTATGAAATAAAAAAACAACAGTCAAGAATCATAAAATGACATTAAATTGTAATAACTCATCACATTTAGATGAGATTTAATAATTCAATCGACTCATTCCAAAGCCGCAAATTAGGGTTAACTCCAAGGTCGCCGATGAATGAAGACATCTTAAATGGAAATTGAATTATTAAATAAACCGATTGTTTGTGGGGGCGATTGTGGCTAAGTGGATAGCAGGGCCGTCTTTCAATCAGAGGGTCGACGGTTCGAACCCCGGCTCCGGCTCCGCTAGTCGCATGTCGATGTGTCCTTGAGCAAGACACTTAACCCCAAATTTGCTCCCGTAGCTGTGCCTACGGTGTAGAAATGTGATAGACTCTGAATTGTAAGTCGCTTTGGATAAAAGCGTCTGCTAAATGACTGTAATGTAAACCGAACGGAAGTTCATGTCAACAGTTGAATATACTTGAAGAACTATATTCTTACAATTCGATTTTTTCACAGTCCCCAACCCTGACCTGTGCTTACACAGTTAATTAAAAGTGGTGGAAGTGGTTTAACAAGTTAGAAGACTGTATAGCATTGCTAGTGACCCCTGGAGGATGTGCTGCTACATACAAATAAAGTGGTTTAAAGTGAAGCACCAACTGGCCCCCAACGCTATCTTTCTTAAAGAGGCTAAGCAGGACATTAGCTCAAGAGGCCTGATGGTGAGGGGTTTATGTACAGGAGAGATCGCTTACAAAAACAAAACCTAAAAAGATTTCAAAAAAATGACTTTAATTTTACTATTGGAAGGTTTTATGTTAAAAGCTACACAAAGCGCAGTTGAGAACCAAACCATTCACAGCTGTGGGAACAAAATGTAGACAAGATAGGCAATGACAATGTCTTGAATCTTTTAGTGTGTAAAACGTTGGCATGCTTCTTTGTAACCAGAGCAACATCTAATGTTTGGCCATTGGCTGGAGCAGTATTTAAAAGTGTGATCCCTGAACATTTCGTAAAGGAGCAGATACCACAACCCTCCTTCTGCTGATCTAAAGTCACTCCCAAAGTCACACATCACACTGAGGAGGCGTGACAGCCATGACAACTGAAGGTGATCCAGAGTCTTTCACAGATCAGGGCAGATCTTATCCACCATTCGTGCTCCGCCACAGCAGAGCCTGACATCCTTGCTGACCTCTGCAGGGGGAGGATGTCTATCATTCCCACAATCCTTCAGGATTTCCTGTAGGATGGTCAAATCTAAATCGAAGTGTCACACCTTCCTCCATTCGGAATCCACACTTGAGGTCAGCATTTCCTCATCCCTGCTCAGGACCGCCTCAGGAATGACTTCCCTTCACACCCGGCCACACATTTACCCATTTGCTTGGACCAAAGCGTTGCATGCTCCAACACAACAAACAGATATTGGCCACAGGCAACATGACTTAATGAGTTGTGGTCTCTTTAATGTGTCAAAGCACCACCGGGCTGCTTTTCTCTCTTTATGGATGAACAAAACAGCACTGCAGGACACATACACACACACACACATATCGGCTGGTAATGGGAGGAAATGAAAAGCCATGCAGAGAGCTGCCGACACTCACTGGACTGTTTGGCCTAACAGTTTGTCGTGCGTGGAGGCACATTATCAAAGAGTATGTCAGAGGGAGCAAGTGCATGATGTTGTAAGTGTTAATATATATCATGTTTTGTGTCTTTGTATGTCTCAGAAGCAGGATTTTTATTACGCAAATCAAGTTTTACCCGTGTGACTCCCATTTCACATTTTAGTCTTTCTGCAGACGGTAGTTATAACAGTAACTAAAGTCATTATCTATGTTAAGTTTTGACTTTTCTAATGGTAACACAGGGGTTTTTCCCACCTCCAGCTCTCCACAAAACTCTGCCTGCTGTCTTCATTGAAAACACTATTTTCTAACTTGGTGGATTGACGTCTTTTGTGAAGGCAGCAGCATTACGCCGATGTAGTGGCACTGTATGGTAATCAGCATAGTGAACAGGGAAAGGTCTGTTTTTCGCCTGGACTGCAGCAAAGCAGGAACCGGCCCGATAAATGTGAAAGTCCGTCACTGACTGACAGAGTGATGAAATTACACAATCTGTCATGGCACTTTCAAAATGAATATGTGCTTCAGTGCTTCCGCTGGTAACGTCTTTGCCACCACAGCACATTCCGCGATCAATCGGCACACGGAAAGCCGATGAGGTCATTATTAGTCTCCTATTCCAATGGTTTAATATAGTTTTATATCGCCAGCTGGCGTTAATGTGTGCCTGAACGCCATCTTGCACTGAGACTACAAGGCCAGTGTGCGTTTGTTTACACCAGTGAAATGTTAGAAAATAAAGTATTTTGGTCAACTGTTTCCCATTTCATAGAATACAATAGTTCAAACAGACATCTGCAGAACATATATACGAGATTACAATATATCTGAGAACATTATAAATGTAAATAGGTCTAATTTAAATTACAAAAAAAAGGCTGTACAAGTGTCTTGTAAAAGTATTACTTAATAGATTTTTTTTTTTTTAAACCTGCAGATGAACATGTAGTATAACAGCTCCACCTTCACTAAACTTTACACTTACTAAAACTCTAAACTCTGTCATCATTTGCCAACACCTCACCAGTCAATGATGACCCGAACAAATACGTTTTAGGACACCGAATGAAGTTACCACACAATTAGTATGTGCATCCTTTCTACATCAGCTCATTGCCGTGGGTGACACGTCATCTTTTAACATAGAGTTACCTAAGAAAAGGAGACTATTGCATATTCCTGTCTGTGTCTGTGAATTTCAATAAATATTTGTGTCAGTCAATCTGTCAAATCCAGTTTTTCTTATCTAAAAGAGTCAGAAGGATTACTGACAGCTGACCATCACTCTCAGTGCAACTGTCAAAATTGCTTGACAGCATTCAAATGGGGATCTACTGCATTTCTGTTTCGAACTGGAGTCAACATAAAATTCATAAATTTGGTTTTCAAGGGGGAAACATTTAAGTATTTTGTGAGAGTGAACAATCCCATCTCCTTTCCTAAATAAAAGAATGAATCCCCAGTGTTCAGCAGTAGTCATATGCAAAGGTTACCTTGAGAACGCATCATCGAGGCCATCCTCCACGTCCTGTTGGGACATGAACAATATAAATCAATACACACGTAAATTACTTTAAATAACAATCCTGCTGCTCCTGTGGCTCTTCACTGAGTCAGCTGTTTGTCATAACGTATTGTATCCATGTGACACACAAATTACTTTATGAGCTAAAGAATCAAATGCTGCACAACGCAGCTTTTTGTTCCAATCACTGACTGAATGGCAATATTGCATGACTAATATAAGTCTGGAAACATATGGACGTGGATACTTTGTTGCTCTACATTCTCTGCACAACGTTTGGGAAAGCAAGTGATCCAGACAATTTATATCACCTTGCATTGTTTTAATTTATGAGATACTAATGAATATCATTAAATAAATATTCTGTCAAATTTACACTGAAAATAATAAACAAATGAACTCGATGTAAAGCAAACATGGATTATAAACAACACAACAGTAGGAGAGGAGTAAAGATGAAATCTGACTCAATTCTACCGATGAGAGAAAAATCCCATAAAGGGAAAATATGCAACAATGAACACAGACGGATTTAGAAGATCAGCCAGTAGGTGAGATATTCTAATGCATATAGTGCCACCTAGTGTTACGAATCTGTAAGTGAACACCAGGATGGTGACTGATGGTGAGCCTCTGCAGCATAAACATAAAAAAAAGTTTTACAACAACTACATGTAACTGCTCCAATTATACAGACATCAGTGTCAGAAACAGTTTCTAATGTTGGGCATTTCCCCCACAAAACACAATAAAGGGGGCAAAATTGTTGAATTTTGAATTGAAAATGAAAAAAATATAGTAAGGTTTAGTATATTCAACTAAAGGTTGCAAACTGACTCGGCCTTTTCAAACTGCATGGACAACACTTTGCAGCGGCTTCTGCCATCTCTTCAAGTCAGCTGACTCTTAGAAATTTATCTCAAAATTGAATTCAGAAGGCAAGGAAAATGCCCGACAATCATGATATGTAGAGGTTTATTTTTTCAATATTTTGTTTGCCAATAGACACACTGCTCATGTTAGCGTGCATAAAAAAGGATCCTTATACTATGGAGTGAGGTGTACATATTTAAACTTTGGGAGTAAGACACTCGTATAGGATCGGTACCCTGAGTTTCAGGTATCAGGAATTCGGTATCAGGAGAGAAGAAGTTTGATAGGTGCATCCCTATCTGTCACCATAGCATAAAACCACTTTAACCATTATTTTTGGCCCAATCGGCAGGTTGGAGGCAGATGGTGTGACCTACCCAAGAGTCGTGTTTGATTGGTCGCCTCCGAGTGGGGTTACTGCGAGGCGAGGGCGAGCTGAGTAAAGAGGAGAAGAAGGGCCTCCGCAGCTTCTCCTCCAACGCAACAGGCTTGCATGCCTCTGGATCTGAGGGAGGTGGCAGGTGTGGACGAGAGGTTGACAGGGACACGGGAGGTGAGACAGAGGGGGACAGAAAAACGGAAAAGGACGGGACACATACAGACGGACGACAGAGAAGCGAGAAGGAGGGAGTTGTCAGTATTTTCTGTCTCTTTAAATCTCCCAGTCTGCAGTATCGAAGTGAAACATCAACTCCTGCCTGTGGCACTCACAGCTCTCTCTGCAACAGGCAGAATTGAATTAACCTCTAAAACTTTCATACGACTCTCTGTGCCGAGTTACTCCAAAAGTCCTTGAGGCTTTCACATCACATTTTCTCTCTGTCCTCGGTCCACTACTAATTTTAATTGAAAGCAGCTGGGAAAGCCAGCCCTTATCTCACAACAAACTGAATGGATGATTATGTCTCATTTAGCAGACCCTGTGACCCCTCTGAGCAGTGGAAAACATTTTGACCTATAAATGTCACGGCTATTGGATAGTACTTAAAAATCTCCAGCCCCCCCCAAATGACTAAATGAGTGGCGTAAAATTAGGCGATTTCTCCCAAGTGAGAAGTGATTGACGGCAGTTAAACTGTGAGCATGCCGTCTTCCGGCTCAGTTTAATATGTAGCTAGAAGATGCTAAGTATGTATATGGAACTGAAAAACCTAAGGAATTGATTGCTACCGTACCGTTAGCGGCTTGCTAAATAACATTCAATTTTGGCGATGGAAAAAACTGGCATGTCGATTTTCGAAAATGTCGCCTTGACCCTAAGGGATGAATGAAGGAGTGAATGAAAATGGATTGTTTGGGTACCCATGAGTCTCTCCTTCACAGAAATGCCCAATTTATGCTAATCTCATGCAGTTTGGGGCGAAAAAACCAAGCTCATTGTTGTGTACCAAACTGCACTAGAAAGATCATTTCAAAGTCATTACGCCAGTGTCTACAGAAGCATTTACTTAATCGTGTTCACTGGAAACGGTTTGTGAGGATTATGGAAAGCCTCAAGTCTGGAGGAATCTGTTCTTTACTCACTCTAAATCTGCATCTACTTACTGTCTCGTTTTAGCGACTGCAATATATTACAGTTGTAATTTTTACTAAACTACTCAGGTTATAGTAATCTTGTCGGTGACAGGCAGTTGCATCTCTCAGCAGGTTTATACAGTAGGTTGAAATAACACAATCTTTATCCTCATCTTCCTAGAAATACAACACCTGAATTATTCCAGGGTGTAACTCCATCACTACAAGAAGCACACCTCCCAGTTAGCTCAGTGTGGATAATTAGCTGTTAGCGCTAGCAATCTGGTCAGAGCCAAGTGTTTCTTGTGAGTGAAGCTTTGCCTGTATTATACTGCAGTCATCTAATGTGTTTACACATCTGGCAAATACAGTGTCCAGTTCAACAATTGAGCCTTTTACAAATAAATCCATATTTAAATAACTGCCGTTGAGCTTAATGTGATGTGCAGGAATGCACTGTGGATGAGGACAAAATCAAAGGAACTTACCTGCAGGGACACACTGAGTGTCTGTTGTCTGTGTCTGCCCTTTGCTTGCGGCACAAGAACAGCAGGTCCTGGCTTTTTTGTTTTTGTCTGAAGACAGAAAAAAAAAAAAATGTTTGTCAAAACTAAACCTGAAGAAAACTATGGGATGTTTGAAATGTGTTGGTATTTGATGACACTCAGACGTTTTGATAAAGCTGATGATAATCTTATGATCACCACTTTTTTGAAGCATGAATACAAATCAACAAACTACGACATGAACACGAGTTTACACAACGAGGCTGTGGAGGCGGATTAGCCGGCGTGATGATGTTTTGTAGTCTCATTGAGCCACTTCTTAGCAACCATATTTTTTTTAAAACATGTAAAAGCTTCACAATTCAAAAGAGGGGTATTTACTGACGTATTTTATAATGTAGAACAAAACTTAAAATCTCTTGTGTTTACCACATATCTTATTTCAGGCATCTAACCAGATGAGGGAACCGGAAGGGCAAACATGCTGACTCATTTCTGGGTTTTTTAGGTGGCCCTCAGTTCTTTTGATTGTTAAACTTAGTTAGATTAGTCACAGATTGGATGGAGAAGAGCCTTTCCTTACTCATATGTTTTTTAAAACAGTTCAATGAACTGTCTCAATGTGGCCTTCTTCCTGTTCAGTGAACTTACCTTCCTGAGCAATCTCCCACAGATCGAGGGCCACTTTAAAGGCCTGGGCCACCGTTAATGTCACAGCCTGAGCCTGAAGACAAAAGAACAGGGGAAGAATAACACATTTAGGATGAAACATTCATAGTGAAAATATAAAACATATGGAATAGTTGCGATTCCATTTGGTGCTCAAGAAAATGCTTTGACATCTTTTTTCGATAAACTATTTCTCTAAATACAGATTGATGAGTTGTGAGGTGTCCTGCCACAAGATGGAGCCATACACCATCTACATTTATGCCACTCGCTTCCCCAGGTGAGTTACATATAGACTCAGTCCTCAAACAAACTGACCTCAAGACCTGCTACAGTCCAAGAAGCATGTATTCCTTACTGTACATCAAGCTAAACCCAGACAAACACAGGTATACGCAACAAAATCACAAGTGATGCACACTTACGATCTTCTTCTTTTGGCAGAGAAATGCATGGCACTCCAGGGTCTCATTGAACTGACTCTGAGAGACATATGCGAAGACCTTATCCTGAGTTTTATCTGCTGTGCAGTACGAGATTCTGAAGGAGAAGAGAGAACATTTAAATAAAAATCATTGTTCCTATTTACTAACACCATCGATTCTCCTGACACGAGAGCATTTATGATGATAAATTAGCAATTGCACCAGATAGGAACCAATTGATGAGATGAATAAATGAATAACGTGCATTGGCAGGTCTTAACCTTTTGGCCTTACACACTCAGGCAGCCAAAAGAGCTGCATGTCTGTGTGAAAGGGGATCAGCTGCAGGTCATACATACATACATACATGTCAATTAAGGCCACAACTTTGCTTTTTCTCTCAACCTTTTTCCATATTCATAAGCAAACCAATCATAGCAGGACGAGAGCGCTGGTTTTGAATATTATGCTAATTAAGTCCCACAGCTGGCAATGGTAGAGCAGGAGACAAATGAGCAGCAGTGACATCCGTGAGAGATTTTTACATTAATTGTGGAACACATTAAGTGTTTTATGCAAAAAAAAAAAAATCTATAAAGCTGATACAATATAATGCTTTGTGGATTCAAAGTTCCCATGCAAGGCACAGATGGTTAATTGACCCTGATTTATTTGAGTTAAGTGTTGCGCTAATAAAGCTGCAGTGACAACCTGAACATGTTCTGTGTTTGGGGCTTTACGCCTGCAAGCCAGCATAAATAGTGCGAGTGTTTGTTGAATTCACTGTATTCAGGTAACTTGCATACGCTATTCCTCACAGTTTGGTCTTATTTGTCTCTTGAGAACATCAGCCAATATAGAAAGGCATGTGAAACTGCAGAAAATCTGATTAAAATTAGTTATTTGAAAATATTAATTTCTGAAATAATAAACTCTTTATATATTAAATATCTGAATTTCTACTGTCAGTACAGTCTTGGATGACAAAACTATCTCTGCTCTATATTGTGCTTGAGACCTCATTCCCAACAGTCACACCGAACCTCTTCATGAAATCCAATTGCCTGTAAATCCAGTGACAGTTATTTCCAATGGTAATCTAAAACCAATCTCGACAAAGTCCACCAAGCCGTTTGGCTCCCCCACAACAGCTCGTAAAGGTTTACTGAAGCGACAGACACAAAAACCGATGGATTTGTTTTTGTCGGATTTTACGCAGCCTATTAGAAGCCGTATCGATCTCGAGTCACTCCCTGTGTCCATCTGGGGTTGTTAGCTAAAGCAGCAGAGTGTGTCATGTTTGTTGCTTTGGATAGATGTGTAAATGAGCCACAGTGAGTGATGGACTTGACCTTTGTCACCATAGTGAAATACAAAACCTACATCATTAACTGCACAAGAACCAGATTGGATGCTTTCTCTCGCATAACGCAGGAATAGAACTCTACAGGCCGAAGTTGTGTTTTTTTTTCCCCGAATAGAACACAATTCAAACATTCTCAATTTGATTTTAGACACTCGGGGACACTCAATGCATGCCATCATCATCGGTACGGAGTCGATTTCTATACAATCCGCCGTCATTACAGTAACTTGCAAGCAAAAGGGATCCGCAGCTATCAGACGCTCATTTGCTGCACCGCTTCAAGGAGGAGCACTAAAAATAAAGTTAATTTATTCGGTCAAACAACAAGCAAGAAATCACCAGCGCTCGGATCTCCCTCTCAGATTGTTTGCTTTCTTGCTCCACTGATGCATGACCCACATTGCAAAGCCCATGACACCCAGCTCAGTAGTTCCCCATCTCCTCCGTCCTCGAACTTATATTTGGGCCTTAATTGCAGAAAAATGAGCGGGGTGGGGGGAAGTTGAAAGGGTTGACCTATTTAAGTTTGGTTTTCCAAACTACTCAATATAAAACTCTATTTATCATCTTATTGAGACATTATCTACTTTCTGCCTAGAATTTATTTGGCGCAACCTGATTTCACTCATTTCTGGGGGCTTTTATCGTTTGAGCCTCCACAGATTTGCATCTCGTATGTGCACTCTCTGAATTTTCAATTTGTTGTTCAATAAAATTAATAACAGAGTACATTATTCATCACAAAGTAATGCATTATATACTGCACAATGGTGCATTATGATGCTTTGTCAGCAGCACTACAGTAGCAGCATTATCAAAACCTATTGCTATGAAATCAGGACAATATATAACAGAAGAAAAAGGCCTGCGATTGATTATATTATCTTTTTATAACTATATCCAAGTTCAACTTTAAAGGCCACCCTGTGCATGCTTCACAAAGTTGAAATAAAGGTTCTTTATATCATCATGGACAGTCGGATGAGGACGGAAGCCTGAAGATAGTCTGCAAACACAGCCAGTGCCTGGAACTCATCACTCCTCTCTCTTATCGTACACTGCGGTAGATCGCCAGTTCTGAGGCTGAGTTTTACAAATGCACTGCAACAAGAAATGCTGTTTGTTGTTAAGATGTTCAGCAGTAAACATACGCAAAATTAGCAAATAGGTCAGTGCACATACAGTATGGGCCTCTCTGACGAGCCAAGATCTCCAAACAAGTAGCAGCAAGAATCTATGACTGTAATGTGAGAATTGAGCTGTGTAAAAAAAAAAAAGACACAATTTACAGTCACTTCTATGCAGTGTGATGAAACAAAGGTCTCTTAAAGATCCTTCTGCACGCACCTTTTATTCATTATAAAACAAAAAAAACAAAACCTTTTAATTAGTGCCACCAATGTGCCACACAATGGATCGTGTTCACAGAACAAGCCTTCAGCTTGAAACAACAACAGGAAGGAAAATAATTGACAGCATCACAGAATTTTCACTATAAGCATGAACAACAGAAGCTGAGCTGTCAGTCTGCATCATATCTCCAAAGGGGCTCTGTGGACCGCAAGCCTTTGATCTCCTCACTGTGTAGAGCACCGGTGTTTGCGAGGCAGAGAGGGGAATATCAATGGAAATATTTTAATATTTACAGTACAAAGCGTGAATGGAACTTCAAACATCAAAGCCGCGGATTCTCTACGTACACTGAATAAAGCAGGTACGCCATTTAACACAACAATGGACTACTTTTGTTCAACGTTTTTAACCGGACATAAGTGCATTAATGAAACACAGCATTTTGCTTTTGCTGTAGGGAAGCGTTTGTTAAAAAAATTAAACAAAAAGAAAATGGCAAAATACATTCATGGATGGTCGAGAAAAGATTGTTCAGGGGATCCGACAGACACATCTCACAAATCTGATGGTATTTCAGAACAGCGTGTGTTAGTTATGCTTCCAGCTCTTCGTTTCTGACCTGTATGGTTTTGCTGATTTATATGCTGGTCGATCTCTGTGAGCTCCTGTCAGAATATGAATCAGTAACACCAGTGCAGATGGAGGCTGAACACCTCACAGCGTTCTGCTCATTGGGAGATGCAAGTTATACCGTCTGTTTGTTGTTGTTTTATTATTTAGAAGTAACAAAAAAATACCACAGACAAATAAGATAACAAGATTGTTTCAGTTTTCAGTAACGATAAATAATAGTTTCACATAAATTACTTGTATTCAGAAATGAGAGATTTCTTCTGTATTTATGATCCAATGTTTTCCCGACTTAAAAGAATAGTTTGGCAACATGGGAACTAAACTTATTCCCTCAAACAAGAGTTAGATGAGAAAAAAGACACCACTGTGCATTAACTATGGAGCTAGTTCCAGGAGAAGGTTAGCTTAGCATAAAGAATGGAAGCAGGGGGAACAGCTAGCCTGGCTCTCTCCAAAGTTATATTTTTTTTTAAAACACAAACTAATAGCTCTAAAGCTCAGATATTAACTAATATCATGTTTGTTAAATTTGTTCAAAATATAATAGTGTTTTACTTGTTACAGCTGAACTTAATTTTAAACTTTATTGATTGTTGTCGGAAAAAAGCTCCAGTGTCCTCAGTAAAATATTGCCATATCATATATTTTGATAACCCTATTTGGTAAAGAAAAAAATACTGTGGTACTTCATGCTGTCAAAAAAAAAAAAAAACAGCTTTACTGTTGTAGAATATCATCAAACCTCCTGTGTGGCTTAGTCCTTGACATAATCCCTGCCAGCAGTTAGACCTGCAGCAGCACTATAAAACAGACTTGATCATGTTAGAAGATTAAGCTCATGATAATATAATCTGAGTGGCTGATACTGGAAATTAGATGCACTGTAGAATGGGCTGCCAGGAAATGAGTGACTGTCAAGGCTGCTGAATTCAATATCCGTTTGTAAAAACTTAAAAGGCCACTGATACGGGATGATATTCATTGTTTGTGTCAGTGCGCGTTTGTGTGCGCGTGTCTTTGTGTGGGCGCAGGTCTGCGTGTGGGTGGATGGGTGGGTGGGTCATGGCTGCGGGGATCTTATTTCCAATGCGATGGCATGATGCCTTCCTGTCTGTTTTCTATTCCTCACTAAGCTTCGCCTGAGGGAAAGTGTGAATCCAATAAGTGTGAATACACAATTAACTCTAAAAACTCACACATTTACATACACACTCGCTGTGTGAGGTGTATACTCAAATGTCCATCTATGGACATGATGTATTTACTGCTTTTTTTCCTTACTTGTTATGCACAATAAACACACATTTGATCCGTGCCCTTACATCTACACTTTCTTTCACCCTTGACTTGCTGTCTTGGCCAATAAGTGGATTATGTGCAACTAAAATAAGACATAAGAAAGGAGGGGGAAGAGGGGTAGTGGGGCTGTAAGGAGGTGGGGGTGGGGTCTCATAAAGGGGTTAAATCAATCCTCAGTCAACCCGAGCTCTGCATGTGACCCTTCTCTCCTGCATCATTACTCGGGAGGATCGGCAAAGACTGGCAAGCGCGAGTTTCAAAGTGGCCAATTAGTGGTGGGGTATTCCTGCGTTCAGAGCTCTGTTTATGTTAATATGTGCAGAAAAGAAAGATTTCTTTCAAGACATTAAAAAAAAAATGAAAGGGGGGAGAGGAGAGGAGGGGGAGATAAGGAGGGAAGAGGAGGAGATCAAAGACGAGGCTGATTCCCCTGGCCTGTGGTCTGTTGCCGCTGATAAGGTGGATCAGGAACGGATGTAGACCGACACACACGAAACCACATGTATCCACACACACACAGTCTTTATCACCGCCTGTTCCACAATCCAGCCATATGATATTTAGACTGTAATCCTCAATGACAAGGACCTGTCTATAATACAGGACGCTATCCAGAGAGGAGAAGCCAGTCAGCCACACACACACACACACACACACACACACACACACACACACACACACACACACACACACACACACACACACACACACACACACACACACACACACACACACACACACACACACACACACACACACACACACACACACACACACACACACACACACACACACACACACTTCACTGATTTGGTAGACTGAAAGAGGGCGGCTTTCCTTGACCCAGAGAGACAGTATCGGGCGTCCCCCAGGCGACCCCCACCTGCCCTCCCATTATTGGTTTCCCAGTGAATTGATCAAACATGTGATTCACAACTGGCTGAGAGCAGAAAACTGCTTGGTTTAATCCTGCGAAAGGAGTCCAAGCGATGGGCAGAGAGCAAAGTGACCTAGATAGAGGATATCAGTTTCTTCATGTATCAGATGAAGCCACTTCTTTGGGTTTAGGACTCAACTTGAGGGATTATCAGCATCGTTATGTTTAGATGATGGCCCAAAGTTCAATATGGAATAGCAATACTTTAGTTTATGAACCATCCATCTAATGAACCATTGTTAAGTGATTATGCATCATGTCATATTGCACGCCCATCCTTGTAAAGTCTTTGAGGTAACTGGCAATGTTAAGTGACACTTCTGCATGCAGCGCATCGGATTCTCAATGCTTTGCATATTTCCAATTATTTGCATGAACGCAATAGTCCTAAATGAGCTCACTGCCACTTGTAACATGTAAAAGCACACGCTTATTACAGGTTTCTCTATGAAATCTATTTGAACACAGTATTTTCGTATTTACCTGTATATGGAGACATTTTCCATGAGGTCTGTCGTCTCTGTGTCTGTCATGATGATGCCCTTCGGTGAGACCGTCAATGTTACTTTTTGAAACTTCTTAGCACTGGCCCTGGCCTGTGAACATGAAATATAAAAACACATTCACATCAAATAGAGAAGATCTTGCCAAAGAGCTACCCTGTCACTCTGACATAAATTTAAGATGATCTTACTTCTGATAAAACACCAAAAAAAAAAACTCTAACGCTACAGTGGCTGCCGAGCAAAATTAGGCGGCCTGCATGAGTTGTCCCAGAAATGTGGGTGATTTATAAAAAGGTGGGGGAGGAAAGCTGCAACGTGTAGCCCAGAATGAAGGCTACACATTGCAACTCGAGGTCGGGCTGGCAGCGCCCTCACTCCCCCTGCCGCTCTGCTCCATCTGGTGTTTCAGAAAATACGGCCATAGTGCTGAGCTTGCGGTCTGCGAGAGCGCCTTTCGACAAGGACAATGACCTCCTTAGCATGCAATTAGCAAGCAAACGAGAGCCGTTTAGTTTCACATCCAAATGGTATCAGGTTAAGAAATCAGCAGAGCGACTGTGAAGGAATACAGAAGGGGAAGAAGAAAGAGATGATTTCATCGTTGTACTGCACATTTCGACATTCAGCCTGCATGGGAACTCTTTCATTTCTGCAGAAGGTGAAGTAAAGGCCAACAGGGAAGAGAGGAGCTGAGGATGAAAATAAGTGGGGTCTTTGCTTAAAACAGAAACAAGGACTTCTGAAGGACAGCAGGATCGGTGCCGTGGCTTGCTGTGGGAGCCTAAATGCCCTGGAGATGGTGACGAGGAACAGTTCTGCTTAAATTCACAGCACTTAAAATAAGGGAAACTTATAATAAAGAGAGACTGAGGCAGCTCCTTCATGTAGGAAGTGCTCACAACCACGTTCTCGTCGGTCATGTTCGTATGTCGTGCCACAAGGCACAAAAAAAAACAATCTGTCAGCTTGAGATATGCCAAGTTCAGCCTTTCTTTCTACTTTTGGTCCCTCTGTCTTGTCTTATCGTGCCTGAATGAAGCATGTAGCAAATGGAAAAGTCACAAATGTATTCAGTAATCCCATTTAGGTTGATTGGTTTCCAAGGGAACAGACAGAGACAACCGAGTTACTTTTCCTGTCCTGGTAAAAAAAAATCAATTGAATCTTAATCCTGCCATTAGGTTCAGTCTCTAATTGAGAAGTGTGGGGGGGGGGGGGGGGGGGGGGTTCTGATTAGGTTGCCTGCGCCAGGCTTTTCTTTCTTCAAGAAAGCCTTTCCGGCAGATTAGGCATTCTTATTGTTGGCGGCGCTCAGTGGAAAAGGTGTGCACGTGTGCGAGCATGGGAGAAAGATGGGAAGAGGGAATAAGATGTATGCAAGTTTGTGTTCACAAAAACATCCAATTAGTTTGTGTATGTCTACAAACTCACCGGTTCAAATGCAACAGTTTCTTCACAGTTTTTAAAACGGTGTTGTGAAAACGGACAGGATTCTGAATTGATGTAGAAAGCCGCGCTCAGAAATCCCCCGTGTGGCTCAGTGTTAAGTAAACATCATATCACTGGTTTGACTGCTGCACGTGTGCAACCACTGATAATCCTGGATTAGCAGCTATGTTGCTGACCTTGATATAAACATGACTCGACTATAACTCCGTGCCAAGAGAATTACAGAAAGTTAAAAAGGTGAATGACACCGATTGCTCGGTTTAAAAGTCATTCTGCTGGTCAATTCAATATTTGACTTACTTTTAAATTTGTACTTTTTTCTCTTGAATGGACTGTTTGTCCAACATGCTAGGTAACACTGAATTGGATGGTTATGAGAGTGTATTTTTTGCCATGAGAATGCATTTGCTGAGGTGGGCGTGACTACTGTTGTAGTGTTACCCCCAAGTTGTATCATACTGTAGATACGGTGGAACAATTTACCAATTTATCAGACATGACCATCCTGGCAAAATATCGTCCTGCATCATCAGAATAACGTGCATAAAAATCTGCATTTGACAAGTAGTCGTTCAAATATTATGCCCGGCAGTTTGAGGCCGTGATTTCACAAATCCCCAAGAGAATTTCTATAAAAAGCATCGGCGTAATTGAAATCTTCACAATGTCACTCTGGAAATTTCTCGTTGCCATTCGAGATCCTGACCTTGCCGACAAATTTATATGCAACTCCCGTTTTCAAATATCAGAATCAGCTCCATCGTGTGTACTGTATTCTGTGCTTACAATGAAATCGAAGTATATTGTGCAAGATTTGAACGCAAGCGTCGACATAACTTCCATTATAAAGGTCGTGCGAGTCAGAAGGAGACCAGTGACTCACCGTGGCAACAATTCTGCGAATGGCAGCTGAGGCCATCTCCTCTCCTTTGGGCTGGCCCACCAGAGTCATACCCAGGTACTTCACATTGAACACCATCCCCTCCAGCAGAGTCTCCTTGGTGTCCGTCCAGTTCTCTGGCAGCTCTGTTTGGACAAAAAACACAAAAGGAAATCACCAAAATGCCCCGATCTGTCTAAACAAGGTTATATAATTAAAATAATTTTGGAGTGAAATGTGCTTCACTAAAAATAATATCCACAACAATACACAGAACAAGTATCAGCTCAGATAGTTGTGGATGGATGCTTGCTAATGATAGATGAAGATGTTACATAATCCACTTTGTCAAATGACTCCGTGCATGGGATTAAATTCAAAGTTATTTTGAAAGGGGATTTACATGTTAGGAAAGATCACTTTGAAACAAAATACAATAAAAAAATCTGTCAGAACATGTTTCAGTGTCTACATTGCAGTGTTTGTTGAGCAGACTGTTTGCAACAATCAGCACAGACAGCATGAAGGTTAGCAGACAGTGGTGTGTGGATATACAGGCTTATGCAAAAATGATTGTGTGACAATCATTTCAAAAATGTTTTTTTTTTTTGCAGTGCTTGGAATGTCAGAGCTCTGCAATATGTTTTCTTCTAAACTTGTAGAAGTAGTAAATGTGTGCACTGGAAGATAAGAATACAATAATAGTCCAACTCTACTGAGAGTATAAACACGTGGCTTATGGTTTACTTTGTCTATGAATCCATCCATAAGTGATCCTGGCATTCCACACTATGCTTACCATCCTATTCAACTGACATCTGTTATCACTCTCGTCTCAGAGAAGAAATTCTGCAGAGCCCCAACAAACCCGGTATCAGCTGCGCTCTGGTAAACAGAATGGCTGCAATGTCTTGTTGATGTTGCTGTGACTTCCAACAGGTAGCACAAAGCTGTCCTCTAGGCAGGGGGGGGGGGGGGACGGGGGGGGGGGACCGTGCCCATGCAGAGAGCCTGAAATATCTCCCAAAGACACCTGGACACCCCACAGTGGAGCATCAGGAGACGGATTGCTTACAAAACAATGAAACCGACCACATTCTGTGATAAACTTAATGGGGCGATAAGTGAAACACGATCCACATTTCACAGCAATGTCGCCGCGATAAAGACAACCACAAAACGCATGCATAACCATCTGATAGATAGTCATATAGAACCTTTGTTTCCCCTGTCCAGAGGTATTTCTGCTCAAACACACACACTGAAACGATTGGGAAATTTAAAAAGAGAGAGAAAGAAAGATAAAGAGACACAAACACAATGGCTGTCTAACACTCTACTGGGCTTTACTGGCACCAAATTCTCCAAATGGGCTCAGCCATCTGTCACTGGCAGGCCCCATGCAGCTGTGAAGGCGAACAGCAGAGAACACCATCCCCTAACAACGCTTCCAATAGCTCTGAATTATTAACTAATCTTCAATCCTACTATGGGGGCTGCTTCAAAACCAGAGAGCGCATTTCATGTTATTAAATGCTATTGCTTTGATGGTGGGCAGCACGGTTGGCTGCTTTCGACCTGTTCGGGATGAGAGGTGTGTGACGATTATAAATCTCATATTTTGTCTAATAGAAGTCGTGACTCTTAACACTTTTAGCAATTCATGGTTCTGAGCCTGACGTTTCACACCATTTATGAATTGTTTTTTAATGTGCTATGGATCCATGACGGGGGAATTCATCCTCTCTTTCCCCTCTACGCAGGAGCTCAGAGGTCAGGGTCAGTTACTGAACACAGCGGGTTTCAGTTACAGCCCTGTGATTTCCGCAATGCGGAAAACACAAGACAGAATCGTGGAAAGTGATGATTAAGATAGAGTCTGCTGGGAAACACAGAAAAAATCGTTGAATTTGCTGATAGTTTTTGGAGCTTCCTAACAAAAGCCCCAGGTCAGAGAGCAAATTGGCACTTGTCTCGGCGCTCGCTGTTCCAAGGACGAGAGTCTCGCAGATGCATCACCTAGCAGGCTAAATATCTGACCTGTCGGAGAGCTGCAGCCAATGAGAGCGCAAGACACGTGTCAGGGTCGTTGGTTACTCATCCAAAAATCGGAGGAATTCGACACCAACAGCGGAAGAGCACATTATTTTACAAAAGGACGGAATATTTTGCAAAAATTGATATTCAACTTTGATTGTTATCTTATGAATTGTTGGAATTTCAATCTTCCACCAGATGATGAGACACTTTTCTGTCTACAAAATGTGGTTGAATCGTAAAACACAGAATTCTGAGCAAATTCAAAGAGGCCCCTTGTTTCGCTTTAGTCATAGTAAAATAAGGGACAAGACTTTATGGAAAGGCATTTTACTGTTGATTATTTAAAAAGGATTATTTAATGCTTAGTTTAAACATCACAAAATAAACATACTTCCATTCACTTCTACTGTATTGTGGTGGCAGCAAACAAAATCCAAACTATCTGCACTTTCAAGATTTGAGTGTAAAAGTTTTTGACAGATTTATATAAAAGCTAATAATGCAAGAACACAATGGGGTGAAAAATATATACAGTATATAGAAAATATATATATATAGAAAATAAAAATGGGTATCGCCAATTGCGAAACCCGTCCCCGCAACACTTTATAAATTATCTTATTAATCATACAACTCCTTAATAATTGGTTTGTAAAATATATTGTAGTGACTTTAACCAATATCCATTTTAAAGCCACTGGAGGGCGAACGGGATAACTTGTTCGGACGCGTGTTCCACAAACATTTCAATGTCCAATGCGCTGTCTTTCTTTAGATCCGTTGATCCTTTTATTCAAATACATATTGGCACCGTACCAGAATACAGGATACTGTACATGGACACGATACCTTGACACGATAACACGACACCTTGACACGACACTTGGTGCGACACCTTGACACGGTCAAAAACTGTTAGCTTCCCGTCCACACACACCTGATCCTCATTACCAGGCACTTACATATATGCACATTTAGGTTAAGGTGCCACCCACTGTTCAATGTCAGGACTGCATGTGTACACACCCCATGTTTCCCTCAAAGACATAAGAAAACAACAAAACCACATTATGGCTCCAACATATATAATACTTCATTTACAAATGGGGAATCCATCATTTATAAAGTACGAAAACACAATAATGAAACACATAATAGACCAGCTTATTAATCAAGAATAAAACATTTATAACTGTTGTTATGAACTGCATACTAATGAATTATTAATGTAGGAACAATGCTTTATAAATGATGAATTAAGTGTTCACACTATGAAGCATTAGTTAAGTATGAGTATAGTTATTATAAAGTGCTACCGGTAATTGTTTTAAAACGAGTCAACTGGAAACATCCAAAAGTCAGCTGGTGACGCTGTTTGCAATCAACTCCTGGAGTTAGCGCTAGCGCCAGCTAGCAGCTAGCTGCAGCTGATAAAATCTGCTGGCAACAAAATCAGTGGTTATCACCGAGAAATTAGAAGGTTTTGTGTAGTTCTTTGAGAGATCGGAGACCCATCATTTAAAATATGAAATGTGCCTCACCTTGATCAACTCCAATATCAATCCTTCAGTCCAGTTTGGGTCAGCCCAAGCTGTGATACAGCAACTCTTGGTCAAAACATTGTATTCCATGGTTGCGTCTTTTTAAAATGTCCCATCACTACAATGCTGAAGTGCTACAGTCCATGTCGTGTCTACAGCAGGCTACACACATTAATTATTAAAAAGGGCTTCATGTTGATGCTGCAGGGTTTCCAATATATCATCCTCCTAAAAGAGGAGTGCTTAAATTTTTAATAAATCCTGTGTGAGTCTACAGAGGGACGGCTGATAAGAGTGACAGGCGCAAGCAGAGGGAGGCTAATTGGATTTTAACATGTTGAGGAAAATACTGGGAGGGGGCCTGCACATGGGCAATTTGAACTTTTATTTTTCTATATGCTTCACTTGTCATCTGTGTGGAGTGTGTGTTAGTGTGAGAGTGTGTGTCTAGATGATCTAATTTATAAAGGAGCACAAAACAAGATTAGGGAGGGCTGAGGCCATGGTGGTGCACGGATGACGTTTGCATCTTTATTAAACTGATGCCTGGCAACACTTTCACACCCGGGCTGTTGCAGCAAGTGCACTGAATCCATTATGTTCACACAAAAGCCCCACAGTTGGGACACGCGCTAAAGGAATCGATGCATTACAATAAAAAAGGCACAGAGCGATTTGAGGACATTTTGCTGCACTGGGCCTCGAGTGTATTCACATTAAAGTTATAATACCATTGCCCGGAGACGTTGAACACTGTAAAATATTCAGCACTGTTTGAACGAACAACTGACAAGTACAGCCATTTCCTAGTAACTGATCCGACTGCTGTAGTATAATAGGTACCATGTGCTCCGCACGCCTTCAGCTACATGCAGTGATCACCAGCTGTCTCCTTGAGCTCCACACTCAGTAATTGAATTTGTGAATTCTGCTCTGGATGAACACACTGACGGTTAATTAAAAACACAAACAGGAGCGCACAGATATGCGCTACTGGCACGACTTAGCAAGGGCAAATGCACTGGCATGCTGGGGGGGGGGCACACACACACACACACACACACACACACACTTTCCTGAAGATACCATCATTTAACTATAAGGAATCTCTGGGTATGTCCTTTGCACATCTCAAGAACCGTCCATCCGATCCACTTCACACTTGGCGGGACGTGCGGTGTCGAGTTTGGACAAGCGACACCTTCAATATTAATAACCTTTGCATAAACAAGTGAAGAGTGCTCTGTTCAGCAGTGGACGCGGGGAGGGGGGGTGGGGCTTCAGGTCACCGCGGACCAAGAGTCGAGCATGTCGTTTGCAGCGTGCAAATCGCGGCTCATTGACCGCAGCTCACTTTTGCTGCTGGATGCTGGATTTAAATTACGTTACAACCAAACTCTTCTTCACTTCGCTGGAGTCAACAAGCAATGAGCGGTTCTCGACAGCGCTGCAAGCAGCACTTCCGGGAGCCAAGCAATCAGCCCACTCCGACTACGACCACGCTCTCTACACATCCGCGCCCCTGAATGGGCACTGCGTTAATCAGAGATAAGAGCAAAAACTGTTGGAATAAGTGTGTGCTCCAGCGTCAAAATACCAAAAGCATTCCCCGTTTTCAATTTCCCTACAGGTCAGTAAGTAGGTCATATTTCCTCACAGCATCTTGGTTTGAATCCAATGGAATAAGTACAACACCAATATGTGAGAAAAGAAACATTCAGCTTGCTTTCTAGACCCAAGTGACACCCCCATCCTCCACATCCTTATAATATAATCTCTTTGCCTTACTGTTTTACTCATCAGATAGAACTTTGAATCTAGGACACCACCTTGACAGGGAAAATAGGCCGCACATTCAGGGAAGATGGTGGGCTGAGAGGGTGTGTGTGAGTGTGTGGGAGGGGGGTGTAACTGGTTTCCTGATTCTGCCTTGAGGGGGAACCGAGTAAAGCTTAGTCCTTCCTTTCAAACTCTCGCTCTTCTCACCATTTCTTTTTTTTTTTTTTTATTCTATCCCTCCACTCACCTCTCTCACACCTACTGCATCTCATTCTTCACTTCCTCTGGCTCTAATTGAACTCACACATTAAAAAACAAATCCCCCTCTTCAAATATAAGAGACTATCTAATAAGGGGGGCTTGGGAATATGTATTAATATTTCAGATTATCAATCAAAGCTACAGTACAAGCCACTCGTCAAACGTCGTCAACAACAAAGATGGAGTCACGGGATCAAACAGCCTGATTCTATCACTAACAGCCCAGCAGCAGCGTGGAGGTGGTACCTGCACATTACATTACTGAACACTTTGGCTAGGCATCAAAGGAAGGGTAAAAACCACATTTAAAGTGCTCAGATGAGGAGGAATTACCTTGCGCTTCAAACTGGAGCAGTACATCAAACTCCCAACTCTGAAATTTAATATTACACATCCAATGGGCACAAATACAAAACCTCATGCCAAGCTATTTCAAAATCCTTACACCTCAACTTTGGCTCCCTTCAATTTACCTCTATAAAATGTCATCCAATAGTGAAAAATTCCCCCCATTTTGAATGGTATCCAGCCATTAATTGGCTCAGAGCATGTTTTGGTTAAAATTAGTACATTCATTAGGTATGTAAGACAAATTAAAAAATAGTTAACTTGTTGACTTTAGCACAAATGACGAAGCTTTTTCTTAAACTACAGCAAAAAATGGAGATAAAATAAACGGAGCTGTGTCGTTTTTACATGAAAGAACATCAGCATTCAACTGTTAAGTGTGCCTGGAAGCATGAAAGACACGATGTGATAAGTAAGTCATTAAAAATGATAAAAACACAATCACAACTTGATGAAAGACTTTCCTATCATGTCTTTAATGTCTTTCTAAAGGCTTCAACCCCCCGATCAGGAACTGTCCTCCACAGGATCTCCATATCATTGATTAGACAGGATGAGACAAACGTGTCTTTTTTACTCAAACAAGCATATTTGTCCTCAGAAGGACACTGAGCACCCATTTCCTTCACTCCAATGTCAGACGCAGCAGCACCCTGACCCAGAGAAACAGACTTCTAAAATAATTGATACAAGAACTCTTTTATTCCTCAAGCCTGTATCAGCCTGTGTAAAATTCCCCGTAATCAACAGGTCACTTTCACATTTATATCATATTTGAAGTGGATTTAATTATTTAGTTTCTTTGACTTCATTGTTTATTCTGTCTCATTCTCCCGAGGCGCTCCATGGCTCACAATTCCCTGGCCTGCCCCTTTGGTTAACCCCTCCCCCACCAGTACCCTAATCTCAACCACTCTCCTTCGCTTGACTAAACCCGACCACACCCCTTCATCTGTATTTTACTCTCACATACCTCCATCCACTACCTAATCCTAACCACCATCCTCAGCCCTATACCCGGCCCTACGTTTCCTTCAACTCCGATTCACCATCGTACGTGACCAGCAGCTCACCAGCAATGAATATGACTCCGTTATTCCCCCCACCGCCTCTCTTTTAACCTAACTGGAAACAAGTATTTTAAGTTGCCAAATTTAAACAAAACCTGAACCATAGAAGTGCTGAGGTCTGCCGGCTTGCTGGCCCATTCTGTTAAATAAGGGCTTCATTCAGAAAAGCTTGTGTAAAGCCTTTTAAATGCTCACTTGTCTGCGTCACCATGAGCCAATTAATCAAACACAACACTGCCGGAGGAGAGATTGTTCGTTACACAGACTGTTTACAATCTCCTGACAGTTTTAGTTTGTCATTGACAAAAGGGCATTACATAGGGAGTTGACGCACACAGTAAATGTCCATTGAAAGTACCTTGGATAATTTTTTATTGAGCTTTTATTGTTTGTCTATGTCTAACATGTAACGGTCTAGGTATGAACAACCAAGGGCAATTTTTCTACCCAATGACCTGTATGCATATTTCATCCTACAGTTATTACTTTAACATTTCCAAAGCCGTTTCTATAGGTAGAAATGTGCATTTTAGACACTGAACCACCGAGGACAAAATCAAAAATAAATTGTCACGTATGAAAAGAAAAAAGGGTCCAATCGACCTAAATTATGAGGTATAGTTTACGAGAGAAAGAGTCAAATTCATGGCAAAAAAACGTAACCACATTAACGATGCAGATACTGAAGGAAATCTTTCCTCGCGGCTATTTATTCATAAAGCATAATTGCTCAAAACCGTAGGAGGATTGTTTTCATTAGCAATTCAAACAGGGCATGATTCTCTCTTTGCTGATACAGATCTTTTCCCCCTGGAGTCTGCTGGCTCCCATTTCAACATCTTCATCAACTATAAATAGCTCCCTCGACAGAAATCCTTTCATGGAACAATAGCTTTCTTTTTAATATTTTTGTTTTCTGTTCAAGGGCTGCGACTTGTAAAAGAACGAAAAATAAATCCCAAGGTCTCCCAGTCCTGATCTCAAGCCGAGTGCTAGGAAAACACCACTTTGCCAGTGCAATCATTAGCGTTCCCATCCTTTATCACAGCAAAGCAAAACAAGTCACCTTCAAGAGCTGCTAATCTCATTGGAGACAGTTCATCTGTGCCCCTTTCACAGATGAGGGCTTCCCACAGGAATCCCCTCTCATGCGGTAGATCACTTTAGACCCTTCCAGCTGAGTGATGGATGCTGGTCTGACACAGCCAGATACCTCCTGGAGTATCAAGGGTGATCAATGTGAGTGTTTGAGCTGTGCCCTACAGTTTGGATATGGCCCATTCAAACTCATGTATACATATTGTATTTGTATATTTTTGCCTTTACTTAAAAAGGTGCATATTATGAGATAAGGAGCATTTAGATTGTCTCTCAACATGGCGATTTGATAGTTGTTGAGATTTTCAGTCTGGACCAATGTGGTGGACAGGCTGACCAACAAACTGACATTGCCTTCATGGCTAATATATGTAATTGTTCAGTTTCTTGACAGAGACCTCATATTCCATCTCGCCTCTAATGGGCACTTGGCTTCATTGAATAATTTATAATAATCAAGGCAACTAAAGAGCAGCAGCAATTTGCTTAGATGTTTCAGTCCATCATCATCTGCTTCTTATTTAGTTAATCATATAATCATTCAAAGGAAACTGTTAAAGGGTAATTCACTACACTCTGCTGGTTTGAACATCTAGAGCTCATCTCAAATATTTCAGTACATCAAGATAACTTCTGCTGGGCTTTTTGTGCTTTGTTTTAACCCTAATAGCACGCACACTAGGTTTCTACACAGCAATACAAAAGTTTAACATTTTCACTTTGACGGTACGGAGTTATATTTCGGAGTGCGTACCTCGGCTCTTGGTGCTGAGCTCAGCTGGGGACATGATGTGTCAGAAATGGTGAAGGGAGTTTGAATTTTTCAGGAGGAACAGAACACGGAGATGGGATTTAGCTCTCCAGTGGAGAAGCAGGTTCAGCTGAAATGCGCACACACTCACACACACACCGACAGAATGACAATAGAAAACATGCTCAGAAAGACTCTTGCACCGGAGTGACAGCATTTCCCACTTCACAGACAGCTGCCACGGAAATCAAACAGAAAGAGGACTCGGGTGTTAGGACTTTACTCTACACACTGAACAGGAAGCTGGATGGTGCGCGTGTGTGTGTGCGTGCGTGTTGTTGCAGCAGCTCCCCCAAGATAGGGTCTCTCAGTTTCCTTGTGTTGCATAATTCACTTGACTTCGGGCCGGGGAACCTTGTTGGTGCTAAAAACACTCCAGAGAGACTGCACAGAGCAGAATAATAATGAGCTGCATACAGGACACTAAAGGCTACGATAACCTAGAAGACTTTAAAGGAAAAACAGCCGAGTTACCAAACATAACCACTTACAGCACATAATATATATACACTGGGGGCTTTGACATAATGTTATACACTCGCCATAACGCAACTCTCAAGGGTCTCGCAAAGAAAATCAATAAAGAATACGATGTGGAGCAGTTTTTAATAACGTGAGGCCGAGGCTTTCAAAATCAATATTTGTGGAGTGCAACAGTGAAGAAAATATACTCGCAGCTTCACAAAAAATACCTATCATGAAAAGTTGGATTCAGTATACATGAGTGTTAGGCCGAAAACGATCCTCCAATAACTCAATTTCAACAAAATCAACATGGCAGCTGTTGTTCTGAGAGACGCATTTGAAGTAACATTTGCAGTGACCTTTCCAACTACAGGAAAAATAGGCTTTAAAAGATTTAACCAAACCTCCTGATAATATAGTCACAGCCGCACAAACACACGCACATCTCGTTAGATCCTTCATACGTCCTTATTCCAAAGCGTCCTGCTATCCTTAAACCACAAGGAAGAATTAAGGTGACTCTCCTCGGCACATTGGGGATTTAAGGCATTAATACAGACATGATACTTGTGGAATAAAGCTCAGAAGGACTCCCACTAAGCTTTGATTAAACCCAGACAGGACAGGAAAAGAATGAGACATTATTCAATTTCAAAACACCCAAAGCGACCGCAGGATTAAAACATGAGGAGGCAAGAGTGACGGGAGGAGCATCAAGTGTGGAGAAGCACCCGTCAACCCAGCGTCAGGTTAGACAGCCTTGTTCTCGCCTGCCCAAACAAACCAGAGCGTCACTTGACTTGTTCCAAGCATGTTTAATGTGACTAAATCCATTTAATGCTGTGTCAACCCAAAATCACCTTTGTAAATAAAGAAGAAAGACTGTCTCTGGCAGTAAATGTGCATAAAGTTCCACAAAAATTAAAAACAAAGTGTGGGAAAAAAAAAGAAAAGAGTAAGAGCAGGAAGCAGACAAAGTGTGTGCAGAGCTGTCACTGTGCTTTTGACAATAATCCAACTAATCACACTGTTGGGGGGGGGGGTTTAGCTCATGCAGTTCTCTTCCGAGCAAAGTGGAGAGAGTCAAAAAGGTCACGCACTCGCACAAAATCACCGCCGCTATTATTCATACGACTAAATAAAACTGCATTTTAACATCACGTTGCCTGAGTAATTTTGCCAAACTTCATATGCACAAAAGAGAGATGGCTATGAAGTACTTTTTGAAGGGAAAATGTTTATTTTATTTAAGACCAAATTCTGATTATCTCATGATAACTGAGCTTTTTGAGCCATGAATTCTAAAGGACCTTGAGGAATACACAATGGGTTTAAATAACTTAAATCTTCAATGATAACCTGTTTAATTGATTTCTTATTTCAAAGCCCGTTCCATGAAAACCCATTAGCGGGCCTTCATCATCTTATCTATCCTCAGTCTGCGACTGGTGAGACTGATGAGTGTGCGAGCATGAATTATGCAGCGTATATATATAGGTGGGAAATCTGCTTCGTTAAATCGTCGTCTGATTACACTGAGGCTCAGCTAAGAGCCCATATTGACTTTAACTATAAATCACTGAATGTGTATAAGCTACATAGATCCTGGAGAATGCATGATGCAATAACTGTGAGTGTTTCTCCTTTAAACTGGAAATGCTGGACCACCAGGTTATAAACACATCTCAGCTATTTCCTTAGTTTTGAGTCTTCAACGTGGTTGATGTCATTATAAAAATGAAAAGAAGAAACCGGTATACTCTTTATAACTGAAATCTTGCTTTTTTCGTTTCTTATTCTCTTCCGTTTGTCTGCTCTTGGTACTTTGTGTGTGTGTGTAACTGTAAACAGGGCATTGCTGTAAAAGGTCATGTACTGTATGCAAATTCAACCTTTCCTGCAGACATGATGTTAAATAAATCCAGGACCTATAGCCACTGAAAGCATAGCATTCAGGCGATGCAAAGATTATGCAAATTAGTTCCACTGTAAACTTTTTTACAGCAAACTTTTAGTGTTATTCAGAGGAAACTAGGACAAGGATCTTTTTGATTTGCAGTGGTTAAGGCACGAAGAGCTGAAACAATTAGTACAGTGATTGATTAATTGATCTGCATTAAAGATAATCTGCAATTTGGATAATTAACTAGTCGGTTTAGTCATTTTTAAAGCAAAATAATACCAAATAATAATTGGTAGGTAAATCAATAGTGAAAATAACTGTTGGTCGCAGCTCTATTAGCAACACAAACTAAAAAACTGAGAAAATGTGTATCTCGGAGAAAAACTGATAATGGGCGGATAAAACCTAAGCCATCTGCTTTTCCCGTCCACTGGGGGTGGTGGGAAAATATGCTTTCTGTGATTTGGGTAAAATCTATTTTTAAATTAGTTTCTAGAAAGACTATACGGTAGTTAAAGAAGCATCTTTAACTCTGCATCATAACACCAATCCAAATGCTCCATCAGCCGCCAATTATCAACATCTTTTTCTTTCTTTTGTTAAATCACATTAAAAGCTGAGGCATCCGCTGTAATTTGCTCCACACTAACCCCAACATTAATCCCTCTCATTCCTAATGTATTGCTGACACTCCCTCTATCATTATCCTGTATATTCCCACCATTCCCTCCCGTTGCTTCTGCTCTTTCCCCTCTTCGCTGGTGTGTCCCTGACTCACCGGTTACCGAGCCTTAACGAGCCATTGAGAGATAATTGCTCCTCGAGGGTCAGTGCTAACTGACACCGCTGACTCCTGCATGTCATTCAGTCGAGCCCCTGTCAGCTTTATAGGAACTGCAGGCTGTATTCGCTGCCAGAGCTCCCAACCAGTCGAAGTTGAGTCCACTAAATACAATGCAAAGTGCACATTCTGACATTTTCCTCTCCGCAATAAAACACACTTGAAATATGTATTCAAGAACTAAAAGAAGCTTGTTTTTCTTTCTTTGATATTGAGAACACAGCTGTGCAGCAGAAGCAAGCTTTGATATTTACACCACTAAAAGAAACAATCCTAGACCGAAGGATGCAGCCTTACTGGATTCAACTCAGTCTGTCCCACAGCTACACCATTTTTAAACTGATGCAGACTGTACAGCACGCACATCCTTGGTGCCAAGGGCAAATGTGTGTGTGTGCGTGTATCCTGAGATACAGAAAGGTCTGCACCGCTTATACATGATGTGATCCAAAGGGAAGGCTTGTACTCCAGGCACATGCTGTGTCCTCTTCCCTCCTGCCAGTGGCTGTGACCTCAACAGATGACAACGGACGGCCACGAGGGGCGATGGGGAAGTGCGGCGCGTGTCGGTTTTCTGTTGGCTAAAGAACTTAAGACCGGCTTCATGCATCTCCATAAATAGATCTTATAATGGTAGTGAGGTAGAGTGAAGATTTAGCTATTCAGCCTGTTTCTTTACTTGTGAAGAAGGGTGTCTCTTTACGAGTGTAAATTAATATATTAACGGATCATCGACATATGTGGCCGTTACGTAAAATGATCCCTGAGAGATGTATACAGGCTTGCAGGACCCTCACAAAAAGAGACAATGCTTGCATAATGTTTGGCACCTATACTGCACGGGAGTAAGCTGCGACACTGAAGGAAGAAAAGTTTAATCCCAGGCTTCATCAGCGTTGCATTTCAGAAGTTATTTTCCCGTTCAAGCCTAAAATAAAGACCGCTGTGTGCGTGACAGACGCTCGTCTCCTCACCTCCTCTTCGCTTCCTGAATATATTTTCTCGGCAATTTCACAAAGTACCAAAGCAATAACAATATGTTCAGTTGGGACTTTAATATCCATTTGGTCACATGATGTGCTGTATTGGATGTGTTACTCGGTACGACCTATAGTAAAAATACAATACCCAAGACATCATCATCCAATCATATGCTTCCATCTAATGCTTGACCACGTGAACTTTCAACAGAAACTCAAAAGTCCCTGATGGCAGTTAAAATCTATCATATGACAAAATCTCTAATTTTTCTATGAAACAACCTAATAAGACACAATTACAGTCAGAATTTCCCACAGATTCACTATATATTTTCATTAGATGTGGTTATTTAACTAAGGTTAAGGTTAACTAAGGTCCTCTCATCCATAGACAGGACACAAATAATTCATCTCTTTTTTTTCCCCCCCAACTTTGATCACACCTAATTTGCGTGGATGAGCCAAGCAACTGCAACGTTGCCTCATTTGCATTCCGACAGGCAGCTTTGACGCATCGCCACATGCTGGCATACAGACGCTGTCCTCTCTCCAAATGTCCCGCTGAGTAGCTGCTGGACATCAGCAGTCACCCTGTACTGTTTTGTGAGTGCTATTCCTCCGGAGGCTCTGAAGACTGTCATCAGGCGCTTGAAACACATCTGGATTCTGATCCGACAACATCAGTCGGTCTTCTCTGACGAAAACAACAATAAGAGAAGAAAAGCACAACGCAGAGGCTCCTCCTGATAATGTGACACCCACAATGTCTTTCAGGATCACGTGTTGATGGTTTGTTTGTCAGCTTCTGTCATCGTAAAGTCACCACGGTAATGATGAAGAATATTGGTGGTGTTGAGGGAAATAATAACAATTTCCATCCATCAATGTTTGCACAAAACCAAGATCACAAGTTTTAGTCCAACAGCCATCAGGCAGCCAACATCTGTATGATTATTATAGCACTAATCCAAAAGAGAAAACTTTGAAATCCCAAGGACTTACTCCTGACACTCAATATTCAATAATTTATGTAGAACATAGAGAGTGAAGATACCAAGCAACATCTTCCTGGATGTGGAATGAATCAGCCACATTTAATTAAAGCTGGCACGGGCTGCCGATCATTCACAACGCACGAATCCACGATAAGGCAACAACAAAAAATGAAACAGCAACAGCATGCTAGCATTTATGGCAGCAAGAAGCTCACAGGCGATGCAGCTGCAGGGAGGGAGCAGTCAAGACAACACTTGACACATCGGGGGAGACAGCAGAGCTGCAGGCTGCAGCAGCCCGTCACCAATGGTGTGAGGAGGTGTTTGTTGCTCTGACCCTTCACTCAGCACTCCTAACCTCCTGTACTTCACACTGTCGTGACTGGGGTGCAACTTTTCACACCAACACTTTCTGAATCATTTGGAAAATAACTTGTTTTATTACATGTAGAGAGGATTTGTTGGCACACTGAACTGCCTCATTGTTTTGTGTGTTTCGGGAGATAATGACAGTAACAACCAAACTAATAAATGACTCAATTCTTTAAATGTATTCAGTACCGAGTCTATAACTCAGTATTTATCTATTGATGTAGGATTAAGTACAAATTGCCAGATTATTTGGATTTATTGTATTCAATTTCAGTGCTGCAACAAAGGATCATTTTAATTATCAACTGATTTGTGATTTATTTATTGTATTCTCTATGAAATGTGAAAAAATGTCTTGTTTTGTCAAACCAAAAGTCCAAACCCCAATAATATTAAATTATATATATATATATATATATATATATATATATATATATATATATATAAATAAATGAATAAAACACTCACATCTGAGAAGCTGGAAGCTGAAAATATTAGCCATTTTTAGGTTGATTAAACTGAACGATTGATCAAACATAAAAACTTTTGTTTTTGTGGATCGACATACTCGATTATTCATCCAATTTCCGGAATCAGTTCATATTGGCTCGTTTGAATGTATGCTACAGCTACCCTAGTTATTTGTGGAACAGGACAGTTGGCAGTGGGGCGAGCCAGAAGGAAGTAAAGCAATTACAACTGAGACTGAACTACACAATAGTCGAACAGCGCGTAATTGAACAGCTTTCTGCACCTCAGTACATCTCAGTACAGCTACAATTGGCAACAAGACAAACAAAAGCTCTCCGGTAACGGACACACAACAGTCCATCACTACAGCCAGAGGCACACATTGTCCTTCTTCCTTTGCTACGTCGCCCAGATATCTTTACAACATTGTATCCGAATCCAAACATTGCACAACGCACACGTTGCCCGACTCACTTTCGTGCTTGGAAGTTCCCCATGTGTGCCGCGGAACTCCGGGGCTCTTGATAATCGCTCTGCCGGCGGATTTCAGTGCATCCATCCCGAGGTGTGTCTGATCTCCGGCGGCAGGTGGATTCCCCAGTGTCCCAGGGAGGTAGATACAGCAGGCTGGGCTCGACCGAGAGGATGCGCCAAAAGAGAGGAAACAGGCACACACACACAGAGAGAGAGAGAGAGAGAGAGAGGACTGATTTAAGTTCCCACCCTCTGAATCGCTCTCGGTTTCTTCCCCTCTCACAGAGACTGGCAACCAGCTGAGGGCACACGCACCTACTGCACCGTCTCTAAAGTTAAGGGCGTGTCCCAGTCAGCAGAAACAATACGCTGGTATTGTTTTAATTCATGACAGAACTCAATATATAGGATTAATTCATGATCCCATTATTCGCTTTTTTTCAGGCTTAGTCACATATATGTTAATTGCTAAAAACAATGTTTAAATAACACAATATATTTTGGTACAAATGATAAACTAACAACTAGGCTTCTTTTTAGGGAAATGCTTGAATATTTCTTTGTATGTTGGCGCCCTCTTTTGATTACAACCAGTTATTACAGCCATCTTTAGCATGGTACTATTTGGGGATATCAGTAGCACTACTACTAGCTGTAGGTTATTGTTTTAACAAAATAAACTATAAATTGATTCTTGAAAAATCAGTTTTAAAAATAAATAATTATGGCCATCCTGGTAAGACAATGGTTCCAAAAACTGATGATCAGAACACCTACAAAGGGTCGCCAGATGAATCTGATGAGTCTCAAGATGGTTCCCAGTAGAGGAAAGCAGAAAAAATAACTAAATTTCAGCCGCACAAAGTTATATTCATCTTTTTAGATTTTCCGAGAATCTTTGTTTTGTTTTTTCTTGAGAATTATTGGATAATTTTACTTCAGAAAAATATTAAAATAGCACAAAGTAAATCTAGAGTTACGGCCAGTCAAGTTGCAGTTTGCATATTCATCATGTTATCCTACTAGACATTTGTGTGAAATAGTCAAGATTTGCCGGATGGACGGACAGACAAGCCGTAAACATGATGCCTCTGGCCAGGGCTGTCGGCACAGAGGTGTACAGATTGTTGAACCAGACTTGGAGTCGGTTAAACAGGTTCACAAGAAGATATTTTAGAGGTCACAGATTATGAACCATTGAGTAAAATGATTAACATAATCTGCAACTTCCCCAGTTCAATTTCCTTTGTATGACCTTTGCATTACTCCAAAGTTCCCTGTCTGTACCTTTACTGTAAAACTCTACCGTTAAGGCAAAATGCGCCAAAAAACAATTGTGCCATATTAGGAAACGGGGAACTCTTCACTTGAACTTCCACGGAATAAAAATCAATTTGTGACACAAAATATGCATTGTGTTTTTGTCCTTCATGGTGAAATCTTTATTTCATTTCTCTCCACAACCCAGCACAGGTTATCATTTCATGTCCGAGTTAATCTCTCACAAGTATTTCACACGCAGGAAGCTAAGCAGAGCATGTATAGTCATGTATTTCTCATAAGTCATCTCGTGGGGGTTATTAGAGTTTAGCCTGAGGTGGCATGCTGCTGTTGTAATTTTTGGTGCTCTGTGATCATTTGAGAGGGTCTTTAGTTTATATTTAATGCTCTCACTACTGCATTTACACAGACTGCTGTGCGTGTGGACGTCTGTCTGTGTGTGTGTCTGTGTGTGTAATCCTGGATACGCAGCGAGTAGTAGAATCATGCAGCAACTTTTAAATTTAAGACTCTTTAGAAAAAGATTGCAGTCTAAAAGGAAATAGCCTCTTAAAGGCTAAAAGCTGCACTAAAATGATGCAAAAGTGACATTGCCTCCTGTCTGCTTCCCTGGATGACTGTTGATTTAAGATCAATAGTTATAATTAATGGTATTTAAAAGCCATCCAGTCAATAGAATCGCTGCCATTATGTCACAGAGCACTTTTTTACTCCAATAGAGAGCAACAGTTACAGGCTTCAACAGTTTTCAGATGTCATTTTCAACTGGTTCACAAAAGAGTAACAGTGCAGCATGCTTCGGCAATTTAAAGTTGTCCAATTTAGGTGTGACCAATGCATCTTAAGATGCTGGAGGTACTCTCTAAGGTAGAAAATAAAAATCACCCCCTACTGTCCTGCAACGTGGCCTGGGAAAGCATGTGATATTTACTTGCTGACACAACAGTTGAATAGATTCTTAATCCCCCATAAAACAAATCATGCTTGTGGGTGTCTCTTTATTTGTAAAGGAAGCGGGAGGAGGGAGGTGAGGTCACTAAAAGAAGTGTAGAAGTACAGCCAGACGAAGAGAGAGTCTCATGAAATAGATTTATGACAGATGGGGTGTAAGGTAGTCTCTTTCAGAAAGGACAACATAGAAAAAAAAAAAAAAAACATGCTCTCAGCCACTTCCGCTTTAGATGCAATGATGGATGCTATCCTGTCTGCTTTACAGTCTATTCCCCTCCAATGCTTATGTCATAGTCTCATGCTATTTGTCTCATACACACACGTTTTCATTTGCTCTCTCTCAACCCGCGTCTTCCTTAGAGGCTGGAGCTAGAAGGCAACTGGTGGGAGGGCCTGTCTTTGAAGCAGGAGGTGGCCTTGGCCAACGATTTTCAGGTCAATCCAGTGACGGGTCAGCTCATGGATTTCTATATTTCTGTAAAATCTCCAACCAAGTACAAAGCCTGCATTGGAGGACTTCACACACCGTCTATTTCAAAGACTGGGAAAACTGTCCCTTCATCCCCTCCTGGTTTCTCTCTTCCCTCCTGCTCCTCTCCTCCCTCTCGTCTTCCTTCCAGTTCTGAGGCACACAGGTAGTCTCGGGACTGGGACTGCGAGTGTCCCAGGGACTCCACTGACAAGCTTCGGCTAGACAGGATGCTACTTAGGCTGGACTGGCGGGCGCCTCTGGGATGGGTCTCAATTTCCACACGGACCTCAATATTGGTTCCTTCCCTGTGGGGACAGTAGAAAGACAAATAAATCAATACGAAGCTGCCAGGCAATCAAAATCAAAAACGGAAGTCTATGCAAAGAATGCCTCGATTGTGAAAATCTGCTGAAGTCACATGATAGATCAACAGCAGGATTATATGCTTAAACATAGGTATCATATTTAATAAAAGTTTTCAAAAAACAATTAAAGAACAAGACTAAGAGTCTACAGTCAAGCCAGCAGCTCTGTAAGGCTGTACTTAAGTTGTGCTTTACACTAACATACGTTAACAGGTATACCGTTTACCTAGTTCACCATCTTAGTTTTAGGGTGTTAGAATGCTAACATCTGCTAAATAGCACTAAACACAAAGTAGAGTAGAAACAGAGAAGAGGAGAGACAGAGGCAACATTTACCTCAAAGGAAGCGCTTGTGTGTCATCGCGCTTGCTGTCAGGCACAATAACCACCTGGCAGTCTGATTGGCTGTCCTGCTGGGTGTATCCGTGGTGTTGTGTGGCTTCATCCAATTCCTCATAGCTGTCTAGCTCCGGGGGCGTGGTGCTTGTACTGGGGAGGACGCCCACTTCCTGTACACTGACTCTGACTTCCTGGACGCTGGTGTCGCTGGGTGTTGCTTTATTCTGACCTGTCCAGTGGTCACTGACTACATGAGAGAATAGAAGATCTATAAGAGAAGTTGAAACTTCATCAGATCTGGTCGCGCTTTGGAGCAAAAAATGACAATGCACTTAGTACTGTTTTCAAGAGTCCTTAACTCAGGTTGATTACAAAGTTATAATAGGAATAGCTCTATAATTTAGGATATACACTTATTAACTTTTGTGTTTTGTTTATTATATGAAGCTAGCCAGGAGATGATTCCCTTAGTTTAGCATCAAGACTGGAAACGGCTAATCTGGCTCTCGCCAAAGCCTTCGTGGTTAACGTAGAAAAATAAGAGCGGTAGCCATTTTCTCATCCAACTCTTGGGAAGAAAGCGAATGAGCGTGTTTCCCAAATTGTCAAACTATTCCTTTAAATTCTGTACTCACAGCTGGCCAAGTCCTCCAGTTGGATTTTGTGTGTTTCAGGGGGCTCACTCTGCGGTCGACACCAACCGTTCCGACAGAGCGACATGGGGACGACCCCATAGACATAAGTCAGCATTAGCGGCACACCCACGCCTGCAGGAAATCAGAAAAGCATAAGAAAACAAGTCAGAATACATTTCTCATCATGATTGGTCTTGAGTTTGTGCCAAAGAAAGAGTACCCTTGCAATTTAGTACTGCACTTCAATAAAGTAGGAGGGGAGGGACTTGCGTGGTCAAAGTGGTCAAAACCAAAAGCAACAGAGGTAAGAAGAATGTCCAGGTTTTTAAGTCCCTGGTATAGATCAGGCTCCAAAGATACTGGATTCTAGACTTCCCATAATGCAACAGGACACTATCTTTTGGTAGACCCTCCATGCCCAATAAATCCTCCACATTCAGTATGGCAGTCTTTCTGCTTTTACGTTTTAGTCTCTTAGCCGAAACCAAGATGTAACTTGAGTAAATGACAGACTTGACTTCCACGGAAGACACATCTGATATAATAGTACTCCCTGTGACTGATAAACGCATTTATGTTAATGAATTTAACATTTTACGACATGTTAAATTGATGGACGGCCCCTTTAAGCAGTTTTATCATCATACTATTTCTGCAATACCCCAAATAAACACAAGAGGGATCCCCTCCTGCTTCTCTGTGCACAGCACACAATAACGTTTCTGGAACACGCTGATCTATAAAGCTTTTCTTGGCATCATAGCCTCCATATCGATGCAACTTGCATTGTTTCAAATGCTGCGAGCTATTGCTTATGCTCCAGGAAGTTATATCTTCTCTCAGGAACCTATTTCCTTGCACGCTTATGAATCCATTCTCTTTTAATTGGATGCAAGCCGATCACGCATTTTATGTTTTTATTTTAATCTACTGCTGCATCTAAATGTTTTTGTATATTGATTGCTGTTATTTAGCAGTCGCATTTCATGGCTTTGATCTTCTGTAATTTGTGAATCTTGATTATTCTCTTCATATTTTATTCAATTCATTGTAAGCCAGTGTTATACGTTTTAAAACCTGTATGTTTTGTGTTCTATGAGATGCTGTTATGTTGTCCGGGACACTCCTGGACAATTTAAGTTGTTAATATGTTTAAAACTTGAATTGCATATAGTATACTGTAAGTTGAATATGTATTTATCATAATGAGAAGCGGACGAGAGTGGCCCTGCATTGGACACTAGAAAGGTAAGAGTTAGAAGCAAAACAGCAACCGGTATATTGTAAGAAATGAGTGCATCTAAAAAGCCCTTTTCATATTTGGTTATTAGTTGTCTTCTTAATTTTGTGTTTGTCGCGATAGATCATCGGCCTTCATAATAAGAACATCACAAGTTAGATTTATCCCCACTCTCCTTCAAAACCTTCACAAAAGTACTTTCAACAGGTCACACAACTCGATGAGCAGCAGCCTCCCTCCGCTGTGTGATTATGCAACCTGTGATTGAGATAGGAATTTGGTAACACAAAGCGGTGCAGTCCAAACAAAGGGACATCATTAACACAGCGGGAACACCGGGGCACTATTGACTCAGCAACAGGGTGAAACCAGGGCAAGGGGATCAGCCTGCCAACCAAAAAGTCCACAGACAGAGGGGATGTGTGTGTGTGTGTGTGTGTCTGTTTGAGTTAAAAAGAGAGAAACAACAAGACAGGGAGCTTTGAGTAAAATATGAAAAACAAAACAACAATTGTAGTGCTGTGAGAGAGAAAATGAAATGAGACCAAGGGGGCGTAGAGACAGGGATACAAATAGAAGTAGAGATACACAGGTGGTGGGAGGTGAAGGTGAAAAGTAGAGTGCAGCTAAATTCGTTTGAGTGTGTCTGTGTGTGTGTGTGTGTGTGTGTGGCGCGCCAAGTGAGGGCCCATCAGTGTGCGGTTCAGTGATGGTCGTGACACGGCAGAGGGAAGCTGAGAAGCTGCTAAAGCCTTGAGGATTTCTGTCACAGCCATGAATGTTATCTCCAGCAGCACGTGGCCTGAGTCATCAAAACGCTACTTTGCACTGCACGAGTGTGTTAATGAAATCAAGTGGTATATGTTTGCATACAGAAACTTAGCGTGTGTGGGTATTTATATGGCTGTAAAGGTTTATGCTAGATCAAGTCTGGCTGCATGTTCATCTCATGATTATTTTTTAGTGTTTGTGCACGTACATTTGGGTATCTAGTGTGCCACATGCAGGCTAATTAGAATATACCGCCCCAATCTGAGTGTATGTACCTACAGCTTGCAAACTACCTTTGGAAAAAAGCGCCATGCTTTTTTTGCAAAAAAAAAAGGTGTTTTTTTGAAGGGTTTGAAGTATAAACCTGAAAATAAGCATAATATGCACCCAGTAATAGTTTTACATTTTAGGATATCTGTTCATTTGAAGAATGATACCATTTTGGTGTCTGTATGGTAATTGTGAAGCTCCTGCCAGCGGCTCTTTAGCTTAGCTTTATACAAAGACGAAAACATGAGGAACGGGAAGCCTGGCTCTGCTGAAAGGTAACTAAATCTAGCTAGTAGTGCCTCACTGCTCACTGTGTTATATGTTGTTTGAAAATAAGCATATTTCCTAAAATGTTGAACTAACTCTTTAATATTATTTTTAAATGGTGTGTTGAGTGTGGAAAGATGTGGCGTTTCTCTCTCTCGTTGATCCTAGACTCCTCGCTCATTATTATGGAAGGGATTATCCGAGACACTCCACAGCTAGAAGCCAGTGTGCTGGTCAAACCCACATTAATCATCTCTTCTTTAATGGCTCTTTGATCCACATGAATACTGCCCTCCGATATTAGACATTTTTCATTTGAACTACAGCTTTATTATTCAAATAAAAAAGATGATTAACATATGCTGCCTCTTTGGTGTCTGACCTACACTGCTCTGTCTCAGGACATGGTGGTAATTTGATCTCCTTTCATCACTCTTCTCTGTGTGCAGTACAGAAGGTGGCCATGTTGTCGTTTTGTTCCTTACCCACAGTGATAGCCGCTATGACCGGCGACACAAACACTGACATCATCACCCCACTTGCCACAGTCAAGTAGTGCTTACTTCCTGAGATATTGTTTTTCTTGCAGCGACCATGGACCTAGAAGGCAATACATAGAACACAAATTAGATGATGGAAATTCAATTTGATTCTTGCTGTTCTCCTTCTCCGCCACCGCTTATTCATGTCACTTATTCATGTCCACTAAAACATGCGACCCAGCATGCACGAGGGGAAAAGGAAACCAGCCTCATTGACACGCCCAAGCTATCACAGAGCTCCAACACAAAGACAGACGCGATTAATGACTATTAAGTGCACGCTTGAGTTGCATGTGGGTGTGCCATTAATTTCCAATTCACTTGATTCCATGATTTCCATTGATAAGTTGATTCCATGCAAAATTGACATATTTAAATACTACTGTATCTGATGGAAGATTTTGGTTGATTCGGAATAATTAATGTCACTTGAAACATACTAGTCAGCCATATGGGAGCAGTTTGCACATTCTGGACTGTCTGCTGTCCTTGTTGACACGTGCACAAACTCAACCAGGATCTCAAAAAGTACGCACATGCATTCAAAAGGTATTTGACACAGGATTTACTGGTTGTTTTGTACCTTGCGGCCCATGTAGATTGGTATGCCCACAATGATGACTGGGATGGCGATGCCCGCTATAAGGGAGATGACCACCGGTGCTCCGAGCAACATGCCCACCTGCCACAGAACCTTGCGGGTTTGAGACCACGGCTTCTTCCCCCAGAATGTACATCCTGAAGGACTGAGGCACACAGGAAACACAAACAGGGGAGGTCAGATAGGAGTTCAAAATATAAACATAACGCACGCAGTTCTGCAAATAAATGATACAAATAAAAAAACATATAGCCATTTTACATTTATACATTTTTACCTGCTGAATATGTCAGCATTAAGCTCAAATGCCAAACTTCATTCTTAAAATATTCACAAATGGTGTGATGATCCTAACCCTTAATGCAGCCCTCGCAACTCTGACACAAACCTAACGATTTTGAATGATTCTTCTTTTTTAAAAGCAGGTGAAATGAATAAGTACTGACAATATTAAATGCCTGTCTCATTGCTGTCGTTACATCATTACCCAAACCGAATGGCCTCATCTGCATTTCTCATTCTAGCTTCGTCCTCTTCCAATCAATCACAGTAATTTGCAGCTACTATCACACACTCACTTATCTTCCACGCTGCTGTTTGATCACTTAATATGACATTGGGTATAATAAGTGTTGCCTTAAAGTGCTTCTTTAATGTAGTATCTGCCTTTGGTGTAATTCTAACTGCCAAGGAGAGCAGTACAACGCCGAATAACGCTGTTTGGTCTTAATCAAGTAGCAATTAAGTTATCGGAGCAGCAGTGACAATATGAGCAACACAAGTAGCACCTCGAGGCTGTTATTTTTGAAAGCATGCGTCTGTATCAGCAAATGTCACTTTGAGGTTCTAAAAGCCTGAGGGGGGGGGGGGGGGGGGGGGGATTATGGGAAGGTATTAAAGTCGCACTCTGTTGCTCTAAACTGGTCGATCTGTTGTGAGATGCTAAAAGCTTCTTTAGGGTGTTCACTATAATGTGAAGTGTGACAGGCAGCCAAGGATGAGGGGAGAGAAAAGAAGAAGGGTGTTGAGACACTATGCGGTCATGCTGACAAACACAAAAACTCTCTTTCTCATCTGAGACATTCATCAAAACATATGCATGTGACACCATGAAAAATGAGAGATGAAAAATCCATTCATATCTACACACTTCTTCAAATTTAGCCAATCAGCTTCTAGCTAGCCTCATAGCTTGAGTTACATATTCTGCCGCATGGAAATATGGAGCCAGATAGAGTTTATTAATTGATGACAAGTCAGCAGTGGCTCCCTTCCAGCACCGGAAAAATCAATGGAAGCTCAGCCGATGAATTTAAAGCAGCGCAGCCTTGAGACAATGACATAATGTACGTGCCTTGCTGACTGGCCCAGTTTTTGTATTGCTTAAAAACATGCAGATGGAATGTATGTTTTGTGAACACAAGTACACTCATTCTAGTGAAACTCTTCCGTATCTTACATATATGCTGAAGTTACTTGTGCTACAGAGCATTTTCTCTCCTTATGCTGCCGTGAGACTATAGGATCTAATTCTGCTGATCTTTGTGTCGTGTTTTTTGTGTGCATACTTCCTCTGTGTACAGTAGGTCACACACAACTAATGATTCGTTTTTATTATCAATATTTTGTTGATTATTTTTCGGATTTTAGTTTGTTTGAAAAAAATATTAAAATACTTAAAATACCGACCAACAGCCCCGAATCAAAATATATTAAATTTACAATGAGCCAGACGCAGCAAACCCTCACATTTAATGAGTATTCTGCATTTTTGTCATTATATTTGGTGTTGATTCATTCTTCGTCGACTAATCATGTGATTGTCTGACCTCGAGGTAAATAAGCTTACATTGTTTAGTTAGATGTGGGCTTTTGGTTTGGTGTGTTAACGTGTTCATGAGTACCTGAGGTAGTGCACGTCGGTAATCTCCTGCATACACAGCCAGCAGAACTGACAGGCACACACAGTGCAGTTCATACGGTTACAGCTGCCATCGTTGGTCTTCATGATGTAGGCACCGCAGCGAGGGCACGCTTTGATCTCCTCTGCATCTTCAGCAACAGAGTTAATATGTGAGGGGTGTCCACAATATACATTCATCCATGATAACATAGTACACTAAAAATAAATCCTCTGGTTCCTGGCACAAAAGGCAAAAAAAACAGCAGTTGCTAGTCTCACCTCCTCCAGGTTCTTCATTGAAGACGTACAGCGTGGAGGCGTCGTTGCCCCCTGAGGTGTGGCGGGCTCGCTGTCGCCGGGCCTGATCACACGTCTGGTTGGGGTGCCACAGCTGCCGACAGTGGTAGCAGAACTCTGTGTCACATCCCTCACGGCCACAGCTCAGCTTGGGACACTCTGCACAGCCGTGAGCTATCACTGCATAGCTGAGGAGAGAGGAAAAACTGTCAATAAAAACATGATAGAGGGGACAATAGTTAATATGTCCCTAAAGGAAAATTCTTTGTTTTTCGGGGATTCTTAATAAAAGGAGATCTCAGCATCAGGCATCTTGGGAGGATTAAATACAGGTGCTCTTCCTACTCACTGTTCCACCCTGTTGCCCTGACATCTTCAGCTGAGACTCGCAGTGGCTGCCGTTTGATTTAAACATCACAGCTTTGGTTGGCTGACTGGAATATCTGTGAAAAGCTGAGTTGTTCATTGTTGCCTTTGCTCACAAACAGTACAATTGTTGTCTGTGTGCCTCAGTAAATCACAATTCAAGTGTCTGAGGGACTGCTTTTCACAGTTCAACTCCTGAACCAGAAATCATTTCATCCTTAGATCTCTAGAAGCCATTATGACGATAACAAGGAGCTTGACGCCCGTGGACCTAATCTCACTCCTTAGAAAAGGACATTAACATAAATGTTAATATTCAAAAGATCATGCGATTAATGATCAAATACAAGTGAAAGCAGCCGTGAGTGAAGTATTTGAAAAGCTCCTCCAGGCTTTTTCCTTTTGCAGCTCCAGCCTTATGTGGCTTTCAGGTTCGTCAGAACGGTAGATGAATCAGACAGGCTGAGGGCTACACACACACACATAAGAGGATAATTACACTGCTGCCTGGATACCACTTCGGTGTCGGACTAGATTTAAACAGTTTGTGTCTGATTTTCAAGTGAAATCCTTATGGCTGAACAACAAAGCTAGCGTGGACCAGCTCATGCATAAAAACATTTCCAGGTATCCGTGAACATCTTTATCGAAGAACGCAGCATATTAATGCCTTACGTTTATAAAACACCATATACGCTTCGTCATGCAAAGATGTTTAATGAGCTTCTAACAAAACATACAGCAACAGCAGTCAACATCAGTTTATAATTTAAGATTTATATCAATCAAATTTGGAGCACTTTTATTTCTTGCCCTTGTAGATAGATCTAAATTTTCCCCATTTCATTTCACTTCAAAAGTTGAACTACTGGACACAAGATGTCTCCTAAGTCCATGTTCAGTGGATGTGTGGTGAAGGCTTCAAGCTTCCATATCACAGGCGTGTAAGTTACATATTGGACCATGATTCGAGACCATTTGTGACGTCACATAATCCTCGTTTGTATCGTGGTTGCACAAGGTTGCACATGCATGCGCACGAGCACTTGGTCCCACAACACATAGATCTGCAGTTTCACACAGAACTTTGACTGAACTACTTGAACTATTCTGACTGTACTGTACTGTACTGTACTGTGCCTGTGCCTGTCAGCACAGGCACAGAAAGAATTTGCACTTGAAATACTTGTACTGCGGCTTCTGTCTGTGTGCGCTGAAACATCTAGTAGCATCACATATGCAGCAAAAACAATGACAAAGAAAGAACCACTTTTTGCCACACTTTCTGAGAGCCGACATAATCTCCAGCTAAGCTTCTGTCACTAAGATCTCGAGGAATGTGTGTATGTTGGGAGCATGGGAATACACAAACCATAACTGTGACCAGATTACATAATGGGTCACATCTTCAAAGGCTACTCTATGTGGGAAGTATTTGTTGATTCAAATATAAACCTCCACATGGAAACCTTTTTTTAACATGTGGAACTCATAATTCTGCTGATCTGTAAGAGAGGCTCTAGAAATCTGATCCTGTTTCTTTGAGTTATATTTAATTCACCACAGCATCAGACAGGATTGGCGTATTGATTTTTGCTCCACTCATTCATCATGACCAGGCTGTGAACACTGACAGTTGGGGAGACACACAGTCTAGCGCCGAGTCCTGAACCCTGGTGCATACATGCTTTTGACCACAAATATTCACTGAACATATTCACACACACACACATATTATGATTTCCCATCAGCAGCCCTATCCTGTTACCCCTCCTTGAACATTAAGGTGATCCAGCAATGTATCAGTGTCTGTACATTTTGTTAACAACAGCATAGAAGATGAGTTAACTCAGAACATGTCTTGTGGTTGCATTGCATTGAGGTCTATTGTGGGAATGGAAAAAAAACACATCCAATATATATTTCTTAAGTGTATTTCTCCCTGAATCATTTATGATGAAGTCTTCGATCGATTCTGCGATGAAATTACATTGTAGCTGTGCTTTAAACATCTCTATGTAACATGATGTAATCCGCATAACAGCCAGTTCTCCTCAGGGAGCAAGAAAAAGTCAAAGGGACCCAGACACGCCAGGCACATTGGAAGTTAACTAAAGGCGAGTTCTTCCTTAATCTCACAATGCAACATGCATTCGGTGTTACTATATGTAGCCCCACACTTATTGATTATTGTAGATACAAAATGGAGAGAGGCTTGCTTCATCATTCACGACCAGTCCGTTTTGTTTTAGGATCAGCAAAAATATTTTGGTTGCATCAAAACTTTTTCCCAGCCTTGGGATGCATATCCAGCTCAAACCGAGCTTCCAGTTGCTGTCAGTTCATCTTTTCAAAGCCCCGTCAATCATTCTGACACTGAAAAGCTGCTCCAAGTCTTGTGTTTTACAACATAAAGCCGGTGGTGGGATGACAGGGTTTTGACAAGACCTGCCATCTTGTAACATTGAAATAGGCCTCTCTTTTTTTGTCTCATGGTAATTACAGTTAAGGGAATTGCTACTGTGTGACTAAAATGTCACTAAAAAAGTACATTTTTCTTAAAGTTTTGACGATTTAGAGAAGCCATTGTTTTCATCATTCAACCTTTATTAAATTATCTTCTCTCAATGTTGTTAGGTAACTATCTTTATACCAAAAAAGGGTCTTTGTAATTATTTGTGATTGTGAAGGGTAAAAGGTGTTAATATGCAACCAACTGTGTTGTTCTGATTCTCACCTGCAGTCAGGCGCAGGGCACCAGCGTGTATCTGGATCAGCAGCCAGGAAACGCCTCAACTGGTACTCCTCAAAGCGCTCCAGCAGCGCCTGGTCATCCAGGATGTCCCGAACGTCCAGTGGCGCCAGTGTCTCAGGGCACTGCGGGCACGCGATGCACACCCGGCTCTCTGATATCTCTATGCGCAGGTACTGGCGGAGGCAGTCAGAGCATGTTCGGTGGGAACAGGAGGTGAGTCGTGGGAAGTGGCAACGTGGTTGACTGAGCAGGCACAGTGGGCACTCCTCCAGGTGTTCATCCAATAGCTGCTCCTGGCTGGAGGAGGAGACAGACAGGACGCCAGTGGAGCCGCTGCTGGCCCCGCCCACGCACTCAGCTGTGGTGGCACCGTCCTCGCCGGCCTCCGCCGCTGCCGCCGCTGCTGGCGGACCTCCTCCTTCTCCTCTTTCTCCTCCAGCCTCTTCTGCTGTGACGCTGAGGTCCTGTTAACCATTACAGAGCTGCTGACTTACCAAAGCCAATCACGTTAATTAAAAATATTCTGATACACAGGTTGACTTGTGAGGGTACTCTGCCGCTGTTCACAAAAATGGTTAATATTAAGAAATTCAATAAAAGCAAATGGAATATCCTCAAATTTCTAGTGAAAATCATTATTACTGAGTGTGTAGGTGGATACTTGGTGTACTTAGTTTCTAGGCAACATCATTTCTCTAAATTACCAATTAATTGAATAAACACTCTAATGGATTTGGGCTATAACAGTATGAGAAAGGGAGGAAGCAAGCAGAAGCTAAAGTTAATGATCTACAGCCTCGCCAGCTTCCTTTTTGACATTTTGATTCTGGCAACAAATAAAAAATAGACATAAAGAGTAATAAAACAAATATAAAAATACCTGACACATTAGTACATTTTCCTCCAAATGCAAATTTCTGTCCGGGTGTTTGCAAAGACAGCAATACAGATACAACTCCAAGTAGACTTTTTAACAGAATTGAATATAATAAAACCAAGATCAAACATTTTAGGGAAACTAAAAAAAACTGCTTAACTAAAACTCACCAAGTAGCTAAAACAAAACTTGGAGGAATAATATGATAAATATGGGATTACATGCTCAGTCTCACCTGCTCTGGATGCTCGCTCGGGGTCAGGGTGATGGCCACGTCCTCTCTGGGCCAGGCTTCCACTGGCCTCTCGGGCTTTGGCTCCGATTTGGGCTTCCTGCTGAAGAAGTTCAGGAAGCTCAGCGGCCCCGTCTGCTGCTTGGGCCTCTTCATGGTCTATGACTAGAGCGGTAGCAGCAGCTGAGGAGGGCAGGCCAACGACCATGAGCAGGATGCAAAAGTGTGTGGGTGTGTGTGTTTGTGTGAGAGAGTGCGAGTTTTGTGTGTGTGTGTGTGTGTGTGTGTGTGTGTGTGTGCGTGGGTGGGTGTGCAGCGGGAGCTCTCACAGCTCAAAGTCTTGGAGCTGGGCGGCTGCTCTGCTATGCGAGGGAGGAAGAGCGGGAGAGATGGAGAGGCAGACGACAGGGAGGAGGTAATCCCTGCCCGAGGGGAACATCACTAATTTGGAACCTTTCCGAGGCCTGGTCATGTGATTTACTTTGTCTCTCTTCGGGCTCCTTTCCCTCCTCCTCTTCTTCCTCCACCTCCACTGCAGTTCCCTCAGTCCGAGCTAGTCCTGAACTGGCCGACTGTCCTTCATCGTTTAGGCCTCCTCTTCACCGCGAGCACTCCCTTACCCTGGAAAGAAAACATCACAAAATTACACAAATGATGGGATGTGAATTCTGCCATTTGGTCAGGAAATATTTTGTAATACAAAAAAAGTCCCTACAGGAAAAATGGAGAAAGATTTACACAGAATTATATTTATTTTCCTGACTTTACACAAACCCTTGATATTTTCTTGTGAATTCATGGGGAGTTTTTCTTCTTGAGAGCTCCAAAAAACTATTCAAATACAGCAATAAACAGCAAGGAAATGAACTCTTTGGTTTTACTGGTCACATAAATAAAAGATATATCATGTTATAAATAGTGAACCCAGTCTCTCTCATTTAATAAAAAACCGAAGCAGACACATTAACAGGAACTACATTTTAAAATCTGACATCACAAAAACAGCAATTTCAAACACAAGCAATGCCATTTAACTCCGAAATCCCGATCTAAAATCCCTTGAGAGCCGTTTATAATGAAAAACATTCGAACAGATAAGACACTAAGGGGTTTGGGTCTCTGCGACCCGGCCATGGCCGACATACCCTCTGAGACATGAGCAATAAGGTCACAGCCGTGAGACACAAAGAGCAGATGGACGAGAGAGAGTTGTGACTGGTTTGACAGAAAGGATCGGGGGAGATGCAGGGTGACGCAGAGGAGAGGCAGTGATAGACAGTACAGACAACTCATTCTGTCTCCATTAGGCAGAGGCGAGCTTTCATAATCAGGCCCAGAGAGCAAAGAGAGCATGAGGTGATTCATGCAACCCCAGACCAATTAAAATAGCTGTCTCCATATTGACGCTACTTCAAATCGGACCATGGAACACGGCATGAAATAGGATGTGGTGATAGATTGGCATCTATTTAAAGATCCGTTTCACATTCTCTAAAGTAAAATCTTTTAAAGTTTTTTTTTTTTTTTTCTTTACATCAAATGAATTGGAATGGCTCGGGTCAGGGTATGCATGGCTAAAGGAGCTATATGCCTCATCATTCTTCTAACAGGGATGCACAAATAATCTGGATTTATGTAACACTGCAGTGCTTAACCTGCCTTCTTGCATAGAGACAGAGTTGCAGTAGTATTTATATTCTAGTCTTGTGGATATGTTCAAATCCCCATGAATAGCAGGCTCTTCTTGCAGCAGCACATCATTATATACAGTATGGTAATTTAAGAGTACAGAACAGACATTCTTGCCCTTTGAGAAAGTTGGCACCATAAACTGATGATTACTGTTGATATTTTAAATGCAAGATATTTTTCCACTTGTAGCGCATGCTGGAAATACTGTATCTCTGTATTTTGCTGATACAATTTGGCCAATACGCCACAACACGGAACATGCACGGAACATTGACAAACAGCTGTTGTTGTTAATTATCTGCTAAAAAAGCCGCACAACTTTAAGATCCTCTTTGAAAGGATGTTCTCTTTAAAATGTATGAACCAAATACTCAAATAAGTTAACAGATTTTTTTTTTTTTTTTTTTTAATTGTCAAGATGACAACCGAATGGGGAAGAGTGCCAGATAACATACTACATCTTTAGAGGTGAAACAAATCGCTAGTAAACATCTTTCAGTCCTGGTCCTCTTCCAGACAACTAAAGGAATATTAACTGGCTAGAGAAGAGGTGTTCGTTAACACATTCAAAGCTTTCCGTTTCACACATGGCAGACAACACGGAGGATACAATATCAAAGTCACAGCTACAGTATCCGTACAACTCCGACAAACGGTTTCCTGTGCTGACAAATTCAGCTCAGTGGTGTTTGTTCAAAGGTCTACTTTACTTTTTCCAACATTTAGAAGGATAGAACTGTTACAGACTCATTTCTCTCATGAAAAACCTTTGTGTGCAGGCTTTACATATTTCATGTTTCATTTTCACCAAACGTAACTTTTCTGCATCGGATTCCCAGCCACTGTGTTGTGCACCAGCCTGAATTTCCTCAACATCCATATTCCACAGGGACTAACTTTCTTATTACAAGAAAAGTTCCAAAGCACCGACCTCTGTGATGAACACATCCCTGTGCTGCTGTTTATTTATGGAGATAATTATGAAGACAACACAAGCACACACATAACACTTTCAAAAGAGCTCAATTTTGCATGCAATGCACACACTGTCTCTGCAGTGTATCTACACGTTCACATACACACGCTCAAACACACACACAGGCATACGGATACATGCAGGAGTAGACACATGCACACATAGAATTTAGTGTCAGAAATGTTTGTTTCGCACAAACTTCATGCTCTTACATAGCTGAGCAACGATAAAGCCACGGGCAGACAGTGACTTCGTACAGACTGTTCATATGAAATCAGATCGGACAGAACATTATATCAACGAGAAGTAAAATATCTTCGAAACTAAAGGATAACATTGCCATACACAGAAATACGAACAATGGGGGACTTTGTACTGAACGTTCACACATAAATGTAGGGAATCAATTCATTTTCAGATGAAACAATGACATTTCTACATGACATTCTACAAACATTGTATTTCACGGTTAAGTGTTGGCTAACTTTGCTGAGTGTTGGCACCAAAGGACCAAATATGAGCTTGCTCTGGTCCATACATGGCTGCCAGATTCTACAAGGATTTAGTGACTCAGACTTGGATCGATCTGGACATCCAACTAAGTGTGCCGAAGTAAGGCGAACGCTGGGCAAAGGACCTCTGGCTACCTGGGTAGAACTTTTTCTTTTAATTTTTTTTTTTATCCGAGCAAACATTCCAATTATCACAGAATATGTTCTTTCACTCCATTTGTCATTGAATCCTCGCATTGTTATGGATCATCATCATCATCTTGAATCAGATCATGCATCCATCAGAAACTGCAGAAACAAAGACCACTAACACACACACACACACACATCCGCACACACCAACACACAAGCACATTTGAATTATGTGGATACAGAGATGGAAATGACAGAAGAAGTCCGAAAACCTCCTGGTGTCAATTTCTATAATGAATAATGAAACATCTTCTTATATCTTACGAATAACAGGAAGATTTTTTTTTTTTTTTTATTATTATGTTGAACAAACTTTATGACCTCTCTCTGTATATGTGCAATGACAAGGGGGGGGGGGGAAGATTAAGGGGGAAATAAGAGTCCTGCTGTATTTAATGTCATCCCTCAGAAGTCTCAGGGGAACATAGTTAACAACACGAGTAAACAGCTTAATGACTTTTTTCTTGAATAAGTGTGTGTGTGTGTGTGTGTGTGTGTGTGTATACAGTATACCGAAAAAATGCTCCCGAGGCCAAAGACACACTTAAAGATTTGACCTACCCTCTTTACGCTATAGGACGCCGGCGCTCCGGAAACACGGCCTTAGCAAGAATTCAAATTCTTAAGGCGTCTCAGGGGATTACGGAGAATTAAAGGACAAATTCAAAATCTGTCCTTCGAACTTTCTTTCAGTGCCAGAGCACACAGTAATAAAATCTCTGAGAGTTTAGCAGCCACACCACTGGAGAAGGGTACGAATCAGTTATGTTGAATTCAATCCCATGGGAATTAAGATAAAGAAATAACCCACTCTAGTCCTGAAAAATCAATCCTCTTAGTACCTTTCTGTGCAGTTTTACTGTTGGGCTGTATACTGTACAACAGACTGTTTTATAAAATATACTTAGTCATATCATTTGTTTAATTTACATATAACCTTATGGACTTACTGAACACACACATCATGTCTCCACAGTGTGAGGACAGTGAGGAGAGGTGTGTCTCCAGGATGTGGATCTCTACTGTCTAACTCAAGAGGACTTCCAGAAGATGGCTGTTTGACCTTGTGACCTGCTGAAGCACTTTACAACAAGACCAACACTTATTCCGTGTACTACTAGCTACGCTATAGCTCACATTAACAAAAGCTTCGGCCACACGTCTCACTCTTTATTCACAGCAGCAAACCCTCATTTTTTATTTATTTCCAACAAGCAAAAAGAAACTGATCCCTTGGCCAAAAGCACCCGCGGACATCATTACATAATGTACAAAGGTGAAGTCTTGTTGACATGGTGAAACATGCTGATTCACACATATTCTAATCCGACAACAAACGCAGCACACACTCAAACACATTTCTAATGTAATGTAATAAAAGGTAAAAACTTCTAAAAAAGGGGCATTTTACCAATCTTACACATGAATAACTGCTGAACCCTGATGATGTCACCAGGGCTATCTCAGCTTGAGCTTGGAGAGTTTTTACAGAAAAAGCAATCTGGCTCAACATGTGTTACAAACCGGAGGCATGGAGTTCTAAAGACATGAGCATTTACCAGGCAGGGGAGATCAAATTAAATTATATTGGGAGCATTATGGGAAATGTAGGACATCTCTGGGTCTGCTTCTCCGATTTTTAACATTATTTGTATTATCGTTGTCTTTGGAGTCCCCAACTTTATGCAAGTGCAATACTAAATAGCTGGAGTAGCCCTTTAAATAACTTATGAAGGATATCGAAGGCACTGTTGAAAATGCAGCAGCTTGTACTGATTTTTTATTACAATCATTAATTCATCTACAGGTGATGACACGGTGAAATTACTCTTTTAAATGAGTGATGCCCTATCACTGTAACGTTTGACCTATATGGTTGGCTTTGTGACAAGAGAATGTAATATCCAAACATAATTAATGTAAGTTACATTTTAAATGGGAGGTCATGACTTTAACGTTCTCAAATTAATCATTTTCTGCAAAAAATCGGGACAAAATGCACTGTAATCCTGTGCATGTGAAAGTTATTCTCGGGTTGTTATAGCCTTTCTGATTTCATAAATGACTGTCTATGGGTTATAGAGTATATTGTGGCACTGTTCCTGTTGATGACAGATAAAATCACAATGACAGATGGGATTATTACACAACCAGCATCTGCCCTGAAGCATTTCTCCCCCTTTGAAAAGCCAAACAGGCACGAAACGGGCCACCTTTTTTTTTCATTTTGTCCTTTGAATGAACCATATCATCCCGACCATGTTATCTCCTCAGTTTTGAGTGTGTTTTTTCGAGGACACTTGTTAACAAGCTGTTGCTATGCAATCACTGATCAGACAGGATGTCTGATGTTGAGTTCTGCCTTAGCTGAGGGAAACCTGATGATACACCCTATTAAATATCTCTTCACTGGACACAAGCCCACGTCAGCAATGCGGGTTTCAGAGGCATGAGAGTGACCTCAGCCTACCCACACACACACTTCGCGGCATCCCTGACCAAAATGTTGTTTCTGCACCATGTGGCGTGCAACACTGAGCCTTAGTGACCTCTGGCAGCCTGCAGGTTACTTTATGTTGTTAAATAACCACAATATAAGGGATTGCAATTTTTACATGATATTAAACAGTAGTGTATATTGGTGTGGTGTGTCTGTAGTGTATTGTCACTAATCCATATGCTTTGACTCCACAGATTAAATAAGAGAAGTGTTATTCAACCAAATAAAACAATAATATAAGGACAGGCCATTTATTGGGAATGCAATTGTAAACTAAAGGAAGCCTCTTATAATAGCATACTGATCAAATGCAGCCTTGCATAACCTCCACGCGTATTTAGGAAAATCATAAACACATTTTCCTACTTCCATTTGAATCATTTAAAGAGGGGTCTGTCCAGGGCATCAGTATGCTATTGCAGGGAGTGGCATGTTTAATAGGCTACGTATTCGCATTCACCTCCACCTCCAGATATCCCGCATAAACACGAGCGATTAGCGAATGTTAAGTGGTCTAAACGCGCGTTCCAAAGTCTGCAGATAAAACACACAATATTTTCTATTACGTAAACGGTATCTTACCTCTCAGTGCGGCGCCTTCTCTTTGCAGCGTAGAATCAACAACTGGCTCCTCCCCTTGAGGACCAAACAGTAGCACAGAAACCTCCCCAGTCTCCTCTTCCTCACTGCTGCACACGAAACATAATCTGGCCGTCAAAAGCTGCAGAGAGGCTCGGTGCGATGGTTCCGGTCCGGAATACGGTGCATGGGAGAGCCGAGGAGACGATATTCACGGTGAGGAGAGCCTTTCTCCCCCCCCCCCCTCCTGGTGCAGCAGCAGTAGACTGATAGCTTTGCTGTGCGGCGGCCTGAGGGGAGGCACACTGCAGTGACATGAGCCAATGGGATGACGCAGAGTCCCAGGATCTCCTCTGCATAAATGCCCAGTCTCATTAAAAAACACACAGTGGTTCTCACATGTTTTCAGTGCTAAATACACACACATGTCATCTCTTTTTATATTTTGTCCCAGTCAACCAGATATGTTTTGCTGATCATTTCATATTAAAAGCACATCATATAGACCCAGTGTCCACGATAGTGAAAGTTTATATTCTGTAAATCTAATAAAATTAATTCCAGTAAATTAAAAGCCAACAATTGTTTAGCGATCTCCTGATGCACCTTCTGAGGCCATGGAAATAATATATATATATATATGTATGTATACATGATGCAACATTTGCATCTTTGCCCACATTTGACATGTTAAGAGACAATGTTGCTACAATTGAGGCATTTTTGCACTTCCTACAATTTTACAATGTACTGTGGAGTGGATGTTTTTTTTGTGTTTTGCCATATTGTGATGAGGTTACAATCTCAGAGTAGACTGCTGTCTACTGGTTTTTGGAAGTATGCCTACTGGGGTAGTCAACTTCCTTTCCAACTAGTGAAATGAGTGCATTGTATTTTTGTTGGACTGATACATATATCTATACGAACTACAACTCCAATGATTCAGTTAGGGGTAGCAACCGGAAATTGTTTTCGGAAACGGAAACACCCATCCCACAGAGTAGGGGATGGATACAACACAATGGAATCAAGACATATCCCGCCAGCAACAATAACACGTCCGGTGTGCGCTCCTAACCTTCAGGATAAAAGCAACGAATTGAAACCGTTTAAAAAAAAGGTTCTGAAATACTGTGATTTTGATATCAGTAGTAATGATTAAATGCAAAGGCACGACAGAATTGGGACACTACCCACATATCGTTTTATTAGTAGAGTAGAACATTGTCTGGATGAAAATGGAAAGCATTTTGAGTTCTCATTTAGCACAGTGACTACAAGGCCATACAACTCATTAATGCCAATATAAATAAAATAAATGCATAAAACAAATCATAAAATCACCTCATTATACAGTGTAACATTGGATTTACATGTTTTCTTTGCTTTTTACACATACACATTAAATTACCAAATCACATGAACGTAACGTCTGTTAAGTATTCATTCAATATGTTAAATGTTTTGTTTAATTTAACTTTTACGTTGTCGTTGGTGTAGATGTCGCTTTTATTCTGAAGGACGCAGGCCGGAAGTCCTCTTGTTGTTGCTGCTGCTGCTGGAGCACAGGCGCATCAGAAAATCAATTAAGTTATGAAAAATACCATTAATTGCCTTTCTTTGTCACCGCAGCTCATGAAGAAATGGCGGATCTCCAGACGTTGTACAATTGAGGGAAAACCTTCCGCACCTAATGGCGTGTATTCCGACGATAACGAGCATCTCAATCCACAGGAATATTTACGTTTTTTAGGTAAGTTAGCTTGATAGCTAACTAGTGAAGTTGACATTCGCTGCTCGGCTAATTTAGCAATAGGTTAACGTGTTAAGCCACGGCTACTATTGACTGAAGAAGGCACTTGTCAATCATGACTACGTGCTGATGAGGACGCGTTTTGTTCAGCCACTCGTTAGGTTGCAAACCGTCAGTTTCTCCCAAATAATGCTAACATTTCATGTTGTACAGGCACCACATCTGTTAGCTGCATGCTACATGAAGACATCTTTCAGTTTTAAATTGCTAGCTGATTCGCTTGATTGCTCTTCTGTCTGCGACTGCAGCACCAGAGCTAACGTGTTAGCCATTTTGGTAAAGTAGCCCGATAACTAGCCACTTAAAGGTGGATTCTGTGTTTGTTTGCAGTGTAAGTGCAGGAAATACACTCGTATAGCATCTGTTTCCTGTGATGTTAGTTTATCAACTGCACTGTGTGTAATGTCCTCCAACCGGCTTCATTGGGACACAATAGATATGCTGAAGAATGATGGCTAGATACACTGCAGTAAGACTCATGGCACTGAATTAGTGACAGTTTTATATTTGTTTTATTTTAAGCAGGGGGCTTAACTGACGTGAACGAGCTGGGTAATCCACATATGTTACTGTGAAATGACTAATGTTGTTTAATAGTCTGTATTTATTCCGTATGTACTCTGTATGTGCATTTGTTTTGATGACACCATCACTCTTCACTACATACTTCATCCAATTCAGTTTTTAACTATTAAGCTTTGCAGCTGAAATGTGTGTTATTGTATTTGTCGGTACATTTTGGAGCTGAAACGATTTTTAATTTATCAGGTTTTGCTCAATAGAAAATGCATATTAATTAACAATTCAAATTATTATTATTATTTTTAAGCAAAAATGACACAAATTCACGGGTCCAACTTGTCAAATGTGAACATTTGCTGGTTTTCTTATTCTTTTGTGATATTTGTGTGAGTTTAGGACTGTTGGAAAGATAAAACAGGCAATTTGAAAATGTCACCTTACGCATTAGGAAATGATGTTGGGCTTGAATTTAAATGAGCGGGTAAACTTACATTTTCTAGACCAATACAAATACACTATTCATCCACAAAAATAACAACAACTAATTGATTTTGTCTTTCATCTATAGATATACTGAAGAACACCTTTCAAACGGATGACAATGAGCTGATGGTTTTGGAAGTCTGCAAGAAGACGTTGCAAAAAAGAGAGCGGCTGTCTGGAAGATGCCAAGAAAAAAACAACAGAATCCACAGCCAGTCAAGTGTAGGTATTCAAAGATCCTTTTTTCACGTTGACAAGTTGATTGCATAGCAAAGAGCTTCAGAAATTGTCTTGACATCTTTTTATTTTATTTTAAACAACATACAGTAACTGTGGCTTCACATTTAGGTCTCCGATTAAATCCCTGTGAATGTTGGCCTGGTCGTTTACAGCGTGTGTCCTCTTTCTCTGCTCACATCTGGACACCAGGCGTTGCTGTTTGAGTACTTGAAATGTTTCACATTCTGCATACATTCACATCATTTTTTGGAAAATGTGCATACTGCAAGTTACGCCTGAAATTCATGAAGTTGGAAATGTACAGACGCGTTAAGAGATCAGATCCTCAGTTACTCATTGCTTATTATTGTTAGGTATGTTCTTAAAGAAAATAGCAAAAATAATGTTATTGTCATGCAGTAATAACACAAAGGGTTTGCTTTAGTAAGGCTTCCCTTGACCAGCACATACTAGTAAGGTAGTTTATATGTACGCCTATTTAATAGCCGTCTATTATCTAATTAGATTTGATGTGGTTTTGACAACCGTCCCACCTGATGTATTATCGCCATCATGTCAAACACCCAAAAACGGCCACTAGATGGCAGCATGATGCTGTTTCTGTAGGATTTGCTCAGCAGTGCTGATGAGCTCGATGCCCTTGAATTGGGCTGCTGATCAGTGCCAGCTGTGCGATATCTGTGTGGATTCCATCAGGCTTTGAGAGACCAGGTTAGGATTTTCAGGCATCATTAGCTGTAACTGCAGTAAAGGGGCTCCATCTGTCAACTGCCAGCATAAGATGCTGTTTGTACACTGTAGGGAAGTAAGCCTGTATATATTAAACAGATAACCTTGTAGTGTCACTGAGAGGATTGTTACCAGCAGACATGCAGACAAATTACTGATTACATGGCCGATTGCTTTTAAATACACCCCGTATTTGTATGCTTTACTCAACTTTAATTCTATAGCCATGTACAGTTGTGCCCCGAATAGTTTAACAACCGCATGGAGCCCGGTGTCCCAGGACCTGGTGACCAGTCAAACAGCAGGTAGTGGGAGGAGTGTGGCTGCAAATGCAAGCCCAGAACTCCCCCTGTCCCAAATTTCACCCATTCTCATCTGGTCACCCGATTAAAGTTTTCTTGCCCCGGGCGCACATTTAATGTCGAGCCCTAATCGGGCCGCCTACGATTGTATTTGACACTGGGCCGTGGAGTTTCTCTGAAATGTTGCTTTCTGCTTTATGTGCCTTTTTAAGCGCTTGTTGATTTAAAACTGCCCCCCTGAGTGAAATGCTGGTAGTCATCAAATGTTGTTGATTTGCTCTTTTCTGTGACCGTAGTGGATTCTGAAGATGGAGTAGCCGTTGAAGCTCCTGGAAACCTCACCTTAGACACGGACTTCCTTCTAGGACAAGACCTTGAGTTTGGTGATCCCGATCATGACCACAAGATTCTAGGCCTGGACAAATTCTCAGGTTTGTAAACCATTTTTTAAAGAAAACAATGAAGCATTAAATGTTATAATCCTCAAGATTTCAGTTCGTGGTCAACGTTACAGTGGAAACAGCAAAGTGCTTGAGCCGCTGCTTTGTCAGTAATATACAACTGGAGAGCAACCTGTATATTTCAGGTTACTCTCCAGTTGTATACTTACGCAATACCCCTAATCGGACATTGTTCATTACACAACGTGAACAATGGCAAATCATTTAGACTTCATGCACGGATGTATTTTCCCTCTAAATTCAAATTGATGTTGAAAGGAATCGTCCTGTTTCTCTTCAGAATGAAAGACCACCTCAGCGTGTAACTCAAGACCGTGTCAGGACATGCTGATATGTCATTTCAAAATGAAAGCCTCCTAAAATGTAGCATTAGTTCTGTTCCCTCTAGATTCAGATTAGAATTGAAAGAAAATGTCCTGTTTCCTACAGACCAGTTTCACTTCAGAGTAATTGCAGACCACCTTACAGTGTCACCGACAATATCCGGACATTCTGATGTGGAATAAAAAAAAAGAAAACCTCATGAGCCATATTCCCTCTAAATTAATATTAAAAGGAAACGTGCCATTTCCACAGCCCAATTTTACTCCGCAACGATAGCAGACCACCTCTGAGTGGAACTCGGACAGTATCGCTCATGACAGCTCTGATACAGTGAGGCAAAATGACCCGCTGCATAATTTCCTGGTAATCCCACCTGTGAAAGTAGGCAATTTTAATCTTAACAATGAAAACTCCTCTATAGTTACAGAATGTAAATACATTAAAAGAGTTGTTGCAGAACATTTTTTTTGAAAAGGTGTTACGTGCCGTTGATGTCAGCTCGTCTGTCTTTACACTGAGTCTGTTCGTAAGTAGGTCAATTCTATCTGTCAGCCACATTTTTCTCTCATAGTGTCTGAACTGTTTCCAGTTGCATGTTCGTGTTTCTATTAGTTCGTGTTTCTATTAGTTCGTGTTTCTATTAGTATATTTTCTAAAGGTCTTCTGTTTCGTCAAAGCCCACATTTTAACTTCCTGCCGTTTGTAAGAAAAACATGTAATGAATCGTCGTACCTCTAAAGGAAGTGGCGGCTTCATTTGTAAAGTACCCGCTCCACAAAGAGGACTCGGAGGTTTTTACAGCTAGTTTGTCAGCGTAGCTCCTTCTGTGCCACCGTCAGAGAAATGGAACGAGCAGCTCATTTTTCCCAGCATGCCTCTTTGTCAGAGAGAATGATCTGAAAAATGGAAAAGTAGAGAAAGGAGCTGAGACACCATTCCATTATTATACAAGGGTCATAAAAACAGGACCATTACCATCAAGGACACCATTATAAGAGGGCATTTATTCATCATCATCATCATCATCATCATCATCTGCTGCCTCTGCTCCCACTGCCATTTCCCCCTCATCATCATCATCATCTACATCTACCCTCGTCATCATCATCATCATCATCATCATCTACCCTCATCATCATCATCATCATCATCCACCCTCATCATCATTATCATCAGCCGCAGCAGCCTCACCATTATAGTCATCATCATTACCATTAGGCTCGGTAATCATCCACGAGGGGTTTCCATGGGGCAGATAAAAGGGCAGCAGACTCTCGCCTTCCTCACACTTTTGCCTCGGCGTCCGTGGAGGAGGGTTGTTCTTCTTCTTCTTCTTCTTCTGGCTCCTCGTTCACTTTCGGAAAGAAGACACTGAAGCCCGGAGAGTTCTGTCCTGAAGCTTTTCTTCCTATCCTCTGTGAAAAGTCTCCTTTTTTTCTTTTCTTTTTATTGCCTGAAAACCTCAGATTGCACGAAACAGCACAAACCCAGTTGACTTTAGCGCCGTGAGTATGAAATGTTCCTTTTTTCCGCTGTGGAGACAGATTCTGTCTGCACTGAAGTCCTCTTACTCACCGTGATGGAAACAGAGGGGCGTTCTCTTTACTCGCGTTTGAAGTCGTTCAGTGAGATTCGTTCAGAGATGCAGTGTGAGCTGGATGTTTGCCTTCAGGTGTCAGTCTGACCTGAACTCAGTAAAATAAAATGTGTCACTTATTTGTATACTAACAGTGTAAACGTAAAACATGTTGTAATCACATGTAAATGTAGTGAGTTCAACAATTATACACATTACAAACAAGATATTTTGGATTTGCTAACATTTGATCTCAACACCTGCAATAGTTATAGTCCTGTTCGATTTAGAGGAACAATACAAATACTCTCACTGTATAGTAATGGAGGCGTGTGTGATTGTCTCTGCTTCTGTGTGTCTCTGTATGTATTGTGCTGTACTTTCAAAAACATCTTGATCTCAATGACATTACCTGAATAAGCGCTGTATACAGTATAATACAAAATATGCCATTCTAGATGGATTCAGGACAGTTACTGTTGTAAACCGTGGTGGGAAATATTGCAGATTGAATAAATAGCAGTATAGATATGTGTTCTTGTTTGTTAAAGTCTGTAACGACATTTAGAGTGATTTTGGGGGAAAGTCTTTGTTCTGAAAACATGTGCAGTGTCTATAAACATGTTCCTCTGTTTGTCTTCCCTGTTCAGAAGTAGCTGCTGAGATCGGTTTCTCTGTGTATCCTCTGGGTGATGAGGAGAGCCCCGCCTACAGCCAGCTCAGCATGGAGAGTGAAACAGACAACTCGCACAGCACAAACGACACCGGGAGGGAAGACGAGGGCGGCGCCGCCCAGTCCGAGCCCACTTTCCCTCCTTACCTGTCCTGCAGGGGCTGCGGACAGCTCCGCGACGAACCTCTGGGGCCGGGCATAGACCTGGTCGGTCCGTACTGCCTTAGGTGCTGCAAAGCCTCCCGGGAGGCCAAAAGCACGGACTTCTGCTCCCCTTTCGGAAGCCTCGCCGGGATGCGCGCGGCTGCCCATTTGCAGCTGGACGGCGACGAGTTGGGGAACGGGATGGGTGACAAAGGGCTGACAGTTGAGGACAAATTGGCCAAACTGCACTCGTGCCACCTCTGTGGCTTCTCGTCGCGTTACGCCAACCACGTGAAGCGCCACATGAAGACGCACAACGGGGAGAAGCCCTTCAACTGCCCCTTGTGCACTTACGCCTCGGCCCAGCTGGTGAACCTGCAGAGACACCTGCGCATTCACACCGGGGAAAAACCGTACAAGTGTGACATCTGCTCGTTTGCCTGCAGCTCCCTCGGCAACCTCAAGAGGCATCAGCGCATGCACGTGCCCTCTGCGGGGCTGCGACAGGACGTCCCGCCGCGACCCACCGGTGGCCCAAACAGCCTGAAGAGGCACCTGACTGGGCAAAGACCCAATGAAGAAGTCTCTTGTACTTCAGCCAAGGGTATGTATCATGTCCTTCATTCATTATTTCATCATATTCATAACTATTTTTATGTTATCATTTGTCATTTAGTATCTAATAACTCAGTCGTCTTTTTTTTCAAGTTTCAGAAGTTGCAAGGCCGACTTCAAATCTGAGTTTGGGAGCCCAGAACAATGACTACCTGTCAGCCTTCGATGGCTTAAAGGGGGCATCACCACCCCCCATACCAGCCTCTAACCCAGCTGCTGGCCACCAGCCTCCACCGCAGCTGAACACCGCAGACGGCGGCAGCAGCAGGGCGACCAGAGGGGGCGCAGCGGACGGCGCCGCCCTCCCCTCTTCCCTTTTCCCCTTCACCTGCCGGTTGTGCGGCATCGTGCTGGAGGACGAGGACGGCTCCTCGGCCCAGATTTGTGCCAAGTGCACCCTGGAGATGCTGACTAAAGACTCGTCGTCGTCTCCCAACAGCCCCGGCGAGCGCAGCGACAAGGTGTACACCTGTTCCGCCTGCCCTTTCCTCACACACTACCCGAACCACTTGGCGCGCCACATGAAGACTCACAGCGGCGAGAAACCCTACAAGTGCCCACAGTGCGACTACGCCTCAGCGCACTTCGACAACCTCAAGCGCCACCACAGGGTGCACACGGGCGAGAAACCTTACAAGTGCCATTTGTGCGACTACGCCTGCGGGAACCTCGCCAACCTGAAGCGCCACCAGCGGGTGCACTCGGGGGCAAAGCCCTTCCAGTGTGCCGTGTGCAGTTACAGCTGCAACCAGAGCATGAACCTCAAGCGCCACATGCTCCGGCACACCGGGGAGAAGCCGTACAAGTGTCAGGAGTGCGGCTACACGACCGGCCACTGGGACAATTACAAGCGGCATCAGAAGAAACACGGCCTGGCCACAGACGGATGGGTCAAAGTTCCAATGACCGGCAACGACGAAGGGGCGGAGGCGAGGAAAGGGATGGGAGTCGGCGCTCCGACTCACAGAAAAGAAACGGGCGTTGATATGCAGTACATGTCCAGGGAGGGAGGTCAGACACTACACTCCTGCTACAAACTTGAGATTGTATAAAAAAATATATATAACTCAGCAAAACTAAGCTACCAGCAACTTTTTTTTTTTTTTTTTTCACAGAGCCTTTATATCGTTTCCGTGTGTGTCAGACTTTTCGTGTTGTCGGATGTCTTCAGAGGCTGCTAACTGTTTTATTTGTAGAATCTCGCACAATTTGTTCTGAATATTTCGGTTTAAGTGGATTTTGTTTTTCTACTCTGCTTTTGCGGTCGGGAGAAATGGACGTCGTCTACCGTGGAAGCCCTTTGACTGTCTCATTCTGTACGTTACAACAGCCCCCTCTCATATTACAACGCACATCTGGTGATTCCTGCGAGGACGGACACCATTACAGAATACTCCCTCAATACACACGTGCACATTTCTGCCTGAACTGTTGAGCTGCACTGTGTAGTGTGTATATATACGTTTGTTTGTTTTTTATAAGGGGGATTTGCTTATTTTTCTTTTAAAGTTGTTGGTCTCAAAAAGTTTAGCTCAAATCTTTTAGTTTTGTGCCAAAAAATCTAATGACTGAGCTTAAATGATCACATTTACCCGACTCATTTTAACTGGGCTACACAGTGCAGCTTTAAGTAAAGATGGGTCCTTGTAAGGGCCAATATTGTGCTTTGTTTGCATTGGGGCTCTGGTAATGGCATGCCTTCACATTCATTTGCTAATGTATGTACTATTAGCAGAGTGCTATTTAATAATACTGGAGTTGTTTTACCCTTACTGAACTATATTGAGTCATTAGGTTGTGCTAACCTAACTAAAGTAATGAACTGCATTGTCTTTTTTTTTTGCCGAACCCCTCAGGATTATGTGATTGGGAAGATTATAAAGACTATTTGAAACACACAAATTGCATGCACAAGCATTTTGAAAGGCCCTCTTCAGTCTTTATTTGGTTGTATGGTTAAAATAAAAGCACAATCGTACACACACTTAAAAAGGGTTAAGACTAAGTTGTGCAAGGGGGGGGGACAAGCATTGGTTGACATTTCTTATTACAAATTGTAATCGAGCATGTTGTTCAAAAGATTTATTTCCCCTCAAACTTGTACTTTCTACAAATAATTCATTTTATCATTTCAAATCATTCTGGGTCTTTCTGGTCACGTTCCTGTCGATTTATTCTTTACTGTCGACTGTGAAATTAGCCCGTTCTCGTGTTTTTTACTTGAAAAGGATCACACTATTAGTAAGCATGTGCGTGTGTGATGTTTTATTTTTCTAATGTGGCTGTAATACATTGCTAGAAATGTCTTTTTTTTTTAATCAATTTGAATGTGTGACGTGTCATTTAGTTCCCATGGGAAAAATATTAGGGACTGATTTAAGTTTACGCTCTTTATGAATTACTATAATATGCAAGTGAGATATTTTTCAGGTTGCCAACTTGCCATGACACAATGGAAAATTGATTAGTGCCGACATCCCCCCCCCCCCCAAGTGTCTGTTTTTTGTCTGTTATGCAGTGTCTCAAATGCCTTAAGTGAATATTTTGAAATAAACACATTGAATTCATTTCATTGAATGTCAAACAGACTGGATCTCACTTCTTCCTCAGATCTCTGAGTGGCCTTTAAACACGTTCTATGGATGACGTCCTGTCGATTGGTGACTCGGTCCATCACTTTGGTCCTTGACTGAAATACGACATATTGTGGTTCTGAGTAATATATTTTGGATGGATTGCCATAACATTTAATTCAGGATCATGATGACCAAACACCTGCAAACCTGGCATCCATCAGCCAAGCTGTACTTTCAATTTAGGAGCAAATGTTGGCACGCTAACGCACTACGATGGTAAACATGAGCATGTTTGGCATATACCTTTAGTATTTCTGACATTTCTTGTTGACAGACTGATCTGACGATATTAATTTCAAAAACAATTGAACTGAACTAAACAATGCAACAAACAGGTTAAATTTCCTCCCTTCAAAATGCAAAAATATGAAGCCTTTAAAAGGCAATATTGCTTAAAAGAAAACCTCACTGGATGTTGGTTTTAGAGAGAAATAAATTCCTGTGTTTTCTTGGTTTCTTGCTCAATCTTCATGGTCCTCAGCACACACTGGTTTCTGTCGAGGTAACGCCTTAAAAAGGAGCTGAACGGGTCTTTCCTCCCCGGCATGCTGCACAGCTCCGACCTTACTCCATCATCTCCCCTCACAAACAAAACCAAAATCCCCTCACTAACAATTCTCTCCACCCTTTGTTCAGCGGGCCACGCCCCCTTACACCTGTGGGAACAGAACACCTGACCAGTGTTGAATTGTGGGAAGCGACATGTTAACGGAGGGGTGAGAGGGACATGAGGAGAGTTCTCTTACCTTAAAACTGTGTTTAATTTGTTGTGATGTACCGAATCATATCACTTGGTTGCCCTCTATACCGAGTAGGATTCTCGGCATATTACATGACGACAAGACGAATGAAGTGGACCATTAACAGACAACTGAGAACCACAAGATCACCTACATTTGAGTTTATTTCAGCATCATGACAGCTGTCACTGACCTCACCACTAAAATGAAAAGTGGACTGAATCTAGACAACACAATCATCATGATAAATGCACTTTAAATTTGGCACCTACACATTTATTAACACCCAGGACCTCGCAGGTTCCATGTACGTGCACAGGAATCATGAAAATAAAAATGAATAGTGGCGTCCACACTGTAAATGCAACTGAAGACAGAAGAAGAAGAAGCACGGCAGTGAAGGAACAAGACAATTAGTAGATTGAGAAAATATTTGTTCTACAGTTCTGGCTACCAGTGAGAGTAAAGCTGTCGACAGGTCGGCATCGATTTACATTTAGAGGCTTCGAAAGCGAGCCCGAGACGCAGCACAACAGACGCCACAGCGATAGAAAATATGTTATGAAGTGTCTTATAAAACAGCGGGATATGTTCATTTTGTCGGCTGCTTCCTCATGAACTTTGTTCACTCCAGCAATTGAGGTCACATGAGCCACTTTCACCAAAGCACCTGTTCAACTGAATCCTCTGAGATGATTGGCACAATGTACATACAAATTACAATGAACCGAAAGCTCCCAACAACCATCGCTCACAGCCTTAATAAAGAAACGAGACAAAAGAAAAATCTGATGCAAAATTTGTAAACACTTTACATTTAAAACTAATAAAGTCCCCTAAACATTATGTAAACAATGATACGTTAAACTTGTTGTCCTATACAGCTTAGATTACATTTGATCTATTTGATTACAATAAGCTATTGGTGATAAAGATATTAGTAAATGTTCAGAATACTTAATTGCATGTACATAATATAAAAAGTGACAGTCATAATTGTTATGTCTATTTTGTGCAAAATGCTTTAGTAAACTATAATTTGGCATTGATGAGAAACCCTTAAAAAAATTGTTTGAAAAAAAAAAAAAAAATCATTGATGGATTTTACAGATGGAAAAATAAATCTCCACACAATGCTTTAAGTCACGCTCGAGCTTCCACTCAAACGCTCATCTCCACCTGTAATACTGTGCAAAAACGATGGGTTCAGCAAGTGCAACCATCTACCAAGTTCTGCAAGATTCTAGGCAACACCGGCCGACACTGCCGAGTATTCGAAGCTTCAACCCGATGTCTTGTTGGATGACGAGTTAACCCGCGAAGGCAAAGAAAGTAAAAAGTTAAGGCGTCAGACTATTTCTGAAGGCAGTATGAGTTGACGTGAGCTGAACACACTACTGGTATCCTGCTGAGCTATTCGCTGACTTGGCACATGAGTAGCATGACACACAGAGGATCACTAACAGTATTAAAAAAAAAAAAAAAAAGACATTTTGGTATATAGCCAAGCCAAACATTGATCATCCACACAAGTAAGCGGTTGCTCTGAATAGTCTACAGTTTTGAGATCAGACTTCAACACATTCACTGGACTCTGGGTCGTGTCGAGAACTGTCCCGTGTCCAGCTCTGCTGCAGCGTCACTAGCGCCGGGTCGAACTAAACGTTTGGCCCTCGCGTTTGGTGGGGAACATGCAGCCAGCAGGGGGAAGAATCCAGGATCTAGCCGGGTTTATAATATATTAATTTACTTTGTACCTACGGTCGATGAGACAGTCATCCTTTGTGAGTGAAACTGAGGGAGGAATTTGTCAGTAACAAACGATAAAGCATCCCTATCTGCGTACCTGTAGCTTTACATGCTGTTTACTGTACGCTGCCACGCGTTTAATAACATCGGGACAAAGCGGCCGTTGGATATGATGATTAGAACTAAAAGAAAAAGGAACTCGGTCAAAGATTAAGTGAGAGCTTAAGGCAGCGGTTTCTCCAGGAAGAAGCTACAATCTTGCAGAATCGGAGGGTGTGTGTGTGTGTGTGTGTGTGTGTGTGTGTCCCGCTCGGCTCAGCTTGTAATCTTTGTCGTCCCGGTCGCTGACAGTGGAATGAAGAGGGGGGGTGTGGGGGGGAGGGCGAGTCGGGGGGGGGGGGGGGGGTTACAGGTCATCATCCCCGATTCCCTCGAAAGCGTAGTTGCCATGGAAATCATTGCCGCTGATATCATTTGCCGAGTTGGAGGCGCTGACCCCTCGGAGGGACACCGAGCTCAGCTTGGTCTAAATGGAATAATTATATCATTAATTAGTATACTTAACACCCGACGGACATTGATTCCTTAGAATATGTTGAAAGTTCTGGGGATACATCATCATTATCATTCATCTGCATGTTTTATAAAGTCAAAAGTATACTCACTGAGAGTTTGACGATTTGCTCACGGTTTGGGTCAGGAGAGTCCTGCAGACAAAACAACAACAAATGATCCTGAAATCAACACAAAAAGTCTGAATCGGATTCAAAGCATCACGTTGTCCCGTTCCTCACCAGTAGAGGGGGAGATTTCACAGCTTGCTGACTGTCTGACCGGTGGATGGAGCCGTTGTGTCGTTTCCTCAGCATCTAGAAGGAGACGGAGGACAGCAGCAGAAGTGAACAAGACGAGAAATATCACAGAGAGGATATCCTGTGAATTATGAGCTTTGCTTTTCATGTGTTGTGACTTCAGCACTGCATTCCTCGGACCCATTATCTCCACAACCTCCACAATAAAAACCAAATAGTTATATTAAACTACCTAATGTTAAAAAAAGATGCTATATAGTGTGTGTAACGTAAGCTCACATCCTCTGCAAATCTGTGTATTAAATAAAAACAAATTCAAAAGAATGTGTTATGGAGTATTTGATCTTTCTTAACACAAACCTTCTTAATGCTGCCGCCTGACTTCTTCACCATTAATTCGTCCACCATAGACTGAAGGCAGATACTCATCATGATAGCCTGGAAGCACAAACTTGAAAGTCAATACAATCTTGGAACGTTGAACAGTATAAAGTACACTTTCAACTCAACATCTTTCTTTCTCTCATGCTTCGAGCCCGGACCCCCCCCCCCCCCCCCCCCCGTCAGTCCCTACCTGTTGACTCGTGATGGTGACCCACTGGAGGCGGTCCTTGCTCATCAGATACTCGAAGGCCAGCTCCAGTTTGACGTCGCATTTGGACGCGCTGCAGGGATTGGTGGTGCCGTTGGCTATCGGGACTTGCTGCAAGAGTCAAGGGGGTTGAATCGTCATTCTTATGAACCGGTATCAACAACCGCGTATGCTTTATGTTTATTCTATCGTGGACTCTTTCCCTCCTTCAAGTTAAATACGTCTTCTTGTGTTTGGAGTGCATTTCCGTACCAACATCCAACTTGCCTTCTTAAGCAGAGGATAAGCTTGGTATTCTACTCCATGTCTGGAGAGGGTCGTGTAAGCAGCTTAATCACATCTCCTATCCAACAGTACATCTCCGCTTGTTAAGCTGCCTTTCTAAAGCTACTGCATCACCGATGACAGGCAGCCAACTCTTAAGAAGACCTGTGCTAAAAGATTAACACTGGTGGAGAGAAATATGTACAAATACAGAATATCAAAAATCCCCTCAAGAAATATGCGACGCTCAGAGAGACGCGGCTTCCCTGGAGACGAGCCCTCGTTCCTCATTCATGGAGCCTGTGCTCGTCACTGAGACGATTCCCTCTGGGCCAGAAACTAGCTGTACCTCCCACCTACCGAACCCCCCCACACACACACACACACACACACACACACACACACACACACACACACACACACACACACACACACACACACACACACACACACACACACACACACACACACACACACACACACACACACACACACACACACACACACACACACACACACACACACACACACACACACACACACACACACACACACAAAATACAGAAGAAAAGCAGACAAAAACAGAGGGCTGACACACACACACACTCTCTCTCTCTCCCGGATGCAATTTTTGAGATGTGACTACGAGGGGGGTTGCAGCGCTGCACCAAAGGAGATGTTTGGAATAGTTTGTTCAGAAAGGAAAGGGCTTATTAAAATGACTCTGACCTCTGAGAATGAGGCTTAGAGTCCACCCCCCCCGGTGGACAGTGCGGGGGGTTCAGCCTGTAATCAGACGAGCCGAGATGCATTTTAATTTGAGAAGTGTTGCCATGTGTACAGATCTCCGTGCAAATTGACTTTTGGAGAATCATAAAAAGCTGCACGAACACTAATGCAATACAAAAGTGAACCGTTTTTTCCCATCTCCATTTAAATGAGGTCTTGGGTCTGAAAGTGATGGTGTGTGTAGAGCTGCATGTAAAGCTCGTTTCAGCTATTCACAGAAGTGAAAATTGATCCTTCGAGCTTGACAACAATGATGTGACCGTGCTGGTTTAAATTGATGCCGATACTGGGGGGACACTTGTGGATTTAAAAAAAATTCTAAACAAGGATTTTGTTCCAGATTTCTTGCCAGCTAGTTTCTACAGCTACAGGAAGATATTCAAGTAGAATTGGTGCAGTAGAAGCAGAGAAATCCTGATTTGTAGTCTCAAGTGTTGGTCAAGCTGACAATCTACTGGATACTACATTTCCCATAATGCCACTGGATCTAAATCTTCATTAGACCTATCCTGCATCCTAAATGTACACCTCTTTAAAAATCACGCTTTGTGTTAAAAATGATGGTTTTAGCAAAGGTTTAAAGCTCAAGCTGAGATTCCCCCGATGACTTAATATTTCCTCAGACTTTAGAGAGCTCCTCCATAAAACACTTTTAACAGGCTAGTCCTCCCCTAAACTGACACGCCAGATGGTTTGTTACACAGAACCATCCGAGAAGCAGTCATTAGAAACTATTTGGAGAAGGGCAGGCACTTTCAAAAAAATACTTGGCAGTTGAGTCAATCAAACTCTTAGCACAGCCGGTCGGGAGAAAAAAAACAAAACGTCTTTTCCTTCGAGAAAAGCCTTCAGTGCCGCTCTTTGCTCTTCTTTCAATGAATAAAACACCCTCCAGTTCTGATACATGTTCCTTTGCAGCATCTACGTGAAGCTCTTCAGGCACCGCCATTGTTGTTTTGAATTGCCTCTCTGTGTCTTTTCACACACACATAAACCACATCGGTAGCTGTCAGCGGATCCTCACAGGACCCTGATTGGTCCGAACCACTGTGGTTCACAAACGCATTACTTAAAGCCTGACTAGATGGGCCTTCGTGCTGTCTTGTGATCCCGCCTTTTTCACAGTAAACTCATCTAAAAATGCCAAAAAATGATTTCACAATAATAGTCATTTATTGTACTTTATTGTTATTCCACAGGCTGTTGTTTTTCCATTAATTTCAAGCTGTGTTTTCCTCAAATGCCTGGCTGACTGTGACTAATCGAGTCTGTTGCATCCAACATTTTCCTCCAAAAAAAAAAAAAATAAATAAATAAAAAGAACGTTATGTTCACCGACAGTACAACCCTCTGTATTGATTCATTTGTGAAAATCGAACCTGCGATGTGTAGCCGTTCACTCAATCACTGTCCTCTGCTGAGCCGAGTCTGACGGATCCCAACAGCACCTCGTGTTTACTAATCAATACAATTACCAGGCGACAGTCTAAACAGTAGCCTCGTGCGTTAAACATGGCCGCTGTTGTGTGAAAACAGCATCTTTGCTCTCTCTTTCTTCTTCCCTAAAATCTACGGTTTTACACTAAAAAGTGTAATATTTTCTCATGTACGGATGTATACAGAGTGGGCAGTGCAGGCGCTTCCTCGTACTGCATACCCTCAGATTCCCTTTTCGCCGACAGACTATTGTTGGAATAAAGGACGGCGCTCTATATGTGAGGCTGGAGGATCAATACAGCGCTATCCTTGTGCGGGCTGCGTGTTTGGGTAATTGGAAAGATGAAGATGAATGGTGTGGAGGTCAGCACTTTAAGAGAGCACCAGGAGTAAAAAAAAAAAAAAAAAAAAAAAAAAAAAACTCTTGGCAAGTCTAAAAGACATTTGTTTTCTGGTGCAGTGGTGAGATGAGCTTTTTAGAAAGAAGACTTTGGAAGCACAGGAGCCCTTGTTGGTTTGAGATGGCCTCGAGCCAAAGCCGCTGCGTCTCTCTGCCAGCTCATCGCCTCCTACTAATATGGAGCCATTCCAATTTGATCATTTCACAGCTACAAGCACGCTTGAAGGTGAATTCCCTCATCCTCGGTCTGTCACAGGCGAACACACACACACACACACACACACAAACAATTGTACTTACGGAGGACGTGACTCGCCAACAACGCATGCGAGTCACCTTGAAGCTTCCCTCCTTGATCTGCTCGTTGGGCAGCTTGACGTGGAAGTTGAGCTCGTTGTTGCCGGCGCTGACGATGACTTGGCAGCCCTTCTCGGGGAAGTCGGTGATACAAGGGTCGAACTTGATATAGCCATAATATTTGAGAGTCTGACCCAGATGGATGAACTGGAGGGAGGGGGAAAAAAAACAATTTTGGGAAATTCCATCTTTGTCTCTGATCCCTGGGGGAAATAACTTTGAATTCTCTACTGAATCGGTGTAATTAAACATTCATATCAGGGGAAAAACTAGGCTAATTGCATCATAGAAAGCATTAGAGGCAGTATTCTCCTCGGCCTACACATTCATCCTTGGACAAAGACATTTCTGGACTCATCTGGAAGAGATGCCCTTTGCTTACTTCTTTCTTGGAGCCTTTCTCCTGAAGTGACTTGAGCTGCCTGTGCTGGTCTTTGTTGACGAGTATCCAGCCTCGCTCAATGTCAGACACTGTCTGGTGAAGCAAAAACAAGAACTGAAGTTCATCTTTCTGCACAGATGCACAAAACGAAGCAGGTTTTTTTTTTTTTTTTGTGGTTTCCTTCAGTGCATTGTGGGAGAAATCACGCCCTAAGCCCTTCAGTGAAACAGTGCAGGTCAGCAAACAATCACACAGAAACACTTCAGTTTTCTCAGAGGCAACACACTCAGCAGTTTCCAGATTTTAATAAAAACGTGGCGCCCGAAGAATTGCCTAATACAAACAGATCACAGTTGTCGCAACGAAGGGATCCGCTGTTAATAGGATCAGAGAGGAAACACAAAGAGGTACAGGATGCAAGCTGTTGCAAAGTCAAAACAGGCCGACATCACAATCCGATAATGGAGACCCAGGGGACGGACAAAAGCATTTGGCAGCCCGGGGATGAAGCAGTGCTTGATTTAGTTTTCTTGGTGTGAAGCCGGCACCAGGCAAGCTCGATGAAGCACAAACCCAATCACGTCGAATCACCACTGTTGCGGCTGAGAATAAACGACCACATCTGGTTTCCCGTCATAATGAAAGCTCTTACCTGGGCGTATAGCAAATTCAGGCCAACTCTGTTGTCCATGACGTCTCCGTCGTACGCCATGTCCCAGTAGCTGCAGAAAGAAGGGACAGATTACACATCTATATGCAAACATAAATCAAAATGAACAAAGTGGCACAACAACACCGATTTGTTTGAGTGACTCGAAGAGACGTTCGTCACCAAGAACATCATCTCCTCTGACTGTCTGCATGACAGCAACGCCGCACAGCGTTGCTGTCATGCGTTTTATCAGATTACATCAAATAAACACGAATTAACACAAACTGTGAAATGAGAGCGACTTGTAGACTAAATCTCTCAACTCAACGTCAGTGAGGTAGCAGTGGAAGAGAATTAATTTAAAGGAGCGTCTCCTCTCGAGGTGGAAGCACAGCTGTGAGGCGGTACAGAGTTTATAAAGGCAGCGCTACACTTGTATGTGACGCTATTGCTCGTACTTCATGGAGATGTGTGGGTGCCAGAGGGCAGCCTGAGGAGTCGAGCGTGGCAATAAAAAAAAATAAAAAAATCAGTTCATGGAGAGGGATCAGAAATGGAACCACATATGAAAATGGCCCAAATGGGATTACTGAAAAGATTTAGGCTATATTGTCTAATTCGTGTGCAATTTAAGATACTGTATTTTCAAGTGTTTTTATATTTTAGCCACTGGATGTGAAACGTCTTTATTTAACACTGGGGGTTTTAGCAGTTTTAGGATTGTCGGAGTCAGCGGAGCACCGAGTTCTGTTTCTCCACGTCTCATTGCATTCATGGTCTCTGAACACTTTACAGCAGGCGTGGAATTCAACATCTAGTAATTGCAAATGACACAACGGGTGTTAGCGGACGGAAAAGTTGTTCAAGCAGACATGAAGCACGCTGCCCGGCCACATCTGCAATTCAAAGCAGGTAACAAGGGAGAAAGAAGATGGGAGACACAGAGAAAGGATCTGGGAAGGAAGGGAAAAAGAGTGGGTGGGGGGGTGCACTGAAAAGCCCCTGCTGAGACATATGGTCCTTAAAGTCCCTTAACGCATATACAGGCTACAAATGTCCATTAGCCACACTTTTGCATTATAAATGTATAAGTGCATATTGGTGCTGACCTACAAAAAAACTCCACTACTGTTCAAATTCCCGTTTTTATTTCACGACTACTCGACCACAAAAAGGTTGAAATTATGTTAATTCAATATTTTCACTGGACGGAGAGTAAATCTCCTCCATCTTGTACTTTTAGCCAGAAAGAGCTTTTCTATTCATTTTGACCTGATCCCCCCCCCCCTGGATCTCGTACACTGGGGGTCTGTTTTTCCTCCACCTCCACTTGTTAGTTCTACATTCATTCTTTCCTCGCTGCTCCACACTCCACGGAGAAACTAGGTCAGGAGTACTTAGACTTTCCTTGAGGCAGAGAGAGAGAGAGAGAAAGTAAACATCCTGTGTACCTCAGTTAGCGGGAGGCAGGGTGACGAAAGAACAGACAAGTGAGGAAGTAGAAAAATGTTGCGCTGAAGAGGGGAAGCAGTCACTAAAACTTCAGGCTTGGTGGGGAAGCGGCGCCAGTGTTTCCCATACACACCCACCCACAGAGGTTTGCTCCCACCCAGGAGGATTACAGTCAACTACACCACATGTGCTCTAGTTGGTTAAATGAGCAACACCGAGCAGCCACGCGATCCAATACAGTGCTCAAGAAAAACAGCCTTTTTTTTTTAACTGATGTTCAAATGTTGTTGGGAGACGAAATCAGAGACGTGGTGGTTGAGTTTCATGGGAATTGTTGCGGCTTTTCATTTCTCTTCCAAGATTCGAGCTGTCCAGCTATAGCTCTCCGTGAGGTGTTTGAATATAATGAGAGTCTGATTGAAGGGTGGCCGGTTCTCAGTGGCCACAGCTGAGGAGCATATTACTTACAAAGAGCAGTAGGGCTGGATGATGAGACCTAACATCTATAGCAAGATAAATTATCATATATATCTATTAAATGTGCATGTACTTCCTTTATCGTGTTGGCTCAGCTCTGCTTCCTGTTTGTCCTGTTAAAAGTACGGTCTGACCGGCTAAAGATTATGGGCTGTTCGCTCTTTGGTTGGTTGTTAACTGTTGTCCTTGGCGCAAAAAAAAAAAAAAATAAATAAAAAAAAAAATAAAAATTGTAAATCAAATAAATATGGTCTCTTTTCCAACTGAATTGCCACTTTTGGAGAAGATGTTGAAGTCAGATAGGCCGCCTGTGGTTAGGCAAAGCACTGCTCTGACAGATTAAGAACAAGTGCTTCTCTGTAGATAAGGAATGGAATGAGAAACACCCAGAACGAAGAAAGAAAACAGTGGCTGGTTGACTCATTAGAACGACATCAAGCGCAACACATGTAGTTAATGTACTGCTCACCAAGCCGAAGGTATCCGACCTGCTTCTTGACGCGATTTGACAAAGAGCACATGCTGGACAATGAATCACAGCAATAATTACACGTGGTGGAGAGCACTTTGGGAAGAACATGATTAAAATCCAACGTCATGATGTGAGCAGGTGGTGGGTGAGTACCTTTTCCGTAGGAGTATGTGAAACTCAGAGCTCCGCAAGCTGGTAATGGATACATAAGGCAGCTCAAACTCCTGCAGCTTCCGCACAACTAAGAGAGAGAGGGAGAGAGAGACAATAAAAACAGAGAGTAAGCAACAAGGGAAGCTCCAGTAAAGTAAGTCCCAAGGACATTTGGATAATGACGGTAACAACAAACAACAAGGGATGGGAGAACTCCATCTGGACAGGTCCCAGCAGGCAGGGTAAAACTTTGTGTGCGTGAGTATTTAAATGTGAAAAAAAGATAATGGGCTCCACGCCTGGGCATGTGTGAGTCCCTAATCTGCAGCTGTTTCATTGCTGACCGTTCCCCGAGGAGCGTGAAGGAGGTCCCAGGTGCTTAGTGGGGCTGCTGCTGTGTTTTCAGGTGTCTAGAAATGTGCGCAACACTACAAATCTGATGACTAAACAGCGCCTTGTTTGCCTTTAGGTTTTGTAAAGTATGTTTAGTACTTTATAGGCAGAGAGGCTGTGTACAGGAAGCAGAAACACATGACGGTTGGTTTGCTGATGGAAATGTCTGCAGGAATAAACAAAAACAAACAAACTGAATGCTTCAAATGTTTTTGGTTCGACTAAATCATCAGCAGAAAACTGCAAAAAGAACTGCAGATAAGACCGGCCCCGCCATTTCAAACCACATATTCTTGACATGCCTTCGCGTATTTAACCGCATACGTGGATTTACACACACACAGATGTCTGGAAACCTACTGCCTGTCAGAAAGGAATTGAATTCTTCGAGCTATCCCGTTATGTCAATACACCCACCAGAAGTTTTGTTTGATCTGCGGCCTGCTGCTGCGCCGGATTTATTCTGGTAGTCGGGTCGCAGTCAACACATGGCCCTTCTCTTTCATAGCACTCAAGAGATTCAGATTTAAACTGTCTGTATACACAACATGCCTGCAATATTTACAAGCTCCTCCGAGTTCACCGGGAACCTTTTCCAGCCTGGAATGGACTCGGCGTGAGGGAGCAGGTGGAAGACGAGAGAAGAGAACCTTTTTGGGACTGAGAGGGGATCTGACCCGACAGGGCTGTGATGAGTTGGAAAAGAAAGGGATCGTGAAATGTAAATATCTTGGTGTGGAAAGTGTTGTGCCTGTGCCACTGTGGTAGGCCTTGTGAAATGTAAATATTCTGCTATGATTTGCGTTCACACAGTTACTTATAAGTAAACAAGTGAGTGCAAACAAATATGTGGGCACCCTGTGAGTACTGGTGTGAAGGGTTAAGGGAGTAAACGGGATAAAGTAAAGGGCACAGAAGACAATGTGAGAACATGATAGAAGTTTGAAAACAAAGTGACTTAATGACAATTACAAACTAAATAAATGTTTTTTTCAAAGAAACTTGAGACAACACAGCTTGAAAGACGGCAAATAACGTGAACCTAAATTGTTGGGGCAGTAATCAGAAACCTGCTAAGCTTTATATTAAGTCAGGAAGGTGAGAAACTAAGATTTATTTAGTCATTTTTAATGCATTTTCATGCATTTACATATATTTAAAAGGGTTAACAAATACGACTGACTGACATGAAACCAACTCACTTTTGAGACCATGTTTGCAATCCCAGTGAAGCACCTTGTCATATTAATACATGACAATATACCGCAGACTTGAGCAAACCATGAATAGAATATTAACAGGCACTACGTCCTCATTCTAAATGTCTACATTACGTATTTCTTCTCTTTTGTTAGGGCGTTTTGTTTGCCGTTGCTGCTGCTGTAACACGGAAGTTACCCAACGGGATTAATAAAGTATCAAACTATCTATTGTCCTCCTGTGAACTGACTTCCCTTATTAACAGGGAAGGACCATGACACACAGTGTTGTTGGAAATAAATCATAAAGAAATAGTCTAATATCTAAATGGTAGAATCCACTTGCAGTTGCCTGAATAAAGGCCTGACTAATCAGAAGTAAGCCGGTGAATCAAATGCCATTTTGCATTTAGCCAAGAAAAGACTTTAGAGCTTAGAGCACAACAAACACATTCTCAACCTGAAAACACTGCACACAGCCTGGCGAGCGCGCTCATGCTACTTGAAACACAGCACAACTGTTTCTGCAGGAACCGGCCAACACACACACACACACACACACACACACAAAGAGCCGGGCTTCTCACTGAGCTTCCGAGCAGCTAATAAATAAATGAATGATGCACTCTCGCCAGAGATACACAGAGGAACTCCGACACAAGAGGCATCTCTCACGAGGAAATGCGGCTCTTCGTTTTTTAAATTAAACTGCAGTACATCTCCAAACGGTGAGAGAGATAAACAGATGACGGTTGCCAACTTGATGCCAAATTGTGGGGAATTTAGAGAGGACGAGAATGTAAATCAAGCGCGTCACATTACTGCATTCTCTTTGGTTACCCAGGAAGTTATTCCTCGGTGCAACATAACAGATGCTGTCCGATCAGTTCCGCGTGTCTTCTGAGAATAGTCCTTGGCTGGCTGATGAAGTCGGTTTATTTACACTATTTTATCAAAGCGCTTCGTGTACGGCACATTTTGTTTGCTGGTTATCTGATAGTTTCCAGCTTTAACGCTTCACAAACAAACTTCAAGCCTTAAAGTACATTCCAGGTTGCCTCTAAATACTCAGCAGCAATAATGATACACGGAGAATACTTTCTATTAGCAATGAAAGCTAAATATTAGAACTAACGTTGTTTGGACTTACATGATAAACCTCCATCCACACCTTCACGGACGAGGAAGAGGCTGAAGTAACCGACCAGGTCGTCTGGCAGGTCGAGCTTTGTTGCAACAGCCTGCAGAAAAATGAGGGAGTTAGTTTTCACAATGATTGAATGTCATTCATTCCTTCTTCTAATTCTTATTTTTCAGTCAGTTATAAGAAATGCAGAGACGTGGTTGAAGGATGGCTTTGCAAAACATCACAAATTAATATAAAATCCATCCAAGCAGCTACCTCGATAAGACAACAAATCTTTTAATCAGAAGATAGTTTCTTAATATCTATTTCCAGTCCTTCACAAGGCATAATTATCACATTCTCACATGAAGCGATGGCGCTCGCTGACATAACATTATCAACAACTATTTTTCCTGACTTGTGCTCGTAGTACTACTTATTCTTATCTGTCAACTCCAGCAGTTCAACCGCAGACGGACACAAACGTTGCAAACATGAAGTGTAATTTTTGAGTCAATACACCGCAAAAATTAGCTATTTCTGGTCACTGAAACACACACACACACACACACACTTTGTTGTGAGTGAGAGTACTGTGCCCTGAGACTTGCCCTGAGACTTGTTGACAGAGGTCAACTGTGGTTAAACTTTCACAAGAGCACTTGTGAAAGTTCAACCGCACGAGATTCACAGGCAAGAGCAACGAAAGGACAAGCAGAGGTGAAGTACGAACACGTTTGGTCACAGTCACAATCTGAACTATAAAACCCCACATGTTGAAATCAATTGGTCAAGGCGTCCGAGTTAGTTCCATATGTGTACACTCTTATTTTCTTTGCAGAGTTCAATCGAAGCAGCTCTGACTTCATAAAGTCTTGTCATGGCTGCCGTAATGAAAAGGGTCTATATTGACTTCATTTGATTTACGATACAGTCAGTAGTGTCTGTGAAACATTGATGTACTCTTTCACAGCGCACACTTACATCAAGGACGTCCTCCGTCTGATCTGAAGTCAGAATGTTGACGGTAACCTTCTGACCGTTGGAGAGGCAGATGTCTAGAGCGACTTCTTCTGTGGGAATCTGCTGCGTCTCCTGTGGGAAGCACACACAAAAAACATAACTTTCCTTCAGCTTCGTGGGTCAGCGATGTGTTTTCATTCCCATCGGTCAACAACAAAATCAAACCGAGTCTCGGGGGCAGAAAAGAAATATGGGCTGGTCAAAGAGGAGGCAAATATCCAGCGGAGATTAAAAAAAAACATAACAGACGAGCTACCCGAATGTCTATCGTGTCAAAGAAGGTGAAAATGTCCATACTAGTGTCTCAGAGCTCCAGCGGTCAAAAACGTGCACTACTCTGAGCTCACACAGAAATTAAGGGAACGGCATTACTTATAAAAAAAAAAAAAAACACAAAATCAATGAATAACAAGTAAGCACAATAAACTGCCAAAACCTATGAATATTTCAAGAGCCTAAATAATAGCTTGCGAGCTGATAAAAGGAATATCTGAAATGTTAAAGTGGAGAACCCCGGGCTCTGCTGTCCTCAGGCAGTCTCTCACCCCCGCTGCTAAATCATCATCGCTTATCTTCCCTATGTCGTCGGGGGGGAGGGTCTTCCAAGTACATCCCTACCACTGAAGGTGCTGATGAAACAACAACACCGGGTGGTAACTCATCTACTATTCTGCACCTGCTGTGCTCGCAGTGCATAAGGCGCTGGGGGAGGGGAGGGGGGGGAGAGACAGACTCTAATGAGAGAGAGGAGGAGAAGCAGAACGGGTGTGTGACGTGGCAGCAGACGGATGAATCGGTCCATGAAGGTTATTGGATTTACAGCCCTCCTTGAATGATGACGAACAACCTCTCGCTACCTGCTCTGAATGCGTCACTGACGCTACACTCGTTTCTCTCAGGCAGCAAAAACACACCATGGAGTTTGTGTTGTTTTTTTTGTTTTTTTTACAGCATCATCCACTTCAGCTAATATCCGTTTGCATGTTTAGTACTGCAGATCTGGTGAGATGACTCATTAGCTGACTTTGATCTTTTTTTTCCTAATACAATCGTTTAAAAAGACACGCTGCAACGATGTTCCTCTATTTGTTAAGAGGCTGCTTTCCCCTCGGTTATGTGTCCGACGTGATCATTTCACCCGTTTGTAAGATGTAAGAGCACACGCTGCCGCAAACTGCGACAAATGGTGAGAACACAGCTACCTCACCTGTCCGCATTACCATAAGAAATTACTAGTCGGGAAGAAATGACCACATCGGCCTTTTGCGTCCTCAAAGGCCCGATGACCGCAAACAGAGAAACAAACGCGCTTATGGCGGTCCAGTGGATTGAAGCAGACACACACGACCAACCTGCTGGGCTTTCCTTAAGAAGCTGTTGAACATCTCACTGGCTCCAAGCAAGGAATCCAGACGCACTGTGGAAAAGAAAAGAAAGAGCAGAGAAGTGAGCAACTCGAGTACAAAATGAGTCATATCTCACTGAGGGAGGAGCAGAGGAAGTCAAGGAGAGTTTTGAACTGATAACCTAACAATTAGCGAAGGGTCTTGAAGTGGACGTTATGTAAACATATAAACCTCAGGGGGAAGCCATTTCCCAATTGTTCTTAATTCTCCCTCTTATCACAGAATTTAATTTTGGTCCTGTGGAATGGGTTTTGACCTTTCACGACACTCACTGAGGCAATTCAGCTGAAAGTGGAAAGCAAGTGTGTTCTGGCATCGGTTCAATTGACTGTAAATTATTACAAGCCAGTTTCATCGTAATGTAGTCCTCTGAACTGGTAAACAAAAGACCAGATGACTAACTCTCTTAACATCACGTCTTTGGCTTTCTATTGGGGCAGTTTTCAGTTGCAGTGTAGTGCATTCAATTATCTGCATGATAACCCTGTAAGTGTGTGTGTATGTGTGTGTGCGTGTGCACTATTGTCCTTTTACAAATGAGTCTAACCCTTTTGACAAAATGTCAGAGCTCTGAGCCATCTGCGTCAGAGCAGATTGTGTTTGTGGCAGGTCATTTTCCATAACTATGTAAAAAGCCATGATGTAACCGAGTGAACTAGTAGCCAAGAACACCCTGTGTGCGTATGCTCCCAGACTATGAGCAAACACACACTTGAACAACGCTTCCTTGTTCTGCTGTAACTGCCTGTGCTTGAGAGGATTAAAACAAACCCTCTGCATTGCTGCCAGTTCCACTTATTTGAGCCTGTGTGTGTGTGTGTGTGTGTGTGTGTGTGTGTGTGTGTGTGTTTACAACATTTGGGGCAATATGGTGAAAACCTGCCAAATTAGGATAAGAACAACTCCAATTGGATTTAACACTTAACACTACAAAGCTTTTAAACCCTTCACATGCAGACATTTTTACCCCAAAAATAACTAGTTTCTCTTCCTGACAGCACAGAAATATGAATTATACTTTATAGCATTCTCTTTTCATTTCAGAGAAGAAGAGTGTGCATCTCTCATCATCACAAGAGAAGCCAAACCCATAAAACTTTTTAAAAGCCCTACCAGGTGTGAAATCCTGAGCAGGGACTTTTTCGTTTTTTCCATCAGGTGTGTCAGCATAACTCTGTCTAGTGTTGGCTCAGTGTCCCGGCTCAGATCATCAGCTCTTTAGTGAAACACTTTTATATGGCATGAATAGACTAGTGTATGGCTGGACTCCCTGCAGACACAGAGCCAACTCACTCTTGTGATTGTTGTGTAAAAAAGCAAATATTTAAAGGAAATTGTGTTTCTGCTGTAAAGCTATACTGCTACAAAAACAATTTTTTTTTTTTTTTTGTTCTATCATAACATCCCTCAGGGAGGCATGCGCTGCAAGTCAGAGAAGGATAGCAGGCTCATTTAGAAACTGACCAAAACAACCACATTGTAGCTGGAATCTAAATTCAGCCAGAAACGGAGTGAAACGCAATACAAGCCATCTGTAAAATAAAAAAAAAGTCCATTCGGCATGAATAACTTACCGGCCTGCATGTATTTCTCCAGCTGTTCTCGTCTCTGTTCGACCTCAGCAGGAGTCAAAGTGAAGATCTTCTTTGGAGGGAACGCAGGCACCACGTTGCTGCCATATTCCTTCTTTATCTGTTGGTACAAAGCACAAGGTGTGAGAAGGGTGAGGTTTCAGGATGACAAGCTATTCAACCTTTTTCTATTTAAATTTAGAAAATCAATGAAAACAGATTTACAACCCAATTAACTTCAGAACAGAAGTAGCAGCATCTTAAATCAAAGAGTCCTGGATTCTTTTTTCTAAAGGAGGTACATTCATGCCGCTGGAGATGAATCACAGGTTTATTTTAAGCCCCGTTTCAACGACTAGCTGCTGGAGTTTCCGTGCATCACACACACACACAGACACAGACACACACACAGACACAGACACACAGACAGACATCTGGAACCCTGACCGTCTAGTCATTCCAACTTTACTTTGTCTTCCAGCTTCTTGACTCATTTCTTCCCTTTTTTTTTTTTTTTTTTTTAAATCATTCAATGGCTGGTAGCTTTGAACCGTGGAAGTCTTAAACTAAGCCCTCACAGATCTAAAAAAAAATAAAATAAATTAATAAATTAATCACACATCACATGTGGTTTAGTAACGCTGTACATCACGTTCATCATAAGGACGTTTCTTTCTCGCTATAAAACCCTGAGGTCCTGCACATATGGCATGATGAAGGTTGGGCCCCGGTGGGTCCTTGAGGAAGAGAGAGGGGATTTTCACCTCAACACACTGCCCTTTGGTATTTTCACTACATCAGCGCCGGCACTGGTTCCACATACAAATCAGCTCTCGTAGCCACAGACACAAAGCAAAGGTTGCAGACGCATCAGAGAGCAGCCCCCCCCCCCCCCCCCCAAAATCTGAAATAAATGAGTTTCCACTGTTGGTTTTAAATAAGCTCTGACTCCAACAGACGTGTGACCTCGTTACAAATCTGTAGAGAAGAAAACAATTAACATTCTAATTCCTCAGCAATAACTGGGGAGAGTGTGTGTGTGTGTGTGTGTGTGTGTGTGTGTGTGTGTGTGTGTGTGTGTGTGTGCCCTGCAATCACAGGAGTGTTTTGGGGTCATGCGTGCGCCACATGAAGCCCTCTCTGAAGGTTCTTAAAGATGCCAGTGTGTCTTCCCCAAACCCTGTTGCCAGGCAACAGCAACTGTCAAGAGTCCAGACGTGAGGACGGAGACGGCAAAGTTTGGGCCTCGCTTTGCTTTTTTTTTTTATTAATGTGTGAAAAAACACACACGACTGGCCACTTTTATAAGGGTTGTGTTACAGTATACGTACACATTTATAGCTCAAAGAGCTCACAGGCTGTCAGCCAGAAACACAGCAAATATGTGTCTTATAGACGATGCATCTACCTCTCTGCACTCGTTTCCCAAAAAAAAAAAAAATGTACGGTAAGCACTTCCACAAGTAAGTCAACTTTTAACCGCAGCGCTACAGAAAAAAACAAGTAGCCGCTAAATAAACTAATTGCCTAAAAAACAGCTCAAACAAATAGCTGTGTCTGTGTAATGCAGGCAACTCGACACTTCTCGTTCAGATTAAGATGCTTTTTCCAAGCAGGTGAAGTGAAAGAAAGGCCAAGAACATTCCTTCCATGTCCCATGTACCACCTTCCCCCCCCCAACCTCTTCCACAATACTGCCCCGTTTACATGCAACAGTTCGGACTCTGGGAGGACTAACAGCAAAAGACTTCAAGCCACCGTGGCCGTGATATTCAAAGTGATGGGAGGTCTTTGTGACACAAAAACGAGTGGAAAAGGTCACCCGCCCCGGGTGGACGTGGTGCCATTTAAACAGAGTCCGGCTTCACCTCGCAAAGCAGACCAGTTCACTTCTGGTCCAAAGCAGCAATGGGGGTTTTCATTGTGACGGCTGAAGCCTTACCTGTTCGTGGAGGCCAAGGAGTTGACTGTAGCGCACCCGGCAGTGCAGCACGCCGTTGACGTGGATGTTGTAGGCCTGTGGGAAAGAGAGGGGACGAATGAAAATGTGAAAGACCGCGTGAAGGTCTGACATGGTGCAGAGAAACACATCATCAGAAGCTTGTATGCATCCGTCTGAAACGCTTGTGGGTGGACATCAAACAGTAGGAACATAAGAAGGAAAAATAGATACGTATAAAATAATAGCCTCTCTTTGAGTATAAAGCTAACATGATACTTTCCCAAGGAGACCAAAGCTGAGTCGCCTTTCTTCAGATGCACATCTTAAGGTGTTTAAAACAAGTTATCGTCCTGTGACCTGAACATACAGTAAGTTTCCCCCTCACACCGCCTCAAAACAACCTCAATCTCTTCCACCCAGTCTTATCACAGCACCGTTTTCATAAGGACGACCAAATAAATGAAGTGGGAATTGGACTCAATCAAAGCAAATTTCAATTTCCAATCAAAACAGCTTGCACAAGGCACAATGCAGGCTCGAAACAACACGAAAGGGCAAAGATCACATCTTTCATTCTTTCCCTGAGACACCACCGGAGTGTTTTGACACACAGACGAGGAGATATCACTGAATATTTATCTGCAAGACCACCATACGAGATCAGTAGTCCAAATATCTGGTAGCCATCATGTTTAGAGCCAATCTATTTTTCATGTCCTGTGCCTCATTAAGCATTGGGAATGAGACAAAACCACAAGAATAACAAAGTGATACTTTAGTTACGCACTCAGGAAAAGAAAAATATATTTCAGTTTGCCAAAATACTGGCTCACTTACAATACAGCTCTCTTGGACTGGAGCAGAAGTGTGCCTTTCGTAAGATACCACAAGTTTGTTTATTTAAGTCTGTCCATTTTTTTTTTTTTTTTTAAATAGCTCAAAAAAACATGACATAGAAACTTTTTCCCCACCACACTGACAATAAGTCATGGTCAAAGACTGCCAAAAAACTAAATCATGATACGACATAAAGATGACTAAGATGAAGTTGATCTTTCCTTTCCTTTCAAATGAATATTTATAATCAACATGGTGGGTCATCTGTCAAAACATAAAAAAAAAGGCTGAAAGACACTTGACCTCACTGGTGCACGTACTGTTGCTGACCTACAACCAATCAATAAGCAACACAGCGTAAGAACACACCAACACGTCCAGAGTCAACGAGGAAGGAGAACGAGTTTGGAGGAAGGCCACCGAAGTAACTGAAAGATGTGCATGTCGGCAGAATCCAGGCCGGAAAGAAGAATGAGTATGCAGAATGTCTTGGATCTGCTTGATAACACACACACACACACACACACACACACACACACACACACACACACACACACAAACACACAAACACACACACACACACACAAATAACCCTTTGGCTTTTTTGTACAGCAGGCAGTTCAACTTGGGGACAACAACACAAACCCTATGATCTATTGCTCTTTTATGCACACAAAAATGCATTTAGACTCGATGATACTGTTGTTGACCTGACCAAACATTGTCTATTTAAATACATTTGTACTTTGGAGTCAGTTTGCAGGCGTTACTCTTTTTAACAGCCCGGCACCTCCACATACATCCTCTCACTAGTATGAAGTGTGTGGAGGAAGAAATCTAATTCAGTCTGAGGAATTCTAAGATAGCGGCTTCTTTTTTTTTTTTAAACACATTTTAAGTTTATAGATATTGCTCACTGGCAGACGCAAGCTAATACAAAACTATAAACAGATGAAGTTGTTCATTTTAGTTCCAACCTGTTCCTCTTCCAAAGTAAATGAGTCACCATCACTTAACAGTGGCACCACCTCTGTTTTACGCACCCTCAAACAGAATACGACATGAACCACAGAGGAATACACGCAAGTCCAACAGACAAGAGGAAGTGTGAGCACTCAAAATAAAAAGATGTCCGCTTGCACCATATAAAAAAAAAAAAAAAGAAAAAAAATGCAGCCCTTGTAATTCTAAAAGGCCATTTGCAAACTCTGCAGTTTCTGTGGCTTACTGGTTCCAAGGTACACATCCCATCGCTCAGCATTATAATCAAGCAAAGTCCCTTCCTGCGGGATAGATGCAGGAAGGTCACAGCGACAGTCACAGGCCTGTCAGCCGAGGGGGGGGGAAAACAGTCGCTGTGAAGCTCCCACTGCTGCGCAGAGTAAATAAATGCGTGCTCAGCCAGGTAGAAACAAGCCAGAGGGGGCACCTGAAATGCTCAATTTAGGAACTATTGACTTTCAGCAGCAAGAGTGGGCGATTACGGAACATAAATAAATCTAATAGTGTTCACTACAGAAAAAAAAAAAAGTATATTTAAGTTTACATCTAAAGCTGACTTCGTAGCAGGGACACCGACATGTTCAAAATCAATGAGCTCATTCCAAGATGTGTTTTTTCCCCTCTTTGGAGCACATGGAGTCAAGATGGAGGATAGTCATTCGCAGGTGTGTGACACTGACAAGAGCCAGCGTGATGTCACATGAAAATCAGATGTTATTTCACAGCATCTGGTGAATATCAGAACAGCTGCATTCTTCTATGAAACCTCCAGATGCAGAAACGTGTTTTTTTTAAGTCAACATGGTGTGACACATTAAAGACAATGAGACAAGTAACGTAAAACACAGTTAGGAAATGGGAAAGTTGCTGCACAGCGAGATGATGGAGCCACCGATTATTGCTGTCAAGGCTGCTATATTGCTTGTTAGTCGAGGGACTTGACAACAAAGTGAAAGCAATGTCGGCTGTAAACAACGAGGAGGAGGGTGACATCATGGCGGCAAACTCCAATTATCAGACAGAAATCCAAACCTGTAAAAGCAAAGTGACTCCCAGAGGGTTGTTTACCTTTCCTACTGGTGCGTTCAATGGCCTCACACAGTCACAGTCAGTCTATGCAGGATGACTTTGACTCAACTTACCCACGCCTATCTAGATTGTATCTGTATGCAGATTGCATTTGAGATACAAATGGGCATCTTGTAGTCTGACTGAGGCTGTAGCTGATTGTTTATCTGTATTGCATTAGGCAGCAGTGTGGCCCATGGTGATGCACCACCGTTCATGTGATCAGATCTTTTATAACAGGAACTCTTGCTGCATTGACATTAGCCCGACCTGTGGGCAGATGAAGCCTGTGAAAGCGTGGTAAAAACACAAATTATCATTGCTCACCACATAGGTTGATCCATTTTCTCCCGAACGAACCTCCGTTTCGGGTATGGAAAAATGCATTTTTAGCGTCAGACGACCAGTCCTCTTCTCTTTAACGCCACCACAGCTTTACGATGGAGAGGAAGACACCACGATAAGTCCACTGCAGTGACTGTCCGCGGTGACTACGGAGGAGGAGGCGGCTCTCACACGGTCTATCCGCTGGTTTGTAGTCCGAGTAAAGCGCTGCCAGGCTGGGGGGGGGGGGGGAGGAGAGAGAGAGAGACCGCTGACGACTCTAATCTCTGGCCAACAACTCGTGCACCAACTAGCATTCGCATAAAACTTCTCCCACGTCAGTGTCAAACTTTTCTCCCTGCCGTTCCCGCAGCAGCCATGTTGCAAGTGTTAAGTAATTGCACCTTCAGTGTTGGCGTTACATAAAAAAAATCCCTTTTAACCCACTTTTTAATAATTCGTGATAACTTTAAAACCACCTACTGTGATGTTTGAGTTGCAACGTGCACAGGTGCCTGTATCCATTAGCGTAACCAGATGAAGTTTCGCCGTAAAAGGTGCAGTTGCTTCCTACAAAAAAAAACACAGCGTCGCAGAGCCTGTTGGCAAACCTTTCGAAATATGAGGGGAGACAGTTACACTTTCTGTGATTTGATTTATTTGGCTTGTCTCCTACATTTGCGGAAGAAAAATATAAACGACGACGGAGGAAACTCATAGGTAAAACGTGATAGAAATCGCAGAGAATGAAGATGTACCAGCGCCGTTTAAGCCATTCTGTGTTCGGTGGCCCATCAAGAGGCATTGCAACAATCCCTCTGGGCGAAACCATCTCATTTTCTGCCGCGGGGGGGTGGTTCACTCTTCGCGGTACGAAAAAAAGGCGAAACAGGCATAATTTCCGTCACACATCTTACACAGGAATACATAACGCTATAATACAATAACATACATTTGTCACTGACATGTTTTTTTTATATATTTTGAATCTTATAAGATCATCCAACTTAAACTACACACTTTATTTGGTGCAACCCAAAGTGACAGTGAAAGCGCAGTCAAAATTCATTACAGTCAGAAACAAAATGCGTCTAGATTTTGTCAACAATTCTAGAAATGTAACGAAATAGGACTGTAATGTCACAATCTACTTTCACTGATGGACTTATGTCATAAATAATTATAAATGAAAAAAAATATGTTCGAATGCATTGAAGGTGTTGCATCCATTGACAGCATTAAAACATTAAATTAAGGCTTTTTGATTCGCTGCTAAATTCATTATTTAGAAATGTTATATTTTTTTCTGCAGAAATGAACAAGCTAGATGCTTACAATATATATTCATGCGCTGCAGTTTGTTATTGACTACATAATCGTATACTATGCTTTAAATTGAGTGTATGCGTAATTGCAGCGCAAAATAGAGTTAGACTTGTAGATCGTGTGTTGGACCTGCTTCCTGTCACATGTCCGTTACAGTAGAGTCATATGACTTCAGTCGATGAAAATGATAGCTGGATGCAGCCAGCTTAAACCTGTAGTGCTTGTTTTGATCTTGAATTTATGTTTTTACGCAAGTTATCAACTGAACGAGCTGCAGGTAAGACTTGGATTTGGCAATAGTACAGCTGTGGTTTCTACAAGAATAAGTAAATGACACAATCAGCGAGTTTTGGTGGATGTTCAAGGGGATGATCGGAAATATTTTTGTTTACAACCTCTTTCTCCCCTTCTTAATGGTTTGTAATCGCAGGTATGTGAGCTCTGCAGCGGCGCGGTCCTGAACGGCACCGCAGTGGGCCAGTTTTGCTCCTCGTCCGCTGGTCGGATAGACGGGCGCTGCTGCTTGAGACATGACAACACGGGCGACCCTGAACACATCATCGGGTAGGACTTCAATGACGCCTTCACGGTCTGTCGAAAACAGAGATTACATTTGAGTACACCTTAATAAATGGCGTGTGGATAACCAGATGGGGTAAAAGTAAAACAAAATGATGTAACACCCGAATAACAAAAAAACAAGTAAATGTATTTTTTACCAAAATTTTAAGTTAGCTGTACTTGTTTGTATTTGTTTATCTTTGTCAATATGATAATTAGGAGGTAGGCTGCTAATGATGTACTCTTTGTCTCAGTGTAATACCAATGACATCGTGTGTAACTTAAATAGAAATCTTCATAATAAGGTGTTTTGTTGTTGTTTGTATCAGGTTGGATCTGTCTGATTGTTCACTAACTCACGTGGAGGATTTTCATGGAGCATCAAAAGCATTAATGATGTATGTACAGTTACTACAGTTTCATAACACCCAGTAACGTGTACAGAAAAAATATCTGAAGACCCTGCCTCAGTGACTCTGTGAGGTTATTTTATATTTTAAGGCAAATGAGAAGACCTGTGCTCATCACCACTGTACATGTTGATTCCACGTGATACATTTGCACTGATGCACTCGAGAGACGTACGTGGGCGATGCCTCAGAATGTTTTTAGTGTTGATGAGTTGCTTGGGCCTGGAAGTGAGGAAAGTTTCTATTCCGAGCAGCAAGGACCTCAACTTTTCAACTACTCTGAGGAAAGAAGAATTCTTAGAGGAGAAAAAAAAGAAATAGAGCAAATTTAGATTAACCCCACACAAGTACACAATTTTAGAGCCCTTCCAATATATAAGGAATGTACAAACATCAGTATCCATATGGAACCATTTTGTTGTTGCCCTTTTTAACTTTAAAAACTCTCTTTTCAGAGACCTCTCACTCAATCCTATTGTCAACATCAGCGACACGGCATTTCAAGGATTTACTGAGTTAAATTGCTTGTAAGTATTCTGTCGTAAACACTGAACCGTGACAGCGGCTCCTGAGTATGAAGCATTATTTCTTTAAAAGTAAAAAAAATTTGTGTGTCTGTAGGATTTTGCCACAACACATAGTTTGTCCAGGGGGCAACACTTCGTGGGAAAAGGTGGAGATCAAAGAGGGAAACCGCCTTTGTGAAGGCCAGAAAGATATGTGCAACCAGACTGGACAGCTGTGTAAGTTCCCATCTGATCTAAACACTGCAGTAGCCTTCTGGTAATACTTGACAAGCATTCATCTCATAATTATTAACAATCCTCAGCCATTAACTGCCCGGAGAACTCCCTCTGCGCCCCCTACGGCCCCAGCTTCTTTGAGTGCAGCTGTGCGGTCAACTTTCACGGATACAAGTGTCTTCGAGAGGTCAGTTCCTGCGAGCAGCTTCGTGTTTATCATTCATGTTGTGTATTTCACTAGTTTAACATTGGTGAATCTTTTGCTTGTGTCTTTGTTGTCATTTGTCAATAGGGGGAGTTCCCGAGTCTCCTGGTGTTTGGGCCTCTCGGGGCGTTTATGGTTGTGGTCTCTTTCCTGCTGTGGGCCACGCAGAGACGGAAGGTCAAGTCACAGTGAGGCTGAACTGCAATCGACTTCTTTACCTGCAATGATCTACTGAGCTGAAACTGAAAGGGAAGATGCTGACACAGAGTCTGAGATGACCCCAGACTTCTTTTAAACATTGTTTAATTTAACTTTATTTTTATGTTTTAAATAGTTTTTACATTTTTGGCAATAATACCACTGTTACCATTATAATTCTATTTTTAAATGTAGTTGACCGACACGAGACATTAACGAAATGTGTAAGAAAATTCTGAGAATTTGTTTGCTGTTAATTGTGCCAAACAAGCACTGAATGTGTGAGTTTACACGATGGAGCTACGTGTCCATATGCACATTAGAGGACATCTGTAGAATTCGGCAAATTGTTTACTTCATGTTGAACATGTACTTCACTCAGAGCAAAAAAACCAAGTCAGGTTCCCTCGATGAATCGTGATGTGAATCATCAAAAGTAAGATTTTCTGTACGAAGTTATATTAAAAAAAAAAAGTGAGACATTGAGTTTAACTGAAGGACTTCAGTATGTTATCGGTTTGCTGTTATGCTGTTATTCACTTTTTCATTCAGGGTTCTAAAAATATTAAGAAATATATATTGCTTTGCTTGAGTTACCGACATAGAAACATGCAAATACAAGCATTTGTAAATTTGAACACCCTTTGTGGACTCGTTTCTGGAAATGTCGCCTAATTAGTTAAGACGTACGTTGTCATAAGCAGTCCTGGTATGTTCATTAGATATCAACGGAATATCAACTAGTGCATTAGCTAATAAATGGCTGCTTTCAAGGAAACTGTATCTGTGGATAACTTGTGTTCCAATATGAGATGTGAAGCGTGTGAGCACCATGTGTTGACTTTGACTACATAACAATAAACAGTCTGACATCCTTTGCCAAAAAAAAAAATATATTTTACTACCGGGTTTATGTCTCACTTTATCTTGTTCAAATGATCCGGTCCCTAAAAACTAGCCAGAGGAATGTTATGGCTCTCATAAGTTCTTCAGAGATACTGTACTGCAGCTCTGAGAGTGATTAGGAAACCATTTCTGGCTAGTTTAAATTGCAATGAGTGCGTGTTGTGAAGCACAGTGGAATTGTTCTGCTCTAAATACAGGCAATTAAATGTTCAGTTGTAAAGAAACATTCACAACAAAGATCTAATAAAACATCTAGCCTTTACCTGATATTTAAAAAAAAAAAGACAGAACTCCCCTCCTCACCCCGAGGGAACAAATCTGTAATTATCCAATCCCATAAAAACACACATGGACTCTGTTTAAAAGAAGCCTTTGCCATTTCAGATATATATTTATTGCATGCTCAAAGCATGATATTTTGTGTTGTGTGCAAGTGTTCAAGCTCACAAACTTCCCCCATCAAAAAAAATAATAAACACAGAGAAAGCGCCTCTGAGCAGCAGGTTGTTCACTGGTCCACGTTTTTGACTCGGAGCACCACAGGGACCGAGGTGCACGGGATCATTCCCAGATCTGTGATGACCAAGTCCACGAAGTCTGGCGGCGTCACGTCATACACCAGGTTGAGCAGGCCAAGTGAGGGCACCTGCTGCCAGTGCTCCAGCTGGGTCTTCCCTTTACGCGTCACAATGAGGTCATCGGGATCATCTGGAACGCACAGATAGAGATTCACTCTCTAATTACACACGGGTACAACTGAGCAGAGAGCAGCACTCGACGTGACATATTTACGGAAACAATTCAACAAACCCAACCAGCCGCCGACTATTTTTTTTTTTCCATACCTAGTTCATTGGACACGAAGGAATCCGTCTGCACCCTCTCACAAAACTTGTAGGTCTCACAACACACCAGCACAGGCACGTTAAAGGCTCGGGCTACCAGAGCTACCTGTGACGTCCCCACGCGGGACATGACGTACCCGTTGGCCAGCAGAGCGTGAGCACCAAGGAACACCTTGGATACCTGTGGAGGTCCAAGATCAAAGCTTTATTACAACATAAACACACAAAAAAAACAGAGAAAATATTTGTATTTGCTTTGGCTACTCTTTGGGTAAATATGAACACCTTTCTCGAACGTGCGAATGTACCTCTGGAAGAATGTAGGAGACGGCCGAGATGAGGACGTAGGTGCAGCTGATGCCTCTCTGGACGAGGCGCCTCAGGGCCTCCCGGCCCTCCAGTCGGGGCCGGCTGTCCACCACGATCACGCGGAACTTCCTTTTCTTCTCAAAGGCCTCGCACAAGATGTGGTTGATCAGCGACGAGCTGAGGCAGACATGGAAGAAGAGATGGCGGGTTTACGTTAGAGAATGTGGAAGGAAGATGGGAGCTTCACAGGCGAGGCAAGAAAAGGGAAGAGAAAGTGTTAAAAAGCGGTCTGGAGACACGAATGACATTTAAACTAAATGTTGTTCCTTGCATGTCAGCTTGAAGTGTCTTACCATCCATAAACTAGGATGACGTCTCCGTCGCTGATCTTTTCTATGGAGTACTTGGCAATAGCTTCAGCAGCGAGGATGATCTTCTCTTTAATGTAATTTTCGATATAGCCCAGCAGTTTGCTCTTTGCCTGAACAGAAGAAGAGAGAAATCATGAGGGGGGGGGGGGGGGATGTAAACTGTGTATCGGTAACATTAAGTCTATGGTATCTATGGAATATACAACACGTTGTATGAGTGTATCAAGTGTGACAAGAACCTCTTCTTCTTTGCATTGACTAGGAATATTGGAGATCTCTTTCTTGATGTATTTGATTGCATTACCCATGCTGGCTGACAGAGGGCGACACTGATTCAAAAAACTGCAAGGAAAATAAGACAGAAGCAACAATTGTATGTGTTAAACAGACAAATGTAATTTTTTTTTTTTCTTATGGAGTGACACATTCAGAGAACTGTAATAAAAATACTGAGTGGGACGCTCTTTGGAACTCTTGCTTGTACCTGATATAAGGTTTCAGCTTGTTGACCAAGTCTCTAGATAGCTCCTCATTTGGAGGCGTAGTATAGTCTCTTATTACCTGAAAGGGGGGGAAAGAACATTGCTTTAGTTTATTGACTTTAAATCAACCCACAACAAAAAAATCATGTGTTTTAACCGAACATTAGAGAATGTTGCTGGCTGCTAAAAAATCTGGAGCTAAACTGCATCGCAAATGGGACCTTGTATTTTTTGTCGCTGTCTAAAAAGCACAATGGGATGATAATGCAGTCAGACCAAATAGTGCTTCGTACCTGTTTGAAGGCGTGCAGCAGCGCCACAGAGCGAGCGTTGGATCCTGCCACGATGCCCTGTGAATACTGGAGACCCAGGCGAACTATAGCAGGATGAATCACTGTGGAGGGAATGCTGCAGCAGACAAAAACAGTCAATAGCAAGAAGGGAGATTTAAGATAATCTTATTGGCCAAACATCCTACTGTACTATACGGTCAGTTTACCCGAGTTGCTGTGTTAGAGGGGCTTTGCGACTGTACTGGTGGAGATGAGAAAACAGGCTGACTTTGTAGCCGTAGTCCAACCGGAGTGGGATCTGAAATAAAGCAGATTAGAGCCAAAAAAAGACAAATGTTGTGAGACTTGTTCATGTTTAACTTTGGCGACACAGGAAACCTCTTTATAATGTCTGATTTTGTTGTAAATACTCTCCAAGTACAAACAGAGCAGCATGGAGTGCAAACACAGACCTGCACAACAAACAACAAAACGATACATTTAACACGTTTTCAGCTCCTCAAACGAACACAAACCACCGACACACCGCCTCTGTCTCAATGGACCAAACAACATCCTCAACTTCTCCAATTTACTGAGCGGCGCTGGAGTACGACAACAATTACAGGTTAGCAAACAAAACTAGACGAATGTCAATGGCACACATTTAGATTCAGGAAGGTCAGACCTTGACATTTGTAGCAGCATTGCACCCTGGTGTCTGAAAGAAATGTTAGGTATGATCACATGCAGTTAGAACTCGTTATCTGAGGCTGCAGCGAGGGACATTCAACACATTTTAGGATTGTTGGTGACGTTTCGTGAACTGTCCTTGTTGTAAATACCCTCAAATTAGAGAATCGGTAACGAAAACAGGAAATCCAGAATGAGCAGGATTCAGACGTTAGTTAGTAGTATAAACTTACGGTTATGCTTGTAAGTGTCAGAGAAATATGCGGCTCTCACAAATTATATAGTAAACAAAACACATGATATAACATGTTATTTCCAACAGGTGTTTGATTAAAACAACCAACATAAAGTGTATGCAAGTCCTTTTCAATGAGATCGGTAAGAGTCACCAACACGCAAACTCATTTAGCCTCTTCCTCCTTGTTTTCTCTTTTCAAGATATTTACAATGAATTCATAAAGGAAGTTTAGTGCCCAAGATTTAACCAAACATGCTAACACAAAGAGCTCCCCTAATTTTTAGTGACTGGCAGTGTATGACATCAAGGCAAACTGAGCTCAATCAGACAAAGCATGCTTTTTCAAGATTCAAGTTTTGTTTTTGTTTTTTGAGATGACACATGAAGTCGCTAACCTGTTGTCTTTCCAATTTCTTTGCCAGTTTCTTTAAAACGTCCGGGTTGTCCATTTGGACATGTTCTGGGAGCCTCTTCACCACTGTAAACACGTAAAAAAAGTGTGACTTTCTCCCCACTATATCATGTATAAATCACTTCTTATGCTGGCCTGCTGGCCACTACAGTACCTGGCTGTAGCTCACTAGGCGGCTGCCTAGCCGGCTGCCCCATGTCTCCCTTCTTGCCCTGTTTTGAGGCCCTCTCGGCATCTTGCCGAGCTCTCCTCTCCGCTTTCATGTCTGCTTTACTCTTCGCTGGCTTGTCTGCCGGGGCAGCAGTTTCTGAGGCAGGCACGGGAACCGGTGCAGGAGCAGGCACTACGGAGGGAGGGTCACAGCGGGATGGATCAGTTCGAAAGAACATTTCCTTTACAAATATCACAGATGCAATCATTGGTGCTGTCTGAATGATATGCACCTTTCTGTGAGGACTGTGTTGGAGGCTGGGGAGCTGAACTGACGGGCTTCTCTTCTTTCTTCTTCTTCTTTTCCCCTTCATGTGAAGCCTTGTCATCTTTTTTCTCTTTGCTTTTCCTCTGCTGTTTCTTCTCTTTCCTCAGCCGCTGCTTCTCCTCTTTGGTCAGCTCTTTGCCTTCAGTCTGTTCGGCACACATGTCATAGAGTGGGTTCAACGAAGACGTTACAATCGTGCCAAATAGGCAGCCTTACATGAGTGTTGCAAAATTCAGGAGCATACCAACCTTTGCTTGTGCAATGTCATCTGTATTGCAAAGTCCATCTGTAAAAACAACCAATGGATGGTTCAATTAATGCATTAGGCTGTAATGACAGGAGCAGCCTTCATTTAGCTTCCAGTCCTGCAGTTCTGATGCTGTTAGCTGGCTGTACAGTCATTTAACTTGCTAGGTTTGCAGCATGCTAACGAAAACAGTCACATGACTGGTCGGCAACTATTATCTGCACATAACAGGGACAATTTAAAACAGACAGGTTTAGTTATTCTGTTCGTTTAAAATAAACAATCGAAAAAATGATGCAATAACACGACTGCCTCCTGTCTCGCGCAATGGTACCGCTTGCAATGCTAACGTTAGCAGCACTAGCATAAGGGGAAATTAACTTTGCTACAAGACAAACCCAAAGACCGCAAAACACGCGCCTACAAGCGCGAGACATTTCGTCGCTGCGCACACCGTTAAGGTATCAAAATACCTGTAAACCGTTATAAAGTCCAGCTGTTACACACTCTCGAACTCACCTGTCACTCCACTGTCAGCCATGTTTACGATGCTGCTCAACTTCCTCTGCTGCTGCAGAAACTACCGCCCCAGAAAACGTATATCGCCCCCTTGTGGCCACAATCACTTTAATTCTTAGAGGCGGTTTCCTGTAAAATGTCATGTCTTTAGTTGTATGTTACACACTTTTGTACCAACTTTCTGCTCACAATGAACAGACCGCCTTGTTACAGTTACTTAAATGTATTATTAATATATTGATAGATTCTTTATCCACATTTTACTCATCATTAATAGTTGTTTGCAACTTTCTATACAACTCATAATCTTTATTCATTCATCAGTAAATCTCACTGCACTACATGGCATTTCTTTTATAAACTATAAATTAGCCTATGAATTATTATGATTTTTTTATTTCCCCTAAACCCCTGTGATTCTGATTATTGATTGATTGACAAAATACAGGCATGTCTACAGGGGTATAAGCCATGATTTAATACCTAAAAACATGAAAGTTGTGTTGCATTTTTAATTCAGTTGGTAGATGTTGTACCTTTAAACAGATACTGTACCTACTGTTGTATTGGCCTTCCACAATTCCTGCAGTATTATCAGCAAATACACAAAACATCACTGAACATGATTCTTATCATTGTGGGAATCATGGAGGCAGTCCGTGGTTCTGAATAATCTGATATAGACTCAGGGTGCATCGTCAGACTCTGAACTGATATGTAGTTGGACTTAAGAGATTTAAATACATTTTTAAAAATCACACAAATAAATAAAAGAGGATGAAACATTTGTTATGAGATTCAAGACAGATAATGACATGTTTGTAGTGTGTGCATTTGTTTCCATTTGTCTAAATCCCTATATCACATATCCCATGAGGAGAGTATCTAAAAAGCTTCATGTACTGCGATAGCACGGCATTTATCAGAAAAGCGAGTATTTTTATTTTTGTTTGTTTGTTTACTTGTTCCAAATTGAGCAATTTCATTTACAGCACTCTCAAATCAATTGTTTTCTGCTGCTCTTTTTGAATATACTGAAGGAAAATCAAATCATCTCACAAAATAATCCTGGAATTATGAAAGAATGGAAAAGAGGGTGGACAAAAGCATCATAACATTATTATTATTATCATTATTACAATCACCAAGTCTCACTTAGTCTCATTGTGTCTCATTTCCTTTTAAACAGGTCAAGTTTGACTTTTGGTGGAGGTATTTTTTGCTGAATAATGTATTGTGCATTATGTATTATTAATTTAGTTTTTGGTAGTGCAATAACAAATGTTTTCATCAGACTTTAATTCTACATATTTGGAGGGAATTCACACTTTTTATACCACTCTCAAAAACAAAAAAAACTCATAAACATACAATTTAAAATGGTATAAAGAAAACTGACTCTATGAATCCGTATTTTACATTCATTAAATGTTTTTGAGACTTTAGACATTGAGAATAATTTTAATTCACCACTGTATATGTTGTCATCAATCTTTTATTTGCTTTTTTTCAAACATCCATTGCCATACAGGAAAAACAAACAACACCAAATGACTGAAGAAAATAATCTATCAATGTCAGTAGACTACCACCTCTAAAGTATGCAGCACACACCACAACGCCACTGTGTCTTTGATTCCACGCTGACTGAATTCACGACGCAGTAGCTGGTTGAAGGGGACCAAACCTCACAGAAACACCTGACTTGGTTCCGTTTGACCAGCCACAGCAAGGTGTGTTGCTTCAGCTGCAAGAGGCAGAGCGAGTGAGAGCAGGACGGGGCATGCAGTGAGGAGGGAGGAGAGGGTAGAGGGTAGAGGACATAGAAAAAGAAGGAAATGAGGGAGGAGAAAGTGTGAAAATAAAGGGTGGACGTCATCTGCGAGCGATCAGGCGGTCAATGTCCTCTTCAGCCTTACCTGATGAAACACAGAGAGAGAAAAACAACATCATCCCCGAGTCTTTATTGACACATCCTGCATAGTTACAACACAGAAACAAGTGTCATGGGACCAAGCAGATAGTTCCTATTTAGAGGTTTGGGAACCCTGACAGCCGGTGACATCGCCCTATTTCCTTCCAAATCCAGCCTGCAGGAGCAAACCTTCACCCTCAGTGACAGCTCCACATCTCTGCCCTCCCTCCCCCTCTTCCTTTTTTGAGAGTCCTGCGGTTGCTATAATGGGTGACAGCTGTGGTCTGTCAATCCTCCATGACTGTCAGCCGTTGGGGAAGGGCAGGAATTTTTTCAAGAAGTCCCTGAGACCCGATCATCGGCGCTGAGGGTAATACTAACTGTGCCTGAGCTGAAGGAGAGGGAACAGACCTTTCACCTGTTGTGTCCTGCCACACATGCTCATGAACCCTAACATCCCCCTCCCATCTCATAAAACAGACAAAGGAGCACTCAGGCAATCATGAATCATGCTGAACGAAGCTACATCTTTTATAACATTCAATTAAAAAAATAGACGTTAAGTAAAAAATAGGACCAGTGTGTTTCTTCTTCCCAGTGTGGTTGGTGCTCAAAACCCCTTGAAACCACACACTTCCTTACATTCCATAAGTGGTGTATTAATATGGCGATATAAGGAAGCATGTCCTCGCAAGGGGCAACAACTGGATTCACCGCTCCTCGGACACAAAGCACCCTTTCATAGTCACAGTTGCAGAGTAGCAGGAACAACCGGCTTAAGAATGGTTAACTGTGACAGAGCGCGCAGGGAGGACGGGGCTCAAGAGACACGAGCATCTGCGCCACAAAAGTCCAAAGTTCAGTTTGACAGAAGGGGACATTTCAAGTTTAATAGCTGTTGAAAGTGTGGCTTATTTGAGATTCATTGTCCTGTTGTTGTCTAATACAAGCAAAAAGCAGGGCCTTCTGATACAAAAAGAAAAAAAGATGAACTACATTGTTTGTCCCTGACAGTAAGTATTAATACTGCTAAATACCAGCCCGTGCAGCTCTTTGATGGGTAATGCCAATGTAATGATGCTTAAATCCCTTGTGATAAATAACTCTGGAGGGCGAGGCAAATTCTGACTTCCAGCACACAAAGGTCACAATCTGTACTATTTCCTAAACATTGTGCCATGCCAAGTCGTGTTGATCCCAACAACTGTGCGATCATGTCCTTTTTAAAGAGCAGAAAACAATAAGAAATCAATGTTAACAGGAATCATATTTGAAACGAATTGAAAATATTTTTTACTCACCTTAACTGAGTTCTGTTGCGTCTCCTCTCGTGGTTTTCCGTGCTGAGCGGCTTGAGGCCACATTGGGTTCAATAAGCTTCTCCTACGCTGTCTTGTGGTGACGTCCTTGATAAACTAACCACTGCTATGTCAACCAGCTCCAAACCAAATGGCCATAGGAACGACTTGCCCTTTTTCTTTGATTAGACTGTGATGAGAATTTCCTGTATTACACCTCAGCTTCCCCTCACCTGACAACGGTGTCAGGCTCTGTGTGTTGCATCGGTCGTAAAACTTACAGAAAACATCTGACAACTGGTTTGACGCCTGATTTTACTCACATGGTGCTGCAAATGAGTTATGAGTCAACAAAAAAACATGTCACTGTATTGCCCATTTGTTGATGTCAAATATTAACCTTTTACATTCGCTAATACAGAACAAAAGGTACCTACAAAACGTTTGTGACCAAAAACACAGAAAAGACCAACCTCTCAGACCAACCTTATACTGCTGCCCTTTACACCCTTCAAAGCTCATCTCAGACTATCCCTCTGCTCCCTGAGAACCATTCCCCCCACTTCCTCCTGCCCTTCTGCTCTCTTCGCCTCAGCTATCCTGCGATCAACCATCCTCCTCCATATCTGGCCCAGTGGATTGTGTCCACAACAGGCCTTGCAGACCGGCCTTTTCTATCCCGCCAGGAGCGCCCCCCTCCAAAGCGGCCTCCCACCTGTTGGTGTCCTTTAGAAGCCCGGGCCTCTCCTGCGCCTCCTGTCCGGCCCAATCAGGGCCCTGACAGGGGGGAGCCAGCCTGTGAACTCACACCTCTCAGCTGTTCGCACTGGGCTCGAGACACCCTACACCCCTGCCGTTCCTCTGTTCAGCCCCCCCCCCCCCCCCCCCTCTATTTTACACCCAATGTCAATGGCTCCTTTTTGTAGAAAAAAAAAGAGAAAGAGAGGGATACAGAGAAACAAGGAAGCAACTGTACAATGGGCGTGTTTTATTAGGTTTGGGGGTACAGTCAGAACAGCAGTTACAGCAGGCCACAAGTCACAGCTGAAGCCAAGGTTGAGTTTCATCCCAGTCTGGTTTCCGCGCTTCCCTCTAGTTTCATTGTATCATTTACAGTATAGGAAAAAGTGACTGTCAAAGTATTTAGTGACCTCTCACAATTTTAATTTGATGACATGATGTCTTGAGATGATGACCTTTGTGAGAGGTAGCAACAAGACAAATCAATCTGCCTCACAGTCAACCACATGTGGTAAACCCTTCGATAAAGTGTAACGTAAACCTCCGTTAAAGAAGTGCAGCCAATCGTGAGGAGTGCGACTCAGTGGGTGCCCTCGTGGCACCATAAAAACAAGCAATAAATTCTCTGGCGGCCACAAGGTGACCATCCTGCCGCCATGACACTTACAAAACAACACTGAATGTAATATAAGCAGGAAGGGGAACAAAATCAAAGAAATTGGTAAAAATGTACAAGTTTTAGATGTGTTCTTCTCAGTGATTGTATGGAGCCCGTAGTTCCTTATAAGACTGTTTAGAAGCATCTGTGTGACCATACAGTGATTACCATTACTGCAGAGGCAATCGGCCGGAGCTCAGGGGTTCATTTTCCTCTGCTGCAAGCACAAGCCGCTCCACTAAGGTCAACACCTGTGTTCTAAAATCGGCGCTGGGGTTGGGTGTGATAGGAACCCGGGCCTCATTCACAGAAAGCTCGAGCTAAGAGAGGGAGGCTTATATTGAAACTTAAAACTCTCGCTATTTTCGAGGCACTCGCCGTCCACAAATAGCTACCCCATCGCATCTTTGTAGCTCCTGATTTTCCTCCGCCACAGGATGTTGTCTAAATTCGACAGTTGTTCACTATTTCCCATGGCCCAAAGCCAGGGTGTATCACAAATGCAACATTTCCACTAATGTCAGCTATGCACCAAGGCCTTGCCAGATATATCTGGGTGCTATATCTGACTTCTGTTGTTGAGTGGATTCTTGATGGCTCACACCGGACACAATGGTTGAGACACAAATCATAATCCTGCTGTTCCTCTTAACGGAGCAGCTGATCGCTGTCACGTACGAGCCGGCTCGCCGGGCCGACAAACAGTTCAGCCAAAGTCTCTCATCTAATCATCTGCTCCTCTTTCATCATGTGTCATGCATCATGCATAAGATCTCATCTTACTCTGTGATTTTTTTTTTTTTCCATCTGTCAACCCCTCTTCGGTTTAATTTATTCGAATTCCAATCATCAGTCTGGGGATCATTTATAGATGTTATGTATCCCGTGAAAACTCTCACAAAACGTGTTCATGTAAATGTTCGAATGAGATTCAACGTTGAGATTTCACTACATTAAAAGTTCATAGTTCCCTTTTAAGAACAATCAAGCCAAAATGGGAAGAAGACAGCACGGGGGCTCAGCGGTTGGGCTGCATGTTATCTACAAATTGGGTCAGGAGGTTATTTTTAACCCGTGTTCACATACCCGGGGCCCCCGTTTGCTAATCACTTTGTTCCCCTCTGTCATATCCATCTACCCCGCTGCCAATGTCCCACTGCTTCTGGGGAGGTCACAACACAGGAGGAAATAATTTCCCTCGGTACAGCATGGTAGGAGTTAGACTAACTAACCCCAGAGCAGTTTCTTCAACAGTGGATAGCAAGGATTTCTATTGGTATAAATAAACTGGCAGCTGACACCAGATCAGGTCCTGCACATGCACAAGATGGGACAACCTGGCAGAGTAACCCCTGTATTTTGGAGGAAACTCCCCTGTGGGAGGTGGACAGTTTGACAATTTGACTTAAACCACCTATTACCCAACATCTCCTGTCTGACTCAATGTTTTCTTTTGTCGAGATTGTTTGGTAAAAGTCTGGATAATATGTTTTGAGATGTTAGAGAGTGTGGTTATGTTCACAAATTATGTCTCCATTTGCAAAGTAGGTTTTTATTATGTGAGCGATAACTTGAGCAAAGAGCAAAAATATACTGCATGTAAGGCGTAAGGGGGAAAGAAACTCAACCTCAAACCTCAAATTTAAAACTGGTAAAGGATAACAATGCTCCAATGACAAACCAACATGTAAAAGTGAACTGCTTGATCTCATGCTGCTGACTCATTACGTGGTCTGACATTTAATGCCACTCTCTGTCCTTCCCTGGGCACAACAGTTGCCAGGGCTGAGGTTGACACAGCTGTTGCAGGGAGCCTGGTCCCGTGTGGTAAAGCAACGGAGCAGAATGGTCAAAGGTCACCAGCATTTAGGCTAAACGAGAGAACAGGTGATGGAGAGGTGAAGGCAACTCCCTCCCATGATGCATAGAGGGGACAGATTTAGACGGATGCTATGAGTTTAGATTTGAGAATGAAGGACTGCAGAAACAACTTATTCTATCTAAGAGAATTAAGCTGTTTGGTTACAATCGAAAACACATCTCCACATTGGCCATGTAGTTAAACAAAAGGTGCCCCCCCCCCCCCCCCCCCCCACCCCCTTGAATACATTAGAGGTTTGTTCGTATAGAGTTCTTGAAATATGGCATCTTAATTAGGCTGTGATCTGTTACAGAACACCCAAAATATGTTATGACAGGAAACACATCCCTAACTTTTCTCACCAGTCAAACAATTAGGAGATAAAGGGATTCTGGGTGTCACACTGGGGCCCGTGTCCCCCTTTAAATGGCCCTGTTGTAATGGTGAGGCGGCCTCTGAGTGACCGGGTGACAGGTGAGATGCAATGTGGTGGATCAGTGTGCACACCAGAGTAAACATGTCAAACAAGAGCACATGTTATTTTCTAACACATAGGGTAAACTTCTTTTTAAAAGGTATATGAGAGAGAATGTATTGAATAAAGTTTATTCATAAAGCAATGACATTCCCAAAAGGCTTTTTTACTGACAGGTCTGTAATTGTCTCATCATTTCCTCGCATTTGGAAAGTAAAGGAATATTTAAGGAAAAAACAGTCAAAGTTGTGTTAGGTGTGTTGACTTTATGAGAAGTTGTGGATTTCCAGATGACTTTCCTTGATGAAGACCATCCGTTAAAAAAACATGTCAATATTCATTTATTGTTGAAAACTTTTTTCTTTGTGTACATTGATTTTTTTGTTTGCCTGCAGACAAAATGTGATCTGACCTGCTGTGCGCTCACTACAACAGTCAGGCGTCAATCTATTGGAAGAGTACTAACCAAATATTGAGTTTCCTACAATGAGGACCGAAGTACACATTCCTTTCCAACAACCTCCTATGACTTTGCTCTGCATCAATACAGTTTTAGGATGTCATAGAAAACTATGGGAGCGGTAAAAGTAAGTGTTACTAAACATACAGTGTGAACAGTAATGGGCATGTCAGTACATTTTTAGATCAACATTAAAACCCATGTTTGAACCGTTTAAACCATTATTACTTACTTTAGGCCAGTTTGTGAGAAACATATATCTCTTATACATTATCAACATACATCATATAACTCCAACTGTTCTACAAGTTCTCCTTTGTACTACATTAAACATAGTGTACACATGATCCTTTACTGTGGCTCCTGCTGAACGAATGGATGTGGAGCAGCCTATGGACACCCAAGTGCCTGTGGGGGTCGTCAGTCAGCTGCCCGACTCCCACCAAAAGGAAACGACAACTGCAGGAGAGGCAGCAGCAGCAGCAGCAGTGACACCACGATAAAACAAGAGATGGGGTTTATGGTGGGCAGAGGGGGGGGGGGGATCAGTTGAATCAGCCACCCAGCTGAGGATGTTTGAAGCAAGTGTCAGCAGTGATCAACGGTAGTCTCTGTTCCATCCTCAAACCTGTTCACCCTGAAAATAAAGAGCATGGCTTTAGTCTCTTTGAGCTCCCCAATGCTGATCATTTATTATCCTTCAAGTGGCAAACCTTAAGATTTCGGTCCTGCTTGATTTAGAATTTCTATTGGAGTGAAAACAATCTGGAGACTTTTGTTGATATGAGACCTTCAAGTTCTCAAAATTGTGATTGTTTATGTGTGTGTGTATAATAGAGAAAAACTGTAATTCTGCAGTTTTCTTCCCTGTGAAAGTTGCCAGAGAACCCCAGACTGTCATAAGTGTGTCACCTTTGTGTTGCCTTCTTCAGTGATAGATGGGGACTTAACAGACATTTATCTAAATGAAAATCTTTGAGAGCATTACTTTGATCTACAGATATTGGAAGGCATCAAAAAGATAATGAATTTAGATTTTCTAAGTATATCTTCCTTCAGAAAAGTGTTTTTGAATATTTGTGGCATACTCCTTCAGCTCCAAAATGTCATCAAAAAATGGCAGTTATGGAATTTATTTTATGTTAAAATGATTATCTGGGTCATTGCTTTCCTACATAAAGGTAACATCAGATCAAAAGCTTAATTAAGTATTGTAAATTTAAATCAGTGGTTCCAAATCTTTGCTTGTGGCCACTGACTAAACAACTGTGTCTGGAGATCTTTTGTCATGTGTTAGATGTCTAGCAGTTGTCAGCAGATACATTCACTCTTTCAACTTCTCATGTTTTTATTTGAATGACTGTTCACAATATTTCACAAAAAATGTAAGATTAGAGAGAAAACCAAAACATGAAAAACTCTTCTTTCGTCTCTATTTACCTTGTGACCCCTGGAGGGGCCTGACCCTTGTCTGGTAAACAGTAGACTAAACAACCGAACCGTGAAGTCATGAAAACTAGCCCTCGACCAGCTACAGCAGTACAATACTTACACATCCATGCATCAGTATTCATATGTAATTTATTAAAAAACGTTAATCCCAAGGACCTATTTTCTACCAAGCAAGTATTCTTACTTTTAATATTTTACGTAAATGTTGTTGATAATATATACTTTAATGTAAATAGGATTATGACAGAAGTGGTCGTGATTATTTTACTTAAAGATCTGAGTACCTCCTCCAGTGATAATCATTGTACAATGAATAATAACACAACACTTAGTACAATGTTTGTATTTAAGTATATGGTTTTTATGCTATATTCATTCCTTCTCCATCCCCCTCATGGGTGGTAACAGCTGTGGTGTCACATGACATGGGCAGGTGGGAGAAACCAATGTGGGACATCAGTCCCCCCTGTCTTCCCTCCTATTCTCTGCAAATGTCAAACGACCCCTCACACACTTACACTTACACACACACACACACACACACACACACACACAACCTCCTCTTTTGAGGGGTGTGGCCATTTTGCATTGCTGGAATGTGCTCCATGTTTGTAACTCATACTGTATTTCTGATCTCCCACATTGATGACATTCCACATTCAAATATCTCCCTCTTTCCAGTCCCTGCTTGTAGCTGTCATGTCGCTGTCTCTCATCATCAATGGTCCAACCATAATCTACACTTACACTTTATAACACTAACAGTTCTATGTTTTAAATTGTGAACTGTGACTGCTTGCATTGTACGGGTACCATTATGAAGCTCTGAGACAGTTTCACCTTAAAGTCCCAATGAGACAGTTTGAAGACCTTGGGATTCTGTAATTGTATTGTATTTTATATTGAAAGGGAAATTAGAAAATATTACAAAAATAACAATTCCATTCACTTTTTTTTAAGATTCATAGTTCATTAACCAAGATGCTTCTTTTTTAAATAAAGGGTGAATCAATGGGATACAACATGGAAAAGGAAGGTGTTTTTTCTATTTTAAAAATATCTTTTAAAAACTTAAAAAGTATGTTGAGTGTTGTATTTTACAGGGATAGTAAAAATAAAGAACCACAATCGTCAGTCTTTTTGACAGATGATTAAGTAATTTCTTCTTTTTCTTATTTGGTATTCTTGAACAGTGACAGGAAGGTGGGTGGCAGGTCAGTGCAGTGAAGTGGGACACAGTCATTTAACTTGAGGATGGAAATTCAAGCATATGGAGGGAATCTACTTTGCTGCAGTGCCGTTGTGCAAGGCACTTAATCCCACTCTGCTCCATTTCCTTTATTTCACAGTAAAGAGAATATGTTCGACCAAACTTCCCAAGTTTACTGGCCTAGTTTATGACACAATTTAAGAGAATGTCAACCTGTTGATCCACCAGAATATCTTAATCAATCACAATGAACATAGAGATGCACATACAGGTTCATTTAATTACAGAAGCTCAAGTAAAAAATACTCCCGGTTGTCACATGGTCAATTCTTCTCACTATTGATAGTTTCATTTAAATGTCACTCATTACAAATTAACTCATAATGCTTATTTTAGAGTTTGTATTTAGGGTCACCCTCGCAGTAGGACCATTGTGTGCTGGCTGAGTTTCTGGGGACGATATTATCGGACGGACTGACCGCGGAATATTTGCCATTCGTTAAAATCACGTTTATATCACAGTACGCAGTTACATAAACGTAATTAAAATCACGTGTGCTTGAAGACGCCGACTAGAGACTTAGTTTATCAAAGTATCGAGTTTGTATTTACAACATGGCGGCACCCGTAGCTCTGCTCTCGTCTTCAAACTGACCAGTGTTGTGGACAGAGGTTGGTAACGTTAACGTCTAGCTAACGTTTAATGACGGGACATATTTATGAGCTTGAACAGTTCCGTTTTATTGAGGTGAATAATATATTATATTATCTTTCTGTCTTTGTTGTAGACGATGTTACTTTCAGCTCGCCGCCTCTCCAAAGTGCTGCAGCTCACCCTGGCGGTCATCAAACCAGATGCTGTAGCTCATCCTGTCATCTTAGAGGTGAGCTCACACGCATCCTTTCACCTAGACTGTCTCCTGACTTAGTTAGGTACACTACTTCAGCAGTTTTATCCATATTCTCTACTTTAAAAGGGCTGTTGATGTCACGTTGTCAAGTGAACAAAATATGGACACAGCATAAACAAAACATAAATAAAAACAACAAAACACTTAATATAAACATGACCCATGTTGTCCAATTATTTGATGAATATACATTGCATACACACATACATTTCTTGAACTGAATTGTGAATTAATTTAAAGTCATTTCCCATACAATTCCACAATTTGACTTCACAAACTGAAATAAAGTATTAAGTTTAGACTCTTTTTAGATTGCTAAACCAAGTGTCTCTCTTTTTATTCATGCATTCTTTTAGCTTGGCCTGTTCATTGACATGGTGTAAACCAGCTGTACTCTAACTTCAATCCAAACCATGAAGAAGAAAGAAAGTGGTGTCTAATATTCAAATATTCCATAAGTGACCGGTCCCTTTTTAAAGCCTGTTGTCATCTTAATAGAGAGGACGACAATTACCTTTTGTATTTTGGAAGGAATCTGCACACAGTACCCTGTATGTAGTTTTAATCCAAACATATTTAGTATAGTTTAGTGATCATTAGCTGCAGTGCAGCAAAACAACTTTTCTTTTTTCTTTCAGGCTCTTCACCAGAGAATCCTGGACAACAATTTTGTGATTGTCAGATCTAAAGATGTTGTGTGGAGGAGACAGGACTCTGAGAGCTTTTATGCTGAACATTCAGGTGTTTGGAGACAACTCATTTCTGTTCAAATGTATTTAAAAGAACAAGGTGATTCCACACATTATATGAAAAAGGGTAAAAACTCTTTTTTTTAAACTCTCTTTTGTTTGCTTCTCAGGGCGATTCTTCTACCAAAGACTGGTTGAATTCATGTCAAGGTAAGCTACCATACTTGTACGTTTCCCAAACCGTGACGAATGAATGAATTACTTTGGATAAATGTTGTGTTCTGTCTGATGTGAGAAATATACTCGTACCACACAACCCGCAGGGCTGACGTCAAGTGACTGACTGTGCTCCAATTTCACGCTCAGCAAGACACCAACGAATCATTTTCTGAAACTTCACAACAGGAGTTTCAATTATCAGCGGACAACAGCCCCTCGAGCAATTTTGTCTGGAAATAACCGCGTAGCCCGCTCACAATAGCTCCACACGGATCTCTGGATTGCAAAAAGGGGCTCGTAATCACGTTGTCATTTCGTGTCCTCGCAGCAGTCAATCGGTAGTTTGCACGACAGCCTTTTCTCCGGATGCATTCAGAGTTACTGGAGACATCCTCAGCGTGTCAGCCAGTCGAGCATTGTTCAGCTAAAACCGATAAACTGATGTGTATTCATGGGGGTCTGTAACAGCCACACAGAGCAGTGTATGGTTTTGCAATGACTTTGTTATTCTTCCCCCGCAGTGGTCCGATGCGAGCTTACGTTTTAGCCAGAGAGGACGCCATCCATCACTGGAGAGAACTGATGGGACCGACCAAAGTGTTCCGAGCCAGATACACCTCGCCCGCTACCATCAGGGCTCAGTTTGGACTCACGGACACACGAAACACAACTCACGGCTCAGGTAGGAAGTATGTTGAGTGTCACGTGTCTACATATGTGAGTATGTGACACGTTTACAGCATGTTCTACAGCCGTGCTTTATCAGATGGGCTGTCCCGTCACATACAGGTTCACAGGTTTTCAAATTTCCCTTTTTTTCCCCTCCAGATTCTGTTGAGTCGGCACAAAGAGAAATCCGTTTTTTCTACCCGGACTTCTGCGTGGAGGAGTGGATGGAGAAGGAGGAGCCATCGTTTCGATCGGGACGGATACATTACGACCTTAAAAAACAGATTCACACACTTTCAACGCAAAGCTGACCCCAGACCTGCCGTCTACAGTCTCTGATCCCCAGAGGACCGCTCGGAAACTCTGCAATCGTTAGTCGATGGCTTGTACACACACGCAAGCTCCCAGAGAGGATGCCACAATTCGACATGCTGTACAGACATAATGTCTAATGTCTGATGATCCCAGAAAGTGCATGTTATTTGTGCCAATTTGTTCATCCCATGTTTTTGTCAGTAAAACATATGAAGTAATTTACAAGGACCATACGTGTTTTTGTTGAATTTTATTGTCATTAGAAAACACGAACGACCATATAAGAAAATGTAACACCGTATTGTACAAAACGACACGACGTAGAAAGACAATGCTTTACATTATCTTCACAAACTCCTTTCCAGGCTTCACTGTAAATAGTGCAATCGTCACGATCAGTTTCAGTTTCCTGAGCCATTTAGATTGTAGCACAGCAGCAACTACATGTTATGTATCCGTGTCAAAGAACAAAACTATACGCGTAGCTTGTGAACATTCACTAATGTGAAATAATACCGTAATAATAGCTTTACACGTATATATATTTAATCCTCAAAAGCATCTTCTTAGGGCTTCTTAGATTCTTAGATTCTAGGTCACTTGAGAAATTTGAAACGTGCTAAGAAGTGATTTCCTGTCTTCTGTAATAAACTATGAATTCTTCATTTATCTTTGGTCTGATACTGTATGCACTGTCAAATGTCAGGTTCTGTATTTTCTCTGACTAATCCACAGTTTTAGTATGTTCTACAGTACAGCAAGACATTGTTGCAACAGGCACCATAGAAGCACATTTTACTGTATTAAGAACTAGATACATTGTTTTTGTTTTTAGAGAATGAGCCATATTTTCAATATGACGATCAAACTTGTAGAGTCCCTTGTGCTTTTGTCAGTTCCCTTGTTTCACAGTCTTCTTCCTACAGTCTCTCCTGCACTCAAGTGTTGTGTGCGGCCGCCTGTTTGAGGCTTTCCACGGGTTTCATAACCTCGTAGGTGGTGAGGGACTTCTTCACCTTCCCGTTCTTGTCCACCTGGTGGATGCTCTGCGTCACCGTGATGGTCACTTGCTTGGTCGACATCCGATTGTCCTGCCATTTAGTCTGATGAGGAGGAATGAAAGAAGGGATATTATAAAAAGACAACGCTAAGTTTGCTGAGAGTGCAGATTGTGTTCTTAAGTGTGTTCATGTATTTAAGCACAGAGGGCGTGTGCCAAAATTCTGACAATGTTTCGAAGGCTGCAGCGAACAATGATTGATCAATCAGATTATATTATGTCATGTTTTGATCAACGAGAAGCATCGACATGTCACATTTGAGAAGCTGTAGCAATTGTTTTCTTAAGAAATTACCAATATAATCATTCGTCTAGCAAAACAGGTGCTGTTTACTTTTCTGACAATCGACTATTTATTTCACAAATTGTTTCAGATCTAACTAACGTATGAGCAGAACATAAAAACAAATGATTTGATCCTCCACATCTCTGAGCTACAACAGGTCTCCCACTACTAATTACTTAATGTACAACAACAAGAGTCTCACAATCTCTTCAGTGTGTAGAACACTCCTGCGCTGCACTGTGGTGCCTGATGACGGCGACACCGCCTCACTGGGCGGAGAGCCCAGTATTGCAGGGGGGCTGCTGGGCTTCACGTCGTTCAGACTGACTTCAGACACGGCCGAACACACCGTGAGGTAAGCCTGAGCCGGGAGAGGGAGGCCGTCCTCAAAGAAATCTGGAACTGGAACAAAACAAAATGTCAGCTTTGTCTATATCCTGGATATTAAAGGTGCAATGAACCTTCAGCATGGACTTCCTGTTACGACTTCAAAGTGTTTTTAAACAAGCTTCCGTCACTTAGAGGTGAATGAAGCTCATAGATGTTTGAGCTAAGATGGTTTAAAAATGTATTTTTTATATAAAGTAGCTGTAAACAAAGGTAGGGACATCCAGACTACATTCTAATCAACCCAATCAGAATAAATGATTTTAGCAGAAAAACAAATGAAATGTTTAAAACATTACATGGAGTTATCTAGACACCAGTTCTCATGAATGACTTAAAAAACAGATAGCACATGGGAGGATATAATATGAATTATGTTGACGATATTCAGTGAACTATTTCGGCGATTATTCACATAATCTGGAAATAATAATTAAAATGCTGAAACTGCCATTTTTTCAGATTAATTTGGCCAATTCCGGATCTGTTTTATATCTCCGCAGAATGGAAGACAGGATTTGTCTTCACAATCACATCAAGGCTCCTCTCTGCATTCGCTAACCGCTGTATCTGTTGCCATGAGAGCCAAGTCCCGTCTCAAACACAGTGGCGTTTGATGTTTGCCTATTATGTCCATTTACACATTCATTTCCCCTTGGCTTCAAAGGAAAACACGCGCGCAATTAGGAGCACAGAAGAGCAGTAGAATTACAGTCAGATCCATCTGTTTCTAGGCTATATGTGATGACTAACTGAACCCTGAAAGAACAAATTCCAAATGTTTGGTCTGCCACACATCCTTGTGTCGTACATAACTCTTATCTACGCATGAGGCTCACCACAACCGTTTTTTCAACTTCAATTACATTTTCCGTGCTTCTTGTTTGAATCAGTCGTGCAAAACCTCTGAAAGTGTTTGACGAAGATTGAAGATTGAATTTGCAAATACTCCGTGCTCTGTGGTGGGAACCTAATTAAGTACTAATTCATACAACCATGAATGCATTATTTATTTGTTCAGCAGTTAAATTACTGCCCGTTCCTGTCAGGAAACCAATTAAGTATTCAGTCATCCGTCCACTCAACCGTAATTCATTCTTCATACCAGGGCTGATTGTTTTCTCCGAAGCGAAGCCGGCCTCTGAGTTATCAGAAGGGATGCTCTGGATGGACGACAGGGGGATATCAGTGTCCGTGCTGGTCAGCCACGTCGACTCCGTCTCTTTGGTCCAGCTCTCCAGGTATCGAGGCTCCAGAGCATCGGTCCTGCTCCCCCCACAGCCCATAGCTCTGCCTCAGGGACTTTTCTTCAGAGCGGAAAAACAGAAAAACAGATTTAGTTTTTCTTCTTTTATAATAGCTAAACAATCAATGATGAAAATAATCATTAGTTGCAGGCCTAAAATAAATACTGCTATGTTCCAATTCTGTACATTTGACCAGACAATTTCCCTGGAGATGAGTCACCAACACTTTTGTGTATGGCCTTGATGTGTAGCCTACATGCTGTATTGTTCTGCAGTGTTTTGTACTGCTGTAATCGGTGTCCTAGTTTATTGTATTATATGTACACTACTGAAGCTGTAGAACTATCTATTTATCTATAGCCTATTATTTTTTGGATAACACTGCACATCAATATGTCTTGTAAAACAATTACAGACCAACCAGATCTACAGCCTCACCACAGTTTCATGACTGATCAATAGCATTCGGCTTTACTGAGCCCCAGTTAAACAAGTTGCACTTTAATTAGATGCTAATTAAGCCCGAATGTTATTGATGCGCTGACACTGAATACGCTGTCCACATACAGGCCTCCTATAAATCACTATATCACCTGGTGAAGGCTCCTTATTGAATTATCTTTCCCCCCGATAGGCTCAGATAAGGGAATGAGGTAACAGCCATAGTAAAGGCGCAAATAATGAATACTATATGAGCCTCTCGAGCAATACAGCTCTGTCATCGTTACAAAGAAAACAAGCAACGATGGCGTGAAATGAAAACAAATGCTTTAACAAATGCTGTAATATGCCGAATATGCCCGACAGAAACGCGAACGATGCCGTTTGAATCGACTAACGCAGAGGAAACAAACGGCGCACAGTGAAATATGACTCAGGTTTACTGGTGATGGAGGCTCCCTGGTTTCGTCTCGCCCCGGTTGCTCCTCCGTGTCGTCTGCTGCCAGAAGCGTAACATGTTGTCAATAAATGAAAGTCCTCCGGTCGGCTTTGCGTCCGTCCGTCCGCACGATCCGCTCCTCCGTGAATCCCCTTACGCACAGAAAAGGAGGGTTTACCAAGAGACGGTGGACGTGATTCAGCCTCTTGTCGAGAAGATAAGAAGGATGATTAAATCACTTATTAAAATCCCTTTTAGACTTTTGTGTGATGCCTTTTTACTGTCCTTTTATCTGGACTTGTATTGTTGTATTGTATGTATTGTTGTATTGTTTAGAGGAAATGGTGCATAGTTACAAAATCATTTAACAACAGGTTAATATCTATGGAAGCCCATTTCCACAGCAAAAAAAAAAAGTAACTAAAAAAAAAAAAGAAATAATAATAATAATTGTAAGTTGTTATTTATTTATTTTGATTGCGAAAAAAAAGTAAATCAGCAAAAAACAACAACTGAATTTTCAATTGTGAATTTTTCGGACGAAATTATGAGATAGAAAGTAGAAAGTATGAGATACTTTAACACAACAGTCGTAGAAGCAGCTCTTCATAGGTTAACCTACATTTGACATATAAATGGATTGTGAGTACATGGAAGACTACTTTAAATGTGGCTGTAATGTGGTTACAGATGGATGCAGCAAAAGTGCTGGTACATTTATTTTATTTTTTTAAACTTTTTTCCGCCAAAAAAAACAACAACAAAAAAACTGACTTTTTTAAAATTTCGCTGCCACAAATGGGCTTCCATAAATAGTAGACCACCTCAAGGTGTCACTCGGAGACAACCAGGACATTCTGATGTAGTATTTCAAAATTAAAGCCCTTCAAAATCTCATTCATGAGACAATTTGTCTAATTTCAGATTAGATTAATTAAAGGACAGCCCCCTTGTGCCAGTGCCCCTCGCGGCCCTCCCAAGAAACCCTCAAACAAACCTAACCCTAACCCTTATTCTGTGCTTGGCCACGCCCCCAGCCCAAAGCAATGGGAGTCTATGACAGCTATACCAAAGGAACAAGCTACAGCCACCAAACTTGAAACAGAGGTGCTATGGAGTGCTAGGAATACACACACAACATTTCAGGAGTCAAGCACAAACCTTTAAACAGTTTGTGCGAGACTCCTCATTCGTGAGCTAACGTCAAATCACATTCATGAGACAATTTGTCTAATTTCAGATTAGATTTTAGAGGAAATGATGCATAGTTACAACGCTGTTTTTAAAGATGTTATATAATAAATAAAGGTTATTATTATGATAATTATTACCTTAGTGATCCCTCAGTAGTCTATCATTTTAAAGTTTAGGCTATCTGCTTTTAGGTAAACTTTATAATAATCTTGTGGTTGTCTGTGGTACTTGTGCTCACTGTCATTGACACATGGATTTTCTGCTTCTTAAACATTAATTGAGTTGCCTCTTTGCCCCTCACCGTTTGCAAGAAGCCAAATAATGTATAGGTCTACTTAAACATTAAGCTAAATGTATAGGCAACACAGTGTTAGTGCTTCAGGAGCTTACCTAAAAATACAAAAAGCAGCATAAGTACCGATTACATTTTTCCATGTGTAATATTTCACCCTTCCAGGCAACACATCAATAAGATGTTCACTACTCTGCCCACAAGGGGACAGTCACGGCCCACTCCTGTACTTAAAATACTGTGTTAAAGGGTTAATATGGTAAATATGTGTGTTTCTGGTGGTTGTCTGGTAGGTATATATGTAAATCCAACCTAATTCTAGATTTACCACAAGAACTGCTGGATGCAAAAATAAAGTGAATGGAAATCTGCACTCCTGTCTCCATAGGAAACACAGATTTAAAGTTTTTTTGTCAAACAAACATTGATCAGAGCTGGTATATCTATAAAGCTCAGATGTGATAGGGTGTGCTCTTGAATCCAGGCTTTTCAAGGAGAAGTTTCATGTGCATGTCGTAAAGAGAATCAGTCCCACGTCATCGGAAAAAAGTACCTGCTCGTTAACTAGAAAAGTGGAAAAAGGCTCCTCAGTATCTGATTTGATTTGCTTTGATTTGCTTTGGATCGAGTAAGTATGATGTGTAAGATACAGAACTATAGTCACTCACAAACAGGCCTTCTTCTCAGCAAACACTTCGACTTGTCATAGTAGAAAAAGTACAGGTGTTACAGTAATAATTTAAAATGTCTACAGTTCACCACATAGCTGATTCTTTTTCTCCAACTGCATTTCATAGATTGCTTGTGAAACTTCTCACTTGGCAGCAAAGTGCGCATTCATCTCAGCTCTCTGCTTTGGATCTTTGATTTCCACAATGAACTGTAGCGACAGTAAACAAAACTTCTCGTCCTGCTTTACTGAAGTGACAGCCTTTTTTAAAAATACAGCTGCTCTAAAGGAGCGATCTGCTCCTGAGAATGAAATTCATTTATTTATGATGTATCAGCTGTCAATAAAGCCTATTACAAAAAAAACAGAGGAAGAATGGAGCTCCAACCGAAGATCAATTCAGACCTGATGCCCAAAAACACTTAAATACAGGTGCACTAATATGATTTACAACTCTTGGGAAGGTCTCCTGATGCTTTTATCAGTCTATAAACTCTCTGCCGTCTACATTACATTTTTCTTCATTACCGGACAAACAGCTGAAGCGTGACAAGAAAGACAGAAGAGTACATCACCAGATCAACACAAGACACCTTCATCACTCATGCTGCACCACTGAACCTCCACCTAGACGCCTCTTCTATCCAGACACTGGATTCTGGTTCACTGTGGCGGATTATCTGACAGGATTAAACTATACCAATTGGAGTCTTGCCCTTAAAATACATATTCAAGCATCATTTCGTGCAGGTCTGAGCTGAATCAAATCCCTGTGACTTCCTGCATGCGCTCAGCCCCCGTCTCCTTCCCTCCGTCACCCAGCAAATGAATCTCGCTTGCTGTGGACAGTCTGGTCAATATGAGGCTGGACAGCTTTGATTTGTGTGTCCTGCCCCTCTGTCCTATTGGACTACTGGTCAATAAGCCTGTCTTCCCATTATACCCTGGCGATTAATGTGGCGCGCTGCCAAACGCTACATGCAGTGAATCATGGGTGAACTGTCAGCTGCAAACAAGGATGCACGACACCGAATTCTATTGAAAATGTGCTTTACGTTTTGTTTAATGGGTTAGGGTGCAAGTTCAAGTCAAGAAACAAGTCTTGCATGTCTCCGAATGATACTCATTAAATGACACAGCATTTAAAGCTTTTACTTTCAAAGCTTTGTTAAAAGTGTTTATTACAGGCAAGACCAAGAACTTTAAATTCATAGACCTAATGTGAATAGTTCAACATTTTAGGAAATACACCACATTTTTTCATGGAAGAGGTACATGAGAACATTGAGACGGTAACAATGTACCAGCACCTCTAAGCTCACAAATTAAAACACATTTTGTCCGCACAAGTGTAAAAATGATAGTTTGCAGCTTTATGTGCACAGAGACTTCCTTGGGTCTCCACTGGTTGCCTGGCCACCTCACGGTTATGACAAGACTAGGAAGTCACTGCTAACTCCCAGCAAGAAGGGTATTTCCCAATACGTCAAACTCTGGGTCTGAGTCTTCTGAAGCAAATTGTAAGTCCTGTCTGTGAATGCCGACCATTAAATGGCACTTTCAAAGTTGTGGTAATATGTTGAGATTTAACTTTTTGTTTTTCAGGATTTTACCAAGACAAGAATGGAAGTCTTTTGGGAGTCGAGCCTCACAACACAGTTGAGCAAGTGAGGTCCCAAGTCCCAACTAACTTTCGTGAGTCCAAGCCTTAAGTCTCCAGCTCGGAGACTTAGAAGGCTCCACTGATAACAAATCAGAGTCTTATTCAGTCAGTGGGTTTCCATCTAAGTGACATATTCCTGAAAATTCACACGTGGTCATTGTGTTCCCATTCTGTTGTTTTCACAATGTACAGCAGTTCATAACGAGATATTTGGCCTTGTTGAATGTGGTGTGTGTGAGTGTGTGTGTTAAACCAAACTCTGTTTTCCAGTTGGCCACAGCGTTCTTCTCCCTCTGCTTAATTTTTAACAGCTGGTCAAGGTTGATAGCGAATAATATGCACTCTCTACTGATTTGCAAAGTTTTGTGGGAGGGAGAAAAACTCTTTTCTGGCAAGTTGTGTCAGGAGGCGGAGTGAATGAGCCAATGTGCAGCAGCGAGGCAGCCAAATCCAAACTTTCACTGGGATTTCGGAGAGACAGCCAGTGGGCTACAGCGATGGAAAACTAATCAGGATGCTTTGGGCTTAGAGAGGGAAAAAGTTGTTTTGCTATGAATTTCTTAATTGTCAGATAGTATGATTGTTGCAGTTATACCATATTGTCCCAACGCTTATTGAATGTGATGTGAAGTCATTAAATCTGTTCTGAAATTTGTCCCAATTATTAATTAAAACCACAAAAAATGACAAAAACAATATAATTCTAAAGAAAAAATGTAAATCTCCAGACTTGCATGGAAAACAACAAAACACTCGGTAAAGGATACTGAGATATTATCACGTTCACTTGGCCAGACTCCATCAGCAAATTGTTGATATTGGAGCTTCCAGCAGGACAACGCGCGGCTTATTCAGATTGAGCTTTGCCGGGAGGTTGTGGTGCAGCGGCATCAATCACATCTCTGCGACAGTTTCTTTGGCAGAGATGCCTCTTCTCCCCCGACTGGAGGAGGCGGTCTCTCCTTATGCAGAGCCGTGCCAGAGATCTATCAAGAGGTTGTGTTCTTTCAATCCATCACGGTCTGAGCTAACGCGACACCTTTTCATTAGTGCAAAGTGCTCCAGAGGAGAGGCACCACTACTGCCCAAAATACACAAGCGGGGCTAATAACAGAATTTGGAAGGCAAAATATGCAATGCCATGTGGATAGGTTTATTGCTCCCAAGTTTATTAAGCTTTTGGGGAACAAGAAAAGCGACTCAAAAATACGCAGCCGTTCAGTTAACATGAACATTCTTTGTTTTTACATGATCTTGTTCTTGCAGATAGCTGATTTAAATAACCCCTTTGAAATAGCTTTGATGGTAAAATTCACAGAAATTATTAGCAAATGTTCTTGCAGATATATATATATTTCAAAACGTGGGATGTCTTCTGGACTCAATGGAAATGAAAGCTGGTATAAGAAAATGCATAGCACAGCATCATTAAGCATGTATACATCTTCATTCCTGTTAAATGGCCTTAATTCTAGAATTTATAAATGAATATATTTCATCACACCTTGACGAAAGTCTTTTATCTCTTTGAATTACATGCAGAGGCTGCAAAGAAAATCCACACTGCCAACGCAAAGTCTCGTTCCAAGTCTGTAACAGAACTTGTAGTCCATTAAAAGTCATGTTTGACCTAAAAATGATTAACATTGCCACCATAACAAAGTCATTCTCCATGACTGATTCATATAATTTCCCTTACTGTCATTTAAATTATCTGGGGAAGTGCTAAAATCGATCTTTAGCCTCAATTTATATTTCCCCCTCTTAAATTCTGGTGAAGACTGGCCCATAAATACAGCCTTTGCACTTTTGTGCTTCATTCGTTTTATCGTGCTAAACACACAACTCTAATCCTATCAAAGACAAGGAGTATTCCAGAAAAGGCATTAGTGAGGGCTTAGAGAGCGGAGCATTAGTATTCATGGAATTTCTTGGGACAGACTCTTAGTTTTAGAGAAATTATCTTGGGAAACTCTGTGGAGGAGCTCACATAAACATTTAAGTATGAGCTACCATAAAGAGTCATGCTGGATGTTGAAGATGAAGCAAAAATGTGGACTTAAAAGGGTGATGAAATTTGGGGGTCAACAAGCTGTAAGATTAATTATTATTTCCCTGTATGACTTCTATGAAAAGTTTTTGGATGTTCTGCAATATGAGGTCTCGTAACTTTCTAGTATTGGCCGTCCTCTTCTGTAAAACCTTCTGTGTGTGTGATCGTCAACTAAAGAGACACATTGTTTGTAGTATCAACACATAGCTGATGCACGAATCCCTAAAATGAAAGGGAGACAGAAAATGTTTGTCCAGCGCCTGTTTCACGATTTTAATCTTGAAAAGCTTTGTGGATGTAGAACTGGATTATTTTTTCTAGATGTCACTCAAGCAGCTAAGGACCAGGTCTGGATCTCCCTCATCCAGACCTTTAACATCATTATGTTTCGGACATTTGTTCATATTTCTAGAAGAAAACCAAGACCACTGATCTGAATGCAGATGTATTTAGGAAATGATCAAATACATTGTTGTGTCTATTGAATCAATAAGATGTAACAATGCAGAAGTGCAACAAATGTGCCAGGTGAGTGTGTAGATTAAGCTAGATCGGGTTGTTGGGTTGCATATTTCCCAGTTTAAACGCCAAAAAAGGAAATTAACTTCAGTTAATTAATTTATCTCAACAACAACAGCAGCAACCATGGACCGACATAACATTAGTGCTCTGCCATTTGTAGTATAGTGTGAAGGCGCCATCATGTAGGGTTTTCCGCTATTAGTGCATAATAAGTTGTTGCCTGTTTTTCTGTGGTGGAAAACTATTTTATTGGATTCCATATTTACTGCTGAAGAAGACTGAAGAGTTGAGGTGAAATTCTTGAGTGACTTCCTGTTGAGGCACAGACATGTTTAGCATTTTAGTGTTTAATACTTTTTACAACAATATTTTATTGTATCTGTTAAGTAAGGGCCATGTGAAGAGAGGGAGATTCAGTGTCGTGTTCAAGGCTACACGTCACTGATTATTTGGGAGCCTCAAGTCTCAAGTCTGGTCTCTTAATGATACAGAATAAGTCACAAAATCCCCTAAATTACAGGGGCTCTTCCCTGGCTCTTGGGAGTAATAATATGCTCAACAAATGTCATGATAGTAACCCTGTTATATAAAGCAATATCTATGTTGAAGGCCACAGGAACACCAAAATCATCAGGTATGATCTTGCCTTTAGCTATATGAGCCCAAAGTAGAAGAGTGGCACTAAAACTCATGTAATGGCTTAGTGAGAAGTCCCTTAGGGAACAAAAAGCTGTTATTAAATGTCATGCTCATTTCACTTTTCAGATCTGTTTAAGTGGAAATTTTAGACTGCGGGTGGCTGTAGGGTTTGTTGATTGGGGACCAAGAATATCTGCTATAAATTTCTACTAGATATCAAAAAAATGTTCACAATTAGGCCTGACAGTGGAACTGGAAGTAAGCTGAAGTAATGTCCAAAATAAAGCATGAATGTGGCGAGTACATTTCCTAGAAAATGCCCTGTAAGTGGAAGTTGTGAGCCATGCTAGTGGCATTGCTCTATGGATGGCAAAAACACATTATGCATGTCCCCGTCACGATGAATTGTAATTTGTACTTTGGGTTCAGTGCTAATTAGCAAATGTTAGCATGCTAACACACTATACTAAAAATGTAAATATTTCCAACTAAACATCAGCATGTTAGCATATATCTATATCTATACATATATATATATAGCATTGACTATATTTACCGGGAATACTATAGGGCAAACACTTAATTAACACACATAATGTATATACACTGAATGAATTTAGGTTTAATTTTCTAAGCCTGATTAGTTGCACAGTTATTTCACAGCATTAATGACATTTTGACAGCATCATTTCTACTATTGGTAAAGGGTGCCTTAGCAGAGTCAACTGTCATCAGAACCTAATGAGCCAAGAGATCATTTGGGTAATTAGTCACTCTGTACTCTTTGAGGAATGTTAATTTGTTCTCTCAGGAGAGCAGTGGATTAATCAAAGAGCTGATTTAGATTTATTTTTGACATTTTTATCAGAAAGTTATCAAATGAGCTTTGGATCCTCAAACAGCATGAGGGAATACAAGTTGAAGACATATGCTTAAAAAGCTTGTATATAAAAATCTAATCATTAAGAAAGACATGTCACTGGTCGTAAAACAAATATCTATAAAGGGAATAGGCTGTTCAAATTTTTTTTAAAAGGTCATCTGTTCAGTGATGTACATTACTATGATAGAATAAGGAAAAAACAGCATTTGTTTGGGGAGTAAAACTCAAAAACCTGACAAAAAGCATTTAAATAAGAGCTGAATTAAACCCTCCATATTCCAGTGTCATTGACTGGGGATGCACAAAACGTTTATTCGTGAAATGAAACAGACACAACACCACAACCACGATGCACCAAAGGGGATTACCATCCAACTCTTCCCTCTAACTCTAATTACACTGTAAGTGGTGTCGCTAGGTTACAGTGATGATTTCTTGCTGTGTCAGGGGATCATAGGGACACTTGTGTGTGCCGAGTCATTTTAGGATATTGTTTATTTAAATCCCTGTGGTGGCAACACTCGCTGATTTTCAGATATTTTTCATTAGATCTATTTAAACTTTCTGCTTTCTCTCCTGAGATGCGAGTGCCATACAACAGCTCCCTCTCTCATACAGAATCAACACATACCAAAATGAACCCACATGACAGGGGCAGAAGTGTGTGTAACAATAAGAAAGTGCAGGCGGTGCAGCAGATAGCATTGTTTCATACACTGCTGATTCACTGTCATGGGAACAGGGAACATCCACAGCTTATAGCCTGATGTATGCCCCTCACAACTGAAACCGACAGGACAGGTAAGGCCTACAAGTGAAACGAATTCTGAAAATAAGGGTAGCCAATAGTACAATCTATTACGGTTAAGGGCATATGCTACAAAAGCCTGCGTTTGTCATTGTCTTGCATTGTTTAATCCATTTACAACAGGCCTAAAATGCATGTTTTGTTGCACAAAATGATCGGAGTGAAATAAGCTTGCAGGGAGGGAGAGGACGGAGACACGTTTGTCAGGAAAGTGTTTGTCTGAGCTGATGTCCCTCTAATCATGAAACTGTCAAAAATGATTTAAAGTGCAGGCAGACGAACGGGTCCCCTGCTCTTATGTCTCTGACTGTACAGTATATCATCACTGCTGAGGTGAACTGTAAAGGTATTAAAAAGTGACACGTCACTGTGCGTGGCTGAGAGCAGAAAGTGAAAGAATGTATTGTGACAGGGGACATTGATGCTGCATATATGTTGAACTGTTTTGGTGATATCTAACTATGTAAATAAATACAAATGAGTGTATTAGTGTGAGAATAATAGCCTCAAATGGCAATTACCGCCACATGAACCGTGACATATTTTAACTTTTAAAAGCACCCGTGTCTGATTTGAAAGGCGTTCCACTTTATTATTCAGCAAATCTGAGAGTCTCCTTTAGTGTTGATTGCAGCATCTTCCTGTGTGTGAGCATGGAAACGCTGAGAACAAAGGAATAGTCTTGACTATTCTGGGCACTACTTTGGTCTGAATGAATCAAAAAACATAGTTACAACAGTTATTCCTGATGCCAAAGTGTGACGTCAGCCATCTGATTGAGCCGGCATTCTCCTCGGCTGTTCACACTCGACATTCATCTGATGTGAAATACTGTAAGTGTCAACCTTCAGCTGCTATATCGCAGTGTTATTGAGTGACTTTGTCAGTCATTTTGACAGCCGCTACTGCTGATTCATGTCTCTCTCTGCAGAGCAGTTTGCCCCTGCTGACAAAATCAAGTTTCACACATCAGTTCAATGTCAACTACCACTGCCTCGAGTCTTAAAAAATGGCTAATTGCAGGTGGTGATGATAATTGACCTGATGCTGACACGTAGTTAGTCAGCCGTGATGAATGGTGCCCCAAGTGGAGCATAATCACATTATTATTTTGTTCAAGATAATTCAAGAGGGAATATAAGCTGAGTATAAACTAGTGCTCAGATGACAACAGCTCTTATGTCTCTGACTGTACAGTATATCATCACTGCTGAGGTGAACTGTAAAGGTATTAAAACCTCACCATCAATTTAACCCCTTCGCCCCGAGAGGCTTAGTCATCATCACACCAATAGCCAATGGATTCGGAAATTGAGGTATAACAACTACCAGGGTGACAATCTTGACCTTGATTTCCAAAGTTAAAAAAAATGACCCTCCGTCCAATAGTTGTAAAACATTTCACTTGAAATCACGTCATGGTGGCACTACAGGGAAAGTCAGGAGATTACCAAAGTAACAACAATACACCGTCAAAGTGTCAAAATGATCCATCTGCCATCTAGTAGATTTTGAGATATTCCCCTCGTTAGGTGATAACTTCTTCATCCTCAGGGCACCATGGATCTCTGCATCAAATGCATTCAATCATTACAATACCTCTCAGATATTTCAGTCTGGACCAAATTAGACGGACCGACGGACGTTTTCCTCCTCACGTGGATAAAATGATCAACTTCTAACCCTAATTTTCCTAATTTCTAAACTCCTAGTACTTTAAAATCAAAAATACATTCAGAAGTAAACCGTGTTCCAGCTGTTCTGTTTGATTTTACCTTTACTATGATCAAAATCTGTGTCTGCAATATCTTCTGTGTCTATGGCCAGTTGTGTCTATAAATGTAATTTCTTTCTGGAAAACCAAACAATGGGATCATACAGTATGAGAAGTAACTCGGGAACAGCAGACACAAAAGGATTACTTATGAAAGTAATATTTAGCAAGATCTGAAAATAACCAACAAAGACTTTATGAATCAGTGAGGCAACGTTCTCGTTGAGAATGTGACACCATGAACCACTATCCTTCAGTCAGTGATGTAATATCTTTAACTGCACATCAGACAATATAATATGGTGCTGGCACATACAAAGGAAAACCTGCTAAGACATGTTGGAAGCAATGAGAACAATAGCGTGACCAAGTAGAACAAGAACCTTTCTGGGTGAGATATTAGGTGAGTCAGTAAAGCAGATGTTGAATTTGACCCAGCAGTCTGTTGATGAGAGAGGCACCTTTATACTCAGTCACAAATAGCGAGGAGCCTTTACCGTCTTTTGATTAGAACAAGAGTTTTTCTTTAGCAGGTCTCGCTCTGAAGGAGTAGGCTTTAAAACTCCAAACTTCAAATTGGTTATCTCCAGTGCTCGGTCAAAATGTTCAATGAGTGACCGCATCCAATGGCAATTTTAATAATAACAACCATGATAATACGGGAGATTCATTTGAATGCACAGACCTGTTACTCTTTTTTATGGATTGCCTGATAAGACAGGTTAGGTCTGCTCCGAATGCAGGAAATGATAAATGAAGCTGATGTGTGGCTCAAAAACAGCCACAAGTTCAGCTGCTAATTACCAGAGATCCATGACGCAGTTTCCATTTGTCTGGTGAGATCACGACCTCTTCTCTGAGGGCCGAGGAAGCCGCGGAGGAGGGAGAACGAAATACAGCATGGGATGAGAAAGATGGATGATCTGTCAAGGCTGAGGCTGTGATTAGTGTGAGCGTGGAAAACAGGGGGGGAGGAACAGTGAGGACGACCTTCACACCTCACCCCGAACTCAGCTGTCCATCAAACGTCTAAAACCATGGAAACGCTTCAGTGAGGGGTCATCGGGTGGCTCAGGGCTCCCTGCTGGAAGTCTCCCGTGAGGAGGCTTCTTACATGAATGATAAACATTTTAGAGCTGAAGCAAGTCGTCGATCAACAGAAAAAGATAACCAGCAGCTATTTTGATAATCAAATAGGTAATTTAAAGTAATTCATCGATCAAAAAACCTTTTTCTGATTTCGTTTTATATCACCAGTGCTGACACATCGTCACAACACCGTCCTTGTATTCGATCATCCTGTTCTTGAAAATGTCCCTTCACACGACCAACATAAAATATAGTCTACAAGAGATATTTCAGCTGGCAGGCTTTTCCCATCTCCTCCACATTTCTTTTTGTATCGACACCTCTCGCAAATCTTGAGCACAAATCTTGGGCAGTATTTTTTCAGACCACTTGGTGGCAACAGTGTCTCATGTCGTTCAGGTCGACTTCATTACAAACTGAATTGAATAAAGTGACCGATGAGACAAGACACATCAGCCCATCGTAATTCCTAAAATTCAAAAACATGCATCACTTCTGGTTTTGTCACTAAAGGTGGCTGAAGATGTAGAACATGCAGCACCATAAACCATTTCATGTCAGCAGCTCCAGTGAAAGACTGTTGTATTATAGTCCCATCACACAGCACACTACATGCATGCGTGATTCACACTATGGCCAGCAGCGATCAGGCACATTGTAAGAGAGTGGTACCACAAAGATACGAGAGTTAAGTTGAAGGAGTTTTTAAGTTTTCCACTACTCTGGTAAGCATATAAATAGTGTATGTAACTTATGACACTAAAATGTGCTGAAAAGTTCTAAACTGAGAGAACACATTGTTTTTGTGGTGATTTCTTTTTCCATTTTCAGTTTCCTGTGTTGGTTTTTCAAAGAGGGTTTAGAACCAATTAGCCTTCACGAATAAATTATCTGTGTATGGCACTGATTGCACAATAACAAGAAACAACAAGTTTGTTTGCTCTGTTTGCCTCTCAAACTCAGTCAAATGTTGAAACTGCTGTAACTTCTTCTTAACTGGGGCAAATGGCTGATGAGAAGGACACAAAACTGCAATACAACACAACCTCTGACATTTCCAAAAAGTGGCGTGAGCTGATTGTATGTTCTGTTGCTCAAGCCTTACTGAACCACAGCAGTTTACACTGAGAATAACATCAATCTAATAAAGAGCAACAGACTCCCATCAGGGAGAAATTAACAGCCTGTGGATATAAACAATTCAATTATTCCCTGTTTTAATGAATGCATACTCTACCTGCTTTAACCTCTCTGGCTCAGTTTTCAGGAACATCACCATCATTTCATTTTGCCAACTCAAATGTCAGACATTCATTTACACTAAGTCTTTGAAACACGGTGACCAGATTCTTTGTACGGTCTCAGTCTGAGTTCAATGTCAAGTCAAGTATTAAGTCCTCTTTTACTTCTAGTTCCATTCAATCCGTTATTCCATTTCATGTTTCTTTCATCCTGTTGATCTTCACGTCCCGTGCTGCTATCGGACACTTTGAGTTAAAATGAAGACGCTGCTTTGTCAAAATCCTCAAGAGACACTGAAACACAGTTCAAGCAACTGTGGCACAGTGAGATGTGATGTGTGTCAGATCAGTCTCGTTGTTCTTGTTAGCACACAAGTCTGGTGAGAGACCACAAGGCCTTGCATTCACACTCTACTTCACACATATCTCCAATCTGAAGCTAATTAAGTGAAGGTACTGCATACTGTATATACCGTTACATACTGTTTACATCCATGTTTGTACAAAATGTCATCACTTTATCATTTTATCCTATGAGATATTTGTGTGAAACTGTCATAATTAGCATATGAATTATTGAGTTATGGCCAAAAAAAAACATGACAGTGACCTTTACTCAGTTCACCCTTGAGTGCAAGTGGATGTTTTGTGCCAAATTTGAAGAAATTCCCTCTGGCCACAGCTGTCACCGGCGCAGAGGCATAAAAAAACTGATCAATCACTAAGATTAAAGGGGTCCTCGGTGCACCATTACTTGCCTTAGGCCTTCAGTTCTGTATATCCACCTGATTTCAGCCAAAGCCTGTTAAAGTATTATAAAAAAAACAACTAAAATGTATCAACGATGGTCAACAAAGGTTTGCTATGCAGAGGGTAAATGTTATGTGGGGACATCCGGGTAAAGTATAGTAAAAATAGTTTGACATTTTGGAAAATATGATTATTCGCTTTCTTGCAGAGAGTTGGATGAGATTTCATCACTGTCTGCTCAGAATGAGGCTACAGCTAGCAGCCAGTTAGCCTAGCTTATCTTAGCGTACAAAAAACAATATGTGACTGTGGGGTTGCCAGGCAAGCAGCCGAAACTTACGTTTTTGTACGGATAAAACAAATAATATAATAAGTTTTAGAGGTGCTGGTGGTTGGATTTTATTACGGTACCTTCAGACAGGCTAGCTGTTTCCCCTTCATTTGTACTGCACACGAGAGTGGTGTCCATCTTCTCATCTAACTGGGCAAGAAAGCAAATAAGCATAATTCACAAAGTGTCAAACTATTCCTTTTAAGGTACAGTAATTGAAGAAGGCACTAAGGCGCGCCGCTGTGTTATGCTATTTAAGACAGTATAAAAGTATTGCTGATCTATTTTTACCTTCAGCCTATTTTACATCTCTTATCTAATATTTATGATACGCATATTTGTATTCGAAATTAAGCTTTCCCTTTGCTTGAAACAAAAGCATAATAACACTTCCACGCAGCAAGCCTATAACTATTATGGAGAGCAATGCTCAATTGTGTTTAGATTTCAGCACAAGAGCATATTAGAGTGAGTCGAGGGAAAGGATGTGGGAGAGTGAATATGATAAAGGAGAGGGTGACATGAGGTAAATTCAACAAACGTATTAAAAAACAACCGGATCTATTGCAATCAGCTAACTTGGCCTCAGTCTCAGCCACCTCATATCTATAAACTATTATTTGGAGATAGTTTCTTGGCATTTGTCAATGCAAATTCAGGGATATGCACAGTCCTGTGCTTGAGATAGAGCAGCTGTTCCGCAGTGGCGTTCTGAACCTTTTTTTTCCCGACAGTTCTTGCTTATCGGCATGGCCTGTGTGAAGAGTGGCTGAGACTTGAGAACAAGAGCGGCTAATTGCAAAAGACCTTGATGCCTGTTAAAGTTCACTCGTCTCAGCAGAGATTATAACTTTTCTTTTAAAGTTGTACGTGTGAGACCGAACTTGTGAGGGTAAATGCCTCTTGTTTATTCAAACCCTGTTGCTGGAGATTCTCTTACTCAGTCAGCTCTATTGATTCAACTTGATTCAGGCAAGCAGCCACGTCCCGATCATTTTGACTGGGGTGGCAAAGGTGGAACACAAACTCAAGCAAGGATGGCAATGCAGATTCACCATGTTGAAGTTGTTGGCTGGAAGCTGGCAGTGATGGAAGAAGTTCAGGTCCTTTAGTGATAGATCATTGATGTAAATATACAAGTATGCCTGCATTCACAATCCTGCTTAAGTATAAGTACATGAGTATTATCAGCATATCAGCAAGAATAAAAAGTAAAACTACTCATGCTGCAGGAAACGTTGCCCTTATGAATGATATATTATTACATTTGACATTATGAGATTGCTAAGATGATGCAACAATGTGTAAGCAGCATTTTACTGCTGTGGCTGGTCTAGAAGGGTCTCGTTTGAACTACTTATAGAGTTACTTAGTATAGTACAGTGGTTCCCAGCTTAGGGGTTGGGCCCTTCCAAAGGGTCAGAAGATAAATCTGAGAGGACGTGACATGATTAATGGGTGAGGACAACTAACTTCTACACAAATTTACATTCACTACTTGGGGCTTTTCCCGAGCTTTTAATTTTTTTTTCACAAACCAAAAAGCCCAAACTAGTAACTACAGCTGCTGGACAAATAAAGAGGGGTAAAAAGTGTTTCCCTCTGAAATGTCTTGGAGTAATATATATAGATATATATAGATATATATATATATCTATATATATAGAATATGTATATACAGACGTTTTTCTTTGGACCCTCTGCAGTCTACTCACTGGTTAGATTGAACAGGTTTAAAAAGGCAGTATGTACATATTTTATTTGCAATCCCTCTCTGTCTACAGTAAGCATATTATTTAAATTCTACAAACACAACCTCATTTGATGATCCTCAATTGTGTGCCATGTTTGCCTTTGTTTGGTCACTTTTTGATGTAGTATTCGTAACTTAAAGGAAGCATTTACACTGCTTTTATAATATAAGAGTTTATCATGTCTGTATGGATTCAGCACTGAACGTACACTAGAAATAGACACACTTGACAGCCACGGCTGATACAAAGTGCACCCTTGAGTTTTGTGATACAATTGCATTTAATCGCAGAGTGTTTTTTATGCACAGCCTACCTAATATGCATCGACTTGAGAAAGAAGCTGCAATTCGACAACCATCATCTCATCATATTGCCAGAGAATAACTTGCAGCTAATTACAGAATTATACAACGGGGCAGAAATATTGCTAACTGAGAGAACAGGCATATTTGGGACACTTAAGAAGGAAAGTTTTTAAAGCATGCTAATTTCTCCAGAGTGTGATAAATGTTTTATTTCCTCCTTTAAGATCAGCAGATATCGTCTGATGTCGGAGACATGTTCCTGTTATGGTTTAAATGAGGCTGCTTTAGATGACTTTGAAGATAATTCACTTTAACGCCTCACAACTATTGATTCTAATAGGGCTGAATTATGTCCCAGACTTGTTGCACTGTTTCTTTGTCATGAATGTCAGCAGGGCAAAACAACTAAGAAGCCTTTCCAGCTCATGCACACAGTAAGACACAGTGGAACAGCAGTGTTCACCTCCTGACACCACAACTACTGGGACTGAAATCATTGATGTCATACTCTGCCTACAAAGGACATTATTACTCTCGTCAAAGCCAAATTAGTCAAGAAAATGTCACATTGTCTATTAGCATAGAGTTTCATTTAAAGCTTCTGCATCCTGCACCTATAGTTGATTTGATGAAATGTGTGTGCTGCTACAAATTTGATTATTGTTTCAGCCTAGCAAGACAATTTGTTTTCTAATTTATTTGTCTAAAAATGCTTTTCCTGCCTATCACAGGAGTCACAGGACAAATAATAGTGCTTTCAACTAGTTAAACTGCAAGAAATTCAGTGTTTCATGACCAGCGAACCCCATGCGTCATAGAAAATGTATTTTCCTTTAAAATAACTACGCAACACTACCTAACAGTTTAACATTTGTCATACGTGTCGTTTATTGGTGTATGCACATATGACAAAAAGTATTTCTGTTTCTGCTGCTCTTAAATTTACTGAAAATGTATTTAATACTTTTAAACTCTAATGCAGTGCCTGGCCTAAGTGCTCACTTAAATTATTACGATGTTATCTGTAAATACGTCAAGTTAAAACAGGCAGAAATTGACAGATGTTGGTTTGTGTTCATGGCTTAGTGCCAAAACATTGGCAGTTTGCCCGCGGGCCATAGGTTGACCGACAGAAGACGTTCACCCTAACCGTGTTATAGATTTCATAGTTCAAACGGCTTTGACTTTAAGGCAGGTTAGTGCACCGGACAAAAGCAAAGAGCAAAATAAATGAAAAAGAGACATTTGCTCTATTTAATTATTAAACATTTGAACAAGGGAAATAAAAAGTGACTTATTGTATCCGTGCTTCGTTCGGTACCGTCAATAAACTGCCACAAACATTCATCCAACTGCCTCATGAGAAACTAACTAAAATATTTGTTTTGCTTCCACATTGCACATCCTTGTAAAAATATAAAATAGCCAATGTCAAACATTTTAGAAATGTATGTTGACATGATCATTTTCATTATTATATTATTTTGTACGGTATGCTGAAAGCAAAAGAGTAAACCAAGAAGATCAAATAAATACATTTGTTTGGGTTATGATATAATATTGGCCATATGCACATAGAGTTAAGTCTGTAACAGAGTAGTGTCCTGCTTCAGCATGAGGGAATAAATAAATGTAGATGTCATGGACTTCTAATAATGATTTATGTATAAATGTATCCAGCTGTATCTGGTCATAGATTATGGCTCCAGCTCGTGTCATGGCCCATTTTTCTGTGTCAATGTTGTACGATATCATTTTATATATCTGTGGCCAAGTGCCTGCCTTCGGCTGTGACTCACACAGCCATCAAAACCACATGAACCTGACAGTTGAATATTCCCTATCTTACTCAAGCTGCCAAATAGAAGGATGTGGCTCATACGGTGAAAAAGGAGCATTTTTATCTTTAATCTGTGTGTTTACATTAAGTGGCAGCATGCCACAGAATCAGGAAAAGCACACTTCCTCTGCTACACTCTACACATCACAGTGGCCCCGAGCAGGAGAGCAAACTACAGGATCTATGCCTCGACACCAGCCACTGGCAGCCACTTCGTGTTCATCATGCATCCTCAATCTGGCTTTAACTACTGAGAGCTCACCATGAAATATTGCCTCATGGAATCCATCATGTGTGGAGGATCCAAATCAAAAGGGAAAACATGGCATTTCAGGACACAGGTGAGTTTACACTGAGAGTTACAGTGTATGAAACCCCCCTCTACAAATTCAAAACACAACTTTATATAATACATGAATTCACAAAAACATTGAGGCTCCTGCATAGACAGTTTTCTCTCCTGCCATCACTGTCCAAGCATCTATTAATAAACTAATCAACAGATTATTATCTGCCCACCTGTGCTGTTCCTAGAAAGAAATGGTGATCACAGCAGTGACAATACTACCATGGAGACAATATTTCGGATTGCATGGTTGATGGTTGAATTAATTTTCTTTCCTGTCAATGCCATATCAGAATCAGATTTCCTGTATACAACTATGATACCAAAGCTGTCTAAAAAATACAGATAAAATATCTGCAAATGTAAGGAAAGGAAATGAATATCTAATACAGCCTTGAGATTTACAAGATGGATAGAGCTCAAGGAAGGTCCATCTTCAATCGAAGCGGATACATTTTTAACAGTGAATTTGATAAACTACTAACACTACACGTAACCCTTTGGATTAAGTCTTAAGATATCTTCACACAATTTTTTTCAATTTGGATTTCTTGCAAGCAAATGGCTGTGTAGTAAATACACATTGCATAATAACTATTTTACAGAGTGTGATATTCTCTCAAAGATGTAGTGTGATGCACCAAGCGTGTAGGAGAACTAAAACGGCCGACCCAAAAACACACATGTCCCTATCTAGAGCCAGTGTATGGTTTGTCCATTCTGGGCTACTGTACATTTGTGGGCGAGCATTACAGCGTGTAATGTATGTGGGATAGAAAGGGGTCTGTAGCCAGTTAGCCGTCAAACGGTGTAATAGGTAAACATCCCAATGAAAAAGTGCAGCATCTTCTCACAATCTTTAGCTCCACTAGTCTGTATTCCAGTAAGTCATTCTCCTTAAGAAAGATAAAAGTAAATGTTGAAGAAAGTATACAGTACACACTACTCTGCTCAGAGATATGTCATTGACCTTTTGAAGGGATTACAGGTTTTACTGCCATCCCATTTCCCTTTGGTGAAAAATACAGATTGTAGAAAGGTCAATTTCTAGATTGTAGAAAGGTATTTCCCTTTATGACGGAGGGCTTAAAAAAAAAGAGAGAAATGTCTCTTTATCTTTCAGTATAAATTATAAAATAAAAACTTTTCCTCTGTTTTGGAGTTTGAATTTATTGCTGAAGGCCCAGGTATAAGATGCACGGGCCGCCACTGAGTAAAGGGAATACTGGCACTACTTTTTCCACTTCAAGCACTGCACACACACAACCACACACACACACACACGCAGAGCATATACAGTAAAGTGCCTTACAGCAAAACCGCAAGTAACTGTCCACGTACTATTAAATGCCCAAAAATACATGTTTCTGAGTACACAAGTAGACTAAAGAACAAGGTTTTATTTGTAGGACAGGTGCGATTCATCCATGAGCGAGAAGGAAAGGAGCGGGAGGTGGAGAGCTCACTGAAGAGATGCGTTTTTATGCTTCAGCAGTTGGAAGGTCATTCCGTCTCCAGTGAGCGTGAAGGAAGAAAAGTCAAGTCTGAGCGAAACAGTGGCCAATTCACTTGGCCCTTGGAAGGAGTACTGTAGAGAGAGGACACAGGTTGTGGTCTAGTTTAAATCTGGGCTCGCCGCTGCCTTGTAGCAAATGATAAGTGGAGTTCACTTCTACTGCGCTGTTCTACCTTTACAATTGGCTTCTCATTCTCAGGCACTGCCAGGCCTGCCCATAGGGAGCAAATTGGGGTTCAGTGTCTTGCCCAAAGACACTTGGACATGTGAACAGGAGCAGGGGAGAAGATAGAGAAGTTAGATCATGCTCATGGTGAAAGGAACTATTTCTTTGCTGGTTGCCTTATACCTGCTTGAAGGTACCGAATTGCATTTTACACTTTGCTTTTTGTACGTATTAAACAAACAAGATATAAGAAGTTATTTAGTGAGCTTGCTGGTGGATGGATTGGGACAGAGCAACGCTAGCTCACAAGCTGCTGCCCAGAGTCTTATATTTAAACGGATGGATGCCCCACCGTCTTTATACTGTCGACACTTTGGAATGATACCTAAAGCACTGGGCAGGAAGAAAAGGCCACGCTTGCTCTTGAAACCTGGAATGAAAGCACTTGACTGTGCATAAATAAATTCAGCTCGTCTGGCTGGCGGCTTGGCGTGGTACAAAAGCCAAGAGTGGCCGTTTTCAGCAATGAACAAAGGTGTGGCAGGAACAACCTGCCTCCTCCGCTGTGCCAAGATGTAACGGCTCATTTGATGCCGTTCTAATGGCACTACTTTAATTACATGCAGAGTCATTTCAGACAGTTCACTCTAATATTAGCTCATGGAGGCTTCTGACAGAGAAAATGCTGGACTATATATATATATATATATATATATATATATATATATATATATATATATTTTCATAAAGCATATGCTTCAGTGGTCTGGATTTGATTCAGATGGAAATTAGACACGAGGTGCCAAAATTATGAATAGACTTTTTTTTATTACTTAACGTCTGGCAAGCCTGCTGTTAAAGACAGAAATGAAAATGACCTTCAAGAGTAAAAACAAACTTTTCTACTTAGCACTGCTGAACATATAGTGGATAGAAACCATATGAATTAAACCTCACAAAGCATCAAACAGAATACATAATGGACTTTGATGAACAGACAGTGGACACTATATACTACAGCAGTTCCTTTATGTAGTATATATATTATTAGCTAATGGCATTTCCTACAAGCTCTATTTCATTCAGCTTTGATGTGTCAAGAAGACCAATACTCTAATTGTAGCCTCCTGGCTTCTATTTACTGTAATTGCTTCAATCTTATTGTATTATTTCCCTCTGCAATCCTTCTCTTTGATCTTTCTGTGGTGAGAAAACTTTAACCCTGGGACTTGCTATAAATAGGTGATTGGAAACGGGGATTTAAGATTATTTTCTATTATAAAAGACTAAATGGAAAGATTTTCAACGTTTTTCTTTATTCATTATTATTAGCACTATTATAACAATCATGACTTTTCCCAAAAGTCATTGTTTCCATTAATTTAAGGGGCCAGGTTAAATTTGCAGGGAATGTATTTGGTCTGTGATGCACACATGTTGAAATAGTCCCCTGGGGAATTTAAATGATGTCTTTGTCTTATCCCCATTATATCCCCTATTATATAGACTGATAATGAAAAACAATGTGGTCAATTTCTAGACACGCAATGTTGCTTAACATTTACTTTAAATGTTGTGTTTCAAAGGCGCAAAACCATCAATTTAGATATTTGAAAACTTGACAGCTAGAGAATAATGTTTGGATTTTATGGAATTGTTCTTCTCTTCAATGGTTTGTGTGTGATCACTCCATCTCCACTCAAGTGCTTTACAGAAAAATATGTCTGAATATGAATTGAACAATGCTCTCCACAACCCTGCTGGAACGCTTTATAAATGCAAATGACTGAATGAGTGAGAGGATGAAGATTGCCACTTCATTGGTCAACTATCCACAATTACAAGGCTCTATAAAAAAACAGGGTTGATCCATCTGTGACACGATGGCTCTTATAAAGTTGCCATGTGACCGTGAAATACGACCCGTTTAAGTGCAGAACCCAGAAGAGCCATCGCTCTGTGTTTCAATTAACCTATTCAAGGTGGGGAATGGGCCAGGGGAACTGTGCAAAGGGCACATCGAGATGGAGTTCAATTAACCAAACACGTCTGCATAGGAGAAGCGCAGTTGCATTGGTATCCATTTAATCCATTACATCAACAGTGATCTATTTTTATCTCCACAAGGATAATTAGTTATTGTGCCGAATAGAACATTTGGCTTCCAGTGTTTCAAAATGCAACCAGTCAACCAAGTTAAAATAGCAACATTGTTCACATGGGCACACTGAGAATCTTTCACACAAATAGCATCAAATAACGAATTAAGTACACAGCAGCTATGTATTTATTCCTAGATATGCGGAGTACAGTGACAACGCAGTGGTCAGAATTCACAGGGTACTCTGAGAACTGAGGCTGAATTTTAGACATGTCATTTGTAGATGTGTAGATATTGAAGCATTTCAACGTCAGTGTGAGGAAGGAATGATACACCAAGTCCTGAATATATGCAGGTGTTATGAGATGTGTTGCACTCATGCTGCCAATTCCTGTACACACGGCAGGTTAGTTTTCATTCTTGTTAAAGGATCATATTGTACCCATTATATAAAGGGTAAATGAACTATAGAAATGTTTTGGCTTCTGAACCAACCTCTAGCTCGTTAGGTACAGCATGCACCCCATGCAGGCGGAGTCCTTGGCACGTGGCCACGGTTTGGTTCCGACCCCCGGCAGCCCACCTGTCATCCCCCGCGTCATTTGTTTATAATTTATTTAACTAATGTTCTCTTTTTGCGGTATGTGGTTTGCACAAAACATTCACGAAAAACCCCTAACATTGTAACTGTAAAGTAACTTTGAGATCTGGGTTAAAGGGCTCGGGAAATGTTTTCTCAAAAAGCTTACTTGCATCCAAATGCTCAATACCATTTTATGAATGCATTACAGACATAAAGATTCATTTGCAAAATATTACTCAGGCTTGCTGCTTTCCATTTCTCTCAGACCCGCAGGTAAGATGAGAGAAAATACAGCCTTGTGACACAACAGACGTACTAGTGGAGAGCATCAGGTGCTCCACATCTGTCAGTACTGTATAATGTGTTCCCCTTAGTGTTACCTGGAGCGACATAAATGTGACAGGTATACGTCCAGATTTAAGTCGCTGGAAGGAGGATCAGACATCACACACAGTAGGTACTTCTCATTCTGTCCGACCTGATGTATTCAGTTCAGCTTTACAATTTGTAAATTGGCAGTTGGGAGGGAGAGAGGAGGTCTTTACTATAACCCCTAAAATGGAAAAAAGAAATGTTGGTATTATTGTTTGCCAACAGGTACTTTTGTAACAATGAACTCATTAGAATTTCTATACCTAATACTGGAATTTGATCTGAAAAAGTATTGTGTTTGTATCGGTTTATAGGTGTATTTTATTGTATAGGAGTCCAGTTTAGTTGATGTCAAATGCAATTTATCAGAATTCTCTGGATGTCTGGTCTCAGGTCAGGTTCAGGTCTCTAATTTGGCAGTGCAAGTTAGATTCAAGCCTGTGCAGAACTGTGCAGAAAAATAACACTGTTATTTATTTGTCATTTTCTGTTCCTGTATTCACCTCACAGGTCTATATGCCGGTCTCTGGCTGTATTGCCAGAACAGTGAATGTTTGCAGTCCATGTGTTGCCTTCTCAATGAATGAAGTACTGACCTAGTGTACATATGCTCTCATCCTTCCTGTAGGTGCAACGCTACTGAAAACCAATTTGACGGATATGCAACATCATTTTGACAAAAGAAATTCACCTGGGATCGAAGTGAAAATGTAAGTAAACATAGTTACGACCATGTACGCTCTACCATAAAATGCTATATTTGGCAAAAACTATGCCGTACAGCATTTGCAGACTTGACTTTTAAACTCAAGACTTCTGTTTTCATTAACCTTTCGCACACAATCACAGAAGAAAAGCGAACATCTGCATCACAGTGACTGCGGTAGAATTACTTTTGGCCTAACTACACTAATAACAGTGTCTGTGCACTATAGAGCAATCAGTGTGATGCAATCCAAAGGAAAATCAAGGGTATTTAAGTTCGTCATGTCTCGACCTAAAACTCAAATTGCAAAGAGTCTGTGTGTGAAGATCAGTCTTTTTCCATGATAGCTCACAATAACACCTTTTTTGGGGAAGAATTCCCACACAGTTGGGATATCTACTCTGGAAGCTTCCTTGTGATGCAGCAATGTGTGAGTGATCTTACGTATGACAGGATGGCCATTTAAATGCGGCGACATGTTGGATATTTGAGGTTTACTCATATTGCATTGACCACCTATTGCCTGTCTGCCAGTTCACTTGTGGCTGCACTATATTTTGCCACTCCTTCCCACAACACAGTCTCTGTTTCACCCCGTGATGGTGAGTGGAAATGCATCTCATCACAACTTCTATTAAATGAGCGATGAGAAAATGAGCATTGGTACAGCATATTCTGTTCTGAATTGATGAGAGTAGTTGCTGGTTCTGTAAATATTTGTGATAACCTACATAATCAATCCACATTCATAATGCATTGTGTGCCTTGCAGCTTTAATACATTTACTAGAAATCCAAACAGAGCTTGATAAATAATTCATAGCATTCATATCGAAAGATAATCAAAAGCCTAATTTAAAGCTGAATAATTTAAAATGGGCCTCCCAACGCGGGCTTCATACCTCAAACTGTGGTAGAGATAATTATGAGAACGCTAAAATCCTGCTCCCTGAATCAAGTCAAACATTTAACTCTGACGTTAATATAAGAGCTGGAGTATTTTAATATCAGAATCTTAATGTGTTTTTCTTTGTCTTACAATGTTAACTTACTCCCAAGTCCAACAGCTGACGTGTAACGCGAGCTGAATGTCAGGGCGTTGGTTAGTGGGGTTTTCTAGGTTTGCTTTTGTGAGGACTCTAATAATGTTTTTGAGTTTTAATCTATTCACATGTGGAGGTAGAGTTGGCCGAGGTCAAGATTTCAAAGAGTCGTGTCTCCATTGCTGTAAAGTAGATCCTGCAGTACTCAGTCTGTATTCACAACGGATTCTTCATATTCCCATACAAATATTGAAAACCTACCTCTTATGTATCTTGCCAGAAAACATGCATACCCAGCTTGATCTCAAACTCAAACCCCCAAACTCTCAGATTGAATTAATCTAGCAGTGCTGACTTGGTTCCTATAATAACAAAAACCATGAAACATCAGCAATGTGTATTAATTCAACTGAAGTTGCTAAAATAAAGCTTCAGAAAGGAATAAAAAGATAAAAATGAAGAACGGAGAAACATACGTCAAAAGAAAATTGGAACTGACTGAAATAAGAACAAAATCATTGCAACGTTACATAAAATCATCAACTTGTGATGATGTTCACTTTCTGTCTGGGACATGAAGCACAATACCTTGTATGCAAGTATGTATGCATGGACATGTATCGTCAGGTTAAAACCTAATTCACTGATGCTTATGTCATACTGTCTTATACTAGGCCTATCTGCTCAAGAGCTTGTCAGCCAACGTTGTTAGAAGTGAAGCCATGAAGCCTTCAACTTTTAATTCCCAACAGACAGACACACAAAGATACACTCTGACACGAGGTCATGAATCTACAGACAAAACGTATGTTTTGAATGACACCTGCCAAGGGTGAAAATATGTATACGTTTCCTAATCGCTCTCCCCAGCCACTGAAAGATCCCTTTTCTTGCAGTAACACTCTAACCAAGGACGCGCTCACCATCTTTGTGAATTCATGTTTAAAGTGCCACCACAGTACAAAAGACCCCTTTTACAAAAGTCAAAAGTCACTGAAATGAATTCTGTTTGCATTTTATTTTCTAGTCTACACGTTTGCATTTTACAGATACTACAGTATATTCAGTAAAACTTGGCACAATTCAATCAAATTAATCAAATACAGTCTGGTCAATGTCAGTCAGCTATATCATCCCAAGTTTCTAGCAGAAGATACTCTGCATCAAATACATTGATACATTACTAAATCTGTTGTACATTGCATCCACCCCCACAATACCAACAACAATGTGTGTTATTGCAGCTTTATCACACCATAATCCCCATTGTGGCGAGGGGAACTCCATTCGGTGCTGTCGATTTGCCCTCAAAGCTTTAACTCTCAGAAACAGGCGGGTTTATTTCTGAGAAAACGAATGACATCTAATTCCTCTCCATTGCCCAGTGGGGGCGGACTAAAGCTGCTTTGAAAGGGCACTGATCTAAAGAGCCTCCCTGATAAACATGCTTGGGCTTATTTTCTGGTTTTGACCTATCTTTCGGTCACAGTGGGTCTCGCTCTTGGATTCTGTACATTGTTTGAGTTGACTGACCAAATACTGCTTTCTGGGTATCATACTGTAGCATGCTGAAAAAGAAGACGTTTTTCTCATTGACGTTTTTGAATTCGATGTATAGAGACTCACTCTTCTACATAATTATCCGTCTCAAGTAAAACTAACAATGACATTTAAGCATGGCTCCTTTTCAGACATATATACACATATATTTATGCCTTGGTTTAAAAATAGTCTAAAAATCAACCATCATCTATTGTGAATAGAGCTTTCGATGGCCAAAAAAAACGTGTGTTCAAATACGTGACATACAAATGATTTAAGAGTGTGTGTGCATGTCCCAGACATTTATTTAGAAACTTCACTTTACATCCTTAAATCAGACCAGAAAAAGGAATAAATTCACAAAAATGAGTTGTAAAGTAGACCAAATATACATGACACCTCTTTTTAGAAGATACAGTTGACTGCACGTGTTAAGGATTGGTCCATGAACAAAATATGTTTCATCTTGAGAGTATTTCCCTTAGCAGTCAGTGTCTGTGCTTGGACTTTGCCTTCCACTTTTACCTGACCCTGTGTGCTCGCAAACACAAAACGACCTCATCCGTATGTTTTTTTTCTCAAGAATCTGACAACAGGACGAAGGCGGTTTTTTTTATCTGCTGACCCTGGCTACTTTCCAAGAAAAGGCTTTCTCACAAATGTTCAGACATCTCTGACGAGGTTATGTGACAGCCAGTAAAAGTGCAAACTGCGATACTGTATGACTTTTTCAGACACGCTCCTTGGCAGATGTTCACACACAAATTTTTCATTTATGTTTACCGAATACCTGGTGTGATTCCTGCAGCGTGTAAGTCAAAGTAAGTTGATATACATAAAAGATGAGAATTATGTAAAATATTTGAATCCAGCTGTCATACTTTTATGTTTGCGTAACTATCCACTCTGTGCCTTACTTTAAGCGTAACACCTCCCAAACCGTTTTTGACAAATGATACTGACTTTAAAATTACTTATCATTGGTGTTTTATAAATAATTCTGGACTAAGTATAGAATTATCATTGTACAATTCTCATTGTAAAATCTGCTTGTATATGTATTTCTCCTGAGATTTACATTGGCAGTTCTGTTTTTGCTGATGATGGTCCCCATTTATTAGTAATAGCAAGATATGGTTTTGTTAAAAACTAACGTCCATCACCTTACCTGAAAATAATTGATTTTTACAGAAACAAATCATGCTTCTCTTTAAAAATGATCTAACAAACAAATAATGTAACAATACAAATCAGGTGTTGTTATTCACGAGCTGCTCCCTCTGCTTTGAAGTCAACGGATGTATTTTATCACAGGGCCTTGCTTTTTATTATAAAAGATCAATTTCACACGATTTGCCATTTGATGTATATCATAAAGTTGGCTGATCTTCAACAGCAACACAGGAGATGAATTGCATAATATGTGTCTATACAGCTGTACTGAAGGCACTTGTGTAGTGCTCTTCTCTACTACATTCTAAAAACACAATTTATATGGATCCAAATCCACGGCAATAGTTTTGATAATTTGAAAATATAATTGTCTTGGTGGCATATTGTGGCGCCGGTACTGTCCCCCTGCGGTGGGCGTGGTTTTAACAGTGTCTCTATAAACCATCATCCGCTGGAAGAGAAGAGGTTTGACGTCTCGTCGGCCAGAACTCCAAACACTGACTTGGCAATGATTGTGATCCCCCAAAAGGTACACATACGTACACTTATGATAAAAGATGTGGCGCTGATGATGCCTGCTACTTTATTTCTTTAAATGTGGAGCTGGTGTGCCTGCAGGACATGATCAAAGCCGAAGCCTATCACATGCCAATTAAAGTGTCCAATGCAAACACTGAGCAGAGATCAAAGACAGGGCTGCGTTACATGACAGCCACTGGAATAGAAAGTAACTGCATCCCATTATGAGTGTGCGCAAATCCCCTAATGGGGCTTTGCATAAAGCGAACCATTATTATCGCAAGGATGGTGCCGGAGTCTGTTGAGGTGTCTCTCGGATCAGATTTTTGTTTTTTCCTTTTCTAACAATACTTTTAAACTTTGTATTATCACGATTGTCATTATTAGTGGTGGCTTGAATCACACACGTTGAGATGTATCCTCCATAATGAATGCTGCCGCTACATTGAAAGTCACAGCAGATACTGCAGAACAGCTTCTGCTGTTGCAGTGGCATAACCTTTCCCATCTAATCCAGACACATTCTTTGATGGATGAAGCAAATTTTGTAAAACATCTGCAATATTGTGCATGAGCATGATGTAAGTACCCCAGAGAACAAAATATATGCACAAGTGGATTACAGGCTGTTGTCCACGAATACCATTAATGTGACACTCAGTTTGATGGCACATTGTTTTCCTTGTTTCCTCAGAACTAAGTGTGCAGGGGAATATTAAGCAACGTCACACATTTTGCAAATTGGTCAAACAAAACAACATAGCATGGAGTGTTTTTCCTCATGTTTTCGTCTAGTAATAGTAACAGATTTCTAAGTTCTGTTGGGCATACAATCGCAGAAATGCATGAACTTTTTTGATTTACCAGCCATATTTCCACTCTCCCCAGAACCATTTGTTCATGGAAAGTTTTGAAATTGACCAATCTGGTTTGCTATGGCAATGCCATAAGGATTTTGCAAAAAAAAAAAAATGAAAAAAAAATGACATATTGGTATGATTCTCAACAGATGGCAATTATCGCTGTAGCTGCTGCTCTGTGATGCAACTGAATGGAACTTTCAAATTAGCATCTGGCTGCATCATTAAGTTGTATGCACAAGTGACAGACAGGACCAAAATGAGTCAGCAAAAATGTCATGTTCTACTTCAAAGGTCTTTGTTAACCACGTCAAACGCAAAATATCTTCCTAATTAACCAAATGACCCATACAACAGTGTGACTCACCTCTAAAAAAAAAAAAAAAACTCATCCGTCATGTCTACCATGTCAGATGGTAGAGTCGTTGCTGGGAAACACAAATACGGAAGACAAACAGGTCAGTTAATCAGGGCAAAACACTTCACATCAGTGTTGTGGCCCAATTAAAGGCACTCTGTTGAGCTTTAATTGTACACAAAACAATTCAGTTTGAACTGATTATTCCTGACAAAGATGAACTGTGTGTATCCTTAAAGTCTCAAAACATATTAAATGCATTCATTTGAAACCTACGTCATGAATATAGGTTTGCTGTCTCCTTTTCCTCTCTTATTGGTGCATTGCTACTGTAATAGCTCATTTCTGCCCTCCAACTGACTGCCACCTCTAGGATTAAGGTTTGGTTATGTTTAGGTAATTAAAATTACCTGATTTCATGTCACCACCTTGCTTGTGGTCTGCATACACAGCGTCATGCATCCACAGCACTATTAATGGTCATAAAAACAATACCTTCAATTTAATAATAATAATTTAAAGGGCCAGTGTGTAGGATTTCGCAGCATCAATGACGGTGAGGTTGCAAAACTTCTCCTGTATGCCAAACGCGTTGGAGAACTACGGTGGCCGACAAGAAAACGCGAATGGCCCTATCTAGAGCCAGTGTTTGGTTTGTCCATCCTGGGCTACTGTAGAAATATGGTGGTGCAACATAGCGGACTCCGTGAAGAAGAGCTGCTCTGTATGCATGTAAAACGCCTCATTGTAAGGCAACGAAAACACAATGATTCATATTTTCAGGTGATTATACACACTAAAGAAAACATTTATTAATATCATATTCCATTTCTGCCAATACATCCCCTAAATGTTACACGCTGGCCCTTTAAGTTGTTATGGAAATGATCATCTGTAAATCATGTCTAGTTTTACTGGCCAGTATCAAATTAATAAAAGTGAGCAAAATTCTATTACCATTAAATCTTAGACCAACCCCTCTTCTAAATGAGTTTATCTGATATTATGAACTGTGGTACAGTGAGGTATAATTAGACTCTCGGTAGAAAAGACTCTTTTACTTTGAAGCCAGAGAGAGATTAGATGCCTTTCAAATAAAGTGCTAATTAATTGGGTCTATATCATCACAAATGCAGAGAATCTGCACTTGTAATAACACCGAAGCACAATATACGTGCATGTTTTTTGAGGCGGTGTACTGTATTTTATCCTGTGACCTACCATATCATAACACTGTGGTTTCTCAGCATGTGATTATTTATTAAACTTAAGTCCAGATAGTGCACTGCGTCGTTGCAATACAACCTAAACTCACAGCGTCTTTAAATACTGCCTGTGTGAGTGACACAGCTGTGAATATTGGTTCTACAGTGTGCACATCAACTGGCATGAAACACATTGGCCACACTTAATGCACCACCTTGGCGGCCGCCAATCAGTCTGCGAGGTCACTGGAATCTATGAAATCTGAACCCTTCCAAGTTTCCCACACAGACGATAATTAATAATTGGATCCCCGAGGAAATGAGTCCTTCAATCAACCTCCATCATTGTGGAGCGTATGTGAGGGTTCGCCCATCAACTCTCTGTGACTGATCACGCAAGGAGCATAATTACCATCAAGGGAAAACAACTGCTTGTTTTCTTTTGTCCACCTCCTAACCTCCAACATCCAGAAGAGAAGATATTTACCACACCTACGCGTATAAACGTATTTCCGGGGATTACATTGTCTTCTTATCGTTACAGATATTGAAAAATAAAAGAGGCACAAAGTTGTAAGCTGCTTAGAAAATAAACTAATGACACATGGCAGTTCTTTCAATATGCATGGCCCTGAATGATTCATTCTTGCTTTTAAGCAACAGCTCCAGTGACCCTGTTCCCTAAAAATAGCTGCAAATGGGAATAACAGTGCATTTTGACTGTAGCCAATCATTTTGGCACACTCTGATAACCATAGAGGACGGGTGGCTCAGCTGCTCAATAAAAGAGCGGAACTCTGTTTCATTGTACTTGTATTAAGCGATGTCTGAAGCAATCGTCTCCCTCAAACACGTTGTCTATCTAGAGGTGAAGGGATGACTCACGTTTAACCATGCAAAGTCTCTCCTGTCATCATGTGACCTTTGCAGCTCATTGTGTCCCTAATGATACCTCTATTCTACAGGATGCATTATGGTTGGGCTGAAAAAGGTAAAAAAAAAAGAAAGACAATTGATATAATTGTAACACATTTAGGAATTTAATTCCACAATGATTGCAATTTAGGTTTTGAACATTATGGTTCAATACAATATCACGGCTGTTAGAATAAAGTTGTAATGATAATTCCTAATCAACTCTAATTAGAACACGTACTGCAGTAAATTGTAAATCGTACATATTCTGTCTCAGTGAAATATTGCATGAAACTGTACTGGACCGCCTGGTCAAATTAATTTCTTTAATACTGCAGTAGCAGCGTATTTTATGAGTTTGCTCTTCATGATTAGTTGCAGTTCAACAGGCTTTGCTTTTGCTTCACAGAACAATTTTCATTCATCAACAGTAAAAGCCATATCATCCTCTGGGTAGCAATCTAATTCAATTCAGGTAATTTGAGTCAAATGGCGTTATTATCTAATTCAGGGGAAGGATGATATTACATAATTTGTTTGGGAAATGGGCATACGCTATCCGCTTAACAACTCGGAGGCTTTGAAGTGTGAACAGTAATATTTTCTTTTGAGGCTGTCAACAAATAATAAAGACAAAACTGGGAGCTAACACTTGGGGAAACAATGCCTTTGTCCCAGCAGACACCCGGGAATTTAATTTAATTTTTATGTTCAGTGAACCTTCACAAATCTGTTATTCCACATTGCATGTTTAGAAACATTTCTTATGGGGAGTCTATTATAAGCTCTAGAAATATTGTGGAAATTAGATCAAGGTTAAAAGTCGTTATCAGAGACACCATCTAAGATTACGACTACTTATCTATTCCCCCTGTTGAGATAATCATTAAACCTCATCCTGTGATTGAGCCTGTAGCTCAGTTCACACCTGTCATCATACAGAGCAGAAACGACAATAACATGATCAATCTTCCAGGTCCAGTTTTAACGAAATGACTCAGTAGATAAATGAAACATTGTAAAGTCTGCACCATTAAGGAGTCATTCGGTCGAATGTCGTTATTGACCTTCAACACCTGTGTATAGGCTTACAACATTCATCAAGTAGCACGGAGATCAATACATAGATTACCTTCAGAAACACTAACCTGAGTGACGCATGCCGAGGTCAAGCTATTTTTACTAGTATGTTGTAGAGGACGTACAGGATACGGCAAAATGAGTTTCAATGACATATTCGATTATGTTCATGTAAAAACTAGAGACATGAATTGTATGTTCCTTTAATGATGAGTATAATCACTGCTGAGGTTTTCATTCTATTTGAATCTATTCTGTTTGGATGGACAATAGAAAATAGTGGAAGAGAGGAGTGAGAGATTCTGTGTAAGTCAGGAAACAGCTTCAGAGCGAGAGAGAAAATAAAAAAACAAGGTTTAGTTCCAATCTGTCATCCATCAGGGGCCTCTGCTATTTGAGCGCCAGTCTCATTTACCAGTCGCCAGTTCAATCCGAGCATAGCCGCTGCATTCAGATACAGGCAAGCAGGTTGTCACTTTGAATATGTTTATTTATTCTCATTCCAGGAGGTCCGCATGCAACACGAAGACAGCCGGTTCAAATTGATTCTCCGGTACAAATAAGTTGGGAGACGGAGTGGGAATGAACCGTCAAGTGTGGCGGCTGCTACCATGCACTGTTTCTATTTCTGCTGCTGCTCACAAAATGCACCCTGGTAAATAATAATGTTATTTTGTGAAAGGCTTTGCTCTTATTTTTTGAATTCTTTTTTTATTACCTTATTTTGGACAGAAAGAAACTAAGTATTATAGCCCGGCCAATATTGTTTTTTAGAGGCTAATACTGATATCAATATTTGATATTCAAATTATTATTATTATTGCATAAATGCACATAAAGTCTAGCATTTTTGAGAGGGTTCCTTAAGATTAGCTCTTAAAGAATTATGACGAAGAAACTTGTCAGCTATCTCTGGTAGACACAAACACAAGCATGTAACACAGATAGTGTAAGATGAGTATGATTTTAATATGTGATCATATAAGCAGGTCCTGTGTTTAATACTTACTAACAGTGTAAGAATTCCACATGGTTTGTATTTACAGCTTTCCCTACTTTTTATCCGCACAAATCTCTTGACGTTGCCAAAGAAAGTGCACCAAGCAATAAGGATGTGTTTGTAATTACTTTTTCTATGTTAGCATCGAAAAAAAACGTTTATGTTGAAACTGATATCAAATGTATTTAATGAATTGGAAAATGGATGGCCACATACTTTGAAACATCTTACAATCTCAGTGTTTTCCATAAAAGATGGTGAAGTCACTGACGCGAGCAAGCAGTTCACTCATAAACGGGGAAAGTCGTTTTGAGTGCACGGTGCAGCGACTGATGTGTTGGTGTGTGTCCGTACATACATACAGTATAAACAACTTGCAAGCTCAATGTGTGTGATGTTAAAGAGTTCATCCATATTATCAGACACCTAACCGCCCCCTTCCTCATTCAGACTGCGCGCTGCTTGTGGGTTTGGTCATGTAACAACAGAGAGGGGTGATTTCTGGGAGCCAGAGGTTGTAATGCTGAAAGATCCCCTTGACGGCATTTCACTTGTGAACTAAGCTTCTCAATATGGCAGTGCACGGCCGGGGCTGACAACTGAAATCCAGGCTTTTCACAACCACAACCATGTTGGCACTGTCCATTAATAACATTGATGCTTTATCATCTTGTCGTTGCTGTGGATGTTGATATTGAACAGCTGTCAGCACAGACAAATGAGAGGTTGTTGTACTCATTTGATGTACAGTGTCATTACGCATACCTAATGACTGCAGTTCTGAGCTACTTCTAAACATTGTAAATTGGTTCAAGGCTCACAAAGTTGTTTGATTGTTTCATCTTCATTGTCTACAATAAAGTTAAGTGAAAACAAATTCTCTTCAGTAACAGGAAAAAATAGCTAAATGTGACACTGGTGGAACTTATTCTTCCCTTATTTGACATTGTCAAATAAGACTTTAGGAACGATTGCCATGTCAAATGACTCAGCATGGTGGCTGCCGCGTAGTTTAAGTGTGTGTGTGTGTGTGTGTGTGTGTGTGTGTGTGTGTGGGGGGGGGGGGATTTACTAGAGTGGAGAGAATATGCACCCATAAAGAGAGAGGAAAAACAATAAATCAATAGCAGCCATTGATGTACAGCCTTGACAAAAGCCTTCCAGTTTTATTCAGGTGCACTCAGTCTGTTAAGAAGCTATTGGAGCTGAAGACAATCATTGATCACACTCAGTAATCGGTGATTGGAAATGACAAATTAGAGGCCGTCGATAAATTCAGACCACCACAGAGAGACCTCAAATGGGACTTTGTTACAACAAGAGAGAAACAAGGTTTATATCTATAGGGAAGTTGAAAAAGGAATTCTTTTTTTGCATCCTTATCTCCTGCAACTTTTTATGCAAAGGCGAACCGTAATGTTGCCCGGTTTTACATAATGCAAAATTATAATGTTGAACATTTGTGCAGAATATTTACTGCCAAGATTTTACACTTGTGCATTTCAGCAGTATCTGCATGTCCCAAATAAATAAAACATAGTTAGCGGCTATAATTAATAATTTTAGATTCATTGTAACAAATTCCACATGAATGTGAAAGAGGTGGCTCGAATCAAACACACTGATTTTATCGCCAACTCTGCAGTTCCCCTAAATTCTGCCAAAGAAAATTCTCTGATGAACTCACTGTATAATACCAGCCCAGCACCAAACAATAAACAGACAAAGTTAGTGACTAGCAAGAGACCATATGGAGCATTTAGTAGCTAAAGAGACTTTTTCTAAGCAGTTGGAGGAGACCAAAACAGAGCTAAAAGGAGAGTAAATATTGGACTTCCATACATCAGGTGGACACAAACACAACCACAAATAAATGCTATCTGGCAGCTGTATGAATATGCTAACACGTTTTCCTTATCAAATTTAAAGGTGGATAATATGCCATAGTTGTATTAACAGCTTGTTTCAGGTGCTCTTAAGTGACCAACGAGAGATGCACATGGCTAAAGAACAAATTTACAAGGCTGCTAATTTATCTCCGTGAACGTCTTCAGACATGCAGGTCACAGGCGTGACTGTGAAAACGTGCGTGCGCACTCACACACAAGCCATCTTCATCATCATTATCTCAGCTCAGGTCAGCACTAAGTACTGCCATTTTGTTTAGATGGAACACATTTTTGTTCTGTGAATTTTTGCACCATTTTTTTGAGGCCATCCAGCACTACAGCATTTACCGAGGTCATAACTATTCCTGGCACTTTTCTGAATTGCAGGGACAGTTTGGTCTTAAATCACGGCCCCTGGCAGAAGAATTATAAGTGTTAGCTAGGGGGGGGGGGGGGGGTCTGCAGAGGTGACTGAAGGCTGAGGCCTGACCTTGGGGCAAAGCAGCACTCTTCTGTACATGTCACCGTGGCATTACTGATTTGATGGGTTGTTTGTGTGCTGTGTGTGTGAAGTGTGAAGAAAGGTTGTGACACCTATTTTTTTTTTTCAACCAGGAATGCTTTGACCGGTGCCAGCGTTTTGGTTTGAAGACTCTTCTATCTGCATAAATTGGAAAGGTGTGCTACAAATTTACAGAAAAAAAAAACACAGAATACAGCAGTATTTAAATATCTCAAAGACATCCTTTTATGAATATAGGACATCAAAACAATGGACATCCATCCCTAGTGGTGTTCAAGTTAATAGGATTGTTTATCTGTTCATACTCAGCATATGAATTGCTCCTGTATCCTCAGACTGTATTTTGACAGACTTCAGGAAACTTCCTGTCAATGTTGATGACATATTCTTATCCCTTTGGCAAGGTTATAGGTGTCTGTGTATTAAATTACATATTGGGTGATGCTCTTGAAAAGGCAGTTCAGAATACAGATGACTTGTCTCTCCGTCAAACTGGGCCTATGATTAATACTGACTACAGCTGTGCCTGGCTATTGAGGACAGTGGGCCGGACACCGTTTCATCCGTTAAGTGAATGACAGATTAGGAGCTAGCTACTGTTAGCTATCGTTGCCTTGAGAGTGATCAAAGGTAAGAGACATTGGGTATTTTGTTCTACTGTCGATGTCATAAAAAGTCACAGTGGTTTGCATGCTCGTATCTCTCTGCAATATCTGCGATAGTGATACTGAATCAGGGTACAAACTCATTGATTGTCCTGTAATATATGACTCCTCTAGTTAAGCCATTGATTACTGTCTCAGCAGAAACGTGGGCCAGGGGATAAAATATGGGATCATCAATTTATTAATTTGACCAACTGGCCTTCCTCCTATTCAAGCAGTAAGTCATATCTCAGCCACTGGACATCACGCAATGCCACGCTGGTGATCAATAACAGCAACTATCTGCCTCATGTTGATTCATATTGAGCCAAATGAGTGTCATCAAGAGGAATATTGTTACATTTGTGAGGAAATTCTTGTTGCGGAATTACTGAGACTGTACTTCCTCTGACATTCATTTTCCAACCAACAACTCTTTATTGGAAGTGACGCATTATAAGACGTGTTAGAAATAAACTACTTCTAAATAGCTTTGAGAGAACTGCTGTAATTGCATCGCGGGAGAATAAACGTCATGAGTTTTGTTTGGCAAGGTTGAGCGGGTGAAGTATTAAGTCACTAAATTTCCCCTTGGTGAATTTCATTCCCCTTGTCAGCATTGCAAACAAAGCGACAGCTAAGCATCTCACATACCTACAGCAAACTGCAAACAGCAGCATTTTTTTGAAAACAGCCTTTACGCAGGGGGCAGTTTTGAGGTGGTCTGTTGCTATGACACTAGTCACCTCACTGGCCGACTGTGAAGTCGGTCATGATGAAACGCCTGCTGGCCAATATCGACAGCCTCCCACATCCATTTGAAAAAGACGCAATTACCTCTAATTGTAATCACAGCGGTCTGCATGTCAGAGGGAAGAAACGAGTGGCCTGCGACTCGAGGTTTTCCAATTTAACAGCGACCCGAGCCTCAAAGTTAAAGTGATGAAGATCACAAACAGGTTGGATGAATTATTCAGATCAAGAGTAATCCCGGCCCCAGGTGACGATGAAGGTGGACTGTACATCAATCACGAGTCTGTCTGGTGGTGAAAGACGTGTTTAGGCCTGGATTCAGCTAGCAGTTTCAGATAGCTGTTGGTTGCTGTTGTTTACGGCAAGTAGCCACATATAACATGGGCGGAGGTGGGAGCAATGGAATAATTGACATGTCGCTCATGAGATAGTACCTCCTCCTCCTTCTCCCCTCTGAAGGTAAGAGATTTATGATGCAGTGATTCACAAGCATTTACAGGTCTGCCATCATGCACTTAGTCTGCAGGAGAGCCTCCCTCTCAAGGCTTTGCAGTCTAGAGAGAATAAAAAAAAAAAAAATGTGGCATTGCTCTGCAGATGTAACAGGAGAGAACAGGCTCTGTTGTCGCTAAGAGGATGCTGTGAAGGTGAAAGTGTTTCAGAAGGACCGTACTTTCTCGTGTCCGTCTATTACTGCCACTTCAGGTCACCTAGTAACGCTTGTTAAGGCAAACTTCAAGTTGACGGCAAACTTTGGGTTCATAAGCAACAACAATCCAAGCAACAACTCCCCTGTCCTTGGACCTCTTGCTCTCTGTCATTAACAATGCACGCATATGTGTTGAATTAGAAGAGCATCCTCTGCGACAACAACAGTACAGCTATTTTAATATGATGAGTAGTATTTGGCAAGTAAACATCTGTTGACATTCTGTCCTTGTTTGAGATGCAAAATAAATCAGTTATTGAATAACAGTATAGATGTATGTGTGCAGGCTAATGTTTTGTGCTCTGTTTAAAGCGCAAAGTCCATTAAATAAAAGCTATTATAACTGCCATGCCCGACAAATATGGTAATCGGAATAATGGCTAAACTCTTCAGTGTTGACTGCAGCCATAAAAAACAATTAGGAAATGTCATTTGGCCATATTACTGGAAAATATTGCCTTTTTAATAGCTCTCAATATTGCGAGGAATAGAGAACAGACATCACAATTTTGAGCTGGATCTATTCCAGATAAATCACTTTCAGAACTAAGAGCTGATTTGCTTCAAGACCTCAATCAGGATAAAGTCAAATTAGCCTTAGAGCTCATTTATAGGCCTACTTGTCAAATAAAGGTAGACAATATTAATTTATTAAGAAAAATACACTATGGAACCTAAACACACTTCCAATAAAGGTTGATGGCAACATTTGGCCTTTGAAGTCTTGTGAAACTGCAACAAATAAGTACTGGAACAAATTCAATGATTGTAATTACAAATTTAAAAAAAACAAGTCTCACAATATGTAACATATTTAAATTCAACCTGTAGTTTAGTTTAGTTTACAAGCACAAAAGGAAGTGACAAGAGAACAACAACAGAAGTATACAACAATAAACAGCATAGAATGTGCAGTAGAGGTAAGAAACCCCAAAGGTCTGATAGTAAAACTCCCCTATTACTGTACAAGGTCATTAAGACCTCCATAGAGGAGATCCACAGTTGCCCAATGTTTAATACACTGTAATATATACAAATGCATTCATTAACCTGTAAGCGCTCTCTGACACTATAATTACTGGCACTCATGTTAAACCTTCTTGCTTGATTCATCCTTTGCAGAACCTCAACATCCAATTACTATGAATTGTATTCCACACATCATCAATTGTCTTACGGGGTTAGGGGCGGCTGTTGCGATAGAGCAGGTCGTCCTTTAATCACAAGGTCGGTGGTTCAATCCCCGGCTTCTCCAGTCCGCATGTCGTAGTTACCTTGAGCAAGACACTGAACCCCAAGTGCTCCAGTGCCTTGCATGGCAGCTCAGCTCCGATACATGAATGTGTATGAATGGGTGAAGGAGAGGCAAATTGTAAAGCGCTTGGTCCGGTATTAAGATAGAAAGGCACTATATAAATGCAGTCCATTTAATTAATCATTTAATTATAACTGCCACTATTCCTTTTTAGTGCACGTTCTCATTGATCAGCCAATATGACCTTGGTTCATGAAAGGAGACGTAGGCTGCAAAGACGAGGTCCACTAATCAAAGTAAAACTTTGACTCAGGTTTGATGTCTTTACCAATATGTTGTATTCGATTTCACCATGGCAGTGCATTTCAAAGTGTTGCCGTCTTTGAAAATCACTTTGTGAAGTCCGTTTACCCGACTCTTGCAGCGCCATATGTCCTGTTCTATATCAAGGTGAGCTTGCTGAGAAAATTAATAAATACTTTGAGGTTCGTCCTTCATTCAAAATGTTATTTATTCTGCTTTTTTTTCTTCTTTAATATGTCTTGATACAGAAAAAGGAAATCGTTGATGAGGTTGTGAACGCTGGCCAGCCTCAAATTGTTGGTCTGCAATATTATTCCATGGTGCCCTGGCAAACAGAGATATGATACTGAGAAAACACATTTTAATTTCAGCTTCAGCTTCTGATTATTATTATTTTATTTCTTTTTTTCTCTGCAGTGTTACTTATTTACATAGTGACTGAGGGTGGAAAAGACACCTAGCTAATGAGAAACTCTGCTTGCCGTTCTCCATCTCCACTGCTTGAGGCCAAGTTTAGATTGGCTGAGACATATACGGTACATACATATTGTGGCTTTCCTTTTCTGGGATTTTTAAACTCACTATTAAATGAAAAAATGTAATGCACCTACCCATAAGTTAACTTACCAGTATTAGCTGGTCTGAGCTAACTTTGCTGCCTTATACATATAGCAGGCTGGTCATTTCAGTGTTTCAAAAGCATTCATTTCACTGTCCTTGTTTGGTGTCTACAAAATACATCAGCTAAAAAAGGCAGTCCACAGAAAGAGAGAAAGAAAGAAAGCTTACACAAGTTACAAAACTTCCTCGACCAAGAACCATCTCCACCAAAAAACAGACATGGAAAACAAAAGAGTGCCTTCTTTATGTATGCTAACCTTTAGCCACTTTTTCTCTGAAAATCACACCAAACAACAAAAATACACGTTAAACCCACGGTTTATTTTACCAGCAGTTTGAGTGATGATAATATCCAGTGGCTGGTGGGCACTGGGATGCCTTGATTCCAATTTGTCCCGCAATTAAGGATTTCAAACCTGTGCTCATTCATTTTCTCAAGTTCGCTGGCGGTCGCTTAGAAAGTCTCGCCTTTTCCAAGCTAGTGTTGGCACCGACTAGTCATCACACTTGTGTGATCTACATTAAATGCAGACACACTCTGAGCATGCGTATTAGTACTTTCCCACGTATTATACACATTGAGAGAGGGGCTAGCCTCACAGGCTCACCGTAGCCCTACTGCGGACACCACGAATCGGGAGAACGCAGTCTGAAGCAGCAAGACACTGGCTACTTAACACGATGACAACATTAAATCCTAACACTAATTATATGCAATTTAGGAAGATGCTATATTCATAGATGATAAATTATAGCAGACAGTAAGCTTTGAGAATTAATAATAACATAATGTGTATGCACAGTACTCCAAGATGACGACAGGTGGGGCTATGCCCCGTTTTTTTTCTGAAATGAAATTGGATTCCCATTTATAGCGAGCAATAGGAGCTGGGACGTATTGTCCTCTCTTCGTTGACTCCTCAGCAGCAGCGACAGTTGGTGTTGAGGGTGTATATCACAACTGATTAGCACAATCACTCTGCTGCTCGGGTATAAACAATGGAAAGGAGAAGCGTCCAGGACAGCAAAGTGGGCTTTAATGGTGCCAACTCTGCATCAGCAGGAGAGAGGACACAGTGTGTGTTTGTGTGTTGACTGAGTGATGATGAAAGACAGCAAATAAATCCCCACCTGTGATGAACTGTGTGCACACATGTCTCTCCTATGTGCACCTGTGGTACACACACGTGTGTTTTCATGCTGATCAGGAAACAGCTTTCAAGATAACTGTGAAAATCTATGATAACATCTGCGTCGTGAGATTCATCTAAGAGCCGAATATAGCAAGGGGGCATGTTTACAGTCGCTCTGGTGAGATAGTGCATCACTTCTTTGAGCAGGGTTTTTTATGTTAAAATGTGTAGCAGGCATCAGAATCCTTTCCCTGCTTCCACCCTAAGCTTACATAAATGTGATTGTACTACAAACTGCGAATTTGAAAGATATCGGTGTTAGAAATGGGGCTTATCCTAAGATTCAGCTTCAGATAACGATGACATGCGGCTGCAGATGTTTATCTTGAGCACTTCCTTTTAAACTCAACTACATCTGTGTCACTGTGCACTTTCCAGAGTTTCTCTTTCTTTTGCATCAGCACACCTAAGGCTCTCATCGCTGGCTAATAATGGACAATAACCTCGAGTCATATGGCTCTCAGTGTGCCGGGCGGTAAGATCAATATGGCTGACATCGCCTCCATGTGGGTTGTCTCTATTGGGAGTTCAGTGTGACATTACAAACTGAGAAATTTGATGACGAGTAACTTCACAAGCTCAACAAACCAACTGACTGTGTTTGTGACCATTGTCGCAACCTTGAAGATATACGACAACAGCTGTAATACTAGCAGTTATGAAACCTAATCAGAAGGTATTACTGAGTTGGAGTTGGAAAGTGAAGACAGATTACTGTCGTGGACTTTAGAGCTCCTGTTTTAATCAGCTGGCTATCAACACCGGCTCGTTACAGCTGTACTGACAGTTGGACAGACCCGGCCAATGTGCTCTTCCACTACAGAGAGGTAATACAAATTGGCATCTTCACTCACAGGACACAGGAGAAATGTGAAATTACCCATACCACCTGCCCATGGTCTTTGCCACGCTTGCTTTCAAGATAATGAATTTCTGCAGGCAGACTCATTGAAGGGAGCACCACTTCGCCACACTGCACAGCTGCACCTCAGCAGCGGAAATATTTCTAAATAGGCTCATTTGGCACAGGTGCTACAGGAAAGATAATTCCGCCACACTGCAAGACGTCTGAGTCATCTTGTCAGAGCAAAACTAATCTAAAAGTTAAAAAAGTCTAACGTATTTTCCAGAAAAAATATTCTGTTCAATATTTAGAATTCATCTGTTATTCTGGGTATCTATACTCGTCTATTTTCAATCACAGCTGATGTTATAGGCTGTGACTTAGGAGTAGTAGTAGTCGTCCACTAATCAGAAGACCGGTGGTTCTGCAGTCTATATGTTGAAGTGTCCTTGGGCAAGATACTGAACCCCAAATTGTGAGTGTCAGTGTGCATGTGAATGTTTATTGCTCCTAATGAGCAGGGGCCACCTGGTGTGGTGGCATCTGCCACCAGTGTGTGAATGAGAGAATGCTTGCCCGTGTTGCAGTCCATTTAGCATTTAGCCTTTAGCAGTTACATGGTATTGTAACATAATCGATCAAAGTAGAGATGACAAATACACCAAGCTCTGTGTGTCTGAGTGTGCATGCTAGCATTTTCAAATTAGCCCAAAACTAGCGCTGAAACGATTTTTAGAAACTTGATTACTAAAAATCATCGATGCAAGTTCTTTGCTTTGTTAACACCCCTCCACCCCCGTTAGCAGCCGGTGGGCAGCACAGGCCTGCTTGGCTAAATAACGGAGATAACGGCTAACGTCAACAGAGATTGCATTGAGTGACATTATAATGCGTTGAAGCTCTATTCAGTAAACATGTGCATTGTGCTACTGCCTTAGTGTCTCAGTTTGAGTTTTGTTAGGCGTCACAATACAGATAAGACTAAGGCTCCAGAAGCCTGCTTAGTTATTCAATTTCTGAAACATAAACACAAGCATGAGACAGAAAACGGTTTAGGTTATTTTTGTAACACTGTTATGGGGGCCTTTCAAAGAATAATTAATTTGTCAGTGTTGGGAGAAATTACCTCTCTGGGGTGTGTGCGGAAACATGATGAACACAGGAGGCTATGAAAACTGTCAGTCACGAGTGAAACTTAAGGGCTAAAAACATTATTAGTCATGCCCCCTGTGCCTCCTCACAGTGGAAGTACATCCTTCACTCTGTCACTGCTTTCCATCAGCTTAATCTAGGCCCTAATTAGCAGCTAATAGGTCCATTTGTTACACTACAGGAGCACGGAGACCTTTGATAGACTGTGATAAATGTGTTTCAAAATAGTAGTTGTTAATTCTTTGTGGTCTACATTCCTTCTGAGATTTGATAGAACAATCAATTATTCAATCTCCAACTCTGATATTTATTTTAAAATGGCATTAGGGCCTCTGTCATTTCAGATTTTTCTTGTTTCATTCATTTGTCACTGAAAAACTATTTTAGACAGACATCTTGTCTTGACTAGTCGTACTCTAGTTGTCAACATATGAATTAAATATTTTGCTCTATTATTTTTTTTTAGTTCCAACAACAATGGAACTGTATCACAGCTCTTTGCTTTTGTTACCTGGAGTTCTTAAAATTGTACTGATGCGTAACCTCTGACCAATGACAACGTCAAGCCCACTTGTTTGTTCAGGACTTAATAAGAAATAATGAGTTTTTAAAGTTACTGCACACAGCAGCAGTAATTATTCGGTCTATGAGACAAGCCTGATACTTTGTTTACTTATCGTTCATTTGAAAAAAATTGGCTCATATGTTTTGATCAAGATGTTTTCTTTGCCAAAGTTAGATTAATTTCATTCAAATATTGAAAAGGGATCATAAATCTATGTCATAAGCTTTTTTAGGTGAGGTTTGGGAGACTGACAACAATGCAGTGTTGCTTATGATAGAACCTATAGACTTGATTAAAATCTGTTGTAAAATTAGTGTCGAATAGGAAGTAGAAAATGTATTTGTAGCAAACAATAAATCATCTGGGATTCCTTAATCGACTTTCCCTTTAAGGGACTCAAATGTCCTCTCACTTTCACTTACTGTGATGAGAATGAATTAGGGAATTGCACAGAGCTGCAGAGTGTTCCCTGGAAGTCCTCTATAAAGTGTGTGACTAAGAACCGCATATAAGTACAGGATCTACAAAGAAGAGGAGTCAGCGAAGCCAGAAGATGTGTGTTCGAGGAACATACCAACATGTTTCTGTATTTGAGCTCATTTCATGTGGAATATCGTATTGCTGGCAACCATTTTCAAAAGCACAATAGGTTTGTGATGGATGAATCATTTTCTTACATTCAGGACGGTCACTGGTTGCACAGAGCAACAGTACAGTATGAAACGTACACATTTTAAAATATAAAATCAGAACTGTCTTTTGGGGAGAGACTCCTCCACCTCTAAAAAAGCTTTAGTCAAAATCTTATCTGATCATGTCGTCATCATTCCTCCACATCTCTTTGAATGCATTTTTAAACTCTAGTGGAATATGCAGAGAGTGACTGAAACTGTAACCTGAACAGGAACAGTGGTCCCACTCTTTCCTTAAAGACACTGGTCAGGTAAATACATTTCAAACAAAATAATTTAATTAGAATTGAATTGTTGAATTTTTGTTTTTAAATATAATTGCCAACAAGCTTATGGTCCTCTCACCAGTACATTGTTTGTGTATTTGACACTCTATAAACAAACCCCGTTCATACCCTTCAAAATTAATAAGCGTGTATCCTATTTGCATAATTGGAAAATTTTCTGTGACTTCAGCTTGGAGCTGGAAGCAATGAAATAATATTTGTAAACAGAAATGACACTGGAACAAAGTGCGATGACCTTGCCAGGTTTGGCACCAATCAGCTGTGAATTTAAACAACTGTCAAAATATATACCCTTGTTAGATCTCATTTACTCATCACTGTCCTCTTAACTATAGTGGCTTATATTGTGCTGTTGTCCGACACGGCCATTTATGTCAAATGTTAAATAATGTGTGGGATGGGTCAGGGTTGGTGAAAATACATTTTTGATGACTTATCTTCGAACATCCAAATCAACAAAAAAAAAAAGCCAAAGCCAATGGGATTCATCCTCTGGGCACCATGAATGGCTGTACAGAATGTCATGGCAATCAATCCAATAGTTCAGTCTGGACCTATAAGATAGACTGACCTACTGACAGACCGACATCCAGAGCCACGCGGCTAGTGTGGCTAAAATGCTACCAAATGATACGCCTACTGCAGACTACTTCCATTATGGAAATGGAGGTAAAAATATTGCAAATAATCAGCGCACAACTCCCCCTGCTTTAGACCGTTTTTTTAGAGTTTGAGCACATGGAAACAATTTCTAAAGTGACCAAATACAGCCAATTAAAACTGATCTGTCATTTAGCACCCGAAAGCCTGTCAATACCATCATTCCCAATAATCACTCTGATGGAGAAGTGGGTCTCGAGCACAGACACAGAACACATCCAGCAGGAGCCCATAGCAGCTGCAATCTGCCAGTGTGGGGAACGTAAGCATAAAGTCCTGACAATTCAAAAACCAAACGTATTAACCTTCATCATACCAATGAGCATCAAATAACACAAAAATAAATACTGAGGCCCGATGTGGACACACAGACTTGTCCCTTATCCATTCCCAGTGTCTGTGAAATGTGAGCCCAGCAGTCTCACAACATCGTTCTGGTAGAAGCCCTGTGCCTTGTACTGTACATGTATTGCCAACCAGCATTGGGCCATGAAGGCTAAATGATAGTTCTCTGCATCAACATGGAATTTGAGCTGTAGAGATGGACGACAGTGTTTGACCCTGACTAAAGCCATGCCATCAGCTTGTTTTGTAACTAAGCACAGTAATGTGAGAGGAGCAATACAGCATTGTCCTGAGCCGAGCCCTTGACCCAGAACAGCTCACACAGACAGAAGGGGTGTTGACCATACAAGGGAAATGTTGTATAAGTATTGTATAAGTGCCATCAATGGACAAGGGTATAAAGGAGAAACATGGTTCATAAGTGCAAAGGATAACACAGGGGAGGGGAGTCCTTGGATATGACGAAAAATACCCTTGTAAAAACGGTTCTTTTGAAACGCATTTCTTTGTGCAGAATGACGACCACAAAGAAAAGTATCGAGGTAGTGAGAGTGAAATCCTTCATGGTTCAAGAGCATGTACCCTCTTTATCAAACCTCTTCGTGCATTTTGATTAGACGAGTGCAGTACCCGTTCAAAATGTGTCTGATCAGAACCGGCTCATTGTTTGGAATCCGCTATTGCTGCACGCAGATTTCTCAAAAACCTGTTATCCAAACAACCTTGGGTCCTGAGCAATACACCCGCTAAGTGTGAAGTCAATCGCATGAACGGCTGTTGAGAAAATGACGAACAAATATGTCCCGTAGATCTCCGGTCCCTGTGGTCCGTCTTTCTTCATCTGTGCTGTAGTCATGGATGTACAATAAGAACTGGATAAAGCACCACCACTTAGTCTTGCTTTCGGTTATTTCCAGAGGCCACTGGTATTGCAGCGAAGAATCCTCCAAAAAGCATTTTCCCCATAGAACACTATTGCAAAAGAGAAGTCTGTAAAACGGTTGACAGGACTCGAACTGCAAACAGGGTAAATTATCTTTTTCTATTATGAATTTTAGATCCATGGAGGTTTTATATTTGTTATCTTTCTTCGAGCCAATTAAAGTGATTGTGGGAACTCGTGGGCGGAGCTAGCGGGAGAAATACTACTGAAAATAAACCCAAGAGCTAGATAACTTTTTTGGCGTATGCTAGATAACTTTTTTTTTGCGCAATTCTCATTGTACTGAATAGGCCCCAACTTAGGGCCCGGTATCTAGTTCTTAAAATACATCCATGACTGTGAAAGAAAGGTTGATATTAAGATCTCGCTCTAGAGACTTCAGTTCCTTGGTTTCTCCCCAATACACCCGCCAAGTGTGAAGCCCAACCGTAACAAGGCTGACCTGTTACGTTTTTGCCGTTTTTGTTTTCTTCTCATTTGTATTTGTGCTTCAAGTAGTTGTAATGAATATCTTCTCATTCACATTTTGCACATGCTGACAGTGAACCTTGCAGTGTGTTCTCCCCGATGGCCTTGATAGTTGCAGCCCCCGATTCTAACTGCTTGCTTCACTGCAGCAGTGACAGACAAATGAACACTTAACGTTTTTGACAAATGAGCAAGCTACACTGCTGCTGAAATCAGACATACCAAAACATGACACAGGAAGAAGATTAAATGTCTGCAGCCGTGCTTGTAGCACATAGAGGCTGCAATTTTCACAACAGCCAATTCAATGGTCTTGGAGGGAACAACAAACCTGAGCTGAAAGGGTTACTCTTGACCTTGACAAGATTACTTCTTAACAAAAAGGCTCAACAAACAAAAACATGTTTTTTTCAAACAACATACTCATGGTTAGAGCCTCAACAGCACTAGAATTTACAGGTACTGAAAGTGCTCGCTAAAATTCGCAGGGTAGCACGAATGTCTTTAGCAAAATGATCTGCAATCCTCCATTTACACTGTGATACATCTTGTGTGCTCATGGACATTTTGACTTTCCAGTGGTGCTAAAGGTAATGGGGTTATTAGAATCCTCCTTTAGGGACCATGACTATCTCCACAAAATATCATGCCAACAACAAATCCACAATGCTTAACACTTCCTAAAGCAACAGAACTATAACGCTGCCATTCATCTTGGCAATTTTCCAAGATGAGGATGACCCTAATATTTGTCGAAAAGTCAAACTGATACATTTGCTTCAAAACACTTTGCGTCCACCATGAGTTTTACGATTGACTGTCCTGCATCAAACTTAATTTCAGCACAGTCTTGATGGATGGTGATAAAATTACATTTTATTGTCGTGCTTATGTTTAAGTGCCTATTTACAATATTACTAAATAAAATGTACCGTTGCGGAACTGCATGTACAGTTGCTTTTAGCAGAGTCGAAACTATTACCGGCAGTGACGGTGTCTCGTCATCCAGTAATGTGCTGCAGAGTGATAACTCAGCAGTTCAGGATACACACACACACACACACACACACACACACACACACAGAGAAGTACTTCCATCATCAATAAAGTCTCTCTCTGTGAAGCCCGTAAAACACATTTTAGTTGACAAACTAGATGTCTCGTGTTTCCTACTTTTGTCTCCTTTGCCTTTTGAATTTGGAAGGCAACCACCTAATAAACAACGTAATCACCTGAGCGGGGTTTTCTCCCCAAACAAAGCAGGTTGGAGGTGTCTGAACACAGCACCTTCATGCATACAGCAACATTTAGGATTCTAGCAGGAAAGCTGCACTGGAATCCACGAGTGAGACATGAAAGATTCACGAGTGACACTGCCCATAATCATAAAATGATACAATACACATAAAAGGCTGCATCAAGAAGTTGCTCCCAGATATTTTGTTGAGACAACGCTTTAACAATCAAGCAATATCTATGCTGATTCATTTCGCATTCAACAATACCGGGAATAGTTCCTTCCACCTTGAGAGATCAAGCTCTTCATTGAAATGCAGCCGATGAATTTCGTGCAATACATTTGTGTGATGCTTCAGACGGAGCTTTGTAGACGGGTAATGTCCATGTCTTAATGCGATCATTGAGCAAATTTCATGAAATATTGTGTCACTAATGAGTCTGTGAGGGAATATGTGTATGTGTCTGTGTGTGTGTGTGTGCATGTGTGTGTATTTGTGCAAAGGTGGGAGAGCAGGAAACACAAAGGAAACGGGGAGCAAGAAGCCAAAACACCAGAAATTCCAGACCCCAGCCTGCTTCTGGCTAACAGCAGTAAAAGTGCTCAACGACAACATATTTACAGTAAGCTAAAATCAGTGTTAAAGTTTGAACTGTACCAGGAGTGTCCCAGTGTGTGGCACATCCAGAGCAGCACCACCATTTAATCCTCGGCTGCTCAGTGGAGCACACTATTATGTTCTGGGCATTTCACGTGCTACAGCCCTCTTTTAAAAGTCAATGTAACGTTGGGAATTCAATTTGGGACTCGAGTGCACCTTTTCCTGGAACTATTATTCTCCCACATTAGCGCCCAGTGAGTTTGCACACAATGTGTGGAAATCCCATTATTAAAGCAAACTGACGAGAGCCCGAAGGACAGCGTGATTCCCTCAGAGCCATCTTGAGTGCGTTCGGCACCGCTGTGATCTGAATGGCAGGCAGCAGAGCAGTGTTCCTGTTTGAAAACCAACATCAAGAAAGGATAAATGAAGGGTTGAATCGGGTTGAATCGAGCTTTTTCCAATCAAATGTCACTTTTGGAGATAAAAAACGAATAGTGTATAAAGGTGAAAATATGAAACTTCTTTCTGATGAAACTTGAAGCCAAATCTTATTGAGCTATAGGGGAGAAATACAATAGATTCTTTCTATTCTTTGTCTTCATTCAAATGGATCAGCACCCAAAGAACCGCTGCACTCTTGGAATCCCAGTGTTCAATTTGCCACACAAGACTGGCTTGATATCTGTGACCCTGACCCTCACAATCTCTCAACAAGCCTCTTTTGGCTGCCTGGTATTGATTAGGAGTCCCTGCTTGGATGAGGACACAGCTGGGGTCTTGATTCTCACTTTTCTCCCGCTGACCTGCCTCCATTACCAACCAGAGAGGCACAGGGAGGGAGAGGATGTGAATGATACCATGCAGCTGACTTGCTTACAACATTTCCTGTTACCCTTCTTGTTGTTGTTTTTAGAAATGTCCACCTCAATTTGATTTAAAAACAACTTTTTTCTTCCAATGCAAATCAATTAGTTTCAGATATTTAACAAAATAATGAATAAAATAACGTTTCATTGTCTTCTATACAGCAGTAAATGATTTCTGACAAATTCTTGAAACCAGTCTGCTGGAAAAAGCTTGAAAGTTTCCCTTTTTTAAGAAATTGTGTTTTTGTACAATTCAATTAAAGACAAAAATGACTTGATAAGATAATACAGAGAATGATGATCAAGGGGGATAGAAAAGAAAACACAAAATTACATATATCTATCTTTTTCCTGTCAACTACTAGACATTCTCACCTCTTCAGGCCTGTAAAATACTTCAAATAAAACAGCTCATTGAGTTGATTCTTTCCTGGATGGAATCAAACAGGTCCACGCCCTCCTCTCTGATACAGAACGGCTCCTCAAAGTCTATGCATGTACAGTAGATTTATGGAAAAGATCAAACGTATCATAATCGTAAAAGAAAAAGATCAACGTGTCCGACCTAAATCAAACAACCTCAGCACGTGAATCTCCAACTGTGACTTACATGGTATAACAGACTTAGTTCTCTACTTGCTGTATTGAGTAAATTGTTGCCTAAAGGTCCTTTATCGCTTTTCTAACAGTATCCTTAACTTCATGGATATTTGCAAGGAAAGGGAGAGACAGGAATAAAAAGGAAGATAAAAAAAATAGGACCAAAAATATGGATTAGTGTGTAGGAGACTGCAGGAGACTTAAAACTTTAAGGCTGCTGAAGGGCTTTACTTTGCTATTTTAAGATTTGTTTGGCTTGACCGTGGCGAATGAAGTCCAAGAGCTCTTAAATGTTGTTTTCTTTGGAGTTATTTCCTTTCCTGCTTTGATTTCTCCTCTTTACTTCGGGGACTACAGCCGGCTAAGTGACCAGAGGCCTGTATTACTGACACTATCACATCAAGCAAACAATGTGAATAGGTCTGACAGTAGCACTGTGCACTAAACCTCTGCCAGTGGGGGGGATAGAGGGTGTGCACAATGAAGACAAACAAGGTTTTCAGTCAAAAAAAAAAAAGCTCATCTGTCACTGTTAAACTTGTGGAAGCTTTAAAACCAGCGCAAAACTTCTACCAGTGGCAGAGCACAACTAATTGAGTTCAGCTTCCAAACACACATGTTCATATTTTCAACTAGTCCAACTAAAGCCTTCAGCAACGGGCACATAAAGACATCCCGTACTGTGCACGAGGTGGACACAGCATGAGAATCTGTACAATCAAAGGCAATCCAACACAATGCTGCCTTTGTGAGGATTGATTTTTGTTGAAATTGTGTCAGAGTGCTGTTCATCCGACTGCATGGTAATCTTTCAGGCCATATTTCAAAAAAAATGCATTACATGTTAATTGTTATGGTGTCCAACTCCTTTGATAACATTTGCTATTTTCCATCATGCATTCAGGCAGCAGTGGTGGCGATGCTGTTACTGAACATCAGTTATGGACGATGTGTTTGGCTAACCGCTAACGGTTTAACACTGCTTAGCGGCAAACACTGAGACTGAGACCACAATCATTTGAACCAGACCCACTTAAGATTTACTGACATGAAATAGCTCTTTTGAAACTAGTAATCTGTAACATCCGATACCCCATTGACTTTACACTCTCAGTCTTCTGGAGGTGATCAAAGCTTCTTCTGGCTTCTCTCCAGCAGTGTATTCCACTCCTGCTGGAACAACACGTCTCTCCTTAGCCACATAACTCAATAGAAGAACCACAGGAAAATAGTGAGCAAGGAAACACCACCTTGAATTTAATGACCAGTGAGCGACACTGTGGAAGACATCCAAGCTTATATTGCAGTTACATAGTCAACAGCACTTTAAAAATGTGCAAAAATGTCTGGATTAAGAGCAAAATTGTACAGTTTGAAGTGTCCCAATATATGTGTATGTTATAGCATATGGAAACAAGCTTAATATCTTCCAATAACATTGTTACTGCATATTACAATATTCATATTTTTTTATTGAATTTACCTGTAATATTGTTTTGTAGCCTTTCGGGTAAGTGGTGATAGAACTGTAAGGTGACGAGCGATGGCTTCCATTATGCAGTCATCTATTTTGTCCTTGTGGTCTCCAGGAAGCATACAAACATGGCTAATTATGTTAGCCTGATTACATTTCAACTTGCCTTCCAACCATTATCTCTTATTTAGCCAGGGATATTTAATTACATTTAACCTAAGCTAAGAAAACTGGGACGTAAAAGAACACTGCCTTTGATACATGCAGACACGTTGTGTTTCCATTGGTCCAAATCAGTGTCAGTCTGATTGATCAGTGTTCACAATATCCTCGGGCTGTCTCATTTCCTGCTGCTTGACTTATATGACGAGGTCTGGATGGAGGTCTGCGTTTTTGGCATCTGTTGTGAAACACTTAACAAAGCCCAGACAGCTCGTGCAGAGCCCTTTGGATGCAGCTTATAGCCTCGCAGTTTCCACTTAAACGCCATTGAGGGTTAAGGGTTCTGTTTTTTTGGGGAACAAGATGTGTCGCATTAAGTGCGGTCAAGTGTGCAGTTTGCAGAGAGCTTGATAGCACTTTTGGTATCTTTGTGACCCGTGGCCCTTTCGGTAATGGGGTGGGATTAGAAGGGACCAGTATCACACAGTAGCAGTTGGTGTGCTCGGGGCTTACATCAATCACAGCCAATCACAGCTCATCTTGTGCCTTTGAAAGCACTGCACTTGCCGTACAGTAACATACTGACAATTTGGTAATGCAGCATCAGCAGAGTCCTGGCCAACTTCTCGAAAGAGCAAACTCATATTTTTGTTCAGGATGTGCAATGTAATCGTAGAGCAGCTCGAATATAAATGTTTGTTTTTTTAAATACCACATGTCCAATCTCTTTTTCTAAGCCAAGTCACAGATGTGCGTAATATGCATAACGATTTAGTTTGAGATCACAATAACAAAACAAAAAAAAAGGCCATTTTGGAGCATCTCAAGGATTTCACTGCCCCAACGGCTGCACTGCAGACACTGAAAATCTGTGTTTGATTGTTTTACAACCTCCTCATGCTGGCTGCACAAGATGTAATCAAGGCAAGGCAGTGGAACTGTGTGGCTTTAGGGAGCCAATCAGCTGTTGTAGACAGATGCCAGTCAGAATTACAGAACAATCTACAGGGAAACCTGATTTAGAGCCATATTTTTGAGTAAAATTGTATTTTGTTTCCATCAAGAAATGTCCACTGGTTGAATAATGTAGATCAGAGTGAAACAAGAACTAGCAGGTAAATATAATTTAAATACATTTGCATTGGTCTACGGTACTGAACTGATTTCCTCGCTGACCGGAAACATGGTCGATACACACTGAGCAGACATTGAAGTAATTTTCATGTCAAAACAGCAACTTTTCATCCCATGTATCCTCAATTCGGATAGTGAACCGACATCAAGACAGTTTATTGCTGTAGGTTCATAATATGAATTGAGGAAATCAGATGAAAAGTTGCAGTTAATAGATCGATAGATGACTAAGGAGGCTTTCACAGGTAACGGTACCACCATGACCGGATGAGCGCTTTAACCTCTTGGTTAGTGTGCAGCACGGACTTCTGTCAATAAAGTTGCACATTTCCTTTGTCATACACTCGGAGGCTTCTCCCCCACACGTTTATTTGAACAAAGATGTGTCATGATGAGTCCACGAGTGTTGTTTTTTACACTTCATGTGCACACAATCCTCTGTGTGTGTGCGCGAGTGTAGGGATACCTCAAAGTCATGTTGGTGAGACAGCAGCGTTTTGAGGCTGCTGTCTCCGGGCATTAGGTACCACCTCTTCATCAGTGCCCGGCTGCAAGCCATCATGGATTACACCCCGACATAAGCAACAGTGACAACGACTCAGCCAGACATTTCTCCGTTCTCGGCTGAGATAGCGCTGCAACACGCGTCTTTCGGTTCAATTAAAGGCATTCATTTTTAAGGATACCGTTATTCTACACTGTTGTTGTTTGTACTTTTATTTGTTATCGAACAAGAAGCATTTTCTAAAAGGCTTGGTGTGTTTTTCGCATTTTTGTAATCCATAAGGGTTGAAAAAAAATATCCATGAAAAACTCCAAATACCAAAATTTAAAACCAAATACCTACCAAACTAATGAATAACTTATTAGTCCAATATTCGGGTCAAGCCAACTAGATAAATGGAAAATAAAACGATTGTTTAATATCATATCCTAATTCAAAGCTATTTATTATTGTTATTGGTTATTAAAGCATCCTAAAAGGGAAACCCAAGAAGGTGATGTGATATGCCTATATCGGATATCCAAATAAATTTGGATATCCGATATAGGCATATCCAAATAAATTGAAGTCGGATATCGGATATCCAACTTAATATGGAATGTGTGATATCCGACTTAAATGTGTTTAATCCTCTTATTAGAAAACTTAAACAGATCTGTCAATGTTGTTGTGTCTTGGTTGCCTATTAGAGGTCGATAAAATCCATAGATCTCTTCCATGCCCGTAGTTATAATACATTGTTCTGCAGTAGGTTTCATGAATCATTCAAATCGTTGCTGATCTGGATTATTGGTAGCCATCTGCAGCTGTCATGAATTTGTGTACCACCAAGAATAAGAATTGAATATCTTTTTTTCTTCTTATCGGTGAACCCAGCTGCCTGTGGCACTATTCCAGACACGTGCACTATCTTTTATTGCCATTTTGCTGGCTTTTATTCGGCATTGAAGAGAGAAGAACATCTGTGGACCAACTGCAACTTTTCATCAGACATAAACTCAATTCATATTCCGAAACCTACAACAAGACAGTTTATCGTCGTAGGACAGTTTGTTTTGTTTCCTTTTGATTTTTGGATACATTTTTTGCGTAGTTGCATCATGTATTTCCTTTCATGCAGAGTGTTACGTATTTGTCGGCTGCTTTTGGGGGTGCATTCAATTGCAACGTTTTTTTCGGGTCGTTGTTGGTGCTTGTTATTTGAGGTCAGTCTGGTGTGTCAGGGCTCTAAGATATACAATATATCACTGTTGAAGAATATCCACTAGCAACAGCCCTATACATTTCACAGAACACTTCCAGTGTCAGACTTATTAATTGTTACACACATTTCGACATGTTATAGATTTTTAACAAAGAGCGTTTGCACAAATCCCTGCCCGTTACTCCCGAAGCTCCCTAATCTGAGCATTAAAAAAGGGACATGGACAAAGTGGCAGAGAACACTGGTTCTGGGCACTAAGAGAAGAAGCCTGAACTATGTTGGGCTCCCAGAGTGGATTAGCAGAGTTTATCAGCTCCAGCACACTGTGGCACTCATTGCTTGTGCACTGCTGTGGATAAGTGGCTGCAGAGAGCACAGAGTCATTGGCCGTGGTCAATAGCAGCCCTCGGGGCACAGAAGATGCCGGTCAATTAGAAAACGCTGAAACAGTTTCTTGGTCAATATATTCACGGTCACACTCTAATCTACTATGTATTTTGCAAACGCTCCAGTGGAACGCCGTGTGAATTCATATTTTTGCTTTCATTTAAAATCAAAGACGGTATAGTACAAATATTTATAAATTATATTAAGAGTATATTGAACAAGATTAAACATGAATTTCTTGAATATCAACAGAATTTTTTGGAAAGTTTTCCTCAAATGAATTTGTTATGCCTTGCATACTGAATAATAAAAAAAAAAGTTATAATTATTCAGCTTTAATCATCAGAACCTGCCGCATAATACAAGTCCTCTATGTCTCTGAACAGCAATTAAAGGACATTTAGTTCAATAATCCATCTCCCCTTCAAAGAAATGCTCAGCATATGAAGGACAGGATTTAACCTGTTGTAGAATTCAAACAGATATCTCTAAAACAAACTGCTGTTTCATGTAACATTCATTGCAGAAGTCAAGGATGTTGTAGTCAGTTGGGCCACAGTGCTTACATTGAGAATGAAAAACAGCTCCCATATGGCGCCTTCCTTCCTGAGTAAAATGGAGCATCTTGGACATGCTACATGCATGTCTAAACATGGTTGAGGGCTTTTAACTCTGTGATGGTTGACAGGACCATCTGGCTGCAATATGAGGGCAACACGTGTGACTCAAAAGGTGCTGGTGTCAAGCTCTTTGAAATGTTAGAGTAAGAAATATGCAAATAATACAATACAAACAGAAAATGATGATGAAATATGTTATTCTGTTGACGTTATGAGAGGGCATATAAAAACAAGTTCAGTAAATCATTATGCTGATTTAGATAACTAAGGTTTCACATGTAACCGTACTTTAACCTCGCACAGCGTCTCCTCTCCTCATCCCTCTGTGGGTGTGCGAGTGGAGGCATACCTCAAAGTCATGTTTGTGAGCCCTTTCCCCCTAAACAGCCGCGTTTTGAGGCTGCTGTCTCCGGGCATTAGGCACCGCCTCTTCATCAGTGCCCGCTCATGGATTAGACTCCGACATAAGCAACAGTGACAACGACTCAGCAAGATATTTAAAACAAAAACAGAGCTAAAACGTTTTTTATGAATCAGTGAAATCATTGCTGGATTATTGGCAGCCATCAGCAGCTGTCATTAATTTCTACCTTTTCCTGTCAGTGAACACACCTGCCTGTGGCACAATTCCAGAAACATGTGCATTATCTTTTTTAGCTGTTTTGCATGTCTTCTATCCTGCATTGAAGAGACAAGAACATCTGTGCACGGTAAGGGAGAAAAAGAAAAATATCCCATTTATACCTGGCGTTAAAAAAAGCACTCTGGCTATATAACACTGTCAACAAAACAAACACAGCTTGGTCATTAGATGAGAAACTCTTCCATCTCCATTCTATTCTAAATAGTAAGCGTTGTCTTTGATATTGTGTTGTGCAGCTGGGATGCAACAATAGACGGTGGAAGCAGGTTTCATTGATGAAGCCAATCAAAGACACACTCCATCAATTCAAGATCAGCAACCGTATCACCAGAGGAAGGTTGTTGTTGACAGTTTTGCAAAAACTCAGAATATGTTGTTTTTATCAAAGTTCAGTGCTTTATAGTCCGTGTTTTATAACTCTTGCACTCTGTAACTATAGAGTTACATTGGTGCATTTTGGCCAATTCATCTTATGCTCTCCACACAGACGGTTTACCTGCATGCAACCAAAGCCTGCTCAAAGGTGATTGGTCAATACTACCAAACAAATACAAATACTACAAACGGACCACAAGCTGAAACCAGAACACTTGCGATGCCAAAAACTTGTCCTACAGATTCTGCTGTCATATGTCGATATCTGTTTATAGAGATAACGGAAGAATGAACTTAAATAGTCAGAAGATAGAAGGGCACAACATTACCCTTTAATACCAGGAGTTAATGGGATAAAAGCTCCTCGGCCTTGCTTCAACCGTAAAACACTAATTACATGTGGTGTAACTTCAATAAAATACCTTTTAATGACAAATTGGTTAAAGAATTCAAACGCAAAACTGATCGGTTTTTCGTATCATTAATCATTTTTCATTTAGTATTAAAGAAATGTTCTAAATGAAGTTTCACTAGTGAGAGTTAGATAAGAGGGGAGAACTGCACCCCCTTTCAAGAACTCAGTGTCCTTACATTGAATACATTTCATGAAAGAAAATACAACTAGACCACATTATCGGAGCTTTATCAACCCTGCCAACTCAACTCAGTGCATTATTAATCTGTCACCATTGCAGATTGTCTTGGTTTGGAGGTCATAATATCTGCTGGAATAAAAGCTTGGTGTTGTATTTCACATTTTAAAATACTTCTGACACATCTAATGGGACAATACCTAGAATAAATAAGAAATGCATATACAGCACGGTCATAAAACGCACATTTCCCCCTATGCTATGGAACCCTCGAGCCCACAGATGTGAAGTAGATTACTCCCCCTCTTTGCCCCTCCTTTTGCCAGCCCCTCTTTCCACTGCAAAGAAAGAAATCATTCAGTTTCAGCTTTTTCTAAACATCCCCCTCCCCTACCTTCCCCTCCCAGCAGCAGTCAGGGGCACACAGACGACCACGCTCTCCAGCCAAACCCTAATTGTGTGTGTGTGTGTGTGTGTGAGTATGTGTGTCTGCATTTCTTTTCCCTGACATGAAGAAGGAAAGGAAGTGAGTATTTGTTCTCTGAGCCTGTGAATGGTAGTCCTGAGCCTTTTGAATCGTTTGAGTGGACTGAGAAAGTGGAGGTGGCAGAATTTAGCTGTGAAAAACTGGAGTTTTGGTAAGTTTGGTTTTTGGATTCTTAAAACTTTAGTTATAGTGTTTAATGGGAAGCTTGGGCTTTCTCACCTGGCGCTGACACCACTGGTAAAAGGAGAGAAACATAACTTAAACTTAAAAACAACCCACTGCTAATTTCATAAGACACCTATAAGTATCTTATCTGGATGAATAAGTTAGTGTTTGGTTGTAGAATACTGTTAAGGACGTGGACGGTTGAGAAGTGACATATTTTCTATGCCAGATGGTATTTATGTGCTTTTGTGTGTGTATGTGCAAACATATCTTTACTCTTGAAATATTATGCTGCCAAGTCTGTCTCTAATTTACATGAAACCCATCATTGAAATGTACATCATCACTGAACTTGTGAGGCCTCTCTATGTTGAATTGGCTCTTGAGTGTTGAGTGTTGTGACACCTGTGAAACATATAGTACCTGTTCAGGCTTTGACAAGAGGGGGCCACAGGGTTGAGCTGCAGCTGCATCACAAACAATCAGATGAGCTCTGACCCGCAGCTAAGGGATGTTGCTAGTGATCTCAAGATGCACTGTGACAACTAAAAGGCTGGAAAACAGATATTTCATTGATATCAAAACCATGCAATTAGTCTTCTGAATCGTATAAATGTACTGCTTTTCTGATCATAAATTGAATAGAATAGAATTGCTATTTTAAACCAAAAGAAAAGTCAGCCTTTAACAGCCACTCCAGAAAGACAGTTCCTTCACAGCAGAGCCAAAAAGCTCACCACAGGCCACAGAGTGTCTAACACAAACACTGGTTCAACTGAACCATAAGACGCCAGCGTGGAATTTGTGCAGATATTTTCCAAAGACAAAGGCCGCTGCTGCTGCCAATCTGTGACAGAGACGAGCACGTGTGCTTCTAGTTAGCCGGCCTGTTAGAGACCCAATAATGTCACTAAATGTCCTTTGCCTTTTACTGCTGAGACGGTAATTGGACACAGATACCATAAAGCGATATTTTAGGATGAATTATATTTCCATTGGCTTCATTCTGTCATTGGGCTGAATAGGCTGTCACTCTGTGCCAATGCGGTTTTGATATATATACACATCCCAACAAGAGCAGTAAAGGTTCAGAGGAATAAAGAACCTTTGGACATGCTGTACTGCAGCTCTCACTCATCTGATGACAAGTTTCACACTCAACTCACCTACAGGAGCGCTTTCTGAATCATGCTAACCCAAAGTTAGGTCAACACGTAACGGAGACTTTAAAATGTTTCTGCATAGATTTGCACACTTGACGGTTCACATATATATGAGTGGTGGGTTTAAAGGACAGAGAATGACGAGTCACAGTGAAGCAGCAGATATCTATTGTAATACAAAGGTGTTTGTAAATGCTCATGGCGTGAATAATATCTGAAATATTCAAACTGTCCAAATAACCAACCTCGATCATTCCCCGTGACATGCGTCTCCTCTGGAAATAACTTGTTAAATCCAGTTTTATTCCAGTTGATTACCTCAGCCCGTCACTTACAATGGACAGGTCAATCAAAACAAAATGAGCAAATGCATTACTCAAACGTCACGATGCAACGCTGCTGGATTGTGCCTCTGCTTGCAGTCTCGAGTGGTTTGGATATTTCTGTTTACTATTGTTCTTACAGCTGCTGTAACACATGTGAGGTCAAAGTAATCAGAAACAAAGGGGGGCAGAGAGGACGGCCAGCAGTTGGTTGCTTTATGGGTCCGGGCCACAGCCCAACTCATCTTAAAATAAACAGCCAATTTTACGGCATGACTGGGCACTCACTCTGCGTTTCTCGACAAAAACGTGGCAAAAAGGTGCAAATCAACAACCAAACTCAAATTTGCGTTCCAGCAATGAGAAGTTATAATTAGAGTCTCAAGGCTGCTGTTAAAGTAGACTGCAACTGAAACCAAATGCCCTCTAACAGCACAGAAAGCTCTGCAAAGCCGCTACCTCATAGGCCAGGTTTGTTTTAAAAAATATATATTTCCAGATGCACGAGAGAGAAAATTAATGGCGCTCTGCAAAATGGTAAAATTACACCGTTGCTATCTGACTATTACACATGCTGAGCTGCAAACACTTTGAGAAAACTGAATCCCTTTGTGATAAAGTCACAACTGATGTTTGACATTTTGTAAAAAGCAGCTTCCTCACTGTACTCTCATAAGTTGTGAGGATTTACGAGGTGAATAGATTTTACGAAAGATCCCCCAGACAGCCGCTAGTTACCAGAAGCAACACAAAGCACAGCTGTAAAAAGGGTGTTTGTCAGCTTTTACAGGCCTAGCTTAACACAACTCTACTGCATCTGTTCAGCCATGGCCAAACCACAGAGTACGAGGCCATCTACAGTATTTAATCATAACACAAGCAGCAGAACTAAATGCTGATGTTTACAGCTCTGGTGTTAGAAAACTGTGGAAAAAGCATGAATAAATACATTTATATATATATATATATACAGTATACACAGTAGCCTGCTTCTTTGACTACATATTATATAATGCATGTCATACCATAATATAGAGGTATGTGGTCAGAGACATATTAGAAAACTTCAGGAAAAAGGAAATGTTAGCTAATAATTTACACATTGGTATGAAATGATCACTGCTAAAATATGCAGTGTGACATTCAGAGAGCCACTACAACATTAAAAATTAAATAGAAGCAATTTCTATAATGCTGAAGGGTACAGTGTGACAGAAGGAATGTCGACTGCCAAATGCATAGAATAAATGTCTTAAGGTCCTGAAGGTCAGAGTTAAGTCGCCTCAGTGTGGTTTAGACTTTAAGGCCACCAGAGAACTCTTCTTTTGGCATAAAGCGGTTTAAAACATGGAGATGCAGAAAGTACAATGGATAAACTTTAGATTCGACTTTTAGCTGTGCTCATGTTCCCTAATAAACAGCCGGTGGATCTTTGGATTCACAGTTCAGTAGAAAATGTAAATGTTTATCTCTGATTACTGAGGAGGCCGAGTGGAGAAGCTTTGATTGAAAAAGGGTGATCGTGGACAAATGAGGGTCCACACTTAATATTCCCTCAGTGCTCCAAAGTTCTGCAGAGAAATAGATTTTTAAAAAGTCTTTAAACATGAATTTAAATGTATTTATCTTAGCGTCGTGATTTATTTGGTAATTCATAATTGGTGCAGTATAAAAGTTACTGATCTTTATACTGGCTGGTCTGCGGATTTTGTTCACTTTTATCAGTGCACAAACCAGCCTCGCTGCTGGTTGTAATCTTGCATTTACCGTTAAGACATGAACGTGTCATCAATCTTTTCATCTCATTCTCAACAAGCGAATCAGCATATTTCCTAAAATGTGCGACAACGCCTCAAAGGCGCGTCTTTACCTCTTAATCAAGTTCACAGAAGTTATTCACAGTCACTCACCTCCTCCTCCTCCTCCTCCTCCTCCTCTTTTTGCAGGTTACCATGTGGTGGTGTTGGACGCCCTTCGTCTTGGCCTGGGTATCCATGGCAACCCCAACGTTCTGCCAAAGTGGAGATTGGGGTTCAGGCTTTGACATCTACTCAGCGATAATGGCCGCCAATGACACGTCTCAGGCCGTCGGCGATGAGCCTGTGAGGATGGGACACAATCAGGACCGGATCACACCGGCGGCTTCCTCGCCGTCACTTTCGCCGACGCTGCAGTACGAGCCTCAGCCGGACGAGTGCTCGGTCCACTTCGGCACGAGCGCCGCTTCGGCTCGAAGGCTGAAGGCCCGGAGAGAGCAGCTGGCCTATCTGCAGGCCATCCAGCATGGCAACAAGGCAGTGATGGAGAACCTGGTGCAGTTTGTGGGGGCGGAGCTGGGAGACCAGAGCTACGAAGATGTGATTAAGGAAAATGTCGTTGGCATCGCAGAGGACAACAAGAGTTGCCATGAAGCTGTAGAGAAAGCTGAAGAGGATCTGGAAAGGCAGCTGGAAGGGGAAGTGTTGAACACCGGAATGCAGAAGTGAGTGTAATGAATCTGTTTTTCTAACAAATGAAGCTAACAAAAGATCTGTTCTTGGTTTCTTTTTTAGCGTATACTGAAGACGTAAAAAAAAAAAAAAGTAAATGTTGGGAACAGAGATTGGAGAAATTGTGAGCGAACATCTGCGTTCGACTGACGGCAGAGTCAGGCTATCTCTGGCCTTTTATTAAAGCATCGACGACTGTGTTGATGACTGCCGTTTCATCCGGCCTTCCATAATGCACGTCAATCAAAAGAAATCAGCAAAAAGTATTAATATCTTGTCGCAAGGCTCCTGCATGGTGTCTCTGCTTGCAGTCTAGATTGGTATCAAGGTTTGTGTTTGCTACATGAATACTAAAGAGCATTCATGTCTACACATGCAGATATTATTTTTCTAAATTGACTATTTTTGAATATGTCTTTTTGTCTCCACCATGCTTTGCTTTATATTTGCCATATGTCTTTCCTCTTTACACAAGCTTTTCCATTACATAACCAGCATTAACAGAAACCATATGCATTACTCCCCCCCCCCTTATAATGTATTTAACGTCCTCAGCTTCTCTGTCACTTACTCCGTCTCTCTCCACATCTGATCGCTCCTTCCTTTACCGTCCCTCCACCCCCGGTGACCCTGGATCGTCCGTCTGTCTGGAGCAGAATCAGAGAAGAGTCATTGGCCTTTGAAGACATGGTCCGCGTTGCAGCGGACATCGCCAACAGGCTGGAGGTCTCCTCGCAGGCCCTGCACGCTTCGTTCAACAAGCAGCTGAAAGACATTGCCAAAATACATCGCTGAGGAAGTGTTGGAAAAAAAGTTTGCTGCTCTTTTGTCATCCTCCAACTCGGTGAGCATGTTCGGTATCAACAATGAGTCATGGTCAGGCATTCCATCAACTGTATAAGCTGAAGGGAATGAATGATTGACACAGCAAAAACATTTTGTTGGGTAAAAAAAACTTACGGTATAACCCCTATGAAATATTACTTTCCATCCAGGCACTACTCGTGGAATTGGGTGAGGTCACATGTGGTAACAGTATGTGGTGCAGGTTTGAGCCAAGTTGAGTGTTTATGGATCAGACTAGATTGGCAGTCAGAGACCAAATATAATGGCTCTGTTTTCTCCAGAAGAAGGTGTGGATGGAGCATCTGGTTCCAGGGTGATGATGGAGGCCAGGGTACGCTTTAGGATAAGTAGTGGGTTCCAGTGGATGGCACTGTTATAAAGCATTGTTATCTGTTGTTTGGAGGAATGCAATAACCTGTGGATGAGGGAAACAATTTTTTTCTGTGATTAGGAAGTAATGAGAAGGAAACACCAATAAAAACCTGATTAAGCTCTTAAAACACAACACCTCTGAATCTGCACAATGTTTGCACAGAATATAAACCTTAGGATCAGAAAAGCAAAAACTATCTTTGGGTCTCAGCTGGATTCACCTGTTCAAATGTGAGAAATGTGCTTTTTGTTGTGTATCCAGCTCCATTGTGCTATTCTCACTTTAGCCTTGCCAGGATTCGCGAGAGGGAATGCTTTCATGTTTGAAATAATAAAATGTGTAATGAATTTGTACAATACATAATGAAAAATGTTGTATTTGTTGTTTTCTGCATGTGTTGCCAGGCTTTTTCATCTTCTACTCATCAATATTTAAGGGGGACTAAATCTTCACAAGGCATATTCATTCACTTAGTCTGCCCTCTAGCTGTCTCCCACAGAAACAGGGATGTTTCAGTTGCGCATTTACGCATCCTTTAATGTTTTACAAAAACAAATAAACTATCAGTCTCTAGTACTCTTTCTGAGAAAACGGGACGCAATTTGAGTTATTGGTCGATCATTTCCCACACATGCAAGTTACCACTTTTATGGTGAATACTGTGTGTGTGTGTGTGTGTGTGTGTGTGTGTGTGTGTGTGTGTGTGTGTGTGTGTGTGTGCACACGATTGAGCAAGAGCGAGAAAGGAGGAGGGACTGTTATAGGTACCAGATGAAAGACGCGAAGTACTCAGACGTGTCCTGTCTTCTCACACTGGATGATGCGGTTTTACGGACCCAGCCGATACCAGAGTGGCCACTAACAACGCTTCTAATCATGGAAAAGAGCTAATTCAAATTGTAATGGATATCGAATACTTAAATCGGGGCACCAAGGACGCGTAAAATCTTGGCACCGTGCGTAAAAAAGTGGAATTGTTTGGATAAGACATACACAGCAATAAAACCGGACTATTTTTCATCAACGAATTACTTGATATCTGAGCTAGGCAGTATTATGATCTGGTACTTTAATCTGCAAATACAGCAGAGATAAGATACGGTGTTCCGGTGCCGCTCCCTGATTCAGCACCGGATGGCTCACCAACTCAGGTGCGTGGACAGGCTTTCGGAGCGCGCAAACAAGAGGTGCATGACTCGCTCTCATCCCGTCTAGGCAAGGCTATAGTGCGAGGAGTGACGCATACATCGATGCGGAGCTTTAGGGGAAAGTTATTCAGTCAGAGTATCGTCATACTCACTCCCCGCCCACAGAAGTAAACGCAGCTCTACTAAGGGTACCGGGCGAAGTTCTCCTGATATGCCTCCCGGCTGCGAAGATGCCAGGTTTCGCTCACAAATCACGGTTTCAAGGTAACGTTTTGACAGCGGACGGAAACGTCTCCGTGCTCTCCGGTGAAGTGGGACTTCTCAATAGCAGAGTGCAACATGGGACACGACCACCTGTTCTCTGCGAGGACGACCGTTCTCTGCTTGCTGCTTTTGAGTCAGTCAGGTAAGCACTTTTCTTAAGTGTGTTCAGCGGCTTCAACGTGACTTCTATAACAGGAGCAGGTTAACAAGCCACCGAGGACGTAACAGCATGGAACATGTTTAAACCCACGTTTTACCTCAGCGACAAGCTAACTCTCTGTCAGAGTGCTACACAACATTTATTTGCACTATAGTAAGTGATAAACGTCGAATAAATAAAAAAGTTACGAGGCTTAAAAGTAGTTAATTGTAAGCTCACCTGTCAGTCTCAACACCTGCGCGCTTGCTTTCATCGAAAACTCCCACAATGCTTTTTTCTTATATAATTTAAATCATCGCCATATAGGAATCAATCCACCTTTCACTTCCACTGCACTTATTCTTAGTTTTAATAAAACATATAACACAGAGCTAGTGTTATATACTCAAGACGAATGAAGCAAGCTTCTTTCTGTTCCCATCTGAGAGTTTGGTACCCATGTACATTTAGAAGTTGTCAGAGAGAGGCAGCTGCGCTTCACAAAAAAATGTACAAATCCTTAGAACAGTGTGAGAAAATATTCCACACAATATGCTACAAAAGCTTAGTAATAGTCATATTTCCAGTAGGTGTTAATGGTCAGATTTGTTTCATCAAAACAGCAATGGATAAGAGAAAGATGCATATAGTCAGAATTTGGAGCAGGTTTCAGGGTTCAAGTCCAGAGTTAATACTTACTGTAAATATACTCCATACATTGTGCACAATTTTCAAGAGAACATATTTGTTGGAAATAGCATCTAAGAATGTATTAGTTTAGAGCTGCAACGATGTATCGATTAGACAACTATTTTGTTCATCAGTTTGTCATTTTTCAAGAAAAAAAGTAAGAACTCTCTGATTCCAGCTTCCTAAATGTGAATATTTTCTAGTTCCTGTATTCCTCTGTGACAGAAAACTGAATATCTCTTGAGTTGTGGGCAAAAAGAAGACATCTGAGGACGTCATCTTGGGCTTTGGGTAACACTGACCGACAATAATTGAATCATGAAAATAATCAACAGTCGTAAAATGGTTTATTTCAGTTTGACTTTAAAGCCACCAACTTGACAGTCGAACTCAGGGCAGCTTCATTTGATTCCGAGCTTCTACATTGATAAATGGACAAACCAGTGTTCACTTAGAGGTCTAAGATAACGTCTGTCTTCGTGTGGCGTATGAGAGAGAGGGTTTAAAATGTACCGTTGCTCTCTTGACATGCTCCAGCAAGCACACGTGCAGGTGCTTGATGCCGTGCCAATCTCATTATGTCACTGACGGAGTTCAGCTTTCTGAATTTCCTGCAATTTCAGTCAACTAACGGCCATTTTCTTTGCATGTTGTCTTTTTTAAGTGATCTTTTTACTCTTAAATATTTGACAGCCCAATTCCACGAGAGCGCCTCTGGCTTGAGAAGCTGCTGACTCTTATCATCTAAACTGGTCAGTGTTTTCATACACCTCGCCAAGGGGGTTGGCCACGGTACAAAATGCACGGCCCAATGTGCTGGATGTCGGAGGTGTCCTCTCATTTCAAGTCTCTGCCGGCAGGAGGAGCCTTTGATCTTTGGCACCCAAGAGCCTTTCTTTTGTCAAGTCCCACATCTGGTCCTTCCCCAGATGCACGGACAGATGAACATGTGCCGCCCTGACTGTCAAGAGAGCAGATAAGAAGGCTCTGGTGCATGCTTGTTTGCCAGAATCAAATTAGTCCGTGATGGCAGGGGATGAGCCCAAGTGCACCATGGGCAAATTAATTCTGAATTCATACATGTCTAATGCCTCCTTTTTCTTTCTTTCTCCTTATTTTTTTTCTACAAACAATTATATGTTTTCTAAATTGTCACTTCACATGATATCCACAGACCACATGTGTAAGACTGCTGTGTTACATAGACTTCATCTGCATATTTCTAGACCCTCGGGCTAACGAATTAGCATGGGCAATAAATCATGTCAACAGATTTGCATGTATCCCTCAGGTTACGTCCATGCAACATTTAAGCCCCTCACCTGGTTATCCTCCACTGGCCTATCCCACACTAAAGAGTTGTAAATACTTGTCAATGCGGTCGTCAGAACCACAACTCACCCATGGCCAGGCGATGATGTGGCCTTTGCTAAGCAACCGTGACTGCTGCCAGATGCAGGTGGCCCAAGGTCTCGTTTTAGGATCTTTGATGGAAGCACACCTCATTGAGGTTGCATTACATCCTCACGCTGTCAAAACGGAGATCCAGAGGGAGTGGGTGTTTATGGCATCTAAACCCAATGGCGTCTCTATTGATTTTCTTTTTTTTGTTAAATATTGATTCTTGAGGCAAGATGCTTTACTTCAACTTTCCTTACATACATCTCTAGAGAGAAGCTGCCATGAGATATTGGATAAGAGAGATAAGATACATTCTCTGTCTGTGCATTAAACAATGAGTATAATTTGATTACACACTCTACACACTTTGGCTTATTGCAGTAATCAGTGGTGTCATGAGTCAGTCTATAGGTGACTAGAAATTCCATTACAGTAAAGCCAATCGGGGTTGTTTATAAGTGGTGCCATTACATGGTTTATTTAAAGTTACTTTGAGGAACTTTTAACTGCTTATGAAACAGTCTCAATTAAATACTGATGCCTCTGTATGACCTTCATATCAGCAAGAAGATTGGCTATTAAATCAGACAAAATCTGATTTCGGGTTCACCATAGTCCTTCAGCTCAGACTCCAGCGGGGCCTCCAGCAGCAACCATCCCGCCGCAGAGAGACCCAGATCCGGCTTCGCAGCCACCTGCAACCTGCAGTTGGAAGCTCCAGCAGGAGGTGGAGAACTCTGCGCCCCGGCGGCTCCACCTCCAGCCAGCAGGCTAGAAGGGAACCAGAACCAGGACGGAGCAGGAGCAGGAGCAGACTGTCACACCCTGCTGGAGTAAAATGAGTCTAAAGGGACTCTGGTGCGCTGAAACATTATCACTTTTTTCCACAGGGACTGACAAAATCAACGCAAAATTAAAGTTCCTTGAAGTAGCTTTAAATGAAATTAAATGTTTTTAAAGTTATGTCCCGCTCAGTACGTATTTTGGTTGCAATTATTTAGAAAAACAAATTTAAGGGATGCTAATCAAACATTTCTTTCTCAGTTCATATTTATATTTTATTCAATTCAATTTATTTTTGTATAGCCCCAAATCACAAATTTGCCTCAGAGGATATGTGTGTTGTTTTTTTAAATCCAGTAGCGATAAGGGAATACACAAATGTAAACATGTTATCATCACCCTCTGCCTCAAGTGAAAACGGAGTTAATTGTTTCATGCATCAGCTGTAACACAGAGTGGCAGACAGCTCGACAATAAACACCCTTCACTGGTGAGAAATTAGCTCACCTCCACTTAACACAAGCAAGCAATGATGTGTGTAATTGACTACATTGATGAAGGTGGAAGCTGTAATCCCCAAGAGGAGGGATTTACTGTCTATTTCCCTGCTATTCATTCTGCAGAAAAATAATACAGTGACTCAGTTTGAGCTTGTACGCAAATCTGTCTAGACTGCATATTCCCAATCAATTTGATTAAGCCACCCCTCATTGTGAAGCAACACGTACATATTAACAACGTTTGAGGGATAAAAAGAGAGGTTGCAGCTGAAACGGTGTTGCTGCCGACGGACAAACTTCCCCACCTGCTCACCTCAAGAGGTTTTTTTTAGCAGACGACTCGCATGGGGAGCTCAGATCAAGAGATCAGAAGATTTGCTAAGATGTGGGAAAGTCGATAAGACTTTACCAAGAAAGGTCTGGGATGTTTAGAGGAGACTTCTGCGCCCGAAACACGAGATGTTCAACACTCTCACCTTCACTCCCAAAAGCCACAATATCATGCCAGCCTGATTCACTGCAGTTTGTTACGTGAGGATTAGAGGAGACGCGGATGAGAGAACATGGATATGATCTCTATATACTGTGCAATTTACTCCTTTGTTCTCCCTCAGTAGTCACTTTACATGCATTTATTATCATACCATCAAATATTAACTGCTGAACAAAACATGTCACATATTATTACTGTCAAAATGACCTTGATGTCAACATTTCTAAAGGATATTTGCACTAACACCAGTTCAATTTAACAGTTTCATATTATTTAAATGTGGAATAGTAAATGCAAATTCAAAAAAAAAAAAAAGGCGAGTGTGAAATTGTATCTGGAATAGTGCAGTGTTGTATAAATACACCCATATTATATCTGTCCTCAATAAATGTTTGTTTGATAAAGATTTTTTTAAATTACAAGAAAGAATGTATCCGCAGTTCTTTGTCACGAGAAGACCTACTCGCACGCCGAGGATGAGCTCTTCAAGAAGTTGTTTGCCGTTTACAACAAGTGGTCGAGACCCGTGCCGAACATCTCCGACGTCGTCATTGTCAAGTTTGGACTGTCCATCGCACAGCTCATTGATGTGGTGAGTCGTCACGCGTGTCTGTCCAATTCGTACAGTGCATGAAAACAATCTTGGAGGCGATATTTAAACACAAGCTATATTTGGTGACGTGCAAGCTGCTTTTAATGTGACCCAAAGATTTGATTCTCGTTGGAATAAAATGAGTTTGTTTTACTAAAGTTGCAGGTTTTTATACATCCAGTGCAGTGTAAGTGCAGTAATGTATCCCTAGAGCTTTAATTAGTGTGTTTAATATTCCCTATATTTGGGAGCACTGCAACTTTAACCGACCTTACTCCGTTTATGTGGTTTTTCCAACAGTATGGACTCTTTGGCATTTTAAAATACAGCAGCAAAAACAAACTTTATGCACCGTCTGCCCTGCCAGAGAAAAACTGTTACAGAACACTTCACATCCATCAAGTTATTGAAGTAAAGATGCTGCAAGCTATATTTGGGTCTCCTTTGACAAACCTCCAAGAACCTCTCTCTCATATATTCCTCTGGCCTTAGTTGACAGACGTAACTCAGTCTCCACTGTATCTCTCTCTCTCTCTCTCTCTCTCTCTCTCTCTCTCTCTCTCTCTCTCTCTGTCTGTCTGCTAGGATGAGAAGAACCAAATGATGACAACCAACGTGTGGCTTAAACAGGTCAGAAAAATGTGTCAGTATTGATTTATTATTAAGATTTTCTTTTTTTTCTCAGAGGGGATCTGGTGATTTCAAATGTTAAGAAAATGAAAACCTACATCTACATTTGACAACATTTATGAGGAATTGAATGACAATCAAGGATCATAGCCCGCTTCAGAACATGTTGTTTGTGTCTCTCAGGAGTGGAATGACTACAAACTTCGCTGGAACCCATCCGACTATGACAACGTGACGTCCATAAGAGTCCCATCAGAGCTCATATGGGTCCCAGACATTGTCCTCTACAACAAGTAAGTGTGATAAGAGACTAACATGACGGTAACAAATAACCTCACCATTAGGCCTGCAATTATTTTTATTATTATTTATTATATCAAGTTATTTTTATTATTGTTTAATCTGTCGATTATTCTCTTAATTAACAGATTAATTGTCGGAAAACCGTAATCAATGGCAATCACAATCTCCCAGAGTGGAAAATGACTTGTTATTAAACCCAGAGTTTACTGTCATAAAGGATAAAGAAATCCATAAGATATCCACAACGGAGCAGCTTTAACCTTTTAACTTTTTGCATTTCTGTTGCTTAAATGATAAATTGATTACTCAAATGGTTGCTGATTAATTTTCTGTCAATCAGCTTAGCGGTAAATTGACAAATCTATGCCGCTCTACTCCACATAAGCACGTTATTTAATTGGTTTCATCATCAGGTCACGCCAGCCACTTTTCATGACACGCAACAGTGGACGCTGATACAGAGTAACAGCGACACTCAAAATGATATATTGGTTCAAACTGATGCCTCTTTACTGGATGTCGTATGGTATGAAAATGGCGCCATCTAGTGAAGATAAAACATTCTGCTCCTCTGGTAATATTTCAACACCTTCACTTTGGAAAACAGCTTTAAGTCAAATTATGATATAGCTCGAACAGTTGTTCCTGTTACAATTTATATTGAACATTTCCATTAACTGCATTTCTATTGTGCATCGCTGTTCATGCGTGTTGATGCCGTCAACCTTCATAGGTGTAATTGCTACAGTGTGAAATAGATTTTGAGAAAGCTCTCCCTTCTCCTAATTCCACCTCAAGGAGATTAAACCGAGCGCGTTGATGATGGAGTTCTGCTCCATCGAGCCGGCGAGATCACAATCTGTAAATTAAATTTTTTTTAAAAGGTGTGAAACTGATGGTATGATAACGACTCATCATAACGTTTTCAGCAGAAGCTGTTATCACCATTAAAGCAATGAATGGAAGGGAGATTACTGGAGACGATTATTATTGGGGAATCAATACTTTTACACTGCATAGTTTCTAAAGTGAGAAAAGATCCTTTTCTCAGCACAAGGGGTAGTTGGAAGCAGGTTTATCTACTATTTCAGCCTTAGTTCCCAGATATTTAAAAATTGAGGTCTCTGCTTTCTCCAGCGCTGATGGAGAGTTTGCCGTGACCCATATGACGAAAGCTCACCTATTCCACACTGGTAAAGTCCGCTGGGTCCCTCCTGCCATTTACAAGAGCTCCTGCAGCATCGACGTCACCTTCTTCCCCTTCGATCAACAGAACTGTAAAATGAAATTTGGCTCCTGGACGTACGACAAGGCCAAGATCGACCTGGAGCGAACGGAAAACACAGTGGACCTGAACAACTACTGGGAGAGCGGCGAATGGGCCATCATCAACGCCGTGGGGACGTACAATACAAAGAAATACGACTGCTGCCATGAGATCTACCCGGACATCACCTACTTCTTCATCATTCGAAGGCTTCCCTTGTTTTACACCATCAACCTCATCATCCCCTGTTTGCTGATCTCCTGCCTCACGGTTCTGGTTTTCTATCTACCCTCGGACTGCGGTGAGAAGATCACCCTGTGCATCTCCGTGCTGCTGTCCCTCACCGTTTTCCTTCTCCTCATCACCGAGATCATACCGTCCACGTCCCTCGTCATCCCGCTCATCGGCGAGTACCTCCTCTTCACGATGATCTTCGTCACCCTCTCCATCGTCATCACGGTCTTCGTGCTCAACGTGCACCATCGCTCCCCCAGCACTCACAAGATGCCCCGCTGGGTCCACACCGTGTTCCTGAACCTGATCCCACGCTGGCTGTTCATGCGGCGGCCTGCGCCAAATGGCCGGCGTCGCAGGCTCTTGCTGATGCAGCAGGAAGCGGCGCTGGTGCGCCGGCAGGGACGGCTAACCGGGTTCAAATCCAGCAACTGCCTCAGCACCTCGGCGACCTGGTTAAGAGATGGGACCACGTCAGAGGACCCAGACAGGAGCTCTTATGAGGATTTAGAGCTGGGAACGCTGACGTCGTACTTCTCCTTTCGCCCTCCTTCGCCCAGACCTCCAGGGGCGACCCCTCCACCGCAACAGAAAAACCCACAGAACAGCCAGAACCAACAGGAGGGGCCTGCAGGGACAAACAGACTTTCAATAGGGGCCAGAACCAATCCCACTCAGAGGCCCACTAAAGCCGATAACACAGTATCAGACTCATCATTCCTGCTTTCACCAAGTGTTATACGCGCTCTGGAAGGGGTGCACTACATTGCAGACCATCTGAGGGCTGAGGATGCCGACTTCAGCGTGAGTATCAATGAAATACCACTTCTTCTAATATCACACTTAAAAAGGCACCTGTCCTTTATATCTCTCTGTTGCAGCAAAAACGTCCTTGGAACACATGGATAATGTTTCAATGTACTGTGTGCCAAAGATGCACTTTGTTATAGCACTAATACAAATATCATAGTATCCCCTTGAGCTCAGTGAATGGGAAGTCCAGTTTAAGATTGTTTTTAATAGCTAAAAGAGAGTGAATAATCGACTGACATTACCCAGGTGGCCATAAACACGAGTCCAAATATCCGTAACTGTTAGATGTTTGCTTACAAACTATGGACTACAACTTTTTCATTTCTTGTTTTCTCTCTGTCTCTTTCTGTTCAGGTGAAAGAGGATTGGAAGTATGTCGCAATGGTGATTGACCGCATCTTCCTGTGGATGTTCATTATTGTGTGCCTGCTTGGGACCATTGGCCTCTTCCTACCCCCTTGGCTAGCTGGCATGATCTAGCTCACGGGAGAAGGTGTGAGAAAATCCATAACCACCACTAGTTAGTGAAGTTCGACATTCAAAATGTAGCTGAACTCTCCTTCAAGACTCGGAATGTGAAAAATGTATGTAATTTGCTGCGTTAGCGGGTTTTCTGTGTGTGCTAATTTTAGATCCGTATAACTAGCGTTACATCAAAAGGGTCTGTCCTCTGTACAGTGTCCATTTTAGGGGATCTCAGACTCAGCTTGTCACTTGGATCAACTTCCATCCATCTAAGCTGCACTTTGTTGACCTCACCTGTAATGTTACTTTGGTTGAGTTTGACCTAAATGCTAACATTAGCATGTCAACATGCATACTCCTGTTAATATGTTAACGTGCCAGTGTTTAGTATATTGTCTCTTTCAGCATGTCAGTTAGCGTCACATGCTAGCTAAAATAGCATGGAGCCAGAGTCAGTGCTGGATAAAGCGTTGCAGTAATGTGATTACTTTTCTCTGTTGTTTGAATAATTCTAGTTGTAAATGTAGTGATCTAATTAGCGGTATATTACATTAACTTGTAACGCAGGGATCAGTAATGGCACTGGGACTAGCTGTCAATGGACTGTAGCTAAACAGCTCCAATAGCTGGCTGAGAGCAGCCCGCCACAATGAGATGCTAGGTGTGTGACTAATTGAAAAACTCTGAGTGAGAAACCTCATTCCACCTTTCTTTGGTTTAGACCAACATTGGCATATACTGGACTAGACACACTAACTGGGGTAATTTGTGGTGCTTTGGGGAGAATTTCCCATTTTTTTTACCTGTTTTCTTTCTCACGCCGCCATGATTACAATTATTTTTGAATGACCATACTGTGTAATAAATACCCTCTTGAAACCTTTGAAAACTCTTCTATGTGGCGTTTATTGAGTGTGGTGAAAATTACCCGAGAGTTGTCCTTCCTAAACATAGAACATCTAGATTTAAATATTCAGCAAGACATGTGTTTCAATGAACAGGCATGTACAGTAGTATACATCATTTATTTTTATATCACTTGATTTACGTGCTAGTAATGGACATTACACAAAAAGCTTTCTTCTCTCAAGAGTGCCTGTCACTTTTCTGACAATTATCCAAATTGTTCTCGTCTTCATCTTATAATTTTAATATAATGCGTCATAGTCAAACTTGAGATATCTACTGTATATATAAAACACTTTTAAACAGTAGAATGGCTTTCAAACTATTTGGTTTAATCATCTTAACATTTCACTCGGGTCAGGATCACATTATTTTGCAATTGTTTTGTTTATCTGTGCTGTAAAAAAACGATTGTGTTTGACACATTTTACATTTACAAGGAAAATGAAATTTCTGAGCAGATAATTAAGTCAATTAATCACCAATCACAAATGAGAACAGTCAACATTTAATGAAGTTTGTCTGAAATGAAGGCATCGTAAATGTGATGCCAAACGACCATCATTGTTAGTATGCATGCTACCTTGATAAGCACATACACTTTTTTCCAAGTTGTCCATGCGACCGTGGTGTAGTCCATTCATAGCCTAAGGTTAGCTAACGTGTAAGTATCATAACCTTTCCAATGGAAAAATCCCATTGCTTCCCATTGATCACAACAAAAATGCTCAACTTTGTGCAAATGTTATTTCCGACTGACAGATGTGAATCGTTAGCTTGAATGGGAGAGCTTACAGTCCACTAGGGGGCCACTGGCTTGGCTAAGTTGGCCCTGACTCTGGCTTGGTCCACAGCATCTAACATGTTCTTACTGTCCATAGCCAGATTGTGTGCTGCAGCCAGCATCTGTTTCTTACACTCCTCCTTCAAAGTGGTGATGGAATTCTGCTGGGCCAGCCGCATTTTGCTGATCAGCTCCGCCATGTCGTTGTTCAGCAGCTTCTGGGTGCCCTCGATCTGTGGGGACGGTAAACAAACACAATAGATGGCACTGTTGGCCTTTTTCATGGAGGAGATTTGGATGGGTCACAGTTGGAAAAGCAGAGGTGAAAATTATAAAAATGACTGATTGCTGAATCCCAGTTTCAGGGTCCTGGTATTGTGCATGCTGGCTCATTGTCACAGCGTATTGGGACACTTGAATATAGCAGAGCCGTCGTTAATGTCATTAATAACACCTGTGCTTTTCCTACTATGACAATTCAAAATGCCTGCTGCAGAAAAGGCCTATAAACACACCTGTACAATATTTTGTGATGCAAATAAATAGGGCACTACCTTTGTGAAGCTTATGCACGTTTTGGTTGAAATTCCTACAGGGATGTGTTAATTCAACTCAACTGCATTATACTGTCAACTGTTCTTGTTATTTTGTCCATACATTTTGCACATATATGGTCCTTTACGCACGTTGTTGTTTCAAGTAAGCAAGAAATTCGTAAAATGAAAAATATCTGTACTCTTTTTGATAAATTAATAAACATGGCTTTGTTCAAACTGCTCTAATGTGAAAACTATGGATTTTTGGGTGTCCTCAGGCAGAGTAGTCAACACAAAATGCTCATTTCCTCTTTGCTGCTTTGTGTTTGAAGAGGAGTTCTGTCACTTTTTGTTTCTTGGGAGAAAAAAAAATCAATAAAGACAGGAAGGAGATGAGAAAAGATGGCAAACAGGCTGCAGAAAATATACTGTACCTCAGTCCTGACCGACTCGTGTAAGGTGGGCAGTATGTCATCCACACTGCGAATCAGATCTCGTAAAGCCATCCCAACAGACTGTGGGCAGAGATCAATGCAAGACATGAATCAGCTGGATGACTCAACAAGTTTGTTTTCCATTACAAGACATACACCTTCAATTTGCTTCTAAAGTAGCAACAAACTGTAAAACTGAAGTGAAAAACAGAAATGTGTCCCGGCGTACCTGGACAACGGTGATGTATTTTTCCGGTGGCACCTCTATGATGTCGTTCTTGAGTTGGACAACAACTTTGACCAGGTCCATGACGTATTGGTACACCTTGTCGTCAGAGCGGTCCAGCTCAGCTGTGGGCGCAGGCTTAGTAGGAGAGAATAATGTGTTTCAATGATACAAATATTCATCCTGTTTCCTTACACAAAGGATCACTGGGCCCTATTTTAATGCATGGTGTCATCAATTTCCATTCAACTGAAGGGTGATTTTACTTGAAATGACTCCACCAGTCATTATGAATTCTCTTTATCTAAAAATCAAAGCTAATACAATTAAATAGTCTTGTCAGTGGGCTAAAAAAGATTTAAAAATATATAAATTACCTGTGCTGTGAGCCTTGGGGGCTTCTCTGGAGGTGCTGCATGGCAGAAAGATGAAAGAAATGAAAGTCAGGAGGGTTTAGAGAGAGATGAAAGTGCCCAGAATGACTCAAAATAAAATGTAAATGTCTTTTAAGCACTTACAATGTTCTGCGTCACCTTCAGGGGACTAAAGAGAATAGAAAAAGATGAATGTCAGGAGGACTAGAAAATGCTTCAACACTACAAAACTATTTAATGTTTGACATCACAGTCATTTACTGGTGTGCTCACATATTACAAAAAATATACCCTCGAGTATAATTTAAATTACTTCAATAATGCCCATTTAAAAGATAACGATGCAAATGTAACTCTGTAAATCTAATCTTCAGATGGAACAATCAGAACAGACAGAAATGGTAATTTATTGGTTTCTGGGCCAAGAGACAGAGATCATTTCGCTAAATTTAGTCGACACCTAGTGTTTAAACTAGGATGTGTGATGTACAAACACTGCAATTTATTAGAAATATGCACAAGCCATAATCTAGGACCATTTCAAAAAATGATCGGCGGGCCACAGTTGGCCCGCAGGCCATAGTTTTGCCTCCCCAGCAATAGACATTAGTGCGCATGTAATGTGTATTTGAGGATAAAAAAAATATTTTTTAAGATTTACTATTAATGCCTACTGTTAGGCTGTTTTTGTCATCATTGCACTCCGCTTGAAAGACTACACAAACTACTACATGTTGTGTGGCATCATGCTGACTGTTTGCTCACTAATGGGAAAAAGAATATGTTGCCAAAGAAAACAAACTGGGCCCAGAAATGTGAGACACATTGCCAGAAAGCATTTGGTAACAGTGACTCTAAAATCACAGTTTGTATCAGAGTACACCTACCGCTGGGCCGGCAGCGTCTTCTGGTCCCATGGGGTCCTGCAAAAGAACAGGCAGGTTCATTTTATACAATATGGTCATGAACCCGCTCTTTGGAACTGTTATCAGGGGAACATTCAATTTAAGGCTAGCAGGGCGTCGAGAGTGGACAAGTGGGTTGGTGTTGTTTAACGATGCCTCGTTCCACGTAGCCTCCAGGGCCACATTCAACAGAGTGGGGGGACACAGAGACACAGAGAGGGGGTTGACACAAGTTAATGATGCTCTGTTTCCCACCAGGAGTCTCTCCTCCTTCTCCAGCCACTTTTTATCCTCCATCATCTGCTCTTTTTGCCGGCGGAGAGTGTTCTGCATGTGCTGTCTCTCCTTCTGCCACAGGCGCGTGGCTTCCTCCCTGCTGTTTGCTTCCACTCGGAAAAACTCGCCCTCCTGTAGTCGGTGGAGGAGCAACAGGAGAATAATGGATCAACAACACACAAAGCCTTTTTTTGGGGTCTCTTAATAATACGTTCATTATGAACTCCAGCTTCATCAACGTTAGAACACTTGACTTCAAATGTAGGAAAATTGACACACAGGCAAGAGTCTTTCTACCCCTATGCTGCGACGCCGAGGGGACCTGATGGCTGGCAACCCAATAGTCTTCATGGAGTCGACGGGGGACTGGTATTCACATGGGCTGGCCAGGTCGGGTGAGCTGGCACACAGAGCCTCGTTCAGCTGCACAGATACACAAATCACTGAATATATTTTAGAAGTCCGTCATCTTGGAGGTTAGAGATCACCTGGGGTGCGCTACAGTACCTGAATGCGCAGACCAATACTGAGGGTGTTCCCGAACCGCCCTGGTTTCATTCTTGAAGGCTACAGTGAATTATTCAAAATATGTATAAAAAAAACAAGCACTAAATGATAACATTTCATTTGAATAATGTGCAGTTTTTTTGTGAAATCACAGTGGCTGAGATCCGTACCTTGGGAGGAGGTTCGTTGAAGTTGAACTTGGTGTCGAAGATTTTGGTGGAGCGCGCTCTGTCCCTCTCTCGCTCCACTTCCTGCTCCTCCTCCATCTTGTGGACATCACTGACAGATTTTGGACAACAAGTTACTTTATATGATGTCTTAAGAGAGGAACAAAAACACATCTAATGGGCTGCTATTGCAAGTAGGCGGATTGATTCAAATTAAAACAATTTTCATCTTTGCAAAGGCTACGATACCACAGAGTAATTAGAGCTTTTTTTTTAAAATATTGAATAAAGACGTACCTGATCTTCACCACCAGCTCGGTGAAGCTGGGTCTCTCTCTGGGATCGTAGGACCAGCAGCGGGTCATGAGTGAGTAGAGGGCAGGAGGGCAGTTGTCTGGCTTGGGCAGCCTGATTCCCTGCTCCAGTTGGTTGATGACGTCTCTGTTCTCGAGCCAGAAGAACGGCTGCTGTCCACAACTCAATATCTCCCAGATACATACAGCTACGGAGCAGCGCAAACACAGAGAAAGAGAAGGCTCTTAGACACACGCTTACTGGGACGCATTGTTCAGAGGGGAACGAAAGAGAGCAGCATGATGTTGTCACGAGGGCCAACGGCGAGGCAAGTAACAGCTTTTTTTTTACCATGAATACTATATTAAGAAACCTCAATTTAATTGTGATGGTGAATAAACAGAGGACCACACACAGACTATATTAACCTTTTTATTATTATACCATATTATTACATGCATATTATTATTAACCACACAGAATTATATAATAACCTTTTTTTCAAACAGCATTGTGCTGAATCAAAGCTACGATAATCCACAGAATGAATCACTCTTAAGTGCATTACACTTATTTAAATGTATATACTTAAAACAGTAAAATAAACTTTTTCAATAAGACAATATATGAGATCTGACTGTGTGGCATTTAACCTATGTGTACTTCCAGGTTGAAAAGCAACATATTCAGATTGTCACTTTGTTTATGGCGGTTCACTTTTTCTATGTCTTGAAAACGTTTTGCTATGTTCAAGAACATATTTTGCTTTAGGGGAGGACATAAGGCAGTACTATTGCAACGGGCATATGAATAAAGAGTGGCATTAAGGTTCTTATGCCTTGTTTGCTTTTTACCGCTCTCAAGAAGAAGAGGGTGTTTGAACAAATCATCAAATGTCAAAATATGCAGATTTTCAATATTTGTGTCTGACATCTAAAAAAAGTAATAGACATGAGGAGTTAGATCTAAGATTATGATTGTGAACGGTTTCATTTAAATGTATATATAGATATTGGTGTGAAATGCACCAGATCACAGAGTGGCTATGAAGTGGACCACAAGATGGTGCTAATTTGGTTAAGACAGGTAGAGATGCAGTTGGTAACAGATGATACAGCAACTTTATAACTCAGTCGTGTAATTAGGAAACCCTGTACATGGTCTATATACAAATGTTTATAAAGTGGTTGTTCAGTCCATCATCCCTGTTTGCCTACACGAGTCTCTGTATCAGTTCAAGTCATCTTGACCAGCTTATAAAACCATGCAGTGCCTTTTGAGTGAGGCTGGCTTCCTGAGCTGTTGTGTTTTATTTAGTTATTATTTAGATGTTTAGTGTCACAAGCTCACCAAACATCCAGACATCACTGGCGGTGGTGAAACGTCTGAAGTTGATGGATTCTGGAGCCATCCACTTGATTGGCAACCGAGTAACAGATGCTGCAAAGAAATGGGAGACCTCGTTATTATGTGGTCAAAATTTACAATTTTCGAACAGGGACATAAAAAAAAGTGCATTTTCCAAACGTGGCAACTACATTATTTGATGTTCCCTCTTTACTAGTCTGTCTATTCTGGCAAGGATACAGTATATATGTGTTTTATGTATTACAATTTAAACAATTAGGTGTCCAAGAATAGAAAGTGCAACAGTCAAATCAGCATCCTAAACGCATCTCTTACCTTTGTAGTATTCTTCGTCCTCAATGTATCTCGACAGACCGAAGTCTCCGAGCTTCACACAGTCTGGACTGGCGACTAAGATGTTCCGCACAGCAATGTCTCTGAGACAAAACACGAATAACACAGAAAGAAACGTTCGGGTTTATGTACAGATGGAGATGATACAAATGTAGATTATAGAAGCAGAGTCTGTGGCCCCCCGTCTCTGGTTGACCTGAATTTGACAACTATGCCATGTTGCCTCAACTGCAGCAGAAAGTAATACAAAAGGAATCTCTGCATTTTCCACCCGGAAAGTAATTTCCTTTGTCTGTGTTTTTCTTCACAGGAGATTGAATCCAGAGTGGCTGCTTTGCTGCCTGAAACCTCGTTGATAACATTCTGCAGAAACATGCTTTTCTGTCAACTTTCTGTAAAGGTGTGTCTTAGTATAAATATGTCAAGTTCCTTTGTCATTACCTTATATTTACATTTAGATGCTGTTTTAGCTTGTTGTTGTTTTTTCACTAACTATATCTATCGATGGGACCGTCAACTTGCCTTTTTTCCTCAGCATCCCTGTGAATCAACACTGTGCTGCAAATAACAATTTTAAGAAGATGCTGTGACTCGGCATGATCGGCAGAGAACATTACAGGTTGTGCCTCTTCTCCTGTGACAGTAACAAAGGACCTCATTCATTATACACTCCTGCCTGAGAAAATTACGAGAGTTTCAGCACAGACATTATCACTTTCAGTGTGGATTAGCTGGTCACCGTGACTTCGTAGTGTTGTCGAAGTGACAACTTTGTCAACATCATCGTTACTCTCTCAACATGAGTCCTTGGTTTTCTGCATAAAGTTTTAGGGGACCCGGGGTTTACATACATACATTACAATATGGGTCCATCACTTTACAGAAGAGTTGTCAGTTGGTTTGACAAATTAATCGTGATTATTATGTGACCGTTCTTGTGTTACACACTGTATGTTTCGTGTTAGCAATGTCCCCTGTGATAAACACAGCACAAACAAAAGACAACAGCCGTATATCTCCACTTCCTGGATGACAATAAAAGGAGCCTCTCACCTGTGTACCATGTTGACCCCTTCGAGGTAGACGAGAGCCTTGCAGATCTGCAGGCTGTACAGCACCAGAGTTATATTTGTCATCGTATTCTGGTTCTCTGATAGGTAGTTCCCAAGCTGCAACGTCAACAATTGAGGAAGTCAGGAATTCACTTATACTCAAAGGCAGAGCATTTGTCACACTTCTTCTTCTTTCTGTCACGGTGAGATGCAGGAATCTAGCTGCAACGCTACGACTCGAGCCAGAACTGTCCAAGATTTCAGTTCAGTTATACAGCGCGGCTGCATTAAAATTCAGATTGTCACACTAACCTCTCCATGCTGATAAAGCTCCATGACTATCCACACAGGATCGTCCTCTATGATTCCGATCAGTTTGACGATGTGCTGATGATTGAGGTTCTTCATAATTACTGGCAAACACAACAAAGTTCACAAAGTAACTGTCATAGTTATTGTTATCACATTTAATTCTTTATAATCTACAATTTTTTTTTCTAATTACCTGCTTCACTCATGAACTTCTCCATCACATCAGGTGAACAGTCTTTGCAGGTCTTCACTGCCACATTAACCCTCTCGCCACTCTGTTAGAATCAACAATCGACATATGTGGCAGCTAACTGGTATTCTTTGAGGTTTTGGACTTCTCAAGATCAAGATCTTAATTTAGGCTTTAGATCATTGTGATAGGCAGTTTCAGCAGCAGCAGATTAACCGATAATTAAAATAATTGTTAGTTGCAGCCCTACTACAAATGTAATGCCAGTCAACACGCAGTTAATAAGGTTTTATATTCTATAATCACATATTTTATGCAGCGATTGTGACTCCTGGTAACACAAATATTTTATTACTTTATATTTCTCCAACAAACTTCCCATCATTAATGTCTGTTGTTAGTTTATAGACAGTTATATCGTTTTTTTTTATCCTTTTATGCTGTTATTTTGATATAATTCAACTAAGGAGATGCACTTACATCTTTTTTGTAAACTCCATCGTAGACTTCCCCAAAAAAACCCGAGCCAAGGATCCGGCCCAGAACAATGTCACTTCGGTCGATCCCGTACTTAACAACTATAGAAAGAGATTTAAATGTATTGAAGTTCAAAAGTCAGTTCACACACTAATCATTCTGCAAAAAACATAAATACAAACTTTGAACGGACCTGATCTCGGCCTTTCATCGAGAATCTCACAATAGATATCCGACCCTGAAAACACAACAGAAAGATCAATATGCATCTACTTGTTTGCGTAAGATAATGATATAACGGAGGTGCTATGTATTGCATTATACATGGAGCTTATGTAAAATGATGAAAACTGTCAGCTCACCCATACTGTGTCTGGTCGAGCTGGTGTCTCTTCTGCTCCAGAGAAAACACAGAATGAGAGAAAGCCCCGCTCGTAAAGTTTCAACTTATTGCTCCTCAGAGCGCTGACAGAATGATTCAATAAAACAGCCTTTCTCATCAATAACTCTTAACTTTTCACTTCTTATTACAACCAAAAGGAATTACTACAGCTTGAACTCTGCAGCTACACTGAGGCCGAGAGACGGCACAAAACAGCCAACATCCACTCACTCTGTGGGAATCTCAGGTAGGGCACTCTGCACATTGGCATCTAGGACAGAAATGAGTTATGATAATCCAATTAAGTTTATATGATACAATACAAGTTTTTCAGAACGCTTCTAAGGCATCAAACGATGCTCCATAGTTAAAAACAACATCATATGTATTGCTTCAACCACGGTGATGTTGCAACAGGGGAAGTGTCTGAGTCGTACACACCTTTATTTGGTCGGTAGATAACAGTTTCATCCGTGTCATTTTCCAAGCGGCAGTAGCCATCAATAAGGTCCATCATGTTCTCTGCCATAGGGACTGTGGCCACATTGATCGACAGCCGCTATCAGAAACAAGACAGAAGGGCAACGTAAGCGCGGGTCAAATACCCTGTGCAGACGCTTTCAACAGTAAATGTATTTAATTAGAATAGCTATTCTGTATCTTAACACTGTACAAAAGTAATAATATATAATAGGTAGATAGTGTTGTGGTACTCACTTGTCTGGCTCCCTCTACGTTGAGGTCTAAGAGAGCCTTCCCATCGCTCTGAGATAAGCATTGTATTTTCTTGATCTGTTTGAAGTCGGCTAGAAAAACCGGCTGAGGCACGAAAGGGAGGAATGCAATAAGTTAAATTATGGTGGGACTGATTCAATTTTACAAGCTGTGTTAGATACACTATAGTGGCGTAGCGTCCACTGATGGAAAGAGACAAGTTTCTTATGTCTAGACTTGAAAAATCCAGCAGGAATAAATTAATACTACGACCACTAATTCATTTATACAACTTTCAGAGCAGCCAGTTAGCAACCAGCGTGTCGACTTCGGGAGCTCATTAGTGAGCTTTAGAGGTGCTGGTAAGTGGATTTTGTTTCCTTTGGACAGAGCAAGGCTTGCTGTTTCCCCCCCCCCCCGTTTCCTAATTAGCGCATGAATTCTTATGTTATGGCCCAAAAGGACTGTTGTGTGAGGTTTTGCAACCTTTGATGGAATCAGTTCATGCTTGAGTGCAAGAGGACGGTCGTGCCAAATTTGAAGGAATTCTATCAAGCCGCCCCTGAGATAACGCAATCACGAGAATGGACGGACAACCCGAAAAAGATAATGCCTCCGGGCCATGGAGCCGGCGTGGAGCCGAGAAAATGCTGCTGCTAAGCTCGATAGATTTGATATACAACACAAACCAATGTAATATATGATATATAATACCGACATCTTCACGGTGCTTACCGCTGAATTCTTCTGTGTGCGTTGGCGAATCCCCCTCCCACCGATGACCAGCTCCACTGCTAGACTCCAACCTTGCTGTTGACAAGTGAGCGTGGTTAAATGTTTGTAATATTAATGTGAACAAGAGCAGATTAGGATATCACCAAGACTACCACAGGATGTAGGGGGCTACTCACCACTAGTTCACATGGGAAAACCTCTTCATCGTAGCTGCTGACCTCTTTGAGGGTCTCGAAAAACTTGTTCATGCAGTCCTCCTCCTTGAGTGTTGAGTACTGTTGAAACGTTTGCTGGATCAACTTCCGTAGCTGCCTTGACTGGATCACAAGCAGGGACATTTAAAAGATATTCTTATATGTGTATTCTCTGATAAAGGTGTGATTGAGCACCCAGTAGTAAATACAGAAAATACATTTGTGGTTTTGTAGTAAGGATAGTTCACCTTCATGCTGTTAATCAGCTGTTGAGGAAAGAAGAGGTCCAGGCCCACCTCTTTTCTTCATTTGGAAAATTCAGAAAAACAGTAAGAATAAAAATAAAAAATATATATATTGCTACCAGATTAATACAGCATGTTCTTAATTGTGGTCAAGCTGCTCCAAGGTGTGTGCAACATTATCAAGTGGGGCTTTAAAAGGGTTTCATAAATTCAAGGCTCACTGTCAATCCATGCAGAGTAATAAGTTATGAAATGAATAAAACGTACTCTAGCAGCTCAAAGTTGGACTTCTTCTCCAGACCTTTTGCATTCATGTCTTTGTAGAACCTCCTGAAACAAGAAAACATATCTCAGCCACTAAGACATTCTACACAACCAAATGTTCATCATCCTAAACCACAAGTTACTTTATGACCTGCTCATAATCTGGACTTCATCTATCATTAACTCAAAATCACTAACATGAAACCCTACACGGTACATGCTGTGTAACACATGGACAAGTTGTAAAATAAAACTTTAACCAACGCCATCAAATCGGTGTTATCACCGCATTTAATGAAACGGAAGTTTTGAGAGCCAAAGAATGAGAGAACTTCCGTGACTCACCTGATCTCCAAACAACCGAGCTGCAGCGCCATCCCATCACTGACCTTAGAGGCATGATACTGCATGTAATCACTACGCACCTGGAGCAAAATCAAAGAGAAATCCGTTATACCAACAAATACTACAACAATACCGGACTATTACACTATTGTAAAAATCATTTAAATATGGTGGAAAAGTAGAGATTCACAAAGGTTCAATTTTCTTTGCCCCCATCCCATCACAGGCCGTTTTTATACTGACAATACTGGCCAACAGCATGTGTTTCATACACTACTTAATGCTGAAAGGTGGTGATGACAGACTGCTTTCCTGTGTACTGATAACCTTCTTTAGTTAGATACAATATATCTGTGTATACCCGAGTGCCACCAACCGAAAATCAAACTTTATCAACACAAAACCAGTGAAGGAAAGCGTCATTACAATGCGGTGTGAAAACATCGCCTCTTATTGACACCACGTTACAAATAAAACACACTGAAGCTCGTTACCTGTTGGTAAAAAAACACTAACGTAGATCTGTCATCTTTGAATTTTTCCAAGAAATTGACGGGAACGTATCTGATACGAAGGTCATACCTGCATTGGGAAAAAAGAAAACGCCGTGCAAGTTTATCAAAAGCCAAACTTTGAAATCAAAACACTGCAGAACAGATAACGTCCCGGGAATCAATCTGTACCTCCACTCAGCTTCCACGTGTTGGCTCTCGTAGCGTTGCTCCACCTCCCCAACAGTCATATCTGGATGCAGCCAGTGAAGTTCTTCCGACTTCAGGTGCTTCAGCAGGAGACTGTAGCATGCTGCGTGTTCGATGTTCGGCCCCAATCGACCACAGATCAGAATCGACCGAATGATAGCCTGAAGGAGACCGAATGAGGATATATTTTTTTAAATATCATGTATTTCTAGTGATCCTTTCTTCTTATTGCACTATGTGGTTGATACTTTCTTTATCTTTTTATGCAAGGGCGAACAAATTAGCTGTAAAAGTAAAAAAAAATAGATTTTTGCCTGTTGTACACGGAAAGAAGATAAGATTATTTGCACACTGATAAAGGAAGGGCCAATCAAAACAGGTGTCTGGCTCAAATACAAAACACCACCTTCTATCTTACATTTGTAATCTAAAGTATCTCAGATAAACACCATTCCCATCTTCATCACAGGCTTCTGACACGTTACCTCCCTTCCCCATGTTTTTTTTTTTGGGATTACTCTCACCCTAATTTGCCAGGAGCTGTCACATTTAACCAGCTTGAAGTTCTTGCCCACGTTGTTGTTGGTGCAGAAGCACACTTTGAGGATCTTGACTGGCCCTCCGTCTCCAGTGGATTGCGATTCGGGGCTGCTCGTGACGCTTTGTCTTGGACTGGCCACCTTCCAGGACAGGGTGTCACCGGACATCACCTCATACATTCTCACGAGTGGGTCGGCAGCATCATATCATCAACTTTTAGACGGACAAAGGAAAGAAAAGTTAAATTAAGATTTAAAATGAGTCGTGAAGCGTTAGGGGTCCTTAAACTGGTTGCAATCTTCAACCCTGAAGTAGACAAATTAGAAACAAGGAAGAGTAGAAATCTGTTTCACATAATAAGGTGCTGTTTTTCTCTTCAACAAAAGAGTACACCCTGTTCTGTGACTTGCTTCATCATAGTACTACAGTCATGCTACGATTCACACTCATGCTGTGATCTTGTGCCATGTGGTGTCCATGACTCACATCATTTGATTCTGAGATCTGCTGATTACATTCCTTCCTGACTGTGATTGCAAGTGAGGGCTTGAGTGATTCATAAAGACAAATGGTGACAGTGCGGAGCCTTGTATACTCTTCATCCACAAAGAAAACTCCAAAAATTGAATATGTAGTGTTTAAAGTTAAAACTACCCGTCTACAGACTGACAAGGACGGTGTCGTAAAGCGAAACAACGCCTAAATCTGTCCAAAACCAAACAGCATGATGACTAACCGACTTCTTAGCTGTGGGCCGTTATGCAACCTGTGTTGATTTGTCCTACTCGCAAGAATCTGAGGTGGAAAAACATCTCAGTGTAGCAGGGAAGTAGCTCTCTGCCCTTCTTGAAGGAATCATTTGACATTTCGAGAAGAATTGTATATCATATCTGTCTGTTTAATATTAAGCTATAGAGCATATAGACTGGAAACAGCCAGCTCTGCCTAAAAGGTAACAATAGAGTGCTGCAGGCTTTATGCATTTTTTCTAGGCCAAACCCAGAAATTGGCTTCGCATTGGTTCCTCTCTACAAAAAGAAATGCAAAAGTAAAACGTTTGTCGTATGACTTCACGTTACCACCACTAAGCCATTGAAAGAAAAAAGCCATTGAAAAACAAAAGCCATTGAAAAAACAACAACATTGACTTTGAGACACCGGAACCGGAAGGTTTTAGGACTCATTCCTCATATTTATCTGCCTACTAGCACCTCTAAAGCTCAAAATCTAATAAGCTGTATCTTTGTTTGTTTAATACGTACAAAGGGGGGATTTCTCTGGGCCGAGCGCAGTGACTTCCTGCTTTACACTCCGGCTTGTTTGCTATAAAGGGACTGCTAGGTGGATTTATTTTTGTTACCTTTGGACAGAGCCAGACTAGCTGTTTCCCCTTGTTTCCAGTCTTTGTGCTAAGCTATGCTAACAGGCTGCTAGCGCCAGCTACATATTTACCCTACAGCCAGAATTGAGAGTAGTATCAAATCCTCTTATCGAACTCTTAGATTAGATGAGCATTTTTCCAAAATGTCTATTTCTTTAAGACATGAATACCTCAAAAAATACCCCCCAGCCAGAGATCCTTCTCTGACCTCTTAGCTTTAAACAAACATGATGACGGACGCCTATATACATCATAAAAACCTGAACACACAGACACAATCACAACTACACACCTGGAAATGGTCAACTAATACTGATGAAAGCCTGCCCTCACTTTGATTGAACTTCAGCTTACATGTAGCAAAGAGAAGGGCAGCAACCAACTGATGCATGAAATAAAGAAATCAGGGAAATAAATCCAGAGCTGCTCCCACCTTAAGCCCCCAAAACATGAGTCTCTCCAGTCATCACACTAATATTCTGCCCTGTCAATCAAACATCTGATGGCATGTTGACTCAGCAAACAGGGTGAGAGCAGATCATTCTGTCAGTGACCCACCTCGCAATAGCGTCCGTCAGAAAAGCGCCATAATGTGTTTTCTCATAAATGGAGAGCTCCGTGCTGTCAGTCTGCTGCGAGGGGGAGCTGAGCTGTGTTAGTTCCCCGCTGTTGGACGAGGTTGTGTTTTGTTAGCCTGAGGCCATGAATTCCACCAGCAGGGCTGTGTGGGTGTGTTGTGCGTGTGTGTGTGTGTGTGTGTGTGTGTGCGTTTGGTGAGAAAGGGAAAGAGGGAGAAGATAAAGCGTGCAGCGTGGCCGGCATGTTGCACCATCACCTGGGTGTGGGAGGCCTGACAAGAGTGGATGGAGGAGGGTGAAGCTTAAGATGAATTCTCGGGGGGGGGGGGGGGGGGGGACATCCATCCATGGATTTGAAGTACGTGGCTTTGTGGATATACAAATACATTCCTTGGCTCAAGTGAAAGAAACAGTGAGTCAGCCTAGTGACAGATATACATCGCAGATTGCTATGTTCAGACAGAATTGCAAAAACATTTGTCCGCTATGTAAAAAAAAAAAAAAGAAACTTAAACAAAGAAAGAAAAAGTCTCGTCTGAGTGATGAGCGGTGAAGCTCTGGACCAGGTGTCTGCGTCACTGTGACCTTGTGACCTGCGGTTAACTTCAGGTAACAAGTGTGTGCGACTTGATTTTTGTCTAGTTTTAATTCTTAACATTTAAACTCTAAAACCAAGAACAATGGGGCATGGACAAAGACCTCAGAGACACAAATAAATATACGTCTCTGAGGAAAATGCTTCATTAATGTGTTATTGCTCACACTCAGCTTATAAATACATATAAAGAACTGTTATACTCCTAAAATGGCTCTTTTCTAAGTGTAATTCTTAGAGGTTTGATATATACGGGTCAATGTCTGGCATTGAAAGTTGCTATCAAATGCTCTTTAATCAGATATTAATGGATTTAAATCATCATTTTGTTAATATTTTACTGTTTTATCCCAAGCTCTTGTACATTTGCTTGTATTTTAAGACATTTGGCTTATTTTGCTAAAAATAAAAGAAGGTTTTTGTATTTGGTAAAGTAAGATATCGAAAAAAGGCACGCTCTTGTTATCGCGCCAAAACTCAGGTATTGTTTTAACACGAGTGTTACAAATGTTGAAATGATGCCAAGCACCGGGCTCTTCTGTTCTTAATGCGATCACTGGATTTCAACTTGTGTGAAATCATCACTGAGCTCACTCAGGTATCGGAAGTCATGATAATATTTTTGGACAATAGTCTACAAGGACAGTCTCATCAACAACAAAAGCCCCGAACTAAAATCCCCGATGGCCAGGAAGTCCTTTCTCCTGTCAGTGTCTTTTAACAGCTCTCTAGTTTTTCTAGCTTTCCAGCCACACGGTGTTGTGTTGTTGTCTCTCTCTCTCTCTCTGTCTCACTCACACTGTCATGCTGGCACTTGAGTTGTTATGGTAACAACTGGTCCCGAGGGAGATTTCTACCACAAACTGAAGCCGAGGTGGAGTGAAGTAACTCTTTCAACACTCCACACAACAGACCAGGCTGCACGGGAGAGCAATACATTGTCCAGGCCCATATTAGCTCGCTGCAGATAAATCTGTGTCGTGTAAACGTCTGGAGCAGCAGCGATGACTCGATTAATAGCGGATCAAAGGGAAAATATTATGCAGCTATTTTTAATAGTCAAATAATTATTGAAGTAGTTCTTCAGCAAAAATGATAAACATCTCATAGCTCTGTCGTGAGGATTTGACGTTATTTTGTTATGTAAAAATGTAACCTGAATAACTTTGCTCTTACAAAACAAGACATTTCATAGATGTCACTTTTTAAGATAGCGTGATGTACATTTTTCACTATTTTCCAAATTGTTTTAAAGACTAAACAATTAAAAGTAGAAAAATAATGAGACAAGGTTTGAGTCAACTCTCTTTAGTAGCACCTGTACTTACAGGTGGGTGTGTGTGTGTGTGTGTGTGTGTGTGTGTGTGTGCCTCCCCCCCTCTCTCTCTCTCGAGAACCAACCACTGCTGGCTGATGGAAAATGCGTCACTTCCCAGGAATGTCGCCACAGACATTTATTCAAATGAAAAGCTTCAAGAGTATTACTTTAAATGAGTCCACCAGAGAACAATGACAAGCTGACTTTTCCATTGTGAAATGTCCCACTCAGTTTGCATCTTGTTCACAATTTTAAACAAAATCAAAGGGATCTGAACTGAAAGATTGCTTAGTACTGTAGGCAGATATTGTTATTGGATTCTTTTTATATCCAATAATTCAGTATGGGTTGGGCTGTATAGTTCCTACACAAGTTCACCCTTTGAGTGTCTCTATAAGTCAGCAATGGAAGACACACTGCCTTTACCAGAATCTGTCATGACTTGCTCACCTGACTCAATTAATATCCATTCCATCAAGAAGTGTCATCAGATGGTGTTTGTGGGCATTATAAGAAAACTGTCAGCGGCAAATTCTCATGAAATCACATTCCACCCATGCTACCTACGGTTTGTTTGTTTTTGTATCGGACCGTATTTTCCAAAAGGTAATTTGAGAAAAGGGGAAAGAAAGACGGGGTGTTTTCGGGAGAAAAACCTGACGCTTGCATAACCGTTACACACATCGACAAAAGCCCTGAATTAAACAGAGTGAGAGCAGCAGGCAGAGTGAAGCCTGGTTTCCTGGTACAGGCGCTTGTCAACACAGGCAGGTACTCAGCAGACAGGCCTGCTCTCTGAACAGTGCTGTGCTGAGGGTCTGCTCACTGCACCGTCATGACCCCAGGCACTGGAATGTGGCTGGCTGCTTCTTCACCTGCACAGACTTGCTTTGATAAGGAACATGAAGCTCTCTCGCTCTCCCTCTCTCTCTCTCTCTCTCTCTCTCTCTCTCTCTCTCTCTCTCTCTCTCTCTCTCTCTCTCTCTCTCTCTCTATGGGAGAAAATGGCAGCTAGTTCTTCACATTAAGCCATTGTAATCAATATCATTACCTTGGACAAAATGCAATTATACAAGCTTCAAAGGCAGGTTTGACATATTTCATGGTCCCACCAAAGATAAAAATCTTTTTTTTTTTAAAGAAAAAATATGTTTACAGCCACAAGCAACCTGAAGGTTTAGGGTCATGGAAAGGTATGAATGCAGGTCTATATGTATATTTCGTTAACCTCTATGAATGTGGGCACATAGCACTGTTAGTTGTAATACCGCTCCACGGCAGATGTTGTAAATCCCTCCGCTGGAATAAAACTACGCGTCTATTAGTGGTGCGTCTTACCTGGTTCTGGTTTGATTCCTCTAAGAATAAAAGCTTGACAGAAGGTGTTATTCCTCGCGGACAGTCCTGACAGTTTGACTCTCACACTGAGCAGGTGGCCACTCCTTCACCTATGCAGGTCTCCCGTGAGGTGGGCCCACTTCCTTATTTCATGGACCTCATAAACTGGGAATATGGCGGCTGACTGCCTCGTACCTTCCCCTGCAAAAAAAAAAAAGTTACAAAAAATTATATTTTCTAGCAGTTTTTGTGAGTGTCGCAGTAGTCTTGGACTGGGGAATTTCCAAACCTTGCTTGTAGCAAAAATACGTCGTGTAACTAAGTTTTTAGTCAGAAAGAACTTTAATAAACACAATAATTACTTCACATACTAATTTAAACCTGCGTTGAAAGAATACGATACTTTGTGTGCATTTCATTTGAATTTTGGTCGTTCATTTATAGCTTATCTTAGACAATGTTGTCCCTATTTTCTGGCGTCTTCACTTAACTGTTTTCGGCGTTATAGTGATGTAATTACACGACCTGAACAGCAGATGGCGCTACAAGCTAAACAAAAAAGAAAGGACTTGTAATCCGACTGTAAAAGCCTTACTTGTCTTTATACTTCACAGGTAGATTCATAAATAATTTAACGGATGGATTGGAAATAACAATACAATAGTGTGTGTGTGTGTGTGTGTGTGTGTGTGTGTGTGTGTGTGTGTGTGTGTGTGTGTGTGTGTGTGTGTGTGTGTGTGTGCGTGTGTGTGTGTGTCACAAATATTTTCATAAAACTTTATTCAGGGAACAGAATTCACAGCAAGAATACAAGACATAAGGTATCCAAAGCAGACATTCAATAAAATAAATATTAAATAAAGAAAATGAGGAAAGCAAAATATAATTCTCTATGATGAACTTATATGATGTGCAGTCTTTGCTATACAGTTTTCTTTTTTATTGCCAAGCAATTCTGACTAAGTTCCAGATTGATACTAAACCTGGCGTTAAATACTGCGAAGTTTTGTTTTTGTTGTGGGAATATTCTTGTATGAATACAAGTCATTCGAGGCTGTACTTTGAAATTTGGCAGGCAAGGCTCCCTTTTGTTTACGTTTCTAGCCTCATTGCAACAGAACCACCAGCTGTGATGTAGCCTACAACTGAGTGTATGAAGACACAAGTATCCTACCAGTGTTCAAATCATTCACTTATTGTATGCAATGTGTAAACAGCAATTAAATGTTGTAGCTCGTAGAGGTCGAGCTAATTTAACCATTTGATATACTTTTGGGTAGTGTTTCTTCCTATTCTGTTGAGAACATGAAGGCTGCATGTTTATTAACTACTATATCGCATTTCATTTACAAGTAACGTTTTGGGGACAGTTTACATCTGACAGCTGTAGTTACTGCTTACTCTGCAGAGTTACTTTCACTCACAAACCAAATCATACGATCAGTTAAAGGTGCATTACACGAGATTGGAAGCATTTGTATTGCCTCTCAACGGCTCTCATTATGGCAACGGCTGAGACGGCGGCTTGCAGGCTTACACTGCTAACAGCTATAATCATCTATATATTTACTTTGCAAATTGTTGTTTGATTCTTTATTAAGTCACTCAGTCATTCCTTTCCCTCCGTGAAGCATCCAGTACTATTTGTCTGTGCCCAGAGGAGTTTGGTATAGCTGGAGCAGTGACAGCTGTGAGGGAGTTCAAGTCTGGGTCAGAACGAGACCAAACAACACCCACCATCCAGCACACCGGAGCAGTGTCAAGGGCAAGAATCCACAACAGGTGCCCGTCAAGCCCGGATTTGTATGCATTCAGACAGTAGCAGGCGCAGGCTCAGCACTGGTGAGCTTTAGATACAATGGTTTCCCTGTTCGCTGGGCTCTATGTGATCATTAACACAAGACGTTTTGAGACTCCTCTTGCCCCGAAACTCCTAAATCCTCACCTTCACACCCCCCCTCCTCTTCTACTCGTGCCCTCGCTGGGTGCCACCACCCTGCATTGAGCTGTGCCAGCATTTAGAAACATAAACTCGGGGCACACGGGTGGTTTTGAGGCACGCAGAATGTCTCTTCTCCAGGGAGTCTGAGGTGTTGAGGGAGAACTATCAGATATGTTATGGCAGCAAAGGAGCTAATAATATGATTCACTGTTATTCTAGTCATCCTGTCATCGTCGTGGGTGTATAACGTGATGATAGAATGGAAAACATTCACGACTGCACAGTTAGGCTTTGTCTGATGTGTTGTTGATTTTATACCGAGGTCCTGAGAGAAACGTTAATTGTGTTATAGCGACAGGTGAACAAAAACTTGAACATGAACAGAACATGCATGTTGTTGTAATCGTCGAGCAATAAGTGCAGCGGTGGAGGAAGTATAGTATCCTATACTGATGATGTAAGAGTATTTGTAAAACTCCTAAAAACTAAATGTTGAGTAAAAGTTCATTCATTTAAGTAGTTAAGCAGCATTTCTATTGGTTCCAGTGGTTGCAGTTCTGTCTCTGTCCACAAGAGGATTTATAACACAAGTGATCTGATGTTGCATAAAATGTGGTTTGTCATGTTTAAAAACCTTAATGAATGACTTTATTCTACCCTGAAGACATTTTGAGGTTGAACAGAACTTATTTTTAGCGGCTGCCCTTTCATGAGGGATAACGTGTAATAAAAGCTCTGATGACTCCCACTCCTGTCCAAGCATCCCACCCTACTTACCGAAGTCCCCACCCTGAAAAGCTTGCTGTGCCAACGGTTGACGTGGTATGCTTTGATCTTACAGGTCCGCTCCCCCCCCCCCACCCCCCCCCCACCTCCTACTAACTCATTATAGAAACCCTTGCCCCACCTTCCGTCTGTTTCATGATGTCTAGAATATTTATCTTTCCCCTGATGGTCATTAAGTCCACATTCTTCCAGCGGTGACCTCTGAGGTCAAAGTTTTGTTGACATCACTTCTCTGACTAATGGTTAGAGATGACTTGTCCCCGTTTCTCTATTTGCTCACCTTTTGACTCACGGAGCGGACACCTGCGAGACAAAGAGGTGGGACAGCAGGACCCGTGAGGAGAAACGGGGGAGTTATTTGGTTTGGTAGCAGGTGTGTAGGTCTTTGGTGTTTATGTGAGAATGTCCTGTAAAGAGGTGGTCATTGAGTCCCTTCCAAACTCAGCGGGAGTCCACAGTGTTCATCGAGGTGTGAAGTGGCCCGGGCCAAGGAGTGGATTATAAACCTGGCCCGCATTACAATAGAGGTGAGAAGCAGCAGGGGCCCCACATTACAGTTCAGCAAACAAAACCACAAAAGCACAAGAACGTCCCATGCGTATCCTTAAAGAGGTAGTTTGAATAGAGAACTGTTGTTTGAAATGATATACAATTAAGCCTCCTGGAGGAAAGAATAAAGGGCACAGTGGTAGTTAAATGGTAGTAAGAGCATTAAAAAGAAAAACCAGCATGTCATTAAAGACAGGTTAGACTGGTAAGCACAGGTTAGACAAGGTTGATAACATCACAAAGCCCTATTTAGATTTTCACACAGGCTGTCAAATGGTTTGGAAATATGATGTTAAATGGTAATCCTTTGACTTCATGTAGCTATTTCTATTGTTGAATAGGTGAAATACTTACATTTAACTTCAAAAGTACACAAGAAAACCAAAAAATACTGCTCTTGAGTCAGATTTTTTTGTAAAACGTAAAGCCTTATCATGGTGAATAAGATCAACTTTATTGATCCCATACAGGGGAATTTAGAACAACAAACACAGATGCATAGCATGAGTAACTTTACAGGAGTCACTCTGAAAAAAAAACTTACTATGAGCATCTACAAAACACAAAATGATGCATGAAAACTCACAAAATACTATATACGCCAAAGTATACTGAGACAAAAATAGTGTGACGACACAAGGAAGTTGCAATAAAATCGAGATCCTGTTTTACTTTATCAGCAAAAAAGTAACACAGATCAAGAACAATTGAAAAAGTAGAATGTCAGTAAGCTCCTATATTGCAGATCTTTATTAATTGGTTTATTGTATATATATGGTTATTTTTGTATGTTGTTTGGACCAAAATGTTTTATCCTTTTGTGTCAATAAAATAAACAAACTAACCAGTAAAAACGCGAAATACAATTATGTGACGGTGAATGACAAATTCGAAAAAAGCTGCTAAAATATACCGCTGAGCCGTACAATTTGATCCATCGTTGAGATGACAACATTGATTATAGCAGCTTTAATTTAGAAACTGAGCATTGCTTTCATTGCTCCACAGACATGACGTGAATGGGGCGTTGATTTCGTTGACCCAAAGGATTTTTGTGGGATGGCTCGCACTCAAATGAGGTTTAAATTCCAAGTCACACACCTGTTCTAAATGCTGGAATATGAAGTTATTTTTGGTGTGGTAACTTAAATCTTTCTGCTGACATAAAGTTGCCGCCCTTTTCAGATCTTTATTTTGCTTTCCAGTGACACCTCAAGGTCAGTGGTTATTCTCTCAGGCTTGCAGAGCGACGCAAGTTCACGGGCTGTAACAGAACTGGGACGCAGAAATAACCTCCAATTAGACTGGACTTTATTTACCTGCCGCTCTCATTCTCCTTTGACTCGATCGAAACGAGGCATTCGTGGGACGTCGTCCAGAGTGAGTATATTAGAGGGAGTGTTGAGACATCTACAAAGGGCATGTGATGGCATGGCTGGCATGCTTTGGTGGATTTTATGAGCGTCAGCTGGCGATGGCATCAGATGGTGTAATATCATGACAGAGGTCGACTAGATGAAGACACACGATGAGGACAGGAGCGGTCTTTAGCCCAATGAGGCGAGAGAGAGCTTGTTAGGTGTTTTTTTTGTGCGCCGCAGTAAATTGTTAAGAAGGTTTATGAGACATTAGTATAAGGCACTTGTAGTATCAAAGCCTTTTAACATAGAGGAAGAAAAGTTCACTTTGGGGGGGATATTTGGCCTTTATTAGATAGTCAGCAGTAGAGAATTGACCGGGGACGAGGGAAGAGAGAAATGGGGGATGACATGCAACAAAGGTCCTTGGCCACAAGGGAGCGGAGACCAACAGCTCTTTTTCAGTGTTTCCCGCTCATTTTTTTCAAACTGTTGCAACCCAATTCACAGTAGGCTTTAAATTGTGGAAATAGGGAATTTGCCCATAAATGAATGTTCCTGACCATTTTTACTGCCAGTTCCACATCACCTCATATTATCTTAAATAGGTAAACCAGGTATTTCAAAGAGATATATACGTTTGATAAATCACAACTTCAGGGCACCCCAGAAAAAAATGCATTTATATTTGAAAAGAAAAAAGGTTTTATTTGTGATCCTGTCACTGAAAGCTTTTCAGCCGATGTGACTCTGTAGTGTAATATAGGCAGGTTGTGTGGACAAAGCACTGTGTGGAAGACTGAAAACTGACATTAAAAGGTCAGTTTACCCAAATGATATATTAGAATTTACGAGGGACTAAAGAAATCTGTACTGTGATACAGTATCTGGACGGAGATGTTTCTGCAAAATATTTCAAATGTAATTTTTTTCAATAGTTTAAGCACCAAAAACAAAAAATTCACTGACCTAGATTTGTATTGTGGTGGAGGCGGAAATCTCCAAAGACTGAAATCTCAAAACAATCAGTACGGCGAAATACCGCCATATGCAGACAAATTGTCAATCCACATTTTCTGTGAGAAAGGTATAGAAATAACAAACTAGAGGCCAAAGAGAAAATACTTCTTTCATAATTTGGCGGAACTGACTCTTTAACATTAGGTTGCTAGTGTGACGTCAAATATCGTTAACATTGATCATATACTTTAGATACTAAGTAATATGTGCAAATCAACATGCAAATCAACATCAAACTGAATAACGTTTCCGTCAGCTAAAGACACTGATTATAATTGTATCCACGCTAACCGAAGCAAATAGCATTTAAGTGCCATTGAAGTAGGCTTTATTCTCTGTCAGTTTGAAGGCATGAAAGACGGAGCGCAGACAAACATCCACTCATGCTTCCCTTGAAAATGGTTTTCTGCACACACTCACACACGCCTGCTTGCACATGCACAAAAACAAACACACTCCCTCACCACATTCAACCTTGCAGAAAACAGAGGGGGGAGGGGCAAAGAGAGGATGATGTCACCTCTGTAGACAGCTAAGCCGAGGCTTGAGATAATGGTGACATTTCAGGGGAGGTGATGTCATTCTTCCACTGCTACCTCCCCTCCTCCCTTTCTTTCCCCTACTGTCCTATCCTCCCCCCCCCCCCCTTCCTCCTATCCTCATCATCAGTGCAGGTGGCCGGCCAGGCTCTTTGAAACACAGCGCAGAAGAATTAGCTTTTGAATAGGCGCTGAGCATGCAGGCAATGTGAACCCAGCGCACCCCGTGCTGTGCTCGTAGCTGTGATGCGTGAGACTCTTCTAATGCGTGTGGGTGTCATGTGGGTGTCATGTGTTTGGATGTGGGTGGTATGTGTTTTAATGTGTGGGTGTGCGTTTGGATTATGGCTGTCCTTTCTTTTCGCCACTGTTTAACTGGCATTTTCTTTAATGTCGTTAAAGCATTTGTGTGCATCACTCCATGCGCGCTCATGTGTCAGCATGTGTATGGCCTTCATGTCTTTGCCGCCTGTGTGAATGCACGTGCATGTCGATAGGGTTTCTGCCCTCCAACCCATTTGCCCACTGAGACCAATCAAGCAGAGAGCTGCCAGGCTGCAGGGCTGGTTGGCACATGGTCCCTCGCTGAGCTCCTCACCCTGAGGATCTGCTCATTTAAGGTTTCCCTGACTTCACACAAACCCTTTTTTCCTTCCAGAAACCTATTATATTATGTATTATAGTCGGTGGTTAAAGCTTAAGTGTTTTTATCCGCTCCTCAGCCTTATGCGGGCTGTGAAAATGTGCATGCTGTGGGGTAGCTTTATTCAAAGAGGATTCGGGAAACAAGACACGTGCAAAACCACATATACCTTCAACAAAAAAAACACATGACTTCTATATGGTATAGGCAACTTCACTTTTCAGAAAGTTTAATCCGAAGATTTACCGGGCATTTGCATATTATGGAGATTTGGTTTAGCCTACTTCAGCACACTGGGCTGATTGCCACTGATAGTGATGCTTCAAAGCCCAAAGGCTGTTGTACCTCTAGTCTCACCGCTGAGCTCGAGGCTGCTCACCGGCAGTATTTTTATCCCTGAAAACTCACCGCTAGTGCGCTGCACTTTCACTCTGCCAAGTTCTGGTTCGCTGTCTTTCTTCCCCTGTCGAAAGGACTCAAAGCAGCGTGTGTGAGCTGTAAACAAGTTCCCACCCCCCACCCACACCGCTACACACACACACACACGCACACACACACACACTCTCAGGCTGTATCTGGGCAAAAAGAGCTTTCTGAAACCATAAGCATCTGTCTTATCATATGATTGCTTTTCGTATGTCACACACTTGAATCACGGGTTACAGAAGCCTTCCCTTCACACCTAGAGGAAGTCGACCAGAAACCAGAGCACATGTCACAACCGGAGAAAGAACAACTGTCCACGAATGTGTGCAGAATATGAACATGAGCAATAGCAAGGCAGCATGGCTGCTAAACACTGCGGAAATGTAACACATGGCACACTGTTATTCACTCCTTGCAACACAATGACTGTGAAAATTCAGGATGTAGCAATTATTTTTTATTCTGTCGTTATTATTACATCCCTTTGGGTGCACCAATATAAGACTTGATACACTACACTCAACATCAGCACATTTTTAATTGAAGTTACAGCAAACGTTTGACTTTGATGCAGAGTATCTTTGGGAATATTAACATGCATGTCCAGCTTTAAATGTGTTTGAAAGAGAAAGTGTTGCAAAATGCAATGTTTTACATTGTGATATTGGGTCTTAGCCAATGACAGACTATATTTTGAAAACAAGGCTGCAAGATTAGCTTTCTTTACAACAGAAGCTCTTTGTTATTTTGAGTTTTTAATGAATTCATGTTTACGTGAGGTGTCAAAGAGCTCAAGTGTGCCTAGTTAAATCATGTTTGGCAAATCAAACACACCCACTCTCACTCATGCGTTATTTTCTCATCTCATTTGAACTGGTTTTAAGATTTCTCACCACTATAGAGAGAGCTGCACCTGTACGTGGTGCGAGACAAAAGTAAATTACCAAACGATGACATGTCATGTGATGTTTACATGCTAGCTAGTCATGTCGACTGATGAAAAGCTTTCCATCTTCAGGATGAGGATTCATAGCAATAAAAGACGTGGTGAAAATATTTACTGTATCCGAGTGAAAGGGAGGTGATATTTCCAAGTGTTGACTGAATGTGAGGGTTAAAGAACATTCAGCACGAGGAGCTATGAGTGGGGTAGAGGTTTATGATGTGTAGCGTGCGACCGCTTTTTAATATCGTCTCCCTGGGGACCCTCTTTCAGTCCTGCAAAATACATCATTTTCAGTTTGATTGCCTCACCTGATTTGTGAAAATTGTGTTGGGTACCAACGGCAAGAAGCATCAATATTTTAAACCTTAATATACTGCATGTGCTCTCGAGGTATGGCGGATAAATCATTCATATCTTGGTGGCTTTTGACATATACAGACTTACATGTTATGGGCCCTGAAACTTGTCCATCGCACACCCACATTTGGCTGAGAATATGGAGTAATGTGGTGGGAACAACAAACAGGTGCACTTGCACATGAATTACCACGTACCCCTGTTTGGTAAACATACATTCAGATGTAATGACAGATGGCATTCTCAATCCAGGAACATTCATCTGTGATACACTGGTAATCGTGAAAGGAGGGTCCCCCAGGACGCTGTGCTGTCAGGCTGATGGACTCATTAGACACGCATCAATGTCTGTGCAGGAGTGGGCCTGTTTCTATCACCCCTGGGCTATTTGTGACATAGTTTCCCCTCACTGGATGGATAGTAGAAACACTAATTAAGATGTAGAGACATTCAGTGGCACCTGAGGTGTCACTGAGGTATACCTTTAGTAATACTAAATGCTCTCAGGGTTCCCTTACTTAGTTCCTCATTAATAAGTTCCAGTACAGGTACAGAGCTGCTGGGAAACTTTCTAGGGAAGAGAAACAAAACCGCACAGCTCTTTAACAACTATTTAACTTTATTTATGAGTGTTAAATCAACTAATCATTTTCAGATTAGATGGCTTATTAGAAAGTGAGAAAGCCACGGCCTTTTTTTTAATGACTTGTTAACATTATTAACTGCAGACCTGATGGCTAATAAGAATGTGAGGTGCACATTATCAAAGGGTTGGCAGTTTGTTTTCCTTTCTTGGCTGTAACTTACTTGAGTCTTGTCATCCTCGTGAGATTGCCAGGCGACTCTGGCAAATGCCAGGAAATCACTGTGCAAGAAAAAGTCTCGCACACATAACCCATGTAAAATCGCAATGTGCTGTTACTTGACAATAATGGTAACTGAGTGTTTGATGTGCTGAAAGGCCGAATCTGTTGCCTTACAAAACCAGCCAAGCTAGCTGTTTCCCCCTATTTCAAGTCTTTATGCTAAGCTAAGCTAAGCGGCTGCTGGCCGTAGCTTCATATTTATCGTACAGGCGTGAGAGGTGGTATCAATCTTCTCACGTAATTCTTGGCAAGAAAGCAAAAAATGTATTTCACAAAGTGTAAAACTACTCTTTTAACTTCCTCTTATTTATCCTCTTATTTTCCCGAACCTTCCCAGATCATTCAAAACCTAGTAAGCAGATCTTGAGTTTAGATTATTTTTGTCAATCTACTTTTTACGTTTTGATTAAACTTTTCTCAAAAAAAGTAAGACATTGATGGCTTAGTTGTTGTAGTAAAAATTGAATTAGAGTCTGTTTTGATGAATGAAGAGTGTGAAACCAACAAGGTTGCACAGCCAGCAAATTACTAGGCTGCCATCATACTTATTCCTGGGGGGAATTTCCTCCAATCAGACTGACAACATGCAACAGGAATGCGGTGGTGCATTAGTTAAAGCTCTCTGCATCTCTTACGCTCATTGTTGGGCATCAGGGCCGTGGCCCTTTTCTGTGAACCACCCCCCCCTGATATGTGCACACGGGTGATGTTTATGAGCTGCAGGTGGCTCAAGGGGTCACAGAGGCCACAAAGGAAGACCACAGAAGAGATGCTTAGGAGATGACATCACTTAATCCTGATGTGTCGACGCCTCGATCACCACAGGAGCTGAGGCTGTGTACTGAAATGTGTGTGTGTGTGTGTGTGTGTGTGTGTGTGTGTGTGTGTGTGTGTGTGTGTGTGTGCATATGCGTGGGAGGTGACCCTGATGTCATTCTTTGCCTCCGCTGTTCCTCAAAGTCCTGTCCACCCACCTAAAACAGGGGCGAAAGTTTTTGGAGCTATTTCTGTCCACCTGCATGCCTATCCCTTGACTTTCTACTGAGCAAACATCACTTCCCCTGCTAAATCTGGACAAGAACTTCAAAGCAATTGCTCTAAAAAACAAAAATCCCAGTCTGACATCATGCGGGGCTTTTCAGGAAAAATAAGTTGGCTTGAGGATGTTGTGGCAGAGATGAGGTTCACTTTTGGGAATGTAACTGCCCTGTAAGAGCTGTAGGACTAAATATATAAAATCACATACTAAAATGAACACCACAAGATCACTTTGAAAATATATTCAACAAATGGGATGGGTTATGAATGAAAGACTGATGAACACTTCAAGAAAAGCTGACTTGTTGGTTAAAGATGGCAAACAGCATCTGTTTTAATGAGGTATTTACAGCAAGTAGTGTATTAAACTTCTGGAAGTTTCTGGAAGTAGTAGAAGTAGAAGTTGATGCACATTTGTTCTCACTTCCTCACAAGAATGTGTGATGGAAATGTAAAGATAATAGCTTGTCATTTACTCTATTATATGATGGTGACTAGATTAAAATACTGGAGGTGTACGCTTTTGCTTACATTTGGTCAATATGAGTGAGTAAGAAACAGCTCTTAGGAAATCAAAAGTTATTAGTTTTGTCCCATTTTTGTGCAAATGTATGAGCAACTTTGGGGCTGTCTGATCTCATCCTGTGCGAGGGGGGACAGTCACACAAAGAAGGTCACAGGTCATATGATGCATGTGGGCTCCAAATCCTCCCACAGCATTTAATCCACATTTGAGTCTTAAGTCGTGGACTTATGGTCTCGACAGGAGGCTAAAGGGATGGCAGGATCTTATATTCAGTCGAAGGTTTCGTGATGAGCTATTTATTACAATGTTTACCCATGTTTGTTTAATTCTCTATTCAACATTTTACTGGTTTTACTTTAAAAAAATGCAGCTTAGTAGAAGCAGGCACCATCTGCATGGCTATATGTCCCTTCACGGCAACAAGCAAGACGCAGCTTTGTGTAAAATACACTGTAATTAAGTGATGGTGTCATCCGTAACATAACCCTTTTCATGGGTTGTTTACACGACTTCCTTTGATCCCGCACCAGTTGTGCTACCAGACGTGGCGCTGGTGCTTGTTGGGAGGGGTGGGGCACATGCTTATTCAGACAGACTCAGCAGACAATGAACAAAAATCATTCAAGGAGCAGTATGCAAAATGAGCCATGAAGTGTAAATGCTGGTGAAACTAAACGAGTGTCATTTTTCTGTGCTTACTGTGCCGTGTGGCATAAACCGGCTTGATGTGGAGAATGATTTATGAAATCACCGCCACAAAATGGCTCTCGGGTGGTTGTTTTTGTGACATGCATAAAATGTATTCATGACATCCAATCTAATGATGTTCTGTAGGCTATAGCTCTGACATATGCATAAATGCCATTTTGCAGATACAATGCCAAGTGCCTCACAGGAACATACTGTGTAATTCATCTTGAGCACGGGTAGAAAGACAGTGCAACACTTCACACACTTCTACACTCCCACAATTTCTCTGTGTCTAATGTAAAAGCTGTTTTGCATCATGTTGTTTTTGTGTAATTTTAATCTTAATGACAACTTTGGGGGACAGAGAAAGTACCCAAAACTCCTCTTTTTTTTTCAATGGCAACCGCACAGGAAATGAGGTCATCTCCTCTGCCGAGTCACATTACCGGCTACTGAATACATGACATCACTGTGGGTTTGTTTGCGCTTGGCTCCCCTGCAGTGTATGTGTGTTTGAGATAATTACATCTTTGTGATGTCACTGAGGTCATGGACAAACCGAAACACCGGACTAAAACACTTCCATATGTTATGACTTTAATGTATTCTAAATTATGATCTCATGAGTTATTGATGCTTCTATAAGACTATAAAACTATAAAATAACACTGTTTATTTACAGCCATAAAACGGTGGAAAATATCTGTCCAGACATTCAGAGACTCATATTGTTGTTGTTGTCTTTTGTCTGGGGGGAAAACTTTAAATTCTCCATCACAGTTTTCGCTTCGGCGACAGCTCTACCGATCTCCAAGTCGTCGTAGCACACAAGACACAGTGAAAAGCTATTTCCAAAGCTGTTCGCTGTGTCCTCAATGCACCCAAATCTGTGCTTCCATTCCTTCACTGCTAAAAAGCGGAGGCAGTCGTGCTGACAGTTGCCTCTCTTCAAAGCCTCTTTAATGGCACGTCAATTCCTGCTTCCCCTGGGACGGTGACTGAGGGAAGATGAGGAGGCTGATTGTGACTGCTGGCTATGGCGGACCAGCCAGCTGCAGCTCACATCCACTATGCCAAAATCTACTCATTCTCTCTCAAGTAGGCAGAGACATATTCGCCTTAGTGAACTCCCGAATTTAAGGCATAGCTGTCAAGACGCTGTCTGAGTTTGTGAGCGGTCCTGGATGATGATCGTTTGATCCGCACAAAAAGGCTCTGGGCACAAGACAATGTCTCCAGCCATTACTGCTAGTTAGGCTCCTACCTGGTATATTCTATTATTAACTAGGCAGAGGAGAATTCTCTTACAATTAAAAAATATCTGCAGTTGGAACATCTTCATAAATATTTGATGCCATTTCTTGAAAATCCTAAGACAGGCTCTGAACACAGCTCGTGAAATCATCTTATTTTATATTCAAGCTTTGAACGCTGGTGGCATCCTCTCTTGACTTGTCTACGCGGATCTTTAGATTTTATTAATGTGTACCCCTCCACTCCATGTAGATATGGCCTGAGGTGAAGTTGAACCACTTAGGTCCAGACTGAAAACGTCTTAACAACATTTGGTACAGTAATTTATGCCCGCCTCAGGATGAATTGTAATAACTTTGGTGGTTCCTTAAAGTCCAACTGAAATTAAACAGATTTTAGTTTGCTCCTTTGAGAAAGAAATGATAAACCAAAAGTGAAAAATGTAAATAGCTTTAAGATTGCACCCCCTATATTCACAGTAATGCATCGGAATACCATTAGTGCTATGTCAACATAGATGAAGCACTTAATTGCTTAATTTGAACGACAACCCAGATTTCCTCACATGACCACGCCTTGTCTTAAATTTGTCCCATACCTTGGTTACTTGCAGACTTGGTTAATTGTTTAAAGTGTGCTGAAAACAAAACTGAAATAATAAATCTGAAGTATTTTTTAAAGAATTCTGATTTGATGAGATTTGTTGTTGAATCTAGATTTGGTAAACACCATTAAGTCTGCTAAACATCAGCATGTTAGCATTGTTATTTTGAGCATGTTAGCATGCAGGCGTTACCGTTGAACTCAAATCCCTGCTGTGCCTGCTTACAGCCCCACCGAGTCACTAACATGGCAGCAGTCGGCACCTGGTTTTTGCCAAAGCAGTATTTGTAGTGTTCCTTTCCTTCCCCCCACACACAGAGAATTCAGAAGAACCCATTAATTCCACCGGCTGCAAACTGCAGGAATGTGCTGGTCGTCAAAAGCAGGTGGTCCCGGCCACAGGTGTGTTTCTCAAACTGAAATAGAGCCACATCTGTTGAAACAGTACAAGGGGTCCCAATACCATCCTGGCACACAGCCTGCTAACATCTGCTTCCCATGTGCTGTGTGCAGCAGTGACAGAAAGCTGTGTAAGCCTCAGTCAGTCACCCAAACAGCAAAGCCCCTGGGAAAAGAGGAAGGACGCCAGAAACAGTGAAGACAGTAAAATGAATTTGCAGCTCAGTCATGCAACCTCCTTCGCTCTTAAATTAACCAGAAAATAGAATTTTGAAGCAGAAAATTCCTGAGAGCTAACTGGATCATTTCTTAACACAAATTTCAGCAAAGCTGCTGCTGTGGGGAACAAAATTGCATTCAACATATTCTAACGTTTGAGGTGTGAAGCATGGTGGGTGTTAGTTGAAATGCTGTGCACCACCACTCTAGTGTGCACTGACTGAGATACTGGCTAATGGCTGTCTAATTAAGACAACCTTAAAATTATTCAAATCATGCTCGGGATTGCTGGTTGCAGTGCTAGTATCTGCCTTCCTCTGAGATATTCTCCAGCTCTTTATTTTCAGGAAGACGGTGGAAATCAGGGCTCACGCTGTGTGCATGCTTGGCTTGCTCAAGTGCCACCGCTTTAATGTGAGCGGTGCTCGCGACTGTTGAAATGGGCAAAGTCTGTCCTCAGATCTTCAGAGGCTCCGGTAGATCAGAGGGCGGCTGTCACACCTCCAGGCGATCTTCAACAGCACAGTGGAGATCCTTCAGAGCCGCTGACCCCCCTGAGATACACCGGGGCTGCCCAGGAAGCAGCACAAGCGAAAGAGATTTCAAAGAAAGGAGCAGCTGCTCAATTGATTTTGGTTGCTGTATCTCTAAACCATGTCAGAGAGGTGATGTTGTGGAATTCTGGCGGGTCTTTTATGTTGCTGCTAATCCAAGACGGGATAATTGATTTGGTTGATAAATGATTTTTTGGGAAAGTGGCTATGTAGGTCACAGCTGAAAGCATAAACGAGAGGCAATTAAAGCTACTAAGTTCCCAACATTTATCATTTAAAATTCTCTTATTCCACGAGGAGTACATTGAGTTTTTAATTATACCATATTAACAACCATGCAGCTAGTGTGTCAAGATGATAAGAACAAAGCTCAGCAGTATTTGGAAGATCTGTAGCTGACATTGTGGACTTCTTTTCATATGAATGAAAATTGCATATGTTAATCCCTTCCTTGGCATTTCCTGCTAAAGTAATTATTTGCATGATAATACCACATCCTGTGGAATCCAAACTAGGAGGAAGGGTGTGTCAGTGTTTAGAGGAAGAGAGAGGATTTTGCTGTCTATTCACAGACCTGTCCAACATCTTTCATTTTTTTTCTTCTCTCCCTGCCAGCTTTTTCCGGCGACGGTGATGCGCTTAAAATGCTGAACGAACACTGTGTTCATGGAGACAATACCTCGATGCGTTATTTCCTGGAATTATTCCTCCTGGCTGTGAAGCCTATGCTTGGTGCTCTGCTGTATCCAATTAGCTTCGCACCGACAGTAGAGGCGATCCTCAACAGGCCAAACAAAAAAAAAAAGAAAGGTTGAATAGGTCATTTCACGGATGAGCACAGCGTACTGCTGATGCCCCCCAGAAAACCAAGGATATGTAAATCCCTATAGCTTGGAGGGATGACGTAATGCAAAACATAAAATCTTCAAAATCATGACACATATCGGCTTCTGCGAAGTGCTCAGATTGGTTGAAGACAGTTCCATGTATTGAAAGGGAGGATTTACGGGCCCCTTAAACACAACGTTGAATTAGGTGAGTCATCAGATGCTCGGGGCCATTTGGAAAGGCCCTCAGGGGTTGTTTGTCTTGAAGTCATCCCCTCTGACATTAATGAGGCATTGGCAAAGAGAAAAAACTAAGATCGCCGACCTTTAACAAGTTAGATAAAGGTCTGCGCAGAAAATAAAAGAGTCCTGACCCTGTTACAGCAAGGTCTGCAAAATTCCTTTAGGTGCTGACAGTTCAAATTTCAACTTTGAAGATCAAACCTCCTGATGTCTGATTTGTTTCATGATATAGGGCTCGCTAGGGTTCCTTTCATGTCAACCGTACAAACCATGTAGACCGTGCTAAGCTCATATTCATCTTGACAATAATTATATGGTAGAAACTCACATCTAAGATTTCACTAAAGTACATTTCCCTATGAGAAATCGTCCTGGGATGGCTGCTAAATGTGGTGTGATCTTTCTCTCGTAATTCCTCGGGCTACCAAAGACCCAGGGGACTAATAGCAATTCATTTGGCGAACAAAGTCGGCTTCCATCATATGCAACAGAGCATGCATACTGACTAACTCAAATGCATATGCACACCTTTGCACACACACGTAATACAGAAGGGCAAAGCTAACGACAAAGAGTAAAAGTCCTGTTTTTGTCAGGGGACTGCTGGACCTCTTGACTGAGTCAGTGTAAGAAATAGTACAACATTTTGGAAAATACGCTTATTCATGCTTAGGTGAGAAGAGCAATAGCACTCTCATGTCTGCTCGATATGAAACTACGACCAGCAGCCGTTTGGCTTAGCTCGGAAGATGAAAGCAAAATGTGGAACTATTCCTTTATTCACCAGTTCATGAGGTACACCTAGCTAGACTAATGCAGTGCTAAAGCGTGCTCAGACAGAAAGCAAAGTGTGTCTTTGCCTTGCGTCATGCATGCGAATTTGGCTGCTGGACCGCTTCTGTTTTTGTTTATTCGCCCCAATGCACCAACTGTGCAGACGTTAGCTGGAAGCTAGCTAACAATATTCACATCAACGGTGTCTGTGTGTGTTTGTGTCCAGCTCAGATCTCACCAGGAACTCCAGTTCTTTCTGCTATTTCCCTCCAGTCTCGACTGGAGAAGCATTTGGTTGACAGCCGTTTTGTTCAACTCGTGCATAAATCCTCTGCATCACATGTAGTGCGGGTGAGTACAGTGCAAACTATACCGCACCATTGGCAAAGAGCTTGAAAACACTTATTAGCTCCAAATCACAATTTGCAACGAGGCATTCAGTGCAGAATAAGTAACACAGTGCAGCATTTGTTGTTGTGCGAAAAATAAATTCTCTAATATAGATTCAGTTTATCTTCCAACCTGAGTAAACTAATTTGTTAGGGGGCTACGAGCAATTTCAGTGTTGGCTGGTAGTGTTGTTTTTACTAATCATCACAGTATAATGCTCCTGCCTGAGTGAGTTTTTGCCTGCAGTTATGTTAAATTAGGCAGTATGCATGGCATGCTCGAATCGCAGAATTACTTGAGTCCTTCTCTCCCCCAACTCATTAACTATTCAACGTGAACTCCTGATCCTGCGGGGTATTGACATTAATTCCCCACACTACTGGAGCAAGCAATTTGAAAGACTGCAAACCTCGCCCGGGTTGCCTTCAAAAGCGAAGTTTTTCAAAACAAACTAACCATTTGCTTATTTGTGTGCCGCAACCTGCCCGGAGAACAGCCCTGTCAAACGCTGCATTATTAAGGGGAAAGCTAATTACGCCTTTCACTGGCCCGTGTCCATTACAAGCAACACAATAACAAGCTCATCAGCGGCATCAACGGCGAGAGCACTTGTGTTGTTTAACAAGTTGCTGATGACAAGCTTTAATCCCGCGCTGACATGATGAGGTAGACTTGTTACTAGGATCTTGTTCTGCTCCTGCCTGTCTAAACCAATCCCATTCCAGCAGCGCAGCCTTTGCCTTGACCTTGGGCAGCGGATTTCCTTGAGGGCAGGGTGGCCACTGTGGAAGTTGAACGAACTGGCTGAAGGTGGAGGAAACCGAGGAGCAAGTGCTGAGGCAGGCAGGGAAATGTATGAATGACTGCAAAGAGGAGAGCATCGAGCCAATCAGAACAAAGAGGAAACCTGTGAGCCAATCACGGAAAGCTTTCCGTCTCTCCCTCCAGCGTCTCCCTGACATCTTCTCCTGACTGTTACCAGGTCAGGCCTCTGAATAATCTGTTTCATTGGGTCAGTGTGCCTCTCACAACGCGCCTGACTGGCTGGTCGGGCATACGCGGTTGCTAGGGAGCTGAGCCAATCAGAGCGAGGCGGAAGCTTCCCCCACCGGTTTCTAGGCAGGTTTCTCGTGCTGTAGATGTTTTGGCGGGAGAGTGAGGGAGTGGGAGCGGGAGGGGCGGCTGCAGGGTGAAGTGGAGCGTGTGATTGTGGGTGCGCGTGATTGTGGGTGTGCGTGTGTGAGAGCGAAGCTGGGTGTGTTGTATGTGCAAGTTGAGCGTGCATGTTTGCAAGCGCGTGTTCATTTTGCCCTGCCTCTTGCTTTCTGATGCAACATCGAACTGTGTCTCCTGGGCTACTAGGGGACCTTGTTATGTTTTTTTTTTTCTTCCTGTCCTCGCAGGAAACGAGAACCAATTGCTGTGCTGTTGCCATCGGAGCGGGGAGGTTTGTTTTCCCTCCACTTTCATCCCTGGTACCTCCCCATCGACAGTTACCGTAGAAACAAGAGCAACTCCAACTCTATTTCCATCCATGTCTCCTTCCTTCAATGATTTAGCGTTGCTTTCTTTTTTTAATCCACCGCACAGCACCTACCCACCAACACTTTAGCAGCCAATGAAGTATTCAGAAAAAATTGTGTGACATCTCTCAAAAGGAACAGTATATAAGCAGAGATGAAGAAGTGCAGAAGCACATGCTGAGGCACATCTCGTACAGTGCCACTTGAACTTTTGAGCTGTCTAAGCTTAAGACATGTCAAGATTGCAAGGTTAAAAGATTAGCTTTCTGTGTTTCTCAGAAAAGCTAGGTCTCCCCCACCCTAAAAACAAACTCAGACGTATCTTTCGCCGACATGTTATCTCCCCCGACCCCCTTGAACTCTTTGTTAACAGCACATCTGACTAGGGCTATACCCAAAATCACATTATTGCCACTTGAGTGCACACTGAGTTACATGGAATTAAACTGGAGAGCAGCAAGTGAGTGGACAGACTGCCACTGTGTGCATCCACTTCATTCTTCCTCAAAACACAACAAAGAAAGGGTTGAGCGACCTCAAAACGACATGATCGCTTATATCTCAAAGTCACAAACTCCAGGACTTCTGTTGAGAGCTAATTCTTATATTTGAAATAGATACCAAGGCAACTGGAATTTGTGTTTCTTTATCTCCTTGTTAGCGGATAGTTGGTTTACTACAACTTGCTTCTTATTTTCATAGTTTTGGCCATCATTCTTATTGGTATGAATAATATTGCCCTCATCACGCTCAATTGTTGAGATTTAGAAAGACAGAAGTCAGACTAACAAAACCACACCCTCACTTTGAGCCGTGCCAAAGAAAGGACTCACTACTTCCTGCGTTAGCACTGAACATGAATACATTGAATGTAAATTTAGGGGCGTGAAATCATCAAATATGGAGGTAATTCCTGAGATACAAGGAGGAATTATGAAGAAAGTAAGGAAAACCCCATAAACTGTAACAGTCATACCAAACCATAAACATCCATCTACAAAACCACTTCCTGGTTCAAAGTTGCAAACATAGTTTTCCTGTCCAATGAAACATCATTACCGAGAGTTACATTTTTCTTACTTTCTGTTTCCCTCTAAAAGTGGTTTGAGTAATCCGGTTTTGTAATCCTGTCTGATTATCAGGTTGCTTGTGATTTTTGCCCCACCAGACAGAAGTTGCCGGGTTCTAATGTCTGCATTTACACTGGTGAGTAAAGCGATATCTTAATATTACATGGAAACAACGGCCAAACTGGCCAAACTATGAAAATAAGATCTTACGTTTTAATAAACCCCAAATTATCCTTTAACTTCCCATAGATGCATGCTTTTACATTTCTGCACAAAGGTAATTGTACAAGTGCTTGTCCAGTGTTGTAATGTGGTGGTTTGCTGAAGAGCACTTTGTCACTGGTAATTAAAAAAGCCGTCTTTTCAGGTCACATTTGAACCGCAAGGCCAACCTATAAAGCTCGGTCAGAGCAGTTTTGATGAGAAGAAATGCTAAATATGTAGGGGTAAAGATTTCTCACAACTCACAGATAAATGATTTGGACAATAATATGTATACTGTATGTTGTTTCATGATACAATCACAAGTAAAATCACACTATGTGGCGCTTCTCCCATGATGCACTTGGAGGAGGAAACCACGAACTCTGGAAATAGTAATAAAAGGTATATCTGAGCGATATCAAACTGTAACAACAACAATATATATATATATATATCAATACAGTGGAAGGACAGCTGCAAATTGGATGTTGGAACTGTTTTGGATGTTGCACAGGAATCATCAGTCTAGTCTGCCTGACAAATGGTTTGTTTACCACCTGAGCTGCTGCTGCTCGGTAATCATTAAGCCTCCATTTATTTCAACTTGCCATCGCAGCTGGAAACATGACAAACTGAAAGACACAATGCAACAAATTCATTTCCACACAACACTTCATCCAAAACATAGCCAGCTCTGTTCATGGCATTAAAGTGGTGTCAAAATGCGCATAATGGTAAGGGTTTCCCTCGGGAGGTTCTGGGCTTCGAATGTGTTACCTTTGGATGAACTCCGTGGGAGCCACGTTCATTGGCTGAGCCCCTGCTGTACCTGTGGTTAAAATTGAGAGGTGTTGACAGAATAGACAGAAGGAGGAGGGGTTGGAGGTTTCCAATAACCTGTGAAAACTTGCCATCGCTGTCACGTAGTTTCACAATCAATTTATGTGAAAAACACCCTCCCAAAACAGGGATTTGGGAAGATAATTAAATGCCATGGGGATCGAAACCATAAAATTGTGATGCGAAAGTGCATGGAGTACAAGCACAAACACTGGCGGAGTTGTTTGGGTGCGGAACGGATTGAAGATTGAAGACAAAGCGTCTGGACGTCAGGCACCATTAGGGAAACAGTCACAAAGCAAATTGTATCATTATGCAGTGAACTTTGAAATATTTCAACATCCAGAGCCTTATCACCTCTTCTGGCAGCACGTAGTCAGAAATAACTCACTGAGGATAATTTTTGACTTCCTCGCTGGGGAAAAATGCTTGAATAAAAATGGGCTGGGACACATTGTCTGCCACTGCACCTGACACATTAGAGGCACTGGAAGTTTTCAGTTTAGATGACAAGTTCTTAGTTCAGCGCCAACACAAAGGCTGTTTTCCCTCTTCAAAGGGGCTGAAGCAGCACGCTTGAAAGTAAAAGAATGCAAATGACTTAAAACAGTGGATGAGATTGCACAATGCATGACGTTTGTGTTTCTGAGTCTCTTGCATTGACAGCGCATCATGTTATGTTCTCTGCCAAAACAGGGAAGAAAAAAAAAATCTGATTTGCAACACAGATGTGGTTAACAGCTCCTGCGTTCAAAGAGACAACAAGACTTCACCAAACTGCAGTTTAACTGATGAAAAACGACTGTGTACCCCAGAGTCCACTGACAAGGGGATAACTGAATGTGATTGAAACGCACTATTGTTGGAGCTATTGTTTGGGAACATTAATTAGTTATTGATAAAGGGAACTCGGGGGAGAAAAAAAGCGATGAACTGCTAATCCGCGATTCGATTGCTTTTTTTCTTTGTTTTTTCGAATGCAGCACACAGTGGACTAATTATTTTTTTTAAATGTTGCACCTTTGACAAGTTGTTTTAAATGACCACACTAAATTCTTGCAAAGCTGATGTTTTAAACTTTTTAATTCCAGTGATTTTCTTGTTTTCTGTCAGCTTCAGATCCAGCTGTTTATTCTTCAAAGGGGGCTTTAGTGATGAGGTTGTTGTTTTTGTCAGATTACAAAGCTGTGTCCTTCTTATCATAAATATTTAAACAGATGAAATAGTAAAGTATTTTCTGCCAACATAAAACTGTTGACACCTACATGAGTCTTCATGTTACAGCTTTGAAATACAAATACCATCACAGTTTGAATACTATACCATTGGGTCAAAATGCAGTTGAAAGAGTAGCAATATTTATACAAGCAATAATTCAGTTGGGTTTACCTTTCCTATGTATTGTCTATATTGTTAATGCAGCATGCATATGGGATTTAACACTTGCTAGGGTGTGGAGATTGGGTGTGGAGATTTAGCAAAATAGCAGAGAATTGTGTTATTTTTGTTCATTCCTATGCATGCAATGCCTGAAATTTCAGCAAAAACAACCACCATGTGATCTCTTCTTCCAAATTTTGGGTGGGGTCCCTCTCGCTGCAGGATTGGAGTTGGAGGGGGTTGGTGTGGATGGGGGGTTGGGAGCCGTCAGGCGGCAGCTTAAACAAGGCTGAGCAGGGTTTGTTTGCTGGTCTGCCAGTAAACTGAGCATTGGAATGTTGTCAAAAGTTGAGAAAATCACACTTCACACGTAACCAGCTGTACAATGAAGGAGCAGGACGGTGTGAAAACATAACATCCTGCACAGGCTAACCAGCACGCCACGTGAGAGCAACAGCATCTGCTTTCATCCAGAGATTGTCTCCTGGGAAAGATCTGACTCACGCGATGGATCAAATAGTCTCACTCTTCTTGACTGGCTGTTTTGCACTCAGTAACCCCTTTTTGCAGATTTCACTGTACTTTTTTTCCCCTTCCTCTTTTGAGTGATGCCATGGGTAGGCGTGCCCCCACCATGCAATGAGGGTCACCAGCCACGGCTGCTGTTTAGTCCACTGTCACAGTGCATCCATCAGACACCATGTTGAACAATGGATGCCCTCAGGGGCCGAACTGAAAATGGCTCAATGCTTCTATCAATACATTGTTGTCAAGCCATTACCAAGCCAGGATGCATTTATGAATCCTACTATATTATGCTATGCTACGTTTTGTTATGTTATATTGTGTTGTGCTATGCTATGTTATGCTATGTTATACTATGCTATGCTACGTTTTGTTAGGTTATGTTATGTTATATTGTGTTGTGCTATGCTATGTTATCTTATACTATGCTATGCTATGCTATGTTTTGTTATGTTATATTGTGTTGTGTTGTGTTATGCTATGCTATGCTATGCTATATAATGCTATGCTATGCAATGCTACGTTTTGTTATGTTATATTGTGTTGTGTTATGCTATGCTATGCTAGATTATGTTATGGTATGCATGAATACATATGTTTTCAAGTTGTATCAAAAGTAAAAGCACTAATAAATTATGACTACCATCTTGATTTCTACTTTTACATTAACATAGCACCAGATGCAGTAGAAGGACTCGTTGCAGGAGTCTGTCTGTATTTAGTTTTTTCTTTCTCTAAAAGCACCTCTGAAGAGGGTTACATCATAGTGATACAATAGTAATACAACGTTTTCGTTTCATAGCTGGTCAAAGTGGAGATAATTGTAACTATTATATATGTTAACACTCAAGTGACGTACATCAAAATTGTATTTAAATACAGCACAGTACTTAAATTAATGTACTTATTTACATTTAATCATTGGTTATGTTATGTATGTTATGTCTCTCAATTCATTTTTACATCACACATGTTTAGACATAAAACACATTATATATCATGCTATATAATGGGACACTGCATGTGTGACTATGACATTTTTAATATATTTGTTGCCATGACAGCAGGCTACACAACTCATCATCACACCGATCACAGCAGTAACTGGGTGCGTGTAATCACTCCATCCAGCAGCAGCTCCCAATCAGCTGAGCGAGCGCTGAAAGCAGTCACATGCCTTATCTGGGTTTGTGTTTTTCCCCCTCCACGTGTCTAGATACACGGAGCAGAAGGCGGGACCAAAACAAACCATCTGATTGGTTCACCGCTGGTCGCGAGGAGGACCGTTCTCTTAAAGGGCCAGACACGATTTATTTTTTTCACCTCTGAAAAACAATACAGCATGAGCTCAACATGTCATGCATAGACCAGTTAGAATATGTAGCAGCTTTTAAATGTTTTTATTATAAATGCTGCAGTTATTTGGCACAAACACCCAAATATAGAATGGTGGATTGATTTGGCAAAAGATGACATCAACCCGTTTGGTCGTCGTTTAAAACATGTAGGCTGCATTAAGTATACATTTGAGGTACTTGGGCTTTACTCGAGTAGGCCTACTTCCATTTGATACATTTCTTTCATAAGTAGTTAGGCTACTGCGAATTAACATTTTGCATACACAATATATGTGCACATGTGAGATATATAATATCCCTTAGGTGTGTTTTTTATTTGCATAACCTGTGTTGCTGACTCTGCTCCACCGTCCACATTATTAAGAAGGGGCGGTTCCCCAGTCATCGGGGCGGGCCGCTAATTTTTCACAGGGAAAAAAACAACCCCCGCTCTAGTCAGCAAACATGTACGAGTGGCTGTAATGCAAAGAGGGATACAAGTCGCATCAACGCAGTCCGTGGAAAACAAGGTAACGGCAAGTTGTCAAGATACCACCGATCACAACGGAAAGAGCGTCTGCTGGCGGTGAGTGTAACGCTCGGTTATTCAACATTTAAAAGGGAGATATTGCACCATTGCACCGACGCGTGCTTCATTGGTTTCTGGTGATTTGTCAACAAATGTGCGCGCAGCTTGGGCATGCCCGGGCAGATACGGGGTGAGCGGACTTTACCGGAGCGTTGGCATATGGAAGGGAGCTTTTATTTTATTTGTATAGATGTATTTCTGTCCTGTTCTTCACTTCAGCGAGGCTCAGTTATCTTGTTTCAACGGACCAAGTGAATAAATGATGATGTGACTGGTTCTATCCATCGCCTCCCCCGCGCGCGTGCGGATTCTCCACGTCCCGGCTAATGTTGCCCGATCTTTTGGGACACACGCGCTGGTCTGTAGCTGTTTTGTCATGACACAATATTACAGATCATTAACTAAGAAGCGTAGCTGAACACCACACAGTGACAAATGACCTGTCCGGTTTTTAGTCCACGCGTTAGCGACTAATATCTGTTTTGCGCGAGTGGATCTATCGGCTCTGTTATTTATCAGAGGTGTTTGTTTTGGGGAAGAGTTGTCAGGCGAAGTGGAAGAGAAAGTGTCAACGCAGGATAATCGGAGCCATGCGAGTAACACAGTTATGACACGCTTCTGAAATCCTATAGTTTGGTGCCGCTGTCACGAGTAATAAATTAGGCTAAACTTTTACCTGCTTTTTTTTTTTGGAGCGAGAAAAAAAAAGTTGTATTCCACCATTTGGGCTGTGGTTCGCATCATGTGTCAACATCCTCTTTCTTCACAATATTGCAGCTGTCAAATTCGCGAATGTTGTGTCGACAGCGACGAGCGAGCGGACTCCGCGTGTTTCCGCAGCGAGCTGCACCCGGCATCGAGCTCCTTAATGCGGGTAAAGACGCAGCACGTTCCCGCTGGTCCTCCGGAGCCCACTTAATGACCGATTTGAAACACACAGATGGAAATCGCAGTTAGTAACTTTTATTCCAACTGTGTAGAGAATACTTTTGCATCTCATTAGTAACTTACATCAACAACACAATTATCATTTACCATACAGATACAACAACATGTAGCTGGATCTCTGGATTGGATCATTTTCCAGTGATAGGTGAAGTAGTGTGCATGACTTTATTACTGCCTGTCACCAGCACACTTACATCCATTATGCATCCCCAAGTTACACGAAGGCAGTGGGATAAATAGCAGCAGAGCTCACCTTGAGTTCACCCCCACCCTGAGCGGTGCATGGAGGAGAGCCCGGTGCACAGATGGTGCAGCAGAGGGAGCCACTTTCTGCAGCAGCTTTGAGCCTCTGACCAGCACTGTGGTGGCTGCCAGGCCTCCCTGCTGCCCCAGGCAGTGTGCGTGTAGCAGTGTGTGTATGTGCGCGATGTCTTTCTGCGTTTCCCTGTCTGTGTTTGTTGTTTTTTTCATGTGTCTGACACTATTGTAATCTTGCCAGTCCTCTGTTGACTGCCAGTGGACATTTCAAGACAGGGCTCACGTTGCCAATGACACTCAACACAAGTGCATAATTGATGTCTGTGAAACTTGTTGTACAGTTGCAGAGAAGCCCTTGGTGCATTCATTAATGTACAAACTAATTTGGAGAAGTTAATGCAGATTAGGGCTGTTTTGAATTTCTGTAATGCAACGTCTAATTAGTTTGCAGTGTCAAAACGGACTGATTTCGCTATTAATTGCCCTGGGAATAATGGAGGCCAGAGGACGTTGTGGGTCAATCATGTGTTGTGCCAAAAAAAAAACGACAGTCCCGATTCGGAGACTTGCATCATACACTATAATAATGAGGCCTGGATAATTGGATAAGCCAGTGTTTTTCCACAGTTCAAAAATGCAGTTTCATCATTTGACTCCATAATGATATGACATCAGGCGTGGGGACACTTTCACAAAGAGATATATACCAAAGGGGCCGCGTCACTCAGTAAACACAATTCCAGTATATCCAGTTTTAACTTTTGTATTTGACAGTCAACCCAGCCCATTTGTCTCCACTCACACCGCAAAAGGAAAGAAAAGAAAACTGGGCCCCCCTCGACGAAAATACGAAACACTAGTTCAGATTGTGGCATGTGGCCAAGAGGAAGAGAGTGAGTGTTTGTGTGGAGCACCCACAGTTGAGGATGGAGTGAAACTCGTTATCTCCCTCATGAAACGGCTGCTGCGTGCAGCACATGACAGTCTAGCCAGGACTTTGGTTTCACTCGCACACCATCCGCTTGATGTGTGTGTGTGAGTGTGTTTATAGTGTAGACAGGCAGCTATCCAGTTATTGTGTGGTTTAGAGAGAGAGAATGGGGACATACGAGCAGGTATTAATGTTGAGCTGAGGAATTGTGCAGGAGGTAGCAAATCTCCTGACTGTGACTCTGCTCTGTGGCACACTGTTCCAGATTAAGGTATATATATTTGTTTTGGGGGGGGGGGGGGGGGGGGGGACAATTTTTACAGGAACAGCTTGATAAAAAAATCTGCTGCAGGAGGATGGCAGATTTGGAGTAGCATTTTTAGCTCCCCCCGCACAGGGTGTTTCCATACGTTTGGCTGCTGTTGCTACTCATCACTATATTACAGGAGATGATCTTGTGTGTTTACATTGGCAGATATCCATCTGTGCCTCTGAGACTCTCCATCTCTGCCTGTTTGTTTTCAGTATTACCTCACACAACATGAGCCTCTTACTGGGCATTATAATGACTAATGATTTGTTTTCATTTAACGTAGACAGGGTGAGATAATTTTCTATCTGCCAGAGGGCAAAGTTTCAACTGATAACAGGATGGTATTTGGCATATTTTGTTTGGCCTTGAAACAAATCGCACCCGAATTACCTGCCAGCTGAAGATCATGAACACATATGAGTCAAACACAGTCCCACAAATACGTTTTTCTTTACGTTTACACACATACTTGTCGTGTCTAATTCTAACGTTTTCATCTCGTGTCCCCTTCTCCTCTCCAGGGACTTTACCGCTGAGGCGTCGGATGGATGATGAGGAGGAGGACATGTCACGGCCCATCTCGCAGCTCTGGGGAACGCCCTTTAGGGACATCAAGTACGAAGACCGCGCCACACAGATCGCGGCTGGACAGGCCCTCGCTGCTGTCACTGCTGCCGTGCCCACGTCGCAGAGCCACAACAACAACAACAGCATCGGCATCAACACGCTGCCCTGCAGCTTGCACCGGCAGCCTCGCATACCCTTTCACGGTAAGGAGGGGTGAGATGATGTGAGCCCGCTGAAAGCGACGTGGGCTTTAGGTGTTAAAAAAGTGTTCTAGCACAACCGTACGTTATTAGTCATTCCTTTTATCCGGCAGGTTACTCATTGGGAACCTTCCTCTAAGGCCCAAGTGATAACAAACTGTCAGTCTTTGTTCTTGGGTTATTAAACAAACTAAATTCAATTTTGAATTATCACCGCAAAACAGAACATATTTTCCCTTGTAACTGGGAGATCCCCATGTCCTATTATACGCATGCTGACAACGTAAGAAACATTCCATTCTAAGAAACGGTTTGTTTACTGTGTAGATTTATCTTTACTAATACTATATAAATGTACTATTAACTTAAATCGGATAAATTAATTGCATTCCTGACAGTTTCTTTTTGGGGATTTTAAATGACCATTTCTTTAAAAAATAAAAACAGTCAACACTGACTTCATACATACATAAAGGCACATACCGACACTAATATGACCATCACCCGTAATCCAATATGGTTTTCCCATCTCTAGTCAAATCAGTGTGACATCACCCTAATTGAATTGAACCAATGTTGAAGTAGAATGTTGTTTGTTTGTTGACTCAGTGTCAGTGTGTGTGAGACGTACATATTGTTCAGGGTTTAAAGCCCTCAATACATAAACACCACTGACTGTTATTACCTTGTCGTACATTGTAATCTACCCACTAATGGATGTCATGCACTTCTCCTGAATAAAGTCCAGGGTGCTCAGTTTCTTAAAGGTATCATGGTCCTCTGTGAGGCATTCTGCACACATGATAACAGAAAGAAATGTGTTCTCCCTCCAAGTGGCATGACTGCAGAAGCGCATGCTCGAGGCTCTGAGTAAACTCAGTGACACGACAGAGAGGTAGCAGTTAACCGAGGACGTTGTTGATTGAATAAGGTGTTTGAATTTTCCACCTACCAATCTCAAGAAAGCAATATAAATGCAGTGTAAAATAGATACTCTTTATTTGACTTCGTAGGTCAGACACAGCTGTGTTTGAGGCCATTAATATTAATCAAGATTATTTTTTACGACTGTCTGCAGAGTGTTTTCCGAGGTTTTATGCTGTCTCATCTAAAAATCAAAAAGGAAAACATTAAGTGGTTTTACTGAACTGCTATGTTCTCTTAGCCTGATATTAAACTTGGCTCTGACACTCACAACAGCCTCTTGGTAATTTGAAGAGATCCAACAGCAACACAAGTTTCAAGAAGCTTGATGTTTTCCTTTTAGGCAACGCTGGATTACGCTCACATTTCCCCGCTCAGTTTGAGCCCATGGAGGACCGGGGAGAGAGGCAGATTGAAGCGGAGGAGGAAGAGGGCAGAGGGGAGGAAGAGGACAGGATGGCAGAGAGGCCCGAGGAGCAGGCAGGGGCGAGCGTGGAGGCGCAAATCGGTCGTAAACTTCGGGAGATCGGAGACAAGTTCCAACAGGATCACGTTGAACTGGTAAGCCTCACTCCCAAACAGTGAAGTGGATCGTTAAATGACCCCCCCCCCCCCCCCCCCCCACACACACACTTCAAACAACCGGCCGCAGAGCCATATGCACTTTTAAGTGTCAAAGTGTAAACAATATAATCACGAGTGGACTAACAGAGAAGAAATTAATGTTGCATAAATGCCTGCTTGTGCATATCACGAGGCACGTCAGCAGCAGTTGAGACAAAAAGTTTGTGTCATGTGTCATAACTATGTATGTGTGTGTCAGCTTCTACTTGATTAGAGACACAAGTCAAAGCTACCGTGTGCCAATGTGTGGCTCACTCTTGGGAAGAAAAGGGGCAGAACATTTTGCCAGCTGGATTGGCCACAACCAGCTGCGAATAAAAATAGCTCGTGCAGTGATTCAACCGCTTTCTTTGCCACACTGAAGGAAAAGTCCTCAATCGCTAATACTGCATGATTTAGTAACTGCATGCGAATTCGAAAACTACAAAACTAATATGTATTCAGTCAGTATCCTGGCTGCCAGGATGAATATCTGAATATTGATTCTTATCTCGGCCCTTTGGTTAAGTTCATGTTTGTACTGCTAAAACAGTACTTTAGTCCGAGCAGAGGATTATAAACTACGTTGATTCCATGTTATTACAGCCAATAGGAATATTAGAGATATGATTCCCGTGTTACAAAGACAGAAGAAAAAAACAACAAATTAGTTAAATTCACTCCCTCGTCTGTTTCTATGCTCCAGATGTTTTCTAGAAACACCAGATTAATTGACACCCTCCCACTTTTGACCAATTTTCCCTGTCACCGCTTTGTGATTTCTAAGATAACATCAGCTATCTGTTTGTTACGTGTGACCTTTACCTGAAACTAGACTTCGTTGTCCTGAACATACCTCATGAAACAATTTGGGGACTTAGAGATGATGAAGGTAATTGAGCGTGGAGGCTCACTGTTTCCAAAGCTCCCGAGGGAATAGTTCAGCAGTCTAGTTCCTGATATGCGATTAATTGAGCATATCAAGAACTGAAATCCACGGGGAAACATTGTGTCCCAATCTTACAGGCGACAACACGTTCCACGCGTTTCTGTTCTCCTTTGGCGAGATTTGGTATCGCTGTGTGTTCGATAACAGGTCCAGGGGGTTACTCCTATCAGCGTTTGTAAAGCAGTCGCTGCTCTTGCTGAGAGTCCACATAAGTCCCATGAATATGAACTTAGTTAATAATTACATTCACGGGGGTCTGTGTCGACAGCGAGGCGTGGTCGATAAGTTTCGAAAAGCACTTAACTGGGGCTGATAAAGACAGGAATAGAGAGTGAGGGAAAGAATGTAAAGAAAGTGACATATGGTGAGAGAGTTTGAGGAAGACCGTCTAAAGCTTGAGAAAGAGCAGGTGAGATCGATGTGACTGTCACGAACAGGAGTGAGCAGCACGTCTGTGTCTGGGTAGACTTGGCCGGCTGTTTATACGGTGTCTAAAAATAGACCCTGACTCACGGCTACCCACAATACCTCAGTTGTCCCGCTGACTGCCTCTGTGCGTGCGTCTTTGTGTGTGTTTTGGTTCGTGTGTGTGCAGCTCTGTGACAGAGAGATAAGAGAGAAACTTTTCTTTTTTTGTCTGCTGTCTGCACTCAAGTTCGTTTTTTTTTATCCTGCCGTTGTAGGAATATTCCAAAGGGAGAATAATCACAAGTGATCTCTTATGATATCCAATCACTTCTTCTGTATTGTGTCTGCAGCTATTGTTAGACTTTTTCACTCGCCTCTCCAAGCAGAAGTAGCCGGTGTGTGCTAATGTGTGGGTTGTTGTTGATGTGAAGTACATTGTATTTGTGGTTTGAGTCTTAAACGTGAGTTTTGACTAACTTTTTTGGCCCAATAAAATGCTTAATCTGTCAGGGAAATACAAATAACAAAAGTGAATCCATTCTAGTATTGAGTACACATGCATGTTTTTAGTTTTCTTAATTGTTTGGGGTGCATTAGCCTCAAAAAGGAAAGAAAATACACACCATTCTCCACATGATGACAGCAGAAATAGGAGCCTCACGTGGAACAAACCAGGGTACTGTTTAAATACGCTCAGCAGTGTAGAATTAAGGCAATTAAGGACAATTAGGGTTACATTTAGCTGTGCTGGTTCAATTCAGTTCAGTCTGCCAGTTTTGCATCAAATAGCCTGTGGCGAGCTCTGATTGCTGGGCTGGTAGAGACCTTGATGGAGAGAGCAGGGACAGAGAGAGAGATATATCCTAACAGGAATGCTTATGCAACAGGCTGCAATATCTGAGCGCGGGGCTGTTCGGAAAGCCAGTGGGAGCTGTGCAGGATCAGAGATGAGGAGGGGGAGAGAGGAGATTGCAGGCTGCAGCAGGAACCCCTTCATCTGTCTGTAGTCCACGTGGGCTGCACAGCCCCCCCCCAAAAAAAGAAAATGACAAGAGCTGGGAGAAGGCAGCTCAAAAAGGAGGGGAGCAGTTTCATTTTCCTTCGGCTTTGTCTTGATAATTATTCGTCTGACTCCTCTATTACAAGAGAGCTGTGATGAAATAGGCGGCGCGTTCTCTGAAAGCGTTTCACTTTGAGGTTCCTTGTTTAGAAGTAAACAGTGCGACACGTAATCAGAGGAACTGTCTCAAAGCCCAGCGAGGACGATCGAGTGGCATTAGGATGATAAGCGGCAGCTTCCCGGGGGTTGTTTTTGCAGTTTTTAGCCTGGTCATTTTCATCCTCTCATCAGACAACTAAATCAAGTATTGCAATTAACTCCCGTCTGGGAACCAGAGTCGCTAGGAAATCCTGATACTGTATGTTCTGCAGGATGTGCATGCGACAGACATGTTTGCTAGACACAAGCCAATGTTTTGGAAACATCCAGTCTACTAGGTCATATGGTTTGAGCTCACAGGGTTTACCACAGTTCACGTTATGATGAAATGTGAGACAGTCTGATGAGCACAGTAGCTGTCATTTAACATGCCCTCCCCGATGCTAACAAGCTAATGTGTGTTGTTCTTTCTCCCTGTTTCCTTGCAGTTCATGAGGTATCAGAGACAAAACCTGCCTGCCTGGATGCGCCTTACGATGGCCCTGTTCGGCTTTCTGTTTCCAAGAGAGGCTCTGTTCCCCCGCCTGAGAGGAGAACAGAGATGATGGGCTCTTCCTGTCGGCCCTCGCCTCAGCCCTTGTCCCCCCCCCCCCCCCCCTCCCCCCCCCCCCCCGCAGGGGGACAAGGGTCCAGACTTTTAAGATGGCACTGTAAGATGGAACACGGGTTTGGATTTTGTTTTCTAATTGAACACAAAGACGAGATGAAGAAAACACTGGTCACCGCTGGACGGAGACTGATTGCAATTTTTTTCTTGTTTTTGTTTTTGTTTTGTAGTTGTTTTTTCGCGCTCTCCAAGAAGAAGCCATTGCGTTTGAAGAGATATTTTCGAAATATTTGTAAGATGACCTATTTTGTACAGTAAACTGCTCTTTTTATTTGGTATTTCAAGTCTTGAAGGACCTCCATCAGTCCAGGGAATGCCTTATTCTCTCCTGCCACAGTACTTTTGCATCAAGGAAGTCATAAAATACAGAGATTCATTTTAAGATTAGGCCACTTTTTTCGGCGACAAACTGTGGACGTGGACATTTCTGTGCTGAAGTTACTGACTTCAAACCTTGAGGACTCGAGGCACATTTCTAATTTATTCTCAGAAAAAACAATAAGCCCTGTACTTATCCTTTAGTGTTCCACACTGGCTAATTTGAAAGTGGTCATGACGTTGTGGTGGTCGCTCAGTTTAGATGTTTTACCAGCTTCCACGGTAGACGTAAGGGCCTTTATATCGACCTGTCTCATCCATCAGCCTCTCCATCTCCAGCACCACTCACGATGTAGATTCAGATCCTGTCGAAACACATGTATACTTGAATGTAGGTGTACTGAAGATATTCTAATTGAGTGACTTCAATGCGTGGCATCATCGTGATTGCTCTTTGAATTTATGATCACGTGTATGTAGGAGTGCGTGCTTACTGTTTCCAAAATCTGCAGTCATTTTGAAACCAAATAAGCACAAACAAATCTCCTTTGTGGGATCACGATCAGGGAACTAATAAAACAATCACACGGCTGAAAATCTTTGGATGAATGTCATCGTATTCTAAAGCTTCTTCAGTATTTCTTTCTCTGGCTGGATTGACAATCGCAATTTTGCCCTTTGCTGCATGGTGTGGGCCGCCTGTGGGAGAGGTGACATTTATCAGCGTTTTTTTTAGGGGGCGAGCAATATTCAAGCCAGTTGGAAGGAAGTCAAATCTTAGGGATCTGTTGTATTTGCAATCAAACTGATATCCACAGAAGGACGTTTCCCAAAAATACGACTGTGTTCTCAATGAAATACACCTCTAAAGAAATGTCTTTGCTGCAGAAACGTTTTGGGGTTAAAGTTACCGAGATGCATTTTTATTTTATTTCACTCCGGTGTGTAAATGCCTCGAGCACTGATTCAATCCCGATGTGCTGATACATGTATGTATCCACCTTTCATTCAAGTGCTTTCTTTCACCAAACTGCCAGTGGTGTATTCAGCTTCACTGAGAACTTAGTAAGAACAGCTTCTGTACAGTTCAAGCATTTTTACTCACACATTTGGATATAGGAGGATATTAATAAAACCCCTTTGTGACAAGTGCTACGTTAGCATTTTTGCAAACGACACACAGCCACTGTTTCTCAATGTAAGGTTTATAAAGGAAAAAGTCTTGGAAGGACTTTAAATAAGACGTTAAAAATTCCTAATTTGATGTATTATTTCAGTCTGTTGTAGATTCATGATATGAACTTTTGAAGACACTGTTGGTTTTTTTTCTTCTTCCTCTTTTATGTTTTCTTCAGGGAGTAGTTAAGAACCATGCTAATTACCTGATGCTAATTTTTGAGTTTGCAAATGATCTGCCTTTTGAATGACGACTCCATGTTGGTAGACGATGCTGCACAAGCAAAGATGTTTCATTCGACTTTTTATGTTTTCCAAAGCGCATTCACTCAACATCAACATGGAGGTTTTTTAGGTTTTTTTCTGTAACGACAAATGCTGAACCAAAAGTTTGTTTCCTGCAAACACTGAACGCTGAGCCAATTCAGATAGACGCACTCTGGTCTTCAGTCCAAAGCTTCACCCTCTTTGTCGTCATCGCGTGTCATGTTTAACTACTCCCTGTCAACAAGAACAAGATTCATTTTGTTTTTGTTTCTTTTTAGATAATTTATTCTAATTTATTTTCTGTATATTTGCTCAGTGCTACTGTATAGATGCTATCTCAGTGTGTACAGTCCCTTTCTTCTCATTGTTGATGCGCATTCAGTTGTGTGTTTGGTGCCTGTGTGTGGGGAGGTTGGACTAAAGCCATGTGCCTCGTGCGTTTCTCACAGGAATGGTGTGAGTCTTTACAAATCACGTGAACAACAGACAATCAAATGTACAAAACGTGCCTTGTGAGTAACAGACCTGCCACGTGATCATCAACACTTGGCATAATTACCCCAAAGTCACTGGTCACAGCTCCTCTTTCACTCGGGCTCCGTGAGAGAACAACATGGTCCGCTACAGTCGAGTTGGCACAAACAGTACGGGCGTGTTCGTTGTGCCTTGATACGCAAAAAACAAATCTGTTTCACGAGGCACAGGCTCAACCTTTGACATCTCTCAGCACGAACGGCGAGTTTCACCACGCAAAACCTTCTTAATATCAGAAACGACTGTTTGCAATCAATGTGCACTGTAAAAAAACAACAACAACAATTTTTTTACCTGTATACTGTACTTTGCGCCTCTCTTTCTACTCCTGTGCTGAACTTCCCCTCTGAAAACTCTTTAAGATCTGTAATATGCTGGATCGGCCTAGCTCGTCTGGGTATTTGTGCTTTATTATCTACTATCTAGTAGGGCTGCGGGTTTACGTTTGAAGGAGGGATGAGCCACCATGGTGCCCAGTATTATTTGTATGTGAGATGGGCTGAACAGCCACCCAGTCGGTCTGGTGTTGATCTGAGCCTGTCGTTACCAACCACTGTTGCAACCCCGACTCAAGTGAAACATTTGCTATTCGTTCAACCTTCAGTGTCTTTAATATCAAATTTCTTCGATCAGTTTTTTTTTAATATCCAAGAAAGAGTGCATCTTTACTGTCAAGTGCTGTGAATTGGTGTTTTTTTTCTACATTTGACATGGATTTGACACAGCTATTGTTGCTACCTTTATAAAAAAAACTTTTTTGGGCTAAGATTTTCCACATCTTTTTGTAAGAAGACGAAGAACGAACTACAACAACACAACTTTTTTGCTATGATTGCTTTTTTTTCAATGTTGTGGCATTTATAATTTTGGATATTGCCAAGTCTGCTGTGACACTCTCAGTTCAAGGGCTTTTTTCGATATATGTAAATGGAGTAAAAATGCATGTTCAACATTCCTGGAAAAAACGGTATCTTAAAGGTTTGAATGTAATTTAATGGAGTGAAAACCACGATATCTCTTTTAATACATGAACTGAACAGTGGAACTTAATTCAGACTCCTGCGCTGTGCGCGCGGGGAGTTCGTATTGTCTTCACATTTCTTTCTTTACGTTCAGAGTGGTCTCAAGGATTTCACATCCATGTGTCCTAATGAAGTGAGACCCAGTCCAGATGTAGCAGTTTTTGTTAAAGCATTGGCTGTGTTATCTTTGGGACTGCTCTGCGTCTACTGCACAGTTTTCAAATGGCGCAGGAAATGAAGCGATGGAGGGAAACGAAGGAGGACGGGGATGTTTGTTCTTTTTCTAGTGCAATATGCTGTACATAAGAGCTTGACTCTCGAAATCTTACAACTTCTCTTATTTTCTTCTGTTGTTGAATGGGTACATTGCTGTTTTTTTTTTTCATTAAAACTTTATGGACAATTGAAATTGCTTGTGCTTCGTTTATTTTACTAAAGAAAACCTAAAAGCATATACACAGTTGAGTTTAAATAACAGCAAGAAAATCACATTGGTAATCCTCTTGGAAGAAAATGATGCCTGCAACTGACATGGTTCCCATTACTGGTTTTGACTGGTCTTAGATTAGTGTAGCCATTTATTTTAAACCCACACTGGGAAAAGTACCCTGGTGCGATATGTGTTTGCGCATGTAAACATCACATCCTAGTCTCAGAAACCTGGAGTACTCTGATACAGACCGGGATACTGTGGCATGTAAAGAGCTTATCCAGGTTTCTGCCATGTTTGTGTGTCGTCAACTGAAGTTACAGCCAGTAAAATAAAATCAAAGAAGATCGACAACATAATGATGAAAAGCTTCGAAATTAAAGTCTGATACATAGACTGTATATAACAAATAGAGGCAGTCACTGTGAAGCCACCCATTGGTTTGTGGACAACAGTTTTGAAGTTTGTCATTTTGTCCGTCGCCATCTTGGATTTTTGCAACCAAAAGTGACATGAGAGGGTGGCGCTAAGTACAACCCAACGCTGAATAAGATGTTTTTAGGCGACCAAAATGTTACAATAAACATGAAAACACACCGTGAAAGGGTTAAAGGTGTAAAACGATAACATGGACAACTCTCAGACCGGAAAACGTCATAGTAGTGACCTTTCAATCACAAGGTAGCCACGCCCTAAAGCATACCCTGCTGTATCGTGTACTTTACTCTAAATGGGACAATGATTTACAAAATGAACATCATAGAGCATTGAAGAATACTTTAAACTAGCAGGTGAGAAGATACAGTATGTTTACAATGTCTCATAGACTTCTACACAAGACTTATTTTTGCAACCAGAGGAGACGCTCCCTGCTGGCCATAGAGGGCTAAAACCCGGAAATGAGTCGGCATTTTTGCACTTCTGAACTTCTGGGGTTGGCTTACAAAAATACGTCATCCCTGCAGCCTTATTGGAAAGAATCCAAGTTTAAGGCACTTCCGCATCGACTTCACTTTTCAGACCTGAAGGTTGCCGACTGGTCTGACAGGAGTAAGGGACTGGACGAAAGGTCAAGAGATCATAACTTAGTAAAATTCAATCTGAGGTGGTTATGAAGATTTCATGGCAACCCATCTATTAGTTGTTGGGACATAAATTAAACCGACAGATGCCAACCCCATGATGGTACTAAAGGAAAAGTCAGGTGTCCTTTGGGTTTACTCTCTGGGAACCATGAATGTCTGTGTGAGGTTTTTTCTCAATCCATCCAGCACTTGTTCAGATATTTCGTGCTGGACTACAGAGGTGGACATTGCCACCCATAGAGCCATGCTGCTTGCTGCCGCTGGTCTAGCTCAAAATGAAATGGGATGATTTAAACGAGTCATGTGTTCATCACCTCACATGCTTCTGCTGCCACACAAATGACAACAATCACAAAAAGTCTCCCTGAATACAAACCTCTACTAAACACCAGTGATTTAAACCCAAAAGTGATTTTAAGCCCCGAAAAAGTTAATTTAGCATGAACAATAGAAGCATTTCATGAGCCCTGAAGGGAAATGATGGAGTTTAGCACATCTTTTTTTTTTTTTTTTTTACACGCTCTACCCTCTGGGGGAAAGGTGCAACCTTAGTTAAACTATGATTCACTTTTCTGTCACTAAAGCAATCTCCTTCAGGCAGCTGCTTAAACAGGGGCAGCGAGGAAGGTTAAAGGAGTGTATACGTATGTGTGTCATGTGGGGGAGTGCAGAAACACATGGCCTCAGGGAAAAGAATCCACGCTTTCAAGGCCTGACCTGAACCTCATTAAGATTAACATATTGCATTGTGTTGCGCTTTAGGGCAAGCTGAGGCATTTGAATGTTTTTACTATTTGTTTCTGCTTTTGAAAACAGCGTGTTAAGGTAAGTGACAATCACTGTATATGTTTAAACAGTCGCTCAACATAAATCATTTGTAAACAGACTGCCTACCCTTTAGGACATTGTGAGAAAAAAAGAATAATTTTGGTGTGTCAGGTTACTTCAAAGAATGATACCATACTGTTTGTGTTCCCAGACATCCTTAGATTACAGCACATTATGGACCTAATGAGATGCTGACATGTTTTCACTCTCATTCCTAATTTCAAAATAATGTGAAGTGCTACTTTATGTGAAACTTCTTAATTTTGCCAGAGCAGTGAAAAAAAAAAAAAATGTTTTTGGTGCGCTCTTGGCAAAATTTGACTGTGAAAATTGCTAGCAGACCAGTAAACACAGTTTGTTGTGCACGATACACAAGTTATTTTGATCTTCATCATGGTTTAGAGTTGAAGACCAGACATTTTGTCAGGCAGGATGACATTTTTCTCAAAGTCCATTTGACTGCAAACTGTTAGAAACTCTTTGCTGCAGATTGTATTAAAGCTTAGCGATGCATCCCAGAATGCATCGCTAACGTACACAGGCTTTAACCACAAAACCGGCTCTGTATTCGCCTCCTTAACCTCCCTCCAGCTGAAGTGAAAGCCTCATCCCCTGGGACTGCTGGTAAATACAGACAAGTGTGTGTATGAGCATTTGTGTGTGTCTTCAGGGAGGAAGAGAGAGAAAAAAACGTGGGGGAGGAGGGGTTAGGGGGTGAGGGCCTGCTTGGCTCAGCACTTTTTCGCACACAGCCCTGACAAAGGCCTCTCTGTTCTCCTGGCCAGTCACTCAGGGAGACGCCCTCATGATAGCCCGGTGCCTATCTCAAGGGTCACGCCTCAACTTCAGCAGCCAGAGAAGCTCCAGTCCCCGGCTCTTTTTGTTTACTTCTGCCTCTCTGCCTGGGAGCGCCACCAATTAACCCTTCGGTGTCTGACTTTCTGATTATAGCATGAGTGGTGCTGTGTTGCCAACAAGGAAAGACTCAAATGTTTTAGGGGGATTTTCTGTGCAATAATGTAATATTTGTCTATATTTGGCATTGTAAAAGAAAATGTTTCTAAATTGTATTAACTGTATTATTTTATAATGCCTGTGTATTCCTGCCAGTTGTAACAGTAACCCCTGTGCAGACAGAAACTATTTTACATTCATTAACAAACCTCTGTGAGTGAAACCTTTTGGTGTAGTGTAAAGAGAGCCCAGACCAGACCTGTAAGAGATCCCACCTTAATGTACCAATCACTTTTTGCTTTGTAAAACAGACCTGTATTGAGCCCATGCAAAATCCACTACTAGACTTGCGAGTTGGGTTCTCAGACCCAACTCACCCCCTGATCTGACAATGAATACACATCTTGGGTGCTGATAGTTTCAAGGCCCCTTGTCCTTCATGAGAAGCGTAACCCAACCCACACCTTCTGTTTAACTGTTGTTTCCTGTAACCCTGTATATAATCACGGCCAGAACTCACTCTGGTCAGAGAGAATTCTACTGCTTTGTTGTGAACTTCTGTCTCCACTCCGCAGTGAATAAAACAAATCTGCAGCCACATAATTGGACCTGAAAGAAGCTTTTCTTCCACAGCATCCAGCAGTCACACACAAGCTGCTCTTGTGTCTCTGTGTCAGTTTCATCAGTTTGCTATATAGTGTGGTTTTGCCATAATCTTGTTCTTTGTTCAGCTGTTTCACTTTCCCCCCATTTGTGTTGTTCTCCACCTGTGAACTAAGACTGAGTTGAGGACAAAAGTGAGTTTACAATATTTGCCTGGTTTATGAATACACAGAACAATCTCATGAGATCACAGAAAGTGATGACATTTCAATTATCACCTTCTAAAAGCTTTGTGTGTTTTGCAGTAGGTGTCAGGGAAAGAGGTCAAGGGAGGTGCATCTTCCTGCACCGTGAGTGTCAGAAACATAAATTTTTACTCTGAGAAATAATCAATCCAATCTCTGTCTACACCTACAAAGCACTCAGTTATTACAGGTGCATATGCCTTGAGATATTCAACTTTCAACTCAGTATGGCTCACAGAAAAACATTTCTAAATTTCTGTAAGCGTGAAATGAACGTATTTTTCAATGCAGCAAAGAAAAGCACAGAGAACATCAAAAGGTAACCTTAATTTTTAGGGGGGAGGGTGGGGGGGGGGGGGGGGGGGGTGGACAAATAATAATAATGCATTAAAAAATTCAATAGGTGTGGCTCCATCCTCTGAGGAAATGAACTTCCCGTCCACAGAGAATAGGTCCTGCCGCTCTGAAAGGGCACACATGTCAGGTGTAGCACTTTAGCGGGGTGTTGGGTCAAAACACATTGGTGCAGCTGCAGCTGAGAAGTGTCTTTGGGGAATAGCACGACTTCCTTCATAGATGAGTCTCTGCTCTGTGGACCTGTTTACGTCCAAACTCCTACCTGTGGGTTAGGCTGTGTTTTGGTGGTGGATTAAAGACCATTCAGAAAAGATCACAATGAGTGTGTTGTGAATACAGCCCTGCAAGGCTAGAGCACTGTAACAACATATTTGGTCAAAATTGAGCGGAATCAGACTTTTTGCCATCTGTTTTACTATATTAAAAATCACCCAAGTAGAAATGTGTAGTTTTTGTGAGCCCCAGAGCACAGCTACAGGCTCTGGGGCTTGGTAACACCCGGCAGCAGTCACACACTCCTGCACTTTGTCACAGCGGAACAGTCAACTACTGCTAAAATAAGAGAGCTATATCAAGTTAAGGTTAGTTGGCGAGATAGAAACACAACTAGCACAGATTAAACAACCAGCCAAGAGTCTTGGTGTCTCGGAGAGCAGCTTTTTCAAATTGGTAGCAGGACTCGGCAGCTACCTGGCTCCGCTCAGGCTGAGCCACGCTGCCTTCACTTTACAACCGCAGCCCCTCGTATACGCACACCCCACCACCAAATAAGGGTGGGGAGCAGCCAATCCATCTCTTTGGGTAATAAAAGATAAATGCAGCCCATGAGTGGAGACATGCCTCCAGGGTGACTTGGTGCAATGGGCGCTCCGCTATTGTCTCTGACATCTTAGGCCTGTATCACGGGAGGATAAACTAAGGAGATGATAAGTGGGTATTTATATTGTGGTGACTGCTGTCTAATTAAAGACAGATGAGTGGTAAAGGGCTGCAGCAGATGGCCAAACAGACTCTGGTGACTGAAGAACAACATAACTTGTTATCTCTGTCTTTCTGGGATAAGAGGAAGATATGATAATAAGTAATAAAATGTCAATATATTTTGTGCTACACAATGAAATCAGACCATGTGTAGTCACATCCAAAAATCGCAAAGTATCTGTTCCAGACTTTGAGAAGATCTGGCATATGGCGAGAGACCTTATAATTAACCTACAAGCTAGCACGGTAATTATGTAAATTATGCTCAGTTGTTATGTTAAGTATTTTACCAAACATTAGTGATACAGAGACGGATAATGTGTTCATGAGAGGGCCACGCTAACATGCTCACACTGACCCTGCTCACGGGATTAAAATTACCATGCTAACATGCTCACACTGACCCTGCTCACGGGATTAAAATGACCATGCTAACATGCTCACACTGACCCTGCTCACGGGATTAAAATGACCATGCTAACATGCTAACATGCAGATTTTTTCACAAGTAAATGTTTAATGTGTTAAACGGGCTTGTTTAGCGTGTTAGCATGCAAACATTTGCTAATTAGCACTAAACACCAACATATCAATTGACCAAATTGTATGACAATACATGGAATTGTTTTGATATTTTAATCCAAAGTGATGGACACTAGAGCCACACCGCAACCGTGAATAAAATAATTGTTATTTTGCACAACAATACTTAAACTGTTCCCCTCCTAACTGTGACATTTACAAGAAAATGACTGTGAAGGAACAGCAAATAAAGACTGTTTTGAATTTTGAATATTGTTTACTGTAGTATCACTCTGGCCTTTACTGGCAGACGGGTCAACATCAAAATGACAGTAAATATACTATTGTTCTGTCTTTAAGTATTCAAATACTCACTTTCTAGGGTAATTACATCTCTATTGCACTCGATATACTAATGTCCAAACACAGGTTCCTCTTTCTCTGATATAGAATTTGAATAGTGATCCCCGCTCTTTGATGTTATCTGAAAGAGCCTCTCTTTTTTTCCTCGAATGTTAAAAGCGAATCTCTGGTGTGTTCCTCACCAGAAATAAATAGTTTATGGCAGTCTGCCTGTTGGATGAGAGTCAAACTGTGATGATCGTGTTTGTTGACATTGCAAACAATCATGAATACTTCCAGAAACCTTGGTGGCAGTATAAGTTTACACAGCGAGATAATGACTTGGTTACACGATGCATTGCGTGTCAGATACATGTGTGATGTGTAACGAGTTGTGTAAGAGCGGCGGAGTAACAACATCCAGCCGGCAGTCAGCCTTTGGATCGTGGAGCTGATGAAGTAGCTTCGTAAAAGACACAAATCAACTACGTCTCTGTTCACAGAGATTTGTTTTGTGAAAGCACCACATACGTTTTGCGGTGCTTTGAAGCGGCGCATGTAGACAGACAATATATTTATAGAGAGCATACGCCTCAAGGAAAGGATGATTGATGAGTATGGGATGGGAACAAAGGCACTGCTAGTTGACTTTGTTGAATATGATAGCATTGTTTCACACCAAGCACTGCATGAGCATCATTTAAAGAATACTTTTGTATGAAAGTCCTGTTATATGTTATTATTTGGGGTATATGAATGTGTGAACATGTAGAGTGTCCATAAAATGTAAAGACGTCAGGTTTGAGCTAATGTTTTTTTAAAGTATTTTTATTTATTAATGGGGCACTTTACACATGGAAAAACTGTTTACTTGTAATGGTGAGTACTACTCAGCCAGTGGAAACAGTCTGGGATACAAACTTGAAATGTGAGTTTTGCAAGAGGTGCTGGCAACTAAAATCAGGATATTGTGTTCTCTGCTGCTTTGATTTCGGTCATTTTTCTGCATCTCACAAGACTAAAAATGTCACAGAAGAAAAATACTACATCACTAGAGTAACTAAGGTGCATAATGTAATAATAGTATGATTAAACATAACCCCTTCAAACAATGAGGAGGACAAAATAGCATGAGCACAACTTATGAGGTTATTCATTGTAAAGAGATACCCAGTGTGCAAGATAAACTCCTTCTGATACTCAGTTATAAGTTATAAATGAAGACATTAAATAGATCCAAGAAGCATTTTCAGATTGCTGCATTCACCATCATGAATATCTTAATGTTTTTTTAAAGTTGATTGACTACTTGATTGTTATTTCTTACCGTGTAGTTCTAAACCGCTGCCGCCTGGAACAGAAGAGGTCTATTAATACTGTAATATGATGTGAAGGGAAAACAGCGTGAGCAGTCATTATGTCTTCCCTTAAAACACAGATTCTTTTCCTTCCAGTGTTTTTGTTTCAATTACTCAGCCCGAGTATAATTTCCTCTGAGTGCCCTGAAAAATCTAAGGTCTGCACATTAACCGTGGCATTAAGAAGTCTATTGCAAACTTTAAAAAAAAAAAATGAATTGGGCACTCTCCTTGTTATGGGCAATAAACGGATATGAAATGTGATTTCAGGGCTCGTGGGATTGTGTAGAAAAAGAGAGCTAAATAGTCTGGGAGGAGCACCTAGGGAACTCTTCTCAAGCCAAGTGATTGTGTTTTAATGGTGTTTATATAGCAATCTGGTTTAATGTAGCATTAAAAGTAAAACTATTCCTTTCATTACATATCTGTATTCATCCAACATCTTGGAAACTGGGCTTAATTTAAAACTCAGCAGACTAGTGACATATTTCAGTGACATTATAGAAAGCTCAGTGTCAACATCATGCTGTCCAAATGAAACATGACATATACCCTGAAACTTTCGTTTAAAAATAAACTTTTCCTAAGACTGAATGAACTAAGTGAAGACCAGAGGGAGTGTCAAACAGGTCAAAGGGTCACACATACATAATGTTATTTCCACCAGCTCGCCCCCTGAACACAAGCAGCAAAGCTTGGCTGTTTTGTGCGTTTGCACTCTACAGCAGTTGCTGCCCTGCTCTGCAGCTGGAAGACCGGGGGATAGAGGCATTGTTTTGTGTGTTAACACAGTCTATCCCGCTGAGGTATAAATAGTTCCCTGCTCTATTCTCTCGCAGCAGAGCCAGCGATGGCTCAGCCAAAAACAATATTTGGACATGGCAGCAGATGTCCCCAAACAAGCCCGGTAGGACAGGCCTGCGAGGGGAACTTTTGGCATCGCACGCCTCCAGGGTGAGGGGAGAGTAAGCTGGACACAATGTGGTTTATGAGGACACTTGAGGGAGCGCATAAGTGGCTGCTTGTATCTCAACTCGAGACACTCAATAGGAGGTCCAGATTTATAGATGATGAAGAACCTGGCTGTTTAAATGAAATCGGGGATAGTTCATAGAGTTCGGCAACTTATTTCCGATTGTATGTCAGGGAACTTTATTTTGCTTTGGGAGCTGAGAAAGCAGTCTCCCCGTCTTCCTTTTTGCTTTTTGTGATCGCTTTGGTGTACGTGGCATGTTATCTGCGCACAGAAACAGAAAATTACAGGAAATGAGGGGTAATGTTTGCCTTTTGGACACAGATAGTCGGATCACTGCCAGATTTCCCAAGCGATGAAGTCCTTCACTGAAACATTTTGCTGCTCATTTGTCCGTCTGCATTTACAATAGTGATACTACCAGAAGATCATAGAGTAGTGTAGCTTTACAAACAACAAATGCTCCACAGACTTCCTAAAAAAAATATGTTAAGCAAAGACAGACTCCCCAACCCTGAGAATCTGTAAATCACTTACATATGATACACACGCTTGTCACATATACATAACTATATATATTATTATATATATTACAGGTGATACAGCAAAGAGAAATAATTTCTAATGCAGCTTCAGTCACTTCCGATTTGCTGCGGCTCTTGAAGCCTGAAACTGCACAGTGCTGACGACTATGTGCAACATCTGTGTGTTATAAAATGTACGCAGATATTGATATGACGAAAGGAAACTCCAACTTTTTGCTGGATGTTTTATATGTTGGGGTTGAAACACAGTGCTGCTTTGATTATGTTTCTTGAGTAAAGGAAGTCTGACATGCTTGTGCTGTAAATGCAAGTCAGGACCTAAACATAATCATAAATCCATTTTATAACTGCTTTAGTTGCTTCAAGTAGATGTCGTTTTTGCATGTATGTATAACGTAGAGAAACAAATGAAGTGCAATGGCGACTTGGCAGGTAGGTTCGTTAATGTGTGCTCAATATACATAATGTTTCCCTCAAAAATGTATGTAAATTATATTGTAAAAATGTAATTTGTAGGACACAAGTTGAGCATGTTTTACCAGGATGTGTTGGGTGTTGATCCTGGTTGGTTTTACATTGCAGAGAAAACTGTTTGTGTGGTTGAAAAAACAAACTCATACTGTATCTGATCTGGTAATGAAACATTTCACTCATAAACAAAGTAGTGAAATCAATTAATCAGTCAATGGAAATAAAAAAATGAAGGCCCTGCTTTGTGTCCACAAAACCATGTAATTTAGCATGTAATGCCAACACATGTACACCGCTTTGGTTGCACATTCAGATACTGCAGATAAGAGAAAGTGATATCCAGTGAAACTCAAGACGGATTCAAGTTATGCAGCCAGATCCTTTTCTATTATAACTATATCCACCATTTGTCACGTGTTTTGTCACAAATTCAGGAGACACTTCAACACCCGTAAGAGCTGCAATGCTGATTTTCCATCTCAATCAGCAGTATCAGCGAGAGAGAAATCCACACCACCTCCAGAGACCCCCAGACAATGGCCTTCACATCACTTTTTACTCCCCCCTCCTCAAGCAGGCTGCCTGAACCTGCACTCTGACATGGCAGCGAATCAAATCAACAGGCTAAGAGACACGAGTGCTACATGATCCTGTTTTATTCTAGCAAGCTTAAATGCCTCCGACACCACTGCCAAAATGCAACGGGGACTCTAGATTTATTTTGTTAGACCGTGTCAGGGCTTTTGTTATTCAAACAATAAACACCTTAACCACACTACTTTCTTTTATCAGTCTGCACGACATGTTGACCACAAACTATTCAACCAGTCTGTAATCAAAGGAATTCATTTTACCGATGCAATAAAAACACCTTCTGGCGCTGAGTGAGCCAGTTTTGTAGCATAACTTTGCGTGACATTGACAAGTCCACAGAGTTGTTTTTCAGTCAACACATCTAACCAGCTGAACCAGGTACGTATACGAGGGTACATGTGCGGTTTAAAAGTTTGGGCAATGATCTTGTTGTGCAATATTGTGACAACTGGTGCAACAATGCAGGGCAGGTTCACTTCACAGTAGTTACATTTAATTACACAGCTTAAAAGAGGCAACAGAGGTTGAGACAATGTAGTCATGTTCCACAGCTGTGTCCTACACTGCCATGAGGAGAAAGGAAGAGAGCGGAGGTAAGGAAAGAGGCGACAGAGGCTTTCATTGTCACCGTGCCTGGTTATTGTTCACACGTAACCCTCTGCCTCGGGCTTTTTATCATGCTGTGGCACGTGAGCTTCAGCAGAGAGGTCCTTTCGCTATCTAAAGGAAAAGGCCACTTGGCTGCCGCTGAGTGAAGGTGAGGAAGGAAACGGTGACAGAATGGTCATGCGTTGAACTTCCTTAAAAGTTGACTGTGTGTGACATTTAAAGGGCAGTAAAACTTCTTCTTTTTCTGAAATAGTTGTATTGTTTTACATTGTAAGTTACATTGTGGTGTCATTGAGCATATTAAGCATTGAGATCCGTTTAATGGTGGAAATAATTATTTAAAAATAACTGCATTCATTTGTTATGTCACTACCTGTCGCCCAGTGTGTTGGTTCAATATGTGTTTATTTGTAAATAAATAATTGTGATGTGTGAGATGCCTCAGTTCAATGTTGGTTGTGACTTGTGGGAGCAACCCACAAGTCAAACGGCATGTTTCTGTTTGTTTTGGAAGAGTAGCAAGGCCTAAAAACAAAGTCCACTTTATTTACTTTGCCTTCGATGAGAATGTGAATAATACTGGTGGCAGAGAAATGTCTGATATTGAGACAGCCCATCAACTCAGCTTCAGCGGACTGTAACTGAAACGTCGCTCCATGTGAGACTTTTCTGAAAGAGGCCACACTGCTGAGAACATATCCTTGGTATGATCTCCACAAGTCCGAGCCATTTACTGTGAGATTAATTCAAAATGGTCCAAACGCTGGCCCTGATGTCCTTCAGCACATCACAGGCTCTGGTTTGTTTCAGATGAGACACAGCAGTTTGGCCAGCCACCAGGGGAAACAACTTCTGGATGTTTTGCTCTTAATGGACTTTGCTTAATGGTGATAACAACGAGCGTGATGGACTGTGTCACTCCGAACACCTTCAGTCAAGTGGACATCAGCTGTGATGACACTGTAATGTTACAGAGAGTTTTAGATGTAAATATAAAACATTTTTGAAATTGATCAATCGCATTTTGGAAATGGATTTATGAATTTGAACCTGTGTTGGGTTCTCCTGTATAACCACATGGCCTTTTTAACTTGTTAGTCCCTTAAATGGGTTGAAAGGCCACCATTTGAAACTCATGTCTCATTATTCAAACTGCTTCGGTACAGTCCTGGATTATACTTTATTTAATAGCCAAGAAGAGCAGAAACGTATTGAAACACAGACCTAAGTGTTAAAAAAGGCAAATGGCAAAACCACAAAACCGTCCATCACTGGGAACCGATTCATTTGCATTATCATTTCTGTGTGATCTTTGAAAAATAATGTTTAGAGTTTACCCTATATTTATTATAATGCCTTGAGCTCTGTATAATGAACCAAGCAAATTATTTATTTGCATAGATGTCGGCCACATACAGTCTCTTTCACGCTGAGTTTGTTGCCATATGTCATAGAGTGTGACTAGCTGTTCCCACCAGACACTTTGCCACAGCTTTACAGACACGCAAACCTCGTGTCAGACACAGACTGCTGTTGATAATGTTGTGGTTTTAGATATTTGAAGGGGTATTCAGATATGCTTGAAATAAATATGAACCGCATAAGTTGCTGCACTCATGCATGCATTGGTTTCACTGCCAGTTTAGATCCTATCTTTACAGTATGGTCTTTGTCTTTGAGCCCATTCTAGGAATTGATTTTTCTGTTCAGTGAATGTTCTCCGTTGGGTTCTGTATCATCACCATATCCAACGAGAGCTCAGTGTCGCTTACAAAGCAAATTATGTTAAAGGGACTAAATATAAAATATCAATGACCACCACAAAGCTATCAACACAGCGACGGCTGGGCTAACAGTGCAAACAATAGCAACAGTGCTGACAGAGCTAACAGTGTTTACCTGAGGGGGAACCGGATGGTGGGTGCTACGCTTCCTTTACGACGCCGTGGGTCCACTGAGGGAGAGCAAGTTCATTCTCTGCTCAGGTAGACATTACTCCACTATATCGTTACATAGCAAACAGTTGTTGATGCTTATATTAATGTTCTGAATGTCGTATAGAGAAACTTTAAACATCAGAGTGGAAACTGACCCAACCCATTTGATCAATTAACTTGTTTAAAACTCAGAACATATACGGTTTGGTGCTAATACCAACCCTTACAGACCTCAGCCTGGCCCACTGTGAAGTTGAGAAGCTGTTACAAGCGGTTAATAATTTCCAAGGGTCATAAAGAGAGTTGTTAAAAACTGAACATCTTCCTTGTAACTTACGTTTTTTAAAAAGCCCAATGTGACAGTTGACTAACATAGAGCTCCTCATTGGAAGGATTTAATTTCAGATCTAAATTACGCCAAAGTGAACTTTTCCCAGTGTAAGCAGGCCTTGTTTTTAAATAATTGCACCGACTGTCACGATATTGAGTGATGGGAAGCTTGTCCATCTTGGCACAGGGTTAATTTCGTGTGGAGAACATTAAACTTCTGGTTGCTCAGCAGTGCACAGGCAAACAGCCTTTGGCTCCACAGACACTTACAAAAGGCCAAAAGGGGAGCTGAGCAGAGCACACGCAAACATGAGTAATGGCATCCAGCTGCTGGTGTGTGCGAGCGCACACACTCACACACACACGCACATGCAGTTAGTGAAACAAAGCAATTCAGTAGTCTGTAGATTCAAGAAACATTATGATAACTTCAGTGATTAAAACCAGACAATTTCTCCTGTGTGACAATAAAGTCACATTCATCTCTACATTGAAAAATCACAGATACGAGAGACATTATGACTCTGACTCAGGTTTCAGTGGTTTAGAAAGAAGTGGGCCACTAAAAAGTGTATTAGCAACATGGGCAAATACCAATACTTACTTTTGTTGTAAAGACGCCGTAATCAGTGTCTGTATATACGTCTGTTTGCATTAGAAAGATGATCACAAACAGGAGCATGGTGACTTTTCTTGATAAGAGACCTCAGTTAACCAGCTTCCTAAATGAGCTCTGACAGTCACGCACAGGGGACTTTCCAGGCTCTTATCTAACACAAGGAGAGGTGACATCACTGTCCTTGGAGACTATCATAACACAGAGACGCATGGGCATGACATTATAAGAGTTGCAGGCCTTGTTATAAGCTTGCCACAGTCTGGAGGATTTTGAAATGAAAGCTTGATATTAACCAGCTCTATCTTTTTAAAGGGACATTCTGGTATTGATCAATCTGGAGTTTATCTCATATTTTTGTCCTTTATGACTATATGGGTCAAGATAACCTTTTAACTTAACACCTCTGAAGAGATTTGGGAAACACTGACTCTGCCAACAATGGGATTGATTGAGTCATGCAGTGTGAGCCTTCTACAGCTTTAAAACGAAAGTAAACACACATCCTGGAAATCCCTGTAGCTGTTGTTGAAACATTTCGAATCCACTTCCTGTTTAACTTGCAAGCTGACTTACACAAATTGGATGCAGCCAGGCCCAGAATGCAGAAGCTTAAAAAGTTGTTTTAAAGGTGGTCAATACAGGATTCAGAGCATATCCATTGCCTCCACACGGCTCTCAACATCGAGAAGACCGAGTCGGCGGGTATCAGCTAACGTTGCTAACCGCCCAAACAATGGCAACAGTGGTAACAGTGGGTGGGCGCTACGCTTCTGTGTACAACGCCGTACAAGTGCAGTACAGAGCGCGGCCATGAGCTAGCCACGTGGGACACAACAAATACGCACATGCCCGGCTATGTCAACAAAGCACAGAGAAGCTCTGATTACAACACACACAGAGGGAGAGCTACTTCATTCTCTGCTCAGGTAGACATTACTCCACTGTATCTTTACACTGCAAATAGTTGTTTGCTGCTATATTAATGCTCTGAATCCCATATATAGTTCCTTTAACATAAATAATCTTGAACCTTGTTATGTGTTATGTAAAACTTTTTTTTTCCCCTAAAGCTCTAGGAGGCTTATGCTCCTTTCCTCGATGGACATTTTCTTGTGGGAGTCTGCTTTTTTCAAATGTCCTCAACAGAGCTTGTTGGAAAATTCAAAAAAATGACACCAAGGCTGCTTTAAGTTTTGCGGGCAGGAATCTATCGTGGCAAGAAAGGACCTCGCAGAGGCCAGCAGTTCATCGAAGGAAACGTCATCCTCTTGGGTGTATATCAGCTTTAAGTGTAAGTGACCATGGTAAAGCCATAATGTATCATTTTTCGATTGTTCCTTAAAGTATTTGCAGTATGACCATATAAAACTACAGACGTTATATATGTACAGGACTTTGTTTTGTTTGTATAACAAGATCTCATGTATCTATAGAGTGATAAAATATGGCTATCAGGTGGGAGCAGCTGTCAAATTCTGCAAAGCTATAGTGCTAAATATAAACAACTTACTTATAAGAGTGTAGCCAAAGTGTGTTTATGATTCACATTTTAAAAAGCACTTAAACGTTGATTCTGCACCTCAAATAGGAAAAAGTCTGTGGTTATAATTTTAGTGTCAGATGAGGAGAACAGGGGAAACACTTTGGGGTTTGAGGCCACCAGCTGTGTCTCCCGGTCCAGGCCAAAGTCTCAGCTGGGAATTTGTATTTTTCACAAAGCTGACAGGAAAACATAGAGTCGCTGTAACCTGAGATCAGCGATGGAGGGAGCGAGATGAGGGAACGTAGAAAAACAAATCCTTTCAATGCTGCCAGTGTGTGTTTAAGAGAGAGGGATGGATTAGTGCAGGGCGGGTGGTGGAGTAGCCCTCCCCCTCCTTCACAGATAACTCCACGCTCGCACAGAGAGAGACAAAGAAGGAGGGAGGAGGTGCAAAATGAAGAGAAGATATATGCCATGATGGTAAAAACACATAATAACACATGACACAAACTCCAAAAGGGGATGAAACCAAGCAACCAAAGTGATTTCTGATACTGTCATGGAGCATTGTGGTCGCACAATGGCCTGTCTGCATTATGAGAAAAGTATGTTGAGGACTTCAAACTTGAAAAACTAGAACCAAACTCATGTTGTTGTTTAACTCAACAGCATTGACGTTTATGGGACACACAAGTGTTTAAACACAGGTAATAATGGGTTAACAGCACCTCTACATCAAGCAGGCTGCAACCTCTGGTTCTGAAAAGGGAAGCCCAGAGGCCATCAGGGGCCGATTCCTCTGGACACAAAAAAATAATCTGATTGTATAGAAGTTTATGAGAAAACGACCCTACTTCTCACTTGATTTATTAAACATTGTGAACTAGCAATTTATGGTCTCAATTGCTAGTTTCAATGCTTATTCAACACAGCATGATGTTCATTTAGTAAATTATGGTCCCATTTACAGAAAAATAGACGATAAAACAGGGTATGCTTTAGGGCGTGGTTAGCTTGTGATTGACAGGTGACTGCCATGGCGCTGTCCGGTCTGAGAGTTGTCTATGTTTTCGTTTTACAACTTTAACCCACAGAGTGTTTTCACTTCATGAAAGTTAAGTGAAACATTAAAAATGTATTGTTCAGCGTTATACTCAGCTCAAAAAACCAGGATGGCGGTGACCAAAATGCCGTACTGGAGGCTTCAAAACCGTAGTAAACATCACTGGGTGACGTCACACTGACTATGACCACTTCTACATTCTATGACATTAATCAACTGATAACCATCAAGCAATTCAGAAAACTACCCCATGAGGACACTTTCATAAGTACCATGAGTGAAGGTCTCATTAAACCAAATATGTCCCTAATAAGTTCCTCAAGCTCTCCAAATTGTCAAACAATTTATTTTATTGCCAATAAAGGCTTTATACAATGTAGCCAAGCACAAATGCAGATGTTGACACTGGAGCTAGCAGTTGACAGGGGGAATTTTTACAAACTGGCCAAGGTATCTGTTGGAAAAATACAGAATGATGTATGCATGATGCTTGTACCGTCTTCATGATGCTTAGAAACAGACACTTAGAAAACTGTTTCAATATAGCCTTCAATTTCATATGATCTTGCTAATCACAGATGTTTTTTGAAGACAGATATCACATTCGCTTCAAAGAGGTGCGCACCTGGGCAGGCACCCACACAGCCACACAATTACATATGAATCAACCAAGAAGATGGTTCAAACTGGTCCAAACCTTCACTATACCATGTGTGAAAGTTGTTAGTGACAGTGTATAAAAGACAGGGACTTAGAGACAGAGCTCTGAGCAAGCTACGAGACGCTTAACTGTATGTGCTGTGACTCTGCTCCTTCTTGCAAGAATAAATCTCCTGACTATTGATTTCACACTTGGTGTCAAGTAGAATTTTACAGTATCACAGGTTTCAGAAAAATAATTCCCTTTTAACTAACACCGGTAGGACAGAAATTACAAGTTACAACAGCATTTAAGCCATTAACTTGCCAAGATCATCAACAGCATCTCGCGGTTTGCCTTAAACATCAGATTCCCAAAGTTTCATACCCCCAGTCAGCTAATTTTGCACTGAATCCAGCAAATCAAACCTGTTTTTATCATTTATGTATATCCAGTATACCCTATTAATTCTTATATTTAGCTCTTTCTTTGTGTGAGGCTTACTTTCTAATCAACCGATAACACTGTGGTTCCATAATTATTATGAGGTTTTCAGTGGAGGTCTTTCCTAGTATCACTGTGTAGACATGGAGAGTGCCAGCTGTAACCCCATGCTTGACCCCTATAACCCTCTGACCCACATACCAATCTGCAGACAAGACTGGGTAAAAAATGTGTGGTAAGAAATGTGACCGTATGACACAGCCCATCACTATCACTGACAAAGCTTGCACGCACACACAACAACTAACACCGACCAAAACAAAGGGGGATATCCTGTTTTTCCAGAACCCCCTCCTCCCAGAATAGCGCAGCATGGCAGGGAGGTTGTTATCGCTCTTATCGCAGCCGCCATTTAATGGGCTGTGTGGCAAGGAAGCATCCCTTATTGTTTACTCGCAGGCTTCCTTTCAGTCTAGGAGCTGAAGTCGCCGAGAGGGCTACATACTGCTGCTGTCGCTCACTCTCGATCTCCTCCTGCCCTGCCCGCCTCATTAAGACAGAGTATCTCCATCAGCGTTTTTGACTTATGTTACAGCGCCCCCAAACTTATCTTAAGTTGCCGGAGCATGTGGAGAGGGGGTGTATTGTACAAACATGTACAGACACACGCTTCTAACACAATCTCGCTTTTACTGGTACAGTGGCATGCGTACGATAATATCTGCTAAGGTTTCACAACCGCTGCACTTGAGTTGTGTCAGCAGTGTTCCACAAGCTAAAAGTAGATAGCACAGCGATACACGAACTAACATGCCCCTTGTGCACAAGCAGTGCATATCTTACGAAGAATCCCATGCATCTAAGTGCACTGCACATTGCTATGGTTTTTGTATTGTAAACACACACTCTTGCACACACACCAGACACATTCACACATCAGTTACACCCATATCTGTGTCACTCCCCTGAGCGTGCCACATCTCATATCCATACTCACTGATGGTTCGGTATGTGAAAGTATCACAGGCTCATAACAAGAAGCTTTACACGGCAGCTGCTGCTCTCCTTATGTGCGCGCTGCTGGCACGCCTCGCTCCATAAGTAAACCCACGCTCCAGGTATTCACGGCATGCAATTTGGCCCGAGCCGGGGGCATTGTGCACTTGTGCAGGGGTCAAGGCAAAGCTTGAGCAGAGGTCGAAAAGTCATCAATTTGAACAGCAAGGTCAAAACTTTCAGTTTGGAGGACAGGTTGGGCAGATGGTTTGGGATGGTGCTGCAGCTTGATTCCTTCCCAGTGGAGGAGCGTCTTTCCTCAACAGTGTGGCAAAGTAAAGATGTGTTTCAGAGTTTGGTGTGCTGTAAAGTTTGTTCTGGTGGGACAATAGAGGCTCTGGTGCTCCATTTGGCTCATGGAACATCTTATATTTGTGGTGTTACAATATCTGCCCTCTGGTCTAGTAAACCTGCTGATGCCAAGTTGTACTCCTTCCAATGTTCTCTAACCTTACGTACGGACATTTCAAAGTGTCCAACTGTCATTTGAATTTCAAAAACACTTTGCATCACTGCAACGTAACATGGATGAAAGAAAAGAGGACAGGATTCTAGTTTCCAGCCAGAAGCAACAAGTCAAAGTGGCCGAGTTTCGCCAGGTATAGCTGGACGCTATGCATGTGTTGTTTTGTCAATGACCTTATTCATCGACGGAGTTATACATAAAGACTCAGAGCAAAACTGAAGATCAAGACAAAACATCCAGTGACTGTGAGTGAACGCCTCCACGTGAAGACTCTGTCCAAATAGGTTGGTGTAACTATAGGCGTGCATTAATTCCTGGCTGTAGATGCAAATAGAGAGATCCTCCCTGCTCATTTAACTGTCAAGGTCACTAAAGTAGCCGCATTGACACCGAATGCACAGCATAGTGAAAGATGTGCACCTGTCTCCTTAACTGTTGGGGCCAACTGTCGAGGACAGGCGGTCGTGGGAAACCTCTGAGAGCGCTATGCTGTGATGTTTTCTTAGTCCGTCTCAGCTGGGTGAAGAGATGATTTGCCAGCTGAATGACATGCGTTCAATTTGCAGTCCAGTGGAGCACTTGACTTGCCAAATGTGCCATAGCTCTACGTGTCGAAGATCAGCGAGAATTACCTGCTAATCTGCAGAGAGTATATTTAGAAGAACTAATTCAACATTTGATTATGTTTAAAGGGATTTTATAGAACTTGAATGGATGAAGACAATGTTTGCCATCGTTTCTAAGACAGCAAAGGCTAATAATAACGTAGTTGTATTGAATAAACATGGCTGGGACGACAGAAACAACTGAATTAGTTTGTTTCTATCTACTATTTGATGTTGAGTATTGTCTCTGCTGTGGATCAGTGGAGGGCAGCTGACACACGATGTGACACACCACGTCTCGCACATCAACCGCAGTCTGAATCTGGACAGTGCAGGAGAGATCTCTATCTCCTTTCTATCGGTCTATCTCTTTTCAAGAGAATTGTTTACATCTCAGCAGTAACATGTGAACTAAAGAGAACTGTTCAGGGCCTTCATTAGAAAGACTTGTCACCGTGACGGTGCGCTATGGGCTATATGTGGCTTTGTGTGGCCATGCATGGTCATGTATATTTTAACATGTGTAAGGACTGTTCCAACACACTGCAACATTAGTGAGAAACCATTACAGAAAAGGTTATACATTCCTCCGCCATAAGCGGATTATGTTACCATAGTGAAACTGATCGTTCACAGTGGCAGTTTCTCATTTCTAGCTGCTGAGCATCGATTTTGCTAGCAGACTGTATGCTAGCGAAGCTAACTTAGCTTCATAAAGTGGTTAAAGACGCAATCTCTGGCTTAGTGTTTTTCTGCTATAAACACAGTTTGGGGACATCTTTTATATTGATGTTTTTCTCCTTTCTTTCAATAGGGACTATTTTAACAGAGACAAAAAGATTATAATTCAGACACCAAATATAATATTTATGTTTTGAAATAGCTTCACCTTTAAAAGAAGAAGAGTTAATGAATACATCGTGTGTTTATTCAATGTTCCCACAGTCTTTACATGTCGGGGGAGAATACTGTTGGAACATTTTATCCCCAAATACCCTTCAATGTTGAATTTGTTTTCCAGTGCAGAAAAGCACAAGTGACCCTCGATCAGTATTGAACCATAACAGAGCTTCTATTTGGCCTCTAAATATTCCGGGTGGCTGTTTTTCATTCTCTGCAGTCTACTCAGTATTTAGACTGAAGAGATTTAAACTGTGATTCATCATTATGTTCAACTCGTATTCAAATAGTGTTGTTAACCCTACAAGCAAGTATTCCCGCTAGTTATAGGCGTTATTGTGCACTGAAACAGGAACTTGTTAGAATCTGCACACATTTTGAGGTTAAACTTTCAGTTTCTTTCACCAACGACTGGGGATCTCTTCTGTTTTCATCCAGCTGTGGTTCAGGGGCATATTTGTCTCTTTCTGCGCTTGTCGAGAATCGTTAAATATATATTAAAATATTCTTAAACATGCACGTGATGGCGATGTATATCTTAAGCTGTGACAGTAAAGCTGCATGCCAGTTGCAAGTCAGTCAGCCTCACCAGTTCATTAAATATGTAGAAGTTAACACTGGAAGAAATTCCAGCATTGTTCTTGCTAGTGTGGGACAATTAGTACTATAAGTATAATAGACAAAAATGAAAGATCAATTTACGTCAGACTGTTTGTCTGCTTACTCATACTAATGTTTAATGTTACACGAGGAAGGACTTTTGCTGTGGTTGCTGGAGGGTTAACTTCCCCAAATCCATTAAATGGCATCCACAAAGAGATGAAATAATGCATAGTAGATGTGCTTGTCCTGTACTTGTAACGCCACAAACTAATAGTAGTTGATAATGTGCTCCTTGGTCTTGGAAGTATATCGTTCTGTTACCACATAGTAAGCTAGTTAGCCAGATGTTTGTTGCTTATAAATACCAAACTCCAAACTCTTCTAATGCATAATAATATCCCTCTTACTACAGCTGCCATGCACACTTCAGCATGTGGAGAAATACAAAGCTTGACAGGCCTGCCTTGACTTGCGGCTGCCAAGCTGTGATTGGACAATCGCTGTTAAGAGGAAGGGTTTAGTGAACATCCAGTTGACAGTTTGTTAAAGGAGAAAGTGAACTAATTGCTAAGTCAACTAATAGATCTTCAATGAATGTTAAGGCACTCGTCCACCCTGTGACTTCAGTGTCACACTCCTGCTTGTTGTCCGAACACCTTTCATCATTTTTTTGCGGTGGGAAAATGTATCCTCTCACGTTCTGTTATGTCCAGTCTATCCACACTCGATCACAACGAGTCAAAGTTAGTTTTGGCAGGAGTGAGGTGAGAACTTGAGTCATTTTTGTAAACTTCAGTTTTTACAATTGAATGGCCTCATTAACACCCGGTCTTTCCATGGATTCGGCTGAACCCAACCAAGGAATAAAGAAAAGGTTTAATTCACAGAACCATAGGTTATCATCCTGAAGTGACTTCATACTTTTTTTGACAGTGTCCCTTAATTGGTCGGGGTGCGGTGCCAAAAGTCCTTGTGAGAGTGAAGTAGTGAGGCGATGCCAGCAGAATAGCCAGGCCACAGGAGGAAGGAGTATTGTTCTTGGCATGGATCGAAGCGACCAAATCCAAGCACCCAGATGGACTCCAGCAACAGGCTCCAGCAATAACACACACACTGAGAGAGAATAGAGGTCACCTCAGGATACACACACAATAAATCCATTGTGACTGGCTGTCTCTTTTCAAAGATTTTTCAGATTGTATCCTCTGCACTTCGAGGACAACCTGGTGAACAATCAGTCTCGAATGTTAACAGAGACCCGGCCCTCAAAAAACAGCTTAAGTGGTTACGCTGAAAGCATCAATGAGCCGAGCTTTGGCTGGTCTGATTTCTTTTATATGTACACCACAAACACAGAACAACCTCGGCTGCCTTCTTTCACTGTGTAAGCATTATTGAGATTCAGTCATTGTTAGGCTCTTGTCCAAGATAAAAAAAGTCATTATGTAAGTGCACCAGCACTGCACTGTTTAAACTTGAAAGATGCCTCAGCACTATGAAACTGGTGCATTAGAGAGTTTAATTTGAATGTATTCTCAGTAGAAAACAAATGATGGGCGCCAGTTTAACGTGCAGGTCTGACAGTCTCCAATATAAACTGTTAAATTAGAAGGCCTAATTGCTTTGCAAACGCTGCAGGCATAAAATTAAAGACGGTTGGCAACTCTGGAAAGTTTGCGGCCTCTAATGTGTGTGCAAGTAAGACGGTGTGCAAACTCAAAACAGGTTGCTCTTTACTCAGATGACGTGTATGTCAACAGGCCGACCAATGTGTCAATTATTAGAAATTATCTGATCCCACAATATCTACTTTTGGTACTAATGTCAAACGCAGACATGTAGACTACATGGAAATATCAAAAAAGAATGGACAGGTGTAAACCACAAAATAGGAAACTGTAAACTCAAAGGAAATGTGCCACTCACGTACATTAGCCTTTGCCAGCTTTACTGGACTTCTCTGAATGAGAGACATGCTTTTCCTCTCTCACTCCCTCTTCATCCCTCTGTCACTCTCCTCTCCCTCTATCTCCAGGTTTTTCTCTCAGGAAAACAAAAAACCGCAGCAGCCATAGCGACAGAGAGCAAAGGAAGACCTGGCCCGGGCCTGTCACCTTTTGAGCGTCCTGATTGGTCGAAGCCTGCTGCGTGAGCTTTGTTGCCGTGTGGACGGCGAGGCAGGCAGTTCTCTGAGCGTTGCCGTGGACGCAGAGCTATCTCAGCAGTCCTGTCAGGGCGGATTTACACTGCAGCCTCAAAGCTGATTTATTTCACTCCTGTGACACATTTTGTGACTGGATGAAAGGAAACCTCAGTATGACACTTCGTGTTGACTTCAGGGACAGGGAGGAAAGATCTGCTGACTTATTGTATGTTTATTGACATAGGAAATGATTCTTTTCACGTGAAAAGCAATGCATGACCAGTTTATTGTGACACAAGTGAAATGGACAGTCTTGAGCATGAAGTTTATGCACTTATGCATGTTGATAAAGAGAGAGAGAGCTGAGAACACATCGACAAATCCTCACACTTTTATTTTAAAAATCAGCAAGTAGAGCTCTAAAGTCTCTCTGCAGAAAGAAGTTGTGTTTCAGTTGGTTCCAGTAGTAAGGTGGCCTGTTTTAAGACCTCTTTAATTGCTGCATTATCAGATTTAATTTTTTAGATTTCAGATGTTACAGCAATTCAAATAGGCTGTGTCCTGAATTGGAGAAAACCATTGTTCCTATCAGAGCTTTTTAGGAGAAGAATGGAGTCATCCTTTTTCTTTGCCATATCCAGAAAAAAAGAAATACCAAGAAAATGGCCAATGCCTGTGCACACTAGAGGATTTTCAAATCTTAATTATTTATATATCGAATAAGAACGCACACGGTAGGCGTTTCAGTCAAGACGCAGGACCATGCACTTGGTGTTTGTACTAAACAGTGGTTTGGTTAAGTACAGCTGCAACCGTTTTTTTTCTCTTCCGGTTCCCATCCATCCTTTTTTCACCTCAGTATCCCGTTCAGGATCACAGAGGATGTTGGTGCCAATCCTAGCATGCACTGTGTCATCAGTTCATCACAGTGCTGTCTTTTATTCTTTCACTAAAGTTCAGGTATGGAAACGGTGCAGATGTGAATCTGCTCTCTAAGCCATTGTTAGTCATCTTACCCTCGTTTGTTATTGCCCCGCGGCACGTGTTGATAGATGAGGTTAGAATACAGTGAATAACTACTGACAGTTGTTTCCTCCATGAGAAGGAGACATACAATGAGTTCTCTGATTCTGTTGTTGCCAGACTGGGTCCAGATTGAGATGATGACTTCCTATGACTCCTCTGACTCACATTGTCTGCATCGTGGATCCAGACCCCCATATGTCTCCCACACGTGATGAAGTGAGAAGAAAAATCCCGCTCTGTTTTCACGGAAAATACGGCTGATGAAGTGTTTGTCTAAAATTGAACAAATGGGAGTGATCCCTGTCAGGTTACGAAATTCACCCTTATAATAAAGTTGATGCCATTTGTGAAATAGGTTGAAGACACAGGCAAAGAACAAAAACACAAAATATGATCAAGTTAGTAATCCAGCATTGGCAGACAAAGCCGAACACGATAACAACTGAATGTGCACAAATACCACAAATGTGCAACACTCGATAATGTAGCTCATTTAGAATATAATAAATATGACTTCTCCCATCAACATCACTATTCATGGCTTGTATGATGCACATAAAATTGTCTGTTTGTGTCTACATGCACGGGCATGTTGCATACAGCTGCAGAGTACGCGGCCTGTAATTACCTGCTAATGTGTCATTCGCATTAGACAGAGCTGTGACCCCTGATGGCTGTAAAATTCCCCAGAGAACAGCCCGGGGCGTTCTCACACCGCATTCAAGCTGAACTTTCAACTCTCATCAGCAACTCAGAGAATAATGGCCACATGCATGACCATGATGAAGACACACACATGTACATGTGAGTGTGACTCTTATATGAGTGTGACTCTTATATGTATGAAAAAACATCATTTTGTTTGTGGCCACTTGGGGGCAGCGGCAAGAAGTTGTGAGCACAACACCAACTCCTGACAGAAACGACTCTTTAAGCTATAAGTCGAAAGTATAACTAAGTTAACACTGCACAACTTTCAAAGTCCACACATCGCCGTACTGTTCACATAACACAACTTACTGATTTCATGACTGACCGGCGACAGGGGGTCGTACACGACGAGATCGTTCAACGGGAATAATCCGAACATGTCACAAAAGGACACGCGAGAAGTGACACGGGGCCATGCTTGGGGATGTTGTCGTCTGCACACGTTTTTTCACATAATACCCTGTTTCCACATGTCCTTACTTCTTCTCCGACGTCAAATAAGTCACTGTTATGTTTATTCATGTAAACATCCAAAACACTAGCAGCAGCAACAGCTGCAAATGCAAAACATAGCTCACACAGGTAGGCTACAGGTCAAAAACTGTCGGCGAGCAGAGAATCAGGGCTAAATTAGTGTAATATTGAACGACGTACTAGCTGCTAAAGGCTCCACATATGTTCACCAGCTATTCGCTTTACCGTGACTGTGTGCCATTTAGTGCTGAACAGCGTGCAGTGAGTTAGTGCTTTTTTTCTGAAAACCGCTGCCTGCTGCTCTGAAAGTGGCGCTATTAGAGCGGCGAGAGTAACGCTGTTGGCCGGATAGCTAAACAATGACCTGAAACTCTCTAGAGCGCTGTAAATCAGCAGGGTGCTTCAGATTTGCGTGATAGTTCTCTGTGGGTTAATCCCTTTGAGCGACTTAAACAACTCTGGCCTTGCGGGCTGCAGGTCTCATTCACTGGTGGAAACACTGCCTCAGCTATAAATGTTCATGCTTTGACACAGAAACCTGTGAACAGTATGGCTTATTAATAAACAAAACAAAACATAAAGATTACTTTAAGATCACAATGGGCTTTTAATGGTCATGTTGTCTTTTTTCAGCCAGAGCAGGCATACAGCCCTGATTTATGTACGCATCGGCCAATGAAGGAATTCCCCACTGAAGTCCCTAACAATTGATTAAACTCAAGAACACTTGACTATCAGAACAAAGGAGCAAGGCGGACATTAGAGTCGGATCCTGGTGTTTGGAAGTGACCTTTGTAACAAGATTAGAGAAAATATCAGAGAATTATTATTCATACAACAATAATCATTTTATATAATTTGTCATCAAAAATAGACGGGACTCAGAGCAAAGAGCTGGATTATTTAAAGTTGTGTGTGTTCATTTTGGGACATAAAAATAAATACCACTTTCTTTTGAAACAGTAAATTCTTCCTATATTCAACGGGAAAGTCAAATTTAATTAGAAAGCCAACCAAACAGCAAGTTATTAAATCACCTATCCCAATTTTTTTCGATGTGACAATGATGTGAAAAAAGTCAACGTCTTTGTCTTCTGACTCTGTTCCTCATCATTTAGCACCCGTAATCTCCCAAGGCTTGTCTAACCCTCTGAGATAAGTCTGGCTCCTCAGTGTTAGCCTTCCCTCTCCCAGCCGTCAGGTGTAGTGTGTCCGACAGCTTTATTCATGCAGTAACGCCAGCAGTGAAGTTCACGCAAAGGTAATTAATCTGGAAACCTAAGGCTGCTCCCCATTCACAGCGCAGTCAGATAATTATAGCTACAGGCCGTTGGGGGTACGAGGGCAATGAAAGTGCTGAGAGACAGACCTAAATTAGAGACTAAAAAGTTATATCTGAAGTTTTTTTTTTGTTGTACCCTCCAGAGTTTCATTTGCTCTTTCAACCAGCTGCCCTTTGTGGAATGGGGAATGAAGGTTTTAAATTGCACTTTATTCAAAATGAGATCAATTCTATTTAAAAATCATTACAAAGGAGTTAATAACCATTTTCCTCCTCCGACCCTTTACGAACGAGATGAGGTTAGTGGCGGTAGAGGTGTGGAGTTGTGTAAATGATGGTACCGATAAAAGAGTTTAGATAACAAGGTCACAGTTCAAACCTGGAGGCCATGACCGCATAATTACCATTTTTAACAACTTGTTGTTCGGACAGTTCACAACATCTGTGGGATTCCAGACCAGCTTAGATCCATCTGCCAGGCGTCAGACAGAGAATAGTGCAGACCTCTTCAAATTACTTATTGGATGAAGGTAATTGCTGAAAGGACTATCTTGTCATCACAACCATTTCACCAACAGAACTTTTTGTGTGTTAGTGACACACAGCCATTGCAGCCTTCAGGCTGTTCTTGTATTGATTCGTCTACACCTAGACACGGAATATTTTAATGCATCATTAGTCACTTTATTTAGTTAGGTTTTTTTAATTAAATAATATAAGAAAAAGAGAAATAAAAGACTGTAAAAAAATAATAAGTATGAAGAATAAGCAGCCTGACTTTGTGGAAACATGTGATTCTCTGTTAGAAGGTCTATAGGTCGACAGAAAAGCATGTTGTTCAAGTATATTATGCGTGATGAGCATAAAACTCATGGTTATCAGATAGGACTTTGGCTTTTGTAATGATTATAAGAAGAGAAAAATGCTCAATATCTAGTTGTTTGATACCTTTTTCTGTTCAGTGTGCATACAATGCTTCAACAGGTTTTCATACATGAAAGAATACATAGTAATAAGCGCTTCAGTAGTTTTGGAAGTTTGAGGAAATGCCTCAGTGTATTCACACTGAGTCACTTACAGTGAGAAACTTCACGCCCACGACCTCTCTAAATAAACATCCGGATGTAGGGAGAAGTCCTTCATGTGGGTGTTATGCCGCATATTCACTGCATGCATACGGCAAGGCTCTACTAAACTTGCTCTTTTTTGGTTTTCCGCTGTAACACCTGGTACTTTTTTTTTTAACACCTCAGTCGTGGTCCCAAGTGGAGTTAAAACACTGCAATCTACTGAGTGGTCACTAAAATCCTCACTTGCGTGACACAGGACATCCTGCACAAGCGTACCATTTTTAAATAGCCAAGCTACCGTCAAGACCGAAATTTTGTTATTCACTTAACCCAAATGTAAAAGAAGCAGTGGATCTATTAATCTAAATGGAATATAATATCCATAACTATGTTTTCATTAGTTCATAATGTTACTAAGAATTGTTGTGTTTTTGCTTAGAATGAGCCTTATGTCTACATAGTGAGCAGGTTGTCATCACAGAGCCATGTTGTACCGCCATGTTTCTTGCCCAAAACGGACAAACCAAACCCTGGCTCTAGTGAGAGCCTTTCATGTTTTTATGTTACCTTAAGGCCACCGTAGTTCTCCGACATGCTTGAAAAGGGAGGAGGGAGCAAAGGGCTATTCAGTTTGTACCTCACCATTAGATGCCACTAAATCCTCCACACTGCTCCTTCAAGAAAATGGCCGCCCGCAAATCTACGGCGTACACTACAGCATACGATTGACAAAACTGCAGACGTTCCTCTGGTTGCTGATTAAAGATTCAATGAGTGTCGTGTTGAAGATGATGTCACAGCCGTTTCCCGTGCCGTTGCAAAGGTGATCAGCTCAGAATACCGAATAAAGAAAAGGACCTGGTGTCAAAAGTCAATTGAGTTGAGTTAAGTTGAACCATGCAGTCGAAATTAAGCACAAGTGCATCTCCAAGTGATTTAGTATTCAGAGTGCTGCAGGTCAGGATGATGAAGATCAGCTGCAAACATAAAACATTTTACAAGAAGTGATAAACATGTCAGAAGTTGCAAAACCTATTGATTGGAAAACTGTAATAATAATAATGAATCATCTGCAAAGCAGAAACAAGGGTCATGGTGAACTATGAAGACCGCCAAGAATCATCAGACCCCATGAACCTGAAAAATAATCATCTATCTTGCAGCTTAATAGTGTCTCCTAATGTTTTCAAAAGCAACATGTTAATTATTATACGATTTTCATTGAATATCATATCTCAACGTTCACAGAGGAGATCAGTCGAATCAACATCAGTGATAAACTAGCTCTGCAGGGGATCTCATTGTGAAACTTCTCCCTCCTTTGGTCCTCTGATGAAAAGCACGGCTCGGCATCCTGCTAATACTCTAATTAAAGCCAAACAGCTGCACAGCTTGCTCCACCACATAATCACACCACATCCACCACAATGGCTCTCCCGTATTTATAAGAAGATTATTAGTTAAAATAGCCTGAACGTGATGTGTTTTATAAAGTAGAAGGGGGGGAGAAAGATATTGTTCAAGAAGGTCAGAGAAAACCTGTGGCTTAATGTTTACTGAAAAAATACAACAGTTCTTTAAAAGCAATCTTCATAGCACCTGATTATGATGTTATTGGAATACATTGCTGGGATATGGCAGGAGCGGGTTTGGTTATTAGCGAAAATGAAAACCAAATGATTGATATTGATGCAGTGAAGGGTTTAATCCAAGCACTGACTGTAACAACCAGCTATCATCACATATGCACATCATAATCAGAGTTTATTTATTTTTAACATGACTGATCAAAAATCAATAATATCATAAATGAACAAACATCTATAATACAGTTTCAAACATGCTATCTAAAAGCAAGGGGTGTGTGTGTGTGTGTGTGTGTGTGTGTTTGTGTGTGTAGAAGAGGGTGGAGAGAGGGAAAAAGAGAGAGAGAGAGAGAAAGTAAGATGGCGGACGTAGTTGCGTAAGTGTGTGAGTGTGTGTCCTTGTGTGTGGGTTAGTTTGAAAAGAAGAAGCACTCAAAACAAGGCAGATCCTCACCACAGCAGTAAAGAACAGCAACTGTTACCTTATCACTCAGAGGCCCGACTGGGGAACTCAGATATGGAAGGTCGCCGCACAGGACCTTTAACTAATAAAGTACAGTTTACCAACTTTACTCACAGTGGCTGATCTAAACACAACACTATTACAGCATCGTGGAACAACACTATTACAGCAGCAACAAGCACAACAGTTATGTTACACAACACTGAACGGGACTCAGTGGTCCGTGAAATACGCAATAACACGGTAAATATTACAGTTAAACTTAAAACAAAACAATGTTACAAACACACTATGACCTATCCCCTAAGACCGGGGAACGACCCGCGCTGTGTCAGCGGGTTGAACGGCAAGCTGATTCTCGTCTGAGGACGGAGAAAACAGCGAATGTCGACTTGAAGAATCCAGGAATTCCATGATCTTCCTTTTGCAGGTTAAAGTGGCAGAAACCGGGACAAGTTGTCCATTTCTCCTTCAGGATCCAAGTGTTCTTCAACACAAAAAAGGCACCAACGTTGTTTCACCCCCTTTTAGCGACGTGAGTCGCATGGATGGCGCGGGGTGAAGGTATTCGCCGGTCTATAGTCTTAGTGAAGTCATGGCTGTGTCACAGGGACAACCCAGGGTTCCTGTGACTCTCGTCCAATGAGGCACCAGCGTTGTGATTAGAACAAAATCTCACACTCAGGTGAGATTCTGTCGCCTTTTGGTGCAATTTCGCAATCTAGGCTTTCAAAATGACATGCACGCCTCTCTCTTTGTTTCAACCACATGGTGAAGTCCCAACAACATATTTTGAAGTATTTTTGAGACTTATTTTGTTTGATTTCATGAAAATGGTAGAAACCTCAAGACCAAATGACAGACCCTTATACTAATAAGCATGTTATTGAAAGCTACAGTACAAAGAAAAATCAAGAGTTGAACCTTTTTGCAAACAAAGCGACTCCACATATGCTGTCTTTTCAAATAGAAAAATGCACATGTTGAGGCCAACCAGCTGCAAATGCAATCAGCCGCCGTTGTTACATGACTCGATGAGGGGTGCCAAGATGTTGAGGGTTTTTGCAGGTCTCATCTGAGAAGTGTCTTGAGTAGCTGTAAATTAAACCTGTCATTGCCATTGATTCAGACCAACACATCCTCCCCGAATGCACCAAGTAGCTGTGCACAAGTCAGGCTTGAAGTGACGAGACCAGGTTCAAAGCATGTCCCAGAGGGAAAAGCATGTGGAAAGTTAACGCACTTTTGATATTGTAACATATTAAAGGCAATCCTCCTGCGTCTTTTGCATAAAATGTGTCATATTTGATACTTTTGCAATGTATGTACTTGTCTTCAGACATAATCAGGGTCACAAAGTTCTGTGTGAGTATTCACACCATTCACTACTCACACTTTTTAATATCTTAGAGAAGCAATAAAAACTGAGCAAACCACATGGTCAGCCTTCCCCCAGGGGATTTTTCCACACATTAAGGTCAGAAAGGATCTTGTACTTTGGCAATGTCTTTGACCTGCGACTGTGATAGTACTGCTGTCATTAACCAACATGACACTTCATTATCAAAGGATTCATAGTGAATCATGGCCCTACTGTATGCATATTCAGTTTGCAGGAGCAGCCTGAAGAAGAAAACAACTGACAACATGTGGATGATATGTAAAAGTGTGGTATGGTTTCCTGTCAGGTCTCATCAACACGTGTACTTAAAATTACCTGAATTTTCAAATGCAGTTTTTTCCACATCAACATAACAGATGCACCTGATAGTTTCCTGTTTAAGTGACTTGATGTGGGTTGAAACTGTAACCACAAAATGAGTATTTGTCTTTGGTGTTCATGATGTTTGCTTTCTGTATTATTGTGCTCTCAGACATTTCATTTTGATTCGTTCATACCTTTTCATTGCTTTTTATTTCTATGTAATTACATTGGCTGTTGCATTCTTTTCTGTCAGATTAACGTTTGCATTGGATATATATTTGCTTGCCTCTTCCTCTGCAAATATAAGTTTTGATCCATTACACATAATCTCACCAAAAATGGTGATGTAACACATTTTTATTTGGTTTACAGTGTCAACACAAGCCATAAAAGGAAAATCTGATGTATGTATTGACAAAAAAACAGAAGACTACTTTCGCTATTTGATAACTGAGAACCTGCTCTGCAAACATCTAGTTAGCTCAAATGTTAGCTACCTTAGCTTAGTATAAAGACTGGAGGGAAACAGCTACCCTGGCTCTGTACAATGGTAACAAATGTCTTTATTAAACAAAGGAGACATGACATGAGACATGAGATTTAGAAGTGGGTGTTTCAGAGAGTCCGTTACCTTCGGACAGAGCTAGCTGTTTTCCCTTCCTTCCAGTCTTTACGCTAAGCTAACCGGTTGCTGATTGCAGCTTCATATAAAGCATGCAGACACAACTGTAGTACCAATATTCTCATGAAACAACAAAGCAAATACACATATTTCCTTTAATAGTCTATTTCCTTGAATATGTGTTCCCAAGAATCAGTTACATAAGAGGTTACTGCACTTAATTGATGTCCTCATATGATCCAGAAAATCCCCTTATTCTCTGCGCTCATAATGATAGTAAAAAAAAGAAGAGTGTGGAATTGTTCTTAACAACCAGCTCATATCTCTTGAAGAAGCTACCAAAACATACCCAGTCTGTGTGGGTGGTTGGTGTGTGTAAAAAAACATTGAAAGAAGGTTAAAACAAAAACAAAACATTCACTCCACACAAATAATGCTGCTGCTCTCCCAATGGCCAGTTAATAATAAATGCAGATGCAGTCTGGTAATGGCCCAACCTCCATGCATGTGAGACTGCTGTTACCGAAGTTCACCTATTACAGACTGCAGGGCAGAGTTTGCCAAGTTCCTTTAGAGTGGAGTTATGTCGACCACTTTCCAGGTTGTGTAATTCTCTGGATTTGCTGTTGGACCCTTGACCTGCACTCCTACACAACACAAAGATGGATATTTGAAAATGTTGCCAGCTGCGTAACCCTGACTCATTCAGACTTTGTGCTGCAGTGACCCACCAGTCCCTCCACTGAACCTCCACCAGTCCCTCCACTGAACCTCCAGCAGTGATTAGACCAGCTGTACATCTTAATAGGCCTTCACTGTCTTGTCATACTAATGAGTAAAAGCTTCATCGCTCAGATGTTTTGAATCAAAACTGGGTTAAGTCTTTTGGCATGTCGGTGTAGTCAAAACATGTCTGGACACAATGCACTAATCAAAAAAAAAAAAAAGGATCATATTGTTGCACACTTGGTTGCAAACAAGCACTTTTAACTGATTGCATGGTGTCTTTGTCTTTTGCAGCAAAACCGAAAATTCCACTGGAACTTTTCTGACACCACCTCTGCTTCACTATCTAAGTGTTAAATCTGAGCAGCTGTTCCACTGTGTGACTCTGTATGCATATAGGAATTCCTCTCTGCGTGTGTATCTGCGCAAAATGTAAATGTGACACCCAGCTGCAGCAGCTTCATTCATACAGGTGTCATCTTGTCCAGGAAAGCCCGTCTTAGGTTACTGGACATTGTCAGAGCAGGTGCAATGAATTATCTTCCTGTGCATGTCTTTGTTGAAGGCTTTTTTCCTGTAATCTACCTTTACATCCTTTCTTTTCCCTTTCTCCAGCCTCAAGGCAGGATCTTGACTTGTACAAACTGCAACATGACACTAAAAGAGTATTACTTTCCTTAATGGTGAAGAGGTTTCAGCGGGATGAGTGTGTCTCTGAGTTAAGAGGAGGTGAGAAGCCTTGGTGGCAGAACCATGGTAAGTAAAGAGCGTGTTGTGGATTAATTCGCAGAAGTTAAACAGCTGATTCACAACTAATGTCACTTAGTTTATGTCAACATTTCACAGAAAAGGGAAGTAGAATTACCACAGTCCCAGGAGTGAATACCAGCCGATGGAAGATTTGCGGTCACATACAGGCCCACAGATGGTGACTGATAGCAGCTGCATTAACATAAAACTTTTCAGAAGTGTTTTTTACACTGCACCCTTATCTGATGTTACTGGTATGTTGTAATTTCCATGCAAATGCAGCATGTGTCACCTGGAACACCAAAATAATTTTATTCAAAAGAAAGTACAGAGAAAAGTCCCTTGTATTGCTTCATTTTCTTATGTTGATAATATGCTGCCAGTAAATCATATAAAATAAGAAAAGGTCACATATCAGGGTATCCAGATTGAGTTAACAGTAGGTTGTGAAGTGTCGCACCATCATCCTGTCTTGCTTTTGTTGTTGTGTTCAGTAGGTCTGCCTATTGTCGCTGCTTCGGCAGACAATCCTTCAACTTTATTGCCAAACTACGTTCAACTGTTGTATACTACAGACCATACAGAACAGGTCATACAGCATCCCTCAGTGACTATGCTCGTGTTCAAGGAATAGTTTAACATTCAAAGAAATACACTTATTCGTGTTTTTTTTTAAAGAGAAGTATGATAACAATCTTATGCCTTTGGCTACGGACCTAGGATGTGGTTAACCTAGCTTAGCATAAAGACTGGAGGTTAGCCTGGCCCTGTACAAACTCCAAAAATACACCTCTTGAGCTCACTTATTAACATGCTATGTATTGTTCATTTAAATTGTACTCAAACAGTAATGTTAAAATTACAATTTGTGGTTTCCCAAGGAGTTATCCAGATTATCCAGCAGCCCAGCACTTCTGTACAACGTGGGTTGAAAAATACCATCAGTGAGCCGAGGCTTAAGTAGAGGTTCCTATACGGGCACGACGAGGCAAATATGGCAATCTCACAGTGACGACAAGGTTAACTCCAGGAAGCTGCCAACACTCACTGCACCTAAATGTAATTTGGTTTATATTTCTGGCCTATATAGGGATTAATACAGCAAGCACCTGGTGTGCACTGCACTTACACAGTAATAACGCACAAGAGAGCGTACACATTGGATGGTAAAAATACACCCCCACCATGCCTCAGAACATGCAGCAGCTCAGACTTGCTGCTTGTGATGATACAGTACAAGGGCTGTTTTGGTTCTGCTAAAGGATGTTGTTGCAATCTTATTGTTACATGGGTCACTGCAGAGGTCCTGCCTCTGCCTTGATCCAATTAGGCACTAGAGAAATGAGCAACAATGAGATGAAGCATCTCTCTGCCGTGAGTGGAATTTGTTTCTGCCGAATACTCCTGGGTTTCTATTGGAGCCATTCAAGGCTCTATTTCATTCCCATTGAAAAAAATACAGAAAAGGAAACTGCTCCTGCTTCCCCTTGACATTTATGGAAACCACAGCAGATTGTAGTGTGTATAACAAATTATCTAGGTGATGATTTTCTGGTGATTTATGAGAATGACCTGAAAGTTTTGGTCCAATAAACACTTTTGTTTTCACGAATAACCGTGTTCGGTCATCCTCAAGGGAATCAATGCTGTATTCATTACCGTAGTGTGACTTGAACTTCTGAAGCAAGACTGGAAAAGGTTGACAAAACTTGAGACCAAACAGCCACACTGTGCCACACCCATCATGGTTCTATCCAAACGGTAAATTCTCATACAGATATAAAACTCTGTTGTAGCACAAGTGTACTGGACCACCCACATTTATGTGAATGCTACACATAATGAGATTAGAAATACACAATAAGTATAAACAGGAATATTATGAGGGGTCAACGCCGGTTCTTATATAACGTGATTGTGGGAAAGAATTGAACAAAGTTGTTGTTTCTACACATTAAACAATTTGTGCAACACACAGTGTGAACAAAGCAGACGGAGAGACGGAGCAGACGGCTGTGGCTGAGTGTGTTAGACGCTCGTCTAGACGGTGAGCAAGATCCTTCCCGTCATTGTTGGTTGGCATTGAGGGGCTGCAAAACAGGAAATAATATCTGAGGAAAACATACAGCTTATGAGCATTAGAAAGTCAAAGACACGTGCCACAAAATCCAGCATTTTAACATAATTTTAAGTTAAAGTGAATTTAAATTCTAACACTAACATGAGTGTTTTTAACAAAGTTTGTTTCACTATAACTTATTGCAACATACATTTCTTGAACTCGCACGCCCAGAATGTTTTTAGATTGTCCAAGATGAGGTACAACGTCTATGATTAGTCTGTCAGTTTACAGAATTAAGACTAATATTTAAACCTTAATCTTTTGAATCTGTATTTTAAATACCAATCTTTTTTTTCAAAATATGATTCAATTTACATTTGAATGGTCTGTCAGGGATACCAGTGTCAGGTTTCTGAATTAGTTTTGATCATTGTTTATTGGAGTAAGTCATCCATTTGTGGAATATGACATGTCCTCATGAGGGGGGAATATCACAGTTTGTTATTGATGGTCTCTTCCGCCATCTTGTGGACACAGCACTCAGATATGAAATAGTCTTTATGTTTGCTTTCCTCTCTGCTCATTTCATTTAGTATCACTATAAAGTACAACTACCAACACAACACAAATGATTATTGCAGCATCTGATCTCCATATCTTTGTTTAACCGTAACTATCACAGGTTTGTATCCTATTGGGATAGTGAGAATCCTGACAAAACTGTAATAACATTGTTAGAAGCTGTTGGTCAATCACATAGAAATCATTCACAAAACGTTATACACACATACAACCTTGGTATTGACACCAGGGAGGAAAACAGCAGCCACACATGTCCGATAGTGTACGCTGGTTGTTATCTGATCTTTCTCACGTCCCACCTGCCCTCTAACTGCACTTGTTGATACAAACAAAATAAATAAATACGTATTTTGCATTACCTCTCAAGCTTTCTTTCATTTATTGCATTTTGTGCATTTAGACATATATTGTTATCTAATTTTTGGGATATTTTTATAAATAGCTAAATCTGCTTCCGTGGCTGTAGTACAAATATGTTGTCGTTTCATATTTTATTATTATTTCATTTCTATTTAAAACATATTGCCAAAGATAGATCATTGACTGTATACAAAAGATAAGAAGCGCGATAGTTTTGTCCTTGATTTGTCCCTTTTCGGCTTCCTGACCACACGTCACATTTGTCCCTGTTGGTTAGCAGTGAAGCTAGAGCAACAGTCGCTTCTTTTATAACTTACTTACTTTAATTAAAAAACAAGAATGGAGATTGGGACGGAGATAAGCAAGAAAATAAGAGTGAGTAACAGTATCTGCTAAATATGACGCATATAACCGGACTTAGTGCCCGGTTAAGATTTGAATACCATATGCGTTGCTAGCTAATATTAGCATGCTAGCGTAATTTCTTAGTCGCAGAGTGGTAACGGTATGGTTTATTTTCAAGGCCGGTGGAGGGTTTGCTACATCATTTGGTAACATGTCCATCAGGCCGGTTTACAGACGTGTTAGCTGCTTTTTATCTTGTTTAAAGGATAACGATACGCAGTGCTACTTGTTAGGTTTAACATATGAATGATCAGCGCTGCATCATGTGTGCAGCTAGCTAGCTAGACAATATCATCTCACTGTACGTCTGGTCTGTTTCAGGCGGCTATCAAGGGCAAGCTTCAGGAGCTCGGTGCATATATTGGTAAGTGAATATGGGATGCACGCCTGGTAATCTCGATACTCCAATCACACATTACACGCAGTAATCTCTGTGTTTCCTCTCTTTACTGATTTAGACGAAGAGCTTCCTGACTATATTATGGTGATGGTTGCAAACAAGAAAACCTCTCAACAGATGTCTGACGATCTCTCCCTTTTCCTTGGACACAACACTTTTAAATTCACAGTGTGGTACGATGAAAACAGACTAGTGTATATTTATCTCAACATTACCACCAGTTCTAGCCTTAACATGTTTGTTTTTTTATTGATTTTAGGCTACAGGGTGTCCTTGAGAAGTTAAGAACGGTTGCAGTCGGTAAGTCGGACTATGTTGAATGCATGATGGGATAGCTGTGTTTATACTTATTAAATGCAGATAGCTTGTAGTTTTAGCATCTCACACAAAACTTTTCTTCCTCCACTTGAACTACATGGTTGTTGCAGAGCCCGCATCCCTAAGTAGAAATGAGCTACAGTCCGACGGTGATACTGTGGCTGGGAAGAACCGGGCATCTGTAAGCGAGGACGGCAGAGCGGAGGAGTTGAAGGTGCTGACGGTGTCCAGCTCGCGCTCTGATAGGACTGAAGCACGCGTGTCCAGTTCCGCTCATGAAAGCAGGTGCCTAAAGCTAGAATTCTCCTTTTTGTCCTCATGTGCTGACAATGTTTGCGGTTCATTTTCTTAAACGGCACACGTGACAGACCTTGCAAATGCACAAACTTGTATACCTTTTGTCTGTTACCAGGAGAGGCAGCTTGGAGAAGAGTTCCTCTCGACTTACCTCCACGGTTAAGCCCCTCATGGAGCCGCTCCCCTTGGATGCCGTTATCGACATCAAGCCAGAGATGGACGATGACCTCATCGCCGAGGATCCTGTAGAAATAGCCACCAACCATGGTCGAACACGCGGCGCAGCTAGTAGACCCACAGCTGAAATCTACAGACCGGGTCAGAGCAAGTTTTCATCGTTAAGCTCTGCAGAAACGTATCGACCATCGGAAGGATCCTCTCACTCCAGGCAGCAGGACAGCAGAAGCAGCAGAACCTCCAGAACCGGATCCAGCAGGGTACTGTGATTCGATTTAACGTGTTCAGCATATTTCTGTGGGCATGGTGCCAGACGGGTGTAGGTTAGGATCCGTAATGACAATGATCTGTGTCTATGTTCAGCAGCAGCAGCAGCAGGAGGAGCTGTCACGGAAGCGTAAGGTGCCGGTAGCGAGTTCGGTGGTGCGAGTGAACCGAGCAGCAGACGAGGACAGCGATGACGTGGAAGAGGAGGATACAGGCTATGGAGGCCGAGGCCCTTCCAGTCGAGTGTCCCTACCCTCCAAACCAGAACGCAAGTCAGTGTTCACGCCTCGTGTGCTATTTTCTAACATTATATGTTGTACTTTATTGAATTAGAGGGCCCGCAAGGATTGTAATTCACTGTTAACCACAATTATGTAGCAAATGTGATTTGTCCAAGGTATTTGCATTCAGTTGGAATCCATATTTTACAGTAGTTATCGTAAAAGACCTCAGTGACAGTCCAGCACTGACTGACCTTTTGAATGATCAGACAGTTGAAAGTCTTTGCTGAACTTTAACATTACTGTGGTGTCTATGGTTTCAGGCCTACTCTCCCTCCAGCCAAGCAAGCCAACAGGAATCTGATACTGAAGGCCATCTCTGAGGCTCAAGACTCCATTACCAAAACTACAACCTACCCCAAAAGTATGTTTAATGAGTTGCCATGAAAATGTTGTTATTTTACTGCAGTTTATGCATTTTAGTAGTCGCCGTTATCTCTTACATTGACCTTTTTAACCCCAGTGCCACAGAGGCAGACTGTTCCTGTTGCACCTCGTACTCGTATGGCCAGCAGTGAGGAGATGACTGCAGCCATCCAGCTGGTCCAGGAGCACCTCCACAGCCTGACCCCCAGGGTTCAGACCTACACCTCTGCAGAGCTACCTCCTTCCAGAGCCCCCGGTAGGTGAAGAGTAGAGCTGGTGCAGCATGTGGTTGCTGTGCACTGCTTTAAACAATCTGACACCCGAAAGCCAGAATCCCAGTGAGCTAAACTAATAAGTTAATGTAAAAAAACAATCTGTATTTATTCCACTGATCACTCTACTGGTGTTTTCCTCCAGCTCCAGTGAGATCTTTAGCTTCTCGCCTCCAGTTGGGCTTAGCAGAGAGCAATGAAAGAAGAGAGCAGCTTGACTATGGTGAGTCTTTTTCGCGTGCCGTCTTGCTTTTATGGGGATCTTTAGAAAAGTGCTACAATAAAAAGTTCCTCTTCTTTACTGAGAACATGTAAATGTAGTAACTAATGATACATAACCCAGAAGATGCCTCATGGATCGTCTTTTGTAATGCATTAGACTGAGATGTCTGCGTTTGGGGTTTTCTAGTTGCCGAGGTCGCTGAAGGCAGCGATGCAAAGCCATTTGATACCCGCTCCTTCATAGTGAGCCGGCCGCAGCTGGGAGAATCCTCAACCAGAAGCCAGCATCCACCTCCGGTCAAAGGGGAAGTCCAGTCTGCTATACCACGCACTGTCCAGGCCAGGTACACACACACACACACACACACACAGATGTTATGAATGTATATTCTCAGCTCTTCTCGTTGATACATGAGCATTTCTATTTTCACACCAGTAAGGAGAAGGGTGACTCTGCAAGCCCCAAGTTCATAGTGACATTAGACGGGGTACCGAGCCCGCTGGGGAATCTCGCAGACGGTGAGATGGACTGGGATAGCGTGAGACCGGTCTCAAAGGCCACCGATGCGACCGTCCCCGTCAACAGGGAGTCCAAAGTCAGCATCCTCCACAGACTGCAGGGGAGAGTCACACCATCAGAAGGTGTGTGGGGGGGGGGGGCTTTGTCACCGTAATTCTTTACTGCAATAATAATCATTTACTTTCTTATTGGCGCACATTTCAAACACCGTTACAAAGTGCCTCAGTAAAGGCTTGGCATTCTGTCATCTTTTGACAGATGACATGATGGACGTTGAGATGGGGGAAGAGGGTGCCGTCTCTTTAAAGAAGCGGAAGGTGATGGAGCGCTGCAGGTTCTGGCCGGTCTGTAAAAGTGGAGACGAGTGTTTGTACCATCACCCTACGACACAGTGCAAGTGAGTATTTCTGTTATTAAACTGAAGATGCAGTAATGGAGTTTTTATGGCTCGGCACTCTTTCATGATTTCTTTTTTTGTTCCTCCAAAGGACTTTTCCCACTTGCAAGTTTGGGGATAAATGCCTTTTTGTGCATCCCAATTGTAAATACGACGCCAGATGCACCAAGCCGGACTGTCCCTTCACTCATGTGAGCCGAAGAAGCACAGCTGCTGCTCCTCCGCCCAGGCCAGGTACTCTCTCATTACATCTGTGATTCAGCACAAGCTGTTCAGACCACTATGACGCAAACTAAGATTTGTAAGAGTGTATTTAGATTCCACGGGTAAAGCAGCAACATAAAGGGGATGTGAACTTCTAAACTCTTTGTGTTTACAGCTGTGCAGCCAGTGCAAACCACCAGTGTGTGCCGCTTCTTCCCAGAGTGCAAGAAGATGGACTGTCCATTTTATCATCCCAAGGTAAAACATTTTAATTTTAACGTGTGGATGTGGAGCTCTGATCTGTGATGGTAACTTGAATATATGTAAGATTTGGTTAAAGTGCTTTTATTTGAAAGCTGCAATTTATTTTGCGCTCATGTCCTCCGGTCGAGACCTTTTGCACAAAACACTAAGTCGCAGTTCTTCATTTTGGTTCTCTCATCTACAGCCTTGTCGCTTTGCGGCGCAGTGCAAACGAGCTGGATGTACCTTCTACCACCCGACCACAGCTGTGCCTCCGAGACACGCCCTGAAGTGGACAAAGACGCAGAGCAGGTGAGCAGATGGGCTAATGCTAAATTCCACATGGTTGAAATGTTTAGCTCGTTGATAACAGTATCCCTTGCATTGAATCATCTAATGTATGAGGGGGGCTTCACCCAATAAATATTCATTCATTAATAAAAGCCATGATTTAAGTAATGTTATCATCTATATTGTACTAATTTCTGTTTGTCTCTCTCACAGCTAATAAAGTCCAGGGAGTCTGACGGGAGTCTGATGATGAAGCTTTGGAAAATGTCCGATCTGTGTTTATTGGTTTTCATTCTTTTCATTCTTCAACGGTTTAATTTCATTTTAATGTACTCTTTGGGTTCATTTTTAAAAGAATTGTTTTGTAAGATGAAAAGGTTTTTGCTGTCTCAGAATATTAAATTACTCCACAGTGAACTTTAAACACCTTGTCGTTTATCTCGTGTTCTTCGTGATATTGGTTCTCGCAGATGTTCACCACTGATAAATAAATAAAGTGGTTATCAAGTCAGGGTAGTTGTTGGCTGTTTTGCGCTCTACTAAAAGGATGAGATCAGGTATAAGTCACATGCGGTGGCAGCCAGTAAAGCAGGGAACATGGAACCAAACCTCTAGTAAGATGAACGATTTGATTCATCGTTAACATGTGATGGTAAACAATGAGATGCAGATACGAACTGATGAAACATGTTCTATGAATATAATATATGAGTGACTTCCTTTTATGAAGTCATGGTTTGTATTTTTTTTCAAACATGTCCATTCAGATATAATAATAAGATGGAGGGGTGAAAGTGGAATTAAATATGTTCATCAACATTCTGTGGGAACAAGAGGTCTGCCAGTCCTAGTTTGTTTTCTACGTGACGGTTGAGAGGAGTTGAAGAAGCAAAAATACATTCTTGTTAGCTGACATTTATAAAGTAAAGTGTGTTCTGGTTAATTCATAGATTTGCTGTGTGCACAAGGGAGAGTGGACAGTTATGTAGGTAAACTATTATGCAGATCAGCCCGTTACATAAAAAAGATAAAGATCAATACAATGAGACTTTATATGTAAATATGATGTGATTCAAAGAGGCATAATAAGCACATTATCTTCAGGTTATGTGTGATGGTTTATGGCCTTCGTCTCTCTGAAGCTGCAGTTTTATTTCCCGCCACGAGAAGCCGCTGCATCGTGCTCCGTGATGACGTCACCGTAGTCCAACTCAAAAGCCCTGTGAACGTCTGTATTCCTCGCCGGGTGCGGTGGCGCGCGCCTGTAATCCAAGTTGCTGGGAGGCTAAGTCTGGCGGACCGTTTGAGCTCAGGAGTTCTGAGCTGCAGTGCACTATGCCGATCGGGTGTCCGCATTAAGTTCGGTATCGATATGGTGCTCCTGGGGGAGCTCGGGACCACCAGGTCGTCTAAGGAGGGGTGCACCGGCCCAGGCCGGAAACGGAGCAGGTCAAAGCCCCCGTGCCGCTCAGTAGTGGGATCGCGCCTGTGAATAGACGCTGTAGTGCAGCCTGAGTAATACAGCGGGACCCAGTCTTTTTAACACATCTACGAGCTACCTTTTACACACATACACGCTACATTATATATTTACAGCACACAGCAGCTTCATCGTTGTTTCTTTATCTTCTTATTCACATGAAAACCCCTCACAGACCAGCTGTTCTGAGTGTGCTACACTGCCTCCCCCTGGAGGACACATGCAACTACATCAACCACACTGAATACTTCTCATGAGGTAGGTGCCGCTAAACTACTAAAGGAGGATTTTAATCAAACCGTCAGTTTAAATATACTGTAAGTCGAAAGCACACCACACTTCAGGCTTTCTCAGTGCTTTAATGTTGATGGTGCATGTAACTAATGTGGCACCATAACAGGCAATGTGCTTGTCCCCGCTGCCTTCCCTTGAACATAATCAAATTTAACTTTCCGGTGTTAGTTACCAGCAGCTGGGGCTATCAGAACCTTGATCTTAATCTATGATTTTTAGGAATTGTCTTCCCCGAAGGCCGTCTTTATTTGCGACAGTTACAGATTATAAAATGGATCATTTGTGGACCAAAAATACAGTTATTGAGTGAAGTGATGCCTCAAACAGATGCAAACAACATTCTGGAATAACTTGAGTAAATGTTCATTTTAAAACACAGAACAGCCTAAAGTAATCCTAACCACTAAGGGTGGAAATGTACCGCCAAACAGAGAGACTTATTATGTTGTTAATTAACAAACAGGTGACATTTAAACTACTCCAGGGCAATATATTAAACATTATTACAGTTTTAGTTTGCAAAGTAACCAAAATATGTATCCACAATTGGATTAAAGTAACTTTATGTCAGCATAATACTTAAAGCTGCAGTACATGTATATCTCCAGGTTAGAGCTTGCAAATATGCAGATTTGAAAAAAAAAAGGGCAACTTTTTACAGACTGGACTTCACTGACTCATAGATGACCTTTGTTTTGAAGTGGAAACTGTGTTCTGTATAAATGAACTCACAACATGTGTAGGGTACCAGTGTTACTTTTACGGTCATCAGCGTCTGCATGATTCTTCACTTTCCCTCAATAATTGGGTGCTTATTAGAAACCTCCCACAGTCATTTCCAAAGAAGAGACACCACAAACGAGGGCATCTCAGTTTGCTATCTCAATAAATGGCCCATCAGGGGTTTTTCCAAGTAAGCAGGGCCTGAAGAAGAAGAAGAAGAAGAAGAAGAAGAAGAAGAAGAAGAAGAAGAAGAGAGACTGCTGTTGACAGTTGCTAATGTTAATTTGCACTGTATTTATGAGGCGTCGCCTCTACTAAACTTTACTCAGGATGGATGTTGTTTGAGTGAGTGTAACGAGCTGGAACTCCGCTTGATAAGCTGCTATCCAGCCTGTTTTGTGAGGTCTCGCTGCCTCTGACGGTTTGATTGAGCTCCTGATTTTAAAAAAGGGAACAAAAAGCCCTCTGTGTTTCAATAATCTCCAGATGGAATAGCTGACAAATGAAAAGCGTCATAATTCTAATAAAGAAATGAATAGATAAAAACATACTTCTTTACATGTTTTGAAATGATCACTCAATGTTTATGAGGTTTTACGGTTTATTAAATGTAGTTTCTGAGGCGCTCAAGACCATCCCTAGCACCTTATGATCATTTAAGGTTCAGAAATAAACGAAGCCAAAGCCATAGGCTGGTTTTGCTTTTCTAAATGTGTGCCGTATTGTGTCTGTGCCCTGGTTTTAAGCAGAATTTGACTAATCAGCTTGTCTCCTCTTTCTTTTCTTTTTACAGCCTCAACTCTTTTGGACGGCGTTAAATGCCAAGTATTAGAAATGTCTGGCCGTGCCCAAGCTCTTCAAAATTCCTGTGATGGTAGAACATGTTTTTGTGTGGGAGGGCTGTTCTGCCAAGTAAAGCTGTTTTGGTCCTGATTTTTTTTTTTTTTTGCTCACAAGAAAATCTTGTTCTTGCATCACCAAATGCTACCTCGTGATGAGAGTAAACAAGAAAATAATACAAGTAATCACATATGCAGCTTCGCCTATTAAACCTCCTCAAACTGTACATTTTCTGGAAGATTCCCCACACCTCTACACTTATACTTCACAGAGACGTTTAGAGCGAAAGATGAGGAGGGAATTCTATAGGTGGGGTTTTCGGGCGCCCCGAGCCCTCGACACAGCCTCACCTTATTGCAGCTGTGCGCGTGGCGAGCAAAAAGCGTGGCGCACTTCTGGAAATTACCATGAAGTGTGTGTAAATATTCACAACTCAGTCATCCATTTGGAGTTTTAGGATGTGCTTGTCTCTTGAGGATTTGGTCGAAACATCATATGTGGCTGCTAAAAGAAAATAGAAAAGAGGAAGAGGGAATGCCCACGATGTCTAACACCCTTAATCACAAGCGGGGGAAAAAAAGTTGCAGTTAGGTCAATATCAGGTCTTTTAGGAGAACGTTTTATTTTGATTCTGCTGCTACCAAACATGAAGTTATAAATACAATTTATTTTGACATATAGTCAGCTAGGTAAGTAGTTAAAACCTTTTTCTGAAACTGGTAATATCCACCTCATATGTATTTAAAATGTAACTCTAACCCCCCCAAAATGTTTTTTTTCTGGAGTTTACAGATGACCTTATGTGCTTTGACTTTCCATCAGACATGTGACTTCCAGTCGAATGCAACTTACCCAGATCCTTACCAGAAGCCACATCAGATAGAGCTAATTAGGCAGACAGCTATAGTCTCACAATGTGTGTGTGTCAGAGAGAGAGAGAGCGAAATAGAGAGATAAAGTGAGAGAGCGTGAGCGAGAGAGTGAAAGAGAAGGAGGAGTGACAGAAAGGGAAAGAAAAGAGGGAAGAAAGAGACTCATTAAGCCAAGTTCTTCTCAGCACTCGTTCTGCTACACAGACTCTCTCTCTCTTTCTCTCTCTCTCACACACACACAAAACACACACACATACTAAAAAATACAAAGCAGAAGTGGAGAAAGACACACGGTTTCAGTCGCCGCGGTTGGCTATGGCTCAGGGCTCTGACAGCAATGACACAAGTTACAAGTCCCCATCACCTGGAAGCAGGCCGGTAAGTGTGCTCTTCCATCTACTTTCTCAATAATGTACCACGTTTACTTGTTTACATCCTCTTTACACCGAAGATCTACAGATTAAACGCGACGTATGTCTCCTAAATGTGTGACTGGATGCAGTGTGTGATACATATTTAGTGGGCAGCAGCACAGCCTAGTTCTGTCTTTGTTAGCTCTTTTCACAGTTTCTCAGAAAAGGTTTCACATGCACACATGGGCTGCAGCCGTGACTCGCCTCAAGTGTAGGCTTTTGTGAATTGCAAAATGTATCACTCGCCCAAGTTGTGGGAACCCTTTGTTTTAGCAAGTCTCTCAAACCGTGAATGATGGGGGGAGCTGTCGGGAACAGACAGCGTGTTAAACACTGTATTATTGCTGTACGTTTCTCTGCACGCGAGGCTTGTTCCACATGTGCCACTCTCTTGCACACTGCTGCTCATTCTCTTGCTCTAGCATTGTGGAAATCAAACGTACAAATGTTGTTTTTTTACACAAGTTAGAAGCTGGGAGCCTCACTTGTATGTGGATAAAGGAATCTTCTGAAGCATCAGTTGTTTTGGGGTTTTTCTTCCAGCAAGGCTTTAACGGACAATTCAGAAGACGTTAGATAATGAAATTGGAACCTCTTTGATGTACAACTGACTCAGCATTTTGAAAGGGATTAGTTATTATGATACCAAGAAAATTGAGTGTTCAGGACACGAAACAGGGTGTGCGTTATACCTAAGCGATGACTCAGCCTCTCCCCGACCCTGCCCTTCACATTAGGTGTAAAGTTTGGCCTGTCTTCTGCCAAACTGCCATTGAAACAGAGAACGCCTCCATTTCACACATGAACCCCACCGGCAACAGGCAGTGACATGATCAGTCTGATCTTCACTTTCTCAAGGTTCAGGAGCATCTCTCTCCCGCTCAGTTTTGCCACTCGATGTTTATGTCACCGCACACAAATTAACCGTCGACATTTGTGTTTTGTCAGAGCTCCTCGGATGACGCAAAGAAGGTGATGCGGCGAGAGAAGAACCGGATCGCTGCTCAGAAGAGCAGGATGAGGCAAACTCAGAAAGCTGACACCCTGCACTTGGTGAGGAGGCTTCTCTCTGCGATATATACATCATACTCTTACTCAAAAGCAACACGGTTTAACACTGACTTCTACTTATTAAGACATTTGCCACAGAGGCACAAGCAAAAGAACAGAAGATATTACATGGTGTTAATGCAAAAAGCCATTGTTTTGCCATAGCTTTATTGCACTGCAACGCTGGTTACAAATCATACTATATACTGAAGGATGTTTAGCAGCATTAGTTAGGGTTACCTTCCAAAATACTGTATATGGTAGTGATGTTTCTGCAGCCAGCTGATCAATCGATCCAACGGCCTCTGAGAATGACTTCGTACTATATTTACGAAACGCTACCTGGCCATGTGGCGATGTGTCATGGCTTCTGTTGGGCTGCCCACTTGGACGCTGCTCTTGTGTGTTTGCAGAAGCTTAAGGAATAAATTAGCACGTGTGGGCAATCACTCCGTTTCTGCAGCAGAATCCAGCACCAGAGATTGCAGCGCTGAATATGATAACAGAAGGGTGTTCGGGCCGGACACTTTCTCTGTTGCCCCCATTATTCGTTTTGTGCAGCTCGTTTTTTTTCGCGTGATAGTTGGTGGTCAGTGTCGTTTCAGCTTTTACTCATTTTGACTCTTCACAGGACGAGTCTTTTATTGAACGAAAACATCAAAAGGAGTGCAGGCATTTCTCAGATCTTCTTTTACTTGTGTGTGCAGCAGGTCTACGAAACTCAATGACCTCTCAGCTAATGATGCAACTATCTTCTGGTTTCCTTTATGACCTGCAATAACTCTACATGCTGTCACACCAGTGCATATGTATTGCAACATGCTGACTACCTGTCCACTATCTGTGTGACTTCCTTGTTCAAGTTCAAGCCGATTTGATTTGTGTTGTACTTTACTCTGTCACCATGATGTTTTCAGAGCAGCTTGTTTCTGTGAACTTCATCCGATAAACTTAAGAGGTTTTGACCTTTAGAAAACCCACACTAATAAATACGGAGCTCTGAATACGTGAGAACCCCCAGTGAAGTGTAAAACATCAACCTCTTTTTAAAGCATGTCAGTCGCAGAGAGTACCAGGGGACCACAGAACACATTTCTGTGGTTTTGCTGTCATCGTCTCACTAGATAAACAGGAAGGCGAATTTTCCCTCTCTCTGACACCGTGGCTTATTTCCTGTTTCTTCGGTAGTATTTTTTTCTTCTGTGTAAATTGTATATCGTGGGCAGGAGGGGAGAAAAAGGCAGTCACTTCTTGTAAAGCTCTGATAGCAGTGGGCTGTATTTGGCTAAGTGACGCAAGTATGGGGTTTGCCCAGAGGTGCTGTGACAGTAAGGACCCACAGCTCAGTATTATAATCTTTCGGCCATGGTGTGATGACCTTTTCATTAACCAAGTGGAAGGTTTCCTCCCCCCTGCTATACCCACGCCAAAAAGTTTTTCTTTCTCGCATGCACAGTTTTGCTCTACTTTTATGATCTCCATGAGAGCTTGTTTTGGAAAATGTACTTTCGTCATCTAACTTTTCAGATTGTTTTGCTTTGTGAGCTGCAGGCAGTTTCTGTCTGAATCAGTATTCATAGAGTTGGTGTTGAAGCACTTTTATAACGTTGTTTTACTTTACATTACAATAAAGTAGCTCAGGAAAAGTTAGGCATGCTGTAGACTTTTGGTCTTCAATCATTTCAGTATGGAAATAAAAAGACGTCGAATAGACGTAAAAGTTCAACGTTCCACTACGACAGTGAAAATACTTTTATTAATTAAGTTATGGTATTGTTTTTCTGGTAATGCAAAGCAACAATATATAATGGGCCATTGTGTCAAGTAATTGCAGGATAACCACAGGTGTAATTAATAACATTATGGCCCTGTTCCATTAAGGTGGGCAGCGTCCTGGTACTGTGCTTCCTGGCTTGCTGTAGAAATAGAATTGGACGATAATTCATTTTTCCACTTACACCTGTGTTTACCCTGCTATGACATGTACAAATATCTGCTGTGTAAAGGGCCTGTTTCAACTGTGTTACCTGCTGGTTTTAAGGTAACTGGACAAATAAAAAGATAAAATGTTTTAGCCAATTTAAAAGTACATTTTAGCCCATTTTACTTGCAAATATTTTCAAAAGACAACACATGTTTTATTTACTCTTGAACAACATTTTTCCAAGCATGATTAGTCTTCAAGTAGCATGTGTACAAAATATAAAAATGTGCAAAATTTGCTTGTGATAGACTCATATTGAACACATGTCTAAAGAACAGTGGCGCTTTGAGTCAAGGACTAAAGCCAGCGTGCTTAACAATGCTTACAATGGCAATGCTAAGATGCTAACGCTTATCATTCATAGTTTATAACGTTCACCAGCATGATCGTGTTTGCTAGTGAACACTAAGCACAGCTGAAGCTGATGAGAAAGGCATTCGTTTTGCAGGTATTTGATCCCAAACAAACATGTTGCACAGATTCAAACTTTGGCCAGAAGATGGAACTAGACGAAAAAGTCAGAGGATCACCAAAGTTAATACAAGTTAGAAGTTACTGTGGAGAAATTTACCCCGAAACCACAAATGTCAGCTTCATTATGGTGCAAGATTAAAAGTCAGGGGATCATCAAAGTCTAGGATTCAACCTCTGTTAATCTATATCAGTCTGGACCGAAGCTGTGGACCAACCCACAGACAGACATTGCCATTCATACAGCAAATACATTTAAATAGATTAATATGTTTAGGGGTCAAATATACTTTAATTTGTGGTTAAAGCATTAAAATATATAGGATATAATACTGCTTTTATGTCATTCGCACACTTTTAACCTCACAGTAACACCCCTTGTATCACTAATAAACAAACATTGTGTCCCTGTGTGCTTGCAGGAGAGTGAGAACCTGGAGAAGGAGAACGCTGCCCTGAGGAAGGAGGTGAAGCAGCTGACAGAGGAGGCCAAGTATCTGACCACCATGCTGAGCAGCCACGAACCTCTGTGCAGCGGCCTGACTCCTCAGACCCCCGACCTCCTCTACCCTCCTCATCACAGCAGCTACCACCACCAGCACATCACTGTGCCACACTACCAGCACTGACCTGATCGACTACCGAGGCGGCCGAGGATGTGCTGCGAACTGACGACTGACCTCAGTGGAGAGAAAGACTGACTGGAAATGTGTCTATAAACGTTAATCATTGTTCTAAAACATGAATATTGACATGACCAGCAGGTGTGTCCGCCAAACAATGACAGTATGGACACCAAACTGTCACAAACAGTGTTCAAAACTATTTATTTTGCTTGTGCTCATGTCTTTGCTTTCCCCTGATTAATATGAGTGATCTGTATGTGAACTTAAACGGCTCGATGGGTAGAGTTATGAACCAGTCCATGTTTACATTGGGAGAAAATGAACAACCTACTGTTTGTTCAGGTGACTCAGGCGGTACAGTGTTTTTGTACATTTTTAGTGTCATGGAGAGCACCTTTTGTCATCCTGTCATGTTTTACTTTCTCGTGTTTATGAATGTGTTTCAATGTGTAAATGTAGATCGATGATGCTCAGGAGATTTTGACAGATTTGATTGTGGACAAAGAGAATGTAAAGTCGATGTACCAAAAAAGAAATGTCTGTCCAGTGGAGGATGGACATTCTATGGGTCTCGACGTGTGTACTGGTGACAACGCTGATGTGGGAGAAGACCCAGCAAAATATATTTATTAAATGTGGTGCCTTTTAGGTGATCATTTCTGACCTCCACGTTTGTTATTCATGCCTCCGTGCAGTGTTTTGTCTTTGTCTGGACAGCAGAGTGATTAAAGTCTGCACTGGGGTTTGATAACAGGGGACACTTGACAATCCACCTTCATGTTTTATTTCTCTGATGAGGGAATCCCTAGATGGCACTGTTCACCAACAGTTGAAGTAGCCCACGTTAAGCACGAAAATAAACTTTTAATTTTGCCCTGAGTGGGTTAGAATTAAGTTTTGTCCTTGAACACAACTCAGGCTTTCATGGCATTCGCCTTTTTTTGTAATAATTCCATAATTATTATGCAAGTGGGCGAAATAAATAACCTAATATGTGCATTTTGTTTTAAACTTAGAAGTAGTTGTGATAATAATAATAATAATAAGGGGGGTGTCTTAGAAATTCCACTACAGAGTTTATATCTCAGAAGAATTGGCCGACGTTGAAGTCCGTTACAAGATGTAAAAATGTGAATTATCTCAGTGTTGCAGGCTGCTCAGATACCACAGAGAACAGGTTTTGAAACTCCGCCCTTATTTGACCGGTTTGTTCAATGCCAAAGTAGTTCTAAGTCCGGGTGGAGAGTTGACACGTGTGAATACACGGAAGCTCCTTACTGAAAGAATCATAATTATTATTTCTCTGTCACTCTAATTTATTGAACTTTCACAGGCTTCGGTCGCAAATCCGACTAAGGAACTAACTTCAAACCGGGGAGGAAATGCCGCTCAAACTGGAAGTTGTAGAGCCCTCCCTACTGGCTTAATACGTATTCTGGAGATTTGAAACAGCCAATGATTTAGTTTGAACTTCTTCTTTAATATGAAAACATGAAGTTGTAGGCCTGTTAACAGATCGGAAAGTGCTGGAGGTTAAGTATTTACCCATGAAACAGGGCGAATTTCAGCCACTTTCTGTTAAGTTTGTTGTGTTGCGTTTGTTCCACTCAACCCCACAGTAGTTGAGTGGGAAGTTTATACTCCATGAGTATATTTAGCAGACTGCGTTAATATGAGCGAGGAACAAGCGGTGCCGTTCGGAGACGCTGCACTTGACGCGGATCAATCCAAGACGGACTTGGAGAACCATGTCAAGCTGGAGGCGGGTGACGCCGCGCCGCGCGCCGACAATCCGAGTCAGCTAGACGGCGGCGAAGCGCTGCAACCCGGCGGCGAAGCGCTGCAACCCGGCGGCGAAGCGCTGCAACCCACCCGCCTGTACAAACGGCGCTGGATGATTGTCCTCCTGTTCAGCTCATATTCACTGTGCAACTCCTTCCAATGGATACAGTACGGCATCATCAACAACATTTTCATGAAGTTCTACAACGTGGACGCCTTCACCATAGACTGGATGTCTATGATCTACATGCTGACATACATTCCCTTCATCTTCCCGGTGACCTGGCTGCTGGACAAAAAGGGGCTCCGGGTCATCGCGCTGGTGGCCACTGCGCTCAACTGTGCAGGCACATGGATCAAAGTGGCCAGCGTCAAACCCAACCTGTTCGCCGTCACCTTTCTGGGACAGCTGTCCTGCTCCTTCGCCCAGGTGTTCATCCTCGGGATGCCGTCGAGAATCGCGTCAGTGTGGTTCGGTTCAGAGGAAGTGTCCACCGCCTGCTCCATCGGAGTATTCGGGAATCAGGTAAGGCTGAGTCAGTAAATAGGCCAAGATATCTCTTTACCTACTTGATCACGTATTAAACGTTATGCAATAGCCCCATTAACCAGCGATCAGGCGGACAATTCCAGATCTATTTGGAACGTTTGCGTAATTACGCACGTTCAGGTGCCCAATGCGTTCAAGCCACAACATTGCTTGCTTAGAATGTGAGAGAATGAGTGGCAAGCAGTGAACCAGCATGCAAGAAGTGACAACCAGTGTGTACCTTGATTCAATTATACCTTTTCATGAAGATATTGTAATTGTAACAGTGAGAGATGAAGATAAAACAGTTTATCTAATGCTATGCACACATTAAACATCTATCCACACATACAACTAAGTCAATTCTCAGTCACTTATCATTTACCAGCATTAAACACAGGGATGAAAAGGCTCAGGAACAACCTCTCTTTCAAGCTTGTCCTCAGGTGGTCTAACCTTTATCTACTTGCCCTCATCCATGGTGAAAATAGTGACCAAGGAAAGGGTACGATAAAAAGGAAAACCAAGATGTAAACAAGATGTCTGTAAGAAACAAACTAATAAAGGATCCAAATGTGTGTAAAACACCAATATCATGGGAGTTAAAAAGCAGCAAGGGAATAATCTAATTTAACTAGACTGAAAAGGTATGTCTTTAAGATGTGAGCCGATCCGGAGGCCCCCAGGTCCCTCTGGCAAGGCTGCTCCACACATGTTGTGTAATAGCAAAAAAGGAGGGCAGAATCTTGTAATATATCCAAAAACTGACCAGTATGGCCGAACTTGGTGCAGTTTATCCATGTTAAACACGCAGTGCGGAAGGACATTACCTGTGGAAACTGTTTTCTGGATCGCTGACTGTGACTTGTGAGGGTTATATGCTAATTTGACTTATTTCCACTGTATCCACATACACAATAGTAACTGTTGTTGTGTTTTTCTGCTTAAATTAGAGGCAGCAGGGCACTTTTTAAATCCACATGAGCAGCCAAAAAAGCAGACAGGAGTGCAAAGAGCAGCATCGTGTGCCGCTGTTATTGTGAGCTCTCCAGCATCATATTTAACACCAAACAAACAACACTTGAGTCAACTTACAACTCCAAGTAAAATGTCACTGAGAAGTCATCGCTTAGTGGATAATTAGCTGTGTGTAACCCAGAGCACAAACTGGGTTTTTGGATGTAGTTTTAAAAAGTAAGAGCAATTTGTGGGCTTTCTGATGGACATCTAATAAGCATGTTGTCAACAACAAATCCTCTGGTTTCTACTTGTGATCTTTGTGTATTCAACGCTTTGGTCTTCAGACCGGTTTATCAAAACCACCTTGATACATTTTCCTTCATACTATTCACGGACACCTCCAGACAGCCAGAATACTTGGAGGTATCGGAGCTTATTTTCAGAAACTTTTTCCAAGACGTATTAAAGAATACAGTTTAGACTTGATTTGGCGCTCTACAAATAAAATGTACGACTTGATAATAATTGACCGGACTAGATATCGTGCATCCGAACAAAGAGGCCTGAGTTTGGTTGTGTCACAGGTTATTTTATTGCATCCTTACTGCCTTTATATCAGCACATGTCATCATATTAGTCTCTTCAATTGTCTTTTTGAAATAATATAAGTGCAAGTAAGTCATACCTCAAAGCCATTACACTAAAAAGTTAAATTCTACATTTTAAACAGCATGCGTACAAAATAATTGGCGGAAAGAGATACTCTAGGTGTTATCCTCAACAGTACAGAGATCCGTAGGTGATCAATAACAAAGACTTGGAAACTTAAACCTGTTGTTAGAACCACAAAATCCTTCAAATTAGTTATTTAAAGTTCAACAGATAAATGTGTCTGTTTTTTTGTGAATCGAACAGTAAACAGAGGTAACACCATGTCTGAGTGTAATTGGAAGATTTTCTACATTAACATCACATGACGGGACTGAAGGTGATAAATATGTGGACATGTGGTGTAGAGGCTCAATGCCATCACATGCAGTTGAGTTGTGGATCAGGACAATAGTAACTCCAGCTGTGCTCGCTCTCTGAGAAAACAACATATTTCAACTACAGGCAGTTTGCTCGCTGGGCAGCAAGCTGTTAGGACACAAGCGCCGAAATCTCCAGACCTCTCACGCTCCAGGGGCCCACTTTAGGACAGTCAAAATGCCACAAAACAATACTTTGAAAGACAACCATGCAAATTCTGAACTCGGTGGTGAAGAATGGCCGTGGTCCAAGGCTGCAAAGAATCCCGCTCCGGGCCTTGCTTCAATGCAGCGGACTCCAGGACCTTTGGGCCGAGCCATCTCCATTGGCGTCGAGACTGTGCAGAGTGACCGGGCAGAGCTGGTCCCCAAGGCTGAGACCAAACTTTACCACCGTCGCTGGTTCATGCTGTTTCTCTTCAGCGCCGTCTCAGCCAGCAATGCCTTCATGTGGCTTCAGTACGGCATTATTAGCAACATATTCATGCGCTTCTACAGCATTGACTCACTGGCCATCGACTGGCTGTCCATGATCTACCTGCTCACTTACATTCCGCTCATTGTGCCCGTCCTGTGGCTGCTGGAGAACAGGGGAATCCGGGAAGTTGTCCTAGTTGGGTCGGCCTTTAACTGCATTGGTGCTTGGATTAAGATTGGTAGTGCCGGTCCCAATCTGTTCCCAGTCACCTTTTTTGGCCAGTTTGTGTGCTCAGTAGGTACCGTGTTCGTCCTTGGTATTCCTTCTTACCTCGCCTCAGTGTGGTTTGGAGAGAAAGAGGTTTCCACGGCTTGTTCCATCGGAGTTGTGGGAAACCAGGTCTGTCTGAATGTCTCATTTAAAAGCAGGGTCCACATAGTGAGGCAGCTGTCTGTAGATTATGCAGCTCTGCTGGATGCCAGAGTCACATAGGACTTCTAGTGTCTTGGTGCGAGAGTCCAGAGAAAATTGTGTGAACTGTTTGCTGAAACCTCCCCGTACTTTCTTTTTAGCTGTTTAATGTAAAAACACTTTCCCAATTGTGAAGTTCTGCGTTGAATTATTCAGATGACATAGATGCTGTTGCAACATAAAGCCACCTGATTTGGTAGTTATAAGACAACACGTACTCAAAGTTGTTTTTTGTTGGCAAAGAGTAGCATGCGGTATGTTTCATTGACCTGCACAAGCGAGTTTCAGATGAGTTGTAGCAGAGCTTGAGAGGATATCAGTTGATTAACCTTTAAATTCATACTGCTCCCAGCTACCTTTTTAAGACCAATTGGGTCATAAAGTTATTAAATGTATAGTTAAACTAAATAATGACTTTAATTGTTGTCAAAACAAGCAATAATAGCCCCTAAATACATGTTGTGGTACCACTCAGTCACTATGTATGATATATAGAAAACATGGCATTAAGGCATCCTTGATTTGATATTACTAATGAAACAATAATGTGTGGTCACCTCCAAACTGTTTGTCTTTAATTCATGTTGTATGTGTTGATTGTCTTCTAGCTGGGTATTGCCATCGGGTTCCTTGTGCCCCCCATCCTGGTTCCTAACGTGGACGACATGGACGAGCTGGCTCACCACATCAGCATCATGTTCTACATCACAGCAGGAGTGGCTACCTTACTCTTCATCCTTGTTGTCTGCGGTAAGATTTGTCATGTAGCGCATAAAGGCTTTGTCCACATTACAAAACTAGTGTTTTATTACATACTTCCTTCCAGTGTTCTCTAGCCATGCAGACAGCGCCGGATATCTTAAACCCTCTGCAGATAAGACTGCAACTTTCTGCACGGCTAGACACCCTGAATAGTTTCAGTTTTTGGATTTACATAAAATCTAGATTAACTGGATTTAAATGCTATTTTTAAAAGTGATTTTACGGCACCGTGTAACCGCAGATTTGTTGTTGTGAATGGATAGAGAGGCGAGATGGTCAGTGAAGCAGTCAAGTGAGTGAAACGAATGAAGTCAAAGATGACATCATCCCGTCCCTCAGAAATATACTCAGACTTTTTCATGTGCTTTGTCTGGGCCTTCTTTCGCTCAGGCCAGTGGTATTTTCTTATTCAGTGGAGCCTCCTCATGATGGTTTTAATTTACAGCAGACTTCCACTCTGACAAGAAGCAGCATTCAGGGGACAAGAAAAGTGCTGACTTGCATGGTCGCGCCAACACAAAGCCCTCCCTGAAGGGGAAATTCACAAAATAGTTACTATTGTGGTACGTGTAAGTAAGGACAGGAGCAATGTCTCGGGAACAGGCACAAAAGTGAGTGCTTCAGCATACTGAACGGTATATTATTTTGTCAAGTAAGCGTTTGTTTTAGATATATTAGAAATAGAGGATCTGTGATCACAAAATGACATTTTCTGGTAAAAGGAACTGGCGTGACTTGACAGACGTGACTAACAGGATGTGAGTTGTTTGGAAAAATGCTGAGTTCTTGTCTGCTTTATATCTGCTGCCAATGAACTTTGATCCTCTTTGTTTTTTGATTCCCTCAGAGTTTATAGTTTTAATTGCCCATTTAGCACCTCACGTGTTGAAAATCACACTTGTTTTTCTGTCTGTTCTCATTGAAGACTAGAATCATAGGGAGGGAGATTAGTCAGAATTATTTATTTATTTTTATGTTTATGTAACCTTTATTCAACCGGGATTATCTCATTGACAGGTTTCATCAAGGGTGTCCTGTCCAAGATGGCATCGTAAAAGTTTTACCACATCATAACACAGATAACAGACTTAAAAAAAAAAAACAGCAAAAATTAAAAACACCATAAAAACAGACTAATTGCATCAATCAAAGAATTTTCATTCAATGTTCAGGACCAGTACCTCCAGGGCTCAGATTATCCTCCAGGTTGTAAGTATGTAGTGCTCTTCTATAGAGAACAGTAGGCTGGGTAGTTGTAAGAGAGGAGAAACAAGTTTCATGAAAAAGCTGTTGTCCTGCCGGGACAGGGGGAGGGCGGCTGCGCTCGTAAGCGTTCAGAAACACAAAAGCATGCTTGTGAAGGCATTCCATAGTGGCACCACGTACAGCGTGTCAGTGTTTGTTTCAAGAGAAAGACGGATGGATATTTTAAATACACCCACTTCTGGTCATGTGATAGATTCTATTGGGCAAATGGATGTGACTTTTGCTTCTCTTAGTTACTCCAGCGCGATAATTCTCACCAGTTGGCCACAGTGGTTTCATGATATGACGCATATACTCGCACACATAGCGCACCCTCGCGCATGCATGCAAGATGCCATGTGTGAGGGTTGTCCTGCTGGCAGGGCCATCTGTGCCCCTGCAACAGGCCTGTGAGTCAGCAGGGCAGACAAAGTCCCAGGATTCAGAGATTTGCAAGTGTGTGCGAAGTGTGGAGAGAGAAGACGTTTTGGCTGCTATCTTCCTCTAAACGAATTGCCAGCCAAAGTTCACCACATAGAAAGATATATGAGTGGATCTGGTTGACTGAATAAGGGGAATTACCGGGGGGTGGTAAAGAAAAATTAGCATGCACAAAAAAATGTACAGTATTTGAATAAAACTTCTTTCTTCTTTCTTTTGAATTACAACGACGTGTAGTAAGATGTAGCTGAGATCATTAATTAGTCAAAGAGTCGGTTTGTCTCAAAGGATTAGTGAGACCCGGGTACTGAACACAAACTGTCAAGTATGATTTGGAAACGGCTGGTTTCAGCTCCAAGAACCACAAAGACGGACATCTGTATTTCCTCATGACGCCCGAAGGCAGCAGAAAAACGGAAACGGGTCACGTCGTCACAGTTGTCTCCCCCAAAAGATGGTGTGTTGAGCGTGTACGTGTCTGGACCTGTCCAGCCGTGTCTGAATGTGTCCTGTTCCAAGGCTGGGCTCCATGTCCCTCTCACATTCAGTTTGTACCCTCCTTTCCTTGTGTAAAGTGGAGAAACATGATGTCCAACAGTAACCTTAATGTACCCAATATTCCCCTTTTTCTAGAATTTGCCCTTTTGTGGCTCCAAAGTGAAAATAAATCTATAATTTGAACTAAAGCTCTTTAGGTTTGAACAGAGTCCATGAGAACAACATGAGCTTGTAATGACGAGGGTGCCAAAGGAATGAAGAGGCTCCGAAGGCATTAATCACTTATATGCGTGAGTGTAGCGTTTGCAGCTGCTGTTATGTGTGTTCACTGCATTAAACATTGGTTTTGGTCTCTCCGTCAGTCTTCCAGGAGCGTCCTAAACTTCCTCCGACTCAGGCCCAGGCCACCGCTCGTAGCATCCCGCCAGAGCACTACTCCTACACCGCCTCCATTCTGAGGCTTCTCCGAAACAGACCCTTCAACCTCCTCATCGTCACGTACGGTTAGTCATCGCCTTTCTCCCACAGTAATAGCCGAGTCATTTGTTTGTGCTGTGGTTTTTAATTATTAGCAAACAGTCGCTTATCTACACATCCAGAAGTTCCAGACATTATCATTCATGTGAAGTCATGTTCATGGTCATCTGATGAATGTCGGTCCAATATTCACTCTCTTTTAGCTCTGCTTTTGGTCTCCACCATCTTCTGAGGCAAATCTCTTTCTCTTCAGCTGCTAAATGCTCCACTGTGTTCGCCAGCTAGTCACTAACATTGTATGTCTGTTATATGGCGCTGAGCAGGTAGTGCACGGTGGGTTTTTAGAGGTTTTTTTCATCTGAAAGTGAGGCTTTGAGAAAAACATTAAACTAATTATTGTGCTTTGATCTGACTCGATGAGAGAACCACGTCCCATTCGTTTGAATATAGCGACGGAAATAAAATGAGCTGTGAAATAAATGCGGCGTAACGAAATAAAAGTCTCCTGAAATAAATAAATAAAAGTAGTCCTTCATAAATTTCCTTTTTTAAACAAAGACGTAGTTATATATTGAACTACATTGACTCATTTATGTACTTATATTTACAGTATATATTTATTGTCTTATTTATTTATTTCATAGCCCTATTTATTCATCTAATTATTTAACATTGAATGAAATGGCATTCCATAGTTGAACAAGAAAGCCCTGCAGTTTAACAAGTTTATCAAATCAATAAATGTCGTGGAAATCATTGTTCAGGACTCGTAGACACGAGAGTGAATGTGTCTCGGGGAGGTTCAAAGTTTGATTATAGTCTGACAATGTTTAACGAATAATATCGATGTGACCTAAAGGTCAATCATTTTATGAAGATAAAGGTTTCTGAGATATGAAATCAGTTTCTTTCCAGCTTGTCGTGTCACAGCGACTTAAGTCCAACAGCTGTGACCTGTTTATGGAAAGCCTTTCACCTCGCTCGACCTCACCGACTCATTTCTCGTGACACAATTCATGTGACTAGAATTAGTGTGTTATTTTTTGCGTGTGTCTCTGTCCTGCTGTCTTTTTGCAATATGATTTTTAGGATAACTATGCAGTTCAGACATCACATATACCGACAGTTCAGTGTTTTTCAGTTATATCATTGAGTTCTCTCTCTGTTGAGCCTCGGTAACTTGTTGGTCTGGAGCTATCGGATTTACCTGTGATTGTAACTCTGCCCTGCAGGCCACAGCTCCACCTGTCCCTGTATGTTTAACTGAGCTGCAGCTGCTGATCCTGAATATCTTGTTGTTGTCAACTTAACGTATTTACACAGTCATATTTGCAAGTGCTTGTTTATGCAGGGGAATGCTCTTTCTGTGCAGGTTATGTCTGAGTTGCAGACGTTCTCTTTTGTTCAAGGACAAAAACACTCAGTGCTGTCCTGTCCTTTTATAGAAGTCCTTGGTGTGGGACAGATCTCTGTTTTGGAAACCAGCCTGATTTAGGTTAATTTTACACCACTGCAAACCAAAAACCCTTCGACTGCTGACTTTAGAGTATTTCGTAATTCGCTTAAGGAAGTCCGCTCAATGTTTTTTGTTCTGCGGGTCGTGGCGTGCAGACTTTGTTTGACATTATTTCCCAACTCACAGGTTTGAACGTGGGTTGTTTCTATGCTGTCGGCACCCTGCTGAACCGCATGATCATCGAGCACTACGCTGTAAGTCCCGCCTACTGCGTCTGTATGTGGATAGACGTAAAGTATGGTGTTACTATCTACTGTATTACCCAAAACCCTTGTTGCACCTCCCACAAGTTGACATTTTCAGGACTTTAAAAGCTGGTTCAGCTGTAATATTTTGCATTGCAAATACTTTTCTTTATGGAAGTATCAATACCGGCTGCTGCTAAATATGTGTTTATGGAATGATGTTGCCTTCTGAAGCTGTTGATTAGATTTGACTCTCATATCTGTAGGTTTTGTAGAGAAATGAAAAATGTGACACCAGATTAATGTGCCATCAGGTCACTAATCTATGTCCCGTCTTTCTCGACCCTTTTAGGGAGAAGAGGTGAATGCTGGGAGGATTGGCCTCACCATTGTCATTGCGGGGATGGTCGGCTCCCTCATCTGCGGCATTTGGTTGGACAAAACTAAAACCTACAAGTAAGGCGAATGTCAGAAAGGAAAAGTACAAGAACAGCATTTTTTTCCTCCCTGAAGGACAGTTTACTTTCCAGTGTTGGGAAAATATTCACAGAGAGGGACGCAAAGTTGTTTTTGACATGATTTTATCCGACATTACGCAGCTGCACCAACTTCTTTTCGTATCTGTTTATTGTCATTATGCTTCTCACCTGGCTGCAGATCTTGTTTAGTGTTCATGTGGTGGCTGTCAGGACTCTGTCTGTTTATCCAGGTGCAGCATGCTGCTCCAACAGCGATCTTACTGACCTTGTGGGCCTTTTGGCTGTGACAGCAGTGTCCACCCTATGGGGGGGGGGGTTTCAGTCAACCGGTCTAACTTACAAGAGTTTTGTTCTGCAAAAAGAGAGAATGGGAAGCTGGCTTTATTGTCTAATCCACATATTTGATTTACTGTCATACATATTTTAATTAGTAGCTGTGATCATGTTGAGTTTTAAAGATGCAGCGCCTACTATAACGCGGAGAGGTAAAATGCAGCAGTACTCTGAATTTGCCATAATAATGAATTACAGTGCTCATTGTTGTATGTCTTTCATGTGTTTTTCCAGGCAGACGACCCTCGCAGTGTACTTCATGTCTCTGGTGGGGATGATAGTCTATGCTGCCACACTCAATCTGGGACACCTCTGGGTGGTCTTCATCACCGCTGGAGCTCTTGGGTAATTTTTTTCGTTCATTTCTTTCTTTTTTTGGGTATAGAAGTACTATGATCTCAGGATGTTTTTGCTATACACTTAATTTGTTCAGTCAAGGAACAGAAAAGAAATATTTGCAACCAAAAATGTATTTCAAGATGGATTCGATCCTAAGTAAGCAAGCTGGAGTGAGCTAAATAACATCACATTTTAAGTTCTAACTATTTGTACATTTCTTATACAGAGGCTCACCACAGGATTTTTTACCAATATAAATCAAAGATGATCGAAGAGGATGATGTGCCTCGCTACACGCTGACCCATTTCATAAACTCAGTGTACAGTATATAGAGCGGAGGTGATGAGCCTCCTGCTCATGGGAAACGAACAATGTGTGGATACACGCCTTACATTACAAGCATCACAGTAATGTGGGTACAAAGCATTAAAATGAAGGTTGTAGAGCTACTATGAATTCTATCTTTATACCTGAAAATGATCTACAAGTTAGTTAAAAGCAGATCTTGTTGCCAGGAGGACCTTCACATGCAGTCTTAACCTTTTATGTGGCTGTTCTGAAATCATTACACCTGTTCGGTGGCACCGTTCCACATTGGGTTCGCCCTTTCTGTGAAGGCATTCCTACAAGATACACATGCCACACAGGCATGCATGCCAGCCATTGTACACCATTCATGTGACTCAGGCTGAACTGTCAAACTCAAACAGAAAGAAAAGCTGAATTGTTAAAGGACACTAAATGAGCTCCAGCTAGCTCCACGTTCCTGCAGGAATTCCTGGTATTCAAATCATGAAGTTAACATTTCTTTTCCAGTGTGTGCAAGCATTGTCCCGAGTATTTTTCTTGTTTTTGATAAGAATTTCTGTTTCTCTATGCATCACTATCTTATCCCTTACTCTTGATGGACATAAACCCTATATGGACATATACGTACTATGGATCTATGTTCTTATTATCAAAGAATACCCATAGGCAGAGGGAGCGCACGTAAATGTCAAAGAAATGTGACACAGGCTGATGTGTTTTGCTGCTGTTGCCATGTACGAACCTTGTCATTTAGTTTGACTTGTCATCACTTCAGTGGAAGGGCCTGTTGTTCCTGCACGGCATCGCCATTGTCATTAAACCATAGATACCTAGATAAGTAGCTTAGGCTTACAATCCTTAGAGGACTTGCAAGTTATTATGAAGAGGGAGAGGCAAGTGACATCACTGGACAGAGTCTGTATAGGAGGTGTGTTTTTGCATTAACCCATTCATGCAAAATACTGGCTGTAATATTGAAATTAGATCAATTTAGTACAAGAAATGTTGTGGTTTAGCAGAAAAAAAGAGGTTAAATCAGCTTGTGCTTCTATATAATTAACAATGATGTTTACTGTGTGTCTCTGTGCTGCTATGTATGTATATATATATGTGTGTATATGTGTGTGTGTCCAGGTTCTTCATGACGGGCTACCTGCCGTTGGGCTTTGAGTTTGCAGTCGAGCTGACGTACCCAGAGTCGGAGGGAACCTCATCTGGACTCCTCAACTGTTCAGCACAGGTGCAGCTCAATGACGCGTAGTGTCACTGAAAACATAATAAGAGATACACACTATGATGATTACACTGTAAAAAATAAAAATGAAAAAAATACTCGATTGATCCGCGGTTCACGAGTGATCCGAACCGCGGGGGCTGATCCGAACCGCGAGGGCTGATCCGAACCGCGAGGGCTGATCCGAACGGATCACGGATCGATCCGTGATCCGTTACACCACTAGAGATAGCGTGAGAAGAAATGTTTGGTTTTTACTGGTTGTACAGAAATCAGTGAGTCATTTGCCTTCTTTCACCTGAACAGTCACTCGGTACCATTGCAGGTTTCTCAAGAGACCTGGGTACATACATGAAAACAATACATACCTCAAACACTAACACAAATATTAACAATAACAGCAGAATCTGTGCAGTCAAATGTGCTAAAGTCTGCAGATGAGTTTGTTCCTTGCAGACCTGGGACCAGTTTCACCAAATCTGCAACATGCAACAGACAAATATCCTTCTTGTTTCAGAGTGACAATTTATGAATTATGACACTGCCACCATTCACAAATCACTTCTGTGAAACGGCCGCTTAAGAGCTGATTCCATAATACTCAGGCTTTCCCTGAATGCAGCATTTTTGATAAAGTGTAGAGATGAAGTGCTTCAGAGAACATTTGTTTTGCACAAACCTTTCTTTTATTGCGGTCGTGACAGTGCTTGTGTGCATGCAAGCACCAGCTGTGTTCCTAACTATTGCATTGTCTTCTGCATGCACAGGTGTTTGGCATTATTTTCACCATCTGCCAGGGGAAGATCATGGACAGCTTCGGCACACTGGTAGGAAACATCTTCCTCTGTGTTTTTCTTCTGATCGGCGCAATAATGACAGGTAAGACCTTTCTGACTGTGACACACATGCTGTGCAGAGTAACAGAAAGCTACTGATTTTATGTCACATACAGCACTGCCTAAGAATTCTTTGTTCATCACTGTTTCTGTAATTAGTTTACTAACGTTCCTGTGTGGGAAAAAAATGTTGAATTCCAAGAATGCAGAAGACGATTACTGTGTAAGTTGAGGGACTGTTTCAAGGTTGAATGCTATGATACAGATAGAATGTCACGCAATGACAAATGTGTTTTATTGTTGCATGTACTTAAATGATTATGTCCCCTATTTACAATAAGGTGAGTTTAACTTAGGAGCACCCGAGGGATAGGATTATTTTTTTTCCTTAAACAAGTTAAAGTTTGGGAAAAGAGAGTGTGTTTCCCTCTGTCCTCTGACATTTAGTTGTCCATTGACGGAATAATGGAAAACTTTGCATCACTCAGAAAAGTAATTAAAATACAGTCCGAAGCGCTGCACATGAGCACTGACGTACAAACGGCAGCAGTTTGTTTTCAGGTATCAAATGTGAGACTTCATGCCTCAGTTGCCACCTCAGGCAATAAAAAGCCACCAAGATATTTTTGCATGGCCCATTTAGCGGTTTATGAGCAATTTATAACTTTAGTTTAAAACGCAGTAGCCACTGAAGCAATACAGATTACGCATACTAGACACACTTTAACTTTTCTCCCCTACAAAGGTCAGCAGACTGACTCACCGTCTTTTGTAACTTACTCAACATTTAGACATATGAGTGGACTTCTTCTTGTGGCCGTCATGCCAGTTTCAAGGAAAAGAGCAGCTTTATGAGAAAGCCACAACTGATGAGAAAGCCACTTCTATGATTTGTTGATATACCGCAGAGCCCTATGTACAGTACTGGCTCTCTGTAATATATTCAGTCACAAAGGTTATTTGTTGGGAAACATTCTCCTGTGGTGGAAATTGAGGTTAAAGGTTAACCAAGCTGTTTTCATAATTTTTGCAATGCAAAGTTTAAGAGTAAGTTAGGATGCATGTTTTGTGTTCGACATACTGTATTTTCTATAGATTTGCAATTTTTGCTACATAGTCTTGGGAAATCCTCAACAAGGTGTTTTACTGGATATACTGCAATGTGTCTGTGCACAAGAGCCCCCTACTGGACAGTCACCGTTATTAAATCATTTGTATTTATCATTTTATTACACTATCTCATGCAGGCTTTACCTGTTCTCTGTCTTCATTCCTCTGTAGGCTTTATTAAGTCTGATCTGCGGAGACAAAAGGCAAACCTGATGGCCAAAGCTGCAGTAAGTGTTAAAGCGAGACATAGGGTGTTATGCTGTGTTTGTTTGTTGTGGATACTGAAGTGGAACAACGGTGGTGGTGGTATTATAATTTGAAATAAGCCTCTTTTTTTTTCATGACTTTGACATTTTGACATCCTCAAGGCAGGAAAAGCACAGGTGTGGATAGTATAATTAATGATGGCTGAATTCCATTTAGCTGCTACAGTTTCATTGTCTGCTTCTCCCATAGCTTACCAGACATCTGAATGAACGGAGCCGTTGTTAATGTTATTCGCGAAACCTGTGCTTTTCCTACTATGACGAGTCAAAATCCCTGCTGTGAAAAAGGCCCAATGCGTTATGTGTTTGCATGTCATTCGTTTGCGTGCAGTCAAAAGTCACATGTGTCTTGTCCTGCTCCAGAAATAACTTACTTACTCTGTTCCCTATTGTGTCTATTTGTGTTGTCGTTGAGTCGGCCTGCATGCCTGCCCCAATTTAGCATTCATATATTTGTGAATATGGCCCGATACTGCTACACTGCCTCTGCTGCACGTTGGGCTGTTTTCATCTTTCTCAGTCTTCTGTATTTTATAGAACAGAGCATGCATCTGCTTGCATGATAAAACAAATGTATTAACTAACGCATATTTTAGGAGATTATTGAATTTGTCTGGATAGTACCAAGGATTAATGCTTTATCCCTGTGATTTACCTACTGTTCTTAACCCATGCTGTCTTAGTTCTTTCCTAATGCATGCCTTTCTATTTCACCACCACTGAATAACTTGCCCGCCTTTGGTAGCAGATTGTTGGAAAAAGAACCTGCAATGCTGCCCTCAGGAGGTGACATGATCATGGACAATATTGTCATTATTTATGCCTGTGTGAGTCTCCAAGGCCTGTGGTGAAGTTACTCATGAGGAAACCAGCACTCAAATTCCTCACATCCAATGTAAACATGCAGTGAGGAACAGAGATGATATACTCAAAAAGAGAGAAGTTAGAGTTGGATGATCGATGCCACTCTCGTGTCTGTCTGTTAAACACTAAGCTAGTGTAGAGCCAGGAGACGATTAGCTTAGCTTAAAGAGTAAAAGCAGGGGGAAACGGCTAGTCTGCCTCTTTCGAATGGAACTAAATCCACCTACCAACATTTTCCCTAAAGCTCAGTAATTATATTATATCTTGTTTGTTTAATCTGTACAAATACCTAGGTGTAAAAAACGCCAATTCACAGTTGTGTGGGTGTTTAGAGGTACAGACCGAGGAAAAATACCACTTAGTGGTTTCTCAACTTACTCTCAAAATAAAACATATTTCACAAAATGTTGAACTATTCCTTTAAGCAATACACCCAAGCTGGATTTTACTTGAACGTTAAGAATGATTTAAGTGACTTTACTCGGTTATAAAAGAAGGGATTCATTCGAGCATGGTTCAGTAAGGGATTTATAAAACTGCCTGGTAGATCCGATTCTGTCGCAGCAGCTTCATCCAGGACTGGAGACTCACGCCTCTATAAGCGCTGAATGAGAAGTGACGGGTAGCTGTTGTTTTAGGCGGAGGGGCAGATGTCGGGACAAGACTACGGAGCCGCGGCGCTAATCTCCCAGCAGCCGGAGACAGGCTGATCAATTAACCTTTCTGCTTCCACAAAACAAAACAAAAAATCTCCTCAAATCTTAGCTCAACACGCAAATGCACAAAGGTAGGCGCACAGAACAATCAGCACACACTGTCGGTAATCACCAACACCCGCTGCAAACCCTTCCACCTGTCACTGTTGAACCTGCCTTTGCTGTCTCTCACTCTGTTTCTTACGATCACGCTGAATTCAATTCACACAATGATTCCACTTAGCTTGTTTCAGAGACTGTTACATGTTGGTACACAGAGACTTAGATTGGAAACTACATCATGTATAAAACTACAGTCTTACTTATTCATGTGCTGTTTTGTAATGTAACCATATGGCCTTTTTTCCAGAGGAGACATTTTGACATGTAAAGCACAGGTGTAAATGATTAAATGAATGATGGCTGACTTCAATTTAGCTGCCTCAGTTGTAGGGCCCTGGCACAGACACATTTGTGAGAGAGATGCAGGGTAGAAAATAAACCTTATGAGAAGATCAACATGTAAAGTTGCTTTTTTGTGCCTTAACCCGCTTGAGAAGTGCAGGACTAGCTATTAGTCTCAGCCAGCCTTACAGAAGCGGATTCAGCAGTTGAATTGATAATTTTGGTCCTATCTTTGGTCCTTTGCACCTTACGTCTATCAGTAACCGGAAGCAACAGCCGTAGACGTGTACAGGTAAGATGATGTGAAAAAGATCATCTGGGCTCTTTTCAGTCACATGTTATCTTCATTTGTAGCAATATGTAGCAATATTAGCAATATTGTCTATAAAGATTGAGCACATTGGAAGGACATAATGTACTGTCACGTTTAGCTGAACACGTGTTGGGGTTTTTAATATGGGTGTCACAGTTTTTGATGAATTCTCGGACTCGGCCACCAATCAACTTAAAATCTACAGACGAAAGACAACTTCTGTGCTGAATCTATAAAAACGGTTGAATTAACGAGCCTGTTTTGATTGATAGGGACCCTCCGACTGCCACAATGGGAGCCTGGCTGCAGCCTCTATCATCAAGGAAGCCAAGTTTTAAACACAAAAACACACACAAACGCTAACATACCAGCCTTGGAAAGCGCCATGATCTCCATCCTGTTGCAGTGTGACGTATAGAACGACACAATCCGGAAGTCTTTAGACCCACTTCCCTTCTAAGAAGAGTTAGATTGTTAGATGTAAGTATTTATAAATAAAAACAAGTAAAAAAAAGGCTGAATTAAATCTGATAATGCACAATTTGAGCATTTAAAAATGTAACGTTTAGAAATATTCTTTTTAATATTTAAGTGTAAATTGAAACCTACTATATCTGAAAGAGAAATCTGTAAAATGTTATGCCTCAACAATTTTACCAGTCAGTATTTTGAGTTTACAGTTTATGTACAGTATGTATATATATATATACATACACAGTATCCACGTTGTTGTGAGTGATTTTGGGAGATCTTTGTGATTAAATTAATTTATACAGCAGCATATTTAAATCCACAGTAAGGGATGAAATATTAATTATACACAATTGTGTAATATTGTCCTTAACACTATTCATGTTTACTTGTTTAACATGAAATAAAACTTTTATAAAGTGTCTTTTTTTTATTTGGTCACATGTTTTTTCATCACAATTTATATCTCATGGTGAAACTACCTGACTGAAAGCCACCGATCATTGTAAACAAACGCGGACGCACGCACAGCAGTTTACACAACGATTATCTTGCATAATGTTTGCTGTTGTAAAAAATAACTTTACATTTCGGCCGGTAACTTTTGATCAGTGAGTCTTGAGGCTGACAACCCAGATCCTGCAAGAGAAGGAATAACCAGGGACACCTGATGGAGTGGAGGAGTCGTCACAGGATTTATATCTGCAGACTTTGTCTTATTAGACAGTCAAATCGAATTATTTAATGATTAAGAAAAAGTTCATATCCTTGTTTCTAAAGACTGAAATTCACTTTATCCAAGGCTGGATTACAAACTCGACAACTGCCCCAAAGACGTTAGGCTCACCTTGTTGTGATGATTCAATTAATTAAGCATTCAGGCAATGCATGTGTTAGAGACCCTATATCTTATTGAGAGGCCCTTAGTTCCAAACTAGTGTTAAGGCCTTGATGGTTTCAGTATACATTGTTCTTAAATACATTAGATAAGTCAAGAAATTTACATTTACTTACACTATACAGGACTCACTTTTTATAAAACAACGTGAACATTCAAAAGAGAGTTAGTAGGAGTGTGTGTCACCCTTAACTTCTCCCTTTCACTAAGTTGAATGTTTTAGTTCAAGGGGATTCACACACAAATGAGCAGACTAAATATATAATTCCTCTTGACTCTAAAGATGTATTTCCTCGTTATGGACTTAACTGAAAATGAGACGATGGCTACCTATTGGATTTCTATAAAGAAATTCATATATGTGATGTACTGCATGTCTATATGATATACTTGCCCCAAGACTATTGACTGCGTTCTGTAGTGCACTGGGAAAGGGCCTACTGCTTGCAAGTATGAAAAAAAACCTTGTTCACAATAATAACAAAAAAAGGGAGATCTCCACAGCAGTGTTGTTGCTAGAGACCTAATTCATTAGTAAATCAGTTTTATGATTTTAGTTGATTCACCTGAGCCTCCCGTTCTCTGTATACGTCCGTAGAGTAACCACGTTGTACTTTTTTGTTTCTCATTAATTTTATTAAAGTAGGATTTTTCTGGTTTTGAAACAAAAGGGAACTTATTATCCTGATCCCATTCATTTCTTTTAGTACTATACAAATAAATACAGGATCGGTACCTCTCTTGGCCACATGGGGGCCGCATTGTTACATTCAAACTCCTCTAAGGGACAAGAAAGCACAGAAGGATCCAGGTGAGGGGCACAAGAGAGAGAAAAAACACATAATCGTCAGTCCGTTGTGGATATAATGTGTGTTCCCAGTGCCATATTATGATTTGTTCTATTGTTATTCAATCAGCTTTGAAAATGAACACAGCAAAGTCCTGGTTTGAATGAATTACTACATTAAACTTCTCATTGGCATAAGTAGAGATAAAGTTGCCTCAGCTCTGTTATGAGATCATCCTGACTTGAGGCCAGTACTCCCATTTGACTGCTTCTCTCATGATCACATTGTTCTCTTGTTAGCTAATGACTGATTCTTGGCATACATTGGTTGTTTCTGTCATGACTTTTCATCGGAGGTTCATTTGCATGTAGATCTATAGATTATTAATATAAGATCCAGCTGCTAGGATGGCATAAAAATACCATCCTCTGCACTCTTACAGCTGCCAGTCATCCATGACTCAGATGCTACTATTGTTATTCTAACACTTTAGTACTGAAGAGAAGTATGAAGAGGAGAAATGCAAATGTTTGGTTGTATCGAGGATGCACACGGCTGACATCATGCCCCTTTTAGTCATTTGTAATGTCAACACTGTTTATGCAGTATGCTGCACTGCAGAGTTTCCTTTTTTATGACCTTTTATTAATGTGGAATATATGAACTGTAGACAGGAAGGTCACAGAAGGGCGAGGACGAGCAGGGTGTGACCTCAGGCTCGCATGGGGAAACTCCTGAAAGCCTGCCCACCCACATGCAGAGATGAATGTTTGAATAAGGCCCCTTGTATGCATATGGCATAGCTCTGCTTGGAAGAACTTACTGTACATGCAAACAGTTAGGTCACTTGGTTCTTACTTACGAAGGGGCTTTTTGTTTTTGCTTATTGGTTGTCGTTCCTTTGGTTGCTTGATTTGTCTGCATTGAACCTCAAAGAGCATGTCTCCTAATGCAGATAAAGGCTGGTGTGAAGGAGGTTGGAAAGAGGATTGAACCGTTCCTTGGCTTTGGGTATTGGCTGATAAGGAGTAACAGATTGATACCAGTGTTTAATTGATAAGCTGGGATCGTTCTTGTAAAGCAACATCAGGCTTGACTTACACATTTCCTGACTGACCCCTAAAGTGTAAACCTTTTAATGCAGCAACAAATTGGGCAAACCTTTAACAAAAATTAAAATTCCGATATATAATGTACATAAACATTTGAATTGAACAGATCGGTTCCTTTGCCACTGACACCCGATCCAGCTACTCAATATTGACCCAATATCCCTAAAGCGTATTGCCTCCTGGCTCACGTTCCAGACTTAACGCACGGACATATGAGTGGTATCAATCTTCTCATCCAACTCCAGACAAGACATCGACTGGTGTTGTTTTCCAAAAATGTCAAGCTATTCCTCAAAGGATAGCTAACTCTGGTAACGGGCATGGCACTCCACAAGCTCACAAAGCAGCATGTATCATCACGTCACACCGCTCCCAAAGATGGGTAGCCTTCACCGCCTTAAAGAAATGCTAATGTGACAGATTACTACCAGCATTACCACAGGATGGGTGATGGTGTGCCTCACTCTCATGGCGCGCTGCCCTCGAATACTGAATACTCTCTCTTGTGAGTGTCGATGGCATGATGGTTAACTTTGCAACGCTGTTGCATGATGAAGTACGTCATTGCCCCTGAGGGCGGCTGATTCTATCGGCCTGCTGGCTCTTCTCAGATGTTATCAACTATCCACACCATGATCCATCCTGCACCCACAAACCCAACACCCTAAAATACGCTGCAAAAATCACAAACACTGTAGTTATTCTGTTTAGAGTGGTGGGAGGAAAAGGCATTGTGCAATGAGTTGTATGCTGTTTATGTCGAGTTGGATTTAGGGACTATTATGGACTAGATTGAAGGCCTTCCCACTACTAGTTAGAAACTAAAATTAAACCATCAATTTGCCAAAAAACGCCGCTAGTTAGGAGCGCAGATAGTTATCAGACTCCTGAAGCACGAACTGGAGAAGGGGTGGGTGGGGAGGGGGCGGGAGCTGGAGCTGAAACTAACACACCATGACACAGTGCCTCCTACATTTGTTACCTGTTCAAACAGCACAGATTGATGGTACTGGCCACGTACAAGAGAGTAGTTAAGAGGGAGCTGTGTGCACCCAAGCACAGCAGAAAAATAGAAATGGAAAAAAGTATTTTATCAATTTATAGAGATGAGAAAAAAAATACAGAAACAGGAGGTTTAGCTGACAAGGACGATGCCGAAGCAACTGCAAGTTGAAAGAGAGGGAGATGAAAGTGAAACACAAGTAAGTGTGGTAAAGACTGTGTCACACACAGATGGCCACTCTGTGTATTTTGGGGAGGCTGCTAAACGAGCACCTCATCCATGCACGTTCTGGAGGAATATAACTCACTCACAGATGGACTGCAGAGAAGGGAGATGCTGCTACGAAGTCCAACTGTAAACTGATTCTTGATATTCAGCAGTGGCTCGGTGCCAGAGGAGCTGTGCTTGGTACCCGTGTTTTCTTTTTCCTCTCTCCACAGAGAAAATAAAGACTTCTCTCATTTTCTTGGTTCAGTCAGTCTTCTTCGGGCCGTGTTTGTGTTGGTCTGCGTGGGGCCTCCTCCTGTCGTTATAATGAATGTCTGAAATACCAAACGTGGAAAATGTATGTTTGGTGTTCTATTCTGAACCCCCCAGAGGTATTTGTTAATGATTGGCGCACGCAGAAGATTCCAGTTAAGGCATGAAATGAAAAAAAATAAAAATCCTCCAGTAAACACAAAGAAGCCACAACACTTCAGGTTGTATTACGTCTCAGTCTCATAAAGAAGGATGATTTAGATTTTATGCAGACTGCCCTCGTCTGAAATACTTTGACATATATTAAATCTGTTTTTTTTAAACAGTAAAAACCGTCATTGAGCATCCCTCCTCTGCAATTATTTAAAATTTTAAATAACACGATGTCATGGTGAGTTTTTTTTGTGGTTTGCCATGATTACAGCACAAAATCTTTCGGTGCCACGCCAGCGTTTATCTTCAATTCTGTCACACAAAATAGGGCGTTGTGATGTGTGTTGTGGCTGTGTTGATTAGCTACTGCAGTTACTGCAGTTGGGGACTAATTTCTTCCAGTGTTCCCCCTGTGTTGTTCATTTTATTGTTCATGGGGAAAATGGCTCAGCCGGTTAAAAAACGGAACAATCGCTTAATTTTCCTCCACTGCCGAGCTACTGTTTTGGCTTTTAGAGCTCCTGTCCAGAGACTGGATCTCCATTCAATGGTTTACGTTTATGTTTACTGGAGGTAAAGGTGCCACCAAATCCAAAGGAACAACAGTACTGTCGGAACATTTTTCTACTGTGCGGACACTTAATGACAAGCGAGGTATTCATGCAATAATTTGCAGAAAACATACCTTGATTTCCCTTTTTAAAAGTTTCTTCTGAGAGCAGAGGGGGCCTGGGCCGCAGCTTTTGGAGGAGATTTCGTTTCTCTCCCTCAGGTTTCAAAGCTGGCTGGCTGATCAGAGCACAGAAAGTTTGTGAGCCTTGGCACTAACACACTGCACCAGGCTTTGAGGGCCCAGATTAACCTGCACAGTAGTTAAATAAACACACATCCATGCGTGGCCCGCATGAATGGACGTTTCATCACTGCTTGCTACATTTCCGTGATCGTACTCGTCTCACACCCTACTGCACTCCATGATGCAATCAAGAATAACAGTCAAAACACTAAAACATGTGTAATATTGACTGACAAGGAAATATATGTATGGGTGTAGTGGGCACTGTAGTGAAAACTCCCTAAATCACCTCCTTCGCTTGGGGCTTTTTCCATGACTTTTTCTCTCAAGATTTGGTTTAGATTTTTGTCAGTTGTTAGCTGCTTCCTGTGTTCACTGATCAAGCCTTGCATTGTGCACTTGGGTCCCAGTAAAATTACCTCAAGACGTGGCTTGACCCCAGTGTGAGTCTGTGGCAGAGTGGGGGCGGACTTTAAGACAACTGCAGGACGGGAGCTTGGTGGGGTGTAGGATAAACCCCCATGGCAGCGGGTCGCGTTAAAACAACAGAGACGGGAGGGGGGGGGGGGGGGCTTGTGTTTGTACACAGGGAACCCCGGGCTGCTCAGTAAAGAGAGCTTTATTATTTAGGCCTCTGCCAAGCAGAGATCAGGGTGGAAAATACACAGGATCCCCGGCGCCAAGTCCCTTACTCTCGGAAAATCCGCCCCAGAAGCGTCCAAGCGAAGGGCCTGGATTTAATCACCCACTGCGTCATTTGTCCTCAGTCTGAAGAAAGAAAGCTACCATCAATCTATATCAATGTGACTCTCAATCCCACCACTAATCTTATTAAAAATACTTTATTACAAGACTAGATTTTAATTCCGAACACAATTTCAGAAATTACCGTCTGTTAATAGAAACCATCAAACTATTACTTGTTGTGGCAAAAACGTTGTACCTCTGTAACTTCACACTATTGATAATATACACATTGTTTTGCAAAAGACAAAAATATGTCATGCACTATGAAGTTCATACATGATTTCAACTAAATGATCGCTAATAACCTTCATTTTGTACATGTTTATGCCTCTGCGCAGCAATCTGCGTTTTTGGGTTGTCTGGTCCATTCTCGTGTGAGGGATATCCCAGGAACACCTTGAGCGAATTTCTTCAAATTTGGCACAAATGTCCAATTGGACTTGAGAATGAACTGATTCGATTTTGGTGGTTAAAGGTCACTGTGACCATACAAAACATGTTTTTGGCCATAACGCACTTATTCATGTGCTAATTACGACAATTTCACACAAATGTCTAATATATCTAAATTTATGAAGTGATGAGATTTTGGACAAACATGGATGGAAATCATTTTTTCTTCAAATAGGAAGTACAGCAGCAGTTTTCACATTGTTTTAAAGTGGGGTCTGAATCCAGTGAACCAGACGGATACGTAACGTAGCTTGTATGGATCTAAGCTCTCGGTCACAGTGGATCTGTCACTGTTCCCATTTGCTTTTGGACAAATCCAATAGCAGAGCATTCCATCAGAGCCAAAGTACTCATCAGTGCACGGAAATACTGGACATTCATTTTATGATGTTCAAAAGACCTACAGTACAGTAATATATTGGTCAATCGATGAATAATGGCATGATGGCTTTAAGCCACATCTGTTTGTTTGGCGATGGAAACTTTAACACCATTAGACACAGTGCTTTCAGTTTTTCATCTGATGGGCGCTTTGACAATTTTTACCACTCTTCTCATCCGTAAACACCTCCAAAAATCAAACCATGAACATGAAAAGATGCAGAAATTGATGTCTGATAAGTGTTGAAGTGAGAATCAACACATCCTCACTCATCAAATATTGACGTATCAAACTATGACGCTCTAGATAGCGCTCTAGTTTTGGACACGTCGGGGACGGCGTGTCAGTTTCCACCCATTACATGCAAAGTGTCAATATTCAAAATAACTTTCCGTCACAACAACCATTTAGTTAGATCAATTTCTGATTCTTTTCTACCACTTGCCTGATTGAACAAGTGAATTGCTAGATTTACTAGCCCGACGAGACATTTCACTTGCCCCGGGAAAATGGGCAATCCTTATTGTTAAGCCGTGTCATGGTTGTAATAAACCAGGAAAGTGTCTCTAACACTGCACATCTAGTTACCTGTTCCAGAGATGATGCTGATTTGTTGAGCCAGGCGCTGTCACCTTTCTCTGTATTACTTTGTTGTGTCCTTGCAAAGCTCATTATAGACATCTTCATTTCCTCTACATTACAGAAAACATATCTACAAGCCATGACAATCTGATCCCTTTTTTCTTTTTATACTCTGCATGACTACATCATGCTACATTGTGCCAAAGCACTGCTGCACACCAACGCCCACCAACATGTGTTCAAAGAGAATCTCTTCTTCGACAAATTCCCTTGAGATCAATCACCGGCAATGAAAAGCGAAAAATCAAGCCACATCACCTCCACGACCACTTTGATCCACCAAACACGTTCTGAGATCACAAGAAAATAGAATTCTTCAACTGACAATCATCTGGATGAAAATATTGGAAAGTGAAGGCAGAGAGACTTGTATCCAAAACTCACCCTGTTTTTTATTCTTCAAACAAACACAGCTGTTGTTTGCTGATAGCGTCCAGGCACCGATCCAGCCTTAACACTGTTATTGAGTACAGTCAGATCCTTACTTAAAATGCACATTAATAGATTCTTTCCCCCTAAACTTTCCCATAGAATTGTATTGATATTAATTACAGGCTTATTCACATTTAATTTTGAGTTACAGATCACAATTAAGTAAATTACAGTATGTGTTGCTCTATCATACTTGAAATCAGCCTCTTTTTCTCCTGTTCACATGGATATTTGCCTCAGGAGTTGATGGAGGCCAAAAACAGAGCTAAAAGAAGAGTGAACGTTGGACTTACATTCGTCATGTAGCCTGAAACTGAAAACGTATGTTGCTCCGTGTCTGTTGGATGTGTAAATAGGACACATAATAACGTTGAGGAGACACCAATCTCAAGCGCATTAAGAAATGGAATACTTTGCGATTGAAAAAAAGACACTATATGGTAATAATGTATAATATGGCAACTGCTGTCTATATGACTGTAGTGGCATTCAGAGGAATAAAAGCTTATTTTAAAATCTTCTCGGTCTCATAAACACACATGTAGGAAAAGGTTCGCACTGGAAGGCTTGTAGTTTTTATTTAAACAGAGTTATTAGTCTGACAGACCGTTGGGTTTTTATGATGCTGTCTTGGCGGTTGTGGAGTTAATGATATCAATAACTCTTGTACTTCTCTTGCAAGTCAAAATGGGAAAAAGGCCTTTGCTGGTGAAACTGAATTAAAAATTTTTTTGAATTGCATCATCTCGGGATGTAAATGAAAATGTATTTATCTTGCATCTTGCCGGTTGCCTCAGCTGTTCGAACTTGGCCTAGTTTATTAAGTGGAGATCACCAGAATACAATGGTGTCTGATTAAACAATAACTGTACAGCATAATGTATACGTAAGTATGGGACTGTCAGAATCAGCCGCTTTTTGGTAGCAAGTATGTAAATCAAGAAGAACAAAGAAGATTTACTGAAACACATTTTAAGGCACCTGCTCTTACGGTCCATGGTGCACAATCTTTGTCATCTGTGATTTATTCACTGAATCAATAACCTGCTATTGAGTCATTGTCTGGCCGCCTCAGACTAAACTTGATCCAGGATCCTCTGGCCGGCTCTTATTTGTTCATCTCACGATTTGACAAAGCAGGTGTGTGAATCACCACACAGATCTCTTATTTGCTGCATCAGCTGTCCATCGGTTTGCCTTTTTGCCCTTTGGGCTGAATATCATGTGGATTCTTTGGATTTTAGGGAGGTAAAAACCGCCATTCCTCTGGAAATGATCCCTTGGCAAGAAAAAGGTCAACTGTGAATGTGATCACTGAGAGCGAAAAGGGAAGTTACATCAGCCCTCCAATAAGCCAGGTTAGTGAATTACGGTCAGTCATAGTCTTCCACAAAGCCCAACGAATGTTTAGAAACAGCAAGAGCTGGTTGTGGCTTGATTAGGTCAACTACCGAACCCACTGCCTCAGCAGCCTTGGATTTACTCTGATTTTCCTAACACACACAGTTTAGCTAGCTAGCTAGCATGCACATGGGATCTTTGTTTAGCTTGACAGCATTATACTTTGTTCATGTGAATATTTTCTTCTTGTTTGTAAGAATACTCGTGTGTCTGCGTGTATTTGTTAAGTCTACCACTGAATATAGAATAAGAGCTTACGGGGTCAAACAGGGTACTAGCAGCTAAAAGGCTGTTAAATTCCCCTTCAAGCCAGTTCACCCTCTGCCTCAGTGTATGGGAAGTTACTAAAGTTATCATATTATCATAATCCCACGCAGCAATTAGCCCTAGCTTTTGTATTGCTTTCAAAACATTAGTCATTACACAAAAATGCAAAGTGATGCAACAGATATCCTTCTCAGAGAAATACAGGCTGACGATGCATCACATTTTGGTTGTGGGGGGAGTCCCCCCCCCCCCCCTCCCCTGCTCCCTACTGGAAGCTAAACCAAAGTTAATCACAAGCTAAAAATGAAGCTTAATGATCCATGAGGGGAACTTTGGTTGCTCTATCAGCAAATAGCAAACGGCTATGACAGAGAAAACTGAATGTGAAAGGCCTGCACTTATTTCTAGCAGGACAAAAGAAGCAATACCTCAGATGTTCAATGTACAATATACAATATGTGACACAATGTGTTTTCAATGAAAATATACCAAAAGATGAGGGAGGAAAGCAGATATGCTACATTTTTTATATATTGATATTGATATATATATTGTTATTATTGGGGCCTTTATCAAGCCCCTGGTTGAAGTTCAAGTCATTTATTTGACATTTCAGCAATAAAAAATTACAATCACAAGAAATATTATTTTATCAATGTTGCTTCTCAACAATAGCATAGTATAGTTGCATCCCACTGGATATTCAGATGTAAAAAATACTGTCATAACACAATTTAAATCACCCTCGCCTGCAATATGAACAAATTCACACAGTTCTCTCTCTCTCAGTCTTTTGGCACGAGTGTTACATCCTTCCTGTGACTCTATTTTCTACAGTTTTGGTCACCATCGCTCTCTTGAGATGACTTAAAATGCTTTGCTGGTTGAAAACTAATATTGTTGTATGGGATTTGCAAGGAAATTAGGGTTTTGCTTGAAGCCTACTGGGCCCTTCTGCAAGCTGTTTCCAGTGAAAAGTGATCTGATGGAGCCGCCAATCATCTTTATAATGAACTCTAACTTTGTACTCCATGAAGAAGAGACTGCAAGTTCTCTTAAGATACATAAAATAATGTTTCTCTTAAGTGAAATGGCATCATAATCGATTGATTTTAAAACACAATTCCTCTGCTGAATATATTGACAAAATAAATGTGAACCACACAGTGGCAGATTGTTGTGGTTTAATGCTGATACATGGTGTCAGCGTTCAGAGTCACTAGTGGTTGTATTGCTCATTTGCTCCTAAAACCACGCATTATGGTGTGGCTGCTACTTGCACAAAGTCCTGGTGTCTGTTTACGCAACGGCACAAGAACAACACAGTGCTGCCATGATCTCTCATACTCTCTACATCAATCCACAGTGTGGACTGCTGGTGCCTTTTTCTCCCCATATGACTCTTATTAGTTTGATTTGAAAACCCGGCTTTATCTTTATTCTCGTGGTCGAGAGCCATTCTCATTATGTGTGTGACTTTCAACTTCCTATTTGTACCCTTTGCTGCAATTTGCATAACCCTGAAGTTCAATTAGCACCTGATAGTTACTCCTGACTCCTGGTTTAGATATTTGTATATCGTTGCAATGTATCCTCATGCAACTGTTCGTAAGACATCAAGTTACTCCTCATTTTTCGTGCGTCTTCTTACCAAAGTCCAGCAACTGTGTCAATCTCTGCTCGCTACATGGTTTGGGCTCAAATAACTATGGAAGTTGCGCGACAAATAAATCTCCGTTGGCTGTTTGTTACAAACGCGGCACGAACAGCGGTCTCCGAGCTGAAAGAGTGTTTTTTGTTTGTATTCTCATTGACACATCTGCTGTATGAGAACAGCCTGATCACTGCAACAATAAATGGAGATTTTGGAAGTTATTTACATTCAAACCATTGCCCTTTTCTTCTAGGTCAGTATTACAGTTTCATTACAACATACTGTCAATGAAGCTATTACATCATATGCATTTGTTTCTCATAGTACCGTCATTATACTTCAGTTCTTTTAAGTCTTTGTTGTGTTGGGAGCTGCTCAAGGAGCCATTAATAAGGGAGGCTTCTGTACAAGGTGGCCTTGCACTGTCAACACTTTAAGAAATCAAAGCCTCCTCTTCCCTTCCTGTGTGAAAACGCCCTCATGTTTTCAATTTCCAAGCGAGTGGTGGACTTTTGACTCTTTTTCACAATACTTTTCACACAAAAACGTGTGCAGTATGTTTAAAGCCTGTGAAGCTGCTGACATGTGCACCAGCTTAAACTCTCACAGCTAACGTCATCCCACCATGGCTGGTAATTTTTTTAGCAGCAGGAGTGAAAGACCACTGCGGTGAGCATTTCTGCATTATGTTATCTGCCGGTAATTAAAGGCTTATGTTTTGTTGTCAAAATATAAAAATATTGAGGATTGCAAAAAGGGTTTTCTTATGGTTGTCTATCTAAACAAAGTGGTTGCTTGTGAAATAAGTTATGGTTTCCTCTGTTGGTTTTCAGTTTGTGTGAACGAAGGCTGAGTTCAAATCCAGGCTTTGCTTTGTGATGAAGTGTATTCACTTTTGGTTACATCTTTTTTTTTGCAAAAACAAGGAAGTGACAATAAACACTCACACAAGGAACAAAACACAAGGAAGTCACTGTACTAACATCTAATCTCTAAATAACATTTTGCGGTACGACCCATTTCATTTAGGTGATGCATAAATCTCCATTTAAGAAACCAAGTTCAAGCCTTTGAAAAGCGGGAGCAGCTGGTTCCTGATCCACAAAGACGCTTTGTACTGGGGTCTATTCACGTGACTGTCAGAGAAGAAATCACGATCTTCATCTGATGGATTTCTTATTAAGCATTGCCGTGAGCTGGTGAGTCTAGAATGAAATACATGCATGTTTTTTGGGGGATAAAGATATCTGGATATTGATGGCTGTCAATGTTTAGTAAAGTAAAAAAAATGTTTTAACTTCAAGTTCCACTGAAAGTACTCTGGAAAACTTTCTACATGACATCTGTAGTTGTCCAGTAATCTGCATGAATACAAACACCACCACTAAACTACAAATGTACTCAAAAATAGAAAGTGTGTCTCTAATAACTGTTGTCATAAACACTTTTATTTACTAATTCCTCAGTTAGTGTCACGATCAGGCTTTGCCTTGTGTGTTCCGTGTGTCTTTGTGTGGCTTCACCCTCCTCACTCTACCTGTCAGTCACTCCCTCAGCATCAGCCTAACTCCCTTCACCTGTCTCTAATCAAGCACTCCCTCCTCATCAACACAACTCCCCTCACCTGTTCAAGCCACTTTATAAAACCCTGTCTCTCAGTCACTCACTGCCAGATCATTGTTCATGTCTACCCGCCCGTTTGTGCTCGTCCTGTTCCCGGTTTCCCCGTCTGCCTGCCCCGCCCCGCCCCGTTCCTGCTGGATTTTCCCCCTCGTCTCTTGTCTTGTGCTTGGACTCCCTGTTGTGTGTTGGTAACTATTCCTATTTGTGTTCAATAAATACCGGTTTCACGCTACTCTGCCTGGTCTGCGTTTGGGTCCTCCATCATGCCCCCTGACAGTTAGTGAATACAGGTTTAGTGATGGTAGTGTGTTGGGGATGGGAATCGCAAGCCCCACGATACGATATTATATTATCGCGATACTTAAGTCACAATACATTATTATTGTGATTTTAAACATTTTGCAAGATGCTAAATATCGAGATATCATACATTGTGATATACTGCCATTTATTACTTATTTGTAACTGCAAATAATGCAGTTTTATCTAATAAGAAATGTTTCAGTCTATTTCTAATCGGCCTATAGCCAATGAACACATATTTATTATCATGAACTATTTACTTTAACTTTTTTTTAAGTCATCTATAGTGTTGATTTGCATAAAAACACACATTTCAAATGATTAGGTAATCAAAGATTGTATTGTTATTGATGGCATTAGTCATTTTGATTATGTATTATAAGCTGCTCTGAGCTAGTGTTGATGTGAAAACCTTCAAACAACTGGATTTATTTCAGTTACTCATCAAAACAAAATTTTGCCAGATTACATTAGGACAAATCATGATAACATTATAATTTACTTTCATCCAATACTCCTATTATCTGAATAGAGCTTCAACGCACCACAACGTTACTCAATGCAACCTCCTTACGGCCTTGCTCCATACTTTATAAACAGCCGTTGCTGCCAACGTTACTCGCCTCCTGCCGATTTAAACACAGATTTGTTTTTCACAATGTCTTATTATCAGACTCGCAACTATAAGCATCAATGCAGATCTCCAGATCGCATATATTTACTTCATTTAGGCCGATGACAATCGACAGTAAAACTATTTTCACACTATGATGGTTAAGCTGTGTAATTAATCGGCGGTTCACATGACTCCATGGTCATTGTATACATCCAAAATGCTCCCACACTGCCGATTTAAGTCACTTTTTGGCGTATATACGGCTGGAGTGTTGGTTCCCTCTAAAATCATCATAGTTTCTTCAACTCTTATGAAACCCTGACTTGCATAACCGCAGTTATAGCCAAATCGGTTAATCCCGACATCTTTAATTGCAGTATTGATAAATTTATACAATAAAAAAATCGATACTTGGCGTCTGGGTATCGATACAATATTACAACGCAAAGTATCTCGATACTATGCAGCAATTTTCTAGCCCTACCCCTAGTAGCGTGTTTAATTTGTTGTGGTCTTTTTTTGTACACATGCACATGAAGAGCCAATGAAACGTCTTAATCTTGTGATTGTTCCTCCTGCAGAATCATCTTATTAGCTGCAAGTCGCTGCCTCTTAAGCAATATCTTTATCTACCCACAACTATTACACACTTTAAAATGTAATCTCCATAGCGTTGCAAAGGATCACATAGCCGCATGACCACTGTGCGATATGTTTTAAAGCTGACCGTTTGAAGTTGCGTGTATATCTCTACCAGATGGGGCCAAGCCAGGCGATTCAGACTTCATAGCTGTCGACTTGTCTTGCATACGATTTGCGAGTGAGACATTTCAGAATGAGAATGATGGATGCGTTTTTCCAATGCTGATGCTTTTGTGACACAACTGTTAAAAGAACGACTGAATACAGCCCCACAGTGTCGGACAGAATCTCTCTCTGGTGGATATGATACTTCACTACACTTGACATACACAAGACATTGTCGAGAATGTAGTCCGTCCTTCTGTTTGTGGGCTGATGTCGTCACCTCTCTCACCTTGATTAATGTCTGATAAAAATCTTGGACAAAGAGAGCAGGTATGCGTATGGAGCATGCAAATGAGGAAACGTCCGTGCGAGGAGAAAGGTGATGCTGAAAGGTGACTCCGTGTGTGTGGTCTCCCCATATCAGATGCCCTATAGGGAGACATGCACGCACCATGTTGATTTTCAAAAGCCTTAGATGTTTGTTTAAAGTGAGCAATTGATACTTGCCACTGGAAGAATTTCCCCCAATTTGGCAGCGAGTGTGAGAACAAGGAGAGTCCAGTTTGCCATGTCTGCCTGCTGTCGGCGTGTGTTATGCTACGGGAAATACGCTGGCCCTGGTCCTCCTGCTTCTTTGGAGTTCACTGCAATGGCAGCACCAGACCACACATACTGCTACTTTTATGTTTTTCGGCTGAGGATTCCTAGTGTCGCTGCCAAATTGCCTATTATTGAAACTTTCAATAAACAAGCAAAGTAATGCTATGCCTCTGTTTGATTTGGAACTGCAGTTGAAACACTTTAAGACCACTTTTTAGGACACTAAAGAATTAACTATTTGAGGAGAGTGCAGACATCTCAAATTGGAAATATGAGCTCTTACTGGAAGGCCCTGGAAGATCCCATGAAACGCTCCCTAACTGAATTACTTTCTGAATTCATCTTTTGACTTTCTTGCTGCTGCTACTGCTGCTCTCCAGGGACAAAGTGTCTTCCCAGGCTGCTGAGAATTTGTTGATCACTGCTCCATTTAAGAAACTCTAAAGTGGCCACGGCTTCTTTGATCTCAGCCTCTTTGACACCTTAAAACACACCGTGAAAAAGTGCACCAAAGAGGCTTAGCCACGGCAGGATTCCACGTCGGCTGTTATCTTTGCCAGCATGGCGCTGCCTCGGAAAAGGGAGGATCTTTGCACTTTGTTTTGATTCCCGCTACTTACACCAGCAGCATCTCCTCTCATGCGCAAAATGGTGCACGATTATCATTTTGATCATTTCATTCTTCTCCTTTCAGCTGCCCTCATTCTTGTGTCAGTACAAAGTGTGGGCCCTAATCCTTTAATGAATGTCTTCTTCCGAGGCTTCACATGGCAGCACATTCCAACCTCGGGACGGTGAACAGCTGGATGACTGCAGCGCGGCGTGTTTTATTTCATCCCGCATTGTCAGATTTTCATGTTTGCAAAGCGTGATTTATCTTTGTACATATCAAGGATGACAGCTGCGATGAAGGGAGACGCAAACCAAAGCCTCACACAATCAAGTCAGTGACTGGACTGACATCAGCTGAGCAACACGCTCATTTCTGATCATAAAAGCTACGCTGGAAACTTCCTCTTAGTGCGTTTTCTGGATGACGTATGAGATGTTTGACAGTTTCATTTGAGAGTGGACAGGCCTTCATGGGAAGATTTGGTTCGATTGATGCAGGCAGAGACGGAAAACAACTACCATCATATTTTACTCAAGTTGAATAATTGCTTCCCCAGTTATATGGACACAAGTCAGGGTATGAAAGTAACTGCCTAGAACAGTGCTGTAGTGAATGGGAATCATTTGCGTAAAAAGCATTTATGGGGAACCCCACTAGCACTAACACTAACACTTCAGCAGCCACAGATCATTTTGGGGTCAACCTGTCTATTTTATTTCACAATACATCATTTGTATATTCTAATAAATAATTTGATGCATCGTTATCAGCTCAGACGCTGAGAATGCTCTATTTTTACTTGTATCAATAAAGCCTCAGTATCAATATCAGAATAAACAGGCCAGAATAAATGCTTCACTTCAAATGTCTGATCTCACTGCCTGAAAATACAAGAATATATAATATTCTGTTAAAGACAAGATGAATAAAAATACTTTATTTGAAACCAGTACAGTGCACTAATTCATGCTGCAAGTATGTTCATGTATAAATTGAGGTATTTCCTCTCAAAACATGAAGACTGAGAGCAACTATTCCCGAGTCCTGAAGCGATCTCCTCTCCACCATGGCATCCAACCAAGATTTTTATGTTCTTTCCCGAAACTCAGGTGCAAAAACAAACAATGGCTGCCATAACCCTCAGAGGATATATTTTTCCACATTCTTCTCATTCTTCTGAACACTGCAACCCTGAAATTAGTGGTCCTCAAGGTCATTTAATTGGTGAAAACCAGCTATTACCTTTTCATTACCAAGCTCTCTTTCCAACTGTCTTCTGCCTTTATCACCCATCCATACAGTATGTGTCCATGACCTACAAATGCTGCTGCTGCTGCTCGACTCTGCAGAGCCGGACTCGAGGATAAAGCTGCAATTAATTACGTCATCCTAACGGGCTAAAGAGGCCAGATGTAATTGTAAGTCCCCCTCACTGTAAATTGTTTGCGCAATAGTAGCTCCCAAGGTAGTATTGGTGATGCCAAATAGCACAATCTCATAGTCCAGAGGGGCACGCATTAGCGTTTGTTCAGTTTCAGTTGTAGATAAGACGGTGGGAAATTCATTGTGCATGTATGAGGTTAGAAATAGAGCAGATTGCTTATGGCAGTCATCCCCAGTGCTTAATAGCACCTCATCAGAAAGACAAGAACCTCAGTAAATCAACACACTGAAGACCGGAGGCTCAGAAAATCCCTGAACAGACATGTCTGCAACAGATAATGTAACAACTTGTCAAACATAAAAAAAAAAACATCTGTAATGAAAGACTTAAGGGTTTAGTATGTTTGAAATGAACTAGTTATACGAGGTGTCATCTGACATCTAAAGAGGTGAATGGCAACCCTCTTTGTGGTCTTTGTAGTCTCGATGCAGTTAATCCTAATGGGGGTAATTGCGGATTCTTTTGGGCAATTTCTTCTTGAAGGTATTGCAGATTCCAGATACAGTATACACATGAAAAGTGGGAGCCATTGTCCGTTTTGGGCAAATTACAAAGATTACAGTCTGATGTCAGAAAAGTGTGGCGGAGAGAACAATCTGATCTTTGTTAGCATGCTGACGCCTTGAAAACAAAATGCTATTTCGTGTTCATAAGTTGTCAGACATTTTACTTTTAAGCGTACTGAGGCCTGGTTTTAAGCGGCTCAATGATTGCGTGCCGTGTCTTTATTTTCATACTGTACATTTGTTAAGAAGTCTGTAGTGTATGTTGATTTATGTGCCTCTCTCGAGTGTTCCATACTGTACAGTTTAGTTGAACTTATTAAATCATACTCATTGGATTTCCCCAGAATGTGACAATGTTTGGATAATTCCAGCTTGCATGGACATTGCTGTTACAGCAGCTAAACACTTTATGGGCAAGAATGGCCAATATGTTTATGCCAATTTGTTGTATTTTTTTAGTTTTATAAAAAAAAAAAATGTATTTGTGTATGTACACTACTTTTTGCTAAAATTAAGATACATTAATTAGGATTATCTGGATTAGGGCTGCCCCCTCTTAGTTGATTAGTTGATGCTTTTTTCATGCTGAATGACTTATTTCTAAAAAAAACCCGAATGAACACATCTCTAGTAAACACAAGATTTAAAGTGGTGCTTTTGCATGATTTTTTGTTTCTAATTTATTAGTTGACAAAATTGTATTCGTATTAGTCGACTAAGAATCTCTTAAATTGAGGACAGAGCTTATCGGGATATTATGGGGCTAGTTCAACCGTAGCTTACATCTTGGTCTAAATAAGAGAGGAGCGAACAGGAAACACTAACATCTCTTTATCCAACATTAACCTCTTTACATCAGAAAGCCATGTTGGCTTCCTCCTCAGCATTCCTTTTCTCTGATACCTCCCAGATGACTGCTTGCACCTGTGAGACACCCACCAAATCAGCAATAAAGAAGTCCAGGGAGTAATTATCATGCTACCAGTGTTTTTAATAATACCTACTGACAGATGTGGTGAATACCACAGCAATATCACTGTACCACAGCAGCCTGTGCGTACTGATTCTTGGAGGAGCTATAATCAAAGTCTTGGCTTCTCAACCAAGTTGGAGTGAGATTTCTTTACTGTTTTAAATGTCGCAACATATGTCATGATATTTAAACACAATTATTTGCCATTTCCACAATAATACCTGCACAGATTATGCCTTTGCAATATGCTAAACCTGCACAAGTGGCTCTATAAAAATGTAAATATTGGTCATGGGAGCAGTGAAGAGACGTTAATTTGAGTCGTTCATCCTCAGATGCACAATGAATTCAAACCGGCTAGACACTAAACTCAGCTTCTGTAAAAGTCGGCGGTTTGAATGTGCTCTATCAAATACTGTATGGCTTTGGACATACCACAATGTGCATTTGCAGTAAAATGATAATGGAGGGAACAGAGGTACATGCTCTGTCTCTTCCCTTATCAATCTGTCATCCACCTCTCATTGTCCTCCAGCCCAACCGTGTCTTTACCAGTTAGCCATGCAGTCATTTTTTCCCCCCGGTGAATTATCGCTTTACATTTACTGTGTGGTATCTTAGAGGCTCTTGAGAGGGAGGAAGGCGTTGCGATCTCATGGAAACTCGCTGCCGAAGCCAACAGGGGAAGAAAGGGTTAGGGAGAGAGAGAGAGAGAGACAATTTAACGGCTGGTCAGGAAAGTTTTCTCATAGTAAGACGTATTAAGGACCATGTCTCCTAATCGTATACACCCAGTCTGTAATGGCCAGCCATTCCCAGAGCGCTGTGAAATGCAGACTAGTAACAGAATTGCGAGGCCACAGTATTGCAATCTATTTTTTGGTCCGATGCTAATCGTATCAGCAGTGGTGGTAAAGGCAAACACTGCTCTGCTCTGATGCTGTGAAATGAAAAAGTACTTTGGGCTGACATCCACGATAAGATATGATTTAACACACGGGCACACTGCTCTTATTGATGTCATGTTACTGAAAATAAATCTTCTCTGCTCCTTCAGCCAAGCCCGGATCATCACTTGGGCCAATGTTTTCTTCGCTTTTCAGGCTTGCGGCCAACATAATGTAGTCTGATGCCAGTGGGTTGCTAGGCAGGCATCTTAATGACGATCTATAATGGTATTCATTCGAGAGGAAAGACAGACGGAGCATCAAAGCACAAAGTCCCTCTCTCTTGTATCTTCTCCACGTGGAATAAAGTTGAACTTGTGTGCTTTTCGGTGTGTTTGTGGTTCTGGCCACAGCCCTGTAGCTTCCTGGACTGAAATTGTATCTTTGCAGAGCTAGCCACAATAATGACCTCTCCCAGTGAGCCTTTTCTGAGATCTCTATACTCCCATAGGGACGCCAACATTTAACTGGCAAATTAACAATGGGAAGATCAACTTTCCTTGTAATTACTTTCTGTGGCATTTTTATGGGTACTTACTTTGGGGCATTGGGTCACAGTAAGTACAACTTAAAGGTAAGTGTAATAGTCTCAGAGGGGTCTTTAGTTAGGGAGAAAAACGGATATAATCTTTGGAAATGGAAAGTTTTCAATGTGTTTCTCAGCTTTTTTTTTTTTTCATGAGCCTTCCCTGAAAAGATCTTCTCTGAATTTGGACTCCGAACACTTATTGACATTTGCATTTTAGGTATTTATCTGGTCATTCTATCTACCACAACTTGTAATGACAAGGATACGCTTAAAATTGCATATTGTAAAGTATTACAGGCAGTAAATGGCATGCAGTGCAATGGCACACGGTCACAGCGCCCATAATAGATGAAATACATATTATGTGGTTCTAAGACTGAATATTAGACGGCGCAAGAGAAAGTAAAGTCAGTAAAACAGAAGATGTCGGATGAAAGTACAAGAACATGTTGATTACTTATAATAGATACAATAATGCAGTAACTCAGATATAAAATATCAGATGAAGCAAGTCCAATTTGTCCGATGAAATTAAATTAAAATCCAATTCAATCAAGGGAGACGAGGTGTAATCAGTCCAATATCAGTTTTTCCTCCCCAGTACCTTTGTATGTCAAAACTTTGACTTTCACCAACTGTATTTCTGGGCCTATATTGAGTTTGTAACCTTCACTTTCAATGTGACAGAGTAGATAGCAGCTCTCCTGTTTGGCCAACATAACTCTTATAGTAAAAATCAACCTAGTTAGGCGAGTCTTCAAGGAATATTTTGACTTTTTGTTACATTTATTAACTTTATTGCAAAAAGTTTGGTGAAAAGTTTGATGCCACTCTGCTGAAACTGCTGTCGTTGCTTCGTCCAAAGTTCAACCTCCTGCCGGCACCTAAAATACATAAACAATGTGTTAATTAGTAAGCTTTAGAGATATTGGTATAGGCAAGTTTTTTTTTTTTTTTTACCTTGAGACAGAGATAGGCTTGCTGTTTACTCTTTCTTCCAGTCTTCATGCTAAGCTAAGCTAACCCACTCTCTCTAATGCACAAACATGGTCAAGGAAGCAAAAAAGCATTTCCCAAAAATTATGAGCTATATTCCTTTTAAGAGAGAAATCATTATGGTAACGTCTGTGTGTATTTTGCATGTGCATATAAAGCTTTACACAAACTCAGCCCTCCCATATTTTCAGACTTTGATACATGAGACTAATTCCCCTATTTATTTTTCTCACAATTATATCTTTTTTTAAAGCACCATATACATTTGTCAGTAATGGCTACGAGTTAAAGATTAACATCTAATCTGATTTCAGCCAAAGAATCCCAACACAAGTCTGTTATAAATCTGTTCTCCAACCACATCTGTAGATATACTTGATCATTATAGAGAGGCTTCAATGGATCTACCATATGAAGCTAACCAACAACATACCTGAACAACCTCCAAATTTCCCTGGTGTCTATTTTTAACTCTAGGTCTTGCTGGATGTGCTTTTGCAAAAAGTAATTTTTGGAACATATGGCACAATTTAGAATTGGGACCATAAGACCGGGAGTGCAAACAGGAAACGGTGTATGTAGTTAGCATAAAATACTAAGTTTCTGTTTACTCTCTGAGCAAAACTCTTCTTTTTGTTCATCAGATTCAGATGGGGGAAAGAAAACACCCATTAGGAAATAAACATACTGAGTGAAGGGCTCAAATTGTGATGAAAATAAGAAGAAAATGAATAATTTCTCCCAAGGTTATTCTTCGTTCCTCAAAGCAATACATTAATCATGTGTCCCATAATGTGTGTGTCACATAATCCGGCACAGTTGACGCTTATATACAGCAATAGATCTTTTCTGAAGATGAAAGCTGGACATGAAATTTAAATCCTTTTCTTTTTCTTTGTTGTAAATTCTTGGCATTAATTAAATTGGCCAATGCATGGTTGAGTTCATGTAACCTCCTTTAAGTGAGAGCATCCAAAATGCTGATAGTCCAAGAAAGTTAATTGAGAAGCTGAAATGAGAGTGTCGAAATGAGAGTTTTTTTTTTTTGCTCTCCTTGTATTGGGGGGGGAAGGAAAAAAAAAAAAAACCTGTTTTCCACCTTCATTGTTTTAAATCAGAGCCAGATGACGGGCTATGCACCCCTGATCCCTTGAGGTAAGAAACTGTGCTCACGGTGAAGCAGCTACATGCTAATGAGAGCCCAGTGACACCGCTGGACAGCCTGCAGGGAACATTTTTCTGGGCAGAGATAAAGCTGCACATTCACTGTCTCTAACAACTCTACCAGATTATGTTCTCTACCAAATTTCTTTTCCCAGCAGCTCTGGCGCTGTGCTCCGTGATTGTCAATGCTTCAGTCTGACGTTGCAATCTTTTTGTGGGATCCACTCCCAGTCACATTTCAATAGCTGTGATTGATCAATGCAGAGGGGCTGTCATTATGTAAGACTGTGGTTTTATTTTGCTTTGATACTCCAGCTCGTATTAGCGAGATGACACATTTTTGACTCAAAACGTATCATTGAAACCGCAACGTGTTTGCATTTGATTGCCTCCAAAGCACAGCACTCTCTGTGTGAGGCCTAACATTTGGAAGAGAAGTATTGCCTCTGGATTAATTTATCCAATCCATCTGATAAATGTTGTCTGATAGCAACAGTAAGCAAACCATCAGTGAACCAGCAGACGCCTGAATGTCAGTGCCACCCAGCATGTACGGGACGACTACCACTGCTGGGAAATTCTTCACAGATATTGTTTACTTTGTGACTCATGCTTTACAATGTGTGGGGTGGGGTGAGGCCTGGATTTGATTGCCAAAGAGTTCAAATGAACTGGTTTTCTTAAAGAAGGGGCCTGGGTTTATCAATCATGCAATAACAGAGTGATTTGAGGTCAGACTGCAGAATCTATGTTAAAATGAGGTACCAGTTTCTTTGACTGCGCAGTGAGTTTGTAATTTTCTTGGTGTTTGATGGTTGACCTGCTGGCTCAATTGTTCATTTAAAAAGGCTGGTGAATCAGTGTGTGTACCCTGAACCCCATATTAAAACATTATGTCATTAAAAGTAAAAAAAATGATAACAGATGTTCGTGCAACCCCCCTGAGAGAGTGGGCACTGAACACTGGAGATCTGCCTGTGAAACAGTTCAAACACAGACCTCAATTTTGGTATTAACTCACAACACTTATTCGAAGGAATAGCAGACATCTTAAAGTATTTCTTGGCAAAGGACAAATGATTTTAAGATAAGCTAAAGGGGTAGGGGGATTCGTCTCTGGAAATTCCCTGATACATTTCCCCATAAACTCAATTGTCTCTGGACAGTTTTATGTCCTGAAAAGAGGGAGGATTGCTCTTAGATCTCCATCTTTTGTTTAGTAGCCTTGATGTCTTATCAGATCGTAATGGATGGAGTGAAAACGAAGCCAGAAGTAGAGATCATGGCCGTTGTGGGACTTTATAAATAGTACAACCCTGTGGTTTCTGCCTACATTTACAGCACTGATGAAAGATGAATGACCGATCTGACGCACAGTAATCAAGGGAGACGGGGTGTAATTGTCATGGCTGAAAAGAAAACCAAATCCTGCTCAAGTAATGTTGCAAATGCATGCATGGAATCGCTTCCTGGTGGCAGTCATAGGACACAAACACCTAAAAAAGGAAGCTTTGGGCAAAGCTAATTGCAAGTGTACAGTAAACCATGTATACAGGTGGATTAACGAAAACAGAGGCCATGTGAAACTTTGCTGGCTAATGGCAGGTTATAAAATGTGTTACGAAGATTACAGAGGATTAAGTCTCATCCAGCCATAAACGTTACTGACTCTTCAAAATTCACAGTTCACAAAGTCTCAACTAAGGATTGAGGCGTCTGGGTATTTTGCTTAGGGAAATTAGTGTTAAATGTACATGCAAGTATTCGGTATTCAAAGATGGCTGCTGTTTCTTTACATTCCCATGCTGACAACAAACGGCCTGCGGTTACAATGGTGTCTTTGCAACTTCACTTCACTGTAGACAAACTCGCTCTGCTGTTTTTCTTACTGTGACAAAGTGTTGCTTATCTTTAGCTGTGTATGTAATGGCATATATTTTCTTTTTGACGCCTCACGTACAAACTAAAATGAGCAGTGCTGACACCATAAATATGCTGTAGAAGAGTGCAGAGAGCCTGCTGACGTGCAAACTGAATATACTCTGGAAACTTGTGAGCCAGGTTAGCAAATCACTCTGGAAATTAGAAAAAAAACAACTAAATGCTAATGTCACGACAGCCCGCTAAAGCTATTCCTGCATGGTTTGGATATGGCTTCGGATATTATTAGTTTTGAATATTGTGTAATTATTCTTAATTCATTCGAACTAAGCAATTTTTTGTTGTCTTTAAGCAGGTAAAATACACCCTTGTGTGTGGATTTTTAACAATTTAAAAAAATTAAACATGCATCGGAAAAATCAACTAGTACCCAAATAACTTTCCACTATTAAATAACCTACTAAAATTTTATACGAAGACCAGTCGTTATAAAAAATGTGTCTGTACTCTCTCACAGCTCTGACCCAGTTACTTGCGTGCTCTGCCGTCTACATACCTGAAAGGAGCATTAAATAGTGGATTAATTAGAGTGGTCACAGGGATGAAACTGTTTGAAATCTAATAAGACAAGAGAAGAAAACATGAAACCATTATGTATCCCTGAAACATGGATTCAAGTTGTATGGCCCGTAATTGGGAGTCCTACACAACCAAGTGTGTTTAAACCGGGTCTTTGTTGCTGCAACAAGTGTCTCAGTGTTTCCTCTCTCTGGTGGGTGCACAGGCCCCACAACTGTCTTTGCATGAAGGGACAAAGGGGAGGAGAAAGGGGGTTTGGGTAATCATACGTTAGCTTACAGAGATTTGCAACAAAACTTTCATGTACGTAGTTGTCCAAAATGTCAGCTAAACTTGTGTAGGCCTATATTTCCAATCCTGTGTGTCAACCAACCGCTGACTAGTTGTTCCAAAAAGGCATCCAACACCATCCAACGACTCTAAAGTAGCTATCCAGCTAGCCAACAAATGCTAGCAAACTAACTTCAGCTGGAAAGATACAAACATGTCCTGCTGCTGCGAGAAACGGTTGTTCGGCCCCTCTTTTATTGTTGATATGAGAGCTCATTTTGAGCGTGGAGTTACTGTGAGAAGGAACAGTAACTCATCAATATGCTTAGCAGGTTTGCAGTGTTCATTCGGCAAATCTGTGCTCTTGAGGTTAATGGATCCTTTTTAAATATGCCAGAGAGTAAGTGAAAACATAATGCCGTAAAAATAGAATTACTGACTTGAGAAATTAATTAAAATAGCTGAATTAGTCAATACAGCTTCTCAAGTGGAAATGGTATTTGTTATTCCATCTTTGGAAATTTTGGGTTTTCTGTTTCCTATTACACTGATTATGTTTGCGGTGCTGAAAAGATAAAACTGAATTTGCATGTTAATCCGTGTAATAAAAGAAGCATGCTAGTCACTGGGCTGGAGAAGTGGACCGTTGGACGGCCCCGCAGCTTGACTACGAGGATGTTTGTTATTTGCGTTTTTTGCAAACATAACAACACACAGCTGATCAGCTCCATTTACAGCCACAGTGAAACCACTATTTTACTTGGAAGGGAATACAAAAAGGGAAATCGCATTGAAGTCTGCAGATGGAGGGGTGAACAGTGGTGACAGAGGAAGAAGACTTCTTGTTTTGTATGTTTACACATCCGATTTAGCCATCTGGACACATTAGATTATCTGAGCGTTAGAGAACAGAGACACTGAACCAGCACCAGTTTGTTTAGAGGCATCCGATTTCACTGGAAACGCCATCATAAGACAAAAGAGCACTCCTTGTGAGGCCAATTCCATCAGGACATCAGTGACTGTTTTTAAGAGCGCAGCCTGCCAAGTCCAAATCTCATTGTGGTGTGTTGGAGCATGTAGTGGGAATGTGAGAGGGGGGCTGCATATTGCTTTTTGTTTACAGTGACGACAGGATGTGACTTGAAAACTATGCCATGTTTGTTTAAATATCATAGTAGGTTACAGATTATAGATCCTACATGCGTGGGTCGAAGGAACACTCGTACACTAGCGATTTTATCAGATTTTGCTACTGCCTGACCTACACAAACGTACAGCCCCACTGGCAGCAAGGCGTAAATTATAGAGTCGAATCCAGATTGAAGGCAGAAGTAGACGAGCTGATGCTGTGGTGGCACCTCTCTTGTAAACCCGCTGTAATATAATATGTGAAGGATTTCACTTCTTAAGTGCCTATGCCAGGGAATAAATCCAGCAGATAATACAGACACCAAATGCTTTAAAACGAAGATCATAGTATAAAATACATAACATTTAGACAACTAGAGGTATGTCTGCCAGCAGGGCTGTGCCGTTATCAGCCGCTCCAACAATAAACCTGTATGTCAACCAATACAAGTAGCTTTAGACACGTAGAAGAGTGTTATTGTAGCAAAGTGGTCTGCCTTGCTGTGGGATGTGGACCCTATAAATGAAACTGCACCTTTTATTTACGACGACCCAACCCCTAATATAGCCTCTACACACACGTACACGCATATAAGTGCAAACTTTCATGGAGGATTTTAGGCCTGCTGTACATTACAGCACACATACACACACACACACACACACACACACACACACACACACAAACACATTGTGTGAGGCAGCCTGTCGCCTGTGGAGCGCTGCCAGCCAAAGGAGTCATGAGGTCTCGTGCAGATTAATGGGGAGGCACAAACCAAACATGTTTCTCATTGACTTTGTGGACGAACAGCATGTCTTTGCTTCTGCATGGTTACTCGGCAACACCAAGGCTGAAATATCTTGTTACTAATAGAAGAGTAATTACGGCGCTATTAGAGATGTACAAATTTGACTTTTTCCACTTTTGTTGAGTAATGCTGGCATTAGGTTGTGTATGTTAACAGACAGAAAAGTCCAACTGTGCAGTTTTCTGTATCCACAGACTGAACAGTTAAGTTATTGTTAAAACTGAAAAGACTTTTCTTCACTTGGAAAACTTCAGTGCACATTTGAGTTTGTTGCTTTTATCAAAGTGTACCAGACCAAAGATACTTTCTGACTCTTTTATGATGGCTCATTATCACTGTAAGCCTGTTGTTCCACTCGTTTTTTAAATGCTAAATGCTTGATTGGTGTAACAGCTTCTGTTAAAGCCCAACTGTGCATCTATAGTCCAACTACAGCCCAAGTTGAATGCACATGGTCCAAATTTAAATGTAGACTTTGCCAATTAGGATGGAAAAGGCATTTTACACCAACTTCAACTGCACCTGGAGAATAGTAGGCAATGCATATTATACTAGGTTTTATTACAAAGTCGCAGAACATAAAGTGGTAAAAAACCTCTGCCGCAGACACCTGTTTAAAGATTACTTTAGGAAATACCTGGTTTTCATTTATTCAGCTATATTCCAAACTCTACAATATATGAAACACCTGGAGACTTTCTCCCTTCTACCATACATTAAAGCTGGGGGAGGCTGTTTATTTTTGGCATTATTGGGCAAAAATTCCACAATTACATTTCAGCACATTGTAATTCCAGCGGTACCCCAGGGTAGGTCGTTTTCTGGAAAAGGCAACGAAAACACCAGCATTTGAACATACAGCCCTCCTCCTGCAGCTCTGCTCTGTCCTAAACCACGACCAACAGACATCTTCCCGATCGTGATCCTTATGCCAATATATAGTGGCAATTCTATGACAACTACCGTCCTGTTATCTTATGCTAACTTGTTGGCCATAAAAGTGCTCTGAGATGAAATACTGTGATCCGATGTTCTAGCGAGCTACAATACCGTTTCAGAGATGGAGAGAAAATGACGCTTATAGTTTAGTCTTCTGCTAACCGTCGCTAAACTGTGAGAGACACGGAGAGAACGTTATACTTGCCCCGAGCTACTGCTTTGAGCAGCAGGCTAAACTATTAGCAACATTTTCTGTCCTTCTCGTGAGATGCTTCGCCCATGTTGCCAGACTCTTTTTTGGGGTTGCTATGCAGAGTAGGCAGATGTTGCCAATGCTGGCATAGCAACTTTTCCTGCAGGACATTCCACCATTGAATCACGCTTTCACTGTCTGAAGGGACGAGCATGCATGTGTAGTTGTTGGTATTTCCTTTCTTTTGTATATTTTATCTGTTTAATCCATGCATGTACTTTGTTCTCCAAGATACAAACTTATTTCTTCCTACAATATTTGAAAAAGACAAAGAACATTAACACAAGCAACATACGTATAATGCATAAATCCAAAGGCAGTAGGCTTGTTGGTATATCCAGTATTTTCTTAAAGTTGCAGGTGATTAAACACTAAATAAAACACATTATTATTATTATTATTATTATTATAATCAATGTCTGCCAATAGATCGCGCACTGTTCCTTTAATGCAAGGTCGCATGATGCAAGTGTGGTGAAGAAAGCTTTTATTTTCAGCATTTCGTACATCTGCTGGGGCCTCTTGCAGTTTATTGACTTGGTGACTTTTACGCTTTGCGTTCCTTAGCCTTTATCCAAGGGGCATAAATCTCTTGTTCTTGGTGGAGAGACAGCTGCAGAGCTATTTTCACCAGTTTGATCCCGAGTTACTGTGAGAACATACAGTATGCCCAGACAGGCAGAAAGATAATAAACTTAGCAAAACCACTTAAGTCCTCATTTTGGAGCTTGTGCAGGAGAAAGCGCCCTGCTGACACGGTCTCCATTACCTGTTTGAGTGGAGGCAGCTGTATAGGAGGCTGTTAAGGATATGACTTCCCTCATCAATCTGCTTTGCACTTCTGGGATGAGGATGGAGGAGAAAGCCGGTGTAACCATTGCCTAGAGGGTAATCTGACGAGAATTACCGCTCAGGTGTCCACATGATTTAAGATTCTCTTTTTCTCACAAGCCCTATATGTCCATGTGTGAGCATAGAATCCCTGCAGTCCAGCTGAACACACACACAGGATGCTTTAACATGCCACACAGCCGTCCTGCTTTATCCTCAGTCCTCATGTTTCTCTGAGGGTTTATATAGCGGCGGGTAAAGCATCAGGGCCTGTAACTTGATGTAAATGGAGAAGGTGTTTACAGCTACGGAGACAAAATAAATGAGCTGGAGGAAACCTAAACCCTGCTGTTGGCAGTGTTACACAGATTCTCTAAACAAAGGAGTCCTTTTTATTGTTTTATTGTCACGATGTTGTGCAGTTTGACTGTTTGTATATGTGACCATGTCTTCCTGGTGGTCACATGATGAGTATCACCATTCTTTATAGAGTTATTATTGAAAGATTGAAAGCTGTTAAAGGATAATATTGTATTTTTTGATGTAATGTCGTTAAAGATCCAAATTAATTAAAGCAAGACTTTTGCTGAACAGTCACACGACCCTGACAAATAACATTTATATATGACTGTACTTATACGAAAGGCAGGACTGTGACACCGGAGAGTGGGATTCACAGTCTGCACACCACATGTGGTCAGGTTCGGGCCACAAAAAACACTTTGCATAAGGTTAAGAAAGATCCTAGTAAGTCTTGACTTTCTTTTTAATCAAGATCACAATCTCTGCTGAGTGCCGAGTGCCTTACATAACCATAAAAACATTGTTAGCAGACATTGTATCGCTACGATGTGTTTTTTTTACATGTATTAATCTTTTATTTATTGCCAGTGGGCGAACGGATTGTAACGTAAAACTGAGACCTTCCCCGACTCGGTTGCCTATAACAGCCTGACTAAAATCAGCGACCTGATTATGTAATTTGGTGTTTGTAATATAGCAAAATTTCTGTCTTAAGTTTGCTAACATTAACCACCATAAACCGCTGGTCACACCAGACCAAGTAAGGCTGTAGAGACAAAACCCCTAAGAAAAGGAAATTCAGTTTGAGAGACAGATTATTGCGTTTAAAAGGCATCAGACGCCACAAAGGTAAACAGAAGAAACACACCATTCACGATATAAAGTTAATCCACCAGAAATGTGCACTTGCATGTATTTGATTAGCCAACACAGTGCCTTATCAGATGAAGTCCCGTTTCGGTGCAGCAAAAGCTGAGCCGGATTCAATGTTTTGGGTGGATGACCCTGCATTTCTTTGGGGGTGCCCCCCTGCATTGGCACCCCCCACTGTGTCACTGGACTGGCTCTATTTAAAAAATTTAGGAAAACGTTTTTTTTTATGCTTGGCTTAAGTTGTTCTGAGTTAGTGTTGGTCCCTCTTAGTCAACAAAGATTTTATGCTTTTTTCATGCTGAATGACTTATTTCCAATAAACTAATGAGCGCATCTCCGGTAAACACAAGATTTGAAGTCAACTAAGAATATCTTTAGTCGAGGACAGCCCTAGTCTGAATGTGGCTGTTGAACTGAGGAAGCCTGCTTTGTGTTGAATACCTTTTGATTAGACTCAAGATTGAAGAATGTTTTTCAAACTATTTCAAAAGTTACATCGTCGCTGTAAGGGCCACGGTTTTGCCTTTCTAGCATTTCTAACCTCTCTACGTCTTAACCAATCGTTCTTTACTGTACGTTATTCAAACTGGCGAGCTTGGCTTGCTTCTTCTCGGACTAATTCATTTTACATTTTGTAGTATCCTGATTTAAAGGGTGTGCAAATGATAGTCTCACAGGGTCTCTGTCTCTCTCCCTTTCTCTCACAGTCTCTATTTTCCCTCCCTCCGGCCATGTGCGCGCTCCATCCCTCTGTCACGGAAACACACACTCCTCTGTAATATAATGCTGTAGTTTGATCCAGACCTCCCATTCATTTGTTTAGCTATAAAGGTCTATGAAGTTGATATGTGTTTACATATTTGTTCACCCCTTCACTCTTTTCCAGTAACTATGGTTGCTGGCTTGACTTGTGTGTGTGAGAGTGTGAGAGAGAGAGAGAGAGAGTGTGAGAGAGAGAGAGAGAGAGAGAGAGAGAGAGAGAGAGAGAGAGAGAGAGAGAGAGAGAGAGAGAGAGAGAGAGAGAGAGAGAGAGAGAGAGAGAGAGAGAGAGAGAGAGAGAGAGAGAGAGAGAGAGAGAGCTATCCCAATTGCTGAATTACACAACTCTTTCCACCCTGGGGCCTGAGAACTGGTCTGATGTGACCTGATGATTTTATTGCAGCAACAGTCCTTTTTTCAGGTCTCTCTCTCTCTCTCTCTCTCTCTCTCTCTCTCTCTCTCTCTCTCTCTCTCTCTGTGTGTGTCTCTCTGTCTCCCACACACGCACACGCACACACACACTTTCCCTCTCTGTGTCTGTCTCTCACCTCCCCCTCTCAATTTATTTTTCTCCCTCTACATCTGTTAATCTGCTCAGGGAATAGCAGCAGACACAGTTTTCCAAACCTCTGTGCATTTACGTGTCATGCAATTCATCATTGGTAAAGTCTTGGAAGAGCCCAAGTTCTGAGAAAGTCCGACTACAACCCAGAAACGGACCCTGAACTCCAATCAGATTACGGCTCGCTCATCTAGTAGCTGGGAGCTGGAAATAGCTTTATTGCAGGTTTGGGGTTGAGGTGGTCAGCATGCCCCCAGAAAAAAAGGTCCTTATCTGCATCTTCAAATCATTCTTCGGTGCTATAAATAAAAAGCCCAGACTCAGCAGAAAGATGTATGCAATTACAGAAGAGATGAGATTGCTCGCTGTGGTTCTTTTTCGTGTGGTGCAACTTATGAATGTTATTTTGCTTCGTGTGCCACCTTGATACATCTAAAAACTGAATATTAACACTGTGTCTCACATTTGACAAACATGTCTCAATCGCAACATACGCTTCGCTGTATGTCTCTCCCGGTGAGCCTCTCACTGCCTGTGTGTTGTTTTGCTGAAAATTGTGGCTATAGTCGCTTCATGAGCCAAAATGACTCCTTGCACGAACTGAAAGACCCAAGCCAAGCTCCTGCCTTTGTTAGGAAAGGCCTTGCCATCGCTAACCCCTCAGCCTGCTTCCATTACACCGACACGGGAAAAGATACTCTGGAAGAATCAGCTATATTATTTGACTCTTGCTGGGAGTCCACCTAGTGAACAACCACCCCATTTTGGTTGCATTTGCTGACTTGAAGACGTAAACAGTGAAATGAAGTTGCAGTTATATGATGTTAAACTCACAAGAATATTGCTGTGTTTTAGGGATAAATGGTGGACGTAAATGTACGAAAATGGCATGACTTCTGCTGAAGGTTAAAAGTCAATCATGCATGGGGCACGGCTGCTCTTTACCAGTAATGTGCGTTTGTTAGTACAAGGCTGTCTGCAAAGCCATTAAAGCCCGAGCCCTGTTTTCAGACCTCGTCATGCCCTCTGGTCTTTGTGTTTTCATCATGGTTCATCTCTGATTGATTGTGACAGGGAACAATAACGGGCACACAGAGAAAGGGAATTCTCTCTGGCTACTTGTCAGTCCATATCAGCTCAAAACACCCCCGACCCCCCCCCCCCCCCCCTCCAAAATCTGTGCGACTGATTGCCAGTTGAGTAGAGAAAATGACATAAGCATGCTGCCAGCACCCTTAATAAGGGCTTTATACGGCTTTATTAGTGGTTGATAAAATATTTAGTAATGATATATAGACCAATAATAAGCCGTTAATAAGAACAACATTTGAGGTGGTATTAGGCAGGACCAAGCTGCTTTTCCCTTTCATTAATAAAGGTCAATGCATCTCACATAAGCCATCAATTCTGCAGCTGCAAATAATAAAATGAGTTTCTCACTTTCAAAATAGATCAACAAGTTTGCAGTTTTTATGTTAGTAATTTATGAATAAACGTGCAATGGATTTACCTTTCTAGTAAAACATTGATTCAGTTTAAATGTTAATATGTTAGGAAATAATACTTTGGTCCCGATAGTCTGCAGCTCTTTTCCAAAGGTCAAAGGGTCCATTGGAGTGGTCTTCCTGATCAATTAAAGGGTGTTATCATAAAGTGGTACCACATGTAAAATACGTTTCTCAGTTTGATGTGTGATTTAGCATTCATGAACAATAAGAGCATAACGTGATGTCGGCACATTAATATGTACTGAAAATAAAAGTAATTGCTTTTTGCCTGGGAAAGGTCTCAAGCAACAATTCCAGAGAAAGAGACGTTGAATTTATTACTCTGGTTAAAAAAAAAAAAAAAAAAAGCCTGCAGGAAACAGGTGGGACTGGTGAGAATCAAGTAAGAAAAATTGTGTTCGTATGGAACCAAAGCATTATGAAAAAATAGCATTTTAAATGGCATTTCAACATGGCAGACAAGACCATCATTTCCTAATTTGGAGTTAAATGTTTTTACAGATCTATTGCAATTGATTATCTACTGAATGCAATGCAAAGCTGGAGTGATTCTGGAGACTTAAAAAGGGCTCATACAGATTTTGCATTTTGTGTTTTTAATAACAATCACGATCAACAAGTCAATCAAACAATATTACTGCAAAAAAAAGTCATCTAAATATCACCTAAAGGCAAGATGACTCTGACTGGGCGAATGTCAAAAAGTACAGGGATTGAGAATCGTTCTCCTGACTCTAATGAGGTCTAACTGTACATCCAGCCACTGTCATGTAATGACTTCCCCCCCCCCTCCCTTATACTTTTTTATTTTTTTTGTTCCATTAGAGCTTCACACTGTAAAGGAGCACCAAAACAAACAGAGAGGGAGCAGAGGGATGAAAGACTGCAGTGTTTTTGGGAACTACACACGCAATTCCTTGTCAGCTGGCTGGAGTGACTGGTGACGGGTGAGTTGATAGGAGAGCAAAGGAGTTCACTGCATTTAAAATGACACGACATTTGCAATTATTGCTGGAGAAAAGTGCTCTGATTCAACTTTCTGGGGATAGTCCCCTTTTAATACGATAAGACACGTCGAACATATACTGGATCACATACAACAAGTCAAACTAATTAGTACATGGACAAAAATCACAAGGAAATGTAACAGTACCCTTAGTTTAATATAAAAGTGTTTCCACCGATGGAGATAAAGTTGATTTTTGTCCCAGTTAATGAAACAATCCCTATATGACAAGTTGCATAACAGACCAAATCTGCCATTCGTGAAAAAGAAATCCCATAAAAATACTGTTGTGTAACACATGTTCTTTTCCAGTATATTCTTTGATGTCCATAAATAATTTGAACCTGTTAGAGATGAAAACTTCCAGTGAATGGCAGTGTGCTCATGGCTTGTATCCATCACAGTTCTTCGCTTCCATACAGGTCCCCTCCTCTTCTTCTTCTTCTTCTTCTTCTTCTTCTTCTTCTTCTTCTTCTGTCCATTCTATTAGATGCACCGCAAATACAAAAAAAAAAGGCCATTACTACTGGCTGGCCAAAAAAAAAAAAAAAGTTCAACTTCAAGGCTCAACTTCTTTGTTCATTCACTTTCCATTGCAAATCCAGCAGGCATTCTCTCAGCTCTCCTTTTCCCTGACCACAGCTATGGCTTTGGATACAGCAGCAAGTCTGTCCTTTCTCCTTTTGTGTTTGAAGATAGTGTCCATGGTTTGAAGGGAAGGGAACCTAAGACAGGGTGAAGGTATAACATCCAGTCTGAAAGGACCCTTCCATTGTCCAGCAGAGCACAATCTATATTTGTGACTATTGACAATATCACCCCACGGCTAGAGACAGGAAAACTGCTCTGCTGAGATTAGAGATTAGAACTTTGTGGCATATTGTAAAATAAACCACGTAAGTCTCTTTCATTGTACTTGTAGCACCTCCCGATCTAGCTTTAGGAGTGTGTTATCGACCTTCACAAATCTAGAGGGAAATATTTAAAGAGCATGCCTTGATTGCAAGATGACGTTTGGTTTGGATTTTTTAAAGAGGAAAATAACTATTTGTCATCCAGAGTGGGGGAAGAAATAGAAAAGAATGATGACCTCACGTTTTTAGGAGAAATCTGCATCCTTACAAAAATGTGTGACCTCCAGAGTGATGTTCAGATCTAGGCCATGAGAACACAGGGTCAGGGAAAGTATTTGTCGCAGCTAAGAGTCCAAAAGTCATCGAGCATGGGTTTTTCGTCAGTACCTAGTAAAATCCTGCCGTGCTACCTCGCCTTTCACGTCTTCTCAGCTACACTTGCAAGACTTGACGATCATGTTGGAGAGCTGCTCCACTACGGGGGTCCGTCCAGAGTAGTAGAGTATAGTGAGGGGTTCCAGGTCTTTAGGGACACAGCAGGGGGAGGCCGATGCCTCGGGATTCAGAGTGTTGTACAGGCTCAGCAGCTATTGGAAAGCACACAGGAGAGATTGTATTATATTCATAATCTCATGAGGGATTTAGTCTTGATAAGAAGCTTGCTAGATTAAATCAGTGGGATAGCTCGACTATGAGTATCTGTAAATAATGCTGTGAAGCGCCCAGAACGCAACTTAGGGTTCAGTGTCGCGCTCGAGGACACTTCGACACGCAGACGAGAGCCGGGGATCGAATGGCAAGAGACGACCCGCTCTGTCCACTGAGCCACAGTCGGCCCTGGTAGATTTTTTTTTATAGTGACTACATTTTCGGTAGAAAGTAGTTTAAAAGTCTTGAAAAGTGTTTGTCCCGTGAAGACACCTATTGAGAAGCAGAGGTCCCAAATTCAGTTGGGATATCCACTTCAAAACAAAGAAACTAGAACTATCTGCATGGCTATTTACCACTAGAAGTAAATGACAAACTATATGCATTGTGTTGTAATTTTCACTGTGGGATCGGTGCTTCTTACCGAGCTGTGTGTTGTATCCGAGCTCCTCAGGTAAGGGCAGGGCCCGGAGCAGTAGTTGGCATCGTAGCCACTGGGCTCATGGATCCACTTCCAGTCCAAGTCACGACGGAAATCGATGTGGAGCCGGCGAACGCAGCAGCTCTCCTCCGTGTTTCTGTGATGACGATGCACAGCAATAGTTAAATAAATTAGCCGCCAAATCAAGTTTTGTAATGGTGCTCCTAATGGTAAATATCTTCTTTTGGGCTATTATAATATGTGTATAAACTGATGCATACGGCATTAATAAGCACAATCTTTTCACAATTGTGTGATTAAGAAACGTAAAGGATTTGACCCAAAGACTAAATGTACTAACATTGTACACTATTTTCTAAAGATCATTCATGTATCCCTTACGAGAAACAGTAGTTTGTGTCCAGCGCTCTCTTGCGTCGGCGTGTGGACTGAGTGTCCAGGCGGTGGGGTGGGATCATCATGAGGATAAGGTGAGGCAGGTACTGGTCCTTTCTCTTCTTCAGCTGATCCAGATCCCAGCGACTGTGCTCGTCGTCTCCATCCACACCTTAATTATAGACACGATGCACTTAAACCAACTATTTAGTGACTTTTTTCTAAATTGTTGGATTAAGGACCACATGAATATGCAACACAATCCATTGCAGCTAAACTGACACCTGGCATAAATAACTAAATGACAAAATGTTGTCGAAGCCTACCTTTAAACTTCACCTCCAGCACCTCATTCTCATTGTCAATGATGTCACCGTTTGGGTTGAATGTGTGACAGGGACAGTGCACACTGATTTCCAAACCCAGATTAGTTCCTGGTAGCACACAATGGAAAAGAGTATTTCTAAAAAGAAGGCCGAGTTAACAGTCTCCCTCTTTAAAATACAATGCTTACTTGCTCACATTTCTGAGGTCAAACATGGGATGATCATTAGGAAATAATCATAGCTTTTAGAGACAACAAAGGACACAGTCTTACCTCTGTTCGTCAGCCATTCCCGCACTGTTTCAGTCACATCGAAGGAGACCCACTCTGAAGTACCTTTGGTCAGCACGTTCTTGGCTGCAAGGTAGCGTTGTTTCCTGATGTGTTCATTTGGCCTTACAATCTGCAGAGCGATAATAATAACGGTCACTCTAAAAAGTTCTCTCTCTCTCAATAGTGAACCAGCTTCAACAAAATAACACGTAGAATAGAGCGGACACAGGGGAGGACGTCTGTGCGAGAAGAAGCTCTAATTCGTCATACTCGTGATTGTTGTTTTAGTTATCCACTTGTAATGAATCATGCTGTGAGCTCAGATGTGATTACTGGAGCATGCAAACAGATGGTAGGCGGGGGAAAACAAGTTTATGAAATCGCAGCATATATGTGACATTAGACTCAATTAGGTGATTAAACAAGACTTAAGCCACATGATCAGCAGTAAATTTGCTCTGCACTAGCTGTGCCATTGCTCTCCTGTTTTGTGTCCAACTGACAAATGTAAGTCCAATATTCACTCTTCTTTTTCGCTCTGTTTTTCCCTTTTGAGGGAAATATCTGTCTCATTAGCTTGTTCTACTTTCTAAACCAGCTAGCTAACTAGTAGCTAGCCTTGTCTGTACTGTATGCTGTTCCTCAGCCAGGTCGGTTTTAGTTAGTTTATCAAAGCTTGTTTGCTGAAATTAGCTGCCTGCTGTGGGAGGAAACGCGGTTGTAGAAGGCGGTGATATTTAATAATACAGTAAATTATTGTGCCGTGACACCAAAACAATAATCTAAAAAAAAGTTGTGTAGAGCTGCAGCGTTGGATGTTGATTTGTCACTGCAAGCAAACTCTTTTTCGTATTACCTCTAGTTCTTTTATTTTTCCACAATATGAAAATATTGATATATAGACATCATGATGTGTGCAGTCATAGCTTTTGCTTAAAAAGGTAGTTGTGGTTGTTCTGTGTGTACAGTGGGAGCACCTAATGTATTAAGTAGCGTTAACACAATGGTAAATTACTAGTCCAGCCCCTGACTAGTCTCTGGAGTAAAACAGAGACTAGTACATACTACATACTACAAATGTACACATTTATGCTTTCCATGACTTATGAAGAAAGTGTGAACAAATAAAATGTCTCACTCTTAGTATGACCCTCGTCGGCTCTCTTCAGTATTCCTCTCCCCTGTGTAACGCTGGCCACCAGATTAACCTCATCTGAGGACCAGAGTATCTGTGTATGGTGGTATGTTTTCAATTTTATTTCAATAAGTTGCTTTATATTGAGTCGTTAATGCCAAGGACATTACAAGCAAAGATCAGGGACCTGATGACGTTGACTTACTGCAGAAGTGTGTTGCATCATCACAATCAGCAGACCAAAGCCCCTTTTTAACTGCCTGATAAACTTTGCCTACTGTTTTAGGGACTAAAGAATAAAGACCTCTACATAACCAAAATGAGGACTGCATTAGATCTGGGCTGACAGCGCTGCACTAACAGTACCCCTGTCACGGTTCTGCTAACATTCTGCAGGCCTGTTTGTGCTTTTTGGCTTTTGGTCTGGCTGTTACCCATGCATGCCTGAAACCATAATCTAGTTTTTGTTGACTCCCTTTGCCAATTAGGGCCTGAAATCATGTTGTGGAGAACAACTAACCAGTTTATGTAAGATATGTTCTTGACAATTTGACCCATCTAATAACAAAGAAAAGAGACTTTGAAGCTCCTTTGTTGCCTTGACCGTGAGCTTTGCCTCTGATCCTGGTAGAAGGACAAGGAAACGGTACCTTTACGCACCTGGTAGAGCTCAATCCGCTGTTCATTCCTCTTGGAACTTGAGTTTGGCACCCTCAGAGCTCGAAACTCTGCTCTGAAGAGGTTGGTTGAGTTCCTCTCCATGGCGGAGACGTTGAAGCGGAAAACCTTAGAGGTGATGCCTTTTGGGCAGTAGAGCAGATCGTCTGGATCAAAGGAATACAATAAAAGTTTTGTGAGAGAAGAGGCTGGGAAATTCGTATCAAGTTCTGATGCAATACAAGCAGTTTATGTCCGAACACGGACCTCGAATGGTACATGACCTCTGGACAACATAATACTTGCATTCTGATCTCCTTCATACTGAATTGTTTAACTGAAAAGACTTCCAGTAGGCCTTTATCGCAGCAGACATGTTGACTTGTCATAGTAGGAAAAACTGGCTCTGTTGTATTAGAGTCCCAGTAAGTCATTACAGTGTGACAGTGAGCCATGTATGCACAAAACCACGACCCTGAAACAGAAGCAGCTAAATGGAATTCAACCATCATTCATTTTATTATTTAAACCTGTGCATGTTCTCTTTTGGTAAGCTGCCGTGCAAAACCAGAATGTCCTTATGAACAAGATGTTGGCACCATAACAACTAAATGATACCTCTAAACACTCATGTCTGCAGCTGACATTAAGGCTGTGAATGTTGAACATTCAAAAAGTTAACAATAGGGCTGCAACTATTGATTAATCAGCCAATTATTTTCTCTATTATTCATGTAATCTCTTCGTCAATCACAAAAGTAGTGACGACAATGCCTATCCAAATTTTCTTAAGCCCAAGAGTTTAGCTGACGAACACTAAAAAGTACATAACACCGAAAAAATACTAATTTTGCTAAATAAGAAGACAAGGGAAAACGGCAAATCCGTACAATTGAGGAGCTGAAACTTTTGAAAACTTTTTTGAACCTTTTCCAGCTGAGTGAGGGAGGAGTGGGTTGGGCGAGGGGTTTCTTTGGATCAAACTTGTATACACTTGATGCCAGAGTAATTTCAGTGGTGTTCCAAAGAGGTGCTGTACTCTGTTAACTGAGTTGGCAGTAAATGTAATCATTTCAAACTCTAGATGGCAATGAAATGGGCTTTTTTTATATATGTGTATACTGTATCGTATTGCTTCAGAAATAAAGCTATACTTTAATATGAACATAATGGCTATATAGACTCATAAACCCATTCACACCTAAAATATGATGTTGGGTTTACTGACTCTTTCATGGCTGGCACTAAGTTTATCAGCCCACAGTGAATGATTGGTATGGTTGCTTGCCTTATCAAAATTCCTCAGCGTTTCTCGAACACATTTTGTCTATATTTGGTGGAAATAAAAATGTTGTAATTGAAGTAGCAATATTATTGAGCTTAGTATGACTTCACCGCCCTGGTATCTGCGTGTCAAAAACCCTGCTATCCTCGGCCACACTTGACAACTTGTTGGACCCAAACCCCTTTCTGACCATGATGACTTCTCCACAACTCAACCTCAGTCATTGACATTTGCCAGATTCTGTACGCGTACCACGCTATAAAAGGAAATCTTTCCGATGATTGCAGTCCAGCCTCTCAATGTAGTAATTTGCCAGTCTTCCAGCAGCTTTCTGCTTCATTTGCACCTGTCACGGATTTGTTTTGGTTCACAGAGCTGCCTCAGATCCACCAAAGGTCAACAGTTTACCTTCAAAAACCATCAAAAAGCGAGTGTGTGCTTGCCCACATTAACCGAGGGAAAGAGAGTGATGTGACTGGCCACGAGTCAAAACTTTATTCCACAAAGCCAGGCTTCTGGTCCTGTTATACCACAAGGGGCAACACACTTAGGGGCCTGTGTCTATTTTGGTGAAATGCACTAATTTGCTTTCTTGCTGAGAGTTGGCGGAGAATATTGTGACTGATTTTGACAAAACAGGAAGAAATTATTTATGACGTGCATCATTTGTGGGAGAGCTATTGTTAAGAGGACTGAAAGCAGACGAGACAAAGTGTGTGTGTAAAAATACGCCTGTAATTAAATATCATGAAGTGGGGCTACAGTAGGTACAATAGAGCTTCCCATTCACAAGTGTATATATATATATATATAACTTGTATACGCTTTGAGTTTTGATCGGAAAACTTAAACGTTTAGGACTTTATTTACTTTCTATGAAAGGGCAAACATGATGAAGATGCAGAATATATAGAAATGTAATATATTTTATATATATTTACGATGTAATTTCTGTATTTCATCCACAATATATTGTGTTAATCTGCTGGTCATTTAACTGAAGAAAGTTGCCCCTCCCAGAGTAGAGTGAGAGTGAATCTATAAAACTGTTGATCTTGCTCCAGCATATGAAAATCACATTAACCAGCTGAGAGAGTAGGCTCACTGTATGGATGTGGATATACAGGGTATTGATAAAAATGTATATTTCCAAGTATGACATCATCTTGGACACATTAAAAACACTCTGCCATGCCAATACCACAGTTTTAAGAATATTATTAGCTTGTTGACATTTTAAGTATCTGAGTGCGCGCTTATAAATATACTTCCGTCTGTTCAGCACTTATACTTTCTGCCTTTTTACATCTGTTTTTCAGCTAATCGCATCAAACTCGGGCATAAAGACCATAACACTACGTCGAAAGAAACTCTGATCTTCATCCAACTGTACGTGTATGTTATTGTGTCTTGCATCATAAAGTTAATCTGTGGCTCTGAATCCAATGAAACCACCACGCCAACGCAAGGCACCTACCGCTTTTGTCAAAAACATTTTTGCCAGATTCGAAACAGAACATTGCTGAGGGAAAATAGGTCTTTTGAGAAACACCTGTTGATTTCAAAGGGACTGTGATGCAATGGTCTTGGCTTTGCTCTAGACAATGAGGCCCTCTTTGGCTCCTACACACGCACAGCATTTATCCTATTCTACTTTCTCTGTAATCCAAACTCAGTCGGCCCACATGCTGTATGAATCTCGCTCAAGTGCTGACACATGTCCCTCTCAGCAAAAGTTTTCCACTCATAGCTTTTGTTTCTATAAAGGAAATGGCTGCGCCGAATACTGGGTTAGCACAAATCGCTTGAAATAAAAACAATGTGAGCCGAACAGGACTTTATCGATAATCTTAACAAATATTTCACCAACAAAATAAAGCTCATTATTAACCAAGCAGTGAAATGTTACCTACAGTAGAGGCAATAAAATGACGGCACAGTGGAATCATTCAAGTTTTAGGGGGACGGATGCCGGCTCAGTTTCACACTCAATTTAGCAAAGTTAAACCTGAGCAGTGCAGTAAGTGATCTCATGCTCATGGGCCACCCGTGTGGGTAATTCACTGGCCAAGACAGGAAGTGGGGTCTTTCTAAGCTCCATCTAAATGATGTGTCGGTGAATGCGAGGGCTTCATGGGACCACTGTACAGACCGACCGAGAGAGGGATGCCTCTATCCAGACTAACGGGGAGGTGCCTCCATCAGCTAACTTTTCCTGTCCACCTCAGTTCACTTTTCCTACTTCTTCTCCTAAAGGCATCCCCATCCGCCTGGGCAGATGTCCCTCTCATTTGGGCCTGACGGGAAAGGAAGTGGGAACATCTGGGGAGAAGGACAGAATCCATGGAGGAAAAAAAAAAAACGAGAGGAGGAAGAGTGGAGTCAGGAGTAGGAGGAGAGTGACTTTCCTGGAACACTGGTGCAGAGTTGAAACAGGTTGGTGAGCACTGCAGTAACAAAGCACACCGTCCAAGTGCACAGCTAATTCACTGTTTAGTTTTACAAAACATAAAAGAGCTCTGACATTTTTTTTTTTTTTTTTTACAAAACTGTTGAGTCACAAATATTACTAATAAAGTCCCCCATCCACTCAGAAATATGTTTTGCTTATTGTTTGTTCACTTGGATGTTTGAGCTTCACTGTGCAGAATGATATTTGTGCAGTTTGACACTAAAAAAACAGTTTTCACATTCATCAAGTCTAAGTATTACACGCGTACCTGCAAGATGATTATCACAAATAGTCTGGAAGTCCATCTGCGGTCCAGTGTGCAACTCACAAGTGTGATGTGGCAACTTCATGCCTCCAGCACACATACACTGCGAATGGGCTTTACATTGAAGTAGGAAACATCTTGTGGCCAGCAGGTTAACTTTTGAAAGACTATTTTCATATTTATAGATTGTGAATCTTATTTTAATTGTGTGATTATTAAAATAGGGAATTTAACTTTAAGTGGGGAAGCCCTATCTGACACAAATACTTTTTTTAAATCAGTGTTTTTATGTTTCTTTATTGTGCAGCAGAGTAAAAACTCAGCGACAAAGAGTTGCTGAATTACAAGCTTTTAATACTGCAGATATTTATGAATGACACAGGAGCCTAGCTGAAGTTTTGAGATTCCGTCTAGCTGGCTCGGGCTTTCGGCGTGCACTCTTCATTTAGTGCGTAATTACGCACGGACCCGTGGATTACTAGCATATAAACAAGACAGCAATAGAAACTGTAACACTTACTGCTTTCTGCCGGTCCGTAGACCATGTTGAATTTGTATATCTCTTTGGCATAGTACTCTGTCTCTGTGTTGTCCTGACCGCAACTTTGCTGCCGATCCCTCCTGAGCTCCTCCAGTAGCTCCTTGGTGCTGTTGTACAACGCTTGGATTTGATAAGGGATTTTACTCGGTCCGAGAGAGTGTGGAGGACTGGTCAGCCGGAGTTTGCTCAAAATCTGACCTCGTATCGCCTCGACCCTCTTTCTTTTCACATGATCGATGTCCACGGTGGCACAAGTCGACAGAGATGAGCTCAAAGTTGCGCAGTTGAGGAGGAGGACAAACAGTAAAGCCTTGCCCAGATGCATCTTTCTCTCTGCATTTGGTTCGCTCGGTAGTTGAAATGTGCAGATTCGCAGGCGAGGACTGCCGAGGTCAGTGTCAACTAGTTTTAACTTCCTTATGAACTAATGATGAAAAACTCCTCACTTAATTAGTTTTCTTGTGGCAGTCCCTTTTTTGTTATCAGCAGGAATCCAAGTGTGTGTTCGCCCATGAGACATTACTCAATTCAAAGTCCCGAACAACAGAAACTGTAAAAATGTATCCGGCACAAACGCATCTGTAGAAACAAACTTTTCTTTTGCATTCTTGTGCTCAATCCAGTAGATTCAAGTCGTCCCACGGCTTGGCACGTTTCTCCTCTTTCTGTCTCGTTAAGATCGCGTGCCTCTTTATTGTCTGTGCGGAGACAGACCGCAGTCTGTCAGGTTAACGAGGTATATGCGATTTTTGAGCGGTCGGTACGGCTTCACGTGTTTTATACCGCTCGTTTCTGACGTTTGATGGAGGAGGGACCGCAGGCACCCGGTGGAGCCCAAATCATAACAGCGCTCACTGCGATGCATCACGCATCAACTAATAAACATGTAAAATATTTTTTTTCTTTCCACGACAATCTTATGAGCGGTTATGAAGTTGGAACGTTTTGGCCTTAATATTCTCGCCAGTTTTCTCTTACTGAAGGCGTCTGAAGTGGAGTAAATAGCTGTCCTCGGTCTATCTTGGTCCTCCGTTATTGAATTGTAATGTGTTTTAATATCAATAGGGATCTTACAGGCTTCTCAGATCAACTGATGTTTTTCCTGGTTGTGCATCACACTGTAGCCTGGGTCGTGCTCCCTCTAGTGGCGAATTACTTTCGGTGATTCGGATATTATATTTCCCCTCTCAGAGTTTTAAGAGATTGCATATTTATACACTTTTTTTCGGACGCCAGTATGTTAAGATGTTTATTCTCTTCTGAATCATAAAAGCTCCGTGTTCGCTTCTGATTGTCCTCCAACAGCCTGATTTAGGGTCAGTTGTTTAAAGGTAAATGTAGACCAGCACAAGAATCAAATCCAAGTCTGGGATTTGAAATATTAAGTCTAAAGTTCACACATTATTGCTCTGTTCAAACTTAGTCTCACAAATGTGTCATACACTTTTCTTGGACAAAAGAGAGTAATATTTCATATGAGTAGTATTTGTCTGATTCTGTGGTAGAAACCATAAAAATCACAATAACTGGGTTAATAGATTTGACACATTATCATTTCATAAAGATAATTTCTGATAATCCATAGTTGGGTGCGTGTCCGCTCTTCTTTTGCTAGAGCCCTCTTACAAAGATCCAGACAATTCAGCACATGCTCTCAAATGACAATTATCCATTCATGCTCATTCTGGCAACATGATTTGCATTACTGTTCAAAAGACCCATTTCTTCTGTCAGTGCAGATTTTCCCATGCCCTCTGCACACCACCACCAACACAAAATTAATTCATATGCACTGATGTCTGAGGGTTCATTTGCAGGCCCTTAAGGGTATTTGATCTTTTAGATGTGTCTCCCTCCACAGTCTGTTTTATCTCTATCCATATAGAGCATATCCACATTCTCAGACCTATTTTAGGTCACAGCTCACTCAACCACTAGAGGCCCCTTACCCAAACATGGGGTGTGGTATTTCACTGTGTTTCTATTGCCCACCAGTTTGCAAAGCAAGAATGATTTCGTAGAATGTCCAAACTTGGTCAATATTTGGCTTTTTTGGGGGTTTTATATGTATATAACAAGGTCATTTCTTCCTCAACAGACTTGAATGAAAATTAATCTTTCATACATGCTCATGCACCGTCTGACATCATCTCACTTGCTATCTGTTGTTTTCCTCCAGTTAAAGCCAAAAGCGTGATGTGATTTATTTTCATTATCTGTGAACGGTGCATGATGTTGAGTCATTTTGACTTCTTGCATGGAAATGGGCTTCAATCAGCAATTTGTTGCCCAACACTATAAATATATCAGTTGCAATGAAGTTGTGTCCATTGCGCTGTTCAAGCAGCCAAACTGTAAAAGCTCTGCAGTTTAATGATAAAGCCGCTAAGTATCTGTTGTCTTTAAGACTTTGGTCATAGGAATTGTGTTGCTTTTCTGTTTATTGTTTGGAAATTGTTTTCCCATAACGTCCGTCCAAGCTCAGCCGGAAAATTCTTCATTGATAACTTTGGCTCAGTGACGTTTGAGCGATCCAAACCCAAAATGGGTATTTGGGCTTTTTTTGCATGATCCAAGAATGAGCAGAGAAGGAGAAGTCTTCATAGTCATTGTGAGACTATTTTAGGACAAGCACCCTGGTATTCGTCAGCCACTTTCCCACAGTCCTCCATGCCTACTTTGTTGCATTGCGTTACAGCTTATCTCAAAAGAAAAACTGTGACACACATACATTTGTGATTGTATTCTCTCAGCAAGTGTGAACCACTTTTGTTTTGTGATCTTTCTTCTTGAGGATGATCTTCTATGAGTAAATAATTTCCTGGTTAATGTGACACACTTCAGTCAATATACCTTTCAATTAAAGTGGCGTATTTAAATTCAAGTTTACATGCCACAGTGAAGTGAACATTTGGTTCTTCTGATGTCATAAAAGAGTTCCCTTGTCTCCATGTTGCTGCCGCTTCTGTCGCATCCTTTGGCATTTACAGTTGTGTTGGCAGTTCTCCATTAAGCCAGCAGGTGATGCTGCATAACAAACAATCTCTGCCGTCAGTGTCTGTATGTCGACATAAGAGCAGAGAAACGCAACATCTTGTACATTTTCAGAGGATCCTGTTATATAGAAATGTACCCACTTTATAAAGGACACCAATGCAACAGCTCGGCCATAAATTCTACTTTTACAAATATAATTGTGTTCACTTTTGTTCGACAATGTTAGAAAGGTATGGATTTAATTTACTGAGGTTGTAGCTTGCAGTAGCATTGAACTGGACGACTAGGTCTCATCGGTGCAGCTTATGAAGTGACTAAAGAGTCTATTTTTAATGCTTAAGGAAAGCAACCTACATTCAAGAGTCCAGACATTTTACTACAATGTTTGTACATTCCACCAAACAAGTCTTTTTTTTTTTTTTTGTGAAATGCCACTTTTAGTTTGAGTATCATTTCTGCAAAACAAAATAATGCAGAATGAATGACTTCGAAGATCTATATCTGATTAATTGCCATTATCAACACCACTATTGTACAGCTCTCCTCCTTTCATTCTTGCTCTCTGCTTGTATTAAAATTGGAAATAAATATAGGGCAGAGTTATAAATCTTCTTCCAGCTGTAACTATGGGTTGAGCATCCATTTCTATTTGTTTTATCAAGTTTGTGTGGAGAGATTCTGTAATGGGGTCGTTGGCCTTCATCAGGTGGCCGTACTCACCCCATCACATGGACTGGACTGGTGCACAGAAATTACATCATCCCACACACACACACACACACACACACACACACACACACACACATATTGTACTATTCCAACCTGTCTGGGGATTCCTAGACATGATCCTAGCCATCACCATCAAAGTTCATTTTTACTCCAAGCGTCCTCCAGTGATTACCTCACTGCTGGGTCAGGTTTTTAGTGAGTCATTCTCCGGCAATCTCACCGTCTCGCACAACACACAGGAAAGGAATGCAGCTACGGACCGGAGGATGAAAACAAAAAACACATGCTGGTAGCAATACGGAGGAAGAAGTCCTCTTTATTTTTCCTGTAATGCAGGTTACATTCCTGCTGACTGTACTTGTCATAGAGGTAACAGCAACTGTAGTGCTTAACCTCTTATAGCAGCACAGCGATAGGAGACCGTTGTGTTAACAAAACAAGATTTTAACGTGGTTTTGTAGAGTAGACGGAGTTCATCATCTGACCACTTACACACAGTCCAGACTGCTTAATACTGGCTAGACAAAGTGAGACAAACCCCAAATACCAAGCAGACAAATTTCTCTGCTACAGCACACTGACAAGCCGGCACAGTGACGTCTGCTTCGTCTGGGGGTAACAAGCCCATGAGTCATACTTGGGGAGTCGGTTGGATAGGAATGCCAACAGGAGACCCTTTAAACCCACACCAGCGGAGACAGTGATGTGTATATGTCACAGCCATACAACTCGAATGACTCATTTGATTCGTCCACCATCTGTGTTAGTCATCGGTTTTCTTAATTCATGTACATAGGAAAGGAATACCACGCCGGCTAGACGATGACTTAAAGTGAGATCACGTGGAGTCAGCGAAAGCTTGTCTCTCGATGTGTCGTTGTTCTGCCTGAGGTCTATGTCGTGATACATGTAATAAATATATATATATAGTAATAAGTACAGTGCTTTAATTGATTCTTCATTTCACAAATGAAAAGTTTCATTCATATGCAATAAAGCTCACCACTGTTAAATGCTTTACTAGCGTTCTAATGTCTTGTATTACCAATAGCTATAGGATACTGTTGCTTTGTAACAATGGATGTGTAAAGAGAATTGGATGCAGCGTTGGAGCTGGGTCCGGTTCATTCCTATGAAAGTCGCTCAGTGGTGCATGTAGCCAAAAAAGTTTGACTTCAGAGTGTAGAATTACCTGGATCTTCCACACTGCTTCAGCATCAATGGATCAAGTGCACAAACGTTTTCTTTGGCCTCTCTGCCGCTCGCTCTCGGGCTCATTCACCTGAACGGAGGACCTAATGATTTAAATTAGGACTATTTAAGTGTTTTTACTGGGAAGTTGATTTACCCCCTAAACTACAGGCGTCCTTTTCTCAATGTAAGTCTATGTGAAAATTACCTTTTGGGCCGAATAACATCACATGCTGCACCCAGATTGTAATTCCTCCGTTTGGCCACTATGTAAATTGTCCTTAAAGCCCGGCGCTCTAGTTTGTTGACCAATGACTCTCCACTTTTGCCAACGTTGCACTTTGTTTTAGCACATACCAATATCCCGTACTTGTTGCAACAGTGTATGCTGTTCAACATAAATTACATAATCTCACCGAAAGTCATTGCACTGCAGCACAGAAACACTTAAATGTTTTGTTATGACATCTAACTTCTGTTGAGGTTGAATGCACTTATTGTAAGTCACTCTTGACAAAAGCATCAGCTATAATAATGTAATGTGAGGAATGTAATTGCATTTATTTTACATGTTTGGCCTGCCATATTTGACAATTCATTTCACACTTTTGTCCACTAGGGAGCAGAAGACCTTGAAACCAGCTGACTGAGGCACATTCCTGACATGGCTAACGTGTTAGCAAACGGGGTGCTCGCTTGCAGGAGACATGGAGGGATATCCTCGACATCCCATTGGAGTTGTGTTTCTGTCCACCTGATGAATGTAAGTCCAATATTCACTTTTGCTTTACGTCTGTTGTGGTTTCCACCAACTCTGAAGCGTGCTAGTTGGTTGACCGTCTGCACCAGCTGGTTGCTAACTTTGTCTGTCTGCTGTTTGATGTTGCGTTCATCAAAGGTTGTTTCCCGAAAACGGGGTTGATGGGAGGAAAAAGACAAAATTAGACACTTAATTTGTTGGCTGCAAACCAATAATAATAAAATGCAAAAAATAAGCTCTGAGACCCCCATTCACATTATCTTCAGTCATTTGATTATATTAAAATATTAATTAATAGAGTTTTAAAGAAAAGTTGTGGTTTAGGTCCCCCCCCCCCCAAAAAAAAAAACACTGTCATTTGTTCTTCGCTTCTTGGCCGCCATGGTCTTTGGCACGCGTCTGTGACGGCTTGCTCCCATAAGACGACATATTGTGGCGGTCTGATGTCACAAAGGTGAAGACTGTTCACTTTACATCTGGGTCTACAGGGGTGGCGATCTGCTGAGTTAAGGCCTTTTTGGAAGGCAGAGCAGAGGACAAGGTGTCATTGGGCCTCTGCATGAATATGAAATAGCGCCGCTCATGATGTTGATTCACACTCCAGACAAATACTGTCAAAGCTAAGGCTAAACACACTTAGCATTTTCTGATCAGCACTCAGTGAGAGTAAGAGGCCAGCAAGTTGCTGTGCTCGGTGGTGTTTGTTGTGATTACTAATGGCTGGGTTTGTGCAAGTGATTGATGGCAAGAGGCTGACGGCAATTCCAGTTATGATTCAGCTCAGTTGAATCTTGTTACCATACTGTGAGGGATTCTTCCTCGGTGACTTAACTTTTTGTTTAATGTTGAGTGTTGTGTTTATGCTGTTTTGGGCTAAAGTATACAGCTTTCACTACCACATGTGCTCTCGTTAATCTGATCAGCTGTATTTCGGAAGGACCGAGAATAAGGAAGAAAAACAAGAACCTTTCGGTCCTTCTCTAGCTCATCCTCGCTCTTTGTGTGGAATTTCAAAGAAACCCACATCGGCCCTTTTTTCCATTTCCCTCCAACTTTAACCCTCCACACCCCCACCTCTCTATTCCCGTAAGTGCTGCAAGTTGGATAATGAGGAAATTGGCTTTTGGAATCGCGGCAGCATTGGCACACGTGGCAGAGAAAGTGTCAAAATAACAGAAAACAAAAGGGAGCTTTCCCGGAAACTGTCCCAATTCAAACCCAAGCATTGGACAGTAGATGTGAAAGGCCGGAGGTTGATGTCTGTTTTCTGGTTTGGACGAGTACAATGATAATGTCCAATGACTCTCTCTCTCTCTCTCTCTCTCTCTCTCTCTCTCTCTCTCTCTCTCTCTAAAACACAGACATAATGTAGGTCTGTGCTCACACGTAAATTAGTACCATGCACACAAACACAGTGGTCGTGTGCATGTATGCTCCCACACATATACACACTCACAGCACTGGCCAGGTTAGTGCTGGCCTCCTCATGCAGAGTCTAGACAGGAAGCTGGACCATGCCAGATTAGGGATTTTCTCCCTCGCACTAACACACACACACACACACACACACACACACACACACACACACACACACACACACATACACACACACACACACACACACACACACACACACACACAGTTACACTGCTGACAGTCATCTTCTTTCAATATGTCTGTGTGTGTATTGTGTGTCAGAGGGAAAAGGAGAAAGAAAGGGAGGTAAAAGCAGAGACTTGGTGACGGAGCACAGTGTGTATGTAGATGTGTGTGTTTATGTGCTTGTCTGTCTTTGTTTGAACAAGTCTCACACAAAATGAAAAACAACTCCGCCACAAAGAAACAGATTTCGCGTCAAAAGCTTTCTCTCTTTTTCAGACTCTATTACTCATTTTTCCTCGACTTTCCACCCGTTGAAATGATGAGTCTAAGGCGCAGTGTGAAAAGTTCAACTTGTCCTTCCCAGGTACAGGGGCGCACTGCATCCTGTAGTGCTTAGCTAAATTAAACCGAGCCCCTACTGTTCTCATCTGCTCACCTGTAGCCCCTGCCAGGCCCGGCCACGACCTCTGAACCCACACAGATGGGTCTGCATAATAAAACACGGGCACACACAGCTAAGTGCCATCCTGGACATGTTTGATGGGTTAGCTATATAGGACCAGGAAAGTCTGAATACTGTATGTATTGGAATGATAATGTGTTGACCTTTATGAGGGTGATTGTGTGTGTGTGTGTGTGTGTGTGTGTGTGTTTCTATATTTCTGTGGGTTTGACTGAGCTTTTATGTGTAAATAAATACAGATACTAATAGAAGTGTGTGCTTACTACACACAATCGTCGTTGGCCTGAGGCCAATGGCCCCTGTGCCCTGTGTATGGCAGGCTGGGCTGTACTTTTCACTCTAACTGTATGATTATGCATGGCCTCCTGGCTTGTTAGACATGGCACTATAGAAATAGGTTATAAAGAGCTCTCTTTAAAATGTTACATATAGCTGAAACTGTTCAGTTCTTCAGCTCTGTTTGTTGAGGAAAAACCCACAGGGCCTCCAAAAATGTGTTTACATTTGCCATTGAAGGAAACAATCAATTTAAGGAAGAGTTCAGTTGTATTTGACTGTTTTTCTGAGATACCTTTTTATGACCTTGTGCTCAATTTGAATGCATGTTGAACTACTGTGTTTAGACTTCTATGAATTCAAATGAGCACATTTACAAAGACATGGAGAAGGTCTCTCTGAGTTCCTCTGATGCTGAATAGGTAAGCAACAAAACAGTAAAAAAGAACCCTGTCAATTTTCCCCAAAACTGAACCCCTTCAGTCTGTCAATTCGGAAGATCCCTGCTGTGAAAAATGAATAATATATAGTATATAATCCACCTTCATTCCACCTCAGGACATGAAATATTTATTGTTGACACAAAGCAATCCAAATACTTTTTTTCATTTTATAAGGTTCAAAGGGCTATTTTTGGAAGTAGTCATCTCCGCCCAAGTCCTTCTGTTCGACACCGTCTGAATATATGACCATATTTACACCTTGTCTTAGAGAATATATGACATATGTGCACTGGCCACTGCTGCATTAACAGTATATTTCATCCCCTTCTTGTTCCGTGTGTGAAATGATCCTCCTCATTTCCCACATGAGTGGTTTTCTTATCATCCAGGACCCCTCTCGCCTGCCCCGGGGGCTGAGTTAAAGTCGATAAAACACCCAAATATTCTGTTAAACATGGGCGGCCTCTGCCATGTGGCCGCTCCCTGCAATGCCTCCTGGGTAATTATGGTAATAACTCAGCAGTCAGAGGCGAGGCCAGAGGCCTCGGGATGACGAGGTCAGACCGGAGAGCCTGAGACGAGAGGAGTGGTGGCAGCGCTGGGAGCGGGGTCAAGGTGAAGCGGGCCGGGCTCCCGCGTTGCTATCCCATAAACCCTTGCTGTCACATCAGAGGCCGCTGGATCTATGTGGACATTCCCTCTAATCGGTCCTCCTCAACAATCAAGATGCTGATGAGGGATGATGACAAGTTTGGATATTTGTGCGGCCTATCGATAGATAGATAGATGGATGGATGTGGTTTTGAAAAGCAGACTGGGCAGTCTACCATATTGTCATATTTATTTTTTCTTTATTGAGACAGTCGAGAAAGGCGCAGGACAAAATGTTCTGGCGGAACATTGGTCCCAGAGACGGAGGTGTACACCATCACTTTCAGAAATTAAAATCGACTTCTTTGTATTCTCTGTATTGTCTGACCGCTTGCACTTTGACGACAGTCTCTCGTATGATCAATAACCGAGAAAGAAACAGAACAACTCGACGTTTGGACATTTTTTGCAGAAGATTGATTTGTGTCTTTAAATTCTGTTCATGTTAGACTTTTTCACATGTTATATTACCATTAATTCAGAGTCCTCTACACTTTATGTTCCTTTATAGTTTTTATACAGACACTGAGCTGTTTTTATGTATATTTATGTAAACATCGAATAACCAAAATAATAATACAATAGTTATGTCACTGTACTGAGTATCCATTTTAAGAGCATTTGAAGTAAATGTACCTTAAATATCCGAGGTATTTTGAAAGGTGGAAGGGTTAGAAATAGGTCATTACAAAGTAAAAGCACACAGTGACTCACTGAGTGTGTTTTTGTGCGAGTACGCTTGCGTGTGTGGCTCGAGCCTTTCTTGCATGACCTATATTTAGACTCAAAGTTATGCTAGACGTACAATGACAGAAACACTATATTCCCCCATATTCTGTCCAAGTTCTGGTCAGGGGAGAGGCCACAGGAAAATGTTACCGTTCAATCACCATTTTGGCTTCTTCAGCATTTCTTCATTTCCTTGAACCTTAAATTTTTTTCCCTGCTTGTGCTACTCCTTCATCACCCGAGCCAAGGCTTTGTCTAGGTCATTACGGTCTCTTTGCGTAGAAATATCTCCTCTAAAGTATAAATTTGATAGGAAGTGGAGTGAAGTGACAAGTGCAATAATTTCCGGTGACACGCATCTCCGTTCCGACCGAGGTTTAATGTAAAAGTGATCAGCGCCAGAGCTATTATCACAGGCATCCAGATGTCAGGGAAAATGAGAACGCTGCATTCAGGGAAAGTGTGAGTAAAAATCTAACGCCACATCGCAATGAGTAACCCCATAACACACCAGGAAGCTCTCCACTTAAGTTAGTGTGAAGCTCAACCAGTATTAGTATTGATAGATGTGATCTCAGCCTTAATTTTGCTCCATAGATTATAAATCTCCTGGTTTTTTTCCTTCTGTTTTTCAAGTGCGAGCGAGTGCCAGTCCTTAAATATCTCCCATCAGTTTATTCCTGCCCTGCTGTATTGAACCCTTATTCCTGCTTACATAGTTACATATTGCAGTTTATTCACTGCCATCCACCCTGCGGTTCATTGAGACCCCTGACCTGCAAACAACTATAAATATTTATTTGCGTCGGCTTGTCTAAAAATAACTGTATTACAATAGAGTGGCCTGGAAGAGGTCCAGCAGAGCTGTGCAGCGAGCAGTGTAGTCAGCATTCAGAGTCCGGCCTCCGTGTCCAGAGAGAGATGGGGCAGTGTCAAGAGGCAGACGTATTGATAGCTTTTGTGGTCAACAGGAAAAAAAAGTCACTTAGCGAGAGATCCTTTGGGTCCAAGGATGTATTTCTGGAACACGCAGACGGAAAACAAGGAGCAGTTTGGAGCGATGCGCAGTGGTTCTCCAGTGACATCTATAAACACTATCCCCGTCCTTTTACAACGTCACAGTGATTCCAAGGTTAGAAATAGTATCAACCGTATAACAGTCCAAATGTGGAAGAAATAGACTCAAGACATCCTCATATTAATAATTTGGGCAGTTCAACAATAGTTGCTTAAAGGAAGAACAACACAGCGGCCATTTTGAATTTAAAGAAAGCCGGATAAAAGCTGATGGGAATGTAGGGTATTGTGAGACTGTGTTGACGCAAACATAAACTTTGTAGCTACTTGTAGTCACTTTCTGCACCGGCATTATGGCCACTAACACAATATTAAATACAAACAGGCCTCACAGTGAAGTGATCCTCATCCAAAGTTCGTTTTTCTCCTTTCAGATCAAAATAAAACAATAGAGGAGGTCTAATCAGTGATTCATACGACGTCAGATTTCCTGGATGAACAGATTTTGTAGGATCAAAAACTTAGTGAGTGAAACCTTATGTTGATGTTGACATGGTTTCAGCTCACATCAACTCCTCTTGTAGATCAAAGCAATCCACTGTCCCTTTGATTTATTACACATTTTAACTATATATATATTCCATAAATCATAAGTCTTTCCACAAACTGGATCATAAAACTATTCGGCCCACTCTACGGTGCATCTGTAAACAACCAGAAGTGCTTGTTAAATGTAGTCAAATTGCCTCAAAGACACATGCATGTATTTCAATAACGTCCACAAGTAAAATATAATTGTACTTTCTGAGAATGAACTTTGTTTTATTTATGATATATGAAGAATAGAAACAAACATGGTAAACATATCCACATAAGAATAATATTCAAGTGTAAAATATGTATTTGGCTCTTGAGTGTTGGAGTGGGCAGTAGGCTACAGGTCAGCTTGGTTTTAACATAACTAGCACTGACTCTTGACATGTGACATGCAATGCTGCATACATTGACACATTAAGACTTGTATGATCCAGAACACCAGGTCAGACTGAAGCACGGTCTGCTCAGAGACAAACTCAGCTCTTTGGCGGATAATTTCACTTTCTTCCTTTGTGTGTTCTCCATTCTTTGTGCCAGCGCTGTACGCTAGCTAGTCAATATCAAACTGTCTGCCAGTCTGGCTCAGTATGAGACACAAGCCTCACTCCACAACTTTTGCCTCTCCTCCCCAATCCCTCCTTCACCCCCAGAATGCAATAAATGTCCGGCCATCATTTATTTTAATTCACTCCCCTCTTGCACAGATGAAATGGATTCGTAACCTTGTAGGACAAGGACATGCATGCCGTCTGCCGTCAGTTGCTGAGTTATTCTCAATTCTTCTAGCATAGAGAGAGAGAGAGAGAGGCCCAATGATGAAGAGAAATAGTCTGGCATGCAAATTGCCGGCTGCCATGTCCAATGAGGAGGCCTGGCGGAGACTGTCACCGTAGAAACTCTGGACAGGGTTAACGAGGCTGAGGGAGAGACGGGGCTTAGAAAGACAGCGGCGGTGGTGGTGGAGCGAGGAAGGGAAAATAGTCTGAAAAAAACTCAGCGTGTGATTTATTTGCCAAATCAAGGCACGATGAGTGGATTATGGCTAGCCTGATGAGAGAGTGTTTAGAGGATAGCTAATTGGACGTGACCGAGGAGGAGAATGCTAAGAGCAGGCCGTGGGGTTTGGGTGACGTATGTCATTCAGCTGGCAGTTGTTTAACTCAGTCTGTGTGGAAGTCAGACAGCGAAGTGAGCAGTGGGAAAGAAGAGTACAGGTGTGTAGGGCTGCAGCTAATTATTCATTGTATTATTGATTCTGTGGGTTAATAGTTTAGTCTATGAAATGTTAAATAGTTTAGAAAATGACCAGAAGCCACAGTAAAGCTTTACATTTTCTTATTTGTCTGATGGTTGAATTACTGTCGTATGTATAACAAATAAAAAAACTAAAGTTTGTCTTTTTTACTTTCAAAATTACAAATTAAATTGTCAAAATTGTTGTCGAATAATTTTGTGTTGATCGAATAATCAACTAATCGTCACAAATCTCTATTAGTGCGTTGACACAATTTCCTGTTGCGGGTGTCGAGCAATCCTGCAAAATGTCCTTTGTCTGGTTTGTATGGTGTGAATTTTTAAAAACACAGCTGAGCATCATATTGTTCTTTGTTCTCCTGGAGGATTGGGTACATTTAGATGAGAGAGCGACTCATAAACCTCAGCAATGATCATATTTCTGATTTTTGTTTGTTCTGAATTATCTTATCTTGCATTATGATTAAAAGTAAGTCAAGAAAATCGTCCTCTCCTTCAGGTAATAAAATGCAGCCTTGGTTAATGACTAGACATCCAGCAACACTGTAACGCCCACTAGAGGGTAGTATTTAACTACAGGCAGCATTTCATATGTATTCATACTTTCTGCGATGCATCCATTGCTTGCTCGACTATCTTTATGGTTTTGTAGATTAATACAAAAAAAGAAATTCTCCACAAGTCACTTAAAGCATTCAACCCTGGATTTAAAGACATGGTTTGTTGAGGCGAAATAATTTGATAAACAGTAGAACTTTCTTCTTTTTACTTATCTGTAATGTTTTGCGCATAGTGCCTCCTGAGTTTTTAGCATCTAAGATGAAAATGAAGTGTGGAGCATGAAGTATTTATTATAGTCCTCAAACCTCCACCTGCTGAAGGATGTCCATGTGTTCTTGCCATAAATTGAGAGGATTCTTGTTTTGTTCCAAATCATGTTTTTTTTTGTTAACCAAAATGAAAAATGTTGTGGTCCTGGATTTCACTATATTGCTGCCATTTCAAATTAACTGCATGGATTTGGAAATATTTATTTAATTAGGTGGAGTAATTTATTTTAAGTATTTTAAGAAGCGTGATAGAACAATCAGTGTCACCACCTGCTGCTGTTAGGTTTTTTGGACATGATGCGGTTCCACTTTTGGAAAGATGCGATGGCCTTTACGCTCCATGTTTGTCTCTCTATTAGCATTTTGTCCCAAATAATATATGCTGTGATTGAATGAATACATTATTTCTGTCTTCATAAGTTACACAAGAGCCCTTTTGATTTTTTATTAAAAAATGTGATTTCCGCGTGCATAGTTTATTAAATCAACCACTCATTGCTCAACATGTAAAAGCACCAAGTTTTTTTTCTGTCGTTGGATGCAGATCCTCTTAGTGATGACATTTCCTTTGTGTGTCCACTGAAGTCCTTGGGAATGTTTAGTTTGCATCCATTTGATCGCTGCAGCATCTCTCTCATTTCATGAGTGCAGCGGCATGCACATTTGAAACGGGTTAGGACACAAATGGGATTAATGCTTGCAAGACATCCCCTAAAGCGTTTCCACCTGTAATGTTGTTTGCAGATGCACTAAATGAGACGTCTCAGCGGGAGCGAACGTCTCTGCATGCAGAGCTAACGGAGGGAGGCCTGCACCGGGCTGCACTGTGACCCTCCTACATTCTGGCTCCAATTTTTGACAGGACGTAGCATATAGGGAAAGAGACAACATGGGGAATGTGATTACACGGTTGCCTAATGTAAGGGAATCTCATTTGTTTTGTCGGCCGTTTGATTGTTCCTTTCTGCGCTGGCAAATTCTGGGAAAATACAATGCAGATGTGGATGAGGGCGAGCAGTCACTGTTACCACCCAATCTGAGGACGAGTGTTTTGACTTTGAAAACCTCAAACTTATGTTGCTGTCAGGACACAAGGAGGAAAATGGTTTAAAATAAAGCTTCTGTAGATTGATACAGGATCTCAACTTGACACTCAAACATATAAACGCAAACGTTCGTCTGAAACTGTGGCAAGAGGATTCTTCTTTTTTGTGCAGTGCAAAAACACACCATGATGCTCTAAACATAGCTGTAAAAATAAAATCTAAAATGGTCTCAATGCCGGGTTATGACGCAATTTTCTATTAAAGGAAAAGGCTTTCCTAACCAAGATGAATGAGCGATATCGAGCTCTGGCATGACAAACGAGGGCTGAAGTGTCGCAAGTGTTTTATGGCGGCCCCTAGGGTCCTTATCTCCCATAACCCCTGACCCCTCGACCTTTTAAACCACAAGGGTGATTACAAGTGGCCGGCCAATGGAATAACTACTATTCTTCTGTTTCACACAACCTTTCTCTGTGATGGAGCCAGTAAGTCCCTCATGCAGAATTACAGTATATAAGAACATCAACCGGAAAGACAAGCTAGTTCATGTTGAAATGCATAAAATGAATCCACGACGTGAACAGTTTGCAGATAACAAAAAGACAAACTTGGTCACACCTCCTCCTCAAATTTTCCAAGCTAACAACACATGATGTCTAATATCAGTGGGCCTGAGGTGTTTATGCATGGCGTACTGTCTGCTGCCGTCTTAACTGGTCAGCAGAGTGATGAGCAGAGGTCTCACTCACTGCTCATTCGCCACACCTGTCATGTAACCGACTATGATATCTGTTCCCCATGGGACGCATAGCTGTGTGACAACTGGCATTTTTCACCGCAGGCTCTGACAGCATCGGCAGCGCTGGCCGTTAAAACCCCAGGGCAGGTAGCAGTTTATCGAACCCCGCTGAGGTGAAAGAGCAGTTGAGCAAAGTAGAGCAGAGTTGAGTAGATTCTTCCCAGCCTTGGTATAATTTTCGGATAAATCTAAGGGCTCTATACAGGTGGTGAAAGTGCAACCATGTGTGACCTCATTGCCACAACAGTAAAGGAGATGAATAAGTTGGGTTGACTTTTGCCCTGCTCCAGCATTTGATTAGTTGTTTGTTTACTGACAGGATGAATTTTGGGGCGAGGCTAGGTAATTGATGTACACATGTGGTCTCGCCCCGTGACTGGTTCCTGGAGATGGACATCATTTTCCGTAACGTTGCAGTCTGAGATTAGTGCGAGGTCCCAGGGGTCTCGCTCGTCACTCCATTTCCTAAATTGACAGCTGGAGAAACTCTATTCCACCGGACGTGATAAACGACACGGGGCGTCGGAGGAGTGCGTCGCAGTAGAGAGAAAGGAGTGATAAATGGGGGAGGTTGGGAGGAATCAGGGCAGATGAAAGTTGTTGGGCACTGAGAAATGAATGACAGCTCATTATGAATATCCGAGAAGGGAGTCTAACTTTTTCAGCCGAGTCGTTTTCTGTATTTTCTTTTCTCAAATACACTGAACACAGACACAAATGTCCTCACATTTTGAGGCCTTTAATTGTCCTTGACTGTGTTGTTTTTTCAGCTGTTGAGAGTAAGAGAATTTGTAAATTAAATGCAAATCAATGTAAACAAGTAAAAGCAACCTGCAAATACTCACTGATACTACTGTAGATGTGGTGGGTCTGTTAAAGCTTTTTTCCCCATTTATGTGTCTTGTTTTCTGTATAACCTGCTATTTATAAAGCAACAGCAGGTTTGTTCTATAAATCATGGAGACACTGCAGCTGTTGAAGAGAGGTTTTGGCTAAACTTACAAATACAAAATTGAATAGTAATATAATTGTTGGTGGTCATCAAACATTCCTGTTATCCACAGCTCACATACTTTACTCCTATTTTTAGTAGAAGTTTAGTAAATTAAAGTTAAACAATCATTGTACACGTTTTGTAATTTCATCTGCACTATTGCAGATGCACTGTGGTTTGGTTTGGGGTTTGTTATTTCAATCCCAGGAGGAACTTCAATTTGTCAACCTGGAGGTTGTCACCTTTTGTTAAATGCTTTTTAATATTTGTCAATATTTTTTTAACAGACACTTTTGCACTGGAGATAGGTTCATATTTTGGCATGAACACCACTATTTTTGTACATTTGTTGTCATATTCCGCAGTATAACTCTTTGTAATTTACATTTATAACGTATACAAAGCTATAAGTCACCCATCAAGACATTAGAAAGCTCAAGGAAACCCTTGAGATTGCCAGTTGGCTTTGCTTCATTGTGTATTTTCCCTTAGTAGCCTTACTAGCTTCTTGCAACCTCACTCAATTTAGTTGTTTTAGCCCCCTATGGCCGTGTTGCTGATTTTGAATAAGTGCTCAGGGCACGAGGGGTCAGCTGCAATTTCAGCCGTAGCTAAACTGGTCTATTCTAATGTGAGATCTGAGGTGACTTTGACTTTTGATTAATGACAGTTCTCCAAAGGACATATCACCAGGAAAACTTTCCACAGCATGAAAATCACTTCCAGTAAAAGCTGAAAACATCTTTATGCATACAGAATTCGGCACTGACTGACTGACTGCATTCAATGTGAAATAATACCCAGGTGCCGTTACAGGAGGCAAACACTGAAAGTGTTTGTTATTAAAATATTTGTACTTCTTGGGCCCCAAAGGCCCACTATGCCTTTTCTCACTTATGCATATTTCCATTATAGTGACATCAAGCAAACAGAGAAATGCTGCTGCCGCCTCTCTCCTGTTCTCTCTCCTTCTCTCTCTCTCGAGTGCTTCTCTCACAGGCTGTGAAAACAGCAGCCCCAGGGAGTATTCGTATCCCATGAGCCCTTGGGGCAGAAGGCCCGAGGACACGCTATGGGGATCTATTGAGGGGTGTTGTGGAGAGGGAGAGCTGCACATCTCAATATGAATACTATAGATAAATGTAAAGCAGATGGCAGTTGAATAGAATTGTCCTGTTTGGGGATTTTAGTGAAGAGATTTAGAGATAATGAGAAAAAAAAGCAGCTAGTGTACCGGGAACACAAACGGATGAGCTGCTGTTAGTTTGAAAATGCTGTTTACATGTCAAATGGCTGTCGATGGCTGACACTTGCTCTCCACACTGAAAACAGTGCCGACAAAATAGAAACCGGTTCTTTTGATTTTAATGATGTTTGGCAAAGCACACTACTTCGGCCATTATTTGTACATGAGTATGTTGAACTGTCATTTATTTATGTGTCGTATGTGGTAAGCAGTTTTCAACATATCAGAAATACCGTAACTTCCTGTGACGAGGCATTATTAGGCAAAGAAAATCAAAAGATCAACTGAAGTTAAAATTTAGCTCCGCACTAATATTGTTAAATCTATTATGTTGGTTAATTGTGTATTCAAATCAATCAATTGTCTTTAGAATGATTTATAAAATCAAAGTTATCATCTTATGAAGCTCAAATGTTTGCTGTTAAAAGTTTGTGAATGAAAACGAGGAGCATCTGGGACATAAAACGTGGCTTGATAATGAATATTACAATTAAATATATGTGTAATATATTGTAACTGTCAGGTTTTTACCTGAGTGAGTTCTCTTGCTAGTTCAAAAGAAACCCACTTAATCTCAGGAAGGTTTCATCCAAAACGTGATGCAGCTTTACCAGAAGTAAAACTGTCGGATTGTGGGACAAAGGTCTCTGTGTCTGTACTCTCCTGTATGATCTTATTATCTGTCAGCCAATTTAACAGAGAGGCCTTTGGGGAGTGACAATGAGGATGTAGGGGAGGAGGAAGGGACGTCCTCACACACACACCACCAAACACACACACACACACACACACCTCTGCTCTAATTCACACTGACCTCTGCGGCCTCTCCACAATGCCTGTTTTCGTATTTGATAGGAAAATCGATAGCCTTGCTGGCAGAGAACAACCTCCATGAAGAATTAAAACACGGAAAGTGTTGGTAGCGGTCAATCATTTTTCTGTCCACGAGCACTACACCTACTGATGCAGCCATGAATACATGCTGTTTGTCTTTCGGAAACAACATGCTGCCATTGTGAGAGATGAAACTCACATGTACAGATGATGATCATGCAGGAAATATTTGGTTTATTCCAGAGATTCACTGCAAAATCAATAGCATTATACATTATTCAAAAATAACTTTTGGCAGCAGAATTATAACGTTTTGGTCGTGGAATAAGGTGCAATATTTTTGAAATGTTGAGCCTTTGATAAAAATAAAAACACTATCTTTTATATAATGGTTTATGAAGCCTCTTACTTTCTGTTCAAAGCTATAACTGCAAGAGCTACAACATGTTGTGTGCAGTTTTTGTTTTTACATGTTTTAGAAATATACTCTATGGATTATAGCCTGGTCGATACTGGAATCTTTGAGGCCAATACTGATATATATTGTGTTTGATATTTTTGAATTTTACAAATATCAATTATTAGCTGATATCCTGTACACTACTGTCTCAAAATCCACCTGTCCACTAGCACTACACCTACTGTTTGTCTTTCAGAAACATGCTGTCTGACGAGAGATGAAACTCAACTGTACAGATGATGATGCAGGAAATACTTGGTTTATTCCAGAGATGCACTGCAAAATCAATAGCATTATATATTATTCAAAAAAGAACCTTTGGCATTTTTTAATTCAAAATTCACAAATATTAAGTAGAAGCTGATACCCTGTACGCTACTGTGTACAAATCAACCTTTCTACTAGTACTACACCTACGGGTGAATAAATGCTGCTAGTACCTGTCAGGAGTACACTTTTTAAATTACCTCAAACTTTGTTTGGCATTTCTGTGCTGCAGTTTCTTTTTTTACTTATCAGCCAACATGTTCACTGATACGGACATATTTGCAATGAGTTAATATCAGCCGATATATCAGCCTGGCAGATCTATCGGTCTGGCTCTACTATGAATGAAACTATAGTTAATTTCCCATACTCAGTCATATCAAATCAACAAAATTAGGCTTCGCTGACGGTCAATCATTTAATAATTATCAATTAAACAAATTTAAAAGGAAATAAAAATCATGTTTGCCATGTACGGACTTTAATCAACGTCATATCGCAGTAACTGCAATAACATTTATTTTTCCGAATGTGGCCGTTGATCCAAGGTCAAGCAGCGTAGACCGGCCTCTCTCATGCCGGTCTTGAGGCCATTCTGAACAGATGTTGGCACAGCCAGCTGGACATGGCGACCTTGAGTAAATCTCAAAGGGGTCTTCTTTGGCATCATGGGCACCCAACTCTCCCCCCCTGGCAAAGCAGACCCAGTGCAGCAGCATACATGTGCGTGTGTGTGTGTGTATGTGTGTGCGCGTGAGTGCCTACAAACCAGCATTGTGTGTCATTCAAGCTTCAGTGAAAAGGTACCAGTGAATCAATCACATGCCCTGTGTAACACCGCACTAAATGAAATTCAATGGACTGATTGAGTGAGTGATGGATGATTCACATACATACAGCCAGAATTAAGTGATGGAGAAACACTCAGAAGGAGGGTGGAGGAGGTGAGGGTTGGTTAGACCTCAGAGAACTGCGTGTGTGTGTGTGTGTATGTGTGTGTGTGCGCACATGTTGCTCTGTGAGTGTGTGGGTAGGAAAGAAAACTGTAGACGTAGAGTGTATAGACTCTGAAGGCTGAGCGCCCTGAGGAGCGGCTGTGTTCGTACCCCACATCTGCCATCCCAGGATGCAGCAGAATGTGTGTGTGTATGTATTTACTTGTGTGTGTTAAAGAGTGTGTGTGGTTACCATCTGGGCAGAACATCAGGGGCACGCCTGGACTGCACGGTGAGCCAGTCCACTTTTAATCTGCCCAGCGCCCTCTCCCCACCAAGGAAGGTCAACGCCTCGGCAAGGACAGCACTGTCACCCCCGTAACACCAAAAGTGGGGGTCGGCACTGGCTATCCATAATAGATGGCAGCTGGCTTTAGTGTACGTCTTCACTTTGCCTGGGGCAGCGGTGTTAGCCCATCTTTCATTCCCCGTACTCCGCAGAGCTAATGTGCTGTGTTAATGCTTCTGTGAATCAGGAGGAGTGCTCATTCGTGTGTCTCCCCCGTAGCTACCGAGCGCTCGTGTCATTGCCAAAATAGGACAGAAGGTGCTTCAACAAAGGAAACATTCATCTGGAGGTGTATCACAGCACGACAACAAAATCAACCTTCATACATTTAAGAGTTCACAACACTAGGTTGGTAAGAGAAATGAGAGGTGTTGAACTTGTATGGGACAGCGTATACCTTTGGTAAACACGGCCCTGCAGGTCCAGTTTACAGAACTTTTAAATCATCCGGTCTTTGTGTTATTTGGATGCTGTAATAATCTGAAAGTTCTTGCTTATTTCTTCTTGTTTGTATCAAAAGCACACGTATCTTTTCTAAGCAGAAAGTACAGTTTTGAACTACGACATTTCACACAAAATGCCTCAACCCCAATTTCACAGGCTTTTATGTTAAGTGGCTGTTCAGTCCGACCCGCCCATGACGCATGATTTCCAAGAGCGTTTTTTCTTTTTCTTTTTTTTTTCTAACTTGCCAGAGAGACCAAAACCATTTTAAATGCAAATGACCTAAATAAGATTAGCGAGGTAGGCAGTCCGCTCCCTGTTAATTATCACGCGCAGTAGTCAATTAACAACGCTAACGATGGGACACTTAGTGAGCGTTAACCCAATTTACCACAGCTAAGAGCCGGGTGGACAGAGTTGCAAGGGGTAACCTGAGGTTGGATCCGGAGGAGGGGGATGGGGGTCACATCTTTATTGAGCTCCAACCCCGCCACAGACACGCAGAGCATAGAAACGTTCGCTAGAGCTCAGTTTAGCACTTTAATATGAAAATGACAAGAAATGGAACCTGTTCTATGATGGCGTGTGGTCCTGTACGCGCTCATGTGACCTATTCTTTCACCGCGATGTTGAGTCGGGCACCATGTGGGCAGAGGGAGGAGCGGGACTCATTCGGGGGTAATTAGAGTTACCCGGGATGTGTTAGCCGAGATGCTGCTCTACAGTTAACAGCATTAGCCATGGCGGGCATGAAAGCGTGCTCTGATTTAACACTTGTCACTAGACCTTGGCTGTGAGAGGCATGGGTGACTGACAGGTCGAAACAAGGCCCTCATTTGTGTGTGTGTGTGTGTGTGTGTGTGTGTGTGTGTGTGTGTGTGTGTGTGTGTGTGTGTGTGTGTGTGTGTGTGTGTGTGTGTGTGTGTGAGAAACGTGTTCACCTTTGTGTATGCACACAGAAGTGTGTGTGTTGGTTTTCACTGATGTGAAAAAAGTATGGGAAGTGTTGGGAGTTTTGTCACCGCTGCTTCTGTCGTTCTGTTACTGTAACCTTGTAGAGCAGGAACCACAGTGTTTTGTTGTCGGAGGCATTAGGTGACATAAGCCACCTGGATGCGTGTATTGGTGTCATGCACTTGCTGTAGTGATACACTATCTATTTTGTATATATATATATACAAATAAAATCCCTGTTGCAAAACACAGATGACAATCTTTTTATTTATTTATTTTTATTGCAGAGCAGAAAAGTCATGTAGCAGCTTTCTTGCTTTAAGCGTTGTAGTATAATGAGATAAGATAAAGTAAATTACATTAGCCTCTGACTCTGTGAAAGGCGAACGCTTTTGGCTCATGACAACAAAAGTGGATTATATTAAACTTTAATGTACTCCTTTGAATCCACATGTAGTTTTAAAAAGGATACTTGATATGGGTGCTCAAGGAGGCTTAAAGGAGCAGTGTGTAGGATTCAGGGGGATTAATTGGCTGAAATGGATTACAGCATTCATAACTATGTATTAATTAATATATAATCACCTGAAACTAAGAATTCTGTTTTCGCTTAGAATGAGCCCCTCATAGGGAGTAGGTCCTCTTCACGGAGTCCGCCGTTTTGCACCGCCATGTTTCTACAGAAGCCCAGAACGGACAAACCAATCACTGGTTCTGGTGAGAGCCTTTCCCCGTTTATACGCTACTTGAAGGCCACCGTAGTTCTGTTGGAGAGGGCAAAGCAGAGGTGTTCAGTTGGCTAGATGCCACTTAATCCTACACACTTGTCCTTTTAATATAGTTCTGTAAAATGTCAGATTCCAAATAAGTTTAGTGTCGGCTAGTAAGGTTAAAAAATGTGCCTTTTGTTTGAGTTTGACAGATGATAAACTAAAACTCTCCATAAGCCACATTTTCACTTCTTCCAAGATAAAACCCTCCAGAGTGGAGACATTATATAACATGAACTGTGATGAAGATACTACAGTATATTTGTAATCTATAATGATAAAATATCATCCACGGTACTGCAGGAAAATGATCTATTGCCTTGTTCTTGGTTGCCCGGCGAGTTTGATATTGATTTTGATCTTTTTTTGCCATCTTCCCCCTTCAGTTACAGCATCCTCTTCAGTCTGTTGAGAAGAGAAATTGGCCCTTTGGCTTAGACATAGAAAATGTGCCATTACTTGTGAGGTAGACCAAACTAAGCCTTTAAATATTTCTTCATCCTCCTCTTTCTCTGGCGCCCAATTCTACAATAAAATGATGAATTGTGTTTTTGGATGACAAATTAATTTCCTATATGCCAGTTTAGGGTATACAGTGGTTTTACTTATACAGCTGTCTTGGAGTAACTCACGTTAAAATGGTTTGTTCCACTTCCTGTTAGTCATGATTTGTACAGTAGGTCTTATCGTCATGCACCAACAGACCAGCACCAGTCCATTGGTATGAACGTTAAATATACTCACTCACTGTCCAGGTGGTGACATTCAGGCGTCTCTTTCAGACAGTCTCTCTCCAAAATGAAACATCTGCTCCGCTTACATAAATCATCATCACACTCTGGCCCTGCCCACCCATTTTCATCTGTGTAACAAGAGCTGTGAGCGTCAGCAGGAAGTGTATTGGTGAGAGCGGCCTATTGATCATTGATCTGGCGCCATCGATCCAAACCGTGGCTCTTTCCCTCCCACCCTAACTCTATCTCTCGCTGTAGGAGAATCTGTTCGTACTCACGGGGACACTCCTGGTCATTTTAATTTTTACTTCAATCTCCCTGTGGAATATACTAATAAGCTCAGATAATGAGAATAAATGGTATTTCTGACTGGTATTTCTCTTCTTCGTGTTTTGATTTATCGCCTTTAATCAATATTTTTTTAATTCAGAAGCAGGAATCACCTTGTGATGTTGCAGAAAGCATCCTTTTTTGTGTTTTTACGTCAGTAAAGATTTAGAGGCATCCAATTTTATTATTATGTGCACTTGACTTTTTTTTTTCCCTCGTGAATATTTGTTTTATGCCTCACAAGAAAAATTGGATTAATCTAATAATACCGGCAGTTCTCATTCACTGTTTGTACGAAAGGCAATGCACTTTGTTTATAACCCTCGTAACCGTAAGCGGGGACGTGCAGGGCTGCCTCCAGGAAGTCGGATGACGTGGTATAGAGAGCATTGGGAGGAGGTCGGGTCGATAGATGAGTTAAACAAATACGGGACTTTCACCCAGGAGACCGCCGTCTGTGTCCCATGTGAAACCAAAAGTCAACGTTAACTTATTGCACCTTACTTTTGTTACGTAACTTACATCCTAATATAATGCCACCTACGTAAGTTACATAACAAGCATACTTATTTTAACCCAAACGGAGATTTTTTCCTAAACCTAATGAAGTAGTGAAGCAGCCTAAACAGGTTCTGCACTGCAGGGACTTGTGCAGCTGCACTGATCGCTCATGTTGCTGGACATTTGTAGGACAACGCATGAAAAATAACTTCTCGTAAGATATCATAATGAGCCATTGGAGGAGGATACATTGAATAATAAAGTGCTGTTAATAATAATCTACCCAAGACACTAAACTGTTACTTTATAAACAGTGCGTAAATAACTTGTGATATTGACAGAAAATGGCTCAAGATTATTATTACAGAGTTCAATCCTGATCTCTTTATCAGTGGCACGAATGGCCGACAGTAAAAGCTCAAACTGTATGATGAGCAGATCAATATACATGAAATTTACAAACTACAGGGCAGGTAATCAATGAGTATAAAAGTGTATGAAATATACATTACAGGACTCCTGCTATAGCGCTGACCACAGACTTTGATAAATAGTCCAGCCATTTATTTTTGTCAGTATTGATTATTCCATCCGGAGAGTTCACCAGAATCGTCCGTCTTCTCTTCCCCCTTTTTTTGCTCGATCTTCTCCTGAAAGCTGATTTATGATCGGTTGGGTCAGATGAGCAGCTGTTGGTTAAAACACCTCTGAGATGAGTAAAAGTGATTTGAAGCAGAGAGCCTTTAATGTGATTTTAAAAAGTCTCTCATTGATTGAAATGTGGCTTCACCTGGGTTATATTTTTAATTTTAGCACTCAGGGAGATTGCTTTTGTGTAATATTTGTGTAGATTAGTGTAACTCCTGCATGGTATATGGGCCCTTATCTGTCATGCTTTCCATTTTTAAATGACAGCGTTAACACTTAATCACGTCAAACACCTCGCGGTAATGACTAAACCAAAGTCATTCCTCCTTAAGACCTTTCCTTGTTTTTACTTTTAGTCTTTTTATAGTTTAGTCCTCAAACAGTTTAGGATCTCCCGACTCCACACAGCCCGAACATGGCTATTGCTTGTCATTAGAATAACAAATGCTCTGGGGCTCCTGATTTAGTGTGGCGCTCTGGCCCCTGATGTATGTTAATACCAAAACACTGCACCTCTTACCCAGGGTTCATCATTCATCCGGGTAAAAGAGGTGGAATTGAAAAGCAGTCCTTGTTTTTGCTGGAACCTGGATCACAGTCATTTATTGTGTCATGAGACAGGACGGCCCCTCTGCACGTCCTTCACCTCCGCGTGCAGTGCCAGCTCCTGTTAGATACTAAAGTGTGTTTGCGTGTTATTTTGCGGGTGTTAACATGAAACGAAACACTTAGAAAATTGAACTATTTGTGAAAAAAGGGAGAATAAGAGTCGCATGAAGTATATTATCTTGAACATTCCTTGTTCTTTTTTGTCAGATTGTATCTGTTGTCCCACATTCAGATTTTTGAGCTCAGTATTAAAGTAAAAAGGGTGAAAGATTTGCATTTCATTTCATTTCATGCATATTTTTAATCATGTCTCTTTCTGGCTCTGCCCAGCGCTCCCATTTAAGTCTGGTGAGGTTCTTCATTGAGTGAGTGGTGCAGCTCCGGGCTCAGCTAAGTGATGACTGCTGGTGACAGATTGTCCTCCACCACATTGGTAGCACTTCTCCCAGACACGGCCGTCCGTCCCTCTTTCATCTCTTCCTGAGTGGACGTGAGGGCTCACCCAGCAATGCAAGACGAATAACACTTCTGCAAGGCCATTAGTCTTTCCAGCAACCGGGCGGCTTACCTTTCAGTTGACTGTAGTCCGTGTAGTACCAGACTCAGCATCACCTCAGCTTCATTCCCTGACCGTCCCCACTGGACTACCACGGGTCTGGCAAGAATGTGCGAGGCTATCTGATGTCTCTGTAAGTTAATACGAAAATAAGCACGCTGTCTGTTTCTGGACATTTCTACCTGCGGTGTTTACAAGTACCTGGATTCATGTTTTTTTGCAGTGTTTTCTTAGCTGTTTGCACTGATGCAGTGCAGCGTTTATTTTGTCCACTGAAGCAATGGTTAAAAATATTCGTTGGCGGCCCATTTGACACGATGAAAACAAGACTTAAATTAAATAATGTCACCTCTGCAAATGAGAACTGTGATGGAATGTAAAAATATAAACTTTGAAAGATGGATGACTGGACAAATGTACTAATTACGGTTTAAAGCAACGTCTTATTCAACAAACTGCTGCATCTGCAGAATCACACATTGTAGCTCCTCATCAGTAAAACGGTTTACTCTGCCGCCTAAAATGTCTCTTGTTCAGAAGTTGATTTAGCTGCTTGACCTGTTGCTCCTCCGTTAATGAGAAGCGTCTTGCATTCACTGACGTTCTGTCTCTGAGGATTAAGAGAAAGCTGGTTAACATATTTTTGATTGAGTAAATTGATTTCTTGGCCGTACACTAAACCTAGTCTCCGAAAGGGTTTTTACAAAGACAATATCACAGTGATGGCAGTGCAGAGGGATGAAAGGAAAGACCATAACTTATATTGTTGCTGTATCCGAAATAATTACCAAAAAAGTTGGACTAAATCTGAAACCAACGGATGGATGTTCGACCATTTGTAAAATTCAGAATTCGTACAAATGTGTCATCTGCATCTAATAAGCCAAAGTCACCCTTAAAATTGGCGTTGTCTTTTTTTAAATACCGTGAGGAGAAATGTGATGTATGACCACTGACCAGCTGCATGCAAATGTTGGCTGCAGTGCATGAAATCGCCTGAACCTGATTTATTTAGTTTTTGTGAATGTAATGTAAGTGCTGGTCAGCTTGAATGTAGAATGATTATTAACGAAGCAAAACATTTTAAACAATAAAACACTATCCTTGAACAAGGAGAAAGGGAAAATCTTTCTACAAAAACGATTATGTGAGATTCTTTCTCCTGAACTGCAACAAGGAGTAAATGGGTTGTCTGTGTAAGGGCGTGTGACTACTCTACCTGCCTATTACTCAGGAGGATGTTGGCGTGAATATGCTTGTATGAAAGAGGAGCTTCGGTTGAATCTAGACTCGTGATTCGTTGACTTCACAGGCGCTCTCAGGGAATCCTGAGGCCACGCTCCCCCTGCCACCGCCCTGGGCAATTACGCTCTTTTGAAATGCAAATAGATGGCATGTACATGTGTTAGTGTGTGTGTGCGTGTGTGCATGTTGCCGCCGTGTGGGTGGGTGGGTGTACAATGCAGGTTTATGTGTGTCTGCATGCACGTCTGTGGGTGTGCGTGTGTCCCCGTAACTTATCTTAAAAGCACCTAAATCCACTGGCGCCCCGGTGCAGCAGCAGTCAAATACAATCACATCTGAAAGCACTGCTACCTTGTGCTCGCTCGGTCCATAGAAGGGACCCTCCAAAACGCAGAGCCGACAAAGAACATACCTTCAATTAGCCAAACGATTAACATTTTAGAGGAAGTCTGTGTTTGGGTCCCTTGGGCTGCCTGCGCTCCCCACGAGTCTCCTTTTCATATTCAAATCCGCGACATAAAAGTTAGCTATATCTAATCCTAAAAAATGGCTCTTTTACTATTTTTGTAAGGAGATAATGCCTGAAGTTTTTTTGCAGGCGGTATAATTGCCAGGTTATGGAAGAAGGTGTGCCATTATGTTTAACAATCATCATGGGCAATAGGTGCTCCTGTGAGTCGGAGCAGACAAAGCTCTCAGAAGCGGCACAAAGCCGTATGATATTGTCTTTTCTAATTTAGTAGGCGATTAGTCAATCACACTAACCTACATTCATTCAAAGAAGCGTCTCTCTGGGGGTAGCCTCAACGCTTGAGTGGATTTGTGATCATTATCATGTTGTGCTGTGGTTTGGTCTTCTCCATAAGAGACGCCATTATTGATTAGTTTCATTTTTTTTTTTTGTCTGGCTGCTGTCACTTCACTATGGCATGGTGGTGCTGGGTAGGCCCGCCTCCATAACAGAGTGTGACAGGGTACTAAATGGTACGGTGTGGGAGCTGTAAACTTTGTGTGAACTTACGCCACACCGCTGTGCCATTAGGACGAGATGAAATTCCTCTCAGACACTTAACCCGGGGGTCAGGTGAAGTGAATTCTTCCAAAATGTGCCATGCACAGAGGTGTCTGCATAACTTCTTTTTCTTTTTTGTGAATTTAGAATCGGCTTTTTCAGAGTCAAAATTCGTGGCCGTATGCCGTCAATTGTTAGTAATGCTAGACCTCACATTCAGTGGTTTCAAATTCCAGCTGCATTTGCATTCATGCACTTGAAGCTGTCTTATATTACCCACAACATGTGAATCATTAACAGGTAAATCACAATTTATTAACATTTCCATTGTACAATATGAAATACAAAAGGAGATTAACTCTAGAAACAACGACGTCACACCGGTAAATTGAAACATTGACTCAGTTGAAGGAAACACTCCCTGAAATGCTGAAATTATATATTGATTTTTCCTCCTGTCTTTCGCCCCGATGCCTCTGGGTAATTGCCTCTTTGCTGCTACTGAACTGAACCATCGGGGGTGTCTCTGGCCTGTTATGTAGACTCTTACATCAGGAAGACAACACCACTGACTTCTGGTGCATCATGTGAGTCTTCCGTCATCAGCTGGGACGCTGCGGGGCATCACTGGACGTTAACTTTTTTAGCAGCCTTGGACACTATAGTACACTTTATCAAATCTGTCAGTGGTGGAAGAAGTACTCAGATCCTGTAAGAATACGCTGTTACAAGTAAAAGTCATACATTTAAAATACACTAAAGAAAATGATGCAAACATCAAGTCACTGTCGACTTTGTCTGTGTGAAAGCAGACCATGAGCTTTCTCTAACCTTAAACTGCTGCCAGTGTGTAAATAGAACCATTTACTTGTTTAATAATGCTGTAGTCACTACAAACAGAGAACAAATGAAGTATGTTCACAGTGAAAATTTTACAGATACGTTAACTAACAACATTTTCTCATTTTGTTGAAGGTCCTATATGAGGATCTTTCATTTCGTGCTGGTTTTAGCTGTCCTTGTGGACAAAAGCAGTAATGTTTCTGAGCACCAGAGTCCTTTTAGAAAACATATATTTTTATTGCAACAGGATCTGACAGTCTGCCCCACTTGGTGGTGGATCCTGGTCCTGGTTCGCTTGCGCCTCTCTTCCCTTCAGCTGGTCCAGTGATACGGCCTTGCTCTCCATCAGCGGGCTGTTGGTATTGGCTCCCAGCGAAGCCGGATCTGGGTTTGTTTGGTGGGTCGGTCGCTGTTGGACGCCCCGCTTGAAATCTGCTTGCTGTAAATGTAGTTGTCTGATTTCACCGGTAAAGCACCCGATGACAGGCATTAAAAATAACTAATCATATAATATAGCCAATATTCGCCCTGATGATTAAATTAGTATTAAATCAGTTTTACATTGAGGCTGTTTTAAAAGGTCAATAGTAACTTTAATCCGGTCAGCATTAATTTTCCTGCAAAACATATTTGCTGTTGCGCATAAATTTTTGTTGTTGAATTAGAATAATTGTGTTACTTACAGGTTTTCTTTACAAAAATGACCAGAAGTGTGAGTTGAAGCCTCATAACTGTTAACGGTGTCAAAGGCAAACGACCCCACTGCTCCTGTTTGACAGGTGTCAACCTGGGTGCAACAGAGAGCTTTAATAAGCAGGATCTGTGGCTGAGAGTTGATACGAGTGGCTCTCAAATACTTCCACCTTTTGTGTGACAGATTCTGATGAAGGCTTTTGACAGCTGGAACATTATGTTTGGAGCTCGGCAGGATAAATTATTATTTTCATACTAGAGGTCTCATCCCAGCACTGCACTTTAATTCTGCCAGGATGCTTGACTGCCCTCTGAAAATGGAAGACAATGAACACTCGGTATGAAATGTCTTTTTTAGGACAATGAGCCTTGTGGGCTTTAGAGAGAGATGAAGATAAAGTGCTGATGACAGTCCCCAATTCCCAAGATCTAGAATAAATGTTTTCCTCTTTTTTGGTCCAGAAAAGAACTCTATCCATCACGGTTTTAGCAGCACTCTGTGTTTCCAGGTCTATCTGGATGAAAGGCACCTAGATTGGAGTTTTTTTTCTTTTTTAAGGTTAAGCTGGTTAATGTGATTCGGAGCTGCCTCTTCAAGGTTCATAACGGTATTCTAAAGTGACACATGTCTTGGTAGAATCTGCAAGCGTATCAAACATCAAGACACGTAAAACAGGTAAAAATTGATTGAAATTCCTTCCATGTGGCATTGTCTCAGTCACTAGAAAGATGGAATGGAGAAGGAGCTGTGGTAAATTGCTCTGTGAATGTGGCTGCTGAAACCAATACTGTTTTCTTTGCTTTGCTAATTATTAATTACCCATCTCCATGCATATGTGTTTATTCCTAATTGTATTTGATGGATGAGTGGCAGCTTTGACACCTCATTAGACCAGATTAATTGAACGACACAATATTTATGTCTCGGCAATGACCAGTTATCCTACCATCTATCACTGAGATGATCTCGCTGATTGAAAACCACCGGTCCGTGTAATCCTAATTATTTGGAATTAGAAAAGAATTTATAGCTTCTTGTGGCGTTTTTCTGTGATGACGGCAAATTGGAAACATTAAATGCATAACGAGGGAGAAAATGAGAGGAAGACACAATCATGGAATTAATGGGGGTGAATGGCGGAGAAGGGGGAAGGGCGCATAAAACAAACGAGGCGCTGCCTTATAGACCCACGGCTTTTCACCGCACAGCACAGTCCTAGACACACACTGTCATGTTCTCTCCAGATTCTGGCATAACATTTGTCTCTTTCTCATAATTCTGAAAGGGAATGCCCACAGGATGCCTATTTAGATTTACTTAAACCTGTATATTCTCCAACTCCCCATCCACTCACTTCCAAACATGCTTCTGCAGAACATCTCGATCCATATTCTTGTCTTTTATTAAAAAAAAGTTGGCTGAGTGCTGGAAAAAAACCCATTTCCACTGAACTTCATATAACCCTCCTCTAACTTCGGCAAAGCTTTGCCCCTCATGGGAGGAGCACAAACTAAAATCCAGCATTTGAGCTCACAGAGAAGCAACAAGGCCCGGAAGAGTGGAGCTTTTACTATCATACAGTAGAGGAAAGCCTCAAGGAACAGACTTCTTTCCCAGGTAGTGAGAACTTCCTCAAGCTTATTTTTTTTCCCCAACTTTTCAAGTTTCTAACACCATTAGCCGGCTCCCTCGTGGTCTTGAAAGCGGTAGCACTGATTGAATTAAGCTGTTTCCTTCTTTGAGACGTTTTGACAAGCTTTCTTATACAGAAGTCAGTCACCGCTGTAACTACACATATATGCTCATACAGCACTCTCACACAATGCTTGCATATATGTGTGCAAATACAGTACACATCAAGGCGTGCACACGTGGGCAAACACAAACTGAATCTACCGAACTATCTATAGAAATCTGCTGACCAGAATCGCTCAATGGGATATTGACCAAAGACATTCTTAGAAGCTGCCCTGTAATGCCATTTACACCATAGTATTTTAATCAGTTTAACTGGCCGTTTTAGATTCACTTGGCTCAAAATGCTCTTTCTAGTTTTAAAAATAGGACAAATGGTCTTTTGGAATCAACCGGGGAGAAGTTTAATCTCATTGAATGGAGCCAAAGCCAGATGTTTAGCTCTACACGGTATAGAATACAAGATTATACCGGCCTGATATAGCCCTTCCACCACCCGTTTATTTTTATCCTCTATTAAGGCAGCGATATCCTTAAAGGCTGCCAAAATTATCCTGTAAAAATGCTGACTGGGAAATATGAAAGGTTCCAGGCGGTTCTAGTAAGCAATCTGCGCGCATGGTGGAGCAATGTGACTGCTGTGCTTGCTATACCAACAGGGGTGACCCCAGTTGGATGGAGAGGTGAGACTAAATGAAAGTCATCCCTGGATCTTAGCGGAGCCAAGTCTTGAATACCAAGCCTCTCTTTAAAATGAGATTTACTGCCAACGGAGGCTGCTTTACATAAATGTTTGTTTTTAGTATTATATTCATCAGCACTGTGTAAACAGGCTGCAACTCCTGCAGTTTAAAAATGCCCCAGACATTTTTTTTTTTTTATTCCTCCCTCACTTTTCATACAATACCATGCACGATGCTTTCAAGTGCGTGCGTCGTCGGTAGCTGTTTAAATTATGCATTGAGCTAATTTGATCATTTATCAGCAGCTAAAATCATGCTCAGATGATTTTTGTTTCACAGGATACACCACTGACTCTAAGTGTTTTGACAATCCTCTCGTGTTCGGATGTGATTTATACTGAAACGTTGTGGGAATGAGACAAGCAAAGAGGATAATTTCCTTATCAAACACACGATAAGTCATTTGAAACTGAAAGTTTTGTACTTAAGTTAACCGTTCCTCAGAGTGGAGCTGGTAATTGAAGAGTTACTAGTGCCCTGTGGGTGTTCTGAAACGTTGAAGTCGGTACGAGCCCAACCGGCAGCTCCGTGACACGAATTCAATACAATTTTTTTTCTTTTTTACTTCTCTCAGACGTTTTAGGTAACACTTACTTATGCACAAGTTGTCCCCACTGTTAGTCTACAGATCGGTAGCTACACATAATGTAAGTGCATGTTCCCCAGCGCCTTTTTAAACACAAGCTAGCTGTTGCTTCGGTGTCAAAAATATGCTGCACGCTGTTTTTAATAAGCGATCTAAATATAGCGAATAAATAAAAAGTCTTATCGTGTTTTGGAGTCTTTTTTTGTCCAGCAGACACTCAAAAGCAACCGTGTAAAGTTACCCACTCTCTACGCTAGCTGTTTTACCTGCAGGGTCTAAACACAGCGGGCTTGCTTCGTATGCATAAGCTCCATAAAGCTGCAAAAAGCTGACGCCACGAGGGCCGTTTTTTTGCCAGCTGCCTTATTGGAATGAACTTGAGAGGAATGTATTGATCCTGTTTCTGGATGGCAATGACACAACCTGGCTTCGCTTTAGAGGTGACTCCATCCAGACCCTCTTGTGTTATGCAGGTGACGTAGACGAGTCGCCGAGGATTCGGCTGGTGTCAAGGAGCTATTTAAAATTAGAGCATGGCGGTGCAATTGATTTTGTTTATTTTTAATGTGATTAAACACAGTGGAGACCGTTTGCTGTTGCTGGAATCACAATCGCGGCTTTCGTTTTGGAGCGTAGATGCAACGCAGGTTAGAAAAATGTCCTCAAGATAATATATGCCATTTGGCGATTGCATTTAACCAAAGTGTCTTGTCATGTTCGAGGACATTTTAATAATGAATGGAAGCAGTGAGAACAACTGTGATAGTGTTGGTGCCACAATACATGACTGCACGAATGTAAGTAGAGTTTATAAAAACTGATTTTTCCTTCAAATTAAATTCATAAAAGTAAAAAATGTAAGTCTCTGCACTGAATCAAAAGCACTCCTCATCTTATTAATATAGTTAAAATACATGTACCCACAATATAAACGCCTACAGTGTAAATGCAAACAGACAGTTCAAGAGAAGCTCTGGACATTAGATAATACAAAATATTCTCTTATAGGAGCAAATAAGCATAATTTATACATTTACTTATATATATATATATATAATGAATGATCAAGTGTGAATTTCCTACATAGATATTTCATGACACTGTCCGGTCTCAATACTAGAGATCCCAGCATACATTGCTGCCCCTCATCGCGTGAGCTCTCCAGCTCTCTCAATCAAGATATCCGAGTCCTGCTACGAGTTCCTGATTAACACCGACTGCTCGTGTAGTTTTGTTTTAACTGTCCGCAGTTAAATGAGGAATTAAGAGGCAAGAGATAGAGGCTAATAGCATTTATTAACCCAGCGTGAACTGGCAGCGGGGCGACCACGCTCCTCCACCTCCCACCATCTCGTCCCGGTGGCTCAGTCAGCGTGGCCCAGAGAGGGGACAGGAACATAATAAAAACCAACAAATGCACCCAGCTGATTAATGCAGCCCTGTGGCTATAGCAATTATCCCTCTCCACACTCCTCCAGCAGACGAGCCAAACAAGTGTGTGGCAGCGAGAGGGAAATGTGCAAATGATGGATCTGTGGGATTCAGGCTCTGTTCAGTGAGCTGCGTGTTAGTAGTTGGATAAAGACACATTTGTTGATTTGTTGACTGTGGAGTATTTTGGTCTGGATTGCAATATCTTTGTACAATATGTTTGCTTTAATGGTGAGGGTTTCAAATTTGTTTTAGTGAGTAAAAATATCACTTCTATTTTCAAAATATGTTTTTTTTATTTCAATGTTGAAGAGAGAACACTTATTTCCAACATGATATAAAAAAAACAACTGATTAGGACATGTAACAAAGCATCTTAAAACCAAAATGACATCAGCGCTAAGTAAACCAAGAAAAGAAATACACCTAAATATAGCAAAACAGAATAATAGCACGTAAACTGTCATTAGTAATGTGTCACCCTGACCTCTGATCGTCCCTCTTATATTTATTTATAACGTCACTTTGTTACTTTAGTGGCTTTATAATGAAATGACTTCCAGAAAGGTGAAACACAGAAACATTATCAGACTCTTTTTATTTAATTGTTTGCTTTGAACCATAGTTCTGTTCCTACTTCATGTCATTATTTCTGGTGGAAATTAAGTTGTGCACTCTAGTTTCCTCAGTATGAATAGATTGCTAGTAAAATAACAGAACTACACGTGACTATCCCAAGCCAATTATTATGTTTGTCATATTTCTGTTTGTGGCCTTTCACAAGATAAGAGATGTGATCCATTTGAATCTCCAGCTGTACAGCAGAACATTTCTAATTTGAATGGAAACGTAGTTTGTTTGTCAGAACATTTCATCGACTTTCTACCATTCAAATAAAAAACGTTTAATTCTATAACTCATAGTTTTAAAAGAAACACGTCATTGACTAAGTATATTTGAAGGTAAATTACGTTTTAGCTTGTATAGTTGCCGTTTTATTCTTTTCTTTGTGTCAGTAATGTGATTTAGAGCAGTGTAAGGCCGTGTGACGAGCTCATTTAAAGCAATGAGGTGGCAGCCATTTGAGTACACAGCTTTACAACCCACGTAATAATTCTTTGTAAGGAAGCTACTTTAACTGTTTTCTGTTAGCATTCATGTAATTCACTCAATTATTTCATCGGTTTCTTGTTGTTAAAAGTTGCCACGCAGCATTTGTCGCAAGTTATATCCACAGCACCAGTTAGGACGGTGGGCTTCCTGTTGAGCCACATGGTACAGTGTCTGTTTGGAGAGGTCAGAAGGTCGGACATGAAAGACCAGTTTTCTCATGAATCATGAATTTAATTACATGCAGACAGTGTGACGGGGAGATCGTGTCCCTCAACTCACCACGATATGTAATTACTATTTATTGACAGATAATGATTGGTTCTTTTTCACTTTTCAGAAACAAGCTGCTGGTTTGCGCACAGACGGTTAAATGTCAGCGTTTGTGATCTGCTTTTAGAGGCGTTTTGTTCAGGTTATATGTGTTCTACACACACAATTGTGCATACTATACATAAGCCTAAATGTCTCTCCAAAAATAAACCCAATTCCATTTTTCCAGCATTCAGAAGCAGTGGAGATGAGGAATACGTCACTGTGAGAGTGACAAACAGCAAATGAGAGCGAAACTATTATGAAAACACAAACTGCTGCCTGCACAGTGTTTTGATCCAAGACTTGCTGTGATCTGCTTTAAAGAGACTCTCGTGTTCGTAGAGCTGAAAATCTGTTTTGCTTAAATACAGACCTAATGATTGGATTACTGCTTCTTCGTTTGGCGATAGCGTGATAGTGGGATTACCGAATGTGCGCTCAATAGATTTCCTGTCAGATGCCATGAAGCCCCGGTGTCCCCTCGCTGTGTAAGCTGGCTGAGAGGGAGGGAGACGGATGAGCCTTGGACTGACAATATGGCCCACCTCAGAAAAGTGGCAACACAAACACACAAGAGTGTAGTGATTCTTTTAATTAACAGACTGAAATAAAACTACACTGATGGATGAGAATGTCCTTATGATAATTCTATTTCCGTCTCGTTAACTTCTTCCCACAGTGTTCAACCTTAATGTGAAGTCATCACACATGTCATCTTAACATCAGCGTCTTTCCTTTTCTGTCTTCTCTCTCTCTGCCTCATTAAAAACATAAACCTATCTCCTCTATTGATTATGTCTGGATGTCTTAATCAGATCAGCGGGAATATCCTGGTTTTTGCGCTGCAGGAAAGTGCATTAAATACCAAAGTATTGATCAGGAATTTAATTGAGAATGCACAGCTCCTTTATTCGAGCAATCAGCCCTCGCTCCAGTGACTTTGATACGGACTGACATGAAAAGAAAACGTCCAAATTTATGAATCCTTTTTTTTTTGGTTGGGAAACAGTCTGTCCCGAAGCTTCTGGCGACACAGCAACGCTGTGATCAATAAGAGCGTGTGATGGGTTTTGTATCGATCAGGAAAATGTGGGTTGATGAAGTGGGTTGGATGGGGAGGAGGGGGAGGGGGGGGCCTTTGAGTTTCCCCTGATGGCTGCCACATTACACAGACGTGGTAAAGATCCACTCAAACTTGTCTGTCGTCGTCATCGTTATTATCGTTTCTGCCGAGGTCATTATCACTCTCGGTTTCCTACATCCTGTCTCTTTGGTTATTGGTAGACTCCGTCTCTTCACAGTGATTGGTGAAATGCTGTGGGAAGCAGCTGCCATTACTTCAAAGGAGGGCATGCTGTGGAAAGCCAGATCCACGGTGGAGAGGATAAAGGAGTAAAGAGAACAGTTTAGCTCTGTAAGCTGGCACTGAGCCTTTTAAAGCACAGTAAACAGACCTGTTTAAATTGCCTCCAGTGAATACTGCTGCTACTGCTGTTGCTTGTAAATTACTACTGTCCACTACAGTTTACTTGTGCAGTTGTAAACACTTACTGTGAAACTCCTCATCTATCTCCCTATCTATATCTATCTATATCTATATCCACTATATATCTATCTCTATCTATCTGGGGGGCTCTGCCTGTGTCTGTGTTTTGCAGCGCTCCCTTGTGAATGACTGGACACTGACTGGTCGTTGATTAGCCCGACCCATCTCGGTAATCTCTCACCCTCATTGGCTGCTCTCAGGACAGCCTTCCTGAAGCCGACCAATGGCAGCGGCTCCATCTGCACCGAACCACTCCTTCCTGCTCTTAAAGAGCCCCCGTGAGTTCAATGGAGACTCAATCCCCTCACTGACTTGCTCAGACTGAGTGCGCTCTCACCGCTGCTGCTCTCCATCCATCTGCGTCTGTCTTTTATTCTCTCTTTCTCTACCCATCACTGACCTGATCTTTACTCTTTCTCCTCTTCTACACACTTGCTTCCTGTTTCCTCTCTTCATCTGTACTTCAGGTTTTCCTCCTCTCTATATCAACACCACTCTCCGTCTCTCCACACGTACTCCTGAGCCTGAGTGTGCAGCACCTGTGCAGACTGGAGTTTGTCGGGCCGAGGCAGAAGGTTTTTTTGTGTGTGTGTGTGTGTGTGTGTGTGTGTGTGTTGAACAGGGGAGGGAGGGCAGGCAACACCCAGGAACACCTGACCAACATTTCATCAAGATATGTGGAGATTTAGGATCTGATCTCCTCCTCCAGCTGTTTGTTTATCTGTTTTTTTTTATTGCAACACCTGGAATGCTTAACGTGGACTGATGGATGTTTCCGAACTGTGCATCCCTGACCCTCTTTGCTACCACAACCAGTAGGTGCAGCTTTTTCCACATCTTTTCCTCTTCTCTGTTTGTTTTTCATCTTTGCTGTTGTTTCCAAATGAGGCTTGATAATTTAATATACTTCAAAAATGATCACAAGGAAAATCTGTGTTTAAACCATTCGTGAAAGAAATCTCATGCATGAAGTAAACTATTTGAAAAAAAAAGCAGGGAGTTCCTCGCCTTATCTCAGCTCCCCGTGTACGGGACAGCAGAGCTCAGTAGTGTCAGTGGGGCTGCGGTAGCGTAGCCCGCGGGGATTCCAGGTCGGACGGTTGCCCTACAGCTGTCTAGCTCTGCATCAGGATCCAGGGTTTAACCTCAGCAACAGGGAAGAGCCAGAAGCAGATTAATCCGGACGATATCCAGACGAATATCCTCTGGCAGCAGCCGGTGTCCGGCGGTGTCCCAGGGAACGAAAACTGTGACTGTACTGTCGCCCAGTCTGTGTGAGAGTGTGTTCTCGAGAGGAGAGCACGAGGGGGCAGATAACTGCCTGCTTGTGTTTTTGTTAAAGCTTTGATCACTTTTCTGTTGTTGGAGATGTTGCACTTTGCTACTTATGATAAAAATCATAGGAGGGATTTCCAAAGTGGCAGTTTATGTGAAAACAATTCAGTGAATTATATTTAAATAAGATTAAAGTGTACGTGCATATTGTCATTTTGCATTCGGTTCATAAGGGCAGGGGACCATCAGCTTGTTTTAGTTTTAGTAGTCAAAGAAACTCTCACGTCTCAAATGGAGCACCTGCCTTTTGTATTTCGTTACACTCCTTGCATGCCTGGAGAGACGCTCTTCTCTTGACCAAATATGACTGGACAAAGACCCTTTACCGGGATCCTCTTAATGTTAAGCTGTAGATGGGATTGGAAAGGTTTAACCTGCGTAGCACTTTTTACAGGACTGTGATTACGAATATTTCAAACTCCACAAGACTCTCAACAAATAATAAAAGAAAGATGTTCTGCAATGCGAAGCAGAAACTCATAAAAGTGAAATAACATCAGCCTGTATTCGGTTAGCAGGAGAAACTCTAAAAAGATTTTTGCATTCAAAAGTAACAGATTGTATTAGAGGTGTTGGTGACAGTTATTTAAAAGGGTTTTACATGCATCCACTTGCAGTGATCTACATTAAAATGTGCATCTCGTTGATTTTTACATTGATTTTTATGTTGTATTTTAGATGTGCTCTGGCACCCAAAATGGCACTCAAGTAAAAAATAAAGTGTGAGATTGACAACATTGACAATTCAAACTGTTTCAACGGTGCAGTACACATAATGTAAGGTACATTATATGAAGCACATACATTGAATTGAATTACTACAATCAAATTAATGACAGTAATTCCTCAGCGGACAGATAGAAAATGCATGTGAGTGTCATGTTTAACCAGCATTGTTTTGAGAATGTGTGCGTTGTTTTGATACGTCACATAAAAGTAACAGATCCGGGTTTCCTTTCTTGTTAATCTTTTTAAATATATCAGCTTATGTATCGTCTATAAGCCTTGACATTCAATATTGTAATTCCTGTGCAGATTGCGGCACACTTGAAGAAAAAAAAAAACACAACCCCTGAGCTCTTATTTTTTGCAGAATCATCAATTTCCAGAATCTATAAAACTGCACGTAGTACACTTCAATTCAATTAAAACTGTTATTGCATTTTTTTCAATTTCATGTTTAAACATTTGAAGTTGAATTTAAATAAAAAAACAAAACAAAAGGCACAATATGATGCTTAAACCTAAAGTGACCCTGGGCCAGGTGTGTGTGTGTGTGTGTGTGTGTGTGTGTGTGTGTGTGTGTGTGTGTGTGTGTGTTCCTGCTGTGTTTGTGGGACTTTATGTTTGCTTACACTTGCATGTTTACACTGCATTTATGGACGCACACATAAATATGTGTGATTTGGCGAATCAGGAGCTGGTCACGTATGTGCATGCACGTACACATATATGTGCTCTCAGATCGCCCCCTCTGAAAACTGCAGGACTGTTGGGTCACATTTGGTACATCTCCCTTTGAGTAATGCTGCGTGTTCTAAGAGACTTCGTTTAACATGCTATGTTGATTATAGTGTATTTAAGGAGATCAGACTATGAGAGAACCTTTAAATAAAACGACCTGCTATCACCATAAACTGCTGGAAACTCTCTTTATCGTCACAGAAGCTGTAATATACAGTAAATTAACCCTGAAATGTGTCTTTACCTCTAAGCATTGTTAACCATATTGCATGTAATTGTAGTTGCTCATGTATTTGCACACAGTAAATCTGGGCTTTTCGTGTCACATAAAGCGATGCTTAGTAAGGTCTGGCTTCAGGGTATGCTATTAATAATCACTTGAGGACTGACGACCAACCCTCTGGCCAGAGGTGAGAGGTCCCAAGACTGATGTGTCCAACTGTCCCGCAAGGTCTCTGTTGGTAGAAAAACGTATCAGCCTCCTCAGCAAACTAACATTAAAGCTTGTCAGTTCTCATATTATAGAAATATTTAATCAATCTATATACACTTATATTATATCTGTATAGATTATAAGTACCTTTGTTCAGAGATGTTTTATTTCACAGTGTCTCTAAAAAATTAAAATAAATAATTGATAAATGTTTTTGTATATATAGTAAATGTAAATACGCTCAAATGAACCAACTGGTCTGCCTCTTTCACTTCAATGTTCTGGCCTTTAGATAAAATAACATGTAAATATGCTAAAATGTTTCAGTGTCCGGAATTTATAATTTAATCTTTATAAAATATACACATGAGGTCCGTTTTGTTGTTTGTTGAACCACATTTTTAGCGAATTTGTGTGCAACCAAAATCCAAATAACCTGCACCTCTACAGTAAGTATGGATTAAAGAACACAAACTGCACCAGAGTCCAGTAAACTTTAATATTAATTAATCTATTTTTCAAATCTGCCTTTTCAGTTAGTCTCCACTTTTTCAGACAGATGACACGAGAGAGACAAAATCCTTATAAATAGTTTTTCTGTGGTAGACACTTCTTTCCATAGACACTTTTGTACACAATTGTATATCTTCATGAGGAAACAAAAACACATTATTTTCCTATTCTTTAAATGTTTAAAAAGGTAATTGTTGATGTTAAAATGGCCAGCCTCATTACGCCTCTGTGATTAGCCGTGGTTGGTTTCAGCATGATTAGCCATGGCAGTTTTTGACAACTGCATCGTTTACACTTCAAGTTTAAATGCTGTCTCTATTCAGTTTGCTGAAATACATTTAGATCCATTTCAATCTCGTTCTACCTGCTGTTTACATCGGTGCCCTTCACAAACAAACCAACAGGAATACATAAGCACAAGCGGTCAAATGTATGCGCACGCATACCCACACATGTGCGCGTGCATATATACATGTACGGATGAGACCAAAGAATCGCTCACTGACCTGGGATCTAATTTTAGCCGTGCCATACCATGGAAACACCTGACTGTGTCTGTTAGGAGAAACGCATCGTGTTATGCTTTGCCTCTGTATGTATTACACTAGTCCTCCACATGGCCATGTTTTGTTTATAATGTAACTTTTCCGTTAGTCAGTGTCATTAATATGTAAAACAAAATAAATAGATCATCTTTTGTCAACATTCTTAACATGACCGCATAGTTCCGCTTCATAAGGAAGAGATTAGAAAGTTGATATTTAATATATAACAAACTCAGTTTTTCTTAACAAACGAGAGGCACAGTAAACATTAAATTGTTTTTAATATGTAGTATTGAAAAAGTTTAGCTCAATTAAATTACAACAGAATATTGTATATGTATATGTTCTAGCTATGGTGTTGGACCAAAGTTGAGATGTTTAATTGGAAACTGTATGATATAAAACTCAAGAACACATTGAAATGTTATATTAGTGGTAATTTCAAAGTATGTCTGCCTCAGAGAGTATTTGGAAACAGATATATATACAGGAAGAGATCATATCATATCAATTTGGGTCTTATTTCTGCTTCTATGTGTTCTTCAAAAGCACGCTAGAAATAGTAAACTGAATTTTAAGTCTTGGTAACATTACTGGAAATGTTGTTCTGTTACTTGTGAGGGCCAGTGTCTTGCATTCTGCTTCATCACTCTAGTGAGTGGACAACTCTGGCTGCTTCCAGCACGCCTTTCTGCACTGCATGGGAACAGCTGTCACCGCACTTTAAGTAACACGGTCACAGTTGTTTTTTGTACCCAAAATTATTAAAAACCCCAACTTCAAGTTTGATAGTTGGCTTCCCCAGTCGATTTTTACTGGTCCCATCAGCCAACAGAGCCTACTGACGGATGGAGGGAGCAGGTGGTGGGACAGTTCGGTGTTGTGGGAGAAAATGCTACTTCTCTTTTACCGCCAGCTTTGAGTTTTCATGAAGACGGTCAGGCGAAAAATGACAATGACAAATGATAAAAACAATTCAAAAGTGTTCAGCCTGACGTGTTTATTAATGGCGATGGCTGCTGCATGCGAGGGAACAGCCCAGCTCTGCATGACGGCATGAAAGGAGAAATAACTTCATTACATGTCATGACCTCTTGATATAGGGATATAGATGTATCCTTTAGGCAACCTGTCAAGGACTCTGAATTCATCAGGATGTAGATGGACGCTTTTATTTATTTATTTTTTGCAGCCACTATTCAATCAAAACGCGACGTGGCTTTCATGTGCTCAGGCTATATGTAAGCAGCAGAGAGGACTTCTTAGAATGAGTTTGTTTTATTGATCAAATGAAATTAATACACACATACACACACACACACACACACAGAGAAGGAGAAGAAGCAGTGCGTCTAATCATGGAGTGTGGGCCAGCCAGCATGTTTAATTTAATGGGCCTCATCGTAGCTTCACGAGGTCTCACATTGTGAACTTAATTCCTCTTCACCACGTTAATTTGCATTGTGTCAATTGACCGGAGCGCTTACTGTATCAGCTTGAGTCTCACTTGAAATTCAGCCCATGCACTAATACCATTAGGCAAATGCAAAGTTGTGTCATTTACACATTTGGAAAAAGAAAAAAAAAGAGAGGAGGGGGGGGGGGGGAGAGAAAAGCCAATTTGCGGCGGACAAGACTTGCTTGTGATTATCAGTGGATGTTATTGCTGTGGAGAAGCAGACGTTTGAAGGTTATGTTACTGGGCAGTAATTGAAATGCAAAATAACATTAGGATCGATGGCCATCTCTGTTTATTTATGAAATCAATATCGTAACTGTCCCTCATGAGTCCCCCTCTGATTCCCAATGACGGCTTAAGTCTCTGCTCGTTTATTCTTTCTCCCCCATAGCCTCCTTCTTCTGTCTCTCTTTAAAAGGCAGTTAGGGGTGTGTTTGACTTTGCAGGCAGAGCAATTTCCTGGAGGTGGTTGGACGTGTATGTAGATGGGGGTTGATACTCCAGGTAAGGAGACTTCATCCATGTGGGAAATCTATGCAATCTCTCCTCGTGGCAGTGACATTGAAGAGGCCATATGCTGGAAGTTCTGTGTGCGCGTGCGTGTGTGTGTGTGTGTGTGTGTGTGTGTGTGTGTGTGTGTGTGTGTGTGTGTGTGTGTGTGTGTGTGTGTGTGTGTGTGTGTGTGTTAGAGAGAAGCAGAAACAAAGTATATCTGCCATGCAGTACAAACGTAATGGAATTTACCAACTTGTTCAGGAGTGGTAACTTTGAAGTAAAGATGTAAGAAAGTAAAAATGTTGTTCAGCAGTCAAAACAAATGAAAATAGGTCCACTTACCTTCTTCAGCTGTGGAACGTGATCAGTTAGCTGAGTAAGAGCGTTCAGAATAATTACCGCAGGAAATTGACAAAGTCCTTCACAATTAGAGCACAAACCGTAGCTTTCAATTTATTAGCGCTGAAACAAATGAATCAGTAACGTTTTTGATCATCATTTCAGGATTTCAAACGTCAACTGGCTTCAGCGTTTTAATTTAGAATATTTAGTGGTAATATTATTCTTTTACATTAATAAATTAAATTAATAAAGAAACAGTTTCAATAATGAAAATAGTCTTGCAGGCCTGAACTTTATTTTCCCTGTCTTGCTGAAACATTTAATGCACAAATACTTGAACACAAGATACATGACGCCTAATAAAAACCTAATGAAACTATTCTACAGTTTAGAGGCAGACAGTGAACGCACCAGACACTGATCAGGAGACCTAAGAGAACTTAATGACGCAACAATTCAAACTTGTTGGGTAGGAACTAGAACTTTATATGTAACATTGTAGTTTATGGCTGAGAGGCTGTGATTTAGACGTGTACAATCTGAACCTGCAAGGTTTGAGCCGACAGCTAAAGACGATGAAGACATGCACAGCGTGCAGATTTTAATAAACATGGCTGTTTCTATTGTAACAAATAACCTTAAAAAGTGCTTTAAAAATATATTTTGACTAATGCGTGTTCCCCGTAAACTGACTACATTATTCGTCGCGGCGCACAAATGCATTTAAATTTTAGAACGCACACATTTTTTGATGACCTTCATTTGTGCCGACGCCATGTCACGCGCATGCTGTTGTTGCTACTTAACACTTGGGCGACACGCGCTACCCCATTTTCCCGCTCATGTGACCATTCATTTCCCAGACACCCCGTCCGCGGGACTAGCGGTGTAATCTATGTGTCAGGCAGGAAGGGGCACTCAGTTTAAAGCTGATAGAGTTTGCCCCAAACAAGGACAGCCTATCATAGAAAGATTAATGAACTAATTTCATGCATGGCTCCTTGCCTCTGTCCTTCTGCGCTTCCATGTTCAACTGTGTGTTCAGCACCATGATTTACGTTGTGTTCCTTGCTCCAAGCTCAACGCCAAGCTTCACAATAATATTTTCCCTCTGTGGGAAAATACATAGTAAAATATGGAGAGTCGGATTTTTAACCCTTCACTCGTCGAGCCGAGGATAGCAAGAGGTCATTGTGGTGAATTGTTTTTTTTTGGTTTTTTTGGACTGCTGGTAAAAAAAAAATGTATTGTGCAGAGATTCGGAAGGCTGTAAAACATAATTCATGGTTTAGAGGAGAGGTGGATGGATTCAGGATTCATGTAGGGAAGCAGGGGATCTGCAACACTGCCAGTATGAGGAGGCATGCCAAAATACACACACATGCACACATAAACATGTGAGATTTTAAGCTGCTCTGGTGGGATTTTTCACACACTTCCATTTAAAAATGAGAATAAAAACAAAAAGAAACCGGTCACTGATCTGAGCATGTACAGCCTTTCGGCAGCGCCTCGGTCATATTAAACATTATAGACAGCGCTCTAGTTTTTGCACCGTAGCGTTGTCTAGACACTCTCTTTCTTTCAGTGTGTTGGACACACTGAAACCTGTGTCTGCGCTGCTCCGAGGCATCCATTGTGGGACCGTCTGGGCCTCAAAGAACAGCAGCGCAGACAAGGCAGGTGACCTTCACGTCTGTCTGATGAGTCTTGCTTGTCTGCTCGGTTTGTACCATTTTTCTGCGCGGCGGAGCAAACATTACCCCATTAGATATTAGGTGCAATGCGTGTTTGAGTGTGTGTGTGTGTGTGTGTGTGTGTGTGTGTGTGTGTGTGTGTGTGTGTGTTGCAAAAGGGAGTGGGGCGGGTTGAGGAGAGTCAGGCTGCGCTTAGAAACTCTACGTCTCTTTTATAATAAGCAGAAGAAACCAAATTATGAAACTATGAAGCTATTTCTGTCTGCACGAATTGGTGGTTCGTGCCATTATTTCATTTCGACAGATTTGAAAGGACCCATTAGAAATTTCCATTAAACTTAACAAAAAACATCTCCCCAGCGTTACTGTGTGCTAAGTGGGGAGTGAACTACTTTTTACATATGCCACAATGTACTATTCCATAGGGAATCCCCCTATCTGGCTGCGATGATGTATTAACTGTTGCCACGCCGCTTTCTCCAATTCCCTCAGATGGGAAAAAAATATTCCTTCCAATTGAGTATAGGTGCATGCTGATTGCTGGCGAGATTTAACGCGAGCACCGTGAATCTTTTATAAACCACAATAGCCTCAGAATGAAGACTAACATTATGTATCGCTCCATCTCTCACTATGTTAACAGTCCCGACTGATTAAAAATGCATAAGGAATGTCTGGGACCCGTAAGAGGAGGGTTTATTTTGTCATGCCTCATCTGGAACAGGAAGGAAGCAGAGGATCAATAGATCTGATCTTGGCCCAGGGGTAGAGGCTATCTCCTCCTCCTCCCTTCACCCGTTAGCAGTTAAAAGAGAGGTTTCATGTTGTCGGGGCCGGATGACTTCATGGCTTTATATAAACACTTATGCACAGAGGGAAAATGCATTACTGACCACAATACCACATTTGAAAAAAACGGGTCAGCCCCTGGCAGCAAATAGGCAACAAGTTCAGAGGAATCTGGTCAGTATTAGCTTGCTGTTAGTTTCTGACATTCTTAACATGGCTTTCCACTGTTCTCGCCCAGTATTTACAGCTCACAGGCATGTAGGGCTCAAGTTGTGTGTGGCTCTGACAGACAGAGCCAGCGGTCCTAACACGGATCCAGGCCTCATTTCATGCTTTGTTTGAGAGGATGTTATTTAAACTACTGCAATTGCAATAACACACTGAGGCCCTGAAGAGAAATTATTGCGCAACAATAGCAGTAGGGCTGTCACAGTAACTACTTCTGTTGGACGATATATCATTTTGTCCCAGAAATAATTGCGATAAACAATATTATTGTCATTTTAACACCATTTTATGCCGCTGATATAATGTTGATATAATAACATAATAATACAAGTACAACCTAAGAACACCTTATATTCAGACATTGGAATTGGAACGTGAACTTAATCTTAATATATCCTAAATAAATTAAATAAAACCACACAACCAAAATGATAAACAATAAATAAAATGGACTTTACGCATGTACACACAACGGGCAATATAGGGGTCAGTAACAATGATCGTTCATACTTTTTCTCCATACATCCGTCCTGTGTAACATTTTGGGTAACTCTGCCTTTTCCCAAATTTTGTAATGAAATTTGGGAAAAGGGAACTTAATCCCAGGTCAGTGCCTCTTCCCCAGCCTCTCCAACCTTCTCACTTAAGTCCACCGTAACCCGGCACCGTCCTTTGGCAAACTAACCGGGACTATTGATTGGGTCATGTATTACCCATGATCCTCCATATGCTGAGTGTAACACCTCTCTCTCTGTCCATTAACAGCCTTCTGAAATTTCATTCATTCATTTACCTCTGGCAGCCGACCAATTGTGGGCATTGTTTGCTAGATGTATGGGGCATCTGTTGATATGGTCGTTAGTTACCATTTCGCCTGAGAGAAATAAGCTGCTGTAGTATATCACTTGGCATTCCAGCACATAAATGGTTGCCCGTGTAACATAATCTATCAAACTCAGACGGGGCAGCGTGCTCCATCACAGCTGACGAATCTCTCGCAGAATGATCAGGAGATGATGGAAGAAAGCAACGCTCTGTGCATCTTGTCAAACTTGTTAGTGCTGGTAATTTCACTGATACTGCAGTTTTCTGATGTATATTTACTTCCATGTAAGGTTCTTTGTGTCTCAGTCTAGAATATCGGAGCTGATTTGCATGTGAGGTAAACAGGCTCTCTTCCATATCGCTGATGTCGTTTAAAAGCCCGGTTCATCCAGTTTTTTTTGTTTTACTTTAATTGAAAGATTAGCTGATCCATGGCGAGTTAAGAAAATGAGGGAATTTCTCTGACTGAGTCCTTCCAGAATAAATTTGATGTTTTCAAAGATATTCAGCCAAGAACGTTGGCCTGATTTGGCTCAGTTGGCACTGTATTTAATGTAAATTCTGTTCCCTAAACTGACCTCGACTCTCACCTTCTGTGTGTTTCATCCAGGTTGCTAACCAGAATGCCCACTGAGGACCGACACCTATCCTCCAGCTGTGGTTCTTACGTCAAAACCGAGCCTTCCAGTCCATCCTCCTCGCTAGTAGACACCGGCAGTCACCACAGTCCCAGTGGCAACTCTGACGCCAGCGGCGGCTACATTAACGGCGGCAGCAGACACTCGCACGCCTTGGACTCCCCGCCGATGTTCAACCCAGGCATGCTCGGAGGCGGCGCCGCCTGCCTACGGCGCTACGAGGAGTGCTCCGGCGTCGTGGCAGACGACTCGCCGATCAAGTGCGAGTACATGCTCAATGCCATTCCCAAGAGGCTGTGCCTGGTGTGTGGTGACATTGGCTCAGGGTACCACTATGGGGTGGCGTCCTGCGAGGCCTGCAAAGCCTTTTTCAAGAGGACGATACAAGGTATTTCCCACTTCTTCTTACAACTTTCACTGGCTCACCGGAGCTCATCTCCAATGCCTGCATGCTCCCAGTTAAACCTGCGGAATAATCATATTTTCTGTAATTTCCCAGGTGGTTGAATATTATGACAAAGAAAGTGTTAGGCCTTTAACCCAGATGTGTTATAACACCTGTGTGCTCTTTTTTCACGATGATTCTAAATTCTTTTAGTAGCTTTACCATGACAATTGGGACTGCCAGGAAAACATATTGACGTGTTCCTCAGTGCTGCTATCCAACCGTCTGCTCTTATGGGACTAATACGAGGTAGTGATTACGAGCGTCTACAGCAGGCATTAGGCCCAGACTGTAAATCTGCTCCGGGATGTGATTTTATTTTTTTTTTATGCGTTTGCATGTGAATCGTACATCTGGCGTTGACTCTGCCATGTGTGGGAGCTGTTCCAGAATAATCACTTGGACAGAGATAATGTGCTGCAAACTGAGACGCAGAATTTAGAATTGTATCTGCAGGATTTGTTGTCCGTAGACATGGAGCTGGGCAGCAGGCGAGTGAGGCCTTGGCCACATTTAGGAGGTAAATTTGATCCGTCCGAACACTTTTCTAAATTACAGAGGCAATAAAAAACACTTTAACATCTTGTGCGTTGCTCTCTTTATTACTATTTGGCAAAAAACATAATAGTGCATTACTGCCAACACCCGTTGAGGAATGAGGCTGATTTATAAATCATATAGCCTGTTACTTTACGTGGTTTTATTGTAGCCAAACACATTTTACAGGTGTTATATAAGAATATAATAGTGACTTCATTGACAGTGATAATATTTATCCAAGTCTTTTTACCCAGGCTGCACCGCTGATGCTCCTGTTTTGCAGAAACAGAAATAAATGTCAGTGATCACAACACGATGTGTGATCGGCTGTATTGACAGACAAAATAAGCAATCGCTAAGAAAAGTGGAGACAACGAAAATGTTGCGGCTAGATGGACGCTTGTGAAAGCTTGACAAATGGACAGCATACAACAACAACAATAACACCAACATTATCTTAAAACCAAGCACTGTCTTCTGGCGGATTTATGCTACCTGTTTACTAGTTGAACATGTTGCAAAATGAACTTAAGAAGGATGCTGCAGATACAAACCAGCAATGGACTGTTTGAAGTGGGACAATCTTACAAATGCCACTCAGAACGTTTGTATAAAATGCAATGAATTGCTTCAACCTAACTTTTTTAAATAGTCTTACATTTTAGCTTTATCTGGTCATTTAATCAGCATGTGTCTCAGTCTGACCAACAACACAGTGAAGGACTCTAAATAGTGTTAATGCGTGACTTTGTGTTGTCTTGCAAAGATCCCCCCTCTTCTTCTTCCTCTCGCTCTCCTTCGTGGAGGACAGACCCGTAATGAACCTAATCTGTCCGTCATTCGTCCTGAGCCGCGGGAGTTTCAGTCAATAACAATCAGTGTTGGGTGACTGTAATTAAGAATCAGGCATTTCATCGGCAGAAAGTCTAGAGAGGAGTTGTTGTTCTTTGCCCTCGGGCCCCTACAGCCCACACCCAAGGGGGAGGAGATGGGGGGCCAATTAGAAGCTCAGGCACGTGTTAGCGGGGCAATAACAGAGGAAGGGGAGAGAGGAGAGCTACGCTGAGGAGTCCTCCAAATAAAATGCAGAGGGACAAGGGACAGGGGACGTGGTCACTCACTGAAAGGAGAAGCCGCTTTAATGGAATGGTAATCAGGAAGGGGGGTCCCGGCCCCGGTAAAGGAGGAGGACAAGGAGAGGTCCAGCTTGAGTGGAGATGAGTGCGTGGATAATAGCATGGCATAATAATATATCAAAATTTAGAGGGAAAATAAGAGAGGTTAAGGAAGGATATTAGAGTGGCTGAAATGTCCTTTGAGAAATAAAGGTGGACACAAGACCTGATTAACTAAGAGGGTATGCCGACAGTGAGCTTTTAGAGGTAGGCAATTTAAGACTATTGTGGAACCCTAATGCAACCCAACCCCCCGTCCCCTCACATACACACATAATCATGGACACACACAAAGGTTATTTTTGATCCATTCAGGTATAAAATGTTTCCTTTAATAATGGACTCTTTCCATTCCTTTGTGGAACATTTTTACACTCAGAATTTTAAAAAACGGCAGACATTAGATAGCTCACTATACTTTAAATAGGGAGCGATTCAGGACACGTCCTTAATGTTAATGTACACTACTAAATATTAAAAACAAAAATGAAGAATTAAATCTTTAGAAAAACAAGCATTCTTTGAGTACGCATACTTTTTTGTGTACTTAATTTACATTTAGTCACTCTGAGAACCGTGTTTAGAATTAGTTATAGTACTACATTATGTTATGTCATGTATGTTAACTGCACACACAAACTGTACAATATGGCCATTAGTATAGAGTACATGTTGTATAAAATGAGTTTGTAGTATAGATATGGTACACAGCATGTGTCTCTACACATGAGCACTGCACTCTACTGTATTCAGTGTAAAAGACTTAACCCACCCTGAAACCAGCAGCAGCCTCCGCCAACATCCTGGCATTGTGCCCCGGCCCCTCACTGTGCATGTGACCCCGCTGGCACCATCGATGCCAGGGATCCTGACAAATGTTGGCACCTTCTCTTTGACCAACAGGGGATTGTGTGTGTATGTGTGTGTGTGTGTGTGTGTGTGTGTGTGTGTGTGTGTGTGTTGTTGGGGGAGGGCAGCTCTGGCAGAACTGCTACAGATAACACCTGGTTTGCTGTTTTTAGGTACCATTAATACAGCTCTGGTCTTTGGGGGCATTGTTTAAACACTCAATCAAGGGATTTGGACACTTGGGAAAGAGAATTTGTCATTGGATTCTTGGGGGTCACGTCCACTTTTGAAGTGACCGCGTAATGATCCCGGGAAAAAAAACTGTTAACCGGAACCTGGTGAGAAAAACAGGCAGCAGATTCAATACGTCTGCATTTCTGGCTTTTTTTTGGACCCGAGTGATTAAATTGCAGAGAAAATATTTCCATAGTGAGCCAACAAATGTCAAGACGGAGCTGAATAATACATCGAGCTTTGCCACACGATATGGGATCCTCAGATTGGCGAGTCTTAACAGCCAGTCTTGGTCTTTGCCGGAGAGCATTATGCAGAGCGCTCGGCTGTGCGTCCATCTTTTAGCCCTTGTGGGAGGGCAGCCTTCCCATCATGCTTTCGGTGAAGAAGGATGGGCTAGAAAGGGGTCGTGGCGAGCGCTGCAGAGAGGATGCTCTGCATTAATGAAGCTAATTTATCTGAGAATCAAAATGGGGGTGGGACTCTGGGGCGGGGAGGTGCTTTTTACATGTCCCATCAAAATGCCACTAAACCCTCCTCCCCTTCAGGAGTGTCACACGGGGTCACCTTGGGACAGGTGTGTGTGTGTGTGTGTGTGTGTGTTTTTCTGTGTCTGATGTGGTTCTTCTTTTCTATCCCAAAAATCTGTCCTACAACTCCTCCTAATTGCTGAAGTGCACTTTGTGTGCTCACAGAGGGAATGACTAAATTAATGACGCCATGTTTTTCTAACCTTCTGCAGGGAATATTGAGTACAGCTGTCCGGCCACCAATGAATGCGAGATCACCAAAAGAAGACGCAAGTCGTGCCAGGCCTGCCGCTTCATGAAATGTCTTAAAGTTGGCATGTTGAAAGAAGGTGAGTACTGATTATATTTCCTGGACATTTTTGTTTTTTTGTGTTTTTCTTATTACTTAATTGATTAATAAAATGCAGTAGCACACAACAGACAACTGTTACGACGTTTAGGCCAAATATCAAGAAGTGACAAAAAATGTCTATTTACAGCTTCTCAAATGTAAAGTATTCTTGCTTTTCTCTCTTACATCATATCAATCAAACAAGCATTATACTGTTGATTGGAATGAAGAAATCAAATGTAAAAAAATTGAAGATAAGCAGTTGTCTCGTGCCAGTGAATTTAATATTGTCTAACCATCTCACTGGAGGCTAGAAGAAGGGTCAGTGATCAGATATTAAAGATGTCTGTGGTCTCCGGGAGACACCAGTGACCCACGAGCCTTACTTACCTCCCCTCACACCGACGAGCCTCTCGCTCTTAAACAGTCGGGTGGAAAAAGCTGCTGAGTTGGATGTTCTTACCAAGACTGACTGAGAAGTGTAACAGTACTCTTGAAACGCACAGGCTGTTCCCAAAAGACTCTCCCTCTCCCCTGGGCTCTGGGTGTCACTCTCCCTCAACCTCTCTCTCCCTCTCTGTCTGTCTGCCTCCCTTCCCCTCTCTCGCTTGGACTATATTGATCCGCTAAATGCTTTCCGAACATCCCACCTCACTTCCTGCATGTGTTGTTTCTCCTCCAGAGAGAGACCTTTGGGAGTACAGAGGGGAAATCTAGCCGATAGATTTTTATTTTTATTTCAAAGAAAAGAGGTTTTTTTTGTTTGTTTTTTTATTTTTTTACATTTGTGTGTTTAGCTAGAAGAGATATTCCACACTGATGCATATAATCTAGCTCTTAGTTATGCTTTTGTTAAGAGTATTACAATACAGAGTCCTGGATTTGAACTTTTTTGGACAGATTTCAATTCAGTTAGACCTCAAAAGGGCCTTATGTCATGAAAATATGACCCAAATATATTAAATACAAGCCCCCCCACACATTGTAATGAATGGTTAAGCAACTACACAAAAGAAGGTCATTGTACTGAAGTTTAACTTTTTTATAAATTGGTGTTATTTTTTTACATTTTCTTTGTATCCAAAGATTTGTAAAGAAACTTTGACTGAAACAGAGGTTCAGCTGGGAATCCATTATTTAGAGATCAAAGATAGATAAAATGCTTTTTCATTCACCGTGTTGGATTTGTGCTCTGTAACATCACTGTTACAGAGCAACTTTAATATTTAGACATTTTATGAACCAAAAGAAGTTTAATTAATGGATAAATTATTTCTTTATTGTGGCAACTCTCAAACACTAGTGAAGGTGCCGAATATAGACAAAGGAGCATTATGTGTTATTTGTTGATTTTCAACAATTTAACAATAATTTTATTAAATTGTATTTCTTTCCTCCAGTTTTAGTTTCTGTCTTTGTCGATATGAGACTCAAAAGTTCTTTGATGTCAAAATAATTTTACATTGATTTATATTGATTTAGCCTTTTATGCCGTTGTGTAGCAGCCTAATTTGTAAATTAGATATAGGCATGTAAAAGATATGCATATTAATTTATAATTTATTTTAAGTTGTTTTTACCTCACCTGCATGTGTTTGATTTCTATTCTCTTTTTCTCTGTCTGACCTTTCCTTTGATAAAAATCTGCAAATAAAACATAGGGACGGGTAAAAGCAGGTAGTCTGAAAACAACAGGAAGTAATATTATAGTTTGATTGTCAGCAGTGGAGAAGTGGCTTTGACACACAACTCGTGAAAGTGGTTAAGAATATTAGAAATTCTTAGCGCCCCCAATTGTTGCCATTAACATCAAAATGTAGACTCCTTCCCAAAGTTATAACTCAGTTAAAACAGAACACACAGAGATAAAACCTATTTTCTAATTCATGGTTCGTACATTCTCCGAGGATAACATCCTAGATCTTAACCGCGAATAATAAACGTCCATAAATACGCTTAAAAACCATAGAGACGCTCTTTGTGAAGAACTTCTGCATTGGGGGACGTGATTATCTCGATTTTTTTCCGAAGGGCGGCCACAGAGTCTTGCTTTTGATCCACCAAACCAACACTGAGTCCAGAGTTTAATTGACAAATGATGGCTCCATAGTAATGTCTGTGTTTTTAATACTTATTCAATTGGACATGAGCATTAGACTCCATTAAATATATTGCTGTAACCCAGTTTGAAGACTGATTTAAGTTTAGCCCTCTACCATCCGCACTGATTGTATGACATGTATCTCCCAAGTACCAAGTCTCTACCAACTATTTTTTTAAGAATTTGTTTATAGACTGAACTTAGACACACAACAGTCGTAAATGTCCTAAAATAAACCATGGCCAAGCAGTTCCGTTGTGTTCTGCCAGCACCAAACACAACTCATAATAGAAGGCAGCAGCAGTTAACTGCAATCTGTGGCGGTAACACAAGATTGTATGTCAGGCTCTTGGTTTACTTCCACTAATACAACTTCACTGTGTACTGACGTAGCTGTGTCTCTTCATCTCAGAATGAAGGGTCGTCCATTGTATTGCCATTGCACATTGTAACACACACTATTTATAAATGGGTCCACTCTTGATGTCTTCATCCCGGCCCAAATATCTAACACCGAGGCTTTGACTCTCAGCCAGAAAAAACAAAGTTGCTTCAGAAATGAAGCTGAAACTATTAGCGCATGCTTAGCGGAAAAACGGTAGGGTGTCGTCTGTGGCGGGCCGAGCTAAGCCGTTGATGTGGACAGTGAGTGTGTGTGTTTGTGTGTGAGAGGGAATCTGTAGCCTCCACCGCCTGCTGCTCCTGAGACGCGGCATCACAGCCACCGCGACAAGCAGCACAGTAGGTGATTCTCTGAAAGTGATGGCATTCAATTAAAAGGAAAAAGGACATTTAATCGTGGCATAGCGCCGTGGCGTGGCCTCTTACAGACGTGGGGGGGCTTTGATCATGGAATCAGTGGGGGACAGCGGCTTGCCCTACTTCATGTAATGAGATCACCATGTAACAAGTGGCCAAGGGCTGGTCATGGAAAAGGAATAATCACATAGTGTAATATGAATGCAGGCGTCATGTGAGAAGGAAACTTATCACCACATGTTTCATTGTAAACCTCTTTTTCTATTTTGAGATTCTACAGCTATTAGCATACACGTATAGACTAAAACACGAACATTTTCGAGTTATTTCCTCGTGAATGCTTATCGCTCGTACCTTGCTCACAACATCACAAAGTTTTACTTGTTTCAGTGCATCGGTATCCCGAGAAAGGCTTCGCTCTGCAGAAGATGTTGAGAGAACTTATGAGATCAGTCGTTCTAAAAGTGTCTAATATTTCCACCAGGACCCTCTAAGCTCCGCTCTAAGCATGCCATCTTGAATTATAAAGTGCCAGCTGCTACAGTTATAGACCAGCACCATTGGCGGGCAGGGGGAGCCCCTCCTCCCCGTAACACCTGCCGCTAATCAGCCGACTTCAGCTCTCAAGCCCGGTTCGGTGGCTTCAGGTGCTTTTTAGAGTCCGGTGTCGGCCCAAACACCTCGACTGTGCTGAAGTAGCAGCTCAACACACTTGAGCAAGGAGTAAGGGAAGCAAAATGAGTCGGTAAATTAAAGTGATAGACGTCGTATCTGCTTGATAGTCTCGTGTGTTTTCTGTGTTACGCCAGTTTGGATTTGAGTGACCAATTTTGTGTGACAAGAAATGAATTTCACATCTTGTGTCTGAGAGGAAAATCTCTTGTAGATGACAGACTTCTTTGCAGATCCGGCTTTACTGCTGCGCCTCAGCAGAGCGGCTGGATGAGCTTGGGTGGAAGGTAACGTCCGTTTGAGAAAACCAGCCTCATGCACTGACCCCTTAAATGTCCAGCTGAGGCTGATAAAAGGTCACACGTCCAATGGAAAAATTCTCACATAATTACAACCCGCGGAAGGTATGGTGTCAGTCACGACTGCCAGGAGTCAGTGCCCGCAGCTAATAGCAGCGCTAATGACCCAATAGCATTACTGTTTGCTGTTAAATGATGCAAGAATTTTCTGGACTGAAATAGCGTTTTTCGGTGAGTCGGTCCTGGTATTTTCTGCTGGAGATGGAAGATTTATTTTTTTAGATTTTTGTAGTTTTAGTGCTGAAACAAATTCTTTAAAAAAAATAGGTCCTATTGAAAAAGAAGTGTACAACCCCTGTAGGCCTTCTGTCATGACAGAATATTTTTACGATTTCAATAAAGGACACTTAGGCTCTTCCTCCTCTGAAGTCCATGCTCGTCGGTTTTAGTGTTAGCTCAGTGTTTCTGCGGTGTATTCTTTGCTTGTGGGGATTTTCTGACACCGCTGTAATGTGGTGAATAAATACAAGCTGCCAGGCTATTTTGGCAACCTACACCGCTGTCTCGCCCTCTCCCGACCACAGATAGGGATCAGCAGTCTTTCCTGAGCGAACGTGGCTACCGGGATAACGTTACAGCCTTATTTTCCTCCAGCCACATACACAAAAGATTAGTAGAGCCATATCCAATATCACAGACTGTCAGGTCCCTTTCCAATCAATAGGCTTAGATCAGAAACCAATCCATACACTAAGATTGCATCATCAAAATAAAGATATAGCAAAGGTCTATACTGTATGGGGGCCTTCGATGTCTTAGGCGATACATTTGAATAACTTACGTTAAAAAAATTGATTAAATTTTGCGTGTATTGCTCATCGTCTGTGGATACAAGGCAGTTCAACTTTAAAGACGGAATGCCCCCTTGCCACTTGATGTTTTTCTTGTAACGCAAACTTGTCTATCTGACAGCACATGTAGGGGACTTGTTTGCTTTTTAGGGTGTCAGAGTAGCTGGCAGACTGCAGCTGAGTGTCAGCACCCACCCAGAGGCTCCTCACTGGCCTGTCCTCGCTGCCTGGCAGGTGATAGATCAGACACGGAGGCCAACACGTGTTCCTCTGAAGAAGGGGATTTAGCGAAGTGCTGACCCCCGGTGCTCATAGCACACACATTCAAGTACGGAATGTATATCACAACCCTGACAAGTGACATGGGCTTGGACCTTGAGGTCCATGTCTCCTGCTGGCACTCTGCTCTCACGATGTCTTTTTCTCTTCATTCACTCCAACATGCAACAATTTGTGGGAACACCTGCTACACAAGCACACCAGGGATCCTGAATCAACCCGGCCATCATTTGTGGTCAGCGAGGTTCTGTAATGCACAGTAATACCCCTCGCGACATGCCGGCTCAGATTTATGAAAAGTGTAAAACATGATAAAGAGAGCCATGCCAGTGTATGCGGTTATGGGGGAACAACTCCTGCTTTGTCTTGTGAGCCCGTTGGGGGTTAGAGCAGGTGGGACGCCATCCTGATACACCCCTCCCCCTCCTTCTCCCCTCGTCCCACACCCATTTCCCTCTGCCCTCCCTCTCCTTCTGCAATCAAACAAAAGCTGTCCGATGTCTTTAGCTCTTTGCGGGCTCGCAGGCTCGGCCCTCAGAAGTAGCTCTGGAAGGGCAAGGTCCCTGCGCCTTTTTAAAGGGTGAGCGACTGTGGAGGAGGGGGCGCACGCTGCATCCCTCTGATTTTTCCCAGCTAAAATAGGGACCTCCTAATCTCCCTTTGGCAGCGTTAGCCAGCCAGCCAATTCTGACACATTCTCTAGAAAGAAGCGCCTCTGACAGGTGAGCGGCTGAAAATAGTTGCGTGAGATACATACACATGCGCAAGCACATGTTCATATAGTAACATATAGTACACTGGCTTGATACACACTGTATGAGCCACGTGCACTTTTGTGTGATGAAATCTGTTTGCTGTAGAGCTTCTTCTGCATCGTACGAATTAATCTCTTTGTGATACTTTTTGATCGGTACTCTTTTTATTATCTGTATTATTTATTATTAATTCATTATTATTTGATGCATTATTTATTAATCATACTTCTTACAACTTATCTTACGTTTAATCTGTTCTGTATTTTTACAGTGTGCAGGCTCGTAGCCATTGAGGTGACAGAAGTCATGTCAAGTCATTTATTTCTGTGGAAATTTTAGGGTTTTAACAACAGTGCGGAGTTACATGCTATAATTTAAACAAAACCTTACCATGGTGGGTATTTCGTAGTGTAATTCCAATATATTTAATCCTGCTATAACAACCAACATTTTTTTTTTTTTAATGATTAATTATTTCCCTACAAGAATTTTGTTCCTGGCAGCTGGAGAAGGTGCACTTTAATGAGATTTACAGGAAGTGTAATTACAGTTAACTGAATAAATAAATGTGACAAGTCCAAGCAGTTACAACAATTTAGTGACTTTATTTCTGCTGTTTGTGTAGGAATTAATTATACCTGAAATCCTGGCTGCAAACCATTATGCTTCTTTTTTTTTTATATGGACATAAAAGTAGGATTGGAAGCTATGTTGTTGGAAAGAATAGGGATCCAAATAAATGATAAACACATTAAAAAAATGAAATGAATCCGCATGACACATACATACACACACAGCGGCCGCCACATAAAGGAAAACACAGCCACTTCAATCGGGAATGTGCTTTAAGGTTGTACAAGTCAATAAAGATATTGAATGTGAAAGGGAAGCCGGGGTCAGGTGGCCGTAAAGATTGCTCCTATGCAAACATGCCTCATCGTCTTTCAACACAAATGTACACCAACACACACACACAAACACGTTGCGCAAGGATGGACTGTCACCCAGTATCTTTGTGTCTCAGGTCGTCTGTTATATTAGGAGCACACTGTACTGTATGATCTTACCGAGCGCATAACATTCAGCACACAACACTTCTACCACCTCCCATTCCTCACCCCTGCATCCATACTTTGGCTGCCACACTTTTTAAAAGGCCAGCAATCGTAAAAAAAATAAAAAAAGATCTTGATGCTTTCAAGATGATCTGTTGCCCCCCCCCCCCCCCCCCCCATGTCTCACACTAGAGACACGACCTCTCCTGATCTTCTTGGAGCATGGAGGCTGCTGTGGTTTTGGGCCTGAGGTGTGGAATGTGGTGCTGACGATGACACAACCACCCTCCTCCACAGCCCCTCTACGCGGGGCCTCATCCAGCTGTCTTGTTGTGGTCAGATTCTCAGTACTGTGCCGTATCACATGGGGAGGAGATAATCCCGCACTGGTTGGATCAGGCGCTGGCTGGGACAAGCATATCTGTCAGGGAGGGAGATGTACACCCGATGCTGAACGGCAGAGAAAAAAGAGACAGACGGAAGGGAAAGTGAGAGAAAGAGAAACAGAGATTTTGCAGAAAACTGATACATTCAGCCCAAAACAGCAGCTTGTCCTGTCTTATACCCCGACCCTCCTGTTCTTCAACATTATCTCACCCTCTTTTTTTTCTTGCTTTCTGTCATTCTGTCTGCCCTCCTGCATTGGGTCTCTGCCGTTTTGCAGCGCCGCTAAGCTGTAAACTGAAACTGGTTAGCGCTGAGCTCTTAATTCTTGTCAGCGTCTATTAATTATGGGCCAGTTGGATGTTCCAGTTCAAACAGCCCCCGCAGATTTTGGAATTCTAACTCCGGCTGTTTGGTCACTTGTCGCTTGTCGCAGCCACATGACCCTGCAGCCTGCAGCGGGGAAAACAGTGTGTGTGTGTGTGGGTGTGTGTGTGCTTCTGTGTGCATGCATGTGAGGATGGTAGTATGTCAGGGACAAAAGCAGCAACAATTTGCTGTCACTTAGTCTGACAAGTCATGAATTTAAGGTATACACCTGCTTAATAAGTTTCTGCCTCACACAAGCTTGTTGTTGTGAAAGCCTTTACTCACTGCATATCCCTTTATTAGGCCTATGTGTGTCATTAGATAGAGAGAAGCCATCGAGTTGATTTAATATCTGAAGTACATGCGCACTGTTTCCTGAAGCTCAATTTATAATTTTAAATTTACCTTAACCAAGAGTAATGGTGAAAACAGCGGCTAAAGCTCCATCTGTCGCAAACACAGTTCCTAGCTGCCTAACTGACTAATTAAAACCACTTCCACATGTGTTCAAAGAACAAGAAGTCTATTTGCAAGCCTTATTGATTACTTTAAGGCGTACAAATGGAAAGCTGTGTTAGGAGAGGGGCTCTCGATTTAGCTTCAATCTGCCAGGCATAAAATGATCTCACTGTGTTTGCTGGGAAGAATGAGCTCCCTCTGGGCACGGTGGGTAATTAGGTTAGTGGATAGTCGGTGTCAGGAAATTGAAAGACCATCCTAATCGGATTCTTTTGTTTCCAGGGGAATCAACGGAATTTATACGAGTCACTGGGAAATCTCACACGACTCAATTCCGCTTGACCATGTAAAATCTGTTTGCTCTCTCTCAATGCTCAAACAACTTTTAATACGAGGGTGTAAATCCAGCATATGGTGCATCTGATGTGTCCTCTGAGGTGGCTTCCAAGATAATCCCCGATATGTCCATTTGTATACTAACTAGGTCTTCCATCTGCAACTGGAGGTATTGAACTATTTCATTTAAAAGGAAAAAAAACTTGATTACAATGTATGCATTTATAATTAGTTATACAGGAGTAAATTACTACATTATGTGAAAGGCCTCAACATGTTTGGTATTCCAGTTAGCAATATATACTAAAACTAGGAAAAACATTTCTGGCCACAGCTGTATATGATACTTCAGAAGTAGTCCTCAGTTTCATAATAAAGATAAGATAGTAAAAACACACAAATCCTTATTTCCAGCATCACATACATACAGGTACATACATGAAATCTGATCCCTGCTTTCTAAGCATTTAGGAGCAGTGGGCTGCTGTGAGGAGCGATCCTTGAGATGTATGACTCAGCAAAATATATGCAAATAGTCTTTTATCATTGTAAGTAGTTTCAGATAAAGTAGATAATGTAACTGCATAAAAATTGGCTTTAAAATGTCTTTGGTGTAGCTACCATTTATACATGTATGTGTGTTTTTTGCAGGTGTGCGTCTGGACCGGGTGAGAGGGGGGAGACAGAAGTACAAACGGAGGTTGGACGCAGAGAACAGCGCCTACCTCGGCCTCGGCATTCCCCCTCCAGCCAAAAAGCCATGTGAGTCGCACAGTTTGTTCCTTTGGGGTTTTTTCTACCTCTACAGTCTAGACTAACACTATGTAGATGTATTTTTATTTTTTTTGTCATTTCTGTGCCCCAGTATTATCCAGCCAACATTATTTTCTGTACATGCTTTGGCCTAAAATTGTCTCACAACACGTCTCTCTTCTTTCTCTCTCTCTCCATTTCTGCATCCGTCTCTCAGTGACGAAGATCGTTTCCCATCTGTTGGTGGTGGAGCCAGAGAAGATCTATGCCATGCCTGACCCCACCATGCCCGACGGAGACATCAAGGCCCTGACCACGCTGTGCGACTTGGCCGACCGCGAACTGGTGGTCATCATCGGCTGGGCAAAACATATCCCAGGTAGAGAGACATGACTGCTAATGAATGACTGTGTTGTCTGCGATATCGTTTTCGGATCATATTATATTTCTTGATTCAACCATTTCAAGCACTTATACGATTTTCTTTCCAGCGTTACGACAAAAATCAATAGATGAATACAAAATAGAAAAATGTTGTTCTTGTTTTTTTTCCAATTGATAGACAAATACATTTATGGCATATAGAACTAGGATTATCTGAGATGTTTGGGTAAAAAAATCAAAAAATGTGGTAATTACTGAGATTTTATTCATGAAAGGGGATTCATAGATTATATGTTGTTGGTAAAGTAAGAAAGTAAACCCACATTTGTACTTTAATTTGCTGGAACGGTACAGTATGAGATTACTGAAGTAGTTCACCGACTGTTTCACACACATAAACATCCCCCCACACACACACACACACACACATACACACAGGCTCACACAGGATAATTAACATCTGCTACTCATCTGCACCTAAGGGAGAAGCTAGTCCCATATTCTAAAATCTAATCAATAAAGAGCAGCTGAAACCTGTGATTTGACTGGGTAGGGTGGGAGAGTCTGGGGGGGGGGGGTCCGCCCCTGTGTCAATGTATTCCATTTCAATCCCAGACTTAAAGAAGGCAACCCTCTTACTTACTTAAGGAGACTACACAGTAAAATTGATTTATTGAGGGAAATACTGATGGATTTCCCCATTTTTTGTTGACGAATTCTTAAATTAGACTTGTTATGCAAAATGTTCTGAGATCTTCTTTTCTTTTTATCGCTCTCAGTTGAAATAGACACTTTGGGCTCCAGATTGTTTGAAGGGAGCGCAGGTTGCACTCAGATACAACCCATTGATCCAATCAACTATAGGATATACAAAATTGCATATGTTGCCAAGTCAACATTTTTTGAATGCAATGTAGCACTGCAGCAAGCAAGTTTCATTATCAATTAACTGCTAATTTGTCTCTCCATTAATCAAATAAATGGCCATCACAATTTCCCAGAGTGCAAGATAACGTCTTCCTGCTTGTTTTATCCCACCAAGAGCATAAAACCCCAAATATATTAAATGTATACTAATAAACATAAAACATCCTCACATTATAAGACTCTGGAACCAAAGAGCTGACACGGTTATTCACCTATCAAAATAATGTAAACTATAATGCTATGTCACGTAGTAAATTCTTCTTTTTAATCATACAGTAGCGGCAGAGATGCAGAAATGAATTCAACCGTCATATTTTTCAGTCACATTTTTCAGTCACATTTTCTATGTATAACTATTGATCTTCTATGCTATGCAGATCTAAATCCAGACCTGACAGAGTTATTAAAGGGGTATGTGTGACACTCTGGGGACATTTTAACCGGGGCCACCGGGTCAGAGTGTCACCAAGTAACGATTAAGACAAAAGGGGTCCCTACAGTTTAACAGTCCACTCCCACCATTACACTCATAGCCCACTGCGCAAATGGCCTTAACGATGAGGTAATAAGAGTCATTACTGCAAATCGCTCCATTAATGTAAAAGTCCTTCAACATCCAGATGTGGAGACCTGGGAGGAAACATGCAATGCTGAATATGTTACATGTTGTCATTTTGAAGACTTAAACTATTTGTGACGAACAGTCGGGCTCACGGCAACTTACTTTAACGTGCACAAGTTTGCTCCAAATGGGAAAGCAAATAGAAATTAGAAGCTTTAGAAATAAAACAAATAAAAACAAGTTTTCCTTCAATAAAAAAAACTCTTGGGAGACGTGGTTTTCCTCTGCGTTTTGAAGCAGAAACCCAAGTTAAACATGTTGGAGAGGAAGGCTGTAACTCATCGCCAGGCTGCCATTGATTGTCATGAAGATGGAAACAGCAGCACGGTTGTAATGTGGTCAGAGGTGGCCACTCTTTTGTGCAGCTGTTGACACGCACACACCTGCACACACAGACATTTAAGTGCACACAACATGTGTAGATTTATATTCCAGGCAACAGCATTCAGCGCCCTCTGGTATTTAATGTCCAGTCAGTTCAGCATCGCTTTCTTCCTCTTTACTCTCTTTTTCTCTGCCACTCACACACACACAGACTCTTACTACTATCATATCTTTCACACACACTCTCTGGCTTCCTTGTTCTCTTGCTCCCCTGGCTCTCCCCCTCCTACTCCTCCGGCTCACATAGGGCCCTCTAGTCTCATTATTACCTCTGTCTTTTTATTAGGCCCATTAGGGCTCTTAGGAGGCCTGTAATGATACTAAATGAATAGAGAGTGAACTGCTGTCTGTTTTAGACCGAGCTCTCAATGACAGCTTCAAGCTTCACTGCCAACCACTCAGTCTCTTCATTGCACTGAATAGGGATTCAATTACTTATCTGATCTGTACCTCTACTGTACTGTTGCAAAGCCAGAGCACTCTTCCTTTCTGCAAACAATCACTAACATCCCATGGTATGCTGCGGAGTGATGCCTTTATAGAAATAGGCACATGGTATACTGTTAAATCATATGGTACAGTGGTTCAGTATGACCTGTCACATTACAGTCCTAGTAAGTACATTTGGTTCACCATCACTAATTTCAGGGTTACCAAGACAAAATGCACTTTGAAACTGGAGACCGGTGTTTGCAAGTCCCTCTTGTGGTTAGTTAGGTTTAGGCAACAAAAACACGCTCACTTGCTGTTGCAAATTAGTAGCCGATATGAATTTCTGATTTTATAGATGTAAGAGAAAAAACACCATCCCATTAAAATGCATAACATTTATAAAAGCACCATGTCAAGTATTCAATGGAGACAAAACGGAGCTAAAACCAAACCACAGTACACAAAGTCTTTTGTTTTACTTTCTGTCATAAAGATTCGGCTAACTAGATAGCTAAAGCAAGATAGCTGTATGTTGCTCTTTCACCGGCTAGCTTTAGCTAAAGGTAAATTTACCTAGCCCGCTTCATCTCAAACTAAAAATAGTTTTGAACAAATTTTTTGGTTAATCAGTTTGTTAAACAACATAACTACATGAGGCAGTCGCCACAGCTAATCTAAGCTAGTTTGAGGTAACTAGCCTAGCTCAGCAGAGTGTCAGTAACTGCCATCTCAGCTTCTTACTCTAGTGAATTCACACAATTTGGTGAGTTTATGTTGCTTTTAAATCACATAATTAAATGTATTAAACTGTAGATTGATTTTTATTTCGATTTCGTCCAAAGCCAGAGTGCAGTATCTGCATTTTTAAGTATCATGTATAGTCTAGTTTCCCTGCCAGCCTGTACACTTTACAGTTTTTCCTTAATTTCTCTTTTACTGCTCTTTGCCTTTGTTGGACAGCATAGTAGATAATAATTAAAGTTCACATAGTGTAGTGGAAGCCTGTGGCATCCTTGTCTCTGTTCATGCTTTTTGCCATCACAAGGGGAGAAAACTGCAGAGATGGAGACGGAGACATTCCCTAGTTTGTTCAATATTGTGTCATGTTTGGTCAAACGGCAGCAAATCAGTAGGGTGAAATATTGATATTTCATCAGGGGGGAATCACCCTCCACGGCGACACTTAACTCAGCCACCTCCGGGCGACACACCTGAAGCTCCGGGGCGACCCCCAGGGAGCCAGGAAGTCACTCCATCGCTTCAGTAAATTGAGTGGAAAGAAAAAAAACACACACGGGCTGGGGAAAAGAAAAGAATGATAAAGAAAAGGAGGAGACAGCTTAAGAGGGTGATGCCTATTTCACAAAATGTGTAAAGAAGTGTAGAAATAAAACGCTGAGCAAAAGAAATGGTGCCCCAAAAGATAGAATAAAAATGATTTATGAGTGTTTTTTTCAGAGGTTTGATTCGTTAAACACTCATAATAAGCATTACTTTTTGTCTGAATCATTGCTCTAATTTTCTTACTCACTTTGTCCACACATGTAATATGTTTTAGTCGTTGGTCCTCCCTCATTATTCTGAATACACCTTATGGGATTAAAGCCATTACTTTTCTTGTCTTTTGGGGATGGAGAGTAAATTCCTGAATCCCTGATGCAGCGTACAGTATCTACATTCAGTGATCCCATAGTCCCTCCATCCCCCTGCTAAACGTGTACCGGATGTCCTCCATCAACTGTCTGTTTGTCAGATCTGAGGCTTGCATCGATCCCCCTTTCGCATTCGGTGGACTGATTACAATCTACTAATCAATGACACCCCCAGCACTCTTTTCTCTCTGTCTCTCTATTTGCTTGATAAGAACCATCGGGAGGACCTCTTTTAAGTCAACCTGCCCCATTCCCCTCCATACAACCTCAGATTTAAGTAAGCAGCGTGGTGGGTTCAAGGCCCGTGGGTCAATACCCCCAATCACCCTCCTATTCACTATAGAGCAGTGAAAGGTATTGTGACGCTTGAGGTCCTTTCACATATCCGTCTGTTTGATGTGGCGGGTGTGAATGTTGGAGAAGAGAGTTGATGGGTCGACCTCGAGATCTTGGATGGATTGTTAACTCGAGTGCAGAAGGTTGAACACAAGAGACAAAAGGATCCAGAAGGTGTCTACCAGGTGGAATATGTTTCTGTTTTGTTTTGGATTGAAAATCTTTCACATCACCACACCGTTATGTCTCTCTGCAATAATACTAATGCAGTGCATTTAAAGAGAAGTCCTGCAATTATGTGTATGAATGTGGGCTTAAAACCAAGAGAACAAATGCAATCCTCTAAACTCCTTGTTTATTCCTTTCTGGCCTTATTATAAATCCAGATTGCCTTTATTTGCCTCGCTCTTGAAAATTGACACGACTAATTGATTCACTTTATATAAAGGAAGAACCCTGAAGGTGACATAAACCAGAAATGCTGATCAAGTGACAGAGGCCGCTTTTTATTTACTCCATTTTAAAATGCAGAATTCATGTATTTTGTTCTGAAGAAGAATTAATTTATTATTCTCTCTTCTGTACCATGACGTGAATAAGAGATGGTGAGGTTTAAGAGTGGATTTGTCCTCACTATGGCGGTGTCTCATGTGCTTATGTGGTGGCTTGCAGAGGGCTCTCAGTCGACGGTTGAAGCGCCCGTGGCTCATGTTTCAAAGGCCTCCATACTTGACTGATTTATATTCCTCCCTTAAGCCACCACATACAGTCATCGGCCTCTGTTTCAAGTTGGACTTCTCCAGGGATTATACCGGGTTGTATACACAGCCCATAAAACATCCTGAGGACCAAGATGTCACAGTGCATTGAGGTTAATGGGTTTATCTCATGATTCATATTGTGGTTATGCAATGTGAGCGCAGCAATACCTGGAAAGAAAATCTCCCCAAAAAATAATACATTTTCTTTTCAATTCTGCAGGTTTTTCCACTCTCTCGCTGGCAGACCAGATGAGTCTACTGCAGAGTGCCTGGATGGAGATCCTGGTGCTGAGTATCGTGTTTCGCTCGCTGCCCTGTGAGGACGAGATCGTGTACGCGGAGGACTACGTGGTGGACGAGGAGCAGGCGAGGATCTCAGGCCTGCTGGACCTGCACGTCGCCATCCTGCCGCTGGTCCGACGCTACAAGAAGCTGCGCATGGAGAAGGAAGAGTTCGTCACGCTCAAAGCCATCGCCCTCGCCAACTCGGGTACAGTTAACTCCTCAAACCCACTGTTGGTCACTATGAAGTGATGCGCTGCTGCCAAACATTGTCCAGACACAGAACTTTTTTTTACATTGTAGTGGAGACACCAAAGTTTCCAAATATACCAAATATTTCAGGATGTATTTTGGGGAAATGTGGGAAGCCGTCAAGGATACTGTTATTTGATGGAGCCTTGGATTTGAAACGCATTCAGTGTAAACATGGAGTCAGTGAAAACCTGGAATAAGATGAATGCTTGAGATTTTTCAACACTTAAAGCTAAAGTGGAAATTTAAGGAAAATATAATAGAAACTATTTTAGAACTTACTCTATAAAACAAAGTGTTAAACATGAATTACTTTTAGTTTCGGTACTTGATTTTTAAAATGATATGTTTAAAGGTATCATCAAGAACTTGGATTTTTATTGCAAATCGCAGTCAGTAGCCAAACATCCTTTATTTTGGTGTCATGAGCTTGGCAGGAAGGTATATCTCTATATTACATCTTAAATAAATCTAGATGGTTGGCATTCAATTAAAGCAAACAAAGAAATAAAACAAAAAATGGCAAGTGATTGTCTCTATCTGGCGAGCCGATCACTTCCACGCTGAAGGAGACCTGATAAGAGGGGACAAAAAGGTCAGGAGCACGGTTGTTTAATTCAACGCTCTCTGTGTGTGAGAGTGTGTGTGTGCAGCTCTATTTTAACTTTGTGCACATGCGTGTGTGTGTGTGTGAGAGACTGTCACATTGCGCTCTCATTCTCTCCATCTCCATAACAGTGGCTGCCAGCGCGCCACAGCCGAGGGAGATATATTTAGCATTTCATTAGGAAAACAGGGGCTGTCAATAAAATGTGTTAAGTGGAGTGGAATGAGCGTTGGGGAGCGACGGGCCTCGTTTGTTCCAATGTGAAGACGCTGCGCCCGTATCGACAGTTTGCTTTTCATGAGGCCAGGCTGTCCCCCACTAATCAATGCCTGTTAGGAGTCTTTTCTCCTGCCTGACTGAAAAATGAAAAATGCTGAGGCCAGAGCTTTAGTCTTCTGATGACAAACTCTCCATGGGAGAGGGGAGAGAGGGGAGGATAAATGGGAAAGGGAGAGCTGGAGGGAAGGGGCGGGGGGGTTGGGGGTTGATGGAAAGACAGGGATGTAAAGGTAAGGGAGAAGTGTGAGAGAGGAAGGCAGGGGTTGAGGGGGAGGCTCAGGGAGGGCGAAAGGGCAGCTTCGGCTCGTTTGAACACAGCCTCGGAGAGCTTCGGCTCCAGGGGTCCTGTGGGTGTGACAGCTGTGGAAATTCATGGCCATTGATTTTGTAATTAGCGGAGTATCGATGGGATTGAAGCCAGGCTGCTGACGGATTACATGGAAATTGTTTCTTCAAAGTTAGTTTTGCATTCCGCCCCTAACATCCTTCAACACACACACACACACACATATGAAAATGCTCTCCATGTGCATTTACACACACTGACACACATTTGAAAAGACATGTTCTTTCGTCCCCTCCCCTCTCTGCTTAACACTCACACACATGTGCTCACACAGCCAAACGAGGATCAGATCAGTATTAACATGAAGGTTTCAAATGAAGAGAGCTGGAACACATGTGCGGTCCACATAGCCTAGTTAATTTCCCAAGATAGAAACGCAATTTACACAGAAGGCGACTGGTAAAAGAGACTTAATCAGTCAGTTAGGAACATAATTAGCCTTGTACTTTCCTTTTTTTCTGCCTCATTTACATGTTTATACGCGGTCTTACTTCCCTCCACAACTTTCATGACACATAGCGGAGCTGATCTAATTCACTTCAATCAGCAGCCACATTTGGTTTACCGTCAGTAATGCGGTGTGTTTAGGATGATACGAGTCGCTCTTATTCTGTTAGATACAACGAGATGAATCGTTTCAAATTCAATTATAATACTGACTTGAATTCACATTGTGTTGTGCACAATTGTATCAATCAGTTAATGAATTGTGGATATGATACATAGGCGGATTAGACCCGACACTAAATGATATGTAAATCTGTGCAGTGAAATTGGTTGAAAGCAAACCACTGCTTGTCCATTAAAACGCTCTCTGTCAGCTTGTCCTTTTGGAGGACAAGCCTGTTTTTTTGTCCCTGACTTGTAGACTTATACATAGAGAGCAGTTTTTAATAAGTCTCAACTGGTTTTATTTTAGAGCCTATACATAAGGGGGCCAACTGCTCTTTCTTATGGAAATGAAGGCCATCTGCCGCCATCATTCAGCTGAACGATATCCTAGTAATGCAGCCATCTGAATTCATTAGCAGGGGGGATGTATGTGGTCCATGATACCAGAAGAAATGAATCTTTTTCCTGTCCCACCGTATATTTATACAGACCTACAGTACCTCTCCCTTTCTCTCCCTAGAGCCCTGGCCACGCATAGGCATTTATTTAAGGAGCGTCATTAACTACTACCAAGAGAAAACCTCTCTCCGAAATTGCATGTTTGCAAAGACTGACTTTAAAGGCAGCCAATGCTGCGGCAAAACACCGCCTTGTTGTTGTAGGTCTTTTGTCATACTGGAGATCGATAGAAAATGTTTGCTTTCATTCAATACATTTGCCATTTAATATGAAGCTTTCAAATAAGCATAATAGAAATATTTTTTCTTCTTCCTTCCATCCCTTCCCACCACCTTTCTTGCTCCAGACTCCATGCATATAGAGAACATCGAGGCCGTCCAAAGGCTGCAGGATTCTCTCCACGAGGCTCTGCAGGACTTTGAGGGCTCCCAGCACCCAGAGGACCCTCGACGGGCAGGCAAGTTGCTAATGACCCTGCCTCTGCTCCGTCAGACCGCCACCAAGGCCGTCCAGCACTTCTACGGCATCAAAATGCAGGGCAAAGTCCCCATGCACAAACTATTCCTCGAGATGTTGGAGGCCAAGGCTTGACACCTGGGCCAGATGTTTGACAGACAGCTGCATCACTCAATGGGAGGAGAGGGACAGCCCATAAAAAAATAAAAGGTGGTGTGCCAATTGACAGTGAAAGGATGATGCTTGGACTACTGAGTCATTTTAACACTTTTAAATGGTTATAAACATAAAAGAAAAAGGGACTTGAAATGGTTTTAAAAAGGGTGAATATCAACCTGATTGACATGGGATCACGATGATGTATATAAAGATGCTGTGTACAGAAATCAGGCAACCGAGGTCTTGTTATAGCCAGAGACCCATTGCTCTATATCACCTGAAGCTTCTGTGAATTTGTTTCCTATCTTATTTTCATCTCAAAATGGAAGTATGTTAATATAAATGTCCTGAAGAACTGTACGGCTACATAGCCACATTATGTGCTTTTTGTTTGTTTCTTTCGTATTTTCTAATCTCAGTTGTTAAAGCAATAGTCTCTAACTGGTCTACATATAATATGTGTACTGTATATTGTGTGAAATTGCACTTGGCGGGTAGGGGGGAAGAATTGTTAGACATATTCTTATATTCGTCATCAAAGAAAAGCGACCAGGGGTCTGTGAGATTCTCGATTTCCTCGTAAATATATTTACCTCGTAGTAGCTTCATCAACTCAGCGGTTGTAGTCGACTTGGTGCTTACAGAAGGACACTGGTTGGCTGGGAATCATAGTTCACAAAGAGTTTGCACTAAGCATCTATGAATAACGTGGCAATAATGAGTGTTGTATTAAGTCTCAGTCAGTGTTTCTTTTCATTATAGACACAAAATTCACTCCTCACTTCTCTCTGTCTTCAGTGTTACACACAAATATTGGCAACTTAGTATACTGTGAAAAATACACGTAAGTAATATTCTGCGCTGAGAATTTTAGAGGTTTATTTTATCTAAATACAGGTACAACAACAGCAACATCTATGCAGTTTAATGCAATCTAAAATCGCTCTGTAATGCAACCTGATAGCCCTGCAATAAATACTACCTTTGTAAAGTTTATAATGTTCAGTTTGTGTCACATAGGCGCTGATTCAACTCCGGTCATTTTTGAGTCCACAGTTTGTGATGGTGCGGTATTAGATTGCATTATATTGTATAGGTTTTGCTTTTTCTCGTATATCCATCCCTCTTTGTTTAGGTTGTAGGTTCAAACAAGTGTCACTATATTCACAGCAATAGTGCTGCAGCTAATCACAATAGTCTTTTGTTTTTCTTGTTGGTCAAAGCATGCTAGCCTCACGCATCAAATCCATTAATCTGATGTTATATTGTGGGGGCTACATGTTAAATATTGCGGCTCTATATTGGGCGTAATTTCTCCTCTTTTATGACTTTGCCAACTTTGAAACTTTCTATCTTTGATTGTTGTGATCTATCGGGGGGGGGGGGGGCAAGTTCAAATAAAAGTAACGTTCCTTTTTGTTTTTAAACTGAGGGTGTTGAGTCCCTTTGTCTCCTTGATAAGTAACGATCTCAAATGGCAGACTTTTAACAGATGGCTGCTGGTTTAGATGTTAGTGTGCAACAATATAATGACACTTGTGTTTCTGAGCTTACCTTGATTTCCTCTCTGATTTGAAACTCAACAATAATGACAGAATATATCAAACCACGGATTACGGCTCACTGATGTTCTGTATCTGTAATGTACAGTAGTTGCTAATCATTCAGACGGGCACCGTATTTTCATTTCTACACAAAACTGATGCAAACTAAAGTAATACATCTGTATATTACAGAAATGATAATAGACTTTTTAAGGCAATCTTTATCAGTTTTAAACCAGTTGCCAAATTATTCAAAGAATGCAAGCAGAATAATGTGATACAACTATAAACATGTCATAAGATCAAAATAATACAATAATCAGCTGCTCTTAGGATTTTAATGAGACAGATATTGTCCCTTATGAACACTCTCAAGCAGCCGTGTCTTAAGAGTGTTTTAAAGGGTCATTAGCTTCTGCCCAAATGAGCAGAAAACACAAAGCCAAGCGACCAGTAACTACAGATGTAGGCCAGTTTCTACACTTGCAAAGATCCCCACAGGAACAGATGCTATTGATTCACTGTAATGAAATGCATAGATAATTATAACCCAACACAGTAGAGAATACAATTCCCATGATGCACTTCCCCAATTGTGTAACCAGCTAATCCATCCCCGATTGAAGTGAGGGGCCGCTGTACAGTAGCAAACCAAAGCGTTGTGTCTTCAAATACTTAAAAATGAAAAACTGATCATACTGCGTTTTGAGCCACATGGATAAATGTAAATAACATGGATGTTATTTACAGTAGATTGTTAATGGTTGTACTTTTACTCTGCTAATCATCCAGCTGTGCGTCCTTTCATTTTAAACATCCTCCAAACCTACGATGGCAGTGATAACAGCTAAACATCTTTTTCGTTCACTCAATATATGCATTGATTAAAGATCAGTCTCTTTGTCAGTACGAGATGCTGTATGAAGTCTCGCCCTGAAGCCTAACTAAGAGATGAAACTACCATAAAACAGTGATGTTTTTTATATTACCATAGTGAAAGGAGAATATTTCAAGTGTTGTTGAACACATTCTGGCCCAAAACTTCACCAAAACATGCAAAGCGACCTTCTCTCCTCTTCCTCACATACCTCCTAACTCTGCACTTTGAAGACTAGTGCCAGATAATTGTTTCCCAACTTTCCCTTCTTCTCAAATTAATATAAGAAAATAAAAGAAAAATGCCTAATTTATTTTCAGAGTTCTAAAACGGTTCTACTACATCCAATTAATTCTAATTGTCTCCTAAGCTGAAATTCTCAACAGAAATGGAGCAATTAAATTTCTGCTTTGGCTCTACCTCGGGGACGAGAGACGTTTTATTTCGGCTGACGGTGGGGAGGGTTTGTCTAAACCTTTACAATGGCGATTTCATGCGTGTCTGTAATAGTTTCATAACAGAGCGATCACTGGGCTATGCAAGGCAAATATGGTCACCTATGCTCCTTGTGTTGTGGAGCATCAGACTGACATTTAGCTGTGCTTTGTTAACAACGTGGACATACTGTAAAGTGCTGTACGCCGCAAATGTATTGTGCATATTTCATACTATACTGTAGCTGCTGTGCATTGATCTTACGATCGTTTGTTTAATCTGCCCGTATAATTCATTTTTTATGGTGTATCAGCAACTTGAACACACGTTTAGAGCCCACCTGAATAGCTGTATAATATAAATCACTGTATTGAGTCATGTGCGTCTGTTATGTTTGGTCTAAGGTGGGACATTCTCTTTTTCCTTTCTGTGTCCCTCAAGGCTGAAACACACACACTCTGTGTTGTCATCGATTTTGGTCATCAGCACAGCAGGACGTATAGCGAGTGAAGTAGTCTAGACCCTATACCTCAATTCATGTTTTGAAAATTACACTGGGTTTGGAAGCGGGCCATGGGTTCCTCCTGGGAATCGGTGGCACAGAAATAAAGTGACATCACTGACTGGGTATTAAAAAAAATGTAGATGAACCTGCTGCAATTGGGGATCACATTCCTCGGAGGAGAAAGCTTCTTATTCGCTGTTCCATTTGCAGAGTTATCTTATCTCCATGCACTCTGAGATGACGAGATTTACATAAAACATGGAGGAACCTCCCTGGCCGTTCTGGTCCGCGGTGTATAAAGGACCCTGCTAGGTGTGTGTACCGTAGACATGTGATTACCCAAGAGGTTTACTCCCCTCAAAAGCAATATGTTATCAATTGTGATATATGAATCAAGCTAAAAGGGAGCTTTGGTTCATTTTAATTATAAACTTAGCCTATGCTTGGAATAGGACGGGGTAGCTATGCACACACAATCCTGGGGAGACAAAGGGGGAGACAAATGTGAAATGTTGGGATGAAGAAGCAAAAAGTCAACAACAGCTGGGTTTCACTGCAGTATTGTGTGGCATTTTCTTGTGTTTTGTTTGTTGTGTTCATGCCTAATGTACCCATGTGTAAATATATGCTTTTTTTGGAGTGAGTCAGATCTAACAGTGCACTGAATGTACAGTGACAATAAAATCACATGGTTTATGTAATCCCTGCAAATTATTTCTTTAAACATCAACGAAAATGGGAAGGAATCAATCTTCGAAAATGTTTAGTTTGTACCATATTTACGGACACGGTTCACTTATTAATATATCCCCATTTTTTTTGGGGGGGGGAGGGGGATTACAAGGTCCTTTATGGATACCAAAAAAGAAAAGAAGAAAAACACACACTGCTGTTTATTATACATGAACGTGGCAATGTTTGGACCACAGTGGTCTTTATCAGATGTTAACCTCAGCCCTCAGTCCTGAGAAAGACTATTGTGTTGTTGTTTTTTCTTTAAGTTAATAAACTTTATTCTTATCGTCGCACATACATACATGAAATCTGACCTCTGCATTTAACCTATCATAATTATCAGGAGCAGTGGGCTGCTGTGAAGCAACATGGGGTTCAGTGTCTCGCTCAAGGACACTTGAACATGCAGATAAGTCCGGGATCGAACCATCAACCTTGTGATTAAAGCCCCCCCGCTCTAGCCCTGTAGCTCGTGATGATTGCCTCCGTGGATACCCTCAACAACACTGTATCCTTGAGTTTATAAAGCGGTTTGAGCATCAGTATTATAAACTCTTAATAGACGTGAGGATACGGAATAAGAAAGCTGGTTTTAGCTTTTAACAAGTAGATGAAATTGCAGGTTACGATGTTTTTACCCTGCAATGATGCTGACACTTTACAATGTCACAACATATGTATTTTAATGGAATTTCCCCCTAACATAAAGAAAAATATGCAGTGTTTTAACATTTCAGAAGATGCAAGAAAAAAAATGACATCTGCAGTTAGACACTCACCTCCAAAAAAACTGTTTTTTTAGGTTAGTTATCAAATGTCTATATACTGTAAAAGTTGAATAAACATTAAAAGGTCTTGTCTTTCCCATCGATAATAAGTAATTCTATCCAAAGTAGAACAGACTGTTAGTTCATGTAATATAAAGTAATTTGCAGTAATGTCACTTTTCACCCCTTTAGATCGATTTTTTGTTCTATTTGATGGATATCATCAAAATAATAGCGAATGTTAATAACTTCATTTCACTGGTATTGCAGTAGAGCCTTGGCATATGAAATGTACAGTCAAACAGTGCCTAGCATGACCGATCGTGAATTTGTGCATCTGTCTGTGTGCACTTGTACATTTAGCAAGGGGGTGCCTTGGGGTGTAACGGCATCCTCCTGTCCCGACTGTCAGTTGGTTAGCTGTCTACACAATGTCCCGTTTGACCTTGCGTTGGCTACAACACTGGCTGAATGCACATCTGACACACTCCCTTCCTTTGTGGTGCAATCCTGTGGAAGTCATTTCATTTACTGGGCTTTCAACTTCAGCCAATATGGGGGATGGGGGAGTAAGTCTGTGTTTAATCAGCCTGCCACAAACCATTCCCTTAAACAAAATCAACTATGATGTCCAGCGAAAAGATCTCTCAACAGAAGATTGAATTAAACAAATAAATGGGCTTGTCACTTTTTCATTTTTTATGTATTCTCTTGGCACGGCTACGCCCGCCACTCCATATTATTGCTGGAAATAACAACTGTGTATTAACTTGTGGATTGTTTTGCACAGTACGTCAGCAACCCCAGTATGTTAGTGTGGTGGATGTAAAGGTGTCATCCACGGACACTTAAGGATTGCTGAGAAATAACTGCAAGGAGAATAAAACACGTAATCACTTGTCTCATGAACTTCTCATTGTTGCAGCTCTTTGCTCGTTGGATTGCAGGTGTTTTTTTCCTCTGTTTTCAGTCCTGTAGGAGGAATAAGGGCATGGCCCCACTGTCCTCCGAGTGACTTTCCATCTTGTCAACCGTGTTTTATTCTCCTTAAATCGTCACCAGTCGTCGGGCCAGCCTGTGCTTAAGAAAGGGCATTGACACTGTCACACTGCGGTCTGTTAATCAGGCAACCTTGTCGGCTTCCTCTTTCAGGAAATCTATGATCACACTGTTAGTGCAACCTTCACCACTACCGTACACTCACGCTCCTTTCTTTCGCCTCACGTGAGGATTATTCAGCGGCGGGAAGGTGAGAGTCCACTGAGAATAGGCTGTAAAGTGTCAGTCATGGTTACCCAGAAAGGTGTTGTCTTAGACAATGTAACCAGGTGAAAGTGAGTGAAGGAGATAGGAAACCATCAATATGCTCCCTGTGTAAATTGAAGAAGGTCATGATTTATGGCTCCCGGCTGCAGCGTACATACATGCTGAATCTACTCTTTTTTTTTTTTTTCCTCACTCTGTCGCCTGGCTCAAGGACAGGTAAGGGTGCCTTTCTCCACAGCTCGTCCCCGCCACCATGCAGTCTGTGGCTCTCTGTGATGGACAGCCCTGAGAAAAGCCAGTGTTCTTCAAAATGAATTGAGCGCCATCTATAGGCAGCCACGGTGACTGAGTGTCGGTACCTCTGCTGTCCAGAGAGAGAGAGAGAGAGCAGGAAAGAAGCAGATATACGCATTAACATACTGCACATTACTACCTGTGATACACATGACTCTTTGGGTTGTTCATCCCCTCATCAGTCACGTCTGTCTTTCCCTCTCCTTTCACTTGGGGACTCAGACAGAGAGGGGACAGCTGTGGGTTTTCTGAGGCCTCGCAACAGCTGCAAACCCCGCATGGCATTGCATCTGTTCAAGTATCGCAGCGTTATGGCTTGTATCTCAACTAAAGCAAGTTACATTACAGTTCATAGTGGGGTTCTTTCTGGCTTCACCCTATTAACCAGTGAGCAGATGGAAATTATATGGTGGGGTGTTAGGCCTGAAAATGGACTTGCAAGCATCTTGCTGTCTCAAGCACGCAGCTTAAAATGGGACAATTTAAATAGGGTCACATGAGAGAAATCAGGACTTGGTTGTAAATTCATTCGAGGCGGCACAATGAATACCATCAAGTCTTCTCTGAATCTTAAAGTTTATTATTTATTGGGATGATTTATTATGTCTGGGCGCCTCTGACGTTGTTACTTTGCCTTTGGAGGGAGCCAGACGTAACGAATGGAGCTCTCATTAGCATTTGACCTCCACATTATGCTTTGTTTACCTGCCTCTCCTCACCTCTATATCTCCTCAGACAAAATCAGGGCTTTCACAGAGTGTGACACAGTTTTGTTACTGGGCGTTAAAGGTAAGTACCACATTTGCATTGCAAGATTTCTCAAACAACTTGAGCATGCAGAAACAAGGGGGTGGGGGGGGGTGCTCTGCTCCTCTGGGACGTAGCCACTCCCAGACTCTGTCGCCGAGGCTCTGGAGCCCTGACAGCTGCTGAAATCCCCAGAGATGATCGAAAGAAGTATGAACTAAAGTTACAGTAAAGAGTCACAGGCTCATGTATGGATAGGAAGTTTTTCACTACTAATTGCTTATGGCAAGAAATGTCACGAATGACATATACAATATAAAATGGACTTTAGTTGTGTGTATGTTCATGTTTGCAAACAGGTTAGCTTTTCTTCACCAATGACAGTGGTGATCACACATTACGGTTGCAGAGATATTTAAAGAAATTGCATTAATGGCATTTTAGTCTATGTAAATATTTGTCATGTCTGATGTTGATTCTTACAGAATAACCTTACCAGAAAAAGAAAAACACTTGATATGAGCTACAAGTAACATAAAATCAAATGGAAAAAAAGAAATGTAGCTGAAAAACGTCTGTATGAAAGATAAAGAAAAACATCATTACAATTGTAATTATATGCTCTGTGCAATATTACCATTTCCACGTTTCATGGGTAAGCAGGTCATGCATAGAGTACGTGTAAAGAAAATCATAGGCAACAAGTAATGCCGAACACCCACAAAAATACACACACACTCACACACACACACACACACACACACACACACACACGATATTACCAGACCGCGGGGTGTGGCAGGTAGCTGTGTGTGCTGTGGTTAATTGCGCAACGAGAAACTGTTCTCTAATTTATTTCTCGCCTGTCCGTACAAGAGTGATCATGAAAACCCATTCATTTCACAGAACACAATTTTCATATTTAATGAGCATGACTCCAATACAATTACAGTAATTAGTCAAATCTCACTCACGGCCAATGGAGCTCGCCACCATTATTAGTGGATCTTATTAATGATGTTGCACATGTGGTGCTCATAGGGTAATTGAGGGCATGTGTGGGTATGGGAACAGGGGTACTGGGGATTGGAAAGCAGTGGTGGTGGCAGTCTGTTTTTTTTGTCTATACCGGGCCTTATGTTACATGGAGGTCTGCTTAACTTTGAGATGTTTTAACATGGTGGCAGGCAGTGCTATTGATTTGAAAACATGGTCAACTATAGTTTTGCCTTAAATAGGATAACTATACATACATTTAATTCACTGACACATTAGGTTGTTGTTTCATCAGCTGACCTGAAAGTGTGTATTTTACAAGCTGCTTTAAATAATTGCATATCAGTTCACAGCATCACTGCCGTGCACCGGACCCAGGAGGATCACAGTAAGGAAGACAAAAGGGAGACGCTGAAAAAAGAAGCCCATTTACTGTGAGTGATGATACTGCAGTGTCTGACATTTTGGAGGTTTTCTCCAGCTTCTCTTTCCAGACTGACCCTTATTAAACCTAGAGCTGCGTCGTATCTGCAACCAGAGTATGCAGCAGGAAGTGACACACATCTCCCCCTGATATGGAAGAATTCACTGTGGGCACACTTTTCTTTGAGTTGGTTTGTGCAGCTATGATGACAAGATTTTATAACGTGGACTTTGTGATACTATATTTAGAAATGTGATACATGATGCTAACATCTTTCAGAGAGGTAAACAAAAGGGAACATACCAAACTTTATAAACACATCATAGTCAAAATGAAATCTTATGTTGTTTCATGGGCTTTGAACCAGTTAGTGTCATGACTTCATGGCCTCTTATCCAGTTAAGGTCAGCGTCACCGCTAAGTTAATGAGTGTAACGCCGTAACAGAAAAACCTCTATTAACACAACATAATTAGCGGAACATGGTGGAATTAGACAGCAGCAAAGACAGTGCTCTGGTCTTTTTATAATTAAACACGGGGAAAAGACAACAATTAATCCAGATCTTAAAACCCCAGTCTCATTGAAGTCAGAGAGGACATGCATTGTTTTTGAGAAAGCTCTTGAGACGAAGCTGCTGTTGTGTGAAGTTTGAATTACAGTTCAAAGACAAGAGCTGAAAGTGAGGGAGGTCATGACAACAATGTGACACATTCATGGAGGCCAGAAGACTCACACACACAGCAACTTAGCAGAAGGTGCCATGTTTGTTATAGAGACCTGAATGACATCTATTGTAAATTTCACAGCACTATTTCTGCCTTTGGTGATCAGGAGGAAACATGAGGGCTTGGATCTTATGTGTTTACTTGGAACAAATTTTCTGCACAGATTAGTATTCCATATGACGGCCTATTGCTGCCACCGTGACAATAAGCAAACACAAAAACTGCATCTATTCTTGTTTAACAAAAAAAGAAGACACGTTGGTATGTTGTCAATTTCAGAACCCATCGTCTATCAGTCTGAAGACGGGTACGCCCCTAGGGGCTAGGGGTTATATTTCTGGGGTTCTGGTGTAGACAGCGGATATCCCAGCCAAGACTTCCTTTTCCGTGCGCTGCTCATTGTTTGCAGTGTCATTGGCAACTTGAGATGCGAGACTGGAGTTTGAGTAGCGAGACGACGTCTATGACCGCATTGTTTCACAAGTAGCTGCAGATTACAAGCTAATTTTAAACCAATACAAATCTAAAAGTTGTTGGGTTCCCAGAAAGGTCAAATTTTGGCCTATGCGTTGATGAGCATTTAGCAGCTAAGGAGACGGATATTTCCCTCAGCAGTTGGTAGCGACCAAAAACAAAAAAAAAAGCTAAAAGGGAGTTAATATTGCACTTATAATCGCCAAGTGGCAAGACACACAAGTGCAAATTAATGGTGTTGCATTCGCCATATCATAGCTTCATGAGGCAATAATATGTCAGTGTTATGACAGCTTGTTGTGCTGCCCTCAAGAGGCAAAAGAAAAATGATGACATATTTAAATAATGTAGTATAATATAATATAGCACTGACTTTACATTCTGAGTGATCCGTTCACCTGAAAGTGTTTCATTTGTTTGTGGAAATGACTTCTGCTCACACGGCCTTGCTCAGGACTCAGGACTCAGTATCAGCGCTAACAGTGACGGGTTGTTGGGATGCATCTCAGTCTGAACCAACCGATTATTCTCGCCGCAGCATACTGGAGGGCAGGCCTTATTAGTGATGTGCTAATGTGACATTAATTGCTTTTACTTTTTCACTCCATTAAGAGGCTGCTATCTGTTTCAGGAGCCCGGCCAGATGGTTTATCGGCTCTCTGCTCTGGCAGCGGTGTTGCTAATGGACTGGAGCGCGGAGCAGTAAAATAACGACAGCAACAGGCGACCACGAGAAAATGCTCATAAATGAATGGCAAGCGTGGGTATACAGAGCACCTGTGAGCGGGACAACTGATTAGAAAACTGTTTGCCATAACTGATTTGGAGGGTACAAATGAAACCTCTGACCTCAAATGCATCAAGTTTGTTTGTTTAGAGTATTTTTAAGCTTTTGTTGAAGAACAGTGACAAGTCTTCATTCAAAATATTGGCAGCCATTGACTATATGCTGAAAATAAGGCAGCCGCATTGAGCAGTAAAGCCAAGAGCAGGGTCAAATGCTAAATAAGAAGAAACTGGCACTACAGACGCCCAGGGGAATCCTCCTCCTCTGTGTCCTTATTCTCCTCCTTCTCCGTCCTTACTCTTCCATCCACCACCCCTCCACCTCTCCCTACCTCAATGCCAGACCTCCATGACCTAGGCCGAGATCAATAGCACAGTTTAAAGAGGATGGACTGTGTAAACAGAGACGATAGATCCTGCCGATGAGGATGCCTTGACCACTGATGGCCTCTGACTGGTGCGGTAGCATTTGATCAAGTCTAACATTGATGGTTGTCAATACATCTGGCAACAGAGAGGTTTGGACCCTGTCAGCGGGACATCAGGATAGGGAAATGTATAGGGGTTTGGTCCAAAGATGAGTGGTCAGTTGAGGATGAACGGGGCCATTAGGGACCTGGAGTTGCAGGCAGTTATTGGCAAATGGGCATCCAATAACAGCATCCTGTGAGTGTCCAGTGTGCAGATTCACCTTGTCCAGTCCAGAGTGGCTTAAAGCACACATGCATCCTGTTAATACGCTTATTAATGTTAAGAAGAGTTGACATGAATCACAACTGTTGCAACAGTTTGATTGATTCATCAACGGAAAATAACTCAATAAATATTTTGTGATTTATCAAACAAAATTGCTAAATATTCTTTAGTTTCAGTTTCTCAATTATGAGGATTTATTTTCATAGCATTATTAATTAAATATTGTACATTTTTTTTCTCAAGGGAAGAAGGGAATAAAGAAACATTTTATTAAATAAATTTGCCATATCAGATTATAAAAAGTAAAATTGGAGAGAAGAAGTTTATTTGTGAATTCCAGTTTAGATGCAGATTATTAGTTTTAATGAGTGTATAAATTAGTATCACGTAATTGTTAAGTGATTGCAGAAATCAGTCTGAAATGTGTGCTCACAGTTCAATAGATTAAATTAGCTGTTTCCATTTTCCACAATAATATTATCGGCTATCAGGTTGGAATTCCCCAAATAAAACCTGGATGGCATGCATTTTCAAAAGCGATTTATTATAAATAAAACATTACACTTATATGGTTGCAGCAGAACATTTTGTGTGCAAATTAATTTGATGCATATGAAAAAAAATGTATTGTTATACATTATATTATTATATATGTTATACATTACCTTACTCCTGTACTGTTAACAAAAAGCTAAATTCTTCTAATATTTGCTTCTGCAGTCTAATTTAATCTTTTAAAAAAGCTCCCAACAAGTTATAAATGTGAATGTCTTTGTCCAAACCTTGCACCTACATTACCCACAATGCAACTTGAACTCTAACTAATGCAGCGGGTGAGAAGCGGTCTATAGAGCTATGTTGAGCTCACTTCTTTCTTTTTTCTCATTTTCAAACTTGTAGTCTTCAGCCCCAACCAACGCTGACTCAAGTGGCATCATTTTGTTAAAATCAACAAATTCTAAGCAGTTGATGTGTAAAATTGATGGAGTTCCCCTTTTGTTTCACTGATAAGAATTCCCTTCATATGAAGGAATAGGCTGAATATAATATAATTGTGGAAAAGGAACGCTGACCCAATACGTTGATTGACTGGGTTAAGTCGGTGTAATCCATTCCTGCAGCATAACTATGAGCAAGATTTATATGTTTTTTGAACGTGGAAACCAACCTATCTTACCCTTTTGTATCCACCACATGAGCAGATATCATCTCGCCATCGAAGTGAATATTTCTTAAGTGAAAACAAAAACATTACTCACCTACATTTACACATGCATATCAAACCTTATACTTTGTAAATGCAGAGTGTGCTAGTCATAATTCTGCTTATCTCACATGTGTGACAGCTCACATTTTAGTATATAAACCAGCCCATTACTGCCTGTAAGTTATATGCAACAACACAATCTGTTGAACCTGGAGCCAGCCAGCTGCTCATATTAATCAAACAGCCCACTTCCCTTTACGACACAGAGCAAATAGTCATAAATGCTCTTATCTGCCTCTTGAATAGTGTGGATGTTACAATCAGATTCATGGTGGCATAAACTATTACATTTCATCTGTATCATATCTAACAATCACTTCTTTCTCATGAGCATCGTTTATAACTGCCGGACAGCTTGTTGCGTAATGAAATTCAAAGCAGTCTATCGGCTTGAGGATCTCGGGCTCTGTTTACTTATATTTACATATATTTATGTGGATTTCGTTTTTCCACAACAGGCAAACAGGCATGATGAATGTATGGCTGCGGTCCCACTGGGACATGTGGCTCCCTGCAGAACTGATCTGTGGTCAGGCAACTTCCAGCTTTCTGTTTTGTTACAATGGAGCCTCTTCATCATGTCAACATGTTGTACTGACAAATACATTCTCAATCTTTTCTTCACAGTGATGTGAGGACGATATTATTGCACCAATGTCAAAATATAGTAATATGTGGCAAATACATTCGTTTGAATCACAATTTACTGAAAGAAAAGTATATGAATTATATCAACAGCAAGCCTCTACAGCATATTTCACAAATATTTCAGTCAACGGGGAAATTTCAACAACAGCTATATGGTCAGATGTCAGGAAACGGTTTATCACTCAGGTATGTTTGCATGCTGTGAAAGACACCGCAGCATTCTTCAGAATGAAATGTGAGAGAAATTTTCAGACCTCTGCTTTGTATACTCCCCCTTAATTTGAAGCACTTTGATTAATCAATTAATATTCCTTTCTCAAGGTCTTTTTTATAAACCTCATCATTAATAAAAGCAGACATTCAATTAGCAGCCAAATCTTGATTGCCAATTTTGTCATAACAGTCTCCCTTTCTATGCTTTTTTTCTCCTGGTACGTTATAGTTGGGAGTATCATGGTGTGTGTGTATAGGAAGAATTAACTAATTTCATTAATCTAATTGTCATCGCTTTCAACCATCCCACTAATAAGTACAAATTAATATGATTAATCAATTTGACGACATAAACTCATTCAATTACAGTTTTTCAAAGGCAAGTGGGTGTGTTGGGGTGATAGGGAGGAGCAGCGAGTGAAGGGAGGTGGGCCGCTCAGCAGCTTGCTCTGTGAGGAACCCAGCCCACAAAATTGAAGGGAAGTCAGGCAATTAGTCATTGTGAATGATAAATACGTGGTGATGAATTGTGGCGGGCAGATAACTGCAGTCTTTGATTCAGTTAAATTTGGTCCCAAGTAGAAAAACAGCAAGACTATATGGACCACAGATTATTGATTGTTTTAGTATTTAGGACTAGACTGTGTCCATCTTATTTTACCCCAAAACTCTATTTACAATAGATAACAACTGAGCAACTTTCATAAGATTAGGTTTTCACATTTTCTTCCCTTATTTGCTGAGTCACCATTAGTGTTAGACACTAACTTTTCCCTAAAAACCACAGGCTGCACAATATACATTAAACTGTAAGAAAAAATGTAAGACAGTGTTGTTATTCTGGATTTGAAGGTTTATTTGTCTTTGATAGGAGTGGAGAAATGCTGTCAATGTACTATGTGCTGCATGCAGTGTATTATACTGTGTTGTTTTGTAGTACTAATGGCCATCCCAGATCATCTAGGACATATTGTAATTTTATATTGTGATATCATATATAACTTTATATATTTCTTTCTATAAAAAACAGTTCATAGGTAAAATAACAAGACAGGAATGTCTGTTTCTGTCTAATCCACTATATTTAATACCTAAAAAAATAAAGATACTTATCAAATTTATGCAAAAATCCTTTAAATATTCCTGTAAAGAATCACGTAAAGCATTTGTGCTCATTGCTAAATTTCCCACAATGTTCAAATGCAACCAGAGAAAAGAATAGACACAACACTACGGAAAAATCTCAGTTGCACAAATTCATATTGTCATAAAGCCCAATCCTACGTTCGATGTAATCGGCCATTTTGACATTTCACTGTAGAAAAGCTGTTTCTTATAACAATAACAATAACTCCACTCCTTTCAAATGTCCCAGTAAGCTGTGACAGTGTGACAGTCAGCCAGCATGCACAAGACCAGGAGAGTGAAATCAGCCATCATCATCACTTTGTTATTTAAGCTTGTTTTTATAGTGACTTGTCCATTATAAAGAGGTATGTTGGTTATGTTCTCAGCCACAATGTTGCATTATGTCGAAAAACACACATTTAAATGCAGAATCTGAGAACTACATGTCTGACACAACATACATGAGCAGCTTTTCCAAGGTCATGGATTTAAATGGTTTTCTCTTTGTGTTCCTCACTGTAGTTGTTCTAATTCATATTAGCCTCATAACTAAGATTCAAATAGTATGAACAGCTAACGAGTCTTGGATTTACTTGGAGCGGCTGCTTAGATGTGATTTGTATATTTCAGATCTACTGTGCTGCGAGGAAGATGTGCTGGCGCAGCAGTTTGGGGTGATGCCCTTTAATGCGCTCTATCTTATCAGCCGAGCGTCACCCCTATTCAAACCAGTGTCTGATTGAGCAGTGTGATGTTGTTTGGGTCTTACATTGGGAATAGTTTATAGAGGCACTGTCCTTAATTTGTGAAGTGGGGTATTATAGAGGAGACAATTAGACTGGGGTTCGATTGGCGTATAGAGGCTTGGATGCTGACAGTCAAGAGAAGGCTTTCAAATGTCATACCAATTAATCTATCCAGCCATCAAACAATATTCTGGAAACAAAGTCAGGGGGGGCGATCAATCCGCATCACTTTTCTCCTCACCGGGTTATGGGAAAATTGATTTGTCAAACAAAGCATTTTGGAAGCAGTGCATGGACTTGTTTGGGATCCATTAGCTTCCATTGAGCATTTTGTTTAACATAGGATTTTCATCACAGAGAAAATGCAGTGTCCTCAATACTGTGAGCTACAACTTTACGATTTCTGATTTCTTTGTTCTTGCTTCGAAAGCCTCAGAAAGTGCTGATGTAGATTGAAAAAGGGCCAACTTCTAAAGCATTCAAGAAACGCTTAAAATGGTTTTGTTATTAATACAACACACAAATGGCCAGTACAACAATCAGTCGCCTTCCTTCCAAAAAGCACGAGGCATTAGTCCCCAGTATCATGTTATTGTAGCCCACAGTGGGCTATCCTGCCATCCTATAAAGCGTGGCTGTCCTAAGCTGTATCATGAATTCCCTGTGCAGTGTATTGTTCTAAGGCAGAACTGTATCACATTGTGCCCGTCATGCTGTTTTAGAGGGGAGAGAGCTTCCTCTATGGGATTTCTCCCAGCCCCATCCCCTGATAATGTATCTCTCCCTAAAGGCTAGGCCTCCGTGACCTTGTCTTATTCATCGAGGGCGTCTTAAGCGAAAGAACTGAATCCTGAATGGGCCATTTCCCCTCTTTTAACACCCCTTTAATGTCATCAGTGAAATATGAAGTCATTAGGCGATATTAAAACACTGCTGACAAACTAATTAACGGGAGACATTAAACAGGACGGGCTTGATTAATCCGCTTTAACGATTCTTTTTAAGTGGTTCTGGTCAAAATTAATACAGATTTACTGGTGATCTTAAGAAAAAAATACTCTTATGTGTATCAGACCTCAAGGGCAGCCTAAAGTCACTGGTCTTTTACCCCCCACTGCTCTCCCTCCCACCCCACTCTCTCTGTTGCTAAACACAGTCTGAACTCACACAGTTGGTCTGTGACAACAAACTGCTGTAGATCGTATTGACATGCATGCTGCAGGCCAAATCAGTTAAAAATATGTCAGGCTACATTTCGTTTCATATAGAATATATTGTAAGCAGAGTAGTTGTATGTAGTTTTGTTGTTTATGTAAATCATGTTGTGTTATTTCAATCAGGTGCCTGACAAATTTGCATGAACATGAGATCTTTTTAGAGCTGAAAATTAGTTGGAATGGATCACTTATATCATTTATATTATCACTTTTGTGGATATGAGGCAAAGACCTATACTAAGTTTTATTTGTTTTTTTTTGTTTTTTACAGACAAAGGTTCCTAGTTGAGTAGAAATGTCTTTGTGCATGTCTCCCTCTTGTGGTGAAAGCTCAGATCCACGGTCAGCTGCTCAAAATCATATATTTGCAGTGGCCGCCTTAAAACCTAGCCTTAAAAGTATCCAGAGTAGGCTAATTACCTCTTTACATATTTTGACATACAGTTTGTGTATGTGTGTATAATAACAAAAATGATAACAATAACAATATACAAATATACAAATAATAACAACACTAATAGTTATTGTTGCTATTATTATTATAATTGTTATTATTTATATATTATTTATATATATATATATATATATATATATCCTAGAAAAACTGTATTTGTGAATAAAACATTTTCACCACTACCGGAACTGGTCGCCTGATGACTAGTGACGTATTTCCGTCATCATTGAGTGCATTGCGCTGTAGCATCAGCAACACACGTTCAACGATATCACCGTCTCGAAACGTTTTTGTAGCTTTATTTTCACAACACTAGTTCTCTTTATACACCCGTAGGTTAGACGTGCACGTTTCTTTATCTGACGGATAACAGTTTCCTGCTTCAGAGTTGGTGTTTATACTCTTTGTTTCATGCGGCCTGGCACCGTTGGGCAATGAAAATGTAACGTTAGCTATATGTTAAATACAAGGTAGGTTAACGTTAGCTGTTAGCTGCTAGCTACTCAGGCCAGGCTGTATTTAAGCACAAAGGCCGTGGACACAGCCTCGCTTTTTTTTAAACAATGTATCCTTCCTGGGGGAATTATGGGGCACCCCAGTCGCAAAACTTTGGAGGCTCTGGAGCTGGGCCCCACAGGCCGCCTCCTAGTGGCGGACACGCCGGCCCGGCACCGGGGTTCGGCGGCTTCGACGCCTCATCCGGCGGCTCGATGTTCTCCAGTCTGCAGGAGCAACACCGACAGCAGATGCAGCAGCTGCAGATGCTGCACCAGAAACAGCTCCAGTCTGTGTTGCACCACGGCAATAGTACTAATGCGTACGGTGGTGGAGGTGGCGGCGGTGGCGGTGGTGGAGGTGGACAGTCGGGTGGATATCCGGGATCAACATGGCATTCAGAAGGAGCAGGACATGCAGACAGCGGTGCTGCGGCTCAGTCGTACTTTCAAAAAGACGAGACTCCTTCTCAGCCGACCAGAGGTCCACCTGCTCCTCAGACGGGTCACCCACCGCCTCCTCCCCCTCCAACGCAACCGCACCCCAACGATCCCCAATCTGTTCCTCCTCCTCCAGAGCCCCCCTCATCCAAACCACCAGAGAACACAAGTGCTCCCAAAGCCCAAGAGGCCAACACGAAAGATGTATCCACAAAAGAAGAAGACAATTCCTCAATTTTGCAGGTATTGTATCCGTTTGTGCTCTGTGATAGTCAGCTGTTATACATTTTATATATAAATATTGATTGGATTTTGGACACGTTTTGGTATTTCTGATCAAAGACTGATCTGTTGTGCTGTGATGGACAGTAATGCAAGAAACTGTCCAAAATCTTGGATGTCATACATATGCACGCCCTTAGATTACACTAATTATTACTTAGTAATAACATTCAGGTAATTTACAAATTTTAGCTTTAAGAATTAAAACAATGTAGAACATGAATACATACAAAACAAACTACCCTAAGTAATGTTAATCAGAAATAAATGTTGACCCATTTGGTTGACTATGTATTTTTTCGTTATGTTTTCAGAAAAGTTAACTATGACCAGGTAAAAGAACATTTACTCACTGGTATGTTTAAGGTACAGTTCAAGGATTTAGTTTAAAATAAATGTGAAGCCACTGTTTGTTGCAGGCCACTGACATAACATTGTTAACTGTAATCCTATTATCGTGTCACATTGAGCTAGGATTGGCCAGGTATTACAAGGAAAGCAAGATTCCCCAAACACTTGCATCGTGCAAGTGAGAACACGGTTTCTCGTGTGCTTCGTCTGACAGATGTCCTTGTTCTTGTTTCACACAGGAGCAACAGCAACGGTGGTACAAACAACATCTTCAAAACCTACAAAAGTTGAAGCAAGAGAAAGCCAAACAGAACAAGAATGAGGGTGACGGTCCTTTGCCGCCACCACCCAAAGCGGTTCCTCCTCCTCCATCAGAACCACAAAAAGGCGCACCTCCTCCGCCCCCTCCAAAAGAGGAGCCCCCAGCACCACCTCCACCACCTGACGAGGCAGGGGTAAGCGCTACTATGTTACAGAGGTGTGGACACACAGTGTTTCCACTGGTAACGTCCCTTGTTCCCTCTTTCTCTTTTCCCCTCTCTCTCTTGATGGGTGCACTAAAGAAAAGGTCTAGAAGTGCAGTCTGGGAGTATTTTACTCAACCAACTGTATTTCTGTTCCGAATATCGGTTATCGATCTCCTTGATTAATGAAAGTATTAGTCCCCCTCTATCAAATGAATCAGCGTTGCTTGTAAGTTTACCAGACCTGTGTCGTCCGCTCCTCATCTCTGCTTGAGGCTAGCAGCCCGAGGCTACCTTAGCCGCTACTCGCGTAACACACCCAGATTTCCCAACTGTTGGTGGTCAAATTGTATTGTGGGTAATGTAGGTGCCAGGTTTTGACAAGGGCGAAGACAGAAGGTGTGAGGAGCTGCTGTTCTATTAGCACTTTTAAATCCAACTTAAAAAGTATTTTAAAAGCTGCACAACACTGCACACACTGACCTCAATTCTTGTGGTCTTTTCTGACTTGATTTTATTGACAAACACCAATTTTTGATGTGCTATTTGTGTGTAGCGTTGTATTTGGTGTCTTGTATGTTCTTTATGGTATATCTTTGTATTATGTCTTTTCCTTTTACTGTGTTATTGTCTTGTCCTTGTTGACCTGCCAAGGGACTGCAGATGCAAATTAGCTACAATCTGGTACAGTGCATTGAATGGTGACATTCATGTTTAAACTATACATGGTCCCTTTTAAATAAATAAATAATGTGTACACAAAGGCTGTGATGCAGGCTTGTGACAAATATTCTGCATTGGGCTGTGATTCTTGTGGTGAGCGATTGTAATTTTGTTGGCATTTTAAAATGAATCAGTCTTGTTAACTGTTTAAACGCAATGTCAACAACAACCGGTCAACACTGTCTTGTGATTAGTTCGGCTATTTAGTTGTGGAATAGGGCTGAATTGTTTCCGTCAAACTGTTGTGACAAAATATCCATGACTCTCAACATATTCTATTATATCTATTCTTTAATGTCCATGTAAAACTGAAAAGTTTTTTCATCTTTATTGATTTATCGGATTCATCATGGATGTATCTCTACTGGTACTGAGTCATGAAGGAACGTCAACAAAAGCACTAGATCTATTCCTGTGCTTTTGAACCATTCAGGAAGCCTAGATTGGGGAAAAATACTCTTATTTTTTATTTAAGTTTAGAATTTACAGTAACCTAATCCCAGGATTTAATTTTTTTTTGTGCAATGAATTAATTGACATTACGTTAATCATTTTTACTTTTTTTAAATGTAATATTTATGTTTTTTTGGTATTTGTTTATGTTTTTGTAGGTACTGTATTCAACCGCCTTTAAGACTGTACCAAATCCAGTTGTACTATGTACCAGACATAGAAGAGTATTGCTGCATCCAAACATAGTATATATTGTTTGCATGAATATAAAGTGTGAAAATTTAGGAGCGTCTCCTAAATATACGGACACAATAAGTTCCACGACCATCAGGTCTATAGATAATTAACCCAAATTTCTGAAATAACTGCCATGTCATTAATGTGTGAAATTCATAGTACTCGAGCACATTCATTGTAATTGTCCTACATGCACAGTGTAATTTACAGTAGTACAACCTGCCCCCAGTTATGTCAAAAATAATCTTTGTGAGTTTTTAAAGAAATGGCTTGCTCCAATCTTGTTTATGTCTAAAGCCTGAAGTCCCACAAAACCCAGAGGAGGCTGCCCGCCTACAGCAGTTACAGGCTGCAGCAGCGCAGTGGCAAAAGGTGCAGCAACAGAGAGCGGGCTTACAATACCAGGCTCTCATGCAACAACACGAAAAGCTTCAGCAGATCCTGGAAAAATACCAACAGCTGATTCCGCAACCTGCAAACCTTCAGGTAGGTAAATGGTAGTTGCTTTGACAGCTAATTTTTGTTCCTAAGATGATCGGTATATAAAATCAAAAGTGAAAAGCATAGTATGTTTAGTGGAACCAAAAGGGGACATTAGAGTGAGTTTTAGCTGCAACTACTCTGATCTGTAACCCCAGCAGCAGCTTGGAGGCCAATATGTTTTCATGTCTTAGTGATTTCTTTGTTCTGCATGTACCTGTATAATAATTAACTAAAACCAAATGTCCTTTTTTTGCAGTCAATGTCTGCTGAAATGCAACTGAGGCACTATGAAATGCAACAGCAGCAGTTCACCCCTCTATTCCAAGACTGGGATCACTCTTTCATCCTGTGGTATGAGCAGTTCAAGACTTATCCCCACAAAGACCAATTGCAGGACTATGAGCGCCAATGGAAGCAGTGGCAGGAGCAGATGAACGCCACCAATGCCCATCTTCATGAAAGGGTGGCCACTCTCACTGCCATGGTGCCATTTGCCTCAAGCCAGTTCAGTAGTGGTATGATGGGACAATTTGGCCAGTACCCTGGACAAGACATGCAAATGCAGCAGCCAGCTAAGCCGGCTATGCAGCATTCCCCACTTGGCGTTGGACCCAACGCTCAAGGTCCACGGCCCGCTGGCTTTGGGACACATTCAGAATCACCTGCTGGACCCTCTGTGAGAGGAGCGGTCCCTTCTAGCATAGGAGTCAGACCCCCAGGTCCCCCCACCATTCAGCCACCAAGCATCAACAGCGTCAGAGGTCCACGGTCAGTAGGGTGTTTTTGTATGGCTGTGATTAGGGTTTTATTTAAAGTTACTACAAGGAACTTTTGAGTAGTTATACTTATTCTTTATGTCTTGTCATTGGGTACAATACCCCACGGAATTAGACAAAACGATTTACAGGTTACGTAGGTTCACCAGAAACTCCTTAAACTCAGACTCCAGCAGGGCCGCCTTCGACCAGCAGTTGAAGCTCCGGCAGGAGGTGGGGAGCTTTGAAACCCAGCAGCAGCGGTGGCTCCACCTCCAGCCAGGAGCAGAGCATTTCCTCGCTGCTTTGCCATTCCCCACTGGCAGCCCACACCAACACCACACTGCTGAAGGCCCAGGCCGTATCGCTAGGCCTGCTGGAGGGAAGGGGGGCACGGGACAAGCAGAACCTAGACTGCACAGGGCAGAATGTCAGACCCTGCTGTAGTAAAATGGGAGGTTTCCTAAAGGGTATCTGGTACTCGGAAACACTACAGCCTTTGTCCACATGGACTGCCAAAATGAACAATAAATGAAAGTTCCTTGTAGTAGCTTAATGAAATTAAAAGAAAATTTCAAATGGAAAATGTTTCATAAAATTGGTATTTTAATTTAGGTTGGTTATTACAGTACCTCGTGTTTACAATTAATATGTATTGTTTTATATTGATAGCCTGTCACTGGGACGCTAATAGAAATCTTTCTTATTAATAATGTTATTAATAATAATTTTTTTTTTTACTTTTTTTTTTACAATTTCTCTAGTCTTGTTGGTCCCAGCGGAAGCAACCCTAGATTTGACCAGCCACAGCAAAGTTTTGATGGTCCTCCAAGATTTGAAAAGCCACAGCAAGGTTTTGATGGTCCTCCAAGATTTGACCAACCACAACAGCGCTTTGACGCTCCCCCAAGGTTCAATCAACCACAGCAGCGCTTTGATGGTCCCCCCAGATTTGACCAACCACGGCAGCGCTTTGATGGTCCCCCCAGATTTGACCAACCACGGCAGCGCTTTGATGGTCCCCCCAGATTTGACCAGCCACGGCATCGCTTTGATGGCCCCCCCAGATTTGACCAACCACGGCATCGCTTTGATGGTCCCCCCAGATTTGACCAATCACGGCAGCGTTTTGATGGTCCCCCCAGATTTGACCAACCTCGATTTGGACAGCAGCCTAGGTTTGAGCAGGCCCCAAGGCTCCCTGGCCCCCCAACTCTTTTTGAACGCCCACCTGTACCTCAGCAGAAACAACAACAACAAGGTTCCCAACCTAATGCCCAACCAGCTACTAAACAACCTGCCAGTATGGATTCCAAGACTTCTGGAAAGTCAGCTGGACCGCCTCAGTCCGAAAAAGAAAAAGTTGAATCAAAACCAGCTGATAATGCCAATGCTGAGGATTTGACAGATGACAACTTGCTTGGAACAGAGGGCTTTTTTGTCCAAAATGACCCCATTCCTCAAAAAACAAAACATCCGGAATTAGATGACAATAATGCTTCTAACGATGACAAAAAACTCAAACCTGGAAACAGCATCCCTTCTGTAACTACTCCTTCTAGTAGTGCACAAAATCCTCTCAAACCAGATGGACCAATGACAAACAACAAACCCCCACTGGTTCCAAAGCCCCCTGGAATCCAAAAGGAGCCGCAGGCATCTGGCCATATGCAGTCAAGACCAGATCCTCCAAGGCTTCCCCCAGGGAGGGGATGTGGTCAGCCCCCAGTATCTGTTCAAGTGCATGGACGAGGACGTGGGCAGAGGGGCCCTGGAGAGTTCAGGGGAACGAACACTGTACCACTTGGGGAGGGTATGGGAGAAATGTCTTATAACTACATGCCACCTGAAGAGAATGTGGAGGTACCTGAAGAGCAGGAAGAATATCGGTGGCAAGATTCTTCATACGAGCAGTGTGACGGTGAGGAATTAGAGGAACCCCCTGAAGAAATGTGGATGCCAGGCGGACATCACTTCTCAACAGAGGAAGAGTATTATGAAGAGCCATTAGGAGGACCCCCCATGGGCAGAGGAGGACCCCCCATGGGTAGAGGGGGACCCCCCATGGGTAGAGGGGGGCCTCATATGGGTAGAGGGGGGCCTCATATGGGTAGAGGAGGACCGCCTATGGGCAGAGGGGCACCTCCTATGGGCAGAGGGGGGCCTCCTATGGGAAGAGGAGGACCAATGGACAGGCACTGGGAAGAACCTGAGTCAGCAGACTACTCAGAGGAAGGGGATCCTTACTGGGGAGAAATGAGACCTCCAATGAGAGGCATGAGACCCCCGTTTCCACCTGGCCGGGGTCGTCCCCCACGTGGTCATCCTGGTTTTATGCACCAAGGACGAGGACACCCCCCTCATCCAGCACATGGGCCAATGGATCATGAACAATTAGGACATGGAATGGACATTGATGATAACGAAATGGATCCAATGCACCATGGACTTGATCCTCATAGCCATCCGATGCATTCTGACGTAGGAAGAGGCAGGCGACGTGGGCCACCACTACCTCACGAAATGATGGATCCTATGGAGGAGCCATCGTACAATGAAGGGAATGAGTTAGGGTGGCAACCGCCACATGGCAGAGGCCCTCCTATGCCTCCACATGAGATGATTGATTCGGGAGGAATGAGGAGGAGACCTATGGGTCGAGGGATGGCAAGAGGCATGTGGCGGCCAGGTCCAACACATGAGGAATATGAAGAGAGACATAATGAGGGTTTTGTTGAGGATTATGGTCATGGGGAACATGGTCATCACTGGCGGCCACCACAGGACTATCGTCCTGATGACAGTGGGCATGACGCCAAATACTATGAGTCTGAATGGGATGGAGACCGTGCTCCTCCTGAGAGGGACTATCCCCCTCGCATGCCACCATCACAGCCTTACAGAGATGGCCATTGGCCAGAGGAAAGAGGTAAGCCATATCCTCATGGTGAACATGATCGGGGAAGAGGAGAACTTAGAATTCGGGAATATGGGGCTGAGCCACCGTACCGGCAGGAAGAACCATCGTACCCACCACCCGCAGCACCTTCAGAGTGGGATAGGCCTTCAAGACTTCCTCCACCACCAGAGAGAGGGTATCCCGCTGACTATGAGGTTCGCAGAGGTCGCTATGAAGAGCCTCCTTTGGATATACGTCCACCTTTATCTCCTGCTTCAGCTGTCACAAACTTGCCAGAGAGCTCAGTTGATCCGGCATCCCAAGGAGCAGGTGGGGCGAATGTACTTGCGCTCTCCCAACGTCAGCATGAGATCATCTTGAAAGCTGCTCAGGAGCTTAAACTTATAAGGTAATTAACCCTTGATTAATGCATCATTATTTTAGGTTCACACATTCTGACTTATCCATAGTGGAATCTAGCCGTGCAGTGTTGTAAGTAATTGCTCAGGTGTGGAAATATCCACCCATAGAAATAGAAGAGAAGTAGAACTGACATTCCTATTTAAATTAACGTAGCAGGATGGTAAGAGCTGCGTCCATTTTTATGTATACCGTTGCCATTGCGTCTGTTGTAGCAGGCTTAATTCCATATAAACTAAATCAATTTATGGCAAGTGGTGGACTCATTGAGTCAAGGTTTTACAGAAACAACTGTGGACCAGTAACCGTATGAAGTGTAAATGAGTCAAATTGAACAACTTGCTGCTTCATCTACATACTCTTGTCACAGCGTAGAAGAGCACAGATGATAACTCATTATCTGTAACCAGTGTAGCATTATAGCATGGTGGAATTAAAACGCTTTATAGCTAAATAGCTGGCTAGCTTGCTAATTCCGCCATGCTTTAATGCTACACTGGTGACAGAAAATTAGCTGACTGATGGCCAGTGGTCTCCCCGGGGCCGCGTCCACCGTCTTCCTGGTTAGCTGCAACAACACCATGCGTTGCCGGGATGTGTATTGTCAACATAACAACAAACAACAATTGATATTTTAACGGAAACCAGTTAATTTTCCGCTTTACTCCTATTACATTTCTATGTATCCACCGCTGAGATTTCTGCCACCACACAAAAACGGTGGAGGTGAATGGAATATTATTTGTGGTGCTCAAATCATTCAAAAATTGTTATTATGCTTGGCCGGCCTGCCTTTGCACACCGTGATTGAAGCAGAAGGCTGTTTTATTTTAGTTGCAGCTTTGCCATTTTGCTAGCATATTACCTACTTTACTTTATGGTCAAATGGATTTTGGGGAACTTTTATGTGAACTCCACTTCTGTTATTTTGGGTCTACAGAGAGTTGCAGGAGGGGAAGACACCGGGTACCGAACCTCCGCCTGTACCAACTGACATCCTGTCTGAACTCCCAGCTGGTCTTCTTGGTTTGGAGATCCCACCAGACGTCAGGAACGTTCTGAAGGTAATATTTATGAACACTATTTAAGCCCAATTAATGAGAGTGCATTGCACAACAATATTGCTGGTTATGTTAGAGGACACTAGGGAGACTTTTACAAATTTCATTTTTTCATACATTTTCACAAATCTTCATCCTTAGGGCATGACTGCAGCCGCACAGACGGCTTTGACCAACCCTGTGTCTTGGGATACAAAGCCTGCTGCCACAGATTACCAGCAATCTCTTCCCAAACCTTCAATGATTCCAAAAACTGTGGATTACGGGCATGGGCATGGTATGTGCAGTAAGATGAACATATTTGATCATTTTAAACAGATAAAACATGGTAAGTTTCAGGACCTTGTTGGTGACATTAAAAATCAATGCTTCAGAGCCCGGAGCCACTGTTGAGCGGATGTCTTATGGTGAGAGAATTGTGTTGAGGCCTGACCCAATACCATCAGACAGGGGCTATGAAAAAGGTGAGTCTCAGTATTGTAAAGCTTAGCTTTCTCTACTCAAACAGAACTTCCTTTTGCAATTTTCTAACTATTGTTCATTTGTGAACTATTTCATTGTCCTAGAACCTCTTGGTCCCAGAGAACCTTACAGCAGAGACCCATATTTCGAAAGACGATCAGACCCGTATATGGACCGCCGGGAGTACAGCCGAGAGAGGGAATCATACAGAGAAAAGCTGCCACCTGAATATGAAAGGGACAGATATGAGAGGGAGCGATATCTCCCACGAGATAGAGATGACAGGTATGGTGTTTCCTCAGTAGCTCTGACCCCATTTTTTCCTAACTATAGGGAAGCACGCTGCTTCCGTACATATGTAATATTGTTTTCTATTTGTCTGTTTTTGGTTCAAGCACACAGTCCATGGTTGATGAAAGGTACAATATCACATTGTGTCAATACATTGTGATTAGTCGTCAGTGTGTGCCAGTTTGAATCAAAGAATTCTGACGACAAAGCAAATCTTGACAACGCTCCTCCTCTGTGTAGATCTCCACTGGCACCTCCTCCACGCTCGGCATACAGGGACAGAGAGCGGGATCTTCGAGAGAGGGAGAGAAGTGACAGTCGCGATCGAGATGAACATTATGGGAGGCCTGGCTATGATAGACCTCCATACGAGCGCACCGGACTCGATCGCAGTGGGCCTGAGCGTTACGGCCATAGCTCCTCACCTTACGGTATGTTCAATCCCGCATCTGTTTACAGATGTGTACTTTGTTTGGTAGAATTTCACTTCACACTTAAATCACAAGTTAATTTCCCAATTACTTTAAGTAAATCTACAACGGGAAAGAAATAATGCCATTTAGAGAAATGTTTGAATTGCAATGAATATCATACAGTAGAAAGAAGAAGTTATCCAGAAGACCGAGGGCCTCCCACTGCACCACCCCTCCCACCTCCACCTCAGCCACCCCCACGAGTCGAGAGGAAGCCAGAAATCAAGAATATTGACGATATCCTCAAACCACCTGGCAGATCATCTCGTCCTGAAAGGGTGCTTATTACTGCTGCAATGTTTCTTGATGTAACAATATCACTTTTTTTAGTTGTATAATATTTAGTGCTCATAAATGTGATGCATTTTAACAGATTGTCATCATAATGAGAGGGCTTCCAGGAAGCGGAAAAAGTCATGTTGCAAAGCTCATACGGGTGAGTGGTGTCCTACCAGCAAATCATAGTGTAATTATAATGTATACTCATAGAGCCTGTTTAGATGTCCTTTTTTGACTTGACAAATATCAGCTTTTGGAACAAATCAAATTGAAACATAAAAACTTTGCTTTTTAATTTTGTTGATGTTATTAAGGATAAGGAAGTCGATTGTGGCGGTGCACCTCCGAGAGTTCTTGTTTTGGATGATTATTTTATGACGGAGGTTGAAAAAGTAGAAAAAGATCCAGACACAGGGAGACGGGTCAAAAACAAGGTGAGTGCTAAAGTAGTGCTGTTGGAAATCAAATTCAGCAGTAACTGGCAGATGTATTACAATTATTATTGTGAACATTATAAACAATGTAATACAATACAAAAATCTGTGTCGCAGGTTCTTGAGTACGAGTATGAGCCAGAGATGGAAGATACCTACCGGAACAGCATGCTTAAAACATTTAAGAAAACTCTGGATGACGGCTTTTTCCCCTTCATCATTTTAGACACTATTAATGACAGGGTTAAACATTTTGATCAGTTCTGGAGCGCAGCCAAAACAAAAGGCTTTGAGGTGAGTTGTGTTTATGAATGTCTCAGAAAAAAAAAAAAAGTTTTTGTTCCTATCGGCCCTGTGCTAAAGAGGTTTGTTTTTCTTATTTCAAGGTGTATCTTGCTGAAATCACTGCAGACACTCAGACATGTACGAAGAGAAATGTCCATGGGCGCACTCTTAAGGATATATTGAAGGTCTGTAATATGTACCTTCTGTCTCAGATACATTTGTAATAAGAGGACTGTCTACTAAAGCTCATACATGTACAATACACTTCTTAATAGAGCATTCTGTCCACAGATGTCCAACAACTGGGAGACTTCGCCACGTCATATGGTGCGCTTGGATGTCCGGTCCCTGCTTCAAGACGCTGCTATAGAGGAGGTGAGGTCTTCAAGACTTAACGCTTCTTATAATATTATAGTCCTTTTTTCCAGTAACTGAGCTGAACTAACGTGTGCTTGTGTTATTAGGTTGAAATGGAAGACTTCAATCCTGATGACGAGCCCAAGGAGCTGAAGAGAGAGGAGGAAGAAGAGGGTGATCTGGTAGGACATGAAAAGCTTCAATTTATAGCCACATAGTTTCCACAATCATTTCCACTTATTTGTATTCCCATCTTCCACATAAGGCCTATCTAGTAATTAGATTTATTGTGTAGGAAATTTCAGATTCACGAGGAAGACCAGAGCAGAACAGAGAAATTATAAAAAAATATATAAGGGAGAGAGATAGAGACAGTTAAAACACTGTAGGGAATCTGTCCTGAAATGAAACGATGGGTGCAATAGTCTATTAACAAAAGGAGCAGTTTCAAGGCCTCCTGGTTAGTTTTAGTTTAGTAGATTTCGTTGTTAAGAAGTTCAATTTTCATCTTCACTTCAAAAGGTTTTACAAAAAAGTTGGACGTTTAAAAATTCATATTCTTGTTAAATTACCACCATCAAGCAAAGTGTTCCAAAACTTTATCCTCCATCATTGTGGATGACTCTGGACCATTCTGCCGAGTTTAGATTTCCATTCAAGGAAAGACAAAACTTTTTATTTTATTAAAAGACATGAATTTAATTTAAATCCAAAAATCTAGTTGAAAAAATAATAATGTGTTTATTAAATCATGTGCGAAACATACTCATGGGTAATACATTTCTAATTAATTTTGATTATGAAAACACCACATTTTTCTAAATTCTGTGATTTTAATCATATGCCAAATTTTAATCATATGCCAAATTAAGGTAAATATTGCCTTTGACATAAAGGAAAATGTTTACAGACGCATTTATAATAAGATTGTTTTGGAGCTCAGATTTTAAAACATTTTTAAAGCAGATAATGTGATTATTTATCCAGCTCTAAAGATGTTGTGCAACTACTCCGGTGAAATTTTAACAAACTTTAAAAAAAGTAAAAAAATTGCCATTGGTGTTGATAAAATCAGAGTGATGGACTTTCTAATATCCACCAGGCTTCAGTGAAAGATTCTCTTCTTGTGTCGACATTTTGATGAAATCTTTAAAGCTGAAGAAACACATTTTGAAAGTTTCACAATTTAAATGTTTCCTACGGTACCACCTTCAGGGGGATTGTCTCCACATGGAGTACACAAAGCTTGGGACCAAAGTGGACAGCGTGGGAAAAGTTAATTCATTTGTGACCATTTAAGTGATTTCATCAGGAAGATAAAAGGATCTGCAGAAACAATATGCAACTGGCCTCAATAGCACAGTTACCTAATAATCAAAGGCCTAACAACAAATCTGCTTTACCTTGAAGCAGCTATTATCAATTCTATAATAATGTATCACATGTCGATGCAAAAAGATGTGGAGTCCCTTGTAGTGATCAACCAAATCTGCAGCCTGCAGCTTTACTGTTTCTGTTCACTCTCACTGTTCTCATACCCCACTGTGTACTACCTGCTCAGCAGCAAACATCACACACAGTTGACGACTAGCTAGTGAACATGGCGGAGAATTTAGCATTCAAAGAGACAGAGTTTTCATTCAGGAGTTGGTGGAGACAAAGAAGCAGAAGAAATATAAAAATCAAGAGATTCATCCCATTAAGGTTCAAGCAGTGCCGTGAAGCACCATCTGTTAGCACGGTACAGCACTAGCATGATATCCACTGGTGAGAGATCACATACTCAAGCTCTGCACTGACTGTTTATTATATGCCTTATTATTTACAAACCAAAAAAACAGATTTCACAAGTTGGCCTTTACATGACTAGTTTGTGTAAACAAAATGTTTGTAAAAGTCCACTGTGAAGTTTGAGATAGAATTTGTTGGAGAACAAAGTGTTGGTATGGTCAATGAACACAACAAAGTTGAAAATGTCTGATGTTTTAGAGACGTGTTAGTTATTCTTTGATATATGATATAATGATACTGCAATTGCTACATCGTCATCATCATTGATTTAACTGTGCAAAACCTCTTTGTGGATGGTCCTCCATTTAGTAAATTTACGGATGGAATTGGGTTTTGCACAAAATTTGAAATAGTGACAAAATGGGGGGGGGGGGGGGGGGGTATATTTAAAAGTAAAGCTGCTGTAACACAGCAGTGAGCAGTGGACGCAACACACAAGGCAGAGGTCTGGTGGTCCGTTAACAAAAGTCAAGAAAAGTATAAATTATTTGTGATAATGGCTTGTTTTAAATTGTATAAAAAGTTACAGACAGACTGATAACAAATAGTCCTGAAGCTTCACGTTAAGTGTCTGTATCTGTACTGAAGTTTTTGTCAAGCTTTCCTAAAACCCAGTCCCCCGGTGGACTTCTCCACACTTATACAAATGTGTAAATACAAAAGCAATGTTCTTGGTTTGCAGAAAGACGATATTTATATTGATGCTTTAGATGAGCAAAATCAAATCATATAAAATAGGGCTCATTTCAGTCACAACAAGAAAGTATAGGTTACATTTGAAAGCTTCACTGACATCTCCAGAACAACTTTATCCAGTGGCATAAACCACTTCACCTAATGGGGCTACCTGTGCCCTTTTGCACAAGGGGAGTCCCCAATATGTTTGGTTTCTCTAGGGATGGACTGTTTCCGCAAATATTCCCCCTATATTGCAACACGTTAAAAAGATATGACATTCCATCATGTCTGGCCCGTGCGTGTCTAGACCGGAAGCTGCCAGAAGTGTTTTTTTATTCGTCTACAGATACGCTCTCATTTTACTCTGTGATACCAGCTGTCTGCCCAGCTATTTTTCAACAATACGTGCGTTACTGCAGGGTAGATGCCCAATAAACAGGCACTGAATAATATGTTCATCCACATTCTGTAACCGTCGGAACAGAGAGGGCTGTAGTGATGCGCGGGTCAGGGTTTTATGAATTTTAACAAGATAGTAGCCTTATGTTTATAGGATTATACTTTTTTTTTAACCTTGTGTTTGGCTACACTGTGTAGAAAAAGAATGGCGTCTACAGTTAAAGGATTTAACCTATTTCTATGCGCTTCGAGCTCCGACCAGCTGAGTGGAAAGTGAGCTCTCTGGATGTTGCTGGATGCAGAGCGACGCTCTAGCCAGCATGTGGTAGCAATGGCCCACATTTCCCATCGTTCCGTGCTGGACTTAATATTGTGATTTATTTATTTTTTGTTGTTGTTGCTGTTTTATGCTCCAAAATGCAATTTTTTATTGTTAGTTTTTAGCTTGCCTGTTCAGAACATAGTGAATTGTTTTTAAACCATCAGTGAGGCAGTTGTTACATTACAGAGTTAAGTGAACAACAGTCAGTATCCTGTTGCTCACACTCTGTATGCACGAGCATCGGCGAAAACCAAATTGAATGACCTGCATTTTAATACAATGCAAGAAAATGAATTACAATAATATTAATGATAATGTTACTTTAAATAATGTTCCTATATTTAATTTATACCCACCACAACAGAGTCCACTCATATGAAATATATCGTGGTATTGTGGTTTTAGCTGGCTAATGTTAGCTAACATTTGCTTGTTTGCTAACGCGGACAAATTGCTAGCTAGCTAATGTAGCAAAAATACAGTCTTGAGTAGATAACGTCAGTTAATTCATCCACACTCTCGGGGCCGGCCTGGCTGTTAAATTGGCTATTGCTGTTTGCAAAATACTTTATTTGCTAACGTTATGAAGCAACACTTAATTTAAAATCACTCCACAGGCTGTCACAGGCAAGCAAGAAAGTCGGGGAAGGTTTCATTTTTTTAGTACGTTACTATCCATTAGCCCTTTGTCAATAAACAAAAAACAATGAATACATGTGATAAGTTACACACAGAACCTTTTAATATACACTACATTTGAGCTATTTTAATTTACCTCACCTGACATCACAGTTGGATGTGGTCAGATCTTGTTTGTTGTACCTGCGACTACATCCAACGGTGATGTGGTGCTACTCAGTGTGTCCACACAGATATTCATCCTGAAAGTCTGTCGAGAGACAATTTGTCATCTATGTGTATGATATATTACTGAATAACCTGAACCGACCTTTGAGTCTGTTATCTTGTGGAGCAACAGGTTGCCTTCTTTTTATCAGCTTTCATCATCAACCTTCGGTTTGTATGTGAAACTCTGGAATCCAGAGCGCCTGAACTTGGATTAAAACTGAGATCCTGCTGCAGCAGCTTATCTTCATCATTCATGTTTTGGTTTGTCGTCCTATGTCACGGATATATTCACCATCATTTTACACACTTTCAATATTCCATTCCATTTTCCAAACCGCTTATTGGGCGAAGGCAGAAAACACCCTGGACAGGTCGCCAGTTTATCGCAACATTCACACCTACGGGCAATTTCGAGTCTGCAAATAACCAATAAGCTGCATGTCTTTGGACTGTGGGAGGAAGCCGGAGAACCCGGAGAGAACCCACGCTGCCACAGGGAGAACGTGCAAACTCCACACAGAAGGACCACCGGGGATCGAACCCGGGCCCCTCTTGCTGTGAGGTGACAGTGCTAGCCACTACACCACCGTGCAGCCCACTTTCAATATTGTTCCAAATAAATTATAATAAGCGCCTTAAATATGCCAAATAAAATGACTGACTTCTTAAAGCTGCTACCCACCAAATGTCCACCCGTCTAATCAAGCACAGTGAGTTTTCCCTTTCTGTGCTTAATCAGACTTCTGTCAGGACTGAGTGGGCGTTGACGTCCTACTAAAGCTTTGGCCATCTTAAACCTGAGCAGGGGTCTAATGTCTAATCAGAAGAAGTTTTAAACCAAATTTAAAAAGGGTACAAAAATACACATTGACGCTGATGTAAATTACATCCCGAGAAACCCAAATCATAAAATAACACAGCACAAAAACAAATGTCACAAATATACAACACAAATAAATGCATAAAAATAAATGTATTTTCGAATACATATCTAATGTGGAAATCAGCAACTTACCAAAGACTCTTCTGTGAACAGATTTTTAGATCCAGTGTTCTTTTCAGAAAGAGGAAAAATGGTATGTAGGGACAAAAAGCTATGGCAATGAAAAATCAAAACAAATTCAAACTTGGTATTTAATCATAACATTTTGACAGATGGGCCACTGATGCAACTATAATAATTTAATTTCATAGCGTGTTGCAGAGGCCTGTTTATCCGTCATATTGCTCTGTTTAGTGGTTTTGGCAGGGTTTCATTGTCAAGCACGTTAAATTAACGTCATCTCAGCTGGAGACAAACGATGTCCTCTCTTTAAGTAATGTACAGTCGGTACACACAGGACACTCACACGCTGCTCATGATGTTGACTGTTGTGTTGCTCTTCCTCCAAGATTAACACATTATCGTGCGAGGTGTAATTGCACTTATTTTGAATATATTGTAAGTTCCTTTAAAAAAAAAAAAAAATACAATGCGTGTGGTTGACAATATTATCTCCCAAATTTCACTTTTCAGCTTCAATTAGGTCTTAAGAGAGTCAAACGAATACAGGGGAGTGTCTTTACTTAGGAACTGGCTAGTGCTAGCCAGCCAAATAGCATCAGTATGATTTGACAGGTGAGGATTGGTGAGGTGAGGGAGAAGTAATGCTATGTCAAAAAACCAGGAACATTTACATGTTTAGTTAATATTCATGTCAAAGTTTGTGCAGCAGCACTGCAAACTCGTACATAGGTGTATTGTTGTTTGTAATGTAAACTGTGTAGATAACATGATCATTAGCTCACACAGACAAACTACATGACGAGAGACTGAAGTGCTTCTTTTGCTTTTTTATCTTCTGAGAGCAGAGAGAGGTTTGCTTGATGATCTTTTTTTGAAGGAAAGCACTTTGTGTTCTCCAAAGCAGAGCATACCTATTATCCATTCTTTCTTCTTCTTTTTTTGTTGCATGTAGCCAAGAACAAAGGCTTAGTCTCAACACAGTAGTTTCTCTCAACTTGCCAGATGTCAATATTTGCATGCTACTGTTACATTACGTCTTAATCCGATAAGTCCTCACGCAGTCTCATCCTTCGGTAGTTTCTGTTGTCTTTCCACTTCTGATAAACCAGTCTGCTCTCTTTTCAGCCACCCCCTGTTTTCTCTCTCCCTCTCCCTGTCACCCAGATGTTTAACCATTGTAGTGTTTCTTTATAAAATATAGGGCTACATTCCAAAAAGCAAATGGGAGATGGACACGTCGGAGGCGAAACTTGGTAGGTATTCCCCTTTGTTAGTCTTCATTTTATGAGTAAAAGGCTGATTATATTGGTTTGATTACATGGTTATGGTGTCTTATGTGTGTGTGTGTGTATCTGTGCACACAGCATGACAACAACCTAAACTATTAATGTATTGATTGACAGATGCTTCAATTTGAAGCCCACTTTTGTTTTCCTCTGAAGAAAACATGTCTTTAATGTACGGGTAAATCTACAAAGAGAATGAGAAGAGGAGGTTCTGCATATAAAAACCAAAACATGCATATAAATGTAAACATAGTTATAACTTCTACAAATCCCAAGCCAGTCAAATGAGGAGGAAAAGTAGTATAGTGTTGATGTGATTGCACTTTATGTGAGTGTGAAGGAGGACATTTGCTAAATCAGATGATGCTGATTGACTTGCTGGCTTTTCGTGGACAAATTGATGTTTGGATGATGGAGTTAAAGTGTTCATGGGGGAGGAGAACTGATCACTACAGTGATCTTCCATTTATACAGACAAGTTGGACGGTCTGGGGAGCAGTGGGAAGAGGAAACGTGAAGACATAGAGCACCTGGAGGACTACCTTCAGCTGCCAGACGACTATGCCACGCGCATGTCTGAACCAGGAAAGAAGCGGGTAAATATCCTCTGCTGCACAGCTGTTGCTTTGGTCATCTTAACATCGCATGTCGATGTGTCCTTAAGCAAGACACTTAACCCCAAAATTGCTCCCGTAATTGTGCCTACGGTATAGAAATGTGATAGAATCTGAATTGTAAGTCGCTTTGGATAAAAGCATCTGCTAAATGACTGTAATGTAATGTAACATTAATTCGTTTGCCAGTGAGGCAAAATATGAATTGTAAAGATCCAGCTAGTCCAGGTTGTTTTTATGATGTTAAATAATGTAACAGATTTATGTTAAATGATGCCCTGTCATCCACTTCCTGGTCATAACGCAAAACCGCGGTTGCTTTGTCAAGGTCCGTTGGGCTGATCTCGAGGAGCAGAAGGAAGCCGATCGAAAGCGTGCTATCGGCTTTGTGGTGGGTCAAACAGACTGGGAGAGAATAACGGATGAGAGCGGGCAGCTGGCACAAAGAGCTCTCAACCGTACCAAGTATTTCTAAAGATCCCCCTTTTCTCCCTTCATTGAAAGGTATGTACAGTATGTTACTCCTTTGTATAATGTTGTTAGGATGGCTGTAGACGTTACCGATAGCTGTTAAAAGTAAGAAGTCGTCATATCGGTGTTTTGAAAATACATATTTAACCTTTAATGACTTGATGAGGACATGTTTAAGGCCTTTTCTTATTACATGTCCTGGTTTGAAAATGTACTTTATAGTTTCTTTAATGCAAGTGAATGGACCGGTCTCATCTCACCTTTTTTTCAGCAAGCCGATTCTTCAAAAAAAGCTTGTCTTTACATTTCTTCGCTTAATCGCAATAAATAGTCAATAAAATGCCGAGGGAGAAACCTCACTAAGTTTGCGGGCATGTATGTTTTACAGCTGTAATGCCTTTTATAGTGATACGAATACAGTTGTAACTTTGTTCTGCATAATGTGTTACCACAATACCTGAATGTAACTGAATTTACAAAACCTAAGTTTATTAGGAATGTATTTTCCTAGTTATCACATAAGTTAAACGCATAAAAGTTCAACTTGATCACAAACAAATCTACCTTTGGCCAAATTATCAATGATCTCTTTTTCTTTCTGCAGGTTTCCAGAATGTGAAAACACTGAAGCTTACTTGTGGTGAAACAAGAGACTCTCATCTATACCAGCAATGGTTATCAGATTCTTAGTTATTTCATTGATAAAGATGCAGTATAGTTTTTTGTTTTTTTTCTCGTTTTTAAACAGGAACTCTGGTTATTCACTGATCAATTTGTAGGTTGTAACTTCTTCTGGTCATGTATTCCATGATTCTTGCTGTTTTATACTCTTCATGCTTTATGTACCGTTTACCTGTAGTAATGTTTTTTTGATCCATGTATACTTGAAAAAAAACACAATAAAACATTCACAAAATCACCAACCTGGGGGAGTGTTTCTTGCATTAGCTTGATGAACAAGAGGGCCGAAGAGTTTTTGAAGCAGAATGTGCTGTAAATGAATCATTGGGGCCTGTGAATAACTATTTACATCCGCCTGACATCACTTGTTTAGCCCCCTGTGTTTTAAGACTGTTATCAGGTTTATGATTATGTATGGTTAAATTAGGAGAACAGAAGTAAGAATAAATGGTTGGTTGAATGCCGTGGCGGGCCGTGGATTTTATACCTGGGTCTTCTGTGCTGTCCTACTAGTTGAATTACCTCCTAATAACCTCATTATGACACAGCAAACCTGCAGCGGATCCACGCATTCCACCACACAAGAGCCATTCAAATATTATTCATGAAAACGGCACGATAGACAAATGAACAGTCATAACGTTACTATGTAAAAAAACAAAGACAGTTTGTCACTTACCGAAACTTAAAGAGTTTAATCCCAGTACATCGTTTCAGTTCCAGTAAGAAGTCCTTCTCAATTCATGGACGCCAGTGACAGTCGAGCCTCCCCAGTTGTATTTCGCTGGTCTGCTGCGGCAGGCCGCGGTTGTGGAGCTGTTTCCCTGCGAACGTGTTCGTTGAGTTGTAGATCTACTTGAGTCTCTCCAAAAGTTTTCAAATGCTATGGCGTCCTCAGGTTAGCGTAGCTCCAAACACCAAGAGCTCACTTAAAATGAAACGCATTCCCAGCCATAAAATGTGCAACACTTCTCCGACGCTGTCAGCAAGAAATACCGTTCATACAAATCCTTTTCCTGGCTGAGTCAGGGCTGCCAGCTGTGGCGTTGACTGGCCATTTCTTACGATGTCCAGCTTTTCCTGAAATGGCGTTGTCAGTAACTCCGCCACTAAATCCGTTTCTCCTCCTCCTTCAGCCATTGAGTGTTAAAAAAACAAAGCTAGGTAAAAAAATAAATGAATTACACCAAGCAAAACCCTAAAAATGTTATAATTTCTTCCATATCTTTCAATTTGAATTATTGTGCTGCGTTCACACCAAACGCGGCGCGAGTAGATTACATACAAAGTCTATGCACAGATGCGAGTAGATTACATACAAAGTCTACGCACAGACTGGCGCGGCGCGAATTTACGATGGCGCGATGGACGCGAATTTGCGGCGCGAGCCTATCAGCGTTGAGTTGCTCCCCTGTCATCACTGACTTCCTGCCGTTGAATCAGGAAATAAATCCTGTAGCCGTCTGTGTTCACCCAGAGCTCTACGATACCTCATATCAATAGAGACCGGACCAAACTATGTGTATAAATGTGTGTGTGTGAACCATATGGTACAAACAATGAATAGACGCTTCCGTATTTACGTCTACATGACGTTATTGAGCACCGATCCATCAGAGCTCCATTGAGAAGACAAGTGGCCTACAAATCGGCATCATTACGTAGTTATTTTGGAGTCCCTTTTTGTCGGTTTATTGCCGTTAAATCACAGCCAAATCAGTTTATTTTGTGTTCATACAGCTGTAGTAAACAGCGACGTGTGGCTTGCTAGACACAGTGAATACAGCTCGATAAAATCCAATGAACAATGTTATGAACCCAGACATGACGGTGTTTAGTTTCCCGGGATATCTGTGACTTCCACAACACGTACTAAGCCGAAATAGAGGTTCTTTTTTTCATGGTTAATAGCGGACAGTTGAACGGTTTTCAGGGCGATAAGCCCCGCCCCCTCTCCAGCGCGATTCGCGCGAATGTACACAAATGGTCCCCGGCGAGACCGGCGGCGCGATGGACGCGAATTTGTGGCGCGTTTGGTTTGAACACGGCATTACTCCTCCAACTAAGCTCTGCTGGCAAGTTCAGTTTCGTTTTGCGATAGTCACGTGCTCGCCCACTGATCAATCACAGCGCACCTCACTGCAGCGCTGCTCCTGAAAACTGAGCTGCCCGTTAATCCTGACATAGTTGTAGGCCAGCTAGCAGGCTCTGGCACGTCAAAGAATACGCCCAACATGTCAAACTAAAAATCTGATTGGTTGAACACTGTGACAATCAACAATATCGTCCCCATTCACTTAAACTGCACATGGATGCACTTGTGAGTCTGCAGGCCTCGGGCCTCTCTTCTTACCTAGAGACACAGAGGTGAAATCTGATTGGATAAAAGCTCTCCTTAAAACAAGCTGCACTGGAAGCAGAGCAACTGAGGAAGACAGTAGCTGTGCATTGAGAAAATAAGATAATGGGAAAATATTTTTATAAATTACAATACATGTAGTGTTTTTAAGAAAAATTATTAAATTATAAAATAGCTATAACTTTGTGATTCTGTTTAGGCCAGCAGAGAAGGCCTTGCAGGCCCTGACGGCCCACCGCTGGTTGAATGTATTCCCTACATCTTTGCAAATATCATTGCAAATCTATCGCACCCCTTGACTGTTTTACACCTCTGTGAGTTGCATCCCAGTCTCATGATGGTGGTGTGTGTGCCATTCTCTCCTTGTCTTTTTATTTGTTTAAATCATTTAAAAATAAATACGATGAGGTAATTGCACAGACAGCTGCCAATTTCACCTCAACTTGTGGCTTGAATATGAAGTGTGATGTGAGTGCATGATTGTAGGACTGAAAACCACCTCACTGTGTTTTTAACCTTTTAAGTGTAATTTAAAATTAACTTAAGGTTGTCGACAACAAAGTAAGCCCACAGTGGCTTTTCATGACCAGAATAGTATTTTATTTTTGTCTCATTTGAGTTTTTGTCATTGTTTTAACACATGTTTACATTCAAAGACAAGATATACATATGTTACCTGTAACACATTCAGCTGATTACTATCTGATCACTAATGCACATCATCAAAGCTCACAATTAACCATAATATGTATTTAAGTGAGGAAGAACAAGGCACATTAATTGCTTTTATTGTTGTGTCTGTCTCACAAGTCAGTTAAACTTCAACAAGCTTAACAGCTGGTTGTTTTATACAAAATATCTTCTCTGACTGCTTAGCTCAATACTTTCTCAATACATTGGCACACTTAATATGTAAAGACCTTAATATGTAAAGTCCTGCCTGTTTGACTTTTGTTCTCACAGCAAGTTAATTGAAAAGAAAACATCACACAGAGGCGTAGTTATATTGCTGTTGAGTTTTCAAATGCCTATGTGCACACTTCATATCGGTATTTAAAGAACCAAATTCAGTCTCAGTGAGTGACGACATCATGGTCAATATGGAAGCCGATGTATTCAGTATTTAAGATGCATTTTACAGTCACAAATTTTTTGCACTTGTGAAGCAAATCCTCCAGAATTTTAACTCATGAGAATTTTCATATGGATTTCTAACGCTGTTACTGAAGACGAGGATCCCCAGTTATGACCGAACACACAGATCCACTGAAGAAGACGTTTGATTTGCCCGTGGACAGCCAGCCACAGTGAACCCTTTAGAAAGTGGATGATGCATCTTCATGGTGAGTATGGAAGTGAAGCTGATATTTTACCAACTGAGTTTGTAAGGAGCAGATGAGAGACATCATTTACTGTCATTTTAACATTGTTGTAATTTTCATTTTGTCCTGTACATACATATGAGCTCTGCTGAATATTAAATTATTTTTTCTTCTCCTGGTGTGGCGTGGACCTTTTTTTGCTGCTTAATAAAGAAGTATGCTTCTTAAAAAACAGAAAATGTGTTGCACTTGAAGATAATCACAGATTAAATAGTTGTACAATACAAACTGTGTTATTGCTATATAATATGGTTGATATAGCAAAAATACAAATGCTGTCAAACGACCTCATGCTGCAACAAGCCAGTAAAGCATAAACTCAGACATCAGTCTGCCATATGTGTGGAGATTGAATATGTGCGGGCATGCTCGTCACTATTCTATTTTACAACATGTCCGGTGCTTCATTAGAAACTAAATAGTTTGCTATTCAAGGCACGAGTGAGTCCACATTGTGACAGTAACCACTGTGGCACACGATGTCGTCTGGTTGGTTCTCATCCAGAGGGATGACTTTTGAATTCAGCTGGAACGTCACTGTCCAGTTTACAGATCACTTTGTAGATTGCTTTCTTCCAAGATGGATCGCAATCTCTTCCCATTGAAACGGCAACGTAGAATTCTCTCAATGTAATCTCGGCAACCTCCAAGAATCTATCAGGGACCTGTGAATCCACAGAAGATTAGAAATGTTACAGCTTTTACACACAAACTGTTTTCACATATTTAGAATCGGGCTCGGAAAATCAAGGTAAGTAACGAGGTGAAACATGGCAACGGCACGACGGTTGATTGAGAGCAATATTAAACAAGTTCTGTTGATCAACAACAAATGCATCAACACACATCAGGGACACCTGACTCGGCTTTTTTTTTTACTTTTCTGTGTTTTTCATATTCCTAAATACCTTCACAAATGTATGTTGGGACTGTAACATTGTTGAATTATAATGATACTGGAGCTGGTAAGCAGTATTATGTTGCCAAGTTAAAAATCAATCTCAAGATCTTAATTACACAAGGAGACCCTGCATCGGTGCGGTTTGGAACAGTTATGCTCACTTTTAGAAAAGAAAATTTAAAATAGCCTAAAATTGTTCATAATTTTCTTGATTTAATTGTTGACTATTTGGGATACGTCTGTAATTGTCAGTTCTTAAAAGCTGTTTAAAGCGTTATATATTTAAGGCAACGCATATTAAATTAGTATTAAAACCATTTATGGAAGCACTTTGTGGAGTAAATTGATTGATTAATGAAAAACTGATCTCATAGCATTTTTATTTCTCACTCATAATTATTAAATGGGTTAAAATTCAATGAGATTTGCATTTTCCCTGCTAGCATTGGCATCCTCTGACATGAAAATGGAAAAGTCCAACAGCTTTATGATTGACAATATTCAAATGTTATTTCAAATTTTAAAATAGTAATGCAACATATACATTTTTATTTAATTTTGCATTTACCGATGCATCATCTAGGTCACAATTGAAATTAAAATGGGATAATCAGTTTCCATTTTAATTTTTGCTTTTATGCAAATTCTCATAAAGCGTAGTTGGTCAAATGGCTTTTCCATTTTCACATTAATATTGTCAGTAAATGAGCACAGCTACTTATCATAATGCAAATTGCTTTGTTGAATTTTAATTTTAGTCCAATTAATGCACATGTCATGGGAAATTAAAATGTTATTGTGAGATTACATTTTAATTTAGTCCATCAAATGCTATAAAAGACCCCGTGACCTCTTTCCTCACCATTATTTGGTCAAAAGGCTCACTTGTACAAATATCAGAATCTAACAAGTAAATCTACCATGAAATCTTGTGTGCACATCTGTGCTCCCCAGAGGATGAACCCTTTCTATTTTGGATATTCAATGTGCTCAGCTTTGCACACTTTGTTAGAATCTAGAAGGCAAATGTCCTACAGTTTGTTGAGGCCTTTTCTCTAACTCAAGGCAAACTTTTAGTTTTTAGCGCCACCACTTCTAAGAACTACAGAATCTTCTCTACTATGTCTGATGTGTTGTGATATATTGCATCTAAAAGGGATGTTTGATTTCCGCTCTCACACTCGACATCACTGCTGAGTGTGTTCATGTGTGTAATCTGTTTGACTTGAGACCAAACAGGGAAATAATTGTTTCATGAGAAGAAACCACAAGTGTCTCCGTCACTCAGTAGGAGAAAAAAAAACTAAACCTAGCAGCCGAATGGTTGACAGCTAACTTAGTGTTTTGGCCTTTTGATTTTGAATGTTTGAATTTTCTCGTGTAGATTTTATTTTTTTGCCTGGAATCTGTGATTGTGTGTAATCACAATGATTTTCAAAGCACTGTTTGATTTGAAAAAAAGTATTTAATTTACAAAATATTAAACATTTAAATGTTTTTTATTTTAATCTATTCCTTCATTTTTGATGTTACCGTTTATCTGCCAACAATTTAAATAAGAGTAAATTAATTGTAGCATCAGGAACTATAGTTATATGCTGCTGTGAACTATTGAGAAAAAAAGTTATATAATACTAAATATTTGTAGGCCATAATGTCACTCGGCTCTCCGTCATGCTTTCATACACTAGCCAGTATGATCGTGAAACTGGTATTAAATTGCATTTTGAGTGGTATTAAAAATGTCTTAAATGTAACCTGCACCCTGCAGAAACCCAGCTTAAACATTTAAAGCTGTGTTCAACTGAACTAAAAGTCTAAGCATTTTGCTTTTTTTTTTTTTTTTTTTAATGAAGGGGAAAAAGCACATATAAATTTGTAAATATTAAAAACGTTTGCATCAGAAAAATAATAGGCTGCGTTTTACATTATAGTCTGCAAGTCTTATTACATGTGTTAATCAGCTGTGTTCGTCATGATGCCTTTCACTCTTATTAATTATGAAATTCAGAAATGTTAATTATCATTTTTGCAGCAAATCCTTATTTAAAGATCTTAGTGTTTAGTTCCTTTTACTTCTGAAACTCATCTTCAGTCACACTTCTCACTGCTGGGTTATTATGGGATAGTAGTTGTACTAGTTAGTAGAATTAGTATTAAAGCTAAGTTACTATATATTAAATATGTGTCACTCTGTGGAGTAGTACACATGTAGGCTGGTTAATATGTGGTTAATGTATATAAACAGGGAAACTTTTTAACCGTTATAAATTCCCAGATTAAGGACAAAATAAGAATCAGTGACTCATAATCCTTTTATTACAGCATGTATACATACATATGAATACACTTTGACTATATTCTGCCTAGTGTTCACAAACTTAATAACTTGTTACGGCTTCATGCAGTTATAGTAGGTTTTCCTCATATTAATATTTATGTGGGTTCACTATTGTTACAAACTGGATGAAAGTGAAATAATCTAAATGTGGCTCAACCAGACAATTTATTTAAACTTTCGGAGCCTTTTCGCACTTCGAACTAAATATTTGTATCTGATCATAAAGCACATGGTTCCCTGAGCTGCTTTCTGTATATCCGTCCGCCCTCCTCAGTGTACAGTATGAGCCTGTTTCATGTGTGTCCATCTGTGCATCATCTTGGAATTATCTGTACGCATCTATTATAGCCAATGGCGTGTGTTGACACATGCAGGAGCTTCAATTTATTTATTTTACCTCTGTACTTACAATAAATAGCAAACATTTCTGAAGCAATTCACATTTTCTACATGTGTGCATTATATAACCTGCAAATTATTAGGAACCGTGATATTGATTTAGTCTTGTAAAGCCACTATAATCTTTACCCGAAACAAATATGCAGATGCAGCGAATCCGACAGATTCAAAAATGATGCTTTGAGACTGTTGAGAAATGTGTGCTACACACATCTAACAAAAGTAAATTGTGTGTTGGACTCAACATCAAAATGAGACAATAAAATAACCTCACTGGAGGCTCCCAAAGCAAAAAAACAAACAAATAACTGACGTTAGTAAGATATCACCAGTAAGGATTATAGTGTAGCATCAGTTTACCTGGAAGTCGTTGGCTTTGTTGTAGTGCATGTTGAGAGCTCTGAAAAGTTCTGATTCTCTGCCCACAGTCAGACTCCTCACGTCAGCCACTCCTATGAGAGCGTGCCGGGCGAACTTCTCCATCTGGATGTAGTAGAACTCCCTGAAGTTGCTGAACCACTTGATGAGCTGAGAGGTGATGCAGCGCGTGAACTGAGGACGAGACAGAGACGGGTAAGTGAGATGGTCAATGTGGAATTTGATGCATTGTAATAAATGTGTCTTTATATGAGAGAGAAGCTGCTAAGCTTGTTTCACGATATAAACAAAATATAAAGAAAATCAAATATGAATAAACTCTATTTTAGCACATCTCTGTGTTGCCGTGTTTATACATTTTGGGTTTTTACAGAAATGCTATCATGACGTAAAGTTCTTAATCCTGATCTGATTGCTTGATTGTAATGTCAATTAAAAAAGAAAAACTATTCGCTTGTCTGGAACTGATTCTTTATTCTGTGGCGACAAAGATGCATTTTGAAAAGATAAACTGGTTTGGGATCATAAAACATGCCGCACATAAACGTCCATAGAAGAGTTTCTCTCAGAAACAGCAGGAAACATGTCTGCTTGAATGCAAAATACAGCAACTTTTCCAAGATTGTTATAGTTGCTACACATCTGTAATTTTTGACGGTAATATTAACTCATGTTTTGTAAATATAATCTATTCAAATGACACAAATGTGTGGATGAAGTGGAGTGGTGCTCAATATTGCAAGTATTTCCTCACCTGCACATCATAGAAACACATCTTCAGTACCAGTGAGCTCGGGTAGCGGGTGTAGAAGAACATGTGCTTTGCTTTCTTCAGATGGTTTGTGGTCAGACCCTCCTAAACACACCGGTGTTAAGGGTAAAACACACATCCGGGACATAAGAAACGGTAGTTTTCTTTGTTAATGAGGATGGATACATGTTCTCTCAAAGAAATCATTACAGCTCAATGAGAGACTGCTATTTTCTGCAAGTTTGGAAGATGAAAGGGAGTACGTATTGGATTCTGTAAGGTGCAAACTTGCTGTCCTCTTTAAAAACACAATTTTTTGTTGATGAGCAGACTTATTTTATAGCACATACCTGTGAGGGGTGAAAAGGTTTGTGACATAATGGGTTGTAATTTGGACCTCAAATAAACAAAGGAAGAGTTATTGTATTGTTGGAAAGAAATATTTTCTGCCACTATTGACTGCTTCTTAAAGCCACAATAAATCATACAAAACTTCAATTATTAGACTACATCAGAATAAAAACTTGTAAAGGATACATTCAGCATGTATAGGTTGTTCTTCCTCAGGCAATCGGACTCAATCTTGACATGAGACGGGCTTTCCACCAGCGTGGGACCCACCGACACAGTGTGAGTCTGTGGGCTTCTGACGGATCTGGAGTTCACCTTCGATCTCACTTTGACCGAGTTCCAACGCGTGTCAAACGTCTCAAACTTTGCTCGACTGACCTCAGAGCATTCCTTTCGCGGGCACCTGAGGGAATGTCCAGTGTTGTGATCCTTCTCTGACGGCTGATCTTCATGCAGAGCAGCGTCGTGGCCGAAGGGGACCAGAGGTTTGGGGCGATGGGGAGCTCTTGATCTGGACTGGAGGATGAAGTTGTCGGCTCTTTCCAGCCGAGGCTTTTGCACAACCAGAGACAGAGCTTCGGTTTGAACATCTGGGACTTCTTGCGTCTCATCTTTACCAACCGATGACTGAAGAGACATATCAGTCTCTACGTTCCCCTCGTCATTCGGAGATGTCTGTAGAAGTGGCACGCTTCTAAAGATCGAGTCAACGCTCCTGCTGACAGCTCTGCTCAGTTCGTGCTTCAAAACATCTGCCATCAGCTTTATCCTCTCAGGCTTCGACTGGAAGTAGTTCATCAGCTTCACCTTCTTCCATCCTTGATATTTTCTGCTTGAGCTGCTCTGGAACTCACTGTATGAATCTGTAAATGTTGGAGATGTTTCAGGAGAACTGTTCCAGGTGGGATATTTACTGTCCCCAATGTCGGTTACTCCACCCACATGGTTTAAACTTGTCCTGAGCTGTCTGAGGTGCTGATGCTGACTCTCAAGCTGCTTTCTTGTCGTCTGACAGCCAGATCCACGATCCACGAGCTCCCGATCTTGAGTCCTTTCATTTTCCTGCATGCCGTCTGACTCCTCGTGCTGATTCGCCATCCCATCTGTGCAGCGCATACCAGGAGAGCTGGTCATGCCTTTGATGATATGTTCTACTCTGGCACGCTTTGCTTGATGGCCACTGTTTAAGTTCCACTCATGGTGACCACGAGAACTGGATGCAGGAGATGAGTGCATGCTCGTGGGTAAATGTAAAGCGGTGTTGTCTCTCGATGGACTGAGCTCCAGCCGGCTCGAACAGATCAAACTTGAACCAGCATCATCGTGGCTGTAATATGCACTCTCCGGTGGGAGTGTTATGTCCTCACTGTCTTTGTGTAAGGACACAGAAACACCTGGAAATTCTGAATTTAACAGCTCGGGGTCCAGTTGAAAAGAGGAGACGTGCTCTGCAGGGTAGCCGTCGAGGCAAATGCTGCTGGAAGAATACATACCTTTGCTCCAAACACTTGGATCCATGCTTGTTGGATGAAGAAAAAAGAGCGATGGAAAAAAACCTCAAAGAAATTGAAAATGAAATTGCCTCCTGGAATAACAAATGAAGACTTTGTTTGTTGCACAAACATAGATCTTAATTGTCTTGCACATGAATCCTAAGAAAGTAAAAATATTTAACTTAAAATAGTGAGTGAACTGTACAACTTTAAAGAATGAAACCACAATAATACATATTGTCCAGATAAGAAAGATCATTTTGATATTAACTATTTGGTTAGTTTTATATGAGAGTAAAAACTCAAAATAAGAAGCACATCTACTTACAGGAGCCTTTTATGTAACCCACCTGTTGCCTGTCGAGAAGGACCCGAGGAGGCTGCAGGTCTGGAGCTTGCAGGAGGAGGAATGACTCAAGTATTTGTAGTGGTCCAGCTGAGAGCCCCTCCGAAAAAACAGGAGGTGTGGTCAAATATGCCAACCTATCCCATCCTACCTGCACACAATAACATGTTATTTAAATCGCACAACCCACTCTTAATGGGACTATATGAAAAATACATTCAAATTGTATTTAATTTATCCTTTTTCCAAAACAGTGGTTGTGCCATGGATGTTTATTGTGAAATAATTCTAAAGAATTTAAAAAATATGGATCCCTACTTAATACAGACAGTGGTATAGCCCTGTTACCTCTACATGAATGTTTTTATTTTGTTATCTGAAGAAAAAGTACTTTTATTTCGCCCTATTCTCGATGTTATAGGACGCACACACCCCCGCCAGCCAACCGCAGTGGTTCGTCCCGCCTGCACCGCCCTCGCGCTTCGGAGCGAGCTTCCGTACCGCTCCTTCAACCGCTGTCAAATTGAGCTAAAGAGGACACAGCTACACTGCTAGCGTTATGTTATCGCGATCCAGATGTGCATACCGGACGCTCGGTCGTTCTCTGTCAGCGGTGAGCCAGGTAGGTTGGACACTTAACTGAGCCGGTGTATTAACTCTGAAACGATTTGGTACTTATTAAAACGAGATACAGCTAATTAGCTGAATGCTAACGTTAGCATTGTGAAGCAGGGCCTCACCAAAGTTAAACAAGGGCAGACAGTCAGACACTGACAGTGAGCTCAAGAAGAAGACAACACTATCCCAATAACTATCTGACTATAGAAAAAGGGGGTCTTTGTTTCGTGCCCCCTAGAAGCTACATCATTGTTTTTTTTCTGTAACTGGTTTTGATGCTAATGCTAGCATGTTATGGTGTCGTGTTTGTAAGACTGAGGCGTGTGTAGCTGACATGATAGAAATAGCCCTTGTCATGTTTGACATATATGTGCTCAAGCTTCAGGTTTCAGCTGTCTGTCCAGTGCTTTAATCCGCAGGTAGTGACGCTGAAACATAATCCCCACGGTAGTTACTTACTCGTGTGTCTTGCTCACTTCAAAGGAGGCTGTTGTGCTCGTGTCTCCAGTGGACTATGTGTTGCATTGGGGTGTTTAGAAATACAGTCAGTTGACAGTTTATTAAGTACACTTGGCTAAAAGTAATGTAGTCTAAAACAACAGATCTGCAAGCATACATTCACGAAGCTTACAATGTCCATGCTTGTGTCAAGAGTCCTGGAGAGAGGTGCTTAGTGTGGTGCAGTTATATATATATATATATATATATATATATATATATATATATATATATATATATATATATATATATATATATATATATATATATATATATATATATGCATGCCTGTACATGCTTCGATGTACTGTAGAAGATTGATCTCTGACTGCTCCACCCTCCTCCGGCATCCCACTTCAGTCGGGTTTAGTCGGTAACGAGCGACTCCATCAGACAAAGCAGCCAGAACCAACCGTCTTCACTCGAGGCCCTGCCCTCAACATACCCACAGACGTAACTCATAACATGCAGCGCAGTTAACTTTACAGTCAGCGCTGGAGAATCCAGTGGTTTCCCTGAAAGCTGAGGCAACGGAGGTTCCTCATTTACTGTTGAATTTATTTATTTATTAGTTAGAAGGCTTCCAAAACCATTAGAAATTCACAAACACATATAAATAGATGCATATGAAACTAATTTTTCCTTTTTTTTTTCCTTTCAGGCAAATAATGTGCTGGTCCGACGAAGTGTTTCAGGTAAGAGTGCTTCTGATGAAGGAGACTTGACCTTCAGCTTGGTTTGAGAACCTCGTCAGTAATGCAACATCTAAAACCTGCGGTTTTAATGTTTACTGCTCATGAATAAACAAGCTTTATGAGTGGATCATCCAAAGCAGAATAAGTGAACCACAAGTGGTTAATTGCAGCTCTGAGAGAACTCCTCTCATGTTACAGCCTCGGGAGAAGCAGTTGTTGATTTTCTTTCTCTCTTTTTTTCCTCTTAAGGTCTTCCCGTCTGCAGCCAACTAGTTTACACAAATTCTCAACCGTAAGTGCTTTCCCCCTTTTCTGTTGTGTGTGTGTTTGAACACGACAATTTGGTTTGTATAATTGCGTTTGTCAAAAAAATACAAGTAACTGTTTGTTTTTTGTTTTTCTTGACATTTAGATGTGAATTTCCATCCTCAGCAAATGTCTTCCACATCAGATACTTCAAGACATCTGCTGTCCACAGTATGTATTGCAACGCTTCTCAACATTATGCATTGAAGACCACTGTGTGCTTCAGTTAAAGCAGTGGTTGTTTTGGGGGTTTCTTTCGTACAGGGGATGAGGTTGTCACGGTCAAAACGCCGGCATTTGCAGAATCTGTTTCAGAGGGGGATGTGAGGTGGGAGAAAGGTGAGTCAGCTTATCTCAGGTAAAATGTTGCTATTATATGTCCTGTTACCAATGAGCCAAATGTTTAAAGTAATCATATTTCTGCAAAATCAAATCCAAGTGCTTTCATTGATTGTGTTTTAGCGGTGGGCGACTCGGTGAATGAAGATGAAGTGGTGTGTGAAATTGAGACTGACAAGGTATGAACAAGAAAGACCATCAACCCTAAAATCATCTCTGGTATTTATTTATTCCTTCTTAACTTTACTTTACTACTTTCAGACCTCGGTACAAGTCCCCGCTCCAGCAGCTGGTGTAATTGAGGAACTGTTGGTGCCCGATGGCGGAAGGGTAGAACCAGGGATGCCCCTCTTCAAACTCCGGAAAGGAGGTGAGCTTAGTTATCATTCTATCACTGAAGTAAACAAGGCGGAGGCGGTGTTTCAGGACCATTACCAAAACAGTACATTTTTGATACTTGACGTCTGATGTGATAGTTGTGAATCATTACACTCGTACTACATGTGTCCTTCTTTTACTTGTGTTTCCACAGCTGTTCCTGCCAAAGCTGCTCCCTCCCCAGCAGCAGAGGCACCGGCTGCAGCACCTCCTCCTCCTCCTCCTCCAGCTTCAGCTCCCACTGCAATGCCTCCAGTGCCTCCAGTGCCACAACAGGCTGCACAAGCCAAACCTGGTGTGTTTCCTTTCTTTATCATATGAATACACATTCTGCAGAAAGCATTTGTTTCATGTAACTGTGCAGGATGTATCTGAGTAGGCCACCAGCACTGTGTCTGGCTCTTATTGTCACATTCTGTCTTTCCACCTTCATCAAGTTTCTGCCATCAAGCCCACAGCTGCAGCACCAGCCCCTGTAACATCAGCAGGGAGAGGAGAAAACAGGGTAACACACCTGCTGCAGACACACTTGTTATGTTGCATGTTTTGTTTCTTTCATGACATTAATATTGGAAACAGTGAAGTTTGTTCTTCTGTCCAGGTGAAGATGAACCGTATGAGGTTGAGGATCGCCCAGAGGCTAAAGGAGGCTCAGACCACCTGCGCCATGTTGACCACCTTCAATGAGGTGGACATGGGGTGAGCCGCAGCTCCTCAACAGATTGTTCCAACTGTCTTCATAGTATTTACATTGGTCTGAACTTTAGCTAGTTAGGACTACAAGCCTCCGCACTGAACAACCCGGCTCACAGTTCAAGTGTGACATTTTTCACGCCACCGTCTCATTTACAATCATCGGATGTATTTGACTCCACAGATTAAAATGCGTCTCCTCACTGAACACATGCTCTAACGCCTTCTCAATTATGCTTCAGCAACATTCAGGACATGAGGACAATCTATAAGGATGCTTTCTTAAAGAAGCACAACATCAAACTGGGTTTCATGTCGGCGTTTGTGAAGGCTGCTGCTCACGCTCTGACTGACCAACCTGCCGTCAATGCCGGTAAGACGACGCCGGCTTACTTCCACTGTTTTTATCTTTTACTTAAAATTAAACTTAGCCAACTATTATAGTTTTTATGTGTGTTTTTCTAAACTTTCTCCCCGTTGTTTTCCTGCAGTTATTGACGATTCAACCAAAGAGATCGTCTACAGGGATTATGTAGACATTAGCGTCGCTGTGGCTACTCCAAAGGTAGGACTTTTGCTCCGATAAAACTTTACATTTTTGTGTTAAAAACTGTTGCTGCTGAATTCTGGGTAACAGTGAATACATGTTTGTTTAGGGGCTTGTTGTACCGGTGATCCGCAACGTGGAGACCATGAACTTCGCTGACATTGAGAAAACCATTAATGCGTTGGGAGAAAAGGTAAAAAGATGCAATAGGTGTCCCAGATCATTTTAGACTGCAATGCAATTTTGATTAAACCAATATCTACTTAATGAGAGAGCCATTTGTGTTGTGTGCCTCAGGCTCGTAACAACGCGTTGGCTGTTGAAGACATGGACGGAGGCACCTTCACCATCAGCAACGGTGGCGTGTTTGGCTCCATGTTCGGCACGCCCATCATCAACCCGCCACAGTCTGCCATCCTGGGCATGCACGGCATCTTCGACCGACCCATGGCCGTCAATGGCAAGGTGAGCGTTGCGTGTCCATGGACGAAGAAACATTGTTTCAATGATCTGACATACTGATATGGATCTATTGCTTTTCCAAATTCCAAACTTCCTTTTTTTGCTTCTGCAGGTTGAGATCCGGCCCATGATGTACATAGCGCTGACGTACGACCACCGACTGGTTGACGGCAGAGAAGCGGTCACTTTCCTACGCAAGATCAAAGCGGTGGTGGAAGATCCCCGCGTGCTGCTTCTGGACATGTGATGTTTCTACCACCTCATTACTCGTATTTAAAGCTGCATAAAACGAACTCCACGTCACAAAACACGCACAAGTCGTACAAAAAAAATAAATCTTTTGCTGTCTCCTTTAAATGTTCAGTCAGACCTCTCGGGTATAACGAGGTTGAGTTGACACACTCATATCGAGCTTAAATACGTGGTATTATCTGTAGAGACTGCTTGCCATCTTCTGTCGGTTATTGTTTTTGCTACATTTGAATTTACTCACATTTACGTTACACGTCTTAGGACAGAAATTGGCACACGGGCTTAAAAAGTTGAAGATAACGCTCACATGTGTTGTTGTACCCGTGAGCTCTTCAGGTGAAAATACGAGGCAGTAGATAAACACTCGCTGCATCCTTGTCACATTGGTGCAATCGTAAAACTAAATGGCTTTTCCAGGCAGCATTTGGCTGCGTGACTTTCTCCCCTGCTCGTTAGTCGCTGCCCCCTTTTAGCCCCTTTTTCCCACAGCCGGGCCAAGCGGAGCTCACACAAATTAATTCAAGATGTTTTAATGTTAACACGGGATTGAAAGAATTTCTTGGTTTGCTGATAGTAATTGTTACTAGCAAGGAACCGGTGACCGGGACATCGGGCTTTTTGTATGGAACATATTCGTCCGTGTCCTGTATCATTTTGATTTTGCTTTAAAACTCCCTCGCAGATTCTTTGACCATCAAAGTCTTGAAATGTTGATTAAACTACTACGAGCTCTAAGTAAAAAAAACACTCAAACTGTACAAAACACTTCAATATGTTGGGAATCGTGTTCAAAAAGCACAATTTGGCAGCAGCAGGTTTTTATGTTGAGATTTTCATTATGCTATCCGATATAAATATATATATATATATAAAATACTTGTATCTATTTAAAGAAACAATTTTAAACATTAAACATCTCAAGAGTTTTCTTTACTGAATCTGTCTTGCACATTTACTTCACAGACTTTGTACATGCTGTATTTCAAACGATGGTTTACTGGAGTTGAAACATTACGTCGACTCTTTTTCTATCAAGTGACTAATCCAATGATTGCTAACGATTTAGATCATCAATGAATCTTTAAAGTCTTACGGTTCCAGTTTCCTGCTTTAGTTTAGTTTGTATGATTTTTACATTGAATCTCTTTGGGTTGTGAATATCGTTATTCACACAACACAAGACCTTTGAATGTGTCTTATTGAGCTCGTGATGAGCATTTTACGTGTTTCCTGAAAATGTCTGAAGACCAAACAATGGCAATAGCACAACGAGAGAAACTGAACTTTTCACCGTAAGCCTCACCCTCTAAGAACAAACTCAAAATCTATCGATGTCCTAATCAAAGCACAAGGCGGAGGCAGGGACGGTCTTCACGGCCGGTCTTGGCTGAAGCATTTTATCTCGTGCCAACTCTTATTTTGCTCCCCGAAATTCTCTGCTGCGGATGAATTCTGTGCCGTAAGACCGATCTTCAAAGCCTCATCAGCCGGCCCGCCGCTCGGCCCTTGAGAAGCTCCAAATAATGGGATGGTCCCTGACGAAGTCTTCAGGGTTGCTTGGCCCTTTTCTCCCACTTCACAAACACAGGCTCAAGTGTGTGCAGCTGTGTGCGACGCCCCTTCAGTATTTCTGTTTACTTTAATAATCACAGGGGACAAAGAGTCCCGATGTACGTCTTTGTTTCTCTGCCAGCACCTACACAAATGTCTGAACAACACTGTTTGGAGGAAAAAAACAGAATTCATTATGAGAACACAAAAAAAACCAAAACATTAGATTACCATGAGAATACTGGAGGTCCTAATGGGCCTGAATACAGCAAACAATGATACAAGGGTCCCTTTTAATTTAATTATTTACTTTATTACCGCTCAAGATTCCATTAGCGCTTTCGAGATCATGTTAATTGGCAACCTGTGCCAGTGGGTGCATAGATATCTGAAGGGTTTGTTGGCAGGTTTTTTGTTTCGTCTTCAAAATTTGGCCAAAATTGTGAATTTCCAATTGCGCTGCTCGATAAGATGTGTGGGGTTTTAAGTCTTTGTGTCCATTCACATGAAAGATGGCCCATTAGAAATTGGCAGCTAGCTGTTTGTTTTCATTAAGCCACATCAGAGGGATCATTTACCTAAATTATTCTCTTATTTTTTTCCTGTCTTTTAAATCGCTAATTATATCAATTTTATATAAAGAATTGTGTTTTAGTCCAATTGGGGAAAAAAAAAGTGTGCTTTGAGTTTAAGTTTACACTTAAACTCATTGAGTACACCATGTACAGTTAAAGAGTAAAGGCTTTGATGTGCTCTACATCATCACACATTTAGTCAAATGAATAACCCTCGTAAGCATGTACCAACTAATTCTAACTAACATCCTGTTGTTTTACGTGAGTTTGATCATTCTGAACGCATCCCTCATGAATGCAGTCGGGCCAAATTAATCACAACAGCTTTTCCAGCAACAAATGGACCAAAAGCATAACGGCATTAGGTGTATTGTTATTATCTGGACTCTAGTCGGATATGAACAGAAAAGCATGAAATAGCGGCAGGAGTTCCAGTTCCATGAAGGAAAGTAAAACTCCCCCAGCCAGGACTCACATCTCATACGTTACTGCTGGTTATGAGAAGGATCCACTCACTGTGTACCACGAGAGGCTCGTAAGATAAGGTGAGTTTAGAGTCCTTCATCATTCTATCGTTTCTGAATAATCTAGTTGACGTAGAGTTGAATTTTCCACACTTCTCTCTGAGCCAGACAACAAATGTTCTACTAATATTTGGTGTTAATATCTTGTGCACATGCGATGAAACTTTTTTTTAATCAACACTAATCAAATCTATCTGCTGGTGTGAATTTACAAGATTACCGGTGTAGTGTAAACTCTTTAAATACCACAAAGCTGTTGTATGAAGTTATTTCTTACTTGTTTCATACTGTAGTTCAAGTTATCTTGAAAGTAACTTACACCGCTCATAACCTGTATTCCTACTGTTCATCCACCACTACGGTCATTTACACTGCAAGTCTGAGTATATTTAAAAATCTGACGGTGCACGATGGTCTGATTTTATTTATTTTTATTTTTTTCAGTGGGTGAATGAAGGGATGAGGAGACGGAAGAGAGGGACAAGGTCAGGATGCGGAGAGGAAGTTGAGACAAACATGGAGGAAATTAACAAAGTGTTTGATTTGATTAAAATAAAAGGATGAGGGAGGAATTTAAGATGACTCATTTCTTTGCCTCGGCTTTTTATTGAGACGCAGGAACAAGGAGACGGGCCGTGCTCACATCAGGGTAAGCACAAGTTTCAACATTTCACATACAGACAGACATGTCTTCCCTTTAAGAAAAACTATATAATCATATATAAATGAAATGCGATGTTAGTTTAAAAGAGTTGTCCCGTGTCCTCGTGACCCACAATATTAGGTGTCAAGCCGTTTACACACGAGTCAATGAAGAGGTGCGGGTGAGACGGTGCGTCCTGTCTTTGTCTCCTCTGTGGTTACCGCTGGAGCCACCAGACGGAAACAAAATGCACTGTGGGATATCGCACCTTGAGACAATTCCCGCTTAATAAACCCACTCTGCAGGGCCTGCATAAGCTGATGCATATTCATAACGGTGCCGTTTCCTTTACAGGGCCGCTTCATTCAAAGCTAACCAGTGTGGCGAAAACAACTAGCTTGCATCTGGCCCTATTCTTTTTCTCCTCTCGCTCCTTTGATATGGACGCCAGCGCTCTTCTTCTTCCTCCTCTGTTCTGTTGTCATACCAGAAGATTATTTTTGGACGGAGAGAATGAGGCAGAGGACCCTGTGGCCCAGCCGCAGGCACAGCTGGCGGTGCTCAGGTGGGTGCAGCTGGTTGGTGTCAGAGGTTCAAGTATTCATGCCGCACAGAATTAGGTTGAGCTAAGGACCACGGTGGAAGGAGAGGGGAGGGGATATTATTAGGATACACCTGTCAGTGGTGCACATTACCATTGGGTTTGTGAGGTCAGTTGAACCTCCTTTTGAGTATCTCTAATTATGCTAAAATTATTTTTGCAAAAAAATGTGAAATTGAGAGTTGTAATGGCGGGAAAAAAGGAGGATGTACTGCATTTGCAAAGTCCCACTGCTAGCATATAGAGAACACAATCAAATAAGAAGAATTCTGTTTTATTTGAAGACGTCTACCTAATCCTCCTCAGCGTGCCGTACGTCTCTGCGTCTATGACAGCTCGGCAAACTGACTGCAACGAAGAGAGATGACAACTGAGCAAACTCCATGCACTGAAGACCAGGAGTTCTGTTTACAAGCTCTACAAAAAGCTTGTAAGTGAACCTTGAGTTAGGATTGTTTTTAATGGAAAAAGTTACTATGGTTTGTGTTTCTTCCTGACTAGCATAAACAGTACTTTTCATGGTAAATAATGGATGACTACAATGATGCTACGTACACCCGTTCACAGACTAACCTGTAGATGATGGTGGCTGTGCAGTTCTTATCAAACTTCTTGATCAACCACTCAAGCTGCCGCTGATCCAGAGGTGCGTTAGCTTCCTGCACGCACGACAACATCATCTGCTCCATTGCTCATCCATACAATAGTGAATATCTGAATACTTCAGACCAGCTTCAAAGTACTTTTTCTGTGATAGACTTGTTGTACTTATTAATGATATATATGAATATATGATGACCTTTACAGCGTTCCTGAAGGCAGAGGTGGGGACATTCTTGGTTCCTTCTTTATCCAACGCTTGGAAGAAGTCCATGATGCTCTCATTTCGCTCTGCAAGGAATTTCTAGGGAAGAAACCGGATCATGTTTCATGAGTACACATGCACAGACGATATCCCTTTTTTTTAAGATGCTTTAGACAATTTTTGCTTAAACGCAGTCTTGTTAGTATCCCAGTTATAAACGTATCCGTCACCAGATTTCTCTGTCTTCCCGACCGCTCACCTGAAAGACCTGGAGGGCCGATATGTTCCTGGTGACGGAGCTCATGACGTTGTGCCGAACATCCAGACCAGGACGCCTCTGACGGGCTTCTCCCAACAGCTCCACAAAGGTCTCACAAACAAAAACTGTCTGCACGACACACACACACACACACACACACACACACATGGTCAGAATGTATAAAAAGTACTGCGGACAGATGAAATCATCACATATTCACATACAGACAAGATTCATATGCTGAGGTGAAAATAGTTTTTCATGCACTTACAGACATATCCATCTCCTCCACGGCTGAGTTCTTGTTTTCTGTAACTGTTTTGAGCAGCGACAGAGCTCCGATATTTGTCAGTGGGTTGTGGGAGAGCTGAACAGAATACAGAAACACCGAACCTCACATTTAACATGCATGAATTTACAGATCGCAATGATGCCGATCAAACGCAACATAGCGACACCAGTGCGTCACGATTCCCACCTTGAGGACCCTGAGGGTGCCGTTGGTGGCCAGGCCCGGGCAGAGGAGCGCCGCCGCCTGATCGTCTATGAGGTTGCTGCTGAGATCCAGCAGCACCAGCGTGCTGTTGAGTTTCAGCGCTTCACCCAGTGACTCCGCCTCGACGGGGCCAAAACCGTTCCACGACAGCTGGAGCTGCTTCAGAGTCGAGTTCCCCTGAAGAAGAAAAGGAAAATGTGAGTGACAAACCGGCTGTGATGGGGAAACGGGCCGTTGAATATACACTCAAGGCTGTTTGTCACCTTCAGTCCAGCACTCAAAGCCACAGCACCGTCCTTACACAGATGGTTCCAGCTCAAATTTAGGACTTCCATACCTACATTTGTGGCTTTGAGAAAGAGGAAACAAATGTAAAAGGTCGCATTAAATTTTAAACTTGAACCGGTGTCTGTGTCGACGTTTTATCCTCTTTTGGAAGGTGTAAAAATATGCACAATAACTTTAATATCGCTTTAGTTTATATCGTGTGTGTGAGCTTTGTGGGATAAATACTTTTCTTAATACAGTCAGAGATGAACTACTGTACCTAACATGTCACGCAGGTTTTGTCCTTCTGTACCACAGATCTGGTTGTGACTGAGGTCCAGCTCCTTGACTACGTAGTCACCCTAACAATAACAGAAAACGATGAAGCTGTGAGCTAATTTTCATCCGATGGGATGTGTTCATGAGCTCAAACGTTCTTTTGCATGGATTCAACGGATCACTCTTTGTACTAACATTTAAAGCATCAGCAAGGCATTTAGCAGAAGAATCATCAAAACCATTGCCTAAGTGAAGAAGTGGAAATGAATTGAATTAGTTCTAGCTCACTTATTTCCATTGTGTTACAGAGGTGCACATACAAATGTGTTGACGGGTGAAAGACTTGGTTGATCACCTGAGAGTTTGATGGATGTTATGTAGTAATTGTCTGATAGCATTTTGGAGATGCTTTTTGCTCCTTCAAGGTGCAGCTGGTTGTTGGAAAGATTCTGACATGAAGACATTCAGTCATTTTGAGACGGAAATGAGCATTAGTATAAATAGCATCGATCAAATTTAAAAAAACGAGCCGTTCCTCTTGCAGTTGAGAACGGATGTATTCGATAGTTTGAGAATAGTTACTAGACTCTGGATGGTCGTGTTGGTTTCAAGCATTTCCATCAGATACTGTGTCCCCTCGGCCTGAAGTGCGTTGTCCTCCAGCTCAAGGTTTGTAACGTCAGTGTCATTCTAAAACATGAAAAAACACATGTTTTCTCTGTACACAGCTATAGCGTCAATAAAAAATGTACAAAGGGAACAAACTCTTACCTGAACCCATCCATAACTTAATAAAAATGACTGTAATTTTGGTGATTATTGTTCTAAAATCTGTCATTATAGTGAATGTAGATGAAGAGATGTAAGCCCTACTTGCAGAGCTATGGCCAGAGCTTTGGCTCCCAGCGGTCCCACCCCATAGTGGTTCAGGTTGAGATTGGCTTCACCCAAGAGACGGAGGAAGGAGGACACGGGAACGGAGCCCGTCCGCCGACAGGCCTGCAGGTACTGCTCTGAACGGGTCAAACTCTGGTTCTGATGGGTGTCATCTAAAAGAAACAACAAAAGAGGACGACAGCAGAAAGAGGTGAATGGGTTGAAGACCATAGGCATCTATTATCAATGAGTTTATGGTTTATTTGAACCTACTGTCTGTTTCCAGATCAGTGTCCCACTCATCTCCACTGTCTTGACCCTCGGTTGGCTTCTCCTCCTGGTCCTGGTTTCCGGTGGCCAGGCCTGTCTGATCAGATGGCTGCTCCTCCTCCTCTCGCTGCTCCTCGGTGACCTCCTCACTGTCATCCATCACCAGCTCACCTGTAGCTGCACTACGCCTGCGCCCAATCCGAGGAGAGAGGTGTGAGCTTTTACTCAAGGTTTTCTGTTGCAGTGTGAGCCGAAATAGAAATACAGTACGAGACCGTTTAAACTCACTTTATACCGAGTTACAAATCGATATTTAATCGCAGCTAACATGCGTTGTGCGACCACGGAGGCAAGTTAAGCAGACCAACGTCTAAAGAGGGGACCTTTACATACATTTAAAACGAATTAGGATCCGTATTTTAAAACGCTTTCATGTTAAACTGTATCGTTACACTTTCTTTCTTGTTCAGAAAAGAGAAACCAGCAGCTTACCTGAGCGAGTTTTGTCACTTTCTCAAGTGCAACGTGTTAAAAGAAAGACGAGGGTTTAACCAGAGCAAACCAACGGTTCTTACTCATATCTTCGAAGGATATAACGGTTGAAAAGTATACGGATATGTAAATATTAGCCGTTACGTTTGTCTTTATAGTATCTGGCCAGTATTGTGAAGTCAAATTGATTTATCGGACTAGAAACCATGCAGTTCACAGAAGGTTCCACTAGATGGCGCTGTAGACCGCAGTGTGACTTGAGGCCTGCATACAGTAGATACCACGCAGGACAATACCCGCTTAAAAGATAACTTTATGTTCTTATTTAGCTCCATCCAAATAATAAGAGTATAATAATAAAGTATGAATGTGGTGAATACAAAATCATTTTTAGGATATTAACCTGTCCTGCTGTCTAAATTAATATTTCATCAGAGTAGGTGAGGTTCTGTTGTCCTCCTTCAGCAGTATTTTGACTAGTGTAAGTACATTATAATATAAACGGTGCTAGTATGTGTTCTCTAAAGAACTAAGATCAAGGCATGGACGGGGTTTAAGTAATTAAATTCAATGATAATTAAAACAATGAGAGAAAGATCTTTCTTAAAGCTTTAAAGAAAGTAAGAATATCTTTCAAATTTGCAATAATGCAGCGATAATCGAGCCTTGAAGAAGTAATTGCGTTGCGAGTTTTGCAAATGAAAGTAAAGCCCCGCTTTTGGCAATGTGCCTCAGCTGAAGAAACACGATTGCACAACTTCTGTCACTTGATAGTTCTGCTGTTATGACTGGGAGGAGCAAACACAAGGACTTTGACTAATTTCACTGAAAAACACTTGAGATTGTTGCACCTCTGATTTTGTAATCCAAAAAAACAACAAGACGTGCCCTTCCTTGTACTTAGAAAATAAATTTTAATCTATTCATGGTAACAGAGTCATACATAGCAGGTACAGGCCCAGAACAGACTCTGGATTACTGCTCATCTGAAAAGAGTTCTGCTTGTTTTCACAGCTGTTTGACAGCACAACGTGACAGACACAGACTGGACAGATCGGGAAAAGGACAAATCACATCAAGTGACTAACAAGCATTTCATATATGTTTATGTATACAAAGCAGTATAAAACAAGTACAATAATGGACAGACAACAAGTCCAAAAAACACGGGTGTAAACATTTTGTGTATATGTGCTTTTCATGACGCCAGCGTCACCACAAATCGGATCAACCGGTTACTGCCATCGTCGAGGCAGAGTATAGAAATCAACATTATAAAAAAAAAACTCCGTCGGGTGTACTTGTATTGAGTATTGTATCCTAAAAACTCTACACCTGTATATGTCGGCTAGCATACAAAAAAAAAAAAAAAAGCTGCAGAACACTAAGCCTCTGCATTGAAACAATGTCACACAATCTATTCAGGGCTTTTGTAACAGAGCACCATATTGATATTAGTGTGTTTCCTCAGCGTTGTTTCCAGTCGTACTCTACTGTTTCCATTGGTCCCTTTTTATGTAGAGATGGTTGAAGTCACAACTAGGCACAGCGGGTGTCAACAACAACACTTAATGCGGAGATGAAACTGGGTATTTCCAGTCTTCCAATGGACAGAGCCAGCTCCATGTAGCAGTACTAAGGAAGCCCGACAAACCTCAGGTCTTTGGGCAGAGTCTCCAAAAGTCTTCAGCTTGGAGCTCAAGTGCTTGTTTAGAAACGTATTGCCAGTTATGTTTTTATTTTTTTTAAAAGGCTGGCACTTTGCGTCAGGGACTTTCTGCGTCCCCCCGGTGTTTCCTGGTTTCACTTGGCGTCCTCGGCCAGCTGCTCCAACAGCGGGTTGGCCTCGCTCTCGGGTGTTTTGACACTGTCGGTCCGCACGATGCAGGTGGGCCGGTGGAGGTTGAGCATCACCATTAGCTGCTGCCTCTCCATACGGAGCTCCTCAATCTGGGCCTTCAGGTCGGAGTTCACCATCTCCAGACGCTCTGATTCCTGGACGGAGAAGTCGAATTATTAGAAACTACAAGGCAGATACATCATTCAGAGCATTTCTAAGTGTAAACCTCGTGTTAGCTCCGAGTTGGGTTGAATGGCCAAAATCAGCTGTTCAGGTTAACTTGTAGTCGGGCTATTTTTGGGCTGCCACTCCTCGCTGCTCTGCTTCTGCTTCTCAGTATGTTTGCAGTGTCGTGAACTCACCCTTTGAAGGAAGTCGGTCCGTTCCTTCTTTTTGTTTCGGCATCGTGCTGCTGCTACCTTGTTTTTCTCTCGTCTCCGTTTCCTCCTATCGTCATCTTCATCCATCTGCAAAACACAATGTATTGTCAATGTGAGAAACGGGTGTTACATAATGTCATTTCTCCTCTCTGACCCTCTGTGACCCTCTGATGTACATCCTCCTCACACCCTGCCACTGCACACTTCCTCTTTTCTCTCCCTCCTCACCTCGGTCTTGATGGCCAGCGGCCTCTTCCCTAGCCTCCCCAGGAAGTGCAGCGGGGACAGCATGGTACCCAGCTGGCGGAAGTCCGCCAGCTTGAGTTGATCGGTGAGCGTGGTGGCCGAGATGCCCGCCAGCGGGCCCAGGCAGGGCAGGGAGCCCGCCGCCAGCGAAGGGTCAGGGATCTGTCCCGGCATCATGTCCGACTCGGCCACCACCGCTGCTGTGGGGGAGAGAGAGAAAAGAGGAAGGATTAGCACTAGAGAACCGAAAATGTAACGTTATTAGTACATAAAAAAGCAAAGTGTACACACACATTTAAATATTCTTCACAGTTTAGATCTCTCTTTTTGTATTTTTTTGGGGGGGGGGGTTTGTATAGATTTACTTCTCATTCTTCTATTCTCTTGTCGTAACATGAGCTGTACATTTATAACGTTCCTTATCATGTTGCAGTCCTCTGACAGTATCTCTTATGTTTGCTATGATCTTACGGTGTTGGCATTCCATCCACAAAAAGATTAATTTACGGGGTTGCTGTTTCCAAGAATGAGTTCAAACGTTGACAGCTTTGACAGCTGTGTTATCTTCTTAGTCAGCAGCCGGCGAAAAAACAAACTTCCCACTGTCAGCAGCGACACGCTCATCTCTGTAGTTTCACACACAAAGAGAAGCCACGAAACCCTTCGGTATGATCACATGAATTGAAGACTTTCTACACTTGGATGTCTTATAATTTATCGAGTGGTTTTCATCCTGAATGTTCATTCGGGTTTTCGTAAAAGACGATTCACAGGGCATCAAAAGCACTCGTGTCGAGAGGGAGCGGGTAACGCTCGGGCATTCCACTGCCACCCTCTTTCAACAGTTTTGGGTTGTTTAAAAGGGGGTTTACCACAGCACTTCTTAATGTAATCAGGGAGGAATGAGGTACAGCGGGGAGAAAAAGGCCTAAAGGAAGTGGCTGGAGAATTAAGAAGTCTCTCTAATTACTGTTCGACCAAGAGTTGGAAAACTTCTGATGGGCCAAATAAAAAACAAATGTTACAGATGGGAACAGTGAAACACGAGCCGGCCGTACCCTGCCCATCCCTGCAGAGTGAGACCAGTGAATTCTAGAAAAGTCTGAAATTGTTTCTCTTGCTGTTCAGTGTTTATGTACCGACAGTAAATGCAGTAGAATAAAATGTCCAGTTAGGTAAAAGATGGGTAGTCGAGGCAAATTACACATTTTCTGCTGATGAAATGTTACACTGAATAGAAACAGAAACTCTTTGTGGATCAAATTTAGTTTTTGACAAACAAAAAAAAACCTGCATGACTGATACGAAAGAATAACTGATACTTCAATAACTTTGGCAAGCTGACAGACTGCCGGCTAGGATTACCCGAACAACCCACAGCTACGAGGAGTTGTTAAAAAAAAAGATTGATGATATCGGTGTGACTTCTACGTTAACATCTTGAATCACATTTGCCTTGTGAGTAGCTGAACCGCCACAGGTTTGGAACAAAGCCCCTCTCATATGGAACCAACAAAGACGAGTATTGTGAGGTGGTTCGGAAACAGCTGACTTTGCTGGTGGGTGACTAGCTGACAGGCCGACCGTATTGTAAGTTAAACCAGGTTGTTAGGTTGTTGTTTTTCTTCGCTGCTCTCCTTTGCGGGGCTGAAAAGACTCGCTCTATTACAAAAGTCACAGAGGAGCTAATGAAAAAAAGCAAGGTTTTGTAACTCTATTCTAATGTACTCCGCCCTGGTTATGGGCTGGTCTCACAGTGTTTTTACAGTTGGACTGGAGTTTACTGTCGAGCATGGTGGAAACCAAATCAGCCCACTTGTATCGAGAGGGATTGAATTCCGATGTGCAATAGCCTTTCTTCTCTGCTGCATAATTTAGACTGAGCTACATCTGTCACATAATGCTTTGATTTTATTTGTATTACCGTCTCGTCTACATTATAACTCGTAAGATTTACCTCTTAAGTTTAACAATCTGTAGGGGCACAAAGTGAGGGTTACTTATTGCTGTTGCATCTGCATATTAATTACCACAAACACGGAGCATTACAGTACATCGACTGTCAAGCGTGTCACACCTCCACGCTGCTTTTGACCTGTTCCTTACTGCCTCCAGCCTGCATGATTTATTCGCTCCAAGGACAAGCTGGTGTGTGGAGCCACTGTCCAATGAGGCATTTTATTATTTAAATCCCGGCTGCCCCCTCCCTCCCTCTTCTCCCTGCCTCCTTCTCTCCCACTGTATGTATACTCCCATTTACACTGCACTTGGCAGCAGCCTGTTGTTTTTGCTGGAGAGGAAAAGAACAAGACAGCCCTGGTAAAAAAAAATCGCTCAGACAAAATTCTCTCTCTCTCTCTCTCTCTCTCTCTCTCTCTCTCTCTCTCTCTCTCTCTCTCTCTTTTACAAACCCCTGGGAGAGGTGGAGGAATGGAAGGTGCCAAGGCCTTCTCTCTCTCTCTCTGCAGATAGACTGTCTAAGAACAAGGCAAACCATATGGCAGCTAATCCAGGAGGGCGACTGAGAAGGAGAGCTCTCAAATAGGCTGATGGCCAAACCAGAAATTGTTGGGCTGAAGTGACTGCGTTTACTTTAAAGTCTTTAGACTATTAGATTATGGTCTTAAGTTTCACATCAGATTGGATGGCTTGTGATAAAAGACATTGCTCATTCCTGACCAGTAACCGTGCTGGAATTCAAAAGATGCGATGCAAACTAACCCCTGGGCTGAGAGAACAGCCACAGGAAACTGAAGCACCCATTAGGAATGACTGAGCAAATCGCTTTCAGAGCCAAAATGGAGCGTGGCCAGACACTCGGTACTAGTTTACAGACTCAGGTTAGGCTCGGCCCTGGACAAACACGTTTTTTTTTTCAATGGAAATTGACACAAAAAAAAAAAGAAGTCAGTCCGGGAATAATGATATTGTATGCCTATCAGACTGGCTTGTATACAGTACTTTGTAATGCAAGCCTCCTCAGTCAGACATATTGCAAGGAAAGCCCCCATTCCATACAATGGCTTGTCGAAGCATGCAGCCCGAGACCAGACTTCAACACACGCGCAGAAATACTTCAGCACATAAACATACATAAAATATCTCTCTGCATGACATCCGATCACACAAATCAAAATAACCCTTAGAAGTAGTTTTACTTGCGGCCTCCAAACAAAAGGTCAAATGATGTCTGACGCAAGACGCCTTCAATTATGAGACAAAAACTTCAAGTGCAGCTGCAAACTCAAGCACATAATAGTTGGTGTGACTTTTAAGTCGAGTAGAAAGTTAGTTTTATGTTCGAGCTGTTCCGTCTCTTTCAACCTGCCACACAAGTGTGTTGAAATCCCCCCTTGCAAACTTAACACCCCGTCAAGCCCTGAGACATGAAAGCCTCAAGAAGCATCATCTGTACAAGACAGGGAAAGTTTGCTGATTCATGTCTCGCTCCGTGTAATTATACCCAAAAGCATGAGTCAAAAGTGATTTTTTTACATTTTTCAAAAGAGGGGTATTTTTTCTCTTCTTCTTCTTTTTTTTTTCTTTCGGCAGCAGCCTGCAGCCGAGGATTAGTGGTCAGCGTTTGATGATGCAACGTGGTTACTGTGCTTTTGCAGTGGAGCAGAAAGGCCAGCGCCACAGCTTTTAGGCCCACACTAGCCTCAAACAAAGACACCTACACAGCCCAGCGCCGCTGCCTCTCAGGGCTGACTGAGAGGAGACGAGCTGAAGCCAAGCGGCGGGGAGGGGGAAATGTCATTTATTAAGTATGAATTATAGGAGCGTATACTCTACGCAGGTTCTGGCTTCAGCCCAACACTAATCGAACTGCATGTGAGCGGTAGATAGCTGGAGGTGTGTGTGAAGAGTGTGTGTGTGTGTGTGTGTATGTGAGGGTTCCTATATGTAATGTGTAGGCAGTCAGTGTGCCCGATACTCCACACATCTACAATTGGCTGCTTTCTCTGCTCACATACTCTATCTGTCTTCGGCTCAACCAAATGTGTCCATTTCCTGTGTCATTCCTGAGACCAATTAACAGTGTGGAGGAATTCAGCCAGTCACCAATAGCTTGCAGCAGGACTGGAGGCCCTATTATCCTCGTCCCCTATAGAGACGGTGAAGGTGGGGGGTTACAGGGGGTTTTCAAAGGCCACTCATTACCTTCATAGACTGCTGCTTTTTTTTAAAAAGGAGCCCACTAACATTCGACCTCTACCAGCCGCAGTCATTTTGGAGACAGGGTTTGAAAGTATATTCTTGCTAATTTATCTTTGCTTCACATACAAAGTTAAATCTTTGTGCTGCCAGACCACTCAACTTTAAATCACTGGATCATCGGGAGCATTATGGGAAAGACGCGCACACTTTCCAAGATTCCATTTGACCACTTTTTGTCAGTGTACTTTATTAAAGTCTAATTTTTGGACTAATAATGCGTTGCACGGCCCACACACACACCAGCATCTTGCAAAACTCTTTTAAACGGCGTCTACAGCGCTGGAAATGAACAATGAGCGCGAAGGCTCGGGCCAAGGCATGCTCGCTCAATCTCTGGCCAAGGTCTCGGCGATCATCATTACCGTCTGCACTCAGTCAGGCTGTGTGTGTTGAGTTACAGCATTTTCGCAATCCTCTGAGGAAACCAGGGGAATTTGGCACCGACTATCCTTGAGGACAGTTTTGGACAGTCCAAATATACAGCATCGGCATTCCTCGAACCCCCCTCATTATATTTTCATTGGAGGGACAAGACACGGGCATGAGAGGGGAAGAGACGGTAATAATGGATGTTGTTCGGATCGTACGGCGGTCATCTCTGGCCATTAGACTCAGGGGTGACGGTGTGTGGGAGTGGAAGTGATTATCACAACAGAAAACGGGATCTCTTTTCATTTCAGCTTTCATTTCTCTTTTGACAGTTCTTAAAGGCTAAACAGCTGCCGCAGATATAAGGAACCTTTCACGACTCCTCTTGTGAAGATAACTAAACCTTCCCAAAGCAATTCAACGCGATTACGAACATTTGACCTTGCAATATCGTCAATGATGATGAGACCCTCAGCTGCAGCGGTAATGAGCCAGCCTAATTTCCCCTCACAATTACAGTTTGGATGTCTCAGCAGTGAGCAAGCTTGAAGTACAATGCATGCAGAAGGTAATCAAAGTTACACAAGAGAGCGGGTAGTTTAACTTTTGCATTTTTTATTGTGTAGACTTCAGCCTGAGAATGAAAACATTGTTCAGGCAAATCGAAACACAAAGCACCTGCAGATATGCACGAGGACTGTGGCTGCCTTCATTCAAACGTTACTATGTGATCATTGGCTGGATTCCTGCTCGGCCTGCTTCATGCCATTCAAACAGTCGCACATCTATATTCTGCATCTGGGTGGTCCTGCTTGAATTATTATATTGTTACAAATTTTTTTTTTTCTTCACGTTGTAAATCAGGATTAGACTTTGTTTGGCTCTGAGCTTTTTTTTCTCTTGGCTCAGACATGGAATAAATGAATCAAAATGCAGACAACAGACATTTCAAATGTATGGACTTCACGTCTATGACAGATCCAAGGCAAGATATGCGCAATCCCTGACAATAAGATATTGGCCAACCAAGTCCTGAAAGTCTGATATAATGCCGCCTGTTGAAGCAATCGTGGTTTTTTTAACGTAACGTGTGGTTGTCATACTTTGTCCTCTGATGCTAAACGTCAATGCTGAGGTCGACATTTAGTGACAATTTCTGTGCAAATAGAAAAAAAAAACTGGCCTCAAGTAGCAACGAAATTCAGGAAATCTGGAAATCATAACCATGTAAAGGAGCTTTTACTGTGCTGAGAAACACTGGCTTCTAATGTCTCTTCTCAGTTACACCTTTGGACATGTGGGTGTTTGCTTCCACGGTGCACATCGAGTCTGTTCCTGACACACTGTTTCAAAAAACCATGTGGAAAGGCTTATGGGGGGGGGGGGGGGGGGGGGGACTACAATGTGATACACAGAGCAGTGAATAGCTGCTCCCCCAGCATTAGTATTAGTATCATTGAGCCTAGCTGTTGCATAGTTGGCTCGCTCTCCTGCAATGCGTCTGCTGTCTATTCAGTGTACTGGGGTGCAGCTTGGCAATTCCAGCTCTCCAGAGACGCACTGGAAGGCATTTCTACTTAAAATAAACCCTGTGCGCCCACGTCCAGCCTCTCAGCCCTGTCGGCCCTGTGCTGCTTGCTTGTCGGCTCGCCAGCCCTTCCCCATTAATCCACTGCAGCGTTCCATTTATGCAGAAACCATCCTACGGATGTGCCCGGGCAGCCGCTGGGGCATTTAAACCCTCTGCAACACACGCGCTTGTTCACTTCATGCAAACACAAATAAAGAGACAAAGGAAACACATATATAAAGAACACTCCCCTGCTGCATGGCGTGTTGTTGTGCTGCACCAGCTGAAGAGCATGCACTCACTAAATAGGAAAACACTGAACCCATGAACTTGCAGGTCACAAACCCGCAAACATGATCCGCCAATACCCATCATATTTCCCATTCCATGATTGGCCTTTAACCTTCAGGCCAGCAAGGGCAGATAACTAAAGCTGCCTGTGGTCTCGATGAGGCTCCGGTTACACAGTGAAGTGTAAATCTTTTAAAAGATCCTGATATGGACAGAAGGGCGCTATTTACCGGCTCATCACAACAAGACGGGGGGGAAAGCAAAAGATGCCTGTGGCAATCAAGAAGAAGTGTAATATTGGGGTCTGTTTGTAGTATATGCAAGTTCACATGTAACGCCAGCACACACACACACACACACACACACACACAGACACACAGACTCACACACACACAGAATGTCCCTTATCCAGTGTGGTTAAACATACAGAGCATGTGCACTGTTATGGGCCAACACGAGTACATCGGAGTGCACATTATTTGTTGTACTCACATGCTGCCAAACAAACTTCACACTTCATTTACATCACTTACGTTTCAAGGTGAACCGGCTTTACAAAAAATACAAAACAAACATGCAGCAGAAGGCGATACTCAAGAGAGCATCTCTCATTAATTCAATGTAAAGCTGATTTAAATGAGCAAGACTTACTCAGAGAAAAGTTGTCAGTCGTCGTCTGTCAATGATGCAACTGTGTTTGGACGCTGTAGAGAGGGATGAAGGATATGTATTACTATTCATAGTACAAGTCTTAGTATTGTTATGAGAGCTGATGCAAATAATTCTCATAGTTGATTAAGTGAAAGTGAATTATTGAACAAAAGTTCTCTGGTTCCTGTTTCTCAAATATGAGGATATTCTTTTTTTCTATTTCATGCCACTGTGTATATATCTTTGTGGTTGATCTGACAAAACTACTAGACGCCCCCTCAGGCTCTGAGAAACTGCGATGGGCAGTGTTTAGTTTATAGCCTGAATAATTGATTAATTAATCAAGAAATAACGATACATTATTATGATGATATGATGACAACAAGGGCTGCAACTAATGATTATTGTCATTATAAATAATCATAATAATCAGTAGTTGCAGCCCTTATTATCATTTCATCCATACCAGCAGAGACACACTGCTATCTTTTGCAAATCTGGTCTCAAAGGCAGATGAACTGGAAGAGCGAGCCGTACAGTCTAGACAAGTACATGATTGCACGGTGGTGACAAAGTTTCATTCGCATGTTTATTTGAATGTGAAAAGTGTAAAAACCCAGCAGAGTGCGCACAGTTTGGTGCAGCAGACTATAGCTTAGCGCTGCAGTAACATTGAAGCCCCACAGTGTGCAGCATGTGTAGCGTTACATAACAGTCTCCACAGGGCTAACCGACACTTCTCCTGTTTAGCAACACTCAAATTAAGACTCACGAGATATTAAAAAAAAAAAAAAAACACCCTCAATGCGACACGAGCTGCAGTTTAATTTAGTTCGTGGGTCTGTAAATAACGAGCTGGCGAGGAGACAGTTGCTATAACAATGTATTTACCGGTTGTAAGCAACACATTGACACATTTGTCTGCTGTGAGAGCATGGGGCAACTTTAAAACTATTAAAACATCAGACTTTTTTTCCAGCAATTTTGTTCAAATACATCTTCATATATTCATATTATGACCGATGCAAAAAAAAAAAAAAACTCGTCTAACAAACCAAATCCAGCGTGTTGAGCCTCTGACGTTACAACGTGGTGAGAGAAGTGCAAAAAAAAAAAAAAAATATATATATATATATATATATATGCAAGTAAGCTTGCAATTACAAACAATAGCGACACAGCTCGACGGCTCACGCGCAGTCTTACCTGTTGTGCGTCCGAAAATCCGCAGTAATAATGGGACGGAGCGGGAGTGGAGTCGGATGTGAGCTTTGGGACTAACAACTGAAGCCGTTGCATCAGCCCGTTTAAGTACTGATCGTGTCTGTGAGAGCTCAGGAATGCGGAACTGCTGTCCCAGACGTAAGCATGGATGAAAATACTGTGAGAGGAGGGCTGAAGATGTTTGCTCCACCCCTAGCAACCAAATAACATACACAGACTGGAGGAGAGGAAAGTTTCGGCTTGAGAGAGAGAGAGAGAGATAGACGGAGAGTAAATGCACGAGGCAATAAATAAAGGCATGGCTATAAACACACATACTCTAGTCTTAGCTGCAGGGGGTTTATTGTTTGACAGCTGGGGGTGAGGCAATTGAGCTCTTGCCAAAAATACAATGCTTCATAAGTATATCAGTCCAATTTGTTATTTATTTATGACCTGTAATCAGTGGTGGAAGTCCTCTTCACACCCCTAAATACAAGTAATAATAGTATTATATTATAATAGTATTATCAGTAAAGTGTATAGGCTTACTTAAAGTATCAAAGGTAAATGTACTCATGACGCAGAAACACTCCTTTTACATTATTATCAGTTATCATAACTTGTAAGTTTTCAATGTGCAGCCCATTTTAAATACTTTATACACCATAGTGGCGAGTGAAGCGCTGCATCACAATTTATAAGCTCCTCTCCTCGTGTGTTCTGTTCGTAAAGTCTGACGATGACAAGTTATTAGTAAATATAGCTGTCAAATAAATGTAGTACAATATTTATCGCTGGAATATAGTGAACTAAAGTAGCATAAAATGGAAATACTCAATGCAGACCTACCACGAAATTGTACTAAGCTACAGTACTTAAATACATGTACTTATTTACTCTCCACTACGGGAACCTCTGGTGTGGAGGATTGACACTAGGACACTTTACCCTGCAGCACTATTCTATTATTAGTCTTTATTATATTTAAATGGCATTTAAATCCCTCAGAACACACTACTTGTGATGATTTATGGGGAGGGATGTGGCTTTAAGCCTGATTACTTTCAGAAGAAGTTTAACTTGTTAAATAACTGCGAAACCTAAGAATAAGGAAATTAGCCATTTTGGCTCGTACAGGGAATTTGGTTTGTCAACAGCCCATAATGGTTCAAGACGTCAAATTACTCTTTTAAGGATCAAATAAAATTCACCAGCCAAATAAAATTTGCAGCCTCCAAGTGACAAAAACAAACTAATTTAACACCTAGTATAGTTCCAAATCAAACATTTATTTCTGACAAGTTATGGTTTTATTTTCCAGTACAAAGAAGAGCCATCACTTCCTGTTTAATCAGGTTATTTACCTTTCAAAAAAGACTAACTTTGTTTATACATGCAAAGATAAAAAATGAAAGTACAGAACTGTTATGAAAGATTTTCATTGGTTTTATTTCCCTAAAGTCCTTTGGTCTTCAAACTTGCATTCAGATGTTTGCAGAGATTTATTCCAAATGTGCCTATTACACATATGTGTAAGGCTGAAAGAGAATTACTCCTTTGCTTTTTCTCAGACAAACTCACAATATGGAAATCGTATTATTTCAGGTGGTAGAGGAAGTATAATGCCTAAAGTAATGCAGTAAATCCTGCAGGCTATTCGCACATGTAGCTTTAGCTGCTGTGAAACCCGATTTTATTCTCTCTCCCTAATAATGCTCTCCCTGTGACTTGATTCATAACACGTAAGAACTAAAACACACGTGCACAAAATCACGTCTAAGTATTTCTGATGGAGGTCTCAGAAAGTTCCAGAAACCTGAATCTGAATTCCTCCTCTTGCTGCTTCCCTCTAGTGTGAGCAGTTGTAACTACCTCCCACTGTTGTGCTCTTACAAAACTGGAATGTGTCGGTTTAAAGGGGCAGTCCTTAAGATTTCAGTCCTGGTTGATTTACAATTTATATTTCAGTGAGAACAATGGCATTGAGCTTGTTGTTGATACACAACATGTACAAGTTTTCAGAATTGTGTGCAAAGTCTAAAATAAATCTTTTGTTTGTATACAATGGAGAAAAACAGTAATAGACTATTTTTTCCCCTGGAAATGTCACCACAGACGCGCAGTTAGTAAAACTGCAAATATATAAATATTGCAATACTTGACTGACATTTATTTAAATGAAAATCTTTGAGATTGCCACTTTAAAGCCCATTATAGGGACATTCATTTATACTTTTAATGAACTAAAAACTACCCTTGGAAATGCTGAATAGCTTCTCACTCGATCTGTCTTTAATTTTTATTTGAATGCTTAAAGTTGTGCATGACTGTAATGTATTGTTTGATGCAGCCGCATATCAATTTAACCAAGAATAACCCATTCATCCTGTGCATCTTTTATTATGTCTCAGGTTATTATCATTACCTTTTCATTTTACACGATGCCATCTCAACTGTTCCACCTCGAACAAGCGCATGAGTTATTGGAGGCTCACTAAAATACCCCACTCAGTTCCTTTTTTTAGACTCTAATTTGGTTCTGCTGTGATTTATGTCTCGCATCTGAGGGGAGGTCGGGGGGGCAGGGGGGGGGGGGGGGGGGGGGGTGAGCTGTGCGTCACAGTTGCTCCTAACATAGATGACAAATTTTAGGGGAGGCATTTGAGGTTAATAAAGCAGAACTGAGCCAACAGGCAGACAGATTTCATAAACAGGAGGGTCCTGGACGTCTGTAAGACATGTTCAGGGGTTTTCCCCTTTTGCAGGTGTAGACTTTCAGCTGGATTCCTCCGTGCCTGCAGGACGGCAGCCGAGATGTCACTCAGTACAGGAACACATATGGTGCAGGCACATTTGGCACTTTAAGCCTTTAAGAGGGAATTGTCCCTGCCAAGAACAATAAGCTTTGATAATGGCACTGTGAAAAATATATATACCAGTCTGGATATGCGGCCAAAATATGCAGAGCTTGTTAATTTGTTCAACAATAGTACCAAGTTGTGAATGTGTAAGAATCCACTGGAATCACTAGAAGCACTGCTGTTTTGTTAGGTGTTTGAAGCATGTAGTTCCTTTGCTCTACTTAAAAGTTCAGAATCATGTCTCATCATACGTATCGAGATCCATCTTTATTTGTGTCTTTTCCAAGCTTCCAGAAAGTCTTTGCTTTAACAAATAATCTCCTGTGCACTTTTCACCAGCGGCCCAAATGATGAATGGAGACGGAGAGCAGCTTGTGGTTTTGCAGCTTTGCCAAACTCATGCAGAGTTCTTGCTGTTCGGGCGTCAGAAGTCAAGGTAAAAACAACAAAATCGCTTTTTGCACAACCAAGCATTATGTTTTTCTGTCTCTTTATTTATTCATTTTTAGACATTTACACAAGTATTTGTAATAATATCTGATGCTAAAACAACAGCTTCTTATTCATACTTTGCATTCCTGTTGGCTACTTAATAAAAAGGATGTAAACAAGTCATATTTTCTCATTTGTTCACCCTGATTGAAATCTGTATGTTAAGTTTAAGTGTTTTGTCGTAGTATTATCCAATACCACATCTTTGGGAAGTACCCACAAAACCAGACACCTCCAGACACAATCCTGACTCATCGTCCACCACACTGCAGACAGTACAAACTTTATTTTTGCCACCACTCCATTGAGTTCTCTTCCTTCCTTCCTTTTTTTCTTCTTTCAAAATAATCTCAGACAGTTGTAGAACACGTCACAATATGTCTAGTAATATGTAAAGATGCAGGTTATTTAAAACTTCAGGACAGATCTCCTACAGTTTGCCATTTGGTGCGTTATACCACAGAATGATATTTCCCCTTTTCTGACAACAAATGGTTCAGGAGCAAATCTGAGTTTAAATCAAATCTTGGAAATAGTAACATGCATTAAAATACTCTGCATGATAAATACAATCGGTGTCTCAAGTGCTACTTACGTGACACTCCTGTGCATTAAACACACACACAGATAAGATACACGCCCTTCCTGATGGATTGATTTGTGACGCTGTAGCAGACTCCCATCAACTCCATTCACAATATCAAATCAATCACTTAATGCACCAATTGCATGCTGGTGCTGACTTTAAACCCCCCCCCCCCCCCCCCCCCCTCTTCATCTTCATCTCCCTCTCACAACACAAGGCTGCTGTTGTGAGCTCCCGTTTCCATTTGAGTCAAAGCTCCCATTGTTGTGCTGTCAGACATGGATTCACCAGAATCATAGCATCACAGTCTTTAAATAACGCATTATTTAGTTCAAAGAAATAGATTTTTTTGCAGTTGTATACATATCAATTATTTAATGGTATGATAGTCATGAAAGAAAAGTGTTTTTTTCTAAATAAAGTATCAAATCAGATCGTTTTGTCCCTTCTATTGTATCATTGAATATGCCCTCTACAGTTTGAATATTACAGTATTGTTTGGCTTCATGTTTGAATACCATCTTTACTGTTACAGCGTTGCTCTCTCATAGCGTTAGTCATGTCAGGTGACCCAGTCTTCCCAAACCCGTATGACATTGATTTATTCCTGTAAATATAGCACTTCCTTGGGAATATCACAGCAAGCAGGAAAGCAAGTGGTCAGGAGGTGCATGAGCATGAGATAAGAGGTGGAAACAGTGAGCACACAACAAATAATAGAAAGATAGGGATCTGTAACCAGGCAATGTGAGACATATTACAGAGTGCTGGTGTTGCTGGGAGTAATCTCGTCCTGAAACATAAGGGGCAGTAAGCAAACTTCTCCATGTTTTGCATCTTATTAATTAGAAAGGGCAAGCCGATGCTTTACAATGCACAATTCATGTTTGTTCAAGGTGCTATACGTAGAAAAAACATGAAAACATACCCACAAACGACAATATATGTAGGCTATGTGTACATAGACTGCCAGTATGACAAAACAAAAAGTATGGAGGCTTAGACTAAGCTCTACCAAATGGAAACAACTAAGAACTTACAGTTGTGCAGTGCGTCGATATTGATAAGTGTGTGTGATAAGTGTGTCGATTTAGGAGTAGGTCATCATATTTAACAGCCGCAACGCTGCAGGCCTATTGTTTTCACCTTGTGAGTCTGTGTCTGAGTCATCAGGGAAAAATGTGAATACTTCACCAGGTGTTTATATGTCTGAGGACAGATTTCGTCACCGCAATTGAATCACAAACATGCAAGATGCAGACACAACACTTTGCAGGTGTGTAGGTCAAAATGATGCTGGGTGTGGTCCGACCTAGTTCTGTGCAATCATGGGTAGAAGGTGGGGAAGGCGGAGTTATGATTTGAATTACATCAGGTCACCAAACTGCATGACTGAATAATAAAGGTGAAAGTTGTCCTATGTCACAGGTGCAACCAATGTAACAGGACAGTGAGAGAGAACACAATCCTGACAAGAGCTGTAATCAGCTAAAATAATGCAATGACCTGTGCACTGTACTTGAGTATTTCCATTTTATAAAACTATGTTACCACTACCTTTTAGACTGAAATATTGCACTTTTTATTTTGCTACACTTAACTTAACAACCATAGTTACTAAATGATTACTAAATACAGTCTATATGATCAGTTTATGAAATGCAATTCATTTCTTTCACCCAACAGCATATCAATTAACTAAAATGGTTCCGCTTAAAACAGCTACAATCTTTGATGGAAGCTTAGAAAATATTGCGACATTAATGATTATTCAACAATGTAATAATATAACAATAACATTCATCTGCCTGCAGAGTACTTTTACTTTTTCTACATTAAGTGCATTGTTCTTTTACTTGTGTACAATTCTGAATGTATGAGTGCTACATTGTGATAGTGGCACTTTAAGTAAACGGTCTGAATACCTCATCCACCACTGCCACATTCTCCATGGTCCAAACCTTAGAATAACCCCGCACCCGTGCACGCTCACATCTCCTGCAGTCAGGCTGCGGCTTGATGGTTGGTTGTGAACAACGTGAACTATGTGATATTCTACAACTCTGAAACAGGCTGTGGAGTGCATCACCCTGCTGGACACACACAGTCTGATGGGACAAGTGGACAAAGAGTGAGTCAGTGGACATCAGATCTGTTGACAGGCCCATCCATCATCACTCTAAAATAGCCTGGCACCAAGACATCACGCGCGCGCGCGCACACACACACACACACACACACACACACACACACACACACACACACACACACACACACACACACACACACACGAGGCTGAATACAATGAAGAGAAACTCCGTGGTTTGGTGCTCACGCTGTAGCTCCCCCTACTGACGGAAAAGAGAGACTGCACTTCTCACATACACTCCTGTCACTCCTACGATACGGGAACATGGCAGATGTTGCAAAACGCTCAGCAAAGGCGCTCTGAGCCATTCGCACATGAATAAAATGGACTGATTGTGGTTGCATTAAGTGCATCCACTGACCGCTGCAGTGAGGACCGAAACCAAACAGGCTGTGGTCATTAAATGCCTCGTTTGCTCTTCCGAGAAAAGGCTTTTGGCACCGTTAAATTACTAATTAGACCACTTTATCACCGCGCACGTGATACCCAGCTCTGTAATTTATGAGAAAGTGTTGGTCTGTTTGCGATCAACAGCACTGCTGCTCGCGCCTGCTTCGAGCTTTTCCGGTAACATCCTGGACCTCGGGCATCGAAATATGACACCCGTCGCCGTGGAAACAAAACAACTGCAATTACCCAAACATGGTCAACGGAAGTGACGCGTAACACGGCTACCGCGTGTTGACGTTCACGCACGCACTGCTGGCTTGCTGCTGTAGAACCGGATTCCCTTGACCGTGACAATAGCGGAGCCGAGAACGAGCTATGAATAAATAATTAACCTGCTGTTTCTGCAGCTCCCACTTGTTTTAAACACGTTCCAGTCCCCGGTGGTTGCACTTTATGTAATCCTGAATCCAAAAATAGCCTCGCTGACATCTTTATGGACTCAGCTGAAAATATGAATACTCCTGAGTTCACTCTTGGCCCTCTTCTTGGAGCAAATTAGTTAGTTGTATATAAAGATATCATAGGATATTATGCGTCATCTTTATTAGCAGATGGAGATGGAACATGTTTCTATTTTTTGTAAGCCCCTCTCATCCATGTTGGTTTATAAACTTGGTTTTGCTTTTATAGACATTCAACGCTCCTTCGTGACCTTGGAAATATCAGTTGAGAAAACAACCACGAGGTCTATTAAGTAGCTGTTCTGGAGCTTTCGACCATTTCTCATAATCTTTATTGAAGTTTGCTCAATTGCAGTTGATGACCAAATTTCCTTTTTTTTCCTCCAGCACTTCAGGTCGTCTTGTCCCTGAAGCTCAGCATGAACATTCATTGTCAACCTTAGAAAACACAGTCCAGAAAACATCTTACCACAAGGTCCATTTATTCAGCTGTTTGGAGCTTTCAATCTTATTACATGATCTTCCTCAGCAAATGAAGAGACCAACACTTAAAAGATAAGAAGCCATTCAAAAATGCTCCGACAATGAGGAAATTTGAACATCTGCAATTCCGCTGAGCTCCGTCTGCTGATGAAGATGTTAGAAAGCTCCAGAACAGTTAATAAAGCCCTGTGGTGAGACTGTGCATTCAAATGAATGTTCCTGAATACTGAATGATTAAAAAAAAAACAGCAAGACATTGCTTGTGGATGTCTCATTTTATTTCCAACGTTATACAATTTTCACATCTGATCATTTTTGATAAGTAAAAAAATAAACTATGTCATAAAATACATCTTGATAAAATACATGACATGATCTTTTTTATTTTTTTATGGAAAAACTTGAAAGGAAATGTTAGGGGACACCTTACAGCAAGATGTGACACCTATACACTACACTTTATAGTAACCCTGCTATTTTCACTTGTTACAACACAACTTGGTCAACAGTATTACGCATATGTTAGGCTATTGAGCATGATCTAACTTCACATCACATTTAAAAACACAAGATACCACCTCTTCTTGGAATACAGATGACTTGTATTTGCATGCATTTTTGTTACCTCAGAGAATCGCACCCGCAGTATAGAAGAAGTCAAACCCTGTTACAGTCACAGAAAACATGTCATGTATACACAACCTTTGATGTTAGGATTTATACAACATCAAAACTCACACTACAAAACGTTGTTTTTAAGAGAGAGATATATAGCTTGCTGGCTGGTTAGAATACAATAACGGTATCATTGCATAACTTCTTTGCATTCACAAGGCCAGGAGTGTTGGAGAGTTAAGATTATCTTTCATTAACTCAGACGCGCCAAGGCTGCCTCTGAGGCTCTCAAAGCCCTCAGCCAAGGAATCAATCTCAGAGTAATTAAAGGAAAACACTGTGTGGTAATTGCTACAAGTGGGACTGGAAGACATGACTGGTGTGCTCAAAGACTCGAGGTCGTTTGCCACAGACTTGTAAAGCGTTTCCCAGTCTGAGAGGCAGAAGGGGCTGCTCAGGTCTATGTCGGGGACGGATGCAGCCATGTCTGGAGTCACTGCCATCTCTAGGCTGGGCACCAAGTTATCCAGGTCATCTCCTTTTAGGTCCTCCAGAGCCTCCTCTTCTGCACTCGAGCACAGGAGGATGTTGGAGTTCCCCAAAATGGCTGCAGCAGGGATGCAAGGGACACTGTCCATGTCCTGACCAATGGAGGCTTCTCCGATGGCTGTGTTGCTCTCCGGGGGTTTTCCATCCTCTAAGATGGACAGCAGCTGTGGGGAGGCCGGAGGATCCTGCAGCATGGCGCTAACATCATCTTCTTTATCTTCCTCCTCCTCCTCCTCCTCCTCATCGTCATTTGCAGGGAGTTTGCAGGATGGTTTGTGGGAGACTAAGACCTGCTCAAGTCTCTCCTTCTCCTTCAGCAGGTCAGCTATCTCCATCTGGAGGGCAGACTTCTCGTCTTCGAGCTCGTCCGTTTCCTGAGGTGAGGCGGGAGGAAATCAGATAAAAGACTTGGCATGAGGGAGGCATGAAAACATTGCCCGTGTATATGTGCTCCTGCTATTTTTAATGACTGGTGACATGCAGTGTCCTCAGCTCCTGAAGAGCGCGTGCTGTTTGGATATATGATTAAGTAAAACAGCATACTTACAGCTTGCAGAGTGTCTATCAGCTCCCTCCGTCTGTTGCGACACTTTGCTGCAGCGATTTTGTTCCTCTCCCTCCTGATCCTCCTCCTTTCCTCCTCCTCTTTGGAAGGCTAAAATCAATCAGGAAAAAAAGCCCATTTAAATGCGCTTCCTGCTGAGTTTTGCCATATCAGCAGTTGGCTCTTCGGCACTATTTCACTTGCCAAAAGAAGAAGAAGAAGAAAAATCGTCCTTGCAGTGTATGCTGGGAATACTGATCTGGTCGGTGCGGACTCTCTTCCAGTTCAGGCGTTAAAATGCTGCACCACTGGCACGGTCTAGTCGAACACGTGAACGCGCACTTCTATGCAATTTCCCATTCATAAACAGCGCTGTGCTCGTTACCCCAAAAGTAATTACTCGATGCACCAATTAGACGTAATCCAATCACCTGGTGTGCAACTCCCTGCAGTCATTTATTTGCACTATAGTCGCTACGTTAATTTTCCTTTAACCATCAAAAACAATTGCGTCCTCTTTCACGTCCTGTTGAAAATATCGCGATACCTGCATTTTCATATTAACCTCTTATCAGTGGAAAGGAGTCGTGGTGAGGAATATGATATGGACTCATTGATTGATTGATTGGCTACCTGTAACGTTATCTCTGAACTGACATTTCCTCACCCCCTCTCATCCTGTTTTCTTGCATACCTTGTCTTTCAGCCCTTTCCTGTTGGAGGGCTTTGCCTTGTTTGCACCTGCCGGGCAAGAGGACTGGGTCGAGCCGCGAGTTTTAGCCTTTGCACGGCCGGACGACGGAGACACAGATGTGATGACTGTCGGCTGCACCATCCACCTTAGATCCGGAGAGGTTGAGATCGCAGTCACAGTCGGAACAAAGGAGTCTGCTGCACTGGTCTCAGCATCCTGGAAAAAAAAAAAAACATTACAGAGACATGTATATGCATGCAGGCAAACACTAATTTAGCTTATCTGATTAGTGACAAGCCACGTTCGTGGCTGACCTTTTAGATGTGCTTAAATGGTACATCAATCATTTGACTGAGGAATGCCAAAAAGAAAAAAAGACCAAATCAATACAGTCTACGAATCTATCAAAATCAGATTCCGCATCATCACGTCCTTATCACTCGTTGTCATCAACTCTATCATCATCATCACTCTAAAATGAAAGGTCGCGACCAAGACAGGTCTGTGTTAAAGTACATGACAAACAATATCCCTGAAATAACTGAACAGTATGGCGCTGTTTTTGCGGATTACCTATGGCGCCTATAGATTGCCTATGTTTGTATAGAATCATTCCCAGCACTGGACAGTATTCCTGTTAAAGGAAATGATGTCTGTGAGATGTTCTCGGGTATGTGTGAACATTTTGTTAGTCGCCTTTTCCGACCTATATTATAAGCATTATGCATGAATGATCCTGCAATATGAGGGATTATTTTTGTGATGATCAGATCCGCTTCTACCTTGGTGCTGTCCACTGATGATGAAAGCGAGTCAGGAGGATGCTGGCTGCACCCAGGGGTGTCCCCGCCAGGCGATGCTGTGCTACAGCTGGACGATGAGTCGAACTCAGTGCTGGAGTCTGGATGCATGTTCTCGTCTAAAATCATTGCATAAAAAGATAGAACAGTCTATCAAACCTAAGTGGAAAAACTCACACCTAAACCATTACTTATATTCCATTTGCCGGGTTCATAAATGGTAACTGTGCAGATATAGTGGAGAGGCCCTCCTTTTATAGTGAGCTGGAATTTTATGAATGAAATCTGTTTGGTGAGACCGAACCATCGCACAGAGGGAGAGGCAAGAGGGGGGAAAAAGGGGGCGGATGTTTTTTAATTCAACTTATACATCCGTGGAATGCTTGAACAACAATATTAGCAATCATTTCAACTTTACTTGTTCTGTTAACTCACATTTTGAAACATATCAAGCATAGCCTATTTTAAGTGACACCCCCGTCTGCTTGAGGTGCCCATCGTCATGAATGAACTGAGCTATACGTCATTTCATGCAGCATCTGCATCATATACATTATGTTCCCTATACGTCCACATATGTTCACGAGACAAATCTTAATTATTTTTGGCGCATTCAAGGAAATAGAATGTTCTTGCAGGAGAAAGGAGGTGATGACAATACAATATATTAAAATACAGTTATTCAAACAGTCGGTCTATGTCCCCTCCGATTAGCCCTGATTGGAACACAGATGTACTACAATAAAACTGTTGCCCCATCACATCATTTGGACCAATATTGTGAAACCCAGCATGATTTAATTAATGCACACTGCTTCCAGCACACCGGCTGATTATTTATGAGCTGCTAAAAAGAAGTGTCATCCGTATATCACACAGCCTTTTTTTTTTTTTTTTCTTCTTCACCTGTCTCTGCATATGAAAAGAGCTCCAGCAACAGAATTGTCGCCGTAGTAAAGCAGCCAATCGCCGAATGGACCGACCGAGCCATATATGGTGTTTCCGGTGAGACAGGGGCGCGCTGTGGTGCACAGAGAGAGAGAGAGAGAGAGCGCAGACGGACGTGTGGCTATGTGTGTGGCCCACTCACTCACAGTCACAAAAGAAAGTGAAACATGCGCTGATCGTCACGCATTGTATCTGATAACAGCGTCATTGTGCTACTTTTAGGACAAGAAGACGAGAGCAAACCCCTGCACATTACAGGCTATAAGACAAGAGCACATTACAGGCTATAAGACAAGAGCATCATTATCATATGATATATATATATCTATAAATGCAATTATTAATCATAGTAACATCTAGTTTATTGCAGAGGGTTAAGCATAGGGCCTCTACTTATATGCTATTATTGATTCATTTCGTGGTTGCATTTTTTTTGTTTTGTTGCATCATTTCTGTTCTTTCGCTTCGACCCCGATCTGATCAGTTGTGTTGATGCGTTTTATTGGCACCAGTTATGTAAGCGTTATTCCCGCACAGTCTAATTCAGGTCCTAAGGATTGTATATACTGGATATTTTATTTACGTTTCAGATGACCTGACAGATCACTGAAGTGAAAGCGATAGTTGGGGAACAGAGGGGGGCCTCTCCCCGCTCGGAAGCGCATGCGCTCTCGTCTGCTTCCCGGCAGGCACAGCCCCCCTTTCAGGGCTCACTTCCCGGCACATCATTAGGTGGTCGGCTTGAGCCCATTCAGTCGCCCGGCGGCTCAAGACCGGAAGGGTTGAAAGGTCGGGCATAACGGCAGACACCCCTCACCATACAGCTCAAAGGCTTGTTTTCATCAAAGCAAGTTGAGCGTGAACGTGCACAGACCGGAGTTTATTTTTAGACTCGGCGACATTGGTTCATGTAAATTAAGCAAATAGATAATTGCTCCTGTGAATTACCCCTCTGCTGATGCTAAACAGGCCTAATGGAACTAAAATGAAATGGCACAGAGATTTTATTTTTCATTTTTACCAATCCGTTATAAAAACGAAAATAAAAACAATAAATACAGTATAGCAATTTAGAGTATGTAACTCAAAAAGCTATCTCATCCATTAAGCATTATCTGTGTTGTTGCAAGCTAATTTATTTAGTATATTTATTATATTATTGTTTTTTAGATTAGTATTATTATGGTCAGTAATTAGACCTAAATTATTATATTCACCAAAGTAACGTAAAAAAAATATTTTATTGATTGGCTCTAATCTACTCTTCTTACCTCTAAATAACTAAAAACATTGTTCTAAACTTGCTGCTGCTCCTGCCAACCAGTCAAACAAAATACTCAAACAATCCACCAGGTAGCTTGTTTGGTGTCTGAGAGCCACAACACAGACAGAGCTCGCACTCTGACGACGTTTCCTGGAACCACAAACGTCACCGTGTGTTGTATTATGACGCTGAAAAGCCGGTTTTGTGTTTTCTTTGCGGAGTGATCCGTCGTCACCACACAAACGATCGTTGTTGCTATGCAAAACGAGGACGTCACTGACGTGAAGGGGTGGAGTGTTGCTGTGACAACCTGGAATGTTCAACAAAACACGAGCGCGGGAAACAAAACATTAATTGCTTTAACTTAAATCCATGCCCTTTGACACAGTAACACTTTTATCAAAACTTTTGATAGAAGTGTTATCAAAAGCAAAAAAGTAACTTTTTTATCGTCATGTTTATAATTTCCCTACTTATATATGTTTTAAAATAGCCAGCCTGTAGCCTATTGTTTGATAAAGACGGGCATTCCCTGAATGCGCCCTTATAATGCAAAGTAAAAGAGGAAAACTTAGCACAACTTTTGTGAATTGTGGCCCATTCATAACTTTTTTTAAATGCTTAGTCAACAGAAAACTGCCAGCAAGATGCTGACACTGTGTTCTATTGGCCTACTTTTCTTCTAGGGGCTTTTTAACATAACTTCATGCATGAAAATATATTGTAAAGCGGTCATTAAGTTAAACACTTTATCTGAAGAACAAAATAAAGTCTGAATGTTGTCTTAGTGTCAAAGTTGCATTTCATGAGGATTCCCTCTGCCACAGTAGAAGGGAAGACCCTTATGCTCACCTGGACACACCTGAGAAAAAACCAACTGCTGTCGTGCTAAAGTACACATAACAAACCGGTTATCAGCTTACTCTGCAACTAAACACACCCATGGATTGCGCACAAAAGGTACAAGCAGCGCCTGTGGGAAGAATACACATGCAGTCAACCATGCTCTGACATGTATTACTGATATTCTTGGCTTATGTTTAGACAGTTGATTTGAATTTCATCCAAACTTTGCACGTTGCCTTATTCCAGTCAACTAAACGCATTTCTTTGCAACTAGAAAATAAGATTCACAAATCAAAACATTAAAACTAAGTTTTGAAAGGTTGAAAGTAAGTTCTGTATAAGTGAAAACTATGGTTTTTCAAACTGAAATAATAGAAATCTAACATCTGAATTCAAACAATCTGAAATAACTGCTTCCCTTTTACAAAGTTAGAATGTTTTTAAAACTTGCTTTGCAGACATTTTTAGTAGATGTCGTGGGGCTTTGAGCATGTTCACAGCCTGTCAGAGTGTGAGGTTGTACCATTATATTCACTGAGGACATGTGTTAGTTATTTATATGACGAACTCTAAACTCTGCTATGACTGGGGAGTAGAGCAGGGGGAGTTTGAGGAGGCAGCTGAGTTGAGTTGGTGGAGCTCTGTATCTGAAAGAGATCTAACACAAGCACTTACCTGATTGATGCAAGAGTTTCTCCAACCACAACTTCTTTAAATGTATTTTGCTTTTCCACATGCTATACCCTGTCAGAGAAAACAAAATAAGACTGCTATATACATTATTGATATGGATAATAGTTTTATAACTATTCAAATTGACAGTGTTGAAAATGTACCAGCATTGTGTGCTTCCCTGCGTTTTTTTTTTTTTTTTTTTGGTACTCTCAGTTCAGAACAGACAAATCTGCATATTCAAATTTATGTTTGATGTACTTTGCTGTGTAGGATGTACTTTAGCTGACCATTATCCCACTTATTCAGTTTTCACAACAGCCGTTGTGTTTGTTGTGTTACATAACGTCATGTTGCTGTCGGCCAATCTCAGACGGTGTGTTTCCCAGCAAGGTCCGCCCCTTTACAGGATGCACCATATTAGGAAAATGACGTTTCGGGGATCCCGTTCTGGAATATTCCATTTATCGAGGGTGAGTTAAACAAAATATTTCTAAATGTTACTTTTTAACTTTAAACAGCACAAATTGTCATTGTATAACTACCTTTCTGTGCGTTAAAACGACGTACACGCAGTATTTGGCGTCGCTGCAGCGTTGTTATGCGAGTGTTTTGATGTTTTTTTCCCCCACTGTGTCGGGTAGAGAGCACTCCCCTTTGCCTACGTCATTTGGACAATCCTTCTCAGGCTATAAAACCTCTCCGAGCTCTCACAGTTGGCACTCAAACTTTCAGTAGAATAACGACTACAAGAACAAATATATCAGGAGTGGAATTTGAGTTTCTCTCAAACCCTACGGAAGCATTTCCTCAACTTTACATTTGTCTGGATCTCCCTAATTGTCTTTTCTTTGGGGAAAGATGATGTTTACCACTTTCAACAAGGAGTGCGACTCCTCCTCTCGCTGCAGCACCGCTTCTCCGTCCGGGGACAATCTGGGATACTACCCTTCACCAGCGGGATCTTACTCCAGCATGGGATCTCCCCAGTCTCAGGTATGTCCAGTCAAATATTATTATTATTATTTTATAAGAATGTAAAGCAATGTGATATTCACATGTATTTGTTTCCGTGTAACTTGGAAATATTCCGCTCACTTTAGCCCTTACTAAACTACTTAAGATTTAAAATAATAACGTGAAGCTGGCTGACAAATAGCAGTAGCCTGTGCCGAGTGGTGCTTGAAATAGCCTATTGATCTGCGCTGCACACACTTCGAGGCGCGCTTCATTCATCCACCTGGAAACCCCATAGAGAGAATGGAACGTCATAGTTGACATCATATGGATATTTTTAAACCACCCGTCTTTTTATAGACCATCCTGAAGCTGCATCCTGAAAGTATACCAAATGTGCTCATGATCCTCTTGCTTCCTTACCTACAGGACTTCACTGACCTGACAGCATCAAGTGCCTCCTTCATCCCCACCGTCACAGCTATTTCGTCAAGCGAGGATCTGCAGTGGATGGTCCATCCTTTGATCTCCTCAGTGGCCCCTTCTCACAGACCTCCCCCTTACAGCTCCAGCCCCAGCCCTGCATACACCAGACCAGACATGAGGTCTGCATCCAGGGCGCATAACTCTAACAAGAGGGGCAGAATGGAACAGGTAATTATCATTTGTCCATAAGTGTTATACATAACTCTTAGTAACAAATCATCACAGAGCTGGAGGCTTAACTTTTTATTGTATTATGTGCAGGTGACACCTGAGGAGGATGAGAAGAAAAGAGTTCGCAGAGAGAGAAACAAGCAGGCAGCAGCAAAATGCCGCAACAGGAGGAGAGAGCTTACAGACACTCTGCAAGCTGTAAGTATGCCACAGATTTACCACCATTCGTCAAAATGTGTTTCTCACCACAGCTAATAGCAGTGTTATCCAACAGCCAAGCCTAATGCCACTTCCTCTATTTCTCTCCTGCAGGAAACCGATGAGCTTGAGGATGAGAAGTCCGGCCTGCAGAGCGATATTACTAATCTCCTGAAGGAGAAGGAAAGGCTTGAGTTCATTCTGGCTGCCCATCAACCCATCTGCAAAATCCCCTCAGATCTGGACACCGACTTCTCCTTGGTGTCCCTTACTTCTGCCCACCCCTTTCTCTCCACCGCGGTGTCCTCCCAGCCACAGAGCACCATCCCAAAGGCAACCCCTATCACTTCCAGCCAGCCAACCTTCACCTCAACCTCCCACTCCATCTTCTCCAGCAGCAGCAGCAGTAGCAGCTCCATCCTCTCCACCGCCACCATCTCCAGCAGCGCGGTCAAGATGACAGACCTGGACTCCTCCGTCCTGGAGGAGTCTCTGGATCTGCTGGCAAAGACGGAGATGGAGACGGCGCGTTCTGTGCCAGAGGTGGACCTGTCCAACTCCCTCTACACAACTCAGGACTGGGAGCCCCTTCACGCCTCAGCCAACAACAGTGACTTTGAGCCCCTGTGCACGCCCGTGGTGACCTGCACACCAGCCGGCACCACCTACACATCTTCTTTTGTGTTCACCTTCCCAGAGGCAGAGACCTTCCCCACTTGTGGCATCGCCCACAGGAGAGAAAGCAGCAGCAACGACCAGTCCTCTGATTCCCTAAGCTCTCCAACCCTGCTGGCCCTTTAAAGACTCTTCCAACAACAATAGTACTTCCTATCAAGCACATTTACTTGATGTATGAGACACATGTGCAGATCACAGGGCTGTTGAATGGACTTTTACCAGGAAGCAAATTATTTATGATTTTATTTGCCTTTATCGATACTTGCCTATTACACCGATGTAGCAAGTTAAAAAGCATGTTTCAAATAATACCACCTAGTCGTTTATTGAGTTCATATATGATTTATTGGTGCTAGATAACAACGTGTTGTGGTGTTGATGTGTTCAGAGCAATAGTTATTATTGATCCAGTTTGTTTTCTGGTTAATGGACTGTGAGAGTAATTGTGAACTGTTTGTGAAAAAAAAACTTAAAACTGACGTGTTTTGTCTTAACCATGATGGTCTGAGTGGTCTATGAAGTTTTCTGTGAAAACATTAGTGATTTTAATTTATGAAATTTCAATTTATTTTTTTACAGAGAGAGTAAAGATGAATGTTGTTTGTAAATAAAAGATAGTGCTATTTAAATGCAAGAACCTGTGTGGTTGAATCTGTGGCACTCTCCTTATTATATGTACTCGCATACATAAACATGTTCTCTGGGGTGAGATAGGATGGCAGTGCTATTCAACAGACAATTAAAATAGTGCTTAAAATTAGCCTCCATACGGGATCGCAGTCTTTTTCCTGCATCTCCACTGGTTCTATTTATTGTTCCGTCTGTTGCCAAGGTTAACTACACGTCAGGGCTCCTACGTCAGTGCGTTCTTTCCATTTTTTCAATTTTGCAAACATAGCGCGATGACATCGTACTTCCGTGCCCAAATATAGAACGCTACTAAGATCCGCTGCTGCTGCTGCTGCTTTGTGCCAGCAGAATGCAGACTGGCTTTTTCCACTAAAACACATACCTCTAAGTATCTGTCTCTGCGTTTCGTCTTTGGAGAAATCTGATGTGCTTATTGGATTATAGAAAAGAGGAAAACGCCAGGCAATACTTCCCCAAACGAAAAGATATGCGTTTCTTATGTGCTCAGCTCGCTGCAAGACAACCGCTGCACACACACATGGTTACGCAAGACAACTCGCCATATAGGATCCGAAAGCAACGTTTTAACCACGATCTACACTGGTGTACTTTATTCTGTTCTCTCGGAAGGTCGCAAAAAATATCACTTCCCACAGTCAAAGACACACACGTGAGTTACAGCACAATGCAAGACAAGAGTGCTCAGAAATAATGTATAAATGCACGGACAGTAGTTTGGACTAATCCCTCTTTAGCTGAGTTTTTTTTGTGTGCAAATGGTCTGGGGCATGCAGACAGGTGGATATGAAGTGCAAATTGGTGGGTTTATTCTGCCTGTTCGAACTCTTCATTCCCACGAAACAGACTCTAAAAGCAGCTCTTTGAAAAGGACAACTGGGTCAAACCTAATGCCATGAAGGATGAGTGGGTCAAATGTAAATATCTAATTTGAAAGATGGTGATAAAAAGAAGTGTGTAGCATATTATCTTTTTCTCCATTGGTTGTTGGTGAAGTAACAGTGACGGTCTGCTGGCAGACAGTGATATATAGACCCCCTGTCAGCTATCTCCTGACTGAAAAGTCCTATGTGACTCAAGATGTGGTATTGTGAACACATCCCTTTTTACCTCAGTATCACTGTCTTAATCTGTAAATTTCCATATCATTTAGAACACCTGGGTGCTTTCTTTTTAATCTCAGCATCATGGTTCAGGTACATCTTACAGCTGGGAGTTTTCTGTCTGGCTCTGTATACACTAATGCAATCCATCTTTCCTCAACAGAAAACTGGTATTCGGAAGGCCAAAAGGCAGTAAATCCATCACTAACATAAACAATGGTCAGTGATTCATTATATTTTAAATAAAACTGAGTGATCATGAGGTCAAACTACCTGATGAAGTTTTACCATTTACCATCATCATATCAGGTGAGTTAGCAATTTCATTTTACTGTTACACAGTTTGTCATCAAATCGTACCACTCCCTTTCTACTTGTAATTATTTCACCTCACTTGCTCATTTCACCTTAAATCAATAATTCATCATAAGAAGAATCATCGGAAGGCGGATTGCTAAATGGCTTTGCACAGGAAACGTGTGGTGTGCTGATGTGAAGGACTTGGTGGGGTGGAAGACTACCATCGCACAATAACTAACTTACTCTGACGTGCGTTCCCTTCCAGTGTGGACACACCCTTTTTTGTGCAATACTGCGAAGATATCAGCAGTTGTTGCTCTGCTTCCTGTATGGATACAGGCCTGCTCGTCCAAAGTACAACATCAAAAAGCATACAATATTTTTTTTATAGAGAATTAAAGTTGCAGAAGTACATACTTCCTTGATTCTTGCAGAACACTAACTTGGATCGAAACTGTGTTTCCACAAATCCTCTTGTTTTGTTAGCACTGTGCTGTTGTATAACAGCTGAATTCTGAGTGCCTATCTGTTTTCCTTTGCACTTAAGCAGAGCCCTTTTTTTCCCTCAATAAAGCCTCAATGTGCAACCATGCAGCGCCTAATAACTGTCTATTAATACCTCTTTGCCAGCTCCAGGGAGAAGGGGTAGCAGCAGAAATAGCAGGTGCCTATTGCTTCTTTTAACATCAGCATCAACAGCAGTAAAATTAGACCACTATGACGCCAACCTGCGTCGGTGCTGCAACCCAAGGGAGGAACCAGGCAGCGTAAGCCTGATAGAAAGAGAGGAGGGAAGGAAAAGCGAGGCGAGGGGGGGAGGAGGGAAGGAGAAAATGATGAGTATATATGAGGATAGCAGGGAGGGAGGCAGACAGAGATTCCTCTGCCTGGGTGTAATTGCGAGCACAGCAATGATGAAACAGTCGAGTTTGCCTCCATGCCACGATGACAAGTCCTCAGTTTGGCTCGGCTCCATGTTCACAGAAACCCATCCCCTGATACCTTTCTTTTGTCGAGACAGGATATGAAAGCTTTACAAAACCATGAATACTTCAGTGTATCCCCCCTGTGCCTGTAAGTGATACACAGTTACTCAGTAGGGCATTTACAATGACACCGATTTAAAGTTTTACTGCAGCAAATTACATTTATTCCTGACCCATTCCTTTCATTGTTTTTCTGTCTACTGGGAGTCCATCTGACACAATGCAGCCATTCCATAATATTAAGTCTCTGTGGCACAGTCTGTCTTAATCAACGGTAGTGTATGTTTGAACTCAGTCTGTATTCTGTGCTCTTATCAGCGTACTGTCTGATTTTTGTTTGTATGTTTAGTATCCAGAGGTGATAACAATGCAATCAACGGAAGGGTGTGTAGACACTTATGTATTCCACTCTGACATGCAACGCTGAATCATTGACCAGAGGTGATAAAAAAAAGGTTGGTCAACACTGCACCTCACCCCTGTTTAAAATATGCTTGAGTATTGAAAATCACTGAAAGCACAAAGAGGTTTGATGGGATTTTAGTATGGTTAAAAGATGTAAAAATGTAGATTGGTCATAGTTATAGGAAAGTTTTGTGAATTTAATTTCCAGCCTTAAAGCTCTGTAGCCTGGAGGAGTGTGTGACATGCTATTCTAAGCAGTTATTTGACGCACTAAGCTACAATACTGAAGGGATTTCTCTATCCAATAATTACTGTTCACGTAGTGCCAGACTCCCCACACAGCAGCGTTTCCTCGTCTCGTCGTGCGGTATCAGTAGCAAGGATGTTTCCCTGGAAACTGGACAGCTCTATCATATGTAATTGGGTAATCCTTGAGCTGCTGACAGAAAAATAATAGCTTTTGGGATTTTCAAAATACCCCAGCCGAACACTGAGCATGATATGTCTGTTTCGTAACCCAGATTTACCATGACCACAAAGGGTGGATTATTATGCATTTACTGTAAATATTGATGACATTTGTTAAAATCCTTGAATAACAATAAGCTAAACGTAAATAGTTAGAAGACCAGCCCAACAAAATGTTCAAATCTTTTAGTCTAACTGCAGCTTTAATATCTTTGGGAGCAGGTTTAAAACATGTACAATGATGGAAGTATATCAATCATCGCTTATTCAGCTAAAGCATACTCTCAAAGAGAGATTACGTGGTATGAAACAGGGTCTCACTTTGAGTACAGTACCACAACAGACCAGACCCTGACTGGTGTCAAGGATCTGCAAAAGGGTATTTGTCTGTAAGTCTCTGTAAAATAAGTGAAAGCACTCTACTGTGGGGTTTTTCTCTACCTTGAGATTACTTGTTAGCAGTCTTCCCACACTCTGCCACTCTCATAATTATTCTCAGGAATATAACCATTTCTACCCACTAGGGGGCCCCGGGTCATAAATGTACTGTAGTCTATGTAAGGACCCCAGTAGAATATTCTCAAAAGCTTTAGTTGTCTCAAAAGTAGTTAAATTGTTTGTAAAATTATCTGCTGTATACTCTTAAACCCACTATATTGTTCCACTGCATCGCTGGGCCCTTTGTACTGTGTGCTGTTGTTCCTATATTTCTACATATGAAGTAATAGCATACTATTTATTGTTTTTCTTATACTGTATTATGAGATCAGGTTATCCCTATAACTAAAAATACACTGTTTTGGGATACCTGTATCCTACAAACTGCAATGTCCAAGACTACAAAACATGTCACTATGTCACACTCTACTTCAGTTTTCCTCTCTGGGTTCTGTCTATGTCAGCAGATATCTTTAGGTGTTTCATTTGGGATTCTCATCAGCCACCCCTTGAAACCACCTGTGCCTGAACCTGTCAAAAAACTCATTCCTCCCTCCGATCTCTCCCATTATGGGTCCCATATAGACTACTTTCTTTTACATCAAGGTATTACACCTGAGCTAGCACTATCTGCAGATGAAGACAGTGAGATGTGGTTTAAAAGAAGAGCTTCTGTGCTCGAATTGCATCACTAGGACTTTTTTTAATGTTGGCAAATGAATTGTTCCCCAGTGCTTGTAACGTTGCAGACGAGGCCAAACCAATAAGAAGGCAAAGTGTGCATCTGGCCAGACATCCAGGGGACACAAACAGATGTATACGGCCATGCACACACAGGTTGAACCCACTACAACCTCACGGGGGAAGAGTCGGTAGTTGCGCTTGTTCCTCCAGGCCAGTGGCGGCGCTAGAGGGCTCAGTCAGACCGGTTGTGTGAGCTGGAACTCGGTGTTAAACTGGCTGGCTGGCACGGGCTAGTTGGTCGGTAGGTTGAGGGTAGCCATGGCTCGAATCGCTGCGATACTGTTGCTACCGGTTCTTATTGAATCGGTATTTTCCATTTCTTTCTTTTTACCGGTCAACTCGAGAAAGTGTCTACGGGAGGAGATCCACAAAGACGTCCTCGTCACGGGGGAGTATGAGATATCCGAACAGGCGGACACCAAAACTAATCTGAAGGTAAGCACAGACCTGCGACTAGCTAACGTTAACGTAACCGGTCTGTGTTGAGGCCGACGTGGCTCCAGTTTCTTAACGTCTATGTTTAATTACACTACCGCTACAAATTAAACCAATAGCGTGTGATAAAATAGTCTCAACTGTTGGTGGAGTGCGGCTGCAATTGGTGACAACTGTTGTTAGCATTGTAGCTAATCTAGGCCCCAAAAAACACGTCTTCCTGGTTTTTAGTTGCTAATTAGCTAGCTAGCTAACTTCAATGCGTGCTAACAATATTGTTAAAAAAGCAATTTCTAACACGCACCAATGCACACTGCTTTATTCACATATCGTGGTGTTTATGTCACTAGTATTGGGTTATTGTATCATGTGGAATAATCCTGTTCACTGTCACCGGCTCGCCACTGCTGCTGTTACACGTCAGTCTTACAGGAGCAGCTTGTAGTCAAGAAGCTAACGACGTTAGCAACCTCAGCTAGCCTACATGTCAATGACAGCTTGTAGCTTTATTTGTGTGACGTCACTGTTATATTTTTTTAATGAATGAGGTCTTAAGATTTCCTCCATACGTCATACAAGGGTGGTCAATCTTACAAAATAAATGTAATGAACCTATTAACGTTAGTTACTCAAGTAAAGGATTTTGGAAGTCTCCATATTCTAACAGCTGCCAAATAACAATCGACACGACTGGTTTGATATTAATGAGGTAATCACCAGCCTTTATTAATGTTTACACTAGTTTGTATGCAGTCAATTGGAGCTTTACGTAACTGTTAGTTTTATTATGTTTTCTGTTTTTAAATTTATAGTGTAATCTACAAAAGAACAGACATTTAAAAAAAGTAAAATGCAATTACCGGGAGCGCAAGTTGAAATCATTACATTTTATTTCATTATTTTCTTTAACTTTCTTTAGATCACAGATTCCTCCAGCCACACTCTTTACTCCAAGGAAGATGCAGTTAAAGGGAAGTTTGCATTCACCACGGAGGACTATGACATGTTTGAGGTGTGCTTTGAGAGCAAATCACCCATGGGTAAGTGTTCACACGCACAAAACTATCATTCATTTCTCACTCAGCAAATTCCACGTTATTAAAAATTCCTAGTTATGCCCCCTCTCAGACCCTGTCCACATTACTCCGTTTCTCCTTGGATGCAGATTTGTCAAATAGAAACGATCTCCGTCCACACGGGAGTTTCAGCATCATTCTCGAGTTGATCTGCGTCCACACGGCAGCCTTCGAAGGCGGACAGCACGTGACCATTAACGTACACTGGGCATGCGCGTGACGGTGTAAACAGGAAGTGGATTGCTTGCTTAGTTAAAAAAAAAAAATACGACAGAGTAATAAAGTAGTCTTTAATAATGAAAGGTTGTATTTGATACTTAAGATCTTTCTCTAAAACCTCACTCTATAAACTCAAACATACACAGTTCGTGGAAAGTTTTAGAAGTTTTATTTTTCAGACGTAGTTACAGAACTGCGGGTCTCTCGCTCTCTCTCTCTCTCTCTCTCACATCAAATTTACTTTAACATCAACACTTACACGTAAACGTTTACTAGATTATGGGTCCATCAATGTGGTCTCTCATTCGTTTCCTCCGTGTTGTTGATGTCTGTTCTCACTAGTAGCTCTGGACATCATGTCCGCCTAGCTAGCTTCTAAGCTAATTTTAACATTACCGCCAATGGAGAAATGCTAACCGCGATTAGCATTACAGCGATGCGGGTTTATCTCTCTCTCACATCAAATTTACTTTAAAATCAACACTTACACGTAAACGTTTACTAGAATATGGGTCCATCAATGTAGTCAACACACGTCTCTCACTCTATTCTGCTCTTGCTTCGTGCAGGAAAGCTTAGCAGATCGCTAACAGTAGATCCGTGAAATAAAGACCATGGAATCCATAGAAGAGTTTCAAGACTTCAGTGTGAATCTTTCTTATTTGTAAAACTGTGGAAACACAATATGAAATATGGCTTTACAAACTGTCCCTATACACATTACATGAATACAAAACAACAATCCATGATATAGCCAGCATGTAACATGTCCGCCTAGCTAGCTTCTAAGCTAATTTTAACATTACTGCCAATGGAGAAATGCTAACCGCGATTAGCATTTAATACAACACAAATGTTATACTAAACACGCGAATAGAATATATCTACGTACATCTTTTCATGCTTCATAAATACATACTTACAGACTAAGGTCTCTCAAGGCTACCAAACGGAAGAAGTAAAACGTTAGTGCAGCGTGTCTTGTCATTAGAATCTAAAAACAACGAGCTGCTCCATAGGGCTGATGACGGTCACGCCGCTCGCTAATCACTCCAATAACAGCTGCTACCTCCACAGAAATGCAGACTTTTACTGCACAACAGCTGCTAGCTGTTGTGCTAGCAGCAACGCTTGCAATTAGTTATCCATATTGAAATGAATCGCTGGTAGCCCAGTTTGTTTTCTTCCGGGTACGGGTCACGTGATAGTGAGTGTGACGAATCAGGGACGGAGACGTCATGGTTGCCAAGAACCAATCCAGTAGCGAACACGGGTGTGGGCGTAATTTTTTCTAAGCACATCCGTATACGACCGTCCACACGCAAACGCAACCCCGGAGTTCTCAAATACCTCCAACCTCGGCGGAGTTTTCAGATTCCTCCGTTTAGGGTGCTCCAAAACTCCGGCGTAGTGTGGGCGCTCAGTGTAAACGTAGCAAATACGGAGTAATGTGGACAGGGCCTTAGTCAATTAGTTGAGTAATTGGTTGTTTTGGTCTTCGTCAACTAAGATTTCTTTAGTTGATTAGTCATTGTTTTCCAATGCCTTTTCATGCTGAATCACTTATTTCCAAGAAACTCATGAGCACATCTCTGATAAACACAAGATTTAAAGTTGTGCTTTTGTGTCATTCTTTGTGGAGATACTTTTAGATTCACTAATCGTTTACGAAATCTTATGAGTGTTGGTCGAGGACAGCCCTAACTATTCTTTCACTGAAAAATATACATAAAGAGTATTAATATCAACAGGCACAATTAGTTTATGACTTATTGAGTAAGATTTGAGTCTGAGTTTGTGAGAAATGTTTTGCTCCAGTTTGTTGAAAAATAAGGACATGGAATGACAGTGAAAAGCTTCTTAGTTGGTTTCTTAGTTTATTTAAATGAAGGCTTTCTGGATCTAGGCCACGTTTACAAAGCATAGTGAGTGAACACAATTCAAAATGTTGTATTTCGGTTATATGCCTATGATGCTAGATTCTCTGCTCTTTTTAACTAGGGACTGGAAGAGTGCCCGACCAGCTGGTCAATCTGGACATGAAGCATGGTGTGGAGGCTAAAAACTACGAAGAGGTAAGTGTTTACTTTCTGTTGTTACAAAAATACAGATTCTGCAGATAATGACTTGCAGTTTGGAGACGCGGTCGTGGATGTGGGCCATTGGTCTCGCAGCAGGGATGTCACTACATGTATTCACTGTTCCGGTTTAAAATAGTAAGCAGTTCCACTTTAATACATTTCTGAGCCTTATGGAAGTGTTACAGGTCACCCAATTGTCCTAAATAAGAAATTGCAGATTGACCCACTCGGTTACATTTGCAAGTATACCCCTCGGCAGGATAAAGGCCGTCATTTATCAAACAAAATGAGATCAGTTACACATTCCATTTCCTGTAACTGTTATACAATATCAAAATAAGCAGTTCATGAGAATAATAAATCAAGTTGAGCTGTGGAAACTGCAGGATATACTGCATAACGTACAATTATGCCACATTAAAGGTGCCTAATACGAGATTGGGATCATTTTGATTACCTTTCAGCAGCTCTCAACATGTCGAAGCCTGAGCAGGCGAGTTGTAGCTAACGGTGCTAAAAGTGCTAACAGTACAAACTACAGCAATTGTGCTGACGGAGCTAAACGTGTTTACCTGAGGGGGAACCTTAGTGGCATTGCCAAGTGGTCATTGTCGAAACATAATGACGTCGAGGTGCCCCGTTGCATAAAATAAGGAGATCAGTGGAGGAGCTCCTTTTCTGTCAATATTTATCTAAGTTGGGACACATCGTTGTGCATCATCTCTTGCATTACTTGGTGTTTCTTCTGAGAATGGATCACTCAGGCAACACATAATAATAAGTACAGTATTACAACTCCTGTTGCACAAACATGATGTTCTGTCCTATTGTGTGTGTTCAGGGAGCGCTCGCGTGGGCTTACCTGTCGTGAGGGTGGAGCTGAATTTGTATTCACCTACGTAGATGGGTGTGTTTTAGAAAAATGTGCAAGCTGTTCTGTACATGATGTATTGCTCAAAGAGTCCCCGTCTCTTACCCAATGTTTGGCAATGTGTACTTGGCACATTTTACTATGCAACATCCACAAAGGGAAAATCACCACGTCTTGGGCTGCTGCACCGTTTAAGGCTATAATTTGGTTAATTTGGTCTGGACAAAAGGGAGAACTATGCTTTGTTGCTGTTTAGGTGTTAATTAAGTGTCAAAAGTTGTAAACACAAGTCACATGGACTGACAGGTGACCTGTTCACTGGGCAGGTTTGGTGACCTGTCCTGCATCTTCAACAGCATACAGAGAACACGTTCATTCTTGTGGCTGACAGCAAATTGAGCTAAAAGAGCAATAGTTGTTGTGAGCATTATTGGTTGAGATTGCAATGGGACTTCAATCATTTATAAAATAACAACAAACATTTGTCCACTTCACACATTCATATCACAGAATCCTGTGGTTGGTCCATTTTGGGCTCCGCCTTCTCCGGCGGTGCAGCTGTTCACTTCCCACCAGAGTTCAAAAGGCTGCTTTCTCACCCGCCTAAATGAGCAGGAGTAGATGGCAAACCACAGTTTGATCAAAACACACAAGCTGTGCTCCTTCTTGAGGCACATTTGTGATGTTAGGCTGTACAAATATCATTGACTTGACCAGAGTTCATAGCCTAAGAGTGACACCTGCTGGACAAAGTATATAATGGTACCGCTTCAAGAGTAGTTCTATCTTTCCCTCCATCGTCTTCTCAGGCATCACTTGTCTCTGGATTAAGTTGCTTCTGTTTTTGTCTCTCCAGATTGCCAAGGTGGAGAAGCTGAAGCCCCTTGAGGTCGAGCTGAGGCGACTGGAGGACCTGTCAGAGTCCATTGTCAATGATTTTGCTTACATGAAGAAGAGAGAGGAGGAGATGCGAGACACCAACGGTAAGAAAACAATGCAATTGACCCTTTCCTTAGCCCTGCCTCCGTGTACTACCCACAAAAAGAGATCGCAGAAAGGTCTGCTTTTGAAGAATACATCCAGGATGCCAAACTGATACGGGAGAGAAACGGGTTAAAAAGATGAAGATGGAAGCTGAAGACTACAGATAAACACAAAACCAGAAAAAAAATGTTTCTGACAGATTGGTTGTTGTTTGCCTGCAGTTGAAGGAGGGTAACAACGCCTGATTAATTGCCTGGTTAATCAACTTTTGGACATGTCTGTTTTGCAGTTTGAGTAGTTCCACTATTTGTTTTCCCGCATGGCTACGCTCTAATGAGCTGTTTAGCATTTTTACTTAATATTCAGCAGAATCGCTCAAAGTAATGCTGACTTACTTTCTTCTCAACACCCTAAAACTACCTAAAATTGTCTGTTTTGTTGGTTAGGTCATTGCATGAAGAAAAAGTATTATTTCTTCACCAGTAACTCTCTCTCTCTCTTTCTCTTTCTCTTTCTCTTTCTCTTTTTCTCTTTCTTTCTTTCTTTCTTTCCCCCCCCCAGAGTCCACCAACACACGTGTGCTGTACTTCAGCATATTCTCCATGTGCTGTCTTATCGGGCTGGCTACATGGCAGGTCTTCTACTTGCGGCGCTTCTTCAAAGCAAAGAAGCTGATCGAGTAGATCGGGGCCCTAGCTCCCTTAACTCGTGGGGGAAGCGGCCTGTCGGTTAGCCGGCCAACACATCCCAACATCCACCCTCCTTGGACGAGCTTCAGCAAACAGCAAGTCAGGTTCAGGGGCTCAAATTCTAGTTTTCACAATGTCACGGTTGTCCTCTGAGAAAAAAACAAAATGATTCACCTGCTTATTGAGTGGTTTGAAACAATAAAAGCGCTGTAGGGAGAAATGCACTGTGAGACGTGGGGGGTGTATGTCACTGCATTAGTGAGATATGTCCATTTCATGGTACTTCACTTTTCTGTCTGCACTGTTTTTGAATGTTGCAGCTTACTGAATAAGAACTTGTCCCCTCAACCAGTTGAACAGCGATGTTTGATTTTGAGCTCAATTTGAATGGATGTGCCATGAGTGAATGTCTTTTTGCCCTTCTGTTAATGTACACATTCTTAGCCATGCCAAGCTAACTAGATCCTGGTGCCCTTTTATCAAGTGAAGGCTGTTTGTTGTTACTTGCAGAAAATTAGCAACCACTGAACTTCTGTGTTATGTCACATAATTTGCATACATGTTTGGTAGCTAAATTGAACCGTGTCTTTAGTTTGTTTTCATATTGTAAATGCTACTTAGTTGCTTCGACAGGTATATTTTTTGGGGGGGGGCGGGTTGTGAGTTGTCAAAGTAATCTCTTATGCAGTTATAAATAAGGTCACTTCTATGAGCTCCTGCATGTTCTAATTGTTTTTGAAACACCTGAACATTCATTTTTCACAAATCAAAAGTAGCCACAAACCAAAAACCTTGTCCGTACGAAGGAGTTTGCAGCATCATATTGTTTGTACGTGGCTATTAGTAATTTAACCAACCCGACTTCTATGATACAATTCACATATATACTCGCAAGTCTTGAGGTTTTGACAGTAAATTTAATGTTGGTAATCCAAACACTTTCTGAAATATCCTTTCAGCGCTCCTTTTATTCACACACTGGTAACATTTGCATTTTTCAAAATATCTCTTCCTAATTATAGTGCCGATCCATCCAGCGTGCTGCTTTTCTTTAGAAATAGGCCTACTTATGAGGCCTGGGTTACATGAGGATGTGGGTGGTTGCAAATTTTCAGATATGTTTTTGACCGGGATTAATTGAGGCATCTGTCGCGGGTACATTTTTAACTATGAGCATGCGAGTTGTGCGCAATCAATGATTTTTATGTTGACTGACAAATTTTGTAAATTTGTGTTGGGCTTTTATTCAATAAAATATTGGATGGATTTACATTAGTTATGGAGTAGTCTAGCATGTATTTCCCACATGTGATACTGATATGTGGGGACTAAAAGGTGGTTTTAGACATTAAAAAGCATTTTATCACCCCACAAACTAGGCTGTAATATCAGTGTTGTGAGTGATATATGCAAATTACTACAGGAGGAAATAGTTAAAAGTGTAAAATAACAAATATTCAGAATATATCCAAATGTTTAATACACTTAATTGTTTGTCAGACTGTAAATTGACTGTAAATTTACTTTCTACATATAAGTACAATGTTCATGTGTCATTTTTGATCATTAATAAGATTTTACTTATATTTGGAACACGCTTTGATCTAAAACAAATTCTGATGAGTGCGTTCAAACTCAATGGCAGCAATAGAAAATTGAGCACATCCTTCCAAAACAACCTGAAAGCATCTCACAGTCCTACAGCACAGAGGTTCATTGTATCACTCATGCGTCATCGAAGCTCCACAGCAGGTGAGTGAGCCGTGTTTTTACTTTGATGCATCAAGTGGGACAAAACAAAGACACCGGGTATGTATGTTAAGTCACCATTGACTATTGGTGACTTGACATAGTTTAGATTTAAGGCAGGTTTTGGATATCCTGGATCAAGATATTTCCCATCGGAGGATACTTGCAATTATTGCAAGCAAAAACAGACAAAACAGCAAAAGCAAGGCAATAACAGTAAACTCGGTGAGACAGTTGATACGCTAACAATACACAAATAATTAAATAATATATATATATATATTTAGTAAAATTATTTTGTAAAATAAAACAAATGAAAGCCAGTCTGTAAAAAAAATGCTTTAGGAAGTGATTTAAAAGCGACTACTGACAGATAAATAAAACACATCGACGCCATACTTTATGGTGATTTAACTGAATCTTTAGGTCAAAATGAAACCGTCACGTTCACAGTCGCTATAACACGCTGCAGAATTGATGCAATAGCTCGTGCAGCTGTCCACCAATCAAAATGAAGCGCAGTCACAATCACCCGGATGTACTCCTGAAGCACTTCCTAGTCAACACATTTGCATGGTAGAACCTAGAACTATTGAGCTGTCGTTACACTGATAGCAAGTCGTTTACACAACAGCCATGCCGGGCCCGGACAAAGAAACGGATCTGACGGAGAGAATCGAAGCGTTTCTCACCGACCTGAAGCGTGGAGGAAGCGGGACGGGACCGCTCCGGGGCTCGGCGGAGACAGCCCGAGAGACGACAGCCCTGCTCCGCAGGATCACAGCCCAGGCTCGGTGGAGCAGCGCTGGTACGTCATGCTACTACTACTGTGTTTGTTAATGTACAGTTTACATCCCACGTTACAGCGGTGCAGAAAGCTGTCATTGTAGCTGAACAGTGAGGACTTTAGTCAAACCTGTAGTAACGGCTGCAACAGCTGTCAAAAGTATATTTTACAGTAACATTAACCTTCCATTTTCTCCATTACCTTTATTTAGAGTCTATATATTTTCTTTGTGAGACTGTTCCCTTAACTGAGACACAAATAGAGTTGTATTAATCTGTAATTTTGTGTCCCAATACTTTATCTGAATCTATAGTATATATGCACACATGGTATAATATAATATATGTGCAGAGGAAACATTATATATGCATGCAGAATAAATGACGGTGATTGCAATGCATGTGCGTGAGAATACAGGGTACCATAACATGCTTATTTTTTATTATAAATAATAAACTGTTTCACTCTCCATTCATGTAACCTATGAATAAAAAAGACAAATGAGTGGTACATCAGTTTTGGATGGGCTTTGCAGGTTTGGAGATGTTTGTCAAAAAGCTTTAGCATTTAAAAAAATATATAATTTCCACTCGAAATGTTCTCTTGTTTCAGGCGATCTGATGGAAATAATCCGTAAGGAGGGGAGGAGAATGACGGCCGCGCAGCCCTCAGAGACCACTGTTGGTAACATGATCCGACGGGTGTTGAAGATCATCAGAGAGGAATATGCCAGGTGAAGACGTAACAGACTCACAGCAGTTTAAACCAGTCACTCCACTGGAATGTCTTCCTGGATAAATGTATTTGCTGTCGTAGCACTCGTGTTGTTTGTTGACTATATCTACTGTTCCCCTCTCTCTCTAATGTCAATGAAAGTGCATGTAGTGTGTCTGCAAAAACGTTCGATCTTTGCACACTTCCCCCTTCCTATGAGCTTGTTTGCTCTGTTGTGTTCTTGAAGATCTCGAGGCAGCAGTGAAGAGACGGACCAGCAGGAATCCCTCCACAAGCTGCTCACCTCTGGAGGACTCAGCGAGGAGAACTTCAGACAGCATTTTGCGGCACTCAAAGCAAATGTCATCGAGGCCATCAATGAGTTGCTGACTGAGCTGGGTATGTTTTGGGGGGTTTTTTAAAGGGGAAATTTGCCCGTTTTCAACCTTTTATCTAACTATCCGAGTTCGGGACACCTGCAGTCGTCACTGACGGTCTCTGGGTACATCCCAAGTCTCTTATTTGTCATTTCCTCGCTCCTCGCTTGAACGGAAGTTGTTCTGCGCCGCCATATTGACGGACGTCCCAAAGCTCTTATTTCTGATCGAGGAGGGATCTCCGAGGAGCCATGAGCGAGGACACATGAGAACAGCCTTCCAGGAAGGGTTTTAAAGGCCGACACGCCCCCTCATTGTTCGTCAGTTATGTGATTGGACGCTCCAGCTGACCACCGCCGTCATCAGAAACAGACGTCGCTTCACGTGACGCAACTGAGCAAAGGACGTCTCATGTCTCTTAAAACATATTTTCCTCGTTTCCTCTCTCCTCGCAAGGAAAGGAAGCAAGTGAGTGAAACGAGGATGCAATTAAGAGACTTGGGATGTACCCTCTGTGTCTGTGGGGCGCAGCTGCAAAATCTGTTGCTGTTTTGTATAGCAGTGATATTACCGTTGTTTATTTATCAGACGTGGCAAACTCTCCGCTCACGCGCAATGCATCCTGGTACATGTAGGCACAGCCAGCACGGCTCAGCAGCAGGAGAAATCAGCTTTCTATTGTACATATAGCACGCTCTACAGACTTTAGTTCTTCATGGTTGAATACCACCATCACTGATGGGACATACATATAAAAGGTGGCAAATTTTCCCTTTTAACAATCAGGGCATGTATCAACCAGCTGGTACTCTGTATTGTCTGTATTTACTCTTTGCTGTTTTCTCCCTCCACCACTTTTCAGAGGGAACAACTGACAACATAGCGATGCAGGCCCTGGAGCACATCCACTCCAATGAGGTCATCATGACTATCGGCCGCTCTCGCACGGTGGAGGCCTTCCTCAAAGACATTGTACGCAAACGCAAGTTCCACGTCATCGTGGCAGAGTGCGCCCCCTTCTGCCAGGTGGGAATAACGCAGCAAAGACACAAGATACAAGAATTTAGTGTTCCTGAGATTAACGGTTGTTCTGATATTTACCTTATTTGTTCTTCGCCTCCCACCAGGGACATGTGATGGCAACCAGTCTCTCAAAAGCCGGCATCGAAACAACCGTGATCACAGACGCTGCCATATTTGCGGTCATGTCTCGCGTTAATAAGGTATTTAACGCCACAGAAGACTTTGAAACAGTCGTGTCAGAGCACGCGAGTTAACTTGTGTGTGTGGGGGGGGGTCTCGTTTCAGGTCATCATTGGTACGCAGACGGTTCTGGCAAACGGCGGTCTGAGGGCCGTTAATGGGACACACACTCTGGCCCTTGCAGCCAAGCACCACTCAACACCGCTGATTGTTTGTGCTCCCATGTTCAAGCTCTCGCCTCAGGTAAGAAGACACTCTAGTCTGCCAGGTATCCGTAACTTCTGCTGACGGCAAGATGACGACGGAACTATTTTGTGTCCTTAGTTCCCGAATGAAGAAGATACCTTCCACAAGTTTGTCTCTCCACATGAGGTGCTTCCTTTCACTGAAGGTAACGCTGACATTCCTCACAAAGTGTCACTTTTAAGCCTTTAAAATGAACGTTGCTCCTTTTTGTAGGATAATAGTCCTCAAGTTCATTTTCACAGTTTCAAATTTGTATTTCAGGTGAGATACTCTCAAAGGTGAACGTGCACTGTCCGGTGTTTGACTACGTCCCACCTGAGCTCATCACTCTGTTCATCTCCAACATTGGAGGACACGCACCGTCATACATCTACCGACTGATGAGCGAACTTTACCACCCAGAAGACCATGAGCTTTAAACCAGTGTAATTAATAAATAAATGAATAAAACAATGTTTGATGCAGTCATGTGTGTCTCTTTTGATGAGTTACTGTGTGCTGTACTTTAGGAGTTCTACTGGGAGTGTTCCTGGAACTTGTTAATACAATGGTGACGCTTTATTTTTGTACTTTCAGGCAATATGATGGCATAACTCAAAGTCACAGTAACTTGCTGTAAAAGTAAAGCAACTAGTTGCCAGTAGTTTACTGTAAACTTACAGACAAATGTGTTTTCTTCCTCTACAGACAATACAGTACTATGATGTAAATGTTCCAGCTAATCAAAAGTTGGTTGTGATAGTTTATTTTAAGAAGTAGGATAATTCAACCCATAATACAACACGTAATATTTCAGTTCATCAGAAAAATTAATTAACACGGTGAATAAAACCTTCATTATATTCTGGTAGAAGCGTCATGGCTGAGAAATACCGTATGATGATATAGTTGCATGTGTCCTCCAGGGGGAGGCAGTGTAGCACACTCAGAACAGCTGGTCTGTGAGGGGTTTTCATGTGAATAAGAAGATAAAGAAACAACGATGAAGCTGCTGTGTGCTGTAAATATATAATGTAGCGTGTATGTGTGTAAAAGGTAGCTCGTAGATGTGTTAAAAAGACTGGGTCCCGCTGTATTACTCAGGCTGCACTACAGCGTCTATTCACAGGCGCGATCCCACTACTGAGCGGCACGGGGGCTTTGACCTGCTCCGTTTCCGGCCTGGGCCGGTGCACCCCTCCTTAGACGACCTGGTGGTCCCGAGCTCCCCCAGGAGCACCATATCGATACCGAACTTAATGCGGACACCCGATCGGCATAGTGCACTGCAGCTCAGAACTCCTGAGCTCAAACGGTCCGCCAGACTTAGCCTCCCAGCAACTTGGATTACAGGCGCGCGCCACCGCACCCGGCGAGGAACACAGACGTTCACAGGGCTTTTGAGTTGGACTACGGTGACGTCATCACGGAGCACGTTGCAGCGGCTTCTCGTGGCGGGAAATAAAACTGCAGCTTCAGAGAGACGAAGGCCATAAACCATCACACATAACCTGAGGATAATGTGCTTATTATGCCTCTTTGAATGACATCATATTTACATATAAAGTCTGTTTATATTGATCTTTATCTTTTGTATGTAACAGGCTGATCTGCATCACAGTTTACCGTCATTACTATCTGTCCACTCTCCCTTGTGCACAGAGCAAATGAATTAGATTGATAACATTCAGCCACTAGATGTCCCACTTTCCTATTCCGGTTCTGTTGCATTCACTTCACAACAAGTGGTTGGAAGTTCTGTCAACCAGGTCTGGAGCAGGAGTGTGGATCTTTAATTATAGTACATCTGTTGTGTATTCGGGGTTCTGCACAGTAACTTAATACATGAGATAAACCAAGAACAAGTATGTTGCACAACCTGCATCTTTCACGGTGCGAGATTCATGTATCCTAATCTGTGGTAATTTTGGCTATCTAGTGTTGTAGTGCAGGGTATACAGCATCATTTATTCCCATTTATTTCTTAGTCGCCCACCCACTTCTTAATCCCCTCTGAGAATTATATATGTATTTTAATATTTGTCAACAAAAAAAATGATATGACCTGTAAATTCAACATTGCAATAAAATTAAACATGTAAAAATGTAATTATGGGTTATGGTTATGGTTAGCATTATTTCACCTCGGCATCGGTAAAATAATTAATAGATAATCACAGGTTTAATGCACCACACTGGGCGTGCACGAAAGCAACCCAAGTATACAGGTGTGCAGGTGTACCGCTGACCCCAAACAGCCACGCCCAACTAACGTTACGTTGCGAACAACAGGTGCATTCTGGGTCAAAATTTGCCAACATGCTATTTGCTAAATGCTGTCATGCTGATCCTCCAGTTGTGACTTTTGAGGGACTTTTTTTTTTTACCACCAGTGATGTGAGGACGTTCTCCTGTTTGTGACGTTAGTTGAACCTCAGAACAGACTAGGAGGACTTCACGGTTCACGAAGCTGCCAAAATGCCGTTCAGATCGTGTTTGATAGTCTGAGGTCAGACAGGTGAGTATACATCAACACACTGAGTGTGTGGCTGCAGCAGCTGTAGAGTTTTTATTGTTCGTACATGATGCTTCATTTGGCTGTTTTTCACGTGACAGGTCTGTCTGGTGTCCAGATATTTATTGTCTGAGTAAGTTGTTCTAGTGAAGCTACACAGAGGAAGGTGGTGTGTATGTTTATTTTTTCTAATCAGTTTTAGGCTACACACATGCTGCAAAGTATTTATTAGGACTGTTGAGTGTCTTTTTTGTTGCCTATTTATGTTTAACGTACATAAAGACTATAATATGAAATCACTGTATACAATATTACAATTTTCTCCCTCTTAAGCCAAATGTTGGATGCGTGCAGGCTGTTTCAAAGCTCTCTATAATGTATATATAATATAATATGTATATTAAAACTCATTTGGTGTTATTTTATGATATAGGCAGGTGATGGAGGCTACTGTAAGTAATATAAAGAAACACCAGACCAACTGACATACACAGATAAACCAAAAGACAAACCTCTGGATTTTTCATATATTGTTTATTCAATTAACTGTAAAAAATATTCTTTAGACTGCAGGAATACAATTCTGATGAGGAAATATACAGAACCTCCTTCCTAATCTGTTTATTTATTAACCGAAAAATTGGATATTTAATTAGATGCTTTAAGCAACCTAAAATATCCACTGTGTGTCTTTTCTTTTAAATCTCCTCCTTAAATCAAAAACATAAGGACGAGGACATGACCTCAGAGTCGACATACTTAAAAATAAAGAAGTGTAATGTTATATCTAACCACATGGTGACTCCCCACCCTGCTTTATTCAAAGGTATAAAACAGCTCTCCTAACTCAAATCCACGGGGGGTTTTGGTGTGTCTGCCAAGTGTAACGTGTTGAGTGGTTGGATGTGAAGGCTTGGGATGAGGGTCAGAGGGGAGCATGAGAGGGGCTCTGGCACCCCGCTACGGTCTAACAGAGAGAGAGTGCATTGTTCTCTGACCTAAATTTCTTGACCTGGAACTGCAGAAAAAAAGAAGGTCTGAATGAATGGGTACGCAGCAACATGTCTTCACTCTCCACTGCCCCACACTCGCTGGTCAGACCATGACATCATCCAACTGTCAAACAACATTTTCTGACAATTAGCCCCTCTGAAAGAATAAGACCGCTAGGACTGCAACCAGCAGTGTAACATATCTGGTCTCGGGTTTAAAATAGATAATGATTCATCCAACTTGAATCAATTGTGGCTGTGACTGCCTAGTTATTGGTAGAACATCCAAAGAGAGAGTCAATGACTTTCATCCTTGGCGTCTTTTCGGATGAATTTAGGTATTTATTAAGGATTCTGCCTCTAGCAGCAAGAAGAGACTACTAACGGTGCCCTTGAGGAAGACACTGCTGTAGAAAATGTTTTGGTAATATGCCTTGATCTTATGTGAAAAATGACTATTGGAACCTGGAAGAAATAAGTCGGCTACATTTGGTAACTGCTGTGCTTAAAAGTGCCAGAACAGCAACAATTAATACAGATGCAGTCCACGTAAACCTTGAAGGAGTTGGATGAGAAGTCAAGGTTCAAGGTAGCTTTTGTTGTCTCCTGAAGAAAAAAACATCTCATCTTAAAGGGCCAGTGTGTAGCATTTTGGTGGCGCTTTTTGCAGTAACGGAATAAAGTATTTATAACTATGATTTTGTTCGTGTATAATCAGCTGAAACTAAGAATCATTGTCTTTTTGTTAGTTTAAACGGAGCGGGTCTTCTTCACAGAGTCCGCTGTGTTGCACAGCCATGTTTCTACAGTAGCCCAGAATGGACAAACCAAACTATGGCTCCAGTGAGAGCCTTTTGTGGTTTTACGTACAAGTAGGTATGCGAGTGCAAAAACGCGGTACCACCAGTCGCAATCTGACATTGTAGTCCCTACAGTCACTGCTGCTCAGTGGTGGAATGTTGTTGAGTACATATTGCAGTACTGTACCATAGTACAATTTTGAGATTCTTGTACTTTACTTGTATAAAATGAACATTTTGTTAATATAATTAATTAATACAAACGGACTGTTGCAAATGGACTGTTCTGCATGATGAGTAATTCTACTTGTTGCACCTTTTCTTAACTACTGTTACTTTGCTTGTAACGGAGCGTTTCTTTGTCGTATTGCTACTTTTACTTCAGTAGAGATCTGAGTACTTCTTCCACTATTGCTGCTGTTCCCTGCAGATCCAGTAGTAGTCCTCAGTGAGTCACATGATTCTCACCTGCCAACACACACTGACCCCTCAATGCCCTTAATCAGCCTTTCAATAAGCAGTATACTGTAAAAATGCCCACAGACACTAGTTAGCTGCCTGATTGTCAGTGCAGCGTCATGACTTTGTGCTCCAGCTACATGTTTTTCTTCTACCTGCCTCGTCCCTCGGCTGTCTGTTGCCTCCTTCTGTCTCACTCTGCCTTTGAGTCTTCACCTTACTCACTCAAACACCCATTTGGATCTGACAGAACAACGCACTGAGTTTACCGTCTTTGGCCAGCAGGCTCATCATCAGCATCTCAAACACATCCAGTGTATAGGTGTGTCTTGGCGAGATCCCGCTTGTCATTTTTTTTTTCTGCACTCACAAGCTCGTCTCGGTGCGTTGAGGAGGAGGAGGAGGAGGAGGAGGAGGAGGAGGAGGAGGAGGAGGAGGAGGAGGAGGAGGAGGAGGAGGAGGAGGAGGAGGAGGAGGAGGAGGAGGAGGAGGAGGAGGAGGAGGAGGAGGAGGAGGAGGAGGAGGAGGAGGAGGAGGAGGAGGAGGAGGAGGAGGAGGAGGAGGAGGAGGAGGAGGAGGAGGAGGAGGAGGAGGAGGAGGAGGAGGAGGAGGAGGAGGAGGAGGAGGGTGGCAGATAAATCTCATTCTCTTTTTCATCACGCTGACTTCATTCTTCACAGTCCTTTGATGAGACAGGGGAGCAAACCTGGGAGGAGTCTGGAGATTTACGGCCGACAGAACTGTGCAGGCCATTAAAGCCCAGCATCCTGCTAATGAACAGTCGGTGCAATCACACCGAGAGGAGTACAGTATGTACAGAGCTCATCGATCCAGTGCCATCCTTTGGGACGTGTAAGCTGTAGTCTGACCCTGTCGCATGAAAGGACAACAAGATTCATCCTTATTTTCCAACCAGAGCTCATGTTGAGTGAGATGATGTTGGATATCTGACCTCAGGCTGCATGTTGAGAAGCAATCGCTAGAGTTTGGGAGGCTTCTGCAAAATGGCTACGAAATCATCAAAATCATTGTGCTTCCCCCCAAACATACCCCCCCCCCCCCCCCCTTACGGGTATTGACGTGCAGCCCCAGCTGTTGCCTCGTGATGCAGAGCTTCAAACTGTGCAGCGTCTCGTCATCAGAGCGGTGGCGTCTCATGGGAGAGTGGAGATGAGTGCTGTAATTAGCGGGGGGAACGAGGCCAGCGGCAAGCCGAGGTGTCCCGCGGGGCCCCCCCCCCGGAGGCCTCAGGGGACTTGAAGACGCGTGGCTAACCTGTGGGGCTACCTGTAGCTTTTAATGCAGAGTCAAGTGCTGATTTGTTGCATCTAAAGCGATGAAACAAACAGGTTTTCCCTCATAAATGTTTGGAGACAGTATAGAGGTGAATATGGATTTGCTTTTGAATTCTACACTTGCGATCAGAGCAGGTGGAGAGAACATTACTCTCACTTTATATATATATATATATATATATATATATATATATATATTTATTTCTCAGTTTTATGTCAATTAAAATTAGATTTTTGTTTTGGAAAGGGCTGCAACTAACGCAGTTTGCTCTATAAAATTGTCCAAAGCCCGATATGATGTCCTAGAATGTCTTGTTTTGTCCACATCTCAAATGTATTCAGTTTACTGTCACAGAGGACTAAAGAAACTAGAAAATATTCACACTTAACATGCTGGAGTCAGAGAATTTTTACTTTCAAAACATTTATTAAAAAAAAAAAGATTAATTTAATAGTTGACAACTACTCGATAAATAGATTAATCGTTGCAGCTTTATTTTTGGAACGTCAGTTGGATGAAATAACTAATTTACAGTAAAGATCTTGGAAATTGTGTTTTCATTGGTAATTTTATGGACTAAATGTATCGATTAAATAATTGATAGATTATTTAAAATATTTTTTAGTTGAAGCTCTAAAATGTGTTGTTATGCCCTTTCTTCATAAAATAGTCACATGTTCTGGGGATATTTTATTTACAATTTGCCATTTTCATAACTATCCGATAAAGCTCACCAAATGTCTTGTTGCTCTTACACTGTCGGCATACAATAATAAATTCTGTGTGTGTGTGTGTGTGTAGTTTGAAGCACCACTCTGTCTGTCTGTGTCTGCGTGCGCTGGTGTGTGCAGGTGTACGACGGCTGCTTCTGCTCCATCTGCGTCTGCCGCTGATGAATAAAGCCATGAAATAGATCCAGCTGGAGATGTGCGGAGGAGGCTGAGGCCTCCTGGGAAATCATCCACACCTCCACCAGCACCGTGTCCACTTCTCCGGCACCCCAGAGAGCTATCAATAAGTGGGTAATTGAATTTTAAGCACAAACACTGCCGTCAAATGAGCGTCGAAGTGTGTGTGCAATGGGGGGGGATGTTTAGCTGTGTGAACATGGTGAGGCTGTCATTCGGCCCACTGGGGGTTTGCACAGGAAGGATGAATGTTTAATCCATTAAATAACAATTACAGCCTGTAATGGTCCAGAATGGCTGCACTGCTCAAGGGCCTGAAAATGAGTTTGCTTCTTCATGACATAAAGCGTCCGTACATCACTCTGTTTGAGTGAACCAGCATACAGACCTCGAAAGAATTTATGTTTTACTGTGAAAAAACGTTAACACCGTGGATCATTTTTTGGCTGATCCCAGTATTTTTAGGCTCAATATATTTGAATTTGACTACTTTTAGGCCATCTAAATAAATGAAGGATTCAGTATTTCTTCACAATTGAGGGCTTTGAAACTGCTTTTAAATATGCTACTATACAACAATGTGCACAATGACAAATAACAGATGAGACACAAGTCAGACAGTTAGCCTCAGACAACATATCAGAGACGTACTGCAACAGTAACGCTGACACACAAACTAATACTCCAAGAGCATGTTAGGAAAGAAGCGTACCGTACCACTACATTTAATAACAATGCCAGTGTTTTAACTTAATGAATAAAGGGCCAATCATAAGTGATGCCCCTAAAAACAAAATCCATTAATTAGGAGCACTTAAAAACAATGTCAAAAATACAACCACTCGACACACTTTTTTTGTAAATTACTAAAAACAGTTAACAGGCGGTGGACCTTTACTAATGTTTGGTTTGAACTCCTGGTTCTCTCTTCCAAAACATTTTTCAAACCTTGCAATGAATTTAGGAGTTAAATCAACCAAGCAGCTTCTCGACCTTGTATGCAGGTTAACAAAACATTTAATTGGGATTTAATTGCCTAATCATCTCCTGGGAAGTTTCCTGGAAATTGAATTAAAGAAATGTCTTACCCTATTAAAAATATATAATTTAACTCGATAAATGAAATTAAAATAATTAGAAAGTTCACGACTCTTTCTTTTCTGTGTTTTGTTTGGACTTCAACTTCGTGGCCTCAGCATTTATTAAATCCTACCGACGACTCTGCAGCCATTACAAGATAAACGTTAATGTATCTTTATTCCTAATGTTTAACTAATTGATTTATTACCACACTAACTGTATGAGCTGCATAGATGACCTGAACAAAGATCGAGCCCCAACGAGGTGCAGATTGTTTAAACAGAAGCCCACTTGACCTTTTGCAATATTCATCATCTTGTGTAAAATAACTCGTCCCCTTTGAATCAAAAAATTAGATTTTAGTCTGTGGTCATAAGCTCTTTCTCAGACGTGAAGCAACCTTGAAAAATGACTGTATTAAGTAAAAATGTAGAAGCTAAATTCAGTGAACTGTGACAAAGTGTTGGTGACAACTTGACTTAAAATCAAAGGTGGTGCCAATACTTTATTCAGTCAACTGTAAAAAAAAAAAAAATCTCACTCTTAAGAATAAAAAGCAGGCCCTTGTCTTGAGAGTCAGAAGTGAACAGATGTTTGTAGAGATTACATTTCCACTCCGACTGTCAATGAAGTATGTGGACTGCATGACAACATCTTTTTCTGGAGTCTGAGGCTATTAATCCCAGGGTAAATGCAATCAAAACTCTGTTCAGTGTCAAGAAATGTCTCGTTCATCCGGATCATAAAGTTGGCTGACAGAAGGAAGGTCACAGCTAAAGACCTAAAGTTCTGTACTATTCAAATATTCTACAAAATGACACTTTTGGAATTGGGGGGAAAAAGAAAAGACACACCTGGAAATCAAACGGAAAAGAGTTCACATGCTCTTAAAATGCATCACAAAATACAGTGACCGTTTAAATCATCCAGCGTGGCATGAATGACATGATGTCAGTAAAGAAGAAGCTGGTGTTCAGTCCACAGAGCAGCAATCTCAATCAGATGGGAAACTAGGAGCTATTTGGGGGATTAGAAGATTAGAAACAATTAGAGAAGTAAATAGAGAGTTGAGTGCTTGTTTTTAGTTCTGTGCGTCTTTGTAAATGTTACAAATAGGAAATGATGCAAGACTAAAGCTATCATGGTGCTCAAGATGCATACAATAACAGAATATGATTCAGTAAAATAAATTAGCATTGCCTGATCACTGTAGCATGAAGTGTGTAACTTTACCCTCCCGTACACACACACACTCACACACACACACACACACACACACAGCTCCCTGAACACAGTGTGTCAGTGTGATCGTTAAGTTGCACTCGTGATCCAAAGCGAGTTTGCTAGCTGTGGTTTTCTCATGCTGATCACACAATGGCCTGTGTATGGGAGCTGCCTGGTGGCATTGCTTAATTAGGCGAAGAGTTGATTAATTTGCACTAATTGACAGCTAATTAAAGGAGTGAGGGCACATCAGAGTGACGTTCCTCTGAGCGGAGAGGCCTTGACTGCAGCGGATGTTGGAGAGAGGGAGTTGTGAAATATTGAGTCTTCTGGGTACCACCTGCCATTTGAAGTGGCCTCGAACATATGGAGTGTGTGTGTGTGTGTGTGTGTGGGGGGGGGGGGGTTAAACAAGCTCAGTGTTGAAATGCAGCCTGTTGAGTCCAGCTGCTTGTGGTTCAAAGTGTTCTTAAGCTGCTAGAAAAAAAGAAAGTGAATTTGATGATAATAATATCAAGTTCAGTTCTGGCTACAAAGAGTAAACAAACTATACAAAATAAATTAGCTCATTGTTTTGGTGTTACAGGCCCCAGTTTTACTGTTTTGGTTCACTCTCACTGCTCTCATCATCGTTTTCAACAGTTTTTTTGGCATCCATTAAACCAAAAAATGTTATGAAGTCATTTCTGTTGCACCTCTTGGCTGTCCGTACAGAAACCGAGCTGCTCCTGCTTCTCTGTTTTCGACATGTTGGCAGCTCTCCAGGTTTTGGGACGCTGTCACAGGACATTAACACAAGTTGTCCGAAGTTTGAGGGTGAAGGTCCTTAGTGAGTCAACTCAAATCTCTCCCGTCCTGCAGGACGAGGGAAACGCTCTCTGCAGGAGACCAAGAATAGTCTGTCTTTATGTCTGCTGGTGCTGCTCATGTGAATAAAAAAAGAAGACAATTAGGGGCTTATTAGGGTCTCGGGGAGACGTAGCTCACGGGGCGTCCGCTCGCCAGCTCGGCCCCAGCTCTGAGCCGCTGCCATACCTCAAAACAGTCAGGGGCATTGTCTCACCTAATTACGCTGAAACCAGAGGCCCCTTTTTTGTGTTGCTACTGCCATGCCTGTCCGATTCCCTTCTCCCGTCTAACTGCTAGTCCCTGTCCACTGTGGAAGTGTGCTAATTAGACAAGAAATGGGCCCAAGTAATTATGTCAATTCTCGTTATGAGTAACTACAATGAGGAATATTATTTTGTCAGGAAGGTTTTAGGGTTTGGGAGTCTCTCTCCCACGTTTCCCCAAAGTATTTTCCTCATTACGCCAATAACACATCTGCACATGGAACGGGGGAATGCGGCACACTCGGCAAGTCGGAGACCCCGACAAAACTTCAGAGCATAAATAGATGCACTCATACAGAAATGGAGACTATAGAACGGCAATAGCATGAAGTTATTGCCCTAATTAATGGTTTGTGCCCACAGAGCGAACTGTTGAATCACCAGTGGCACATTGTTCGGGTTGTGAGAGTCTTTTGTTTCTTCACCTTAATAGGATGTTTTGATCAACGGCTGCTTGGTGACCCAGCTCTTCTTCTTTAATGCCAAGCTCTGGGAAACAGCAATTAGCTAGATTAGAAGAGCCATTCGTGGCGCCTCAAACAAGCACAAAGATGGATCAGACGGAAAGAGATGCAGAAACTCAGACTGTCTCAGACTCTTGTTACCTCAAATATGTTTTTATGCTGCACTGAAAGAACTCTAATTAGCGATATGTTCTACAGTAATCTATACATTTGAAAGTAAATGCAGATAAAGACTCTATTGGAGTAAAGTCAGAGGTCCTGTTTGTCTCGTCATGGTGTCAACTTTAACTTTTCTTTCTTTTATTGTTCCTTTGCAGCTTTGACGTACAGACGGTGATCTGAACAGCAGTGCAGCTGCTTGTTATGTTCACCTCATTGATGGAGGTTCAGTCTTGTCACTTTTGAAGCAAATCCTGTTTGTTTTTTTGCATTATGGTTAAAAGTGAATGTCGTCAAAATGAAGATGCAGAGATTGCCACCATGTCTGTTGACGTCAGTGACGGAAGTCTTTAGTCAGCATTCTCATGCCGTCTGCACCTCTGACATCTCGTTGTGGTTCACAGTATTAGTTTTTATAAAACTTGATTCCACTATTTTGTTGTGTGAAAATTTCCGCTGACCAGAATACAGCAATCTTTCGCTGCAGATTTTATCATCGTCTATCATAGGTTTTAGTTTATATGGTTTATCCTACAAGGAGTGCTTCAAAGAATACCAAATGAGTGGATTCACTCAATCATAATACACATGATGAATAAAGTGAACAATGAAACGATTGCTTACAGACTGCCATGCCTTTGGGTCGGGGAAAAATCTCAATAGCATCGGATCGCAATATTATGCGTGGCAATTTTGTATCAATACACGGACAACAGGTATCGATCTTTTATTATATAAACTGTTAATATTGCAAATAGAAATTAATTAATTAGTCTGTTGGCTTGACTGACGAACCCATTTTGCTGCAATAAAAATGATTAGAATGAGATGAAACGAGTGAAAACTTTAATTTATTGAATAAAACAGTTGTTGACAAACTGCATGCGTTTGCAATTGAAAAAATATAATAAATCGCAATATATTTAAAATTAGACAGAGGTTAAATGTGTTGTCGTTTTATAGTTCTAAAATTTCCTATTAAATGTTCATAACATGTAATCCCTTACAGGAAAAATGTCTACAGTAAGGTTGCCTATAAACTCTCAAATGATATTCATGTTTTCCTGAATCTGATAATCATTATTCGTGCTTCCTCTCTCTTTGTGTTAAGTGCTGATTTCGGATTTTTTTTTCTGAACACAGACGTTTGTAAAGTAACAAGATGGAGATGAACCTTGAGTGAAGGAGGTTTTAAGAAGCTGCAGAAGCAGTGAGATGTGATGCTCAGGATGCAACATCGTGTTGCTGCATCCTGATGAGTGGAAGGATGTGATTCATGCATGTCATCCTTCCATGTGTGTGCGCGCGTGTGCGTGTGGGTGATGTAGAAACCTCATTAGCATAGCTGTTGGTATGGCATTGATCTCTTCATTCACCTCTAATGAAATGTCTCTCGAATAGCTTCTCGTGAGATGCGGAAGGTAATTTCGGTTGCTTTGCCCCTCTCTCTCTTTCACTCTCTAGTTCTTTATAACATCTGGGGCATTTTATTTCTATTTATTTATTTTTAGCACATCAAATAAGCGACACTTTTCTTTTCTATTGTGAAGATTGTAATCTACAATTTTACACTGACTCCGACAAATAAGAGCTCAAATATTTAATAAAGCAATGTCAACCCAAATATCTGAACAGATGATCGTCTTTTGACGTTTATAACACAGCATTTTTACTTGATGTGTATTGTATCCCCCTTAGGTGCAGGCCCATAGTCTCTTTTCTTGCACGGAGGTGCAGCCTATAGTGACACACAAAGCAACATGGAGCCTCATAATTGACTTGACCGGGTGAAGCCGCATCTCTTGATCACATCTCAGATTACAAACCGGCACTAAATCTGTTGTGGGTTTGGCCGCCACGACAGCCTGACGCACGGCTGCCAAACAGTCCCGCCGGAACCACCTATATTTATTTATTTATTTATTCATCACCACATGTCCCATTGATGAGACTTGTATCTGCGCTTCCATCGCGCGCGTCCACTCATCTCCATAAACTCTCCTCTTCGTAATTATCCGTCCAGATGTCCAAAGTGTGCCGCACATTATCTCCGAACGATTGAAACTCCGCAATAATTGAATAACAGCTGATTAGAGAGGATTAGGTTTGTGGAAACAGAGAGAAAATGAGAGTATTTTCACTTCATTTCACATTTGAGTGGGTTTGAATTTGAGCTGAGGTTTAAATAGTGTGATGAATGAGTGTGAAGAGACGCTGCGGATGATTTCCCCTGACGTCCGAAATGTCTTACTTACTTTAACGATTTATGCGCTGAAACACTGCGTGACTTCTCAGTTTGTGTTACAACTTTTTTTGTTGTTTGATATCGGACCTCAAACATAAAAACACGGGGTGAATAAATCTGTTGGTGCTCCGGCGTTGTTTGTCTCATTTTTAATTGCCACCCTGGTGTGTCCTAAATACCCTGCACTGGGATATTGTACTCTTTATCATGTGACCCGTCAGAGAAGGAAAAACGCTTAATAATCTATCAACAGATGCGCAGACTGCCACCAAAGACAAAACGTTTAGTGCGCAAACCTAATTAGAATATGCAAATTAAAGTGTGGGTTATAAGGGACGTTGGGGAGAGAGCTCGAGCTGGTAACGGATCAATCAGTGTGCAGTTCTCCTAATAAGAAGCGGAATTGATGAATTAACTGGTAGAGAAATTGGCTAATGTGAGTTTGTGAGCGTTTCTTTTAATTTGACCTCTGAAACTCTTTTTTTGTTGTTGTAGCTTTTGTAAATAGATTAGCCTCCATATTGGCATACTTATTGGAAAATATTTAAATACAGAAAGCTGGTTTATGAAGACCAATTGTACACTGAACTAATAACATTGCATATTTTTAAATGATAGCCTTTACTGTGTGTCATAGATTCATGTTGTGAATGGTATTAAACATTATTTTTTTATGGCAGAAATTACTCATTTTATTATTTGTTTTATATAACATCGAAATAATACTTCTACCTCCATTATTTATACTATAGGCTGATATAAAATATTAAGCTTTATGATTAAATGTGTTTTATTTAGCAAAGCAGCAGATGTAGTCAAAATAAGTCTGAAATGACTTCTATTTTTTGCTTTTCAGTATTTGTCGTCCATAAAGCTGGTTCCTCGCCACTGTGAATGAGGACAAACGTGCAGCAAATTAAGCTGATTCTCCTCGATTTGAGGGATTTATCTGGCTGATTTACTCCGGCTGTTTGTGACTCTGATCAGCGACAGAAACATGAAGAGTTGGACTGAAGTAAGACCAGTTGGTTCTTCTTTCGTTGGTGATTTTTACGTAACGAATTCTCATAAGACATGTAAACACTTTCACCCACTCTCTCTCCTGTTAGTCAGGACCAAACAATCTCATTGAGCAAAAAAAAAAAAAGCCTAAAACTCTGAGTGTTTACGATTTTAGTGCGCCGTCATGACATAAATACGAATTTATGGGATCAAACTTTAGATTGACCTTCTGCAGAAAACAAAATAATTCATCTCTGGAAATGTGTTCTGCTGTCAGCAAACCACCTTTAATATGTGACAACCCAGCCACATCCTCAGCAGTGTCCTGGCAAAAAGGCAAATATGACATGTTATTTTGTCACATTTCATTGTCTGAAATTGTATTATTTACTTTAATGAAGCCTCATAGGGCTCGTGCAAACTTCAGCGTGGGGTTCCCTCCCTTCTTGTGATTGGCTGCCGCCTGTTGCCCGTTGGTTAAAAGGCGCAGCAGAGAGGCGGGCAGAGAGATAAAGGAGCATCACGGTGCTGATTGCATCAGGGACTCTGGCTTTTTTTTTTCGGAGTGAGTGGAAAACAAATAGTGGAATCTCACCGCCATGACGGGGAAAGAGGGAGTTGTGCTCTCAGACACCGAGAATAAACAGAAGTCTGCCTCACAAAACAGCGTGAACCACGGGGGATCCCAGCAGCCGCCTCCAGTCTGGAAGATGGCCCCCACGGTGCACCGGCGCACCGGCTTTGGGATCCAGGAGCTGCTCGGTCTCAACAAGGAGCCGCCGGCGGTTATGCAGAGGCGGCCGCTGGAGGTTCTCCCGCACACTGCGCACGTCCTGGCCGCAAGGTCCCTCGGACACGGGGGTCTCGGGGTCGGTATGGGTTTGCTGGGACCAGAGGGAATACACTCGTTTTACAGCCAGCCTGCTTTTCTGGAGGTGCTTGCAGAGGCGCAAAATGTGCACCTGCAGCCGCTGCACAGAGCGGTGCATATGGACTCTCAGATGGATGCGCAGCACTCCGCCAGCTCCGGTGAGTGTTTAACATAAGGCCTGTTAACTCTAACATGATGCAGGGATTGATTCGTATCATAGGCTACTGCCTATGCGTGGTTATTGTGAACGAGAGGGAGGGAATAGCAGAAAGGTATTGCACAAAAAAGACTGCAAGCGCATGAGTGATTTCACACGGGAAAAAAAGAATTCGGATGCATCTTTATAGTTTTATTTTATTTGAAAAATGGGAGAAAGATGGAAAAAAAAATCTAGAGTCCTTGCTAAAATATTTGTTTCAAAATAACTAGTCTAATAAATACTTTTTATTCTAATTTATATTAACTGGAGGGGAAAAGACGCGCTGAAGACTCAATATTCTGAAACAACAATGTTACATCAATAAATCGGACTTTTTATTTTTTAAAGATGAGGATTACTTTACCATATTTCGTGTAGCTATAACACAATATTAGGATTATTGTTATTTGATGTTGTCCCAGTATTTTGAATTGATCACTGCTTTGTTTCCTCACAGAATCTGATGACATGAGTCTTTCCTCCGGAGAGCAGAAATTCTCTAAATCCTCAGTGAGTCAGAGCAAGAAACGGAAGAAACGACGACACAGGTGAAGCAAAACAAAAAACGAGATAATCGAACGATATATAATTTATTTTTTTAGGCGTACATTATATTCGGCTTTTAGTTGGTGAAATTACGTAAGGCTACTTTCGTTTGGTGTCATACCCCCCACCCCACTAGAAGGAGAAAAACCTCACACACTTAAATTGTATTTAATTATTAAACATGTGTGTGATGATTATATTTTATATGGTATTAGCCTTAAAGTCATCTGGAATTTCTCTGCTGTCTTTCTAAAAATACATTTTTGCTAGATTTATTCGTTAGAAATGAAAACGAATAAGTGTGATGGGGATAGAAAAATCAAACGGTGTATTTATGATTATTTTTTGGTAAACAACGATGAAAGAATGAAAGGCCTAATTGTCTTCCATCGTTTCTGTTTCTGGCTGCGTTGCTACTTCTAAAATTGTTCCATAAAATTTGAAATATGTACTTTTCATTTGACACCATCTTGATTTGTATTTAAAATTGAGTGCATGAAAAATACAAAAAAAAAAAAAAATTATTTCATTTTTAGACTTATTTTAAATGGTACAAAATTGGACAAATGTCATAATATAAATTGTAGAGGGGTTCTTATTTATATGTTCTCTTTTTTTTGTCTGCAGAACCATTTTCACTTCCTATCAGCTGGAGGAACTGGAGAAAGCTTTTAATGAAGCTCACTACCCAGATGTGTACGCCCGAGAAATGCTCTCCATGAAGACTGAGCTACCAGAGGACAGAATACAGGTGTGTTAGTGTGTATTAATGTCTGTGCAGATATGTATGCTCTGTTTTACATTTCAAATCCAGTGTAAGTGTAAATTCAGTCAAATAATTTTATATTAAATATTTGACGTTTTTAATAATTTCTTCTTTAACATCATCTTAAAGTTAACATGCCACAAATTCAGGTTACAAAGCAATGAAGAATGCAAAAGGAAATATTCAGCCACCAGTCAGCTGCTCCATCATCCTCACAATGCCTTCTGCTTTCACATTAGCAGCCAATTCACCAGCTCAGTGTAATAATTAGTTAATTGAGGGGAACTTATCACCTCTTTCGCTGCGAGAGAGCGGGCCGCCACCCTGAGATGAAATGATAACTACATAGAAATTAATTGGCACAGGTCAGCGGCTGAGCAGAGGGCTCTGACTGGCTGCTATGAGCATTTTAATTTCCCGTGATATTTGAGCGCCTGTCTCCCATCGATCGGCCCTGGAAATTAACTTATTTTTCAATCAGCCTCTTCGCCCCCGGGGTCACCTCTCCTCGGCAAGCTACACACACACCGGAGACACACTCGCGCCGCCATGCACACTCACACTGGTGCTGTCAGAAGGCATGATTGCTCATCTGAGGCTCATCTTTTTATGAGATGGAGGTTATCATCAGATCTACCTGAATAGCTTTCCAGGCTCGGCTTTGATCGTTTTTAATTCCAGGCCTGCGTAGCGCACACACACACACACACATACACACATTTCTCTCTCGCACACACACACATTTCTCTTTCTGTCACACACACACACACACACACACACACCATTCCCTATAATATCATCCTGCCTCCTCTGCCATTTTAGGATGATCATTCCTTTCCCGTTTTCCTCATTCATATTCACAAGGTTGCTGAGGCTATTGCGAGGTCTGGCTTGGTGGAAATCAATTTAGGCATTTGAGGAGCCAGAAGAAGAATAATGCACGCGCGCATACACACGCATGCACAACTAAGAAAAGACCAGATATTGTGTAAATGAAGCATTGAGGGGGAAAAAAATGAAATATTAAACACTGAATTTCAGGACTTGTGTGACAAAGCTGTTTTGTACAACCATTTGCATTTTGAGTAAATAAAAGACCTATAGGTCAATACATGAATCAAGATTAAAATGAGTCTTTATTCAAAAAAATTGTGTTCTGGTCCAGTCGCAATTAATAATGTTGATGGCCCAGACCATAGAGAATAAAACTGCATGCATTAGTTATACAAAGTAAACTTAATCTAACCCTTTTATCTGACCTTTCATCTCTCCAGGTGTGGTTTCAGAACCGCAGGGCCAAGTGGAGGAAAAGGGAGAAGTGTTGGGGTCGCAGCAGCGTGATGGCGGAGTACGGCCTGTATGGAGCCATGGTCCGTCACTCCATCCCACTGCCGGAGTCCATCCTCAAGTCAGCCAAGGAGGGCGTCACTGAGTCCTATGCTCCGTGGTTATTAGGTAAATAGTTATTACATGTCAACAGGGATCATTTTAGATGGCTTTTAAAAAAAAAAAAACGTTTGTATGGAAGACATTTTAACATGTCACAGAAGGAAAAGCACAGATAATGTAAATTATGATGAATGAATTGCTGCTTCAGGTCCTGGTATTGTGCATGCTGGCTCAGTGTCACACTGTCGTGGCTTAATGGGACACTTTAATTATAAGGGAGCCATCGGTAATATAAGTAACACGTGTGCTTCTCCTAAGACGAGTCACAATATCTGCTGTCAAAAATGTCCTTTATTGATCTCGAGTCATAGATATTCCCCCTTTTTGTTTAATATCATTATTGAGGCTCATTTTGTGAAAATCAACCTTGCAAAGTCTCTTTTTATTTGGCTGATGAAGCACACATGAGGTGTAGTACTTTAGGACCATCTTCTATAGCTGCTGTTGGCCCATTTTTTTGTGGTAAAATGAGAGCTTGTACTGCAGATCCAAAGAAAACCTGCTATATTAGTTTGTGTCATATGAAAAGCGGGATTAAGCTGTATTCTGACAGGAAGTGGGAGCTAAACCCGGCTCATGTTAGGAGCCAATAAAAGTGTCAGCATGTCGATACAGTGATAATCCTACTTAATCAGGACAGATTAGACCACGTGTCCTCTCTCTCCTCATGTCAATTGATTAGGTTAAATCAATTAGGTGCGTCTAATTGAATAAGAGGTTCTATACCCATGCTCTTTCACACTTTACTTCAATGTCAAACACCTCAGTACATACACAATTTCCTGCTTGTGAGGTAAAATAGGTGCAATTTATCGGTGAGATTTTTCTAAACCTAAATGCATCAATACCTCAAACTATAAACACTCAGACAAGAATACTTGGATTATCTAACCCTCCTCTGCATACTCTAACTGAAATATATTCATGTCCGTTCCCCCCAGGCATGCACAAGAAGTCGGTTGAAACCACACACACCTCTCCTGGAAAACCCTGCAGCCTGACGCCACCAACACCACCACCAACACAGGAGAAACCAGCGGACAAAGTGATGGAGGAAGAGATGGAGAAACGAATTAAAGACACTGCCAACGCATCAATTTCCAAGGAGGAATTGAGGGAGAACAGTATTGCTGCGCTGCGAGCGAAGGCACAGGAGCACAGTGCTAAGGTGCTCGGGAATGTTTCCGACAGAACAAACGGCCACGTGACTCATAAAGAGGAAGCTGAGGACGATGTGACGGAGCAGGAAACACCAGAGGTGTTGAAGTGTGACTGAAAAAAAAGCCGCAGAATACAGACTGATGAAAAAAACCTGCAGAGTGGAGTCTGTAAACATTTCAGAGGCAGAAGTTATGGAGACGCCCATAAACTTGTTAAGACTGAACATCAAACCTGCAGATCAAATATCACAGAGATAAATAAATGTAAAATTATTAGAGATACTTATTAGGTAACTAATAAAAAAAGGTTATTTTGGCTCCAATGACTTTGGAGGGTTGAGATTATTTCTTTCTCACTGCTCTTAGAAATATCTAAATATAACAAATTCCAACCAAACTACACAACCTTATCATGTCTGTTTCTGTAGGAGGCTGAAGGAGGCTGGAGCGCAGAAATGTTTCTCTAACATTTACTGCAGATGTTCTAATAACGAGCAGCGTTAAATATATGTATATTTATTTTCTTTAAAATAGATTGTTACACTTGCAGTTCTGTGACCATGGCAGCTACTTTAATGCGACGGTTGAGGGTAAAGATGTTTTTTTGAGGCAAGTCACTTTTTTTATTTTTTATTTTTACATTTTTTTTTTTTTAAAAAGAGGCATCTAAAGCAAAACCTGCTCCAGAGGCATTAATGATGACTGTGACCTCTGACCTCCTGTGATTTCAATTGGGTGACTGAAAAGCACACAGCTGGATTACGAAACAAGATTAAATCCTTTGATTTCTTTTATCTGTTGCAACGTTTGTGATGTACATACTGAAAATATTGTCCAATAGTTAACGCTGTCCAGTTAACATTCATTATCTGTGTTTGTCTCTGTGTAAATGTAACTGTAGTCTAATTAAAAGTTACTGATATTTAAAGTCACTGTTTTAATGTTTGAGCTTCACTGTGCAGAATGACTTTGACACTAGAAAACTGTTTTGTCTGTGCAGCTGTAAATCTCAGTTCATGACTACTTATCATCCTGACTATGTGACGTCACAACTAGTTGGGTAACGAATCCTGTGTCCAATAGTTAAAACTTTTGAAATGGAAAATATATTTCATATTTGTAAGCCTGGTTGTCAAAGCTGTTGCCAACAATCGTCCACGTGAACCGAAACTTAAAGTAAATCCAGCTGTCGACTATTATAGGCAAACGTTCTGAGAAAAATTAGTCGTCACATGAGTTTTGTACCGCCCTTTATTAATGCATCACTCCTCCAGCGCTTCTTCTCCGGGGTTTCCCAGAGCAGAGTAACTTCCAAAAGTGCGTAAAAACTCTTGTCTCAGAAAGTCGAATAGCAGGAAGCTACCGTGTGCAGAACACGTACACTGTCATTATGTGGCTGCCTTGCGGATGCACTTCAAAGTACATTGTTACTTCCTTTCGTCGACGGGTCTCCAAATCTTACATCCATATTTTGGGTCGCTGGAGATGCAACGTTGCGGCGTTTATGCCGGAGGCTGCGGGGTTCGAAGGCGTGTCGGACCGCTCTGCGTTGCAGGAGTTCTCCGTCAACAACAGTTCTCCGTCAACAACAGTCCACACAGTCCAGGACTGTGACCTGAGCCGGGGGAGAATCAAGTGGTTTGAAGGAGGACAGCTGAATGTGTCCGGTGAGATTATCTTCACATTTCATTACAAGACGGCCAGTAAATACGAGTTAAAGAAATGGATTTGGTCGTTATAATAAAGTGATTTTGCGGTCGAGTCATAATCTGAGGCAGTTTCTGTGCAGCTTTCTGAGAAACGCACACAGAGACAGCGAAGGCATCATTATGCAAACCAGTCTCTCTCGGCATATACTACATATTCAAAGGGACTTGAGCGCAACACGTTAACGTGGCAGATAATATGAAGTTTTCTGTCTGTGTGTATTTGGCTAATTTATTGGTACATGCAGTGAACTGCCTGGACCGCCACGTGCACACCTGTCCAGAGAAGGTGGCCCTGATCTGGGAGAGGGATGAGCCGGGGTCAGAGGTCAAGATCACCTACAGGTCAGCAGGTTGGATTCGATGTGTGTGTGTTGTTGTTGTTCCTCCTCTCGCCTCGGGGTGTAGCTCATTGATTCCTATTTTACAGGCAGCTGCTGGAGATGACATGCCGCCTAGGTAACCTGTTAAGGCGGCGTGGCGTGAAGAGAGGCGACTGTGTCACCATCTACATGCCTACCTGCCCTCTGGCTGTGGCGTCCATGTTGGCCTGCGCCCGTATCGGTGCAGCACACAACGTGGTGTTTGCAGGGTTCAGTGCTGAAGCCCTTGCAGAGCGAATCCGAGACGGTGAGACAGTTTGACTGGCCCGCTGATGCTGAACTAATATCTTATGTTATCGATCAATGTGTAATGTGAGAACGGTCGCATGTAGTGAAGAATCCTCAGAGGATGATCGCACGATTCTGTAGTTCCCTTCAGCTTTACTGAGCATTTTAGTGCATTTAGTTTTAGCTTTAATTAAGCGCTGCAACTGTCTTTCTGTTAACCTTGCTTCTAGCAGCAGATATGTTTCGTGAAAAAGCAAGAACATCATGTGTAAGACCTTTGTTTGTGGTGGTTTGTGATATGACCCACCACAATAATGTTGAATTCACATACAGTTTGTTTGATTGTTAAGTACGATAACTATTCAAGTCAGCAGTCTGATTTTCACATGCATCACATCTTCAGCCCAGTCCAGCACCGTCATCACGGTGAACCAGGGCGTCAGAGGAGGTAAAGTCACCGAGCTGAAGAAGACGGTGGATGCGGCGGTTCAGAGCTGCCCGGCAGTGAAGCAGGTGTTTGTTGCCATGAGAACAGAGAATCCGGTCGCCATGACAGCCAGGGACGTCGCCATGGAGGAGGTGAGAGATCAGACCAATCGGATCTTGATTAAGACGTTGATGCCGACACCAGAGGACTACGACTGATCCGCGTCACCTCTCCCTGCATAAATACAGATTAAAGATTAAATAAAGTCGGCTTACAAATGAATAATCTAAATTGTTGTCGGTTAAAATTGATTCAATGGACTAACTGAATCTGAATCAACTGATCTTTTTGATTGAAAGTTCATTCTAGTTGTTGCATCATCAGGTCCATTGGTAGCTGTTCTTTTTAAGCGTAGCACGAGACTTTCTCTGAACGTGACATCAAACAATCTCCATCTGCTGAAGAAGATCCTGTGAGACGATTGAATAGCCACTGAACATCATTTTGGGATGATGTTGCTCTGTCGGCACTAATCTTAATGCCTTCATGCCTTGTAAAAATGTTCTCTTCCAGCATCTTAAAAAGTTCGGTTGTGTTGCGACCATGTTTTCAAAATACACAAAAAGCCTTTAAAGTCATTCTGTCGTGCAGGAGATGCTGAAGGAGGATTTGGTGTGTGAGCCAGCTGCCATGGACAGTGAGGACGTCTTGTTCCTGCTTTATACATCCGGCAGCACAGGGAAACCCAAAGGACTCGTCCACACTCAGGCTGGATACCTGCTGTATGCTGCACTCACACACAGGGTAAACATCAACCACGACCTGCACCTGCACGCGTGTTAAAGCGAGAATTATTTTCTTATCATCGTCCATTTGTAGAGGAAATCTCAGCCTGATTAGTTTTAGCATGATGACTTTATGTAAAGTTTTTATTTCTGTTTTTAATTAAGATATATTAAATACACTTGCATACAGTACTAATACAAACACACAGAAAGAGACTCCTTCCATTTTAGTTAGATAAAAGGAAAGTAAATATCATATCTTCTATTTTTTTATCCAATCTTCCCTCTCGTCACCAGTATGTCTTCAGCTACCATGACGGAGACGTGTTCGGCTGTGTGGCAGATATTGGCTGGATAACAGGACACAGTTACAGTGTCTACGGCCCTCTAGCCAACGGGGGAACCACTGTCCTTTTTGAGAGCACTCCCATTTACCCCGACCCAGGTATGAACGTCAGCAAACGTAGAAATGTATCAGACTGGTTCTCCAATCCATAGAAAAGATTCTCTGATTTTAATTATTGTACGTCTATTTGCACAGTAAAACCTTCCAAACTCTGTTAGCTCTAATGGTATCATTATAATGGCATTTTTATGATTATGTTAATATAAAATGTTATGCGTCTGTGTGAAGTGTGTTGGCAGACATCCGCTAAGTATTCCTGTCCTTTGCCAAGAGCTCTGCATTCTCGTGTCTTTGTATATGAATAACTGTTTACAGTTGAAGTTGAACTTGGCCATACCGTCCACACTATAATTAGGACTTCTCTATAGACGGTCGTCAGCACACACACCTTGTTATTGTCAAGGTGAAACACGCCACTAGTGAAAGTCTTACTTCTCAGGCTAATGCTTTACCCTAATCTCTCATTTCTGATTCAGATATCCAGTTTCCTACGACACATTGTAGATTATCTCTTTTGCCCGTGCTAATTTCGACATGTCGCGTTGTTCACAGGAAGGTACTGGGAGATGGTGCAGAGACTTAAGATAAACCAGTTTTACGGGGCTCCCACAGCGATCCGCCTGCTGCTCAAGTACGGAGACCAGTGGGTCCACAAATACGACCGCTCCACCCTCAAAACTCTGGGCTCTGGTATGCCAAACATGATGCTTAGAAATACTATTGTGGGCACAAGAGATCACAAGATAAAGGAAAATAGTTTCTTTGTAAACATCTACAACAATTCAGGTTTGACCTACCATGCTTACCACAGCTGTGCATGGACACAGCTTTAATGTTCAATGGATAGTAGCATATAGTATGACCAATTTAAGGATGTGATGTAATTAGAAATCACAGCTGTAGTCCCACTTTTTAGTGACTCTGTTTGTTTAGCATATAATGTCCCTTTTTACTCTAATATGTTCTTCTAACTCTAGTGTTTTTTGTTTCCCTTTTCCCTCCTTTAGCTATTTACGGCACACATGGGTTACATAATGAAAGTATATTGAAAGTCAAGCCTGTCTGCTATGTCAACATGCCATAGCAAGGCACAGCATGCCATGAGATTGTATGCTAACACACACAGACACACACACGTTCCCTTACATCATGACGCATGATGGGTTAAAACACAAAGCTTAACATAAAGAATAGAAATCCTCCCCCACACCTTGTCTGCAAAGTATAGAAAGAAAAATAATGTATGACTTCATCATCTGACTGAAGTTGTCCTCTGTCTGCAGTGGGTGAGCCCATCAACACTGAAGCGTGGGAGTGGTACCACAGAGTCGTTGGGGGTGGACGTTGCCCTGTGGTGGACACCTGGTGGCAAACAGGTAAGTGGGAATACACATAGTGTGGCATTTATTAGCTGTTGCTTGTGAACACTGACACATTGAAACCACATTAGCCAGGTTTCCATCTGAAATCACCGCAAATTTTCACAGAATTTTGAGACAAATGAAATGCAAATGAATGCTTGTTTCCATCCGCTGTTGACGTCTTGGTATTTAGCTGTCGCCATCTTGTTTTTTGCAACCAGAAGTAAAACGAGAGGGCGGAGCAAAGTTCAACTGAACTTTGAATAAGGCTTTGCGAAAACACGGACAACTCCCATAACAAGCAACGTCTTGGTAGCGAACTGTCCCTAAAGCATACCCCGCTTAATCGTCTGTTTTACTCAAAATAGGACCATAATTCACTAAATAAAGGCTATAAATCAAGTGAGAATCAGTTTTTTTTTTTTTTCGCAAATGTAAATGAAAATGCATATACAGTAAAAAGAGGTGGATGGAAAGGCATCTGTCTTCTTTATTTAACAGTCACTGTAGCCTCGGAAGAATTAGTCAATTTATTGATCAAAAAATTAACAAGAAATGTATTCATCATTTTTATAATCAGCTGGGTCATTTGTCAAAGTACAAATCCCATTAACCAGAACATTGTGAGTGATTGAACTTGGTTTAGTCTCGTGCTGTGAGTCTTACTGCTCTTCAGTGCTTGTTAGGGCAGTTATGTTCATTCACTCTCTTTCTTGAGCACAGCCACGTCTGCAGACACTAAAACCCTTAAAGGGGAAGAACGGTTTGCTCCATCTCGCCAACAATAACAGTGTTACATAACAAGCCTGCAGTCGTATGTAACTATACATACACAATGTTACAGTAGGTGGGTGCGTACACACACAGTACACACTCCACCACACACACACACACACACATAAAATGAGGGAAGGTTTTTCATTCGCTCTGGATTCCCGCAATCAAACCAGATGTTTTCTTCCCAGAGTAGAACATCTGGTTTTGGTTGCAGAGGCATGAACTAAATCTCAAGTTTGATTGCATTTGACTTTTTATACAAGAGTGAAATAGAAACAAAATACACTACTATACTATGCTTTTATACATTACAGTGACAGTATAATTACAGTAATTGCCCTTGGTGTGACACATCAACCTTCAGCTATAGATTACCTCTGATGTCACTAAAGAATAATTACTATTCCCTTACTAAAGTAGCTTATGATGGTATATCATGACATGTTTGAAATCAGCTGGTTTCGCTAATAGAATACATTTTACAGACGAACACAAGACCTGACTGCGTTTTATCCTCAGTCCCCTCAAATTAGATTAAGCAACGACCAAATGAAGCAAAGCTGCATTAATTACCATACAAATGGCAAAAACCTATAATTAATGGAGGATAATTAAACATCAGAGCATCATGAGTTTGAGAATTACAGACACAGATATGACCCAAATACCCTACATCAGTAAAAAGGATTATATTATGTTATTTTCCTGGACCAGTGTTTCCAATTAGGACTAAGTGGCATTATTCATAAATGCCATTTGGTTGATCTGGGAACAAGTAGCCTGTTTAGAGAGAAAATTTGATTTTGATCCGCTGTTGGCATACGGCCTCCGTGTTGGATCATACAGGACTAGATGTGAGAGTCTGCAAGAGGACAGGAGGTGAACAAAGCTTTGTAGCATCTAACGGCAATAAAGTAGAAGAATATTGATATAATGTATCTCTATCAGGGGCTCTCACAGTTTGGATGACTGAGTGTAATTTAGGTAGCCAGCATACACAAAATATATTTTCAATCTCACTTCCACATAAAACTGCCGAGTTGTCCACAGAAATCTCTAACTTTAGCAACATTACGAGCAATAATCCCTGCGAAACTTGCAACTTTCTACAAGTTGTAATTCCTAACCTATTTAAACACAAAGGGATGATTAAAAAAAGTCATATTGTAGTATGCCCAACAAAGCCATTGTATATTTTGCTGGAAAAAAATGAAAAAGAAAGTTATAGCATATTATGTCAAAAAGAGAAAAAGTCATATTCCAGTATGTCCAAAAAATGTCATCAAAAGTTCAAAGTATAGCATGTCGGAAAAAGTCATAATATTGTATGTCGAAAAAAGCTATAAAAAATGTTAGTCTCACAGTAGCAGTTGATTTGAACAGGATGCCAGTTGCTAATGCTATTGTGGGATCATCTGTTGTGTCCTACTTAATAACGGGTCCCCTCTGCCGTGTCCAGCACTGTTGCCACCAACACCACCAGGCGGATTACCAGGGTCCCTGAGGTCCAGGAAAACCTAATTTAATTTACTCAGTGTGGCTGATAATTCCACAATCTACATCTTTCAACGTATCAAGGGCATATAGGTTTACAGACTGTTAGTTAACCGTCGTTTACCTTCTCCTCCTGTCCCTTTATTTTACTCTTCATCCCCCGTTCTGTTTTTAGCGCTGCTCCAGTGCTTTTAAAAAAAACATTGCTTAACAGTTGTGTACTTACTTAGGTTACTCTCAATCCGTATTCCTGATGTATAAATTATTGTGACCTGTTTTTCAAAATGTACATCTTTAGGAGAAACCAACGGGTTCAGGGCTGAGTACCACAGTGAAGGAAAGTTAGAAAGAAAACCTGACAAACACGTTGTCTGTTTTGGTCTTTTAATGGGATTTATGGACAGTCAACATTTTTCTTTAGATAAAATAGCAGCTTTACAATTTGCCTTGTTTTTCTCTGTGTTCATAGAGACAGGTGGCATCTGCATCAGCCCAAGGCCATCAGAACCAGACGCAGAGATTGTCCCAGGAATGGCTATGAGACCTTTCTTTGGCATTAAGCCCGTGCTCATGGACGCTGAGGTGTGGGGCTCATCCCTCTGTGTGTGTGTGTGTGCCGTCCCTGAAAATGTTGGAGTCTGGGAATGGCCTGGAGGGAGGGTCAGATTAGGATTATAAAATATTCACCAGCTGTGTCACTTTTGATACCCACCCTGCTCCCACCCATCACTCCCTATTAAAAATCTGTCGTACTACTTCGTGGCTGTTGCAGATTTTGCACAGATTGCGCAGACAGTTGGAGTGGTGGCTCATCTCTCTTCCTCTTATGTTGCATAAATTACCTCTCACTGATCATACAATGCTTAAAATTACATGCACTGTATGACACTTTTTAGCACAATTATGTTAGATAATTTTTGTGCTCCAACCAAAATCCTTTTTTCCCCATTCATGACATTGATTTGTTACTTTTAATTCATAATTCGTTTGTTGTCCTGTTAAGCGTCAACACTGTTCTTAATATTTCTTTCAGGGAAAAGTACTGACTTCCAACCACACCTCTGGAGCTCTGTGCATAGCTCAGCCCTGGTATGGCCCGAACCATTCACAACAACCACCAGAGATTCATTGAGACCTACTGTCAGCCTCATCCTGGTACAGAAAGATGTGTTCGGGATAAACAACCGTCTCTACTTGTATGCCGTTTCCTGAGACACAAACTCAAGTCTTTACTCCCTGTGCCAATAGGTTACTTCTTTACTGGTGATGGCGCCTATCGCTCTAAGGAGGGTCATTACCAGATCACAGGCCGCCTCGATGACGTCATCAACGTGAGCGGTCACAGGATTGGGACGGCGGAGATAGAGGATGTTGTGGTAAGGTCGATCAATAACTAACATGTTGTTTCAATGTCTTTGAGCATTGCTTGCTACATAATATAATGGTAACATGCTAACGTTAGCTTACTAGTATGCTATGGAAGCATTGAGTCATTAAAATGAGTGATATGGAATAAAAAGAAAGTGAATATAATTACATTCAAAAGTAATAAACTGTTTGATATCTTTGAGCAGGGTTAACGTAATTTCAGTTTGATTAAAAGTTCCCCAAAGACACTTATGTTCTTGCCATAAAGTGTACAGATGATCCACACTGGTTTCTGTAACAGAATCAATGCTCTGCAGTGGCTGAGTCTGCTGTCATAGGATACTCGCACAACATCAAAGGACAAGGTGAGCAAGAAGTCTGTCAGTTAGTCAAAAAAAACATGTTAAACACAGGAATGTCTATTCTAGTAAAGACTTCTCTTTGTTGTCAGGGGTTTATGCCTTTGTGGTGCTAAAACAGGATGTGGAGGACCAGGGGGCGGACCTGCGTCAGCAGCTACACAACATGGTATCTAAAAAGATCGCCAAGTACGCCTGTCCAGACTTCATCCAGGTAATTCTGTCCCGCCGTCTTTAAATTCACATTTAATACCAACTTCTACTTAAGTCACGTCATTCTCACAGTTCGTCCAGCGGCTGCCGAAGACACGCTCAGGTAAGATAATGCGCAGAGTGCTGCAGAAGGTGGTGGAGCGGGACCTGGACGGGGTGGGGGACATCAGCATGCTGGATGACCCTGCATCAGTTCAAGAGATCATCCAGGGTCACCGTGAGCTCTGTAGTAAACAACCACAATGATGCACTGTCTGACAACTGAAGTGATGCTTGCACATTACTCACTATTTCACTTCGCCAGACATGTGCAATTGTATCAAAAACTATTTTTAAAGGCCAAATATTCCTTTGTTTTTATTGTACATATTACATTTTTATGAAATCGGGTAAACAACTCTTTAAAACTATGTATAATCCACAGATGTACTCTCTCCAGTAGTGATTGTAAACAAAAGTGTCCTTCTCTTTCCTGATTTGTTGTCATAAGTGAATCTACTCTGATAATTACAGAGCCAGTCTTTGGGTCCAAACCATTTGTTTGGCTCGGCCTCAATGTTGCATGAGTACAGGTCTCCACCTGCACTGCAGTAAACTGAGTTTTTAAACCACCTTGTTGACGAGCACTTGAGTGTTAGTTACTAACTGAGGAATTCAGGAGTGTTTTATGTCCTCGTCTCCCACACTGACGCTTCCTGCATGTCCAGGATTTCAAAGCGATGACCCTGCAGTCACGGTGCTTCTTCTCTGGGGCTCTTGCTGCCTCCTTTTAACTTAGTTAGCTCCCACAGGCCTTCTCCACACAGCTTCAACTGAACATCATGGTACTGCGACACACAGAAAACAGTCCTTTTAGTTTAATGCTGGACATGATGAAACACGTGTTTTTCGGTCTACAGTACCTTCTCCAGGCTGCTGCGGTGTCCCAGACTGACCAGAGTCATGCCGAGCTGCTTACAGGTCCGGTACAGATGTGCCTCGGCCTCCTCCGTCAGAGCACTGGTGGCCTCGTCCAACACTGTTAATAAAAAGTTGTTGAAGAAAACTCAAGTGTGGTTCACCTCTAATACAGAGGACAACATGAAAATATGCAAATGATAAAATATGAAATGTGGGTGCTAAATCAAAGAGGCGAGGCGAGCTCGCCTGAATCTGCTGTGTCAGAATCCCAAAAAGTCCCGCATCCTCAGAAGCTTTCATGAATACATTACAGAAATCCAGAACAACACACCTGCATATTTTGGCTGCAGGTAGAAGAGACGAGCAAAGCAGAGACGCTGCATTTCCCCTGGAGACAGAACATCATACCTGCAGAGAAAAAGAAAATAGCTCAGATTCTGCATCATTTTGTGGCACATTTGAAGAATTAATAAACATTTTATGTTTTTCCTCTTACCAGTTCCAGTCCACCTGTTCATCCAGGCCGCCCGTCCGCTCCAGGAGACCGGACTGGAGCACGGATAGAAGTTTGATTTAGGACCGGTGTTTGTTCAAATTCAAAGTAGTGATGAAATATTCAACGTGAATTAACATTTTAGATTTAATAATAGATGAGATTTAAGTTGAAAGGAATATCCTGTGGGATGAAGGGACTCACCACTCCAGCTAGTTCCAGGAATTGTATAATTCTGTCATCGTCCACTGACCCTGACAAAAAAAGGAAACATAAATATCACTGATTCAGATGACCAATTATATCAGTTATTCCCGGAGGAAGCATCGACACAAAGTTATGAGTGAAAACCAAATATAAAATCTGTACGTTTGTAGTTTTTTGTTTTTGCCAGAACAACAAACTACATTAAATGAATTAACATATATAGCCTTCCAATGTTGCACTGTTTAACAGGTTAATATACAGTTCAAGCAGAGTGAAATCTGATACCTGATGCAGGGTAAATGTCCTTCAATGGGTAGATCACCTTTGAGGAAGAGAGTTACAGTTAAGTTACTTGATTTTGGTAGATTTCAGCACTTTGGTTAAATTATCTATACATTAAATACAAGTTACAGGCTTTATAGAGAAACGACATAAACAAACAAGATGGCTACCTGTTCACGCAGTGTGCCATCAGTCAGGTAAGGTTTCTGTGGCAGGAAGAGGGTTCCTCTGGGCCCGAAACATGTGGTCATGTGGACAAAACCTGAGGAGATGGACGACAGTTATCGTGCGGCTACTAAGAGTACATTATTTTCATTGTAAAAAATTGAACAAAACAAAACAGGCTACAGTCTTGCTCTATTTCATTTTTATCATTATAAGCTAAACTGGTCAGGAGCCACGACACCTTTTCTTTCACTCAGTCGACAGCTTCTCTCTCACCGCTTTGTGCCTCCCAGAGTCGGTTGAGGACCCTCACTAGTGACGTCTTGCCGGTGCCCGTGTTCCCCACCACCAGTAGATGTGTTCCCTCGCTGATTTTCAGACTCAGATCCTCCACCAGCAGCTTGTCTGAGTAAGGAGATTTGTATGAAAGTTTGTCCAGGATGAAGGCAGTGTCTGCAGGGCCCGCATGGACGTTGAAGTCACTGTATGGAGAAATCAAAAAAGCTTTGTTTACGAGAACTTAATATCAGTTTTTGCCGTCTTGTTGTGACTTTTTCGTGCAGCAGAGATCGAAGTGAAAGCGCTCACACAAACCTGTCAAAGTCGTAGTTGTCCCCTGATGCCGGGTCGTAGTCACACTGCTTCCGTAGGATGTCATCCATCACCTCCCTCAGCTCCCCAATCCTGACCACAACACACACACACACACTTCAGTGATAGAAAGGTGGCTGGCATGCATATATGCTGCTGTCATCATCTGTCCTCCAGGAAGTGAATTTAGGTATGCAGTGTGATACCTGTGGGTGTATCCAGCCACATCTGACAGAGTGGTTGACAGGTCTATTAGCTGTGTGAAGCCATTTATCAAGTAGATGCACACAAAGGCGTTCTGAATATGAACAAAGAACGGGAGAACCAGAGCAGAGTGTAAATAGGAGACACGATCATTGAAAGGATGTGCTTGAACACAGAACAAAAGGCAGCAACAACGAGGCTCATTGGACGACAGCATGAAGAGGGATTTAATACTAGCTGCTGATAATACTTACATTTGCTTATGTACTGTTCTGAAGCTACAATATTACTTCTTTACACATTTAGAAGTTGGATCTCCAACAAGAGGGATTTAAGCTCAGCGTGAATGCTTAATCACAAGAGAAAGCTTTTGCTGCCACCTAGTGGTTACATTAGCGACACATTCACATGCAGCCAGTCTGTGATGGTGAAGAAAAGGTAACAGGAGGACATATACACATTCATATTTTAGGATTTATTATTACTACTAGGAACCTGACGTGTCTTCAAATAGTTTGAACGAGTGAACTCTTTCACTCGTGTCTTCCTTTCATTTATATGATGTGCTTATGTGTTGTTGATGACAAATAAAAATTGATTGAAACTGGGATAGGGAGCAACTTCAACTGACTGTATGAAAATAAAAAGATTGTTTTTTACCTCTCTGGCTACATTATGAAGGCTTCTTATTTTTCTTAAGAAAGTGGTGGGGACGGGATGTTTACCTTACTGATGAGTGCACTGAGCTCCCCAGGAGTGAGACCATCATAGATGCCGGTGAAGATTGGAATGGCGATTATGATGTAGCTGAGGTAACCTCCAAGGTAGTCAAACGTGTTTACGCCGACTGAGAGAGGAGAAGTCAGAGGTTAACCGGTCGAACCAAAGCAATGGATGAGAGATATGAGCCTGTGAGTGTGTGGGACGTTCTTACTATAAAGCCAGAGCCCTTTGTTTATTAGACTCTTCTGCGTTTGTAACAGAGTCTGCAGTCTGCGGTCGGTCCTCATGTGCTCCACTTTACCGGCTCTAAAAAAACACAGACATTTGGTGTGTCAGAACGATCCTGATTGATCACAGTATAGTACGCCATACTGTCTATGCAAGCTATTTGGTTATGATTGCAAATACTTTGTGGAAATGTCTTTATTTCCATTTCAGCAATGTATGCAGGCATGATTCATGCACAAGACACAGTCAAATAAATGAGAAAAGGTCATCTGTACCATATAAATCATGCGTTTGTGTCTCACCGGTAAAAAGCTGCAGACTCTGCATTGACGCGGATCTGCATGTGCTTGAATCTGGACATACAAAAACAGATCTCTGATAAAAAGACTTTTTACTTTCAAGCAACACAACTTACGATTCAACACAATTATCATTCAACTGTTCCCCGGCAACACAAAATCAAATCGTTTGAACTCGTGACAATTGGATTAATAGCCGACACATATCCTGTTATTTCCTAAGAGGCGAAAGGCACTGGGCCAAAGTCTACCGAGACTTCCGCTTAACAAAAGGACTCATTTCCTTAAAAGTAAACACCGACATGGTTTGCGTCAAATAAAGCTGGCAGACTACCCTCCCACCCTGCTGAAGTTCAGAAGGAACACTTTTAAGTCGGTCCTGCTCTGCTCGTCCGTCAGCACACATTCTACTTGACACAGACACTCGTGTGTTTGTGACTTACAGACCAAACTCACCTGAAGTCCCCCTCCAGTTTCTCTTGCTCAAACAGAGTCGACACAATCGGCCCCATGAGGATTTTATTGGCAATGGTCCCGATCACAAAGTAGCCAAAGATACTCACAGGACCAATCCAGCCGGTGCTACGAAGCAAAGCAACTTTATTTATACAACACAAAGGCAATTCAGAAGCTACTAAAACAGCGTGACAAATACAATGAGAAGAAAAATACATTTAAGACTTTATAAAGTTGAATAAAATAGAAAAAGACCCAAAGCATACAAAAGATAATACTCAAAGAGATTAAAGTCATTTTGCTGCAGTTACAGTGCAAAACTAGAGCCTCACATTTAACAAAAAGCTAAATAAATGTAGCATTGCTGGATCAGACGCACAGGAGTTGTGTCCGTCACTGACAACAGGTAGACTTTCTCATCTCTTAAACCACAAATAGCACATGGGATGGCTACAAATGACTTCAACTTCAGAGTAGGTGTTAAATGTGTTTAAGAGCGTGAAATAGAACAGTTGCCTCGGTACAAACTTACCTGTAGAAGCAGTGGTAGCTGTAGTAAGCCAGCGTGAACGGTGATACGATCAAACGACTGGCCATGGTGCTCATCTGCTTACACAACCTCTCTGCATCCTGACTGATTCGCTGGTCTCTGAGAGTTACACAGAACAACACACAGAGGAAAAATGAATTACATGACTCCTCCTTGTGACAATGTTTAATATTCTAATATTAAATAAAACCATCAAAGCTTACGGATTGTCTATTTCCTCTCGGAGTACATTGAGGGTGTAATAGACTCGGCCCTGGAAGTAGGACGTATGGAGGCTCTCAGTTAGTGTCCTCCTCCAGCTAACGTACATCCGATTGCAAATGTACTGGTCGATACTTTTCAACTGGGAGAGTGAGAGAGGAACACAGAGACAGAGCGAAATGATCTATTAGAGTAAAGTAACAATAAACTGCAACTATAAGATGATCTCTGCGAGGCTAACCAGAGTAAACGTCATACGATTCCTCATATTTCAGAAGAGGTCTCAATTAAACACCAATGTGGTGAAATATACTGTACGTCGAATATCAGCTTCCTAGGTTACGTGGTTGCAATTTCTCTGGTTCAAAATCCAAGTATCACATGTGTGAAGGCTGTAAAAAGAACATGTCAGGATGTCCTGACCTTGTAAAGTTGCCATCATCTATTATAAGAGCAATCCAAAATCAAAAGCCATGTAATAAAATATAGGAAACTATGTACCCAACTGTTTCCTTAGTTTAGTTTCTATACAAATGTTCCTTTTTTTGAGTGAAGTATTGCTTTAATGATATTAAGATTAAGTAGTGCAGTGACATTGCTCTGCACAAAAACAAACAAAGTTAACTTCCTGGATATGGTGCAACATCTTGTTGATTAATAAATCCATGTTGTAGAAATAAGTTACTGTTCATAACATACAGTATGCAAAAAGAAAAAGTCAAACAAGCTCCTACAGTAAATTGAGAATTTTCAAGTAGATGGCTTGATAAAAAATAAACCCTTTTATCAATAATCTATGTGATGATGCATCAACTATTGTTTAAAACAAAAAGCAGTTAGGTAAGAGTAACTTTAATCATGTGCATGTGCTAATTTAGCGTTATGCGTCTCCCCTAAATCTGCAGAGTCCAAAAGATTGATCTTTTTTGGTACATTTGCGCTTCTGTTATCAGTAGTGCTCCTTCAACCTACTGTGGAGTTGAGCAAGATGAGCACCATCGCTGTGCCCACCAGAGTCCGGAAGCCCGAGAAGTCCATGTCTGCCAGCACGCTGTAGAAGTGACTGGGGAGGACACCCACCTGGTAAATGATTAGCTGCTCTGGTAACAGAAGAAGAAGAAAAAAGATGTGTTAGCATATTGTTGGGACGACAAAGACTTGTAAAACAATATAGGGAAATTAGGCAACCTTTGAGCCAACCTTTGAGCTACGACATAGTATATGTAGTCTAGTGGTATCTGAGGAATAGTGTTAGAATGCCACAAATGGGGTTGAATGTGAAAAAAGGCATTGAATGTGTCTCATGATGAGGATTCATGCAAAACAATGTGACAATTTATACAAACGTGTATGAACAGCAGTTACCTGTCAGAGTGACCGCAAGCAGCGTCCCAAACATCAGAGCACTCTGACTGGTCCATGACGGGAACAGGACCTTCAGGATGCTGCAGAACCTCTGCACAAACTTCCAGTCTAATTTAGGTCTACGCACAGCAACAGATGTACGTGTGTTAGGAAACGGAAGCATTTGAATCTCATTAACTTGCATCGTGCTGTGTGGTCACATGATGCACTGAGAGATATTTGTTTGGATAAAGTTCTTGCATTTGAATCAGTAATCAACAACACCTTGCATGCGTGGCTTCGGTCTTACCTTTTTGTCCCTCTGCCATTTGACTTTTCCAAACGAGGCATCTGCACTCTGGCAGGTCCGCGTGAGCTAATAACGAACAAACTCTTGCAAAACAGCCAACATTACCGTCTTTATTACGTGTCACGGCTGCACTAATTAGTCTCAATGTTGTCTTAACTTTAGCATCGTCTATCCGACCATTACCTCGCTCCGTCAGTGGGCAGTGAAGTTGGGTTGATTGTTTGGTAGGTGAAAGTAAAAGTCCGGATTTCCGGTGAAATGTACTCTGGGGTTTTCAAAATAAAAGGTTGACAATCCGTTTTTACGAGCTTATTTCAAAGCCATTAGTGACGTACAGTGGATACATGCCTGAAAAGCTGCAGAATTGTTCAATTCAACGTGGCTTTATTGGCATAAAAGTAAAAAAAAAAGAAAAGGTTGCCAAAGCATCAAAATAAAAGTACACAATCATACTAATATAATTAACATTACCAAACATTACTATAGCTCTTAAGACACAGGATTACTTTTGCCGGATATCAAGGAATCTTTGCATACAATAAAAGTATGTTTAGTCTGTTTCTGTGTCCTGTGGCTATTATTTCTAAGGTAATAGGAGCCACATCTGGCCAAGCACAGTGTTAAATACCAAAAAGACAATAAAATGTTATTGTTTATGGTACCTGGCCCAGTTCAGAGAGCTTGGAGATACTTATAAGGCTTGAAAAAACATGATTATTATCATTCATACTCGGTTACATTTTTGTACTCATTTAAAATACTTATGTTAACAGCTTAAATACATCATTAGCAGCTAAATACATAATGGTAAAAGATTGCATGTGTGAAGTCAGGCCATGCGCTTATCTCGTTGAAAGTTCAATATATGGAGCACAGAGAAGACCACTGATTGGGCTGGATGTATGCTCGGGTTACAAACCAGATAAAGACCAAAAACCTCATCTATGTTGGTCAAAGGTTAAGCATGAACCCAGTGTGCTATTTTGGTGCAGGGAGTAAAACACATGACGCTACACTGCCTGCCTTCCCTCACTATTGTTTTTCTGGATTTGTGCAGCACCTCACACACACACATGCAACTGTAAATTATATACCAATCATTCATTCACTTCTGAAAATAAATATGCATTAATGCAAAATATGCATTCAAAGTGGGGTTTTTTTTTGGAAGATTTTATTCTCCTTGTTTACATATTTTGTTCAAAAGGATACAATCCTTGCATAACAGAAAACAGATGGTAATACTAGACCTCTACATATTGATGAGTACTTAGTATAAATGCTCAGGCAATACAATTCTGACATAAATATTATTTAGCAAATCATTATTTAGACATTACAACAGCAAATAACAAGCAATTAAAACATTCAGACAAGTGCTCGGGTCAGTGTTCGTATAGACTGTAGCTTAAGGAAGGCCGGCTGAGGAGCCGACGAAATATGATTCTTGAAATCAAGACAAAATAATATAGATTTAGATTATTTTTTTCCATAGCAACAATTCAGCTCAAGTTAGGTAAGATGGCAAAATACTTTATCAATTTATTTAATTTATCAAATTTTGAGCTTTCAAATGATTATTTAGAGAACTTAACTTACACTTGACCCAAAATTACAAATGGTTCTTGAAACAAGCACAAAACAAAATGTAAAGAAAAAGGAGGTAATGATATAGATAATGCTGACTGATAATGCAGAAACAATCTTTATGATGCAACACACCCGTTTCTCCACTCTTGCAAAACCACAAATGGATTGTGTAACTATCTCGACACCTGTGAACTTGCTCCAGGCGGATTGTATTTAAGCACGGCAACAACTGAGAAGTTAAGCGACTTCACACATTACTGATTCATGGCTTGGTTTATTCTCCAATAACATCTTATTTAATTCAAATCAAGGATGGAAATGAACAATATAGTCCTCATTATTAAATGCAATCATCATGATAGTACATTTGATATATTTTATATTTGCTTCAGTTAACACTTAAATGTGTCGACCACATGTGGATCTAAAGGAATAAAGGCTGGTGATGCTCTGTATTAGTCTTGTCAACAAATGAAAAAGGCTCAAACCAACAACGCTTTGGTGCAATATGTTCCTACTTTCTTTAATCTGTGCCTCCTGGAGCTGAAGCACACTGGTCCATAATAACAAAGGGCTTAATTATACCTTAAAACAGCTGGAGTATTGAAAGTCAAACAGAAGTAATGATTACATTTGTTGTGGACTATTTTCAGCCTCGTATTGATACACATTTGGTGCATTAACAGTGAGAGAATGGTGTGTGTGGGATCAACTCATCATACTGAAGGAACATGTCAGTGGAGCTCAATGGCAGAGGAACATTGACAGTACAAAAAAAAAAAAAAAACAGAATATCACCAAATGTATTCTTTAAATCAGTTTCTGAGCCTTATCATGTGTCGAAACAAGCAGCATGTTTCCAAGTGCTCTTTGCCTTCACCATGAGGTGAACATGTCAGCAGTAAATCTCACTCTCTCTCTCACACACACACACACACACACACACACACAACCACCCCCCCCCCCCTCAGGCCAGGTTTAAGATCCTAAAGATGAGCGGCACCACACAGACACAACTGAAACCAACAACACTGTAGACGATGTAACGGTACGGCAGCTCTACTTTCATGTGCTGCCTCGCTTGTCTTACTTCGTCTGTTGGCAGCGCGAACAGGCGACATAAGAACGGAATAGTCACCGCTTTCATAACCATTCTCGTGATGAGGATGACCGCGACTCCGATGAGGAAGCGGAGCACAGCGAGAACCACCAAACTGGTGCCGATCGGTGGTAAAGTTAGAGGAAGCGAGGACAGCGGTGGATCCAGCAGCAGCCCCAGCTGATAGTTCACGTAGGTAGCGATGGCCGCTCCCGCCGCGGTGCCCAGACCCTGAGCCGTGTCACCCCGAGAGGTGCTCCAGGAGTCCAGAGAGAAAGCCACGAGTCCGAGGCCGACGTGGGACACGATAATCACAAGAGGAGCAAAGTGGTCCGTCATGTAGAAGCTGTCGATCTTGTCCAAAATAGGCTGGAAGAAGGCTAGAATAAGAAGGCTGTAGAGGAAGCCAGTTATTACCTCCTGCAACACAGGGACACAAACCATTGTAAACAATGCATATGTGCCATGAAAGCAATGATATTTGACTCATACATGCCTGATACACACAAAGTCTTATAAAGCCCTTTCATGATTCATTGTGTTTTGATTGCAGAAGTTACTCTGAACAAATTGTATCAGTTGTTGTTGTACTGCAGAGCATAAACAACATACTAACATGGCAACCAAATGTATTTATTGGCTCTTTACATATTTCCTCTGATCATTGAGTTTAAGTTCCTGAGAATGTTATAGACATAAAAAACGGGGCATGAGTGGCTGTCGTGCATATTAATGTTATGCATTTATGTTAAAAGAAGTAAAAAAAAGAAGTAATCCGTCTACCTATAGAAACAGAGAACATGTTTGACCAAGTCAGACCTCTTCTGAGCTGGACTTCAGGTGTCAGTGGAGGCTAAATGTTCAGGTGGAGCAGCATCACTTTTTAGGGATTATTTATTTCACATCATGTATTTAATATACTTACCAGAATAGAATGCATCCCCATGTAGACTCTGCTTACACACACCAGCACACTCCAGCTGAGAGCCACACAAAAGCCAAAGAGGAAGGGATACTAGGAGCAGAAACATTAAAAAAAAACATGTAATATATATAAATATTAATATTAGAAAGGTGGTTTAAAAATACAAGAATCCACATCATAGTTTTCTAACAAAGAGCTTCATCAGTAATGCAGAGACAGAGACCACTAGCCCAGCAAAATGCACATAGAATCTGAATTCACCGTCAGCAGAAATAGCTTTCAAAAGCCACAGTGCATCGTGGGTTTATTTAATGCATCGGCCATTGTGGGGAAACAATAAACAGGGTTGTACTTAGACACTGTGGTGCTTTGAGCTAAATGCTACCATCAGCATGTTAACATCAACACAACACACTTTGAATCCGCCTCCTGCCGTGGAAGCTGTTTATGGTCCCGCATCTTATCTTTCGTAACCTGATCCTTTGAGATGTCAGTTCCTCAACATTCCACATCAGTTCAGACAACTACCTGAACTCAGGTCAAAGATCTTATGCTAGAGTACAACAACAACAACAACAACAACAACAACAACAACAAAGAGCATTTAGGCTCTATGCTTACATTTGTTTTTGGGGCAATTGTGCTAATGCATTTCTTTTTATCTTTAAACATACCGTGTGCACAAGATGATTTAACTAAGAGATTACAGAGTTGCACATGGGACCCATCAAAAGGATAAGAATGCATTGTATCCAATTCAAATCCCTGAGTGAACCCATTTAAGTTTAGGCTTCGACTTTTAAAAGACACTAAAGTTATTAATGACGACAACTCAAGAGACTGGAGCGGGTTCTTGCACAGAAACCCAACATCAGCCAAGTTTCATTTTGGCTTGCCATCAAGGCGCTCGTGAAATTAAAGTTAATTAGTTATTAAGTGGAAAAGTTCCATGGCTTTAAGCTCTCTGATACGACTCTACACTCTTTGGTGAAGTCACCCTCCCAATTCCAACAACCTTGTCCTCCATCTTAACCAGAAAAGACGCTCACAGTAACATGTGCTTACTGATACTTTCACTTCCCATAAGTCAAATCCACTCGTCTCCTCTCTCTCTCTCTGTGTCTTACAATGTAGAACAGTAACTCTTTGTTTACCTAAAAATATGAACTACCTATTCACTCCTCTGACACACCCTGTCATGTTTTAACAGTCGGCTTCAACAGAGGAATGTTTTTTAGCTCCAGGTTCATCAGAGACTAGGCAACAAGAATTAACAATGATTCAGAAGCCTTGTGTATTTATTGAACTCTGGTCTTTTTCCTTTAGATTTACTTCCCTGAACCTTGAAACTGTGGCTCTTGGGGCCCTTGAAACTCTGAGACTTTGGTGCATAGGGCCACCTCTCCTGTGGGTTATCAAAACATCTTCATATCACAGCTAGAACGCTGGATTCTGAAACAACAACACTGGCGTAGCAAAGAGATATTTGTTCATTTAGATGTAGTCTGTAATAACATCACATTTCCAGTTCCACGCAGTGTATTGCCTCACAGCTGGATTAACACTGCAGGGGGCCGTTCCTTCTTCCTCTCACTCTGTGTGCACAGTGTATATATATATTTCCCGTTGTGTTTAAGAACCCATTAGATCAGCTGGAATACTACCCTGGTGTGCAGTGTCTCGGGTAGTTTGTGTAATTTGCATAAACACAATTTCTCAATTCCCAAGTTGACATGTTCAAATTGCTTGTTGTTGTCTAAGCAGGAGTCCAAAACCCAAAGATAGTTATTAAGCATCATATCATAGAAGATTAAGAAAAACAGAAACTGGTGCATCTTGGGTGTTTTTGTTTTAAAAATGGGATTACGGTGTTTAAAGAGTTCTCTCACCTGCCACCGGCCATAGGTCAGCATGAAGAGACAGAAGGGCATGGCGGTCCCCGTCATGGCGTGCGTGGACGGCATGCTGTACTCGGAGTTGTAGAAGACCTCCACCTTCACCACAGGGGGGGAGGCCGGCCGGGACCAGCGGACCATGTCCTTGGTGGACTGACCCACGAACAGGTTCCAGGCCCAGACCACGATGAGCCTCCTGCTGACCAGGGCGTCGATGTTCCAGAAGAGGAAGGGGAAGAAGACGATGAAGAACATCTCGTTGCCCAGCTCCGTCCCAAACGTGAACAGGTAGAACAGAAACTTGTTCTGGATCAGGAACTCTTGACCCACGTCTCCGGTCAGAGAGTTCCTCCGGAGAGGTTTGGCTCTGGCGGTGTCAGGGTCGACATCAGCGACATCGGGCACGACGCTACCATCAGCCTGCATCCCGTTAACCGGCGGTGCGGTCGCATCCCCGGCTGCTCCATTCCCAACACCAACGTCCGAGCTTGGACCTCCCTGGTGGACCCTCTTCCTCAGACCGGGACAGTCTTCTCCACTATTATCGGGCTTGGCCGGTTCAACCGGAAATGTCCCTTTAACGCCACAGACATACTGAAACCTCGCTACATGGCGCGGGTCTTGGAGATAATTACACATCTGTACAAACTTCTTCACAAAGTCGTTCGCCATGACTTTCAAATAACAGTTAGTTTAAAATGCACAACACTTAACAAATAGAGTTCATGTTCCTGTAGTGAGCTTTTAAGAAGAAGCGGAGCTCGGAGGTCGTTGCATTCCTCTTAACGAAATATAACGGCAGAGGTTTAGCTAACAGCACGGAGCAGCTACAACTCACTACTACCTGGAGTCCGCATTCAACTCACAGACCTTGTACATCGGCGTGGACGGCAGCATCCAAAGTCCGTTGAAGTGGTGACAGTTAACCATTACTTCTTCTTCCTAATTCAAAATCAGCCACCAGCTAACTGCGTCAGGCCGTTATTCCTGTGTTCACGCTTCTTCTTCTTCTTCTTCTTTTTCTTCTTCTTCTTCTTCGTTTGACTTAATGTCAGTCGGTTAATGTACAAAACGTTCGAGGGCTCCCCCTGCTGGAGTTGTGATAAATTACACAGATTTCAAAAACAAAATCTAAATTTGCCTGGATGAATTGGATGAGCAGTGGTGGATTTAGTATTCAGGTACTATATTTAAATTTAAAAAATACATTGAAAAACACCCGAACATAATTAAAAGTCCCGCATCCAAAATGAATAAATGTGTTATTTTATTGGATGATTATGAACATGTAAGCAGTATTTAATGTCATTGCTGGTCACTGTGGAGCTACTTTAACAACTCTACTGGATGAATCTACAACAATGCATTATAGTTTGTAAACTGATCTTATTTTTTCTATGTACCATCTTTATCCGCAAACTAACTAATAACTACAAGTGTCACATAAATATATTTGCGAAAACTAAAGAAGTGATATCTATCTTTGAAACGTCAGTAGCTATGAATAAAGTAGCATAAACTGGAAATAATCAAGTTTATTACCTCAAAACATAACACCTCAAAATTGTACTTAAGTAGGCCGACAGTAAACTATTTTGGTCTACACTTGTAAATGCTCTAATTATTTTCTGAATTAGTCAAATAATTCAGAAATTCAAAATACCATAGATTGAAGCTATACTAACACACACACCTATTTCCAATTACAAACGTTTTCCAATTGATTTTTCAAAACGTTTTGCCACATATTATTAGTTATGGATAGGGAAAGCGATCAGGCATTGTAGGGCCACATCACATACCAATAAATCTCCAATTACTACCCATGTTAAAAGCAAAAACTAAATTTAAGTTCTCACAAAGATATAATAGAAATGAAAGGTCTGAAAAGCCACAGACAATAATACCAGAATAACACCGGGATATTATAGCGGATTTACCTCCAAAATAAAAGCATCAACTTTAATGTTTTTGTTATAAGGCTGGCGTGACTCTTATGTATATTTGTACATGATATATTTGAAGACTGATCTTCATTTAGCAGGTAAAACTCCATCCAAGTTATGTATTGTGACTAAGCTTATCCTGTTACTCCATATGTGTAGAACAACGTGGTTATAAATGTGATGTGAAAATGACAGTTTGGGGATAATAAGCACCATTTACCTCAGATTCCACATTAAATAGCCGTTGTAGCTATTTACGAGGAAAAATGCCACATCTGGCAATGATGTTTTTATTTCTAAAACCTCAGTCCGGAAGTACCTCATCTCATACTTGTGATCTTGACACTTGTGGTCCACGCTCCGGTTGGGCAGATATCTGAGGGGGGTATTTGTTAACAACAGCACGACCACCGAGCAGCTCTGAGTCTGTGTCCGGAACCCTCATCATGCATGGGGGCAAGAGAGGACTGGTGGCTCCGCAGAATACGTTTCTGGAAAATATTGTCCGGCGCTCCAGCGGTGAGTTTTAACTGAGAAAGGAAACAAATAATAATGAATGGATGTTGATTTGGCATGTCACTCACGGTACCGCACAAGGCTGCATGTGATGCTGACGTAAACCTTTAATGTTATTTAATATAAAGCAGCAACAATTAAGACTTGACTGTTGTACTTACCACTTTTGTGCAACTACCTAACAATAAAATATGAAAAATGCAATATGTCTTGTGTCCAAATCATCTAGGTTAATAAACTAAAGTCAGTATAATAGTCTATACTTATGATACCCATTAAGACATATATCGATATATTATTATCAATAGCTATAGAAACAAGAACGTTTATTGGTCTGTCAAAGTCCATTTTATGTTTTATTGCTCATTATAAGATGATTTAAGGGCTACTCTTCTAATGTGCTTCTTTTTCTGATTAGTTTATCTGGATTCCTACAAACGCCTTTTTAATTTTCTTTTAGGGGGTCTATAATGTGAAATAATTTGTGTTTGGTGACTTCGGCTATATTATCTGTATAGTGCCTCTGTTACATTTACTTACATTACTGTGTCGTTATACAATAAAATTTGTTAGTATTTGCTGTTTATATTTCAGAAAGGTAATATTATTATTGAAAATATCTTTGGGATTGACAGTCTGTAGTATATTTTAGACACATTTAGTCTGTTACAATAATCTGAAATTCAGTCATTATTGTCTGAATCACTCAGACCCTGAAACACTGCAGCTGCAGAGTGAATGTATTGATTACAACATAAATAGTTAAGTTCAAGATACACATGCTTTAAGTTTTAAAGCTTCAATGCTGACTGTACATTGGAGAACATGTCATCAGTCATTTCTATCAAGACAGCAGTTTCATCCAAACTGCTGTGAAGCTGGAGAGCTTTGCAGCTCCTCATCAATATTTAATTGGCATTAAGAGTGGAACATAAACATATTATCAACAACTGTTTCTGCTGAGGGCTTCGTCTAATTATCATTGTTTACTGCTGCTTTAAGATCTTGTTTCTATTACATATGATTATTAAAACAATTGTAAGTAGTGGAAGAGTTTGCTTTATAGTGATTTGAAGGATTGCTATATTTCAGATACAGACTTATGTGTATGTTGAGGTTTTCTCTGATTCATGACACTGGTCAGCAGCAGGATTTATAGGAGACTATTTATATATATATATATATATATTTAAATATCAGATTTCTACAAATATTTTTTTATTGGAATGTACAACATAGTTGTTAAAAATATTAATCAATGGCAACACAGCTAAAAATCGGTTTATACTAGGTTGCAGTTGCATAACTCCAGTTGCAATGACTTTACGGACGCACACCGGCTTTGACTGACAAAACCCCCAAAAGGTTGACCAACAGGTGCCCTAAAGTCTGCAGGTTTGTTGTTAGTCTTGACTAGTTTTGTTTCAGACTGCTGTATTTTTGATGTATTTTCTTGCAGAAACCAGTTTCCTTCTGGGAAACGCACAGATCGTGGAGTGGCCAGTCGTTTACAGCAACGATGGATTCTGCAAGTTGTCTGGATACAACAGAGCCGAAGTCATGCACAGAAGCAGCTCGTGCAAGTGAGATGCCTTTTGTTGTATAATGATCTGACCGTTAGCTTGCATCTATAAGTGAATATAGAACAGATCGCAGTGTGCTGATGCCTTTTCTTTTTCATATTGAATCTCAGCTCCAGCAATTCCAATATACCTTTATTTAGTGAGCAGTGATTTATCATATTAGTTTATTTGACAAGAGCTGTGCTCATTGATCAACACAAGAAAAGAAAAAAAATACTGTAAATTAGCCACATTTTGCCAAAATAAGCTACATTTCATCTGCTGTCCCTGTCCAGATGTTTAAAGGCACCAAACAATCTGATCTGATCTTTATATACACACAAATATATCTTATAAAGGTCAACTAATTAATTATGGATGTGGTGAAATCAGAGGACCAAAAATAATACAATAATCTTGCTGTTCTCATTGTAAAAAACTGTGACCACTGATTTGCAGCAACTACAATAAAGATGAAGAAGAAAAAGTGTTCAATCCAAGTTAGTGATGTCTGTCTTTAATGTTCTTCCTTTCTTTCTAACAACAACAACAACAACAACACACTCCCTTTTGCTGTTTGGTATCCGTCTCCCTTGTTTTGCAGTTTCATGTATGGTGACCTGACTGATAAGAAGAGTATAGACAAAATCAGACAGACCTTTGATAACTATGAGTCCCATTTCTATGAGGTGCTGCTCTATACAAAGAATAGTAAGTTTCACTAGAGATTTACTCTATTTTTTTTAACTAAAAATCATCAAATGCATTTTGTTTGTCTCCATTTGTGCTCTCTCACAACGCTCATTTAAACTGTGTCCTGCAGGAACACCGATATGGCTCTACATGCAGGTAGCTCCCATCAGAAATGAGAACAACAAGGTGGTGCTTTTCCTCTGCACCTTCAGAGACATTACGCTTTTCAAAAAGCCGATTGAAGATGAAACAACTAAAGGTGAGACAGCTCATATTTTTGCGTCTGGTTCAAATGGTTTCAGCCAGACTGCATTCAGTATTTAAGTGTAATCATGATAAACCGTTTGGTTTCATCCACTTCTGGCATTTTAATGTCTTATTTCACACACTAAAGGGTTACAACACGCATTTACATCAAGTAGATATCTCATTAAGGCCCAGACAAAGCTATATTTTATCCAACAACGCCATGGAGGGTGCAGTGCAGCTCAAAGTCTCGAGCGTACGAGTGGCTGTGACTCAACAGACGTTTGTTTCCTGGTATGTAACATACAACTGTCCAGGTGTTGTGTGTGCGGGTCAGTGAGGGTGCCATGTCCCAAGGGATTAAGTGTGCCACTAAGACTTTTACATACATCAAGCAGAAACAAAAGACACTCGGGCCACATGGGGATGGTAAATGTAAGACATACTGATTATAATCGGAGGGAATAAAAGAATCTGTCCACAGCCAGCTGATAGAATTTGAATGTTTTTATAGTGAATATTTAAACACCATCAAGTACTCAGCATATAGAACAAATGCTGTTTCTTCTTTATTGCCTAGAAATACAGTAAAACAAATGGATGATGCATTCAATCATATGAAATGAAAAAATGATGTTCTTTCTAAAATGAAAATCATTTTCCAACAATTGGGAATCAATTTATTTAAATCGCAGTTATGTAGTCTCAAAGTGTTTTCTTCAAGAAGATAATGGTCACTATATTGCTATTGCCGATATTTAAAAAGTCACATTACAGCATTGTTATTAAAATGTCTGCATGAAACAGTCTGTTTTTTTTGTCTCTGAGCAGGATGGACAAAGTTTGCCAGACTGACTCGGGCACTGACCAACAATCGAAACCTGGTGCAGCAGTTAGCACCGCTGAGCACTGAGGTCAGCCACAAGCCCTCCAGACTGGCTGAGGTGAGGAGCGTTCAGATCTAAAAGAAGAGTTTGGTGTCAAATGCTACGTATCTACCTATAAATACCACAAGCTAAATCAAGAGACTTAAAGATAGAAGATCCAGGGTCTGAAATTAGTATATTTCCCAAAATTGTTCAGCGTTTTACAGACAAATTAAAAGTTGCACCACTAGAAGGATCTATGATGCTGTTCCTTGTTGCACTTAGCATGTGATTTTGTACTCGCAATGTTAAATATTCCCTCTCAATAAAGGCTCTTCAGCTGGGGTCAGACATCCTCCCTCAGTACAAACAAGAGGCCCCAAAGACCCCTCCACACATCATCCTCCACTACTGCACCTTCAAGACCACCTGGGACTGGGTCATCCTCATCCTCACCTTCTACACCGCCATCATGGTGCCCTACAACGTCTCCTTTAAGACAAAGCAAAACAATTTGGTTTGGCTGGTGCTGGACAGCATCGTGGACATCATCTTCCTGATTGACATCGTGCTCAACTTCCACACCACCTTTGTGGGTCCTACTGGGGAGGTGATTTCAGACGCGAAGCTCATACGAATGAATTACCTGAAGACGTGGTTCGTCATCGACCTGCTGTCCTGTCTGCCCTACGACATCATCAACGCCTTCGAACACGTAAATGAGGTGAGTGGATTGGCATTAATGCATTGCTGAAATGGTTTACGTGTTGGTACTTAACACTGCATGAAAATATCGAAACATTTGTGATTGTTTCTATGAAGGATGTCATCACATCTTCGTCTCAAGCAAGTCATCTTCATGAGTCTTCAATTTTCCTCAGGAACGCCACACGAACAGAAGACTCTCTATTCCCAGTAAGGAAGTTTAAAAAATATATATATATTTTCAAGCTACTTCAGTCAATATATTTTTTTAATATTGACAATGGATCAAATGGCTGTGTGTATTCCATGAATTAAACATTTGGTCGATTAAATGTCAAAAACTGTGTAAAACTTCCAATCATAAATTCCCAAAACTTAAGTTGAAACATTTAAATACTCTGTACTCTGTCCGGCCAACAGCCTAAAACCGAAAGATCTTCAGTTCATAATCATAGAAGACTACAAAACCCAGAAAATAGTCACATTTGAAAATATTGTGGATTAAAAGTGGATTATTGTGGTTTAATTAAATGATCATCAAAATATTTGCCGATTACTTTATCATTGTAGGGTCTCAGCAGTTTGTTCAGCTCCCTAAAGGTGGTCCGCCTGCTCCGGTTGGGCCGGGTGGCCCGCAAACTGGACCACTACCTGGAATATGGAGCAGCCGTCCTGGTTCTGCTGGTGTGCGTCTTCGGTCTGGTGGCCCACTGGTTGGCCTGCATCTGGTACAGCATCGGGGACAACGAAGTCATCGATTATACCACCAACACCATTAAGACAGACAGCTGGCTCTACCAGTTGGCCCTGAGCATTGGGACTCCTTACCGCTACAACGCCAGCGGTACAGGACAGTGGGAGGGGGGTCCCAACAAGGACACGTTGTACATTTCTTCTCTCTACTTCACCATGACGAGTCTCACCACCATCGGATTTGGCAACATCGCTCCGGCCACAGATGGAGAGAAGATTTTCTCTGTGGCTATGATGATGGTGGGCTGTAAGTACTTCCAACATTAAGCGCTGTGTTTATTATCCGTTCCAAACATTTCATAAGATCTCAACAGAAACACAAGTCTAATAGATCTGATCTGACGTAACAAATAGTATCTTCACTGGTCCTTGTATGAGTGGTGGTTAATGGAGCAGTTAATGGAGTCACACAGCCGTCTAATATAATGTAGATACAAGCTCTTTCTATCACATGAACACACACACATTCAAACGATTAACACAAGGCCTCCAATCGTTCCCGTGTTCTTCCAAGCCTCTGACAAATGGCACAAACCCTCAAATGTATCAATTGCCCGTGGACAGTTTGTCAAGTGGAATTCAAGCGAAGCTTTTCAGACCAGCTTAAATCAAAGTGACTGCTGTTTTTCTACTTCAGTGGATGCACAGCACAACCTTGACAGTCTAAATAAAGCTGAATAGAGGACAAAAGAACAGCAGCTCCACTGTTGTTTCACTGGGGTACAGTATGAAGGCGATGTCTGCTGAAGCACACACACAATTCAAAAAGGTTGCATCAGTTATGATGTGCGCTCTCTCGCCTCCCTAAAAAGTTGTGTGTTTTACCTCAGTGACGTACCATTTCTACTGGCCCTTACTGTCTAATTGACAGATGCCGCTTCCTATCAACATACATCAGTTTAGACACTGGTATTTTAGCTGCATTTGGCATTAAGTTCAAGTTCAAGGCAGTGGGCTGTTGCACATTTAACACTGCATAAGAGCCAAGTATCAACTTTATGAAAATAGTTCAATATAAATACAATAGAATGCAAGAATTTCCTGGTTTTGTCGTTGCAACTTTGTCTTAGCTAAGCAGCACAGGACTAATATTTAGCCATAGCTAGCCCAGCTAGCAAGCTACCACGACGTGTAACAGTGACAGCTGCCAATAAAGAGAGGATTTCTGCCGACTGGTTATAGTGATATGCGCTACTGGTTTGTGTCTGCAGCTGCAGGTGTGAAGTGATTATGCCAGTAGAACAACAGCTGCACAGCATGAGACACTTTTCAATCTTCCCCCCTCACTCTACAGCAGACGATACATTCATCCTTTGATGCCGTTTCCATCCCGCTCATGCGTTCATCCGTTCCTAATATGCCAGTACAACCTTTGCAGGAGCCGAAACAATCTGGATGCATTTACTTGCATGCTAGTAGTCACAGTAATGTGCTCTACAGCCCGGCTGGCTGTCTGCCAGCTGCCAGTAAAGCAACATATGGTGGAGATGTGCAGGTTTCTGCACAGATACAAAGTCAAATTCAAGCTCAGAATCATTGACTCGCTTTCTTACTAATACACATTTGGTGTAGCAGAGATCAGAATTGTGTTGATTTAGATGATTTTCATCTTGACTTGATGTACTTTGCATACTTTTATCACAATAAACACATGCATAGACACATGCATGCACAGATGTAGTTTTCTCTGGCACTTTAAATCTTATTCTAATAACAGATAATTTCAGGTACAGACATTATTCTTTACAGTATTCAGGGATTCACAGGCTCTCTTGACTCCGGTCGTGTAATTCCCATTAAGCTGCAGCCTCGTTGGTTGTTTGAACCACCGGGGAGAGTTTAGGACTCAGTTTTGTCGATAATAAAAAGTGACATGTTCAGCGTCCATCACAGCCTGCTCTATGGAGGTCTGTCTGAAGGTTAGTCATCATTACTACTCTATCAGAAAAGCATGGTCTTTGAGCTAATTCACTCATACTGAAATGATTCAGGCCCATTCTCTGCTTCAAGCAGATGGTTTTAAACTCAAGGAATAAATGTTTTTTGCTTGGTCATGCAGTAAACTGAGGTTACTGAGTCCAGGTAAAATAACCATCTCAACAGCAACCACAGTACAGTATATTTGTTACATTCTGTATATGGTTTTGATTCAGATCCCGTGGAGCTGCAGTTTTGAATAACACCAAACTGTAAATTAGATCAAGCTTACTAAGTCAAGGTCTTGAGTAGCAGGGAATCACAAGTGAATCAGTGCTAAAGACCGTAGCATGTTGTATAACACTACTGGCTTATAAACAGTCCACATTGTCTCTCAGTGTCATATTTCTAACTTTACACTAAGACTATTACATCTAAAACAATGAGTCAAACCAGCCTCATTTAAATAACGTTGAACCTCTGCATATAAATAGAAATCTATTTTTATGCAGGTGTCTGTATTATTTCCATCACCCACTGCAGTTACAGTAATAGCTTCACCTTCAGTGTCACTGCTTCCACTTCCAGCCTTTGCTTACAGTTCCTCCGTCACGACTCGCCTTCCTTCACTAACCTTTGGCCCACTCCTCTAAAACAGCATGTAAAGTGATGCAACATAAACTGTGAGGGAAACACAAACTGACGGCCACGCTTCAAGGTCTGTACTTCCAAAACTAACCACCCATTATTCTTGTTGTGCTTCGATCACGAAGATCACTCAGTCACACTGAAGTGTCAGGTTCAATTACGGCTGATAAATCTCCTGCTACAGATACAGGAATTATGCGAGAGGAAGAGAAGAAAGGGGGAGCTCGCCTGCAGGCTCCAGTGTAGTAAAAGGACAATGAGCCATCACGTTAGATATGTATCCTAACCTCTGTGATCCTGCTGTGGCGACTGGAGACGACTCTTTCCTCTTGAGTGGGTAAAACCTCACGATAAGAGATACTGACTGACTCTTCGAGGTCACTGCAGCACAGAACTCTTACTGAGGAAATGCGCATTATGAATGACATTATAAACACTCAATCCGCTACTCAGATTATTTGCATAGGAGGAGTAAAAACCCTGAAAGTTGTTTCCAAAAACATGATAAATCATTCCTTAGTTTACACCTTATAACAAGGATTGATAATGATAATATTAAAGGGAATAGGAATAGATAAATTAATGAATTGTTTAATAATAAGTTATTAAGGTAATGAAGTAGTCAAATGATTGACCTAATGGGATGTTAGAGTAAAAGTGTGGTATTTTTAATGGACCATGTAGGTTTTAATATAAATATTTTAAGGTTAAACCTACTTAAAATTGATCAAAACATGAAAACCATCCCTTATCATGCATCCAAGATAATCATCACTTTACATGCATATCCATTAAGATATGCTACAATCCTTTAACTTGTGAACTCCTTCATTTGCAGCATGTACAAGAATAATGGTCATTTAAAGATACAAGGGGTACGTGTAACTTAGAACATGCCTATAATACATTAAAACACTTAAGTATGTGTCATATGTGAGGTGGAATACAAATCCTATAAATATAATTTTTTTTACCTGAAAACATTCAGACCTTAATGTGAACCAAACTCCTAATGATCCCACATGGTTTCCTAGAATAAAACATATTGTTCATTCTCATGTTGTTGAATAAATCGGCCCTGCATGTCCGGCTGCTTTGTGCCTGACTCTGCCCTGTTTTTTTTTTGTTTTTTTTAAGCGCTGCTATATGCAACCATTTTTGGAAATGTCACCACCATCTTCCAGCAGATGTACACCAACACAAACCGCTACCATGAGATGTGCAACAACGTGCGCGACTTCCTGAAGCTTTATCAGGTTCCCAAAGGTCTGAGTGAGAGGGTCATGGACTTCATCGTCTCCACCTGGGCCATGTCCAAGGGCATTGACACAGATAAGGTACGATTATTATTATCATTGTTAGCAGTAACAGTTCATGAATTGTCCCATTTTAGTAACAAACTCTGAAATGTTCACAATCTACTTAATATATACCGTAATTAAAATGTTGTTAAATGGAAATAGTGTATGCTGATTGGATGGAGATTCGTTGTGCACACGTGTGCTTGAAGGCCGAAGTTAAACTGATGACTCAAAGAGTAAGAACGCTCTCATTTTAAACAGATAGAGATGTATGGGCGGAGTCTAATAACTAGCATCAAAGGTCACCGCAGATCAATGAGTGCACTTGCTCATTGAGCTCAGGGTTCGTTGACATAATCATAAAGTGTTAGAAAAGGGATATTTTTGCTGAGCTACGGCCAAAGTAACAGCAGATTGATAGTTTAATAATCTGAATCATTTATTTAAAAGGGAAAGGAAAAGCACCGTGAGGAAGGCAAGTGTGTGTTGGTGTATTTTTATAACGTAGGAGCCATATTTATTAAAAGCTTGTTGTTTTTAACCCCTTATGACACATCCGTCCTGTGGATTAAAGCATATTCTACCTTTTTATACTTACTTACTTTCCCCTCCAAGAGCACCGGAAATGCTCCTGATGTCATTCTTTGTCCTGACCACAAAAACGTCTTCTCGGAATGAAACGTTTGTATCTATTTACGCGGTGGGTCCTCTTCACGGAGCCGGCCTCCATGTTTCTACAGTAGCCCAGACCTGACAAACCAAAGTAACTCTAAATAGGGACATTCGCGTTTCCCCTTCGGCCACCGTAGTTGTCCTAAATGCCTTGCACACAGGAGAAGTTTCAGTTGGTTGCAATTTGCAATATCGACGCTAGATACCGCCAAATCCTACACACTGCACCTTTAAAGATAAACATCTAATGTTTTCTGTGTTACTAAACCAGTTTCCGCCATTGTCGTTGACATGCCTGCCTGAAAGACTTTTGGCTTTGGAAAATGTTAATGATGAATATACAGTATGATACCTGATGATAACTGCCCTGATATCTCACCATCTCTCTCAGGTTCTCTCAATTTGTCCCAAAGACATGCGGGCGGACATCTGCGTCCACCTCAACCGGCAGGTGTTCAACGATCACCCGGCGTTTCGTCTGGCGAGCGACGGCTGTCTGCGCTCTTTAGCTGTGGAGTTTCAGACCACACACTGTGCACCTGGAGACCTCATCTTTCACGTCGGAGAGAGCGTGGACACCCTCTGCTTTGTAGTCTCCGGCTCACTAGAAGTCATCCAGGACGATGAGGTCATCGCAATACTCGGTAATCTAACGCAATATTACGACATAGGCCGGGTCAAGTTTTATCTGTGCCTGATGGTAAAGATAAAACTAGAACAAAGGTTGTCTCAGTGCAAAGATGCATTCATGATTAAGCGCTGTTATACAAAGTTGAGAAAGCAATGTTTAAGTCAAGTCTGATGTTTCGTAAAAGATTGATCCCTGTCACTTCCACACAGTGAGGCATACAGGTTGTTGATTAAAACACTGGTATCGGATCGGTACTTGTATCGGACGATACCCAAAAGCCCAGTTATCACTATCGGGACTGAAAAAGTCAGACCGGTGCATCCCTACCTTCAAACGCAGTGATCATGTCTGTCTCCATCCAGGTAAAGGTGATGTGTTTGGAGACGTGTTCTGGAAAGAGACCACGCTGGCCCGGGCTTGTGCGAATGTCCGAGCTTTGACCTACTGCGACCTGCACGTCATCCGGAGAGACGCTCTGATGAGGGTGCTGGAGTTTTACACGGCGTTCGCCAACACGTTCTCCCGCAACCTCATCCTCACCTGCAATCTACGAAAACGGGTAAACATGTACTGGACAATATAGCTGTCAGGTTTTTTTTCTCTCCATTTGGTTTTCATGGTAGACGTATTGCTTTCTTTAAGGGCATGTTATGCCTTTGTTAGAGTAGACAGTAAAGGTGTCACATTATCAGCAGCTTTGCATCCAAACTTCGCTGAAACGTACAGAACTCTAATTTAAATCCTGAAGGAGGCTTCCAAACACACCAGGTATGTCAGGCTCTGGCTGACTTTTTGGTAAATCTATTTGATGATGGGTGCAGCCACAAAAGACATGGAGTCTTGGGTTTGAATCGCTCTGTGTGAACATCATCAAGCTTCAATATAGAGTTGGGAAAAGTTGAAACAGAATGTATAGACCGACGGATGCTGTCAGTGTCAGACAAAGTTGAATAACATGATTTTAACAAATATAAAAGCTTTTATGAAGGAATTAAACAGAGTGGCATTCATATATAATCTCTGTATCGAGAAAAGTTCAGGAATACAGTCAAACCATAACAGAAACACGGAGGTTTATAATTATTTTATTATGTTTTAAGTAGCTATGTACTTTAAATTTCCTCCGACTTTTCCAGTTTCTTGCAGCTCCATTAAGAGAGGTCTTATGTAATAACAGATACTGAAATCCCACGGTCAGTGAAGCAGCTCTAAATCTAAACAATTTCAAGGCAAATTGTGGCTACATGTTGAAAGATTTATGTATTTTTCTTAAAACGTATTCAGTGAAAACAAAGCAATCTATTATTGATTTGAGCAGCTTTAGAAACAGTTTGTGCTGCATGGGTTTACCATCAGTCGCTGCCCTCTCTACTGTTATGTACTCAGTTAACTTGCATGCATGTGCATCTTAACTGCACATGAGTACAAGCTAAAAGTGTCCGAAAGCAACTCCTCAAATTATTTTTGTGTGTTGTTCAAGAACATTTTGAACCATTTCCTCTCATTTTCAGCGGGATTTTCTGCGTTTTGTGCATGATATCAAACAGATGAAACAGATGAGTTTCATGACGATATCATATTCTTAAAAAAAGTCCTATAAACACTCATCATGGGGGGTTGAATCATTGATAGAACTGACAAAGGGAATGTAGCAGCGCTTTTGTATTCAGGAGAGTTGGTGTTTCACACGTGAAAATAATTTGAATTCTGAACAGTTCATGAACACGAGGTTCTTGTATTTATACCACAGTTCCTTCAGAACATGTTTGCAAAGTCCACGTGACATTCTAATAAGTTGCATCAACTTCCTTTCTTGGTCTTCTGAGGGAATCCAGAGATTCTCCGGGCCTAGATATCGCTCCATTACTTCATTATGGCTCCATTAACGGTTTCCCTCATGCATCGCTGCATTCAGTTCTTTAATATTTCAACAGGTCTACATGCGTATCCTGGCTTTAAAGCTGCATTATATATGTATGTATGTATGTATGCTCTGTTTCATCCAACTAGAGCTCTATACTATTGGAATGTAAATGCGGCCTCTGTGTGAACATCCTACATTGTTGTCCTCATGCACAGTTTCTCCCTCTTGCAGATAATCTTCAGAAAGATTGCTGATGTGAAGAGGGAGCAGGAGCGCCGAAAAAACGAGGTGACTCTCTGTATTCCTGAAGACCACCCAGTCCGCAAGCTGTTCCAGAGGTTCAGACAGCAGAGAGACACTCAACCACCGGGAGAGTCTCACTCTTACTTTGATCACAACTGTGTACAGGTGGAGCCGCAGCACCAGCGTCACTCCGAATCAAACTCTTACACACAGTGTCAGTCTGCATCTCCTCAGCAGCAGGAGTACAGCTCCGCGGTGCAGAATAATGCACCCTGCTCGGGAGGGGGGAACGCAGGCAGCGGCTGCAGCATGGCTGCCCCTCCACAAGCGTTTGTCCACGCTGAGACGTCAGAGCAAAGCTGCACACAAGAGGCCGGGGAGACTACAGCCAGGCCCGGTGCAGAGAGTCAGCTTTGTCAGAGGGTCAACAGCCCTGTGAAGAGCAGTGGTGCAGGTGGAGAGGGAGCTGTAGGTGGCATTACTGGCAGCAGAGGCTGGGCAAAGTTTAGAAACGCCGCTTCAACTGCACCACCGCCTCCTGCTGTCGAGCCAGAAAAGAAGCCACAGAAAGCAGAGGAGTGGCAGAAAGGACCCCAGTCCTCAGAACGGCTAGCAGCCGCCAACAAGAACCAGGAATTGGAGGAAAGTGGAGAGACGGGGAGCACAGAGGTGGGCAACAGTGCTGGAGAGGCGGGTGAAGAAATAAGCGCCCTGCACAAAACTGACTCCTGTGACAGTGGTATCACAAAGAGCGATCTGCGCATCGACCGAGCCGGAGATTCGAGAAGCTCCTTTGAAAGAAGCCCGATGGAAAGGAGCCCTCTGGAGAGAAACCCGTTTGAGCACAGCCTCGGGGTCGACTCCCTCAAACACTCTTTTGTTCAGCCGGTGTCTGAACAAGCGCTCCTTCAAGCCACCCTGCATGAGGCCAAGCTGGAGCTGAAGGCAGACATTCAGAAACTGAGCGGCCGCCTGTCGGTGCTCGAGTCTCAGGTGAGCGAGATCCTCAGGCTGCTGTCGATGAGAAGAAGACTCTCACTGCCTCCGACCTCTTCCCCGAAGGCCAGAGTGAAATATCAGGACTCATTCGCTGCCTCCAAGCCGGTCACACCAAAGGCAGACGATGGGCCTTTTTGAAATTTACTGATTTGAAAACCCATAACCTGGATATCTTAAAAAACTGATTTACATAAGCACCAGTTTGCATGTCCTGCTGGACTCTGGCCTGCCAAAGAAATGTCTCACAGTAAACACCACCACTGCATGCAGGAATCCCTTTATAATGTTACATTAACACTTCAAAAAAACAGGGATTTTTCTAACAGTCTTTGACGTGTGAGGCACTTTTATGGTCCTGTGTATACTAGATTTAAGAATGCCAAACAGGAAGAATTACTGATTGCTAGGAAATAAATACATTGTAGAGGCATTATAAAACAACGTATCTATTTATCTCATGATTGATACTCTGATGAAGGCTTTTGTTGAAACATGTGAGCCTGATAGGAGCTGAAGTCACATTTTTAAAAACATATTTTGAGTTTAAGGCTTTTTGTAAAGCTATCATTTCCATGATCTTCCTTGACTTTCATTTTATTGTTAATTTATAGTTTGTGGCAGAACATCAGAGAAGAGGTTAAGCAAGAAGGTTCACCTGCCATAACTGTCATGATTATTTAACCAGCTTGAACTTGCTGTCTTAGAGAAAGCAGGAGCTGCTCTGACTTTTATCAGTCTGAGTTTCCACAAGTGTTAAATACGTCTCCCTTTAGTTACGGAATTAATTGTCAGGTAACGATATTATGTGCCTTACAATAATAAAGCCTCATTCAGGGTTGTTTTAATGAGACATGATCAACTCTTTATGGTTTTTGAGCATATGTTTTACAGTAGAAACATTAATTCTGTTTGACTTTTACCCCTTTTTAGGGGGTAATGGAAGAATTTTCTCATTTGAATCTGTCACTGCACTATGCATTCATTGTATGAACTGTTTAGAAACTCTTTATATTGTGTCTGAGCTTCATCCGCATGCATGTGAAATAGGAATAGGTGCTTTAATAGAGTTTTATTGTTGAATATCTTTATCTCTATATTTTGGGAAAGACTTATGTTCCTTAAACAAGATGATCATATTTTGACATGTAAAAAGCTGTACATTACTGTACTTACTGTACATCCCTTCATGTAACTATGCCTCTTGCTCAGGTATATTTGCTCTGATGTTGAATTGCAATATTTATTTCAGTATGAATGATTATATCTTTGACTACCTGTAAGATGAAATAGTTATGCAATTTATCAATTTAAAACATTTAGCACCCACCGCTATGCAAATCTAAATGAACGGACACTGCTCTTTGTCATGCAAGCGTTTGCATTTGTTTATTCTGGTTGTGCAAAGATGATTACGATGATGTACATGACCAAACAGCATGGTTACAGTTTTAGTTCAAGATCTTTTTTTTTAATTTTCTGTGCGACTGAATCATCTCTGTACGAACTGTGAGGATGAAAGCATGTGGCTGTTGGTCTATTATTCAGTACATCTATTTTATATTACATGTATGAATGCTGTTGCATGCATCCAGGGAACCTGTAAACAGTGAAATGAATAATGAAAACCGATGCCTGCTCACCATCTGTTGTTTAGTCTTCTCTGTTATACAACAAAAGTCAGTCTTTAAATCAAAAGCATTGAAAACTGCAACATGCACAGAGTTTTTTTCTTCTTATCTTTAACATGTTTTATGTTGCTCATCAAAGTGAGTCAAAGCTGTATTTGTGAACATGAACAGTTGTTGCAATCAAGTTAAATATAGTTACTCCTTTTCTTCTTTTTTACGGATTATTTTCACTCAATAGTTGAAAATGGAGACAGATAAGACATTTGGGGAGAGGGCACAGGAACAAGGAAAGGTGTCCAACTTGGAATCATCGTCACTTTTGGCATTAGCAAGATCGGACGTCTTCACATTTCCAAAATTAAATTTTTAGTTTTCCTCTGCGCTGATATAGAGATAGTACCTCTTACATTATAAATACATATTAAAAATATTTATCAAGCAAGTTAAAAAAAATCTGCAAACAATGGCTTGAACTCAAATAATGCTGACTGTGTTGCACCGTGCTCGCTTCCTGTTTCAACACGTAAACAACGACCCACGTGTCAAACTCGAGCGGACTCGTTTCCCCATAAGACTGCCCAACGTGGAATCCGGTATGTTTTGACCATAGACCGTATATAAGAAGGGTTGACACTGTACTGCAAAGTTAAACCATGCTGCATTCACGAGGACGGCTACGTGTCACCAGTTAACAGGGTCGCTTGATAAACCGTAACACCGGATATAGAGTGTTCTTGGACGACGTGTCGTTGAGGCAATATTTTCCCAAATCGCTAAAATGTAACAGCTGTTGGAAGTTTGGTCATCGTCTGTTCGTGTGTAGGAGTGATTTTGCCATTAGTGGTACATTTGGGGAGAATGAATGTGAAGGAGACTGTGAGAAAAAACCCAAAAGGGTCTTCTTTGCAAAGAGAATCATGCAACATGGGATCCTAACTGTCCAAAGAGAGTGAATGAGACGTAAATAGACATAATTAGGTCTAAGAATAGACATAAGCACGAGGAAGTAGGATATGGTGCAAGACAAGGAGCTGAGGAGCTTCTTGAAGAAGGACCAGGTGAACTTTATGACAATTTACTGTACCACTGTAATAGAAGGCACATCTGAGAACATTTACCTAACTATAGATGGAACAAGGATGTTTAGTTGCTACATTATTACACTGCTCTTTATCACATTCATGAAAGTAGGAGCAGGAAACCTCAAAGAAAAGATAATTCTAATGATCTACAATAATGAAAACTATGTTAGAAAACAAGCTTTCTGATTTGCATTGTTTTTATTATTTTTGAATCAGCTCCGAGATGGAAATGCTGCTTCCCCCTCACGTGGGAGACAAGCTCTCAGTGGTTGACATGCACACAGGCGGGGAGCCTTTACGGATCATCCGCAGCGGCTACCCAGAGGTCAAAGGTGACAGTGTGCTGTCCAAACGGCGTTATGTCCGGGAACATCTGGATCACCTCAGGAGGGTGCTGATGTACGAGCCGCGGGGACACTACGACATGTACGGAGCCCTGGTGGTGAACAGCGAGATGCCCGAGGCCGATCTGGGGGTGCTGTTCATGCACAACGAGGGCTACAGCACCATGTGCGGACACGCCGTCATCGCTCTGGGGCGCTACGCTGTGGACTACAAACTGGTGAAAGAACCACAGTCGCCGGAGACTCAAGTGAACATACACTGTCCCTGTGGGCTGGTGAAGGCCTTTGTCGAGTACTCTGATGGTAAAACGGGGGGAGTGAGGTTTCTCAGCGTGCCAGCGTTTGTGTTTGCAACAGGTAGGACACTCACTCTGAAGAAACTGTTTTCAGGAGAGGTTTTTTTTTTATGCCCCTGGTTTTACTAAATTACTTTTGACCAGATGTGACAGTGACGGTGGAAAGGTTTGGCGATGTGACGGTTGATATCAGCTATGGAGGAGCCTTCTACGCCTTTGTAGACGCCCAGAGGTTTGGCCTCAATGTGACCAAGTCCAGGAATCGAGATCTGGTAGACGCAGCCACAGCGGTGACCAACGCTGTCAAATCTCAGGTAAGAAGTTCATGTGCGGAGGAAAAGAAACATGACAAAATACCCCCAGACAACAGTATCTGTATGCAAAGGGACTGTCCGCGAAGCCTTTGTTGATTTCACATTGCGTTTTGACATTTTGGTGTTATTCTCATCTAGGTGAAGTTACACCACCCAACCAGTGATGATCTGGCCTTCCTCTATGGCACCATCCTCACTGACGGCAAAGATGATTATTCCTCCGATCCCACCGCCAATATCTGTGTGTTCGCTGAAGCTCAGGTATTTTACAGACACTGGTCCAGAGAAAACAAAAACACAGCTTGTTATTTGACACTTGGGTGGAGGAGCTGTCTGAAAGCTGGCTTCAACTGGTTTTAACGTGTTCTCAGGTGGACCGGAGCCCCACTGGTTCTGGTGTTACAGCCCGAGTGGCCCTTCAGTATCACAAAGGTCTCATCCAGCTGAACCAGACCAGGACGTTTCAGAGCGGAGCCACTGGATCCCAGTTCACAGGGAAAGCTGTTGAGGTACCAGAGGTTCCTTCTGAAAGGTCTATGGGTTTACTGTCACGGTTAAGATGTGCCGTTAGCCGAAGGTCAGCAGCAGTTTGAAACAAGTTTAAGTCTCCTCTGGTGGAATCAATCACTGCAAAGTTAAACAAATAAGAGTTTGTGAACAAGTCACTGGTTCTAAGATGCCTGGATGAGTTCAGGCCGTCAATGAGTTATTGTGGTTCTGCTGTTGTGTCTTACAACCTTCTGTTAACAGACGCATGTTTGTGATTTTGTGTTCAGGAGACCACCTATGGAGACTTCAGGGCTGTAGTGGTGGAGGTTGCCGGCAGAGCTTTTTACACCGGAGTCTCGTGCTTTGTGCAGGAGCCAGATGACGAGCTGACTCAGGGTTTTCTACTGAAGTGAGCCTCAATTACAGGTTGTCATCAAACATGGTTAGACATTAAAAAAGTGTTTGAAACTGCTTATTAAGTGCTTTGTAGCTTAACAAACAATAGAACATCTCAAAGCTCTCCAAGAAGAGAATTGGATCTGTAATAAACTGTTAAAGAGACAAAATGTTAGATTAGTTTTCTATGTAAGACAAATGTCTAGCCTGAGGATTTGATCAATAAATAAGTATTTACCATTTTGTTTTGATTTAATAATGGGTGAAACTATCCACCTTTCACGAGGACTAACCTGGTTTAAGATTAGTTTTTCTGTTCAGTAACATTTACTGACCACTAGATGGAGCCATGAGCCCAGTGCCTATCATACACTGCATCATAATTCATTCAAGTGCATGTGCTTAGCAGCTGAATGCAACAAAAACTCAAAACTGTTTCTCCCATTTATTATCATCATCAGGTCATTGTACAATAGAAAGCAATATTTAAATTATAAAAGTCCAATGGAGGCGTTTGACTCCGGATGGATTCACACAAAGCCGAGCGGACAAATTAAAGTCAAAGGTTTCACGTCCACATGTGATGTTTTCTACAAGAATGAAAACATCACATGTGGATCACGCAGAGTTTAAAACCAGGGTGTTGCGTCTTATTCTGTCGCAGTGTAAATCCAGCCAGAGTACAGAAGACATATTCCATATATTCAATGAATACGTAAAGGAGGGCATTCCCTTCGGAGAGGGGAAATAAGTGTATTGCATCGACTGGGTATTGTTTTAATAGCATTCAGCATAGTAATTATGAATTTATATGTGCATGTGTCACAAGCCCGCAACCTTATGTATATAGATATATATGTAATCTATGACATGAGTGTCCACACTTGTAGAGAAACTGCAGATTAGACCCAGGCCTTTGAGAGTACCCACTCAACAAATAGAACAACAACGTTAAGGCCAGCTCTTAACAGGGAGAAACTTCAAATAAAACATACAGTGATCAGATATAGAAATGCTGCATGTCAATAATGATGAATAGAAAAGAAACTTCTCAGCCGCGTCACTTGCAGTCCAAACACCACGTCTGTCTTAACAGCACAGCGCCTCAGTCCTGTGATGGTTCTGACTGCAAGAGACCGGCAGGGTCAAGAGGAAGTTCAGCTTCAGTCTTTCTCGGACAACTCGGGCATGAAAGCAGCCTTTCTCAATCTATGAAATCAGTTCGTACAAAATGGCCCCTTGTGTTTTTAATGGAATCATCTTCCTGTTTGGGTCGAGCATCAAGCCCCGAAGGAGTCTGCTAGCTGCACATTTCACTCTGTGCATAGATTCAGACGTACAAAAACAGCACAGAACTGCTCCTGTCATACAAGCGTGAGCTTCTCTTGCACCCGGAAGGAACCTTTTCCCCAGCGGGGCGAACATCCAGCTCTTGTGCAACAACTTTAAAACATTTCATTTTGACCAAGCCGATCCTTCGGCGGGAATTATCTGATTTGGTCGTCAACATGTTTTGGCTTCATCTCCGTTTAACATCAAACTCTCAAGAGGATGAAAGGTCTGATCATGTTGTGTGCTGTGTGTGTGTGTGTGGCGCTCTGCAGCGATGATGCCAGGCCGAGCCGGGTGGGAACAGAGGAGAGGGGAGGGGGGGGGGGGCGCGGAGGAATGTGCATGTCAGCTTGACCCAGAGGGAAACTAATGAGCAGGGTGGGCGAACGAAACAAGGACGATGACCTCAACCCCCGCTTAGAAGTTGAGCTTTGTGACCGGTCGCTCTCTGCTCGCGTCTGTTGTCTGGCTGTTGATGCGCTTGCGGTTGCGTTTCATTTTGGATAAGTCCTTGTCGAAGACCTCGCCGGACCGCAGCGCCGACACCAAGTCGTCAAACTCGCCTCCGTCGTCCTCCCCGTTTGCCTTCGCTTTCCGGGCCTTTCGCTCCCGCTCCCGCTCCCTCTGCTCTTTCAGCTGATGACACAGAAATAAAAATCAATGTATTTAAAACTACAATTACCGCCTCGCAGGTGTGTATGCCTCCACCAACCAGTCATGTTACAGTTTACATTCATGTCTGTCCAAAATGTCCTCACTTCCTCATTTCATCCTATTAAACATTTATGGGAATAATTAGTGTCTGAATTCCTTGATCTATGGACAAAAATCCAAGTGACCTTTGACCACCAAAATCGAATCAGTTCATCCTTGAGAGCAAGTGGACTTTTATGCAAAATCTGAGAAAATTCGCTAAAAGGTGTTCTTGAGATATCACATTCACGAGAATGGACTCGAATTTATTAACATCAGAGAAATAGTTTGACATTTTTTTTAATACACTTAGTCATAGAAATAGTTGGGAAGATCGATACCACTCTTATCTGTGTGTTAAATATGAAGCCAGCAGCAGCTAGTTAGCTTAGCATAAAGACTAGAGGCAGGAGGAAACAGCTACCAGAGCCAGGCTGTTTGTTACAAGCTCCTTGTTTCCATTTTGTGCTAAGCTAACCGGCTGCAGGCTGTAACTTCATACAGTAGGGACAGATATGTAGTATCGTGGTATCGATCTTCTCATTTAAAACTCGGCAGAAAACGAATAAATATATATTTCCCAAAATGTCAAATTATTCCTTATAGCTGTAGTGTTTTATCAAAATGTACAGTGTCTCGTTTTAGCTCTGAATTAATGTCTGAGTTTCTACAATATTTCAGATTATACTCCATAGTTATATAGTGTTTTATAACTGCGGCTCTTTTTGTCAAGGATGATATGGAAACGGAACGATCACACACCTGAGCTTCCATCTTGGCCCTGCGCTCCTCCTCCTCTTTGCGTTTTCGCATGTTCTCGTTCTCCTGCTGAGCCTCGGCGAACGACTGCAGGAACTGGTCAAAGACTCCAAAGAACTCATCTGGCTGCATCTTACTGGCATCCTCACCAAAGTGCTTTACTGCCTTCAGAAACTGTGGGACCAAAGAGAAGGGGGCACACGTGGGATTAGATTTACAGCGGGACACAGTCGAACCATGTTTTACTCCGTCTTTGACTGTTTTACAGGGGGACTCGTTAGGTCTCAGCTCTTTGAAATAAGAGCAGGGTACCAGTAGTTGGGCTTTGAAGCCCGTGTTAACTCAGATGTGACCGGCTACTGATTACAGCTGAGGCCAGAGACTGGAGCCAGAGCCCAAATTAAGGCAACATGTTTGTTGAATGTTTTTCACAGTAAGTTAAAAAAAGAGGACATCCAGATGTGAGGTCATGCTGACAACATACACCTTCTAAGATGTGCAGCGATCTGTCCATGGCACGCAAACTCTGTCAGGTTACTTCAATTATTTGTTATTTGTTAAATTAACGGTTGGTTCGTGTGCGATGCATTCAGGTACGATGCGTTTTTTTTTACTTCCTCGCAATTTCTGTGGCAAAAATGCCCTCTTTTTTTTTCTCTACATCTTGATATTTATGCACACAAACAAGATGCACGGAGTTGTTTAAAGAGTCAGTATGTGTGTATGCGTACAGAGGACCACTGTAAACATATTTAACAACGGGACACCGTCAATTATTTGCAGAAAACGAATGGCTGCCATGTGACCAGCTGAGCACTTGGGTCAATGTAACACACGCTCAGAGATAAAAAACCTCTGCACCAATAAATGTGGGCAGGTGCATAAATTTAAAATTTGGGTGTCAAGCTTTTCCCAGAAAGGTGAATATGCTCAGGTTTCTGGTAGTAAAAAGACCAATTCTCATAAAATGTCTGCAAAATCCAGACCTTTTGCTTTTGTACTACAAATGAGAAGTAAATTCACATTCTGTTGGCCTCTAATGTTCACAACGACCTCCCACATTCAAATGTAACGATAACATTTGATAAAAGCTTTCATTAAATACTGTGAGGTCGAACATAATGGTGAAAAAAATGCTATTTTCCGTCTCTGTTCCTGCTTTTCTCTCTTGAGCTGCACACATGGCAGCGAGCAGGCGGACCAATAAAGCGGCAGGAAGCTGAAACGCTTCACTCCCGCTGTTAGCTTTCCTACAAAAGGTGACAGACGAGGTCAATAAGGCACATATGAAACAGCTGCATCCGAGAGGAAATGGGACGCTTTCTGTTTCTACAAGTGACACTGGTGCTGTCCGGTCTGCTCGAACACACTCAGCGGGACGTACCAGTTCCTTGGCCTCGGCGAGAGAGTCCTCCACATCGGAGAAGCTGAAGCTGGCCACGGTGATGAACTGACTCACGACCGACACAAACTTGTCGCCCAGCTCCTGCGGTCGCTTCTTCTGATATTCCAGCTCCTACGAGTGAAAGTTATCCAGAAGAGGGAAACGTTGAAGTAAAGCTCGACCCGCACTAAATATTGCACAACAGCATGACCGATAAATGAACGCGCGTTATGTCGTAGATCTTTGCGACTCACACTCTCCACGCTTTTTAAGCCGCTGCGCATGTTGCCGATATCTTTTTCCAGCTCAGTCATGCTGCAAAAAAGAAAAGCGATGGTTCAATACAAAAAGGGAAAGCAGTTGAAAGTCAGGCAGCAGGATCTTGACAGCTCCACCTACTTGACTTTGGCGGCGTCAGAGAGACTCTGCAGGTCCTCCTGGAACATCAGGACTTTGGGGTATTTCTTCTCCAGGATGGTGATCAGGTAGTGCAGGAGGGTTATGTTTCTGCAAACGCGGAGACAGTGGACGTGTCAAATGTGCAATATATATTGCTTTTATTATGTGCGTTCAGATGCGAATAACCATATGGAGTTTCATCTATATCACATTCCCTGTTCCAGACGTGACTTTTTGTTTTACGGCCTGCCAGTTTTGATGTATTTATGTTCTCTGCCGACTCCTAAAACTCCTTCTTAAACTACAGCTGTAGCTTAGCGGTAAACTGTAGCTGTATCTTTCGGTCGTGCGGACATATTTTGTATCTCATTCCTGGAACCCGCTCTGTCTTTGGTGAAAGTGCTTCTAAAGTTGTTGCACCCTTATCTTGGGAAGAGCTACAGAGTCACTTTTGGCTATTCATTTTAAAAGCAAGGAAGATTATTCTGGTATAATGAAGGTCAAATCAAATAAAAACGATAAATGTTACAGTTGAAAGTTGTTCTTACTTGTCGATACTGGATTTGGTATCAGCAATCTTGTTGAGCGAAGACACCTTGAAGCCGTAAGCGTTGCCCCTCTGACCCTTGTTCATGAAGTTTCCAAAGGCCAGCACCACCTCCAGCAGCTGCTTCAGGTTTCTGCTGTGTAAAATCTCCTTAGACGCCCTGCTGAGAGCTGAGACAGGAAAACAGGAAAAAAGGTGATTAAAGGTGTCCGACTGATTCATTTTAGGTAGCTTGGCAAGCCACTACAGAGATGCTTCAAAGGAGAATACATTTCTTACTTTTACATTTTTGAGTTATATCACCACAGATTTTTCTTACCTTCAACTTTGGGTTTGATCTCAGCTATCCTCTCGGCAAACTTCTTTTTGAAGTATAAGGACTGCAGCCTCTGCTGGTAGTGGTTTATTCTGGACAGGGGACGGAAAATGTGTGTCAGAGGAACAAACTGAGTCAAAAATAATAAATGATGAACAGGGAAATCCACCAAGTTAGACAAAAGCCACAAACATGGACATTGTGCTCTGGCAAAATAAAGCAAAGCCGCCTGTGTGCTCATTCAATCGCACATATAACGTTGTGGTGATGAAGCTTATTTTTGTCAGTGTTTTTCATTTCAGCTTATAAAACCACTGACTGTGCAGCTAATGAATACCACTGTGACGTTTGTCACTATACTGTAGGAACAGCAGTTACTCTAGTTTCTGATCTGAATGTATTTATGGCAGTTAGTGGCCGAGTTGTGACACGTTATTAAATTACTGTTATTATGTTACAGACTTGATTTATTCACCGACACCATTAAGATGAGTCACACATTCAGCTATTGTTCCCCCGGCTAAGTAGAAAGCCATGTGTGACTTCACTTATCTGCCCTGACTGAGAGGAAACAATGGCTATTGTTTGTCAGCACTTCTGATCTGCAGAGCGCTGCACTGACCTGATACTGTCAGGTTTCATGATAATATCTGTTTAATACAGAATTAAAAAGGTAGAACATAAGAAAGAAAACTGTTATGGCTGAAGTACCTGCTCATCTCATAGAAGAAGCGGTCAGGTTTTGCCATTCGGTCGAGCTCATGTTTGTGTTCCTCCAGAAGATCCACATCGCTCTTCTCTGGGACAAACTTCAGCAGCTGAAGGAAGAAAAAAAAGACGTCTTTCATTCCCATTTCAAACATTCACCTGTACTCATCTCTGTTAGAGGCAGAGGAGGGGGTTATCACATTGTGTCTGTTAAAGCAATTTATAATATACAAAGGGCTGAATCTCTGCTGTCATGCTTTTGCATCTCACTGTCTCGCTCCGCTTCAATATAAAGAACATTAACCAAATATGCTGTTATCAGAGTTGTAGCTTGTTACCCACAATTTCAACATTGGCTCTAAAAATAGGTGAACACGTGGCTTAATGCTGACAGGCATGAATTGCTGCTATTTTTAGAAAGCAGTCAAAGTGCAATCGCTACATGAAGGCACGTTTGATTCACCCAGCAGTACTTGCTGCTTCGCAGCAGTGAACCCGATGACGTACCTGCTCCAGCATGTCTTTGGGAAGGTCCTCCTGTTCGTCCATGGTCAGGATGGCTCTCTTCATCTCCTCGTTAGAAAGCTTCAGCCTGCAGCGCACAATAGATGCATTACTTTAGCTGCCCTTCGTATTGAAGACGGCTTTGAGTTCAATTTAAATCACATCACGTAGACATACTTAACACCTTCTTTTGTACATATAGGTTCTAAAGAAAATGACAGATGAGCTAATAAATAAAAATCCCAATGAGATCAGTGAGATCTATTACTTACAAAGACATCTTTGCTCGTTAACCTTTACGTTTCGTACTATTGACATGATTTTATCTGGTTGGGCAGTTATTAATTCTTATTTTCTCTTTTACTTTCCTGTAGATGATGCTTGTAATAAACATTGTAGTGTGGTTTGAGGTTGAGGGAGAGCACCGTATGCTTATATGTGCTGTTTTTATGTCATTGTATTAATAAGTGTGTGTTTATGCTATTATATAACTTTATGTTATTTGTTTAGTTTTTTATTCATCTCTTATTGACCTCTTTAAAAATGAGATTGCGTATCCTCAAAACTACATTTAGAAAAGTAAAATAAATTTGACATACAAGGGGAAATATCCCTCACAGCCTGTGCAGTGTCAGTAATGATTTACAAGATGATGCTGATGCAAACGTACCGCGAGAGGAGGATGTTGCAGTTCTGAGCACGACGGCCGTCAATGACTGACAGCTCCTTGACTTTTTTAGAGCTCAGCGTGTCGTCTTCTGCTTCTTTCTGTGAGCAAACCGATGAAGAGGTCAGAGTGCAACAGGCCAGTTCAACGTGCACAAGACACACAACAACGAAGACGACGCATGCCCTAAAAGCCCAAACTGAAAATACAGTACAAAGACTTTGAAAACAGTCAGACAGGGAGGTCGTCACATTCATCAGTACATGCAAATATGACACAAATAAAGGCAGCGGACTCTCAACAGTCTCACGAGTCATTATATACATTTAAGTAAGATGGACAAAAGGACATGACGTACAGTACAACATATAAATAAAGATAGAATCCACGAAGAGCGACACAAATTCCAGACTGTACATCTACTGTACTGTAAGTGCACTCACCTGTTTGCTGTTATTGATCATAAAGAAGTCCTAAAATGCAGGCAAGAAGCAGGGAAGACGTAAGCACTCATTAGAATAAGTAAAGCAGTTACGTGATCGCAGCCCATAAAAACAAACAGCTAATGAATCAAAGCTCATTCTGTTCTTAGACAACGACGGATCCGTCACTGATGGAGTGAGCAGCATTGAGGCGTGAGTGGGTGTTCAGTTGCTTACAGTTCACATGCTGTGCACAAAAAAAAAAATCAAGCTGAAGGTCTAAAGTTTTGCCTCTGTGTGTGTGAGCAGAGATGCTTCCGGTTGAGTCTTTTTCAGTGTTTTTTGAAGATCTTATTTTGTGTGCTGGACATGCTTCTTGAACTTTTGAAAAGGCATGCTCATTCTCTTCTAAACAACTCACAAAGTCACTACTGATTAAGAATATCTAGTAACTAAGAGGAAACAGCTGATTCTGAGCAGCTCACTCATGCATTTTCAATCAATGCATAAGGATCAAAACCACAAACTAAAATAGCAACAACAGCATTCTGTTGCAATGTAAGAAGGCGTTAAGATGATTCAAGCCTGAAAGTTTAGTAACACTTTCTATCACACCTATGATGCATTATAAACATACTTATAACGCATTATAATCTGCTTATAGCACCGTGTCATTATAACAACTAATAACAAAAATCACAAAGCATATTTTTGTAAGGATCATAATGTATTTTAACTGTTATGGTTGTAAAACATAAGTCATTATAAAATGCTTAATAATCTGCTATGTTAAAAAGCATTATGAATGTTTATGTGTGCTTTAAAATCACACACTGCTATAAGGAGATTATAACACATTACAAGTATGTTTACGATGCATTATAGAAATGGGCGTCACAGAAAGTGCTACCGAAAGTTTTGCATCTAAGAAACTCCCAAATAAACCTGGAGATTTCCCCGTCTACTTTTTTTTTTGTTTGTTTTCTTTGCCTCAGGCTGACTTTTGTTTTTTTTGTAAATGATCTGACCTCTCCCCCTTTTCTCCAACTTTTCTTGAGAAATCAAAAGTTGCAAAACAAGAAAATCTCATCAGAAGCAAAGTCTAAATCCAAAAAGGCAAGCCAGCTCAGCCCTCAGCAACTCAACCCCCCCGGGCCTCTCTGACAATAGACGGCCACATTTGGAGAGCTGGAGAGATGAACTGCCTCGTCCTCAGTACCTGCTGTCTCTGATAGGCTGAGAAGGTCTTTTCAATGTCCTCCAGATCCAGGATTTTGAAAACCTTGGCATCGTCCACCTCCATCCAGATAGTGCCCTCCAGTTTATTCTGAGCAGAGGACAACAAGACATTTATATCTCATATTCTAACACCAAGCATCAAGATATTATTATACTATATATTATATATTCAGGTCCTTTTGTGCCTCCGCTGTTCTCACCTCAGCTAACTTGGCCCAGTTGAAGGACTTGAGTGCGTTGGATGGCTGGGGAATGTTCTTCGTCTTCAGGGATGGTCCAAGGGGTGCTCCCGGCGGGGGAGGGATACCTGCGAAGAGTGGGCGTCCAGGAGGAGGTGGGGGTCCACCCGGAGGAGGCGGTGGGGGAGGTGGAGGAGGCATCATGCCCCCAGGGGGCGGCGGGGGAGGTGGGCACATACCAAACGCTGAGATGGGTGGAGGAGGACCACCGGGCGGACCGGGGCCGAGGGGAGGGCCTCCAGGAACAACAGCTGCCCGTCTCTGCAGGGAGAGTATACATTTCAACCCAACCCCTGTCCTGTGTACCATGCTCTGAGCAATAAACGTGTGACAATACTCAGAGATCTTTGTCTAGTCATTGACCACGGTGGGAACCATTGTCCTATCTTTGTTCAATTTAAATTAGTCCTTGCTCATATAAAATAAATCTTTCGTAATATATATTTCAGGTGTCATAATCTTGTGCATTGCACAAAAATGTTGCTGTATTCTTCTGTTTCATTGATGGGACTCTGTAACTTGTATTCTGCTGACATAACAGAAATAATAAGGGTTCAAAGGTGTTGCTGTTTCAGGCAAGCAACAACATAAAGTAACAAATCAATATGCAACGAGATAGAAGTGTTTCCATTTGTCAGTGATTTGTCATTAACACAACATTCAATCAGGTTTCATTTACAGGTCATTATAAAGTGGCCCAGTGAACATAAAGGACGACGTACGGTGCTGAGTTCGTGCAGTTGGACGGTGAGTTCGGCCACTTGCTGTTTGACATTCTTGTGCTCGGTGCTCTCCTTTTCCAGCTTCTCTTTCATCTTGTTGAGGGTCTGCATCATGTCCTCTTTCTCCTGAGTCTTTGCATCACATTCACGCTCCTTCTTATCAAACTTCTGCTGCAGCTCATGGTGCTCTGAAATGGGAAGCCACGGCGATATGTTCGTCATATTGAGTTAATTAACAAACGTATTCTATTTCAGTTAAATCATTTGCAGTCTTACGAACCTTTTCGCATTTTCTCTGCCTGCTCTTTCCACTGTTTGACCTCATTTTCATTGACCAGCCTGCATAAAGGATGACACACATAATCAACTCCAGTGAACAACTCCAGTCATTGTTTTTCTGAACTTAAAAGGGAATCTATTTTTGAAACACTGCTGAGCGCGAGGCTTTTTAATGTCTCATCAAACACAACATTGTTCTGCATCCTACAATCTGGCAGCCGAGTAATCTGTTCCATGTCGTCACTCGGTCTGTCTCGGAGGAAGAAATGAGGACTCACATCCGGACAACGTTCTTCACGTTAAAGTTCTCCAGTGGTGTGACGTCGGGATCGTGACCCTTGTCGTTCTGCAAGACCATCTGCTGGACGATGCGATCCAACAGCAGCCAGTACTGCACCGTGTTACCGCTTCTCTTGTCTGAGGAGAGAGCCTCAGTAATTAGAATGAATTTCTCTCCATTAGTGTCAGTACAGGAACAGCTGGATCCACAGCTGGATCCACAGCGGCTGTTTTATTATGATGAACCAAAGGACTGATTTCCAAAATTAGCTCCTAACTGATGAGATAAATAGAAGCACTATAACTAGGTTACAAGGTGACGCATGTATGTGTTACAGATTGGTGAGACTGCATCCATCATGAGGGACAACATGTTTACTGTTGTTCAATGCATCACAACATATTCAGTGATATTATTCTGATTACTCTTTTCTATGAAGTACCATCACAAGCTTCTATTTGATTAACTCTTGAGTTTGACCGCAGCACAGTATTTGCGGCTGAAGTGTTAATTACACGCTTAATGCCTCAGCAAAGTAACCGAGAGGGGTCTTGTTAAAAAAGCCACTCCGAGGAGGAAGGTAAGAGTCAAAGAAAAATGGCAGCCGCTTTGTGGCTCTTTGTTTTCAAGTCAAGTGACGTGAGGAAGCTGGCTAAAATTGTAATCCAACATGGTGCATTTTCTTGCAGAAAAACAGTAACAAAACCTGAATATTAGCCAACAATGGTCTCCGACTTTGAGTGAGTAAAGTATTAAGTTTGGCTGGGAATGTGCTTATCCAATATCTGGACTGAATAATCTGCACAAAGTCAACATCCTTATCTTTCTGGTGTTTGTAAACTCACTGGCCTTTAATCCCATTTCACAGTATGTTTGTGTGACGGTAGTTGTCCAAACATTGTACAGTGTGCAGCAAAGTATTAAACAATGTAAAGAAACACTCACGTGGCATGAGGAGACAGTGATGCAGGACAGACATAAAGTGCGGGTGTGCATCAGTGTGGTTCATCTTCTTGCGGATGAGATCAAAAACTTGGTTGGCACTTTTGGTGTCTATATGTACCTGGAGGAGAAGAAGCGAAACAACAGCACCTGTGAATATCTCCTGCTAAATATTGTACAGTCACAAATAATGCAAGAATGATGTCAGGGAATTATAGTTTGTTTTCTTCTCCTTACCGACTCAAAACGTTTCGACAAAGCCAGCTCATCCTCGTTCCGCAGCATCTCAAAGTAGTCTAAATGTCTGAGAGTGTGAATGGAAAAACACGAGATAAGAAAGTGCAGCGTGCAATTGTGCTGCACTTGTATACTTCATGTTGTACTTTGCAAGAAAGCAAGGAAAGTCGTGATCAACACACGTTGACCGGCATCACTCTGGAGCAGGTGTATTCTTCTCAAAGCTCCAGACATTACTTTATTTTCTGTTCCATCTCACCTGTCTAATGTGGAGTTTTCATGAGAGCGTAGCTTATCGATCACCGGTTGGATCCCCAACATGAGAAACTCATATCGTAGGTGGATACGGAATTCCAAACTTGTCTGTATTTGAAAAAAAAAAAATAGAAAAAGAAATTAGCAGTAGAACTGTTTTAAAGAGTCTCTTTAATGACACGATGACCTTCCAGTGTGGAAGGAAGCATGAAAGCGGTCTAATGTTTATAATTCACCTCTCCGGCGCCTTGACTCAGCACAGCATTTATAAAGGACATGATGGCTGTTTTCAGGTTGACCTCATCTCTGTATCGCCCTGTACTGCGGTCCAGATCGTTTATAAGGGTCTGCGGGATGACAGGTCATTACAGTTAAGATATCTTCACACACTGTTGCTTTGAAATGACTTTATCGATCTACGAATGATGATAAAACCACTGCTGTGCGCTTGGCCTGCTCCCACCCACCTGAAATCTTGTCCTCTCGCAGGCGAAGCGTTGGTAGTGCAGCATGGCCTCCAGGATTTTTTTGTGTCCGCCGGGCACCAGACACACGGCGCCCATGATCTCCAACACCGCCACCTTGGTTTTGATGTTCTCCGTGGCCAGGCTCTGAGCGACGATGTTGATGCTCTCGGAGTGAGAGAGGACGTGGGCGCGGCCCTGCGAGTTGTTCATCAGAGCTTTGATGCAGCCGATCAGAGACGTGTGGATCTGCGACTCCGTGGTCTCATAGTCCATGCTCTTCAGGAAGTTCAGGATACACGTGAGGCCGTCCAGGTCGATAAAACGGGTCACGAACCTGAGATGGGGAGAGGGAAATCATCTTAGTTCGGGAGACTAGTTTTAATGTGAAAAACTATAAATGCACAAATAAAGTAAAGCTGTATTTTCACAAGCCAAATAGCTAAATGTGTGTATCTATGTGTGTCCATTTATCCACTCTCTATGTCCTTGTGCTATATCATCTTGACTAAATGTAATAAGTAACTCACAACATTTGGTTTTAAAGTGCAGTGAAAAGCTCAGGTTCCAGAAATGCTTTAATGAGCATTCAGGTCAATGGGAAACCGACAGTGCAGTGACCTTTATGGGTGTACACAAGGTCAAGGTGAGAGCAGCTGAAAACATGAAAGGAGATGTGATGATGGACGACATTATATATTAAGGACAAGGAGGAGATAAAAGAGACAGGAGAGAGTGAGATGAGGGATGTATTTGTCCACCTCATGGGTTGCGTCCTCAGAGCAGTCTTCAAGCTCTCGATGGTTTTGTTCCTCTCTTCCTCGTCTTCTTTCTCCAGAGCGAGGAGCGTCGTTCTCTGTCCAACAGAAGATTAAACATAGTCTGAAGTCTGAGGGGCGGGACAAATAGAGCTAACCTTACTGATTTCCAGAGATATACAGGTCACATGGAACATTTATTCCCAGCTAATTAAAAAGTATGTTATTCGTTGGCTCACAAGAGGTTATTAGGTTTTATTCAAATAGCCCAGAGGCACAGATTTGTCTCAGAGGGTTTTACAATGTTGGACCTCTGAATCGGATAAGGAAAGGAAGAGCAACAGAGGCCGGGTCCTTCTTCCAGGACTATTTTGTGACCATTTGTTTTATCCAAAAAGAAAGAATTACTTACAGCTGCCATTGAATTGAGCTGATCAATGTAGTATTCTGGCCAACTAGTGGCACTTTTGTTTTCTTCTTGTTCCTGAAAAACAGAGAATAACAGAGAGTGAAGGATGCTGTGCAGTGATCCACATGGGCATTGTTTTTAAGGAATGTCACACACAACAGGGGAAGGAAAACATGAGATGAGTTTGTTAGAAAAAGATGTTTTGGGCTTCAGAATATTAATTGGGAGCGATTGAGATTTTGAAGTTTAAAAAACGTGGTCTTGAAGGAAATATTGCAGAAAGTCAAAAGTCGTTGGGTGGTTCACGACACGTTTGAATAAATCAAAGTCAAACTGCAAACCAGATGGAGAACTTCATTCCATTATTTTCAGACCAATTGGCTTTGGAAGACATGAAACATACAAAGAGCAACAAACACACGGGGAACAGAAGGTTCAGGGAATAAATAGCCAAAAAGCCAAAAAATGGAGCAGGAAATGAAAAGTAGGGCGCCACAGATATCCAGCGCATTTGATCATCGAGTGCTTCACTAAGTGCTTCAGGAGGTGGTGAGACGTGCAGAAAAGAGAGCACAGCTGCTCGAGAAAATCTTGAGATTAGCAAATGAATGTTAAAACGGTGGATTAAGGACACGGCCTGATTTATGCTGCCATTAATCTCCTGATGGGCACGTTTGTATCATAAGTGAAATATAAGAAATAACTGTAAGACATTTCTTAGATGATTGCATTTTCTAACTCGAGGGGAAAAACACTGAGGAGAAAAGGACTTGGCCATGAACTTGGCTTGTACATAAAAGGGCCGCCAGCTTTCATTTTAACTCCGGCTCCATTAAGCACAAGCGAGCTGTGACCATCAGAAACTAATTGGGCGTCAGTTAATAAAGCAGCCTGCAGAGAGACTTGGCTGCTCCGACAGACACTGCAGGGTTTGGCCGGTCTGCGGGGATCGTGCAGTGACGGGAAGGTCTGATCCTGCTGTTCCACTCACGTCCAGTGCCAGCTTGACCCGGCAGGGCGCTGGACGGAGTTCAGTCCATTACTGGAGCAGACGCAGAGGTGGGGCCGCTTCCTTTCGCATCTTAGAGAGTTCATCTTTCAACTCGGAAGTCAGCGCTCTTCAAACGCTGACATGTCTTTCGTTTATTTAGGGTCACGATGAGAGAGAGAAAGTGGGGAGTGTATTTCTGGGAGTCTATTTTTTTTTTCTCTTCACATTTGAGACAGTAAAGATCAAAGGCACGTTAGGAAACAGGAATCAATCTCAGTTATTTAGAGTCTGCTTGAGAGAGAAGTTAAGTTACAGCTCTGTCCTCTCGCAAATAAGCTTTTTTGGGATGAAATTTGAAACCTAACTGCAAAAAAATCTCTGCTAACAACCAGATCAGTAAATCTTCCTCTTGGCAGACGATGGAGCTTACAGGAGAGCTGACGAAGGAGGAGGAGGAAGACTGATTTTCTGCAGCATGATTTCATCGGCTCAGGAGCCCGGCCAAGCCCAACAGCTCAAGCTTTGCTGCTTTTGACTGACTTATCTCCTTCAGGCCGGGCCCAACTTCTGAAGCCAAGGGACCACCGGTGAAAAAACAGCAGCCTTATCACTCGCGGGCTCAGAACGCCCTGGTAATGACCCCACCTTCCTCCTTATCACCCCCCCCCCCCCCCCCCCTGCCAGACACACAAGAGCTGCACCTGTGGAAGTGAAGCCTTCCTGTTTGCCTTGGACAGCCGACCGCATCCTTTGCCTCTTTTCTCCACACACACACACACACACACACACACACACACACACACACACACACACACACACACACACACACACACACACACACACACACACACACACACACACACACACACACACACACACACACACACACACACACACACACACGAGTTTGTATCTGTCTGGGTCGGGGCCAGAGCCTGCTGCCGAGTCAGCAATATTGATGTCTTTGTGTAACTCCTTCCTTCCCCCCCTCTCTCTGCAGGTCGATGCGGCACATAAAGATTTGTTTCCACCTTCACACCAACACTGAAACCACCATGCAACATTTTGGGTTATATTTTCAAAGCGGGCCTTGAGACTACTCCTAATGAGGCCACTAATTGGGACACAGTAGAAACGGGAGCACACACCATGCTGTTGTCATTTCCACTACCTTCTCTCGCCTTATAGCTGCGGGCTAGTGGACGCTGTGTTCAGCCAAAGTCATAAGAGCATCAATACTCAAACAAATGGATGATAATCGATCACGGCTTGTGACGCAGGTCTCAGACCTTTTAGCAGATTCATTGACTCAACACATAGTGGTTCTGCTTCATGAGTTGTTGACATAAATACACATTATTGGCACATAGATATGGACGCTACATCTAAGCCAGTTAGCTTAGCTTAGCATAAAGATTGCAAGCGGTGGGAAACAGCTAGCCTGGCTCCGTTTAAAAGGTAACAAAATCTGCCTACAACCAGCTCACTTATTACTTCAAAGAGTGTTAAACTATTCATTTAAAGATTCTAAATGTTATATTTTGATGGTCCAACCAACTCTTAACCAAAAGGTCAGTAATATTAATATCACATGACCGGGATGAGGTCAGCAGTGATGGAGGAGGTGAGACTTTCTTCCTTCATATCTAAACTCTCTGAGCTCAATTGAATTAACACAAAAAGGGATAAACGTGAAAAGGACAGAATATTCCATGCTTTGACTTTTGCAAATTTTGTTTAAAAAAATCCCCTTATTTGTAATTACCAGATTGCAATCAGTGCAATACTTTGTATGCATGATGGGTTTCTGCAGCTGTATTCTTTGAGGACCTGTACTGCGCACCGACATGCAAACTATTCATTCATCACACTAACTCCCAACTCTCCTCACCTCCAGTTTGTAAGCGGACGTAGGAAAAGCATGCCCCGTCTGCATTATCAGTCAGGACAGGATATCCTACACACTCATACCATACAGAAACACTGCAGTACAAATGCGAGGGCACAGTCAATGGCGCTTTGAAAGCTCAACTCCAGTTGATCTAAACTAGACCAGGCGTCTGCGTTTTCCTGGAATGAATATACAGGGAGAGGAAGAACAGCTGACAGTCCTTTTATCGCGAAGGAAAAGACATAATAAAATATGACGCTGTCACAGAGTGGTAGAGTATGTTATGGCTACGCTGAATGCTCTGATGGGACAGGTGTACTATCTAAAAAGGAGAACCCGCATGTTTAAAAATCCTTCGCTTGAATCAGGGAGGACAGTCAAACAATGAGACAAAGGACAAGGGAGAACAGTTTGGAGTCACCAGAAACCTGCATTACATGTCAGTACTTTATAACTCCTGACCCTGCCTTCTCTGTCAGTGGATTATCTAATGGAAAAGGCTAGATTTAGCGTTTGTGTTACTCCCTCTAGATGTCACTATTTTTATATCCACCTTGTGTAACATCCACTTAGGTGAGTTATTCATGGTGGAGCTTTGAAGAGGCAGTGCAGACGTATTATATAGTGATGAGGAAAGGGACAGTAATTGAAGAAATACATCACATAATGGGGAATAAAGTTATTAGAAAGTACTCTTGGTGGTACTGGAGTACATATTGTATGTATTATAGGCAGTTTAGGTTGCTATATAATGTGTGTATTTTCATCTTATATGCAGCTGTATACACCTTACTTTAAAGATGAAAGCCTGCAGACAGATACACTGTGCAGGCAACACACTCATGCCTGTTGTGAGCAGAGGAATACAGTGATACAAGGTTCTGTGGTCTGTGTTTTAGAAAAGTCACAGCTTCAGATAACAACAAATCAATGAGGGAGGCGATTACACAAACTTGGCAGGATATTTGCAGATATTGTTCAGCCAAAGCAGCCAGCCTGCAGCAAGCGTGCGGACGCCGATGTGGAGTTTGACATAATGCACAGTGAAAGTCGCTCACCTTCTTTTTGCTGCAGTAGATTTGCCATTTCTTCTCTGCAGGCAGAGCGAACATGGCTTCCCTGTGCTTCTCGGTAAGGTCGAGCTCATCCTGCAAAGTGGGGACAAAAATGCAGATACGGTTAAGAAACATCTATTTAAAAATATCCACATAAGTCAATTCTGTCCCCCCCCCCAAAAATAAAAACATGTGCCAGGCAGGGGCAGTCACAACAGAGCCCTGCTCTCTGTTTGAGACGGGTTCGTGCTGAATCTAATCATGATCGGTTGGATATCACCGGGTGCTCTCATCATCAAATCCAACAGGACTCTGAATCAAATCAGATGTCTCGCTGGCGTTAGACGTGTGAGTAATGGGGGAAAACAGAAGATAAGGCGTGGTCTGTCTGCTCGACATGTGGTAACAAACATCTGGAGACAACATGCGTCACTACGTCCGACAGATATTTCACAGAGGCACGCAAAGGGTGCTGCTGGGAAGACTAAAGCCAGAGAGCACACTCAATGCACGTCTCAAAGAGTTTCTGTCCTCATTCAAATGTATGTTTTTTATTGTTGCAGGTTTGTTGTTAATGTTCTGTTTGAGAGTGTAGGATGGAAAAAGAAGCTTTTAACTTGACTTGCAGGTTTTGTTGGAAAACTTTTCTCAATGAATCTCAAGTTCAAAGGTCGGGTTTAATTGATCGTAAAACAGAGCAGATGGCCCCAACTTATTCCACAACGTGAGTCTTTTTATTTTTTTCCCCCCAAGCAAGTTTGTTCAGATTATACACGCACATGGTGGCTCATACTGGGCAAAGAGAAAAGCACGTGGCTGTTTTCTTTCGGTAAACAGAGCGACTGAAAGCCTCTCCTTGTCGTCACACTCAACTTACTCAATTATGTCTTCATAAAGGGCGCGGAGACAAAAACAAGCAATTAGCAGACGGCGGAGGCCGAGACATTAAGAGCTCCTGAATGAGGTCTATTGATGTGCAAAAATGTCATGCTTAGATTACTGTGGCGACCACGGGAGAGGGAAGTGGGGCACGAGAGAGAGAGAGGAGAGCACAACAAATTAGAAGTGACAATGAGACAGAGGAAGAATAGCAGCCCGGCCCCGTTATTCACAGGCTAGTGTAAACTGGGAGGACGTGACCGTTTATTTGGGAATGTCCTAAAATATAACAGACAGTGAAAAACAATGAGGTAAGATTATATTTTAAAGACTTTATTAATAACATATTAAAGTGTCTGTTACGCTAGATGTTAAACATGCGTTGTATAAAACCACAAATATTTTTTAAAGGAAGGTAAAAAATAATTTCCTAAAACAGCTGGGCTGTAGTTTTTGGCAAACGTACCCAAACAGGAGCAAATTATTATTACTATTTTGAGCTGCAGATTTATAAACATTTTGGTGCTGTAGTCAGTGCTCACAGCAGCACAATGGTATGTGTGGGATTGACTCAAAATAAAGTATCGTGGTCATGCTCATAAAAGCAAAAGTCACCCAGTGCAATGGTGTGGCTGATTTATGTGTTTTTTGGACAACAATGGAGGTCTAAGGCAGTAAGGAATATGATGTATAAGACTTCAACTACACAGGTAACAGGGATTTGCTGACATTAAGGAAAAATATAGACTAACACCAGACTTATCTGTTAAATGAAAACATGAATTGTTTCTTTTGAAGTCTTACAATGAGTCTGGTCAGAAACAGCAGCATGAAGTCTTACCACCAACTCGGAGAACATGCCATCCAGCTCATCATATCCGGGCATCGGCAGTGCCGGCTCCATGACCTGCAGGGCAAAGTCCTCCCTGAGCCTGTAAGTGATCTCCGGGTGATCGCTGCTGTTGAAACAGCAGAAGATGAAAGACAGGCCGCCACGGCCGCCGCCGGCACGTTTCCGTGGAGCCATGGCTGTCCGATGCGTCCGGCTGGTCGGGTAGGAGGCTCCTTCGGGGGCCTCTTTACAGCCTCCTCCACCTCAGAGTGTGGCCTCCGTCAGAGAGTACTGTGGACACGGAGAAGGGACACTTAAGCTTGTGCTTTTTAAACCGGCATTCACAGAGACAGAGGAACAATAGTACTAAATACAAAGATTAATACTTTATGTTGAATGAAATCCGAAGCCACTCAGTAACACTTTAAGGACATTAGTCGACTGACTAGTTCCTGACTAGCAGCCGGAGTTTTCCACAGTTACAACCTAACCCTCTGCCCCAGGTAATGGTGAATGGTGAAGAGTCATAGCTTTTGTAGGAAAACTACAATGCATCGTATCAGTGAAGGCCAGCACTGAAAGATTTCATTATATCTTTTACACAAAAGGCCCCCGGAGGAGTGTGATATTTGAAATGGAGACTGTAATTTGCCAGGATTAGTTTATTCAGGCCTTTTCATCTCCCCTTCCTTCCTATTCAGCATCGGCTTCCCTCTAAAGACCTAACGAGGAATGATTAGAGGGGTGTGTTTACGATGACCAGGGTAAAGAGGTGTGTGAAGCCTTTTCGTGGTTTTGAAGTCATTGTGGGTTAAGAGCAAAAACACAGGCCCTCTTTTAAACCCTGAGACGATACAGTGTGTAAGTCGGACTGCATGTGAGATTTACAAGACGAGGAGTCCACGTCAAACTTGAACATACACCGCCTCAATCATCCCGATAACCATCAACGCCAGACTTTCCCTTCCTGGCTCTGCTGACTTCGTACATGTGATTACACACATGGTTTGGTCTCCGGCAGCTGCATTTTCACCAGTAATGTAGGAAATGTGTGCAATCCTGTTGGACTACTGTCCCATCTGCCCTCCCTCTCTATCACAGAGGAAAGAAAATCGAGATCAGCTGTCATAAATGAACAGCATTGATGAGGAGGGTTGAGCACATTACAGACAGACCATGTTCAGGGTATTTTTGGGCTGGTTTTAGCCACGCTAGCCGCAGGAATGTAGGGACGGCAATGTCGGTGTGTCGGCCGTTCCACCACTCTAGTCCAGTCTGAAACATCTTAAGAACTCAATGGATTGCCATGTAACTTTGTGCAGAAGTTCATGTTCCCCAGAGGATAGATCCTAATAACTTTGGTTATCCTCTGATTAAAATGGCAACAATTATTTAATGGGTTGACATGACATTTGGTTCAGACATTCATGCTCACCTGAGGATCATTTCTAATAACTTTAGTGAGCCATTACATTTCCATTTTGTGCCACCATCAGATTAGAATATTCATTTGTCCAGTTCTTTGGTTTATAGCCAATGACATCCCTATGTGCCGCAGCTGTACCTTGTGCTTGGCGCTAATTATAGCAAATGTTAGCATGCTAACACGTCTAAACTAAGATGGTGAACATCTTAAACATCTGCATGTTAGCATTGTCACCGCGAGCATGTTGCCATTCTAGCTTTAACGTTGAGCTCAAAGCACCGCTGTGCTACAGTAGAGCCTCACAGAGCCTCCAGCGCGGCTGTTGACTGTTAGTCTTGTTTAATGTTACAGCCCTTATGTCTTTTCTTTAGACAGTATTCTGACCTGGGATCAGATGACCTGTATGTGGAGCAGTTGGTTCTCTGGTTACGGCTATTCAAACACTACGAGTGACAGTTTACTCTGTTGCTAAAAGAAAAAATGAATTTTGAGACAAGACAGACCTCGAACCTCACTACTGACAACATAAACAAGTTTGATTTGTAACAAACTCCTAATTCGTACAAACGCACGGAGTAAGAGAGGAGCCAGCTGCGGTGCGAGCTCTCAGACCTGCTGGCTCAACTCCAAGCAGGAATAATGGAATAAAGTGCACAAGATCTCTCAAGATACCGGCGTCAGCATGTCACAAAAACAGCTCTCCGGTCTCCCTCCCCGCTGTGCCGGTCGGTGTGATGCCAAGTATCATAATCACAGAGGCTGCGCTGACCTGCAGGAATTTATTTTCTTGGGGACCAGCAGCCCGCTGACCATTACCAAGTTCACTTGACCTTTCTTTGTGTGTTCAGTGCAAATTTGACCCCGTCCTGTCACGTACTTCACTGTAATCGAAGATTGCGCGTCACCATGCTCGTTGGAATAGGGCGACGGAGAAAGCTAAAGTTCTCTCTTCCAAAAGGAAAAGTGAGGACATTTCCTGTGGCAACTTTCTGTAAGTAGAGCCACTAAAAAAAACAAAATCCATTTTGTGGTCTTCCTAAATAAAGACTGATGCCATCACTGTCTCATTTTAGTCACTTTTTGGGTTCATCTGCTATCCAGCAGCTGTACTTTTCAAATATGGAACAGCCGCTGAAGCCGCCTCAGACTGTTTCCACCCACCAGAAGATCTAGAAATCTGTCCTGAAATGTGTTTTATTCTCTGCCTCCTTTAACATGCTGATGACAACAAAAGCAAAACAAGCAAATCCCACAAAGGAATATAATCAAAACTCTTAAAAGCCCAAAGATAAAGATACCATTTCACAATGTAATGTTTTGTTCCAAGGTAAACTGTGTTGATAATGATTTATTGCAATGGCCACTTAATCAGACACACAAGACATTCGTCCAAATCAACACGTGTTTCTTTGTGGCCAACAAACTCGTAATAACTGGCAAACTGTCAAAAAAAACAACTAACAATAGCCAACTTTCCATCCCTAGAATATCCTCTCTCAGAAATACCTATATATATATACAAAGCTTATATCGTACTACACAGACAAATGGCCACACATGAGATAAAGTACACAGCGGCTCACCTTTACGAACACACTGTGTATTTATTTTGACACATCCTTGACTTTTCCAAATAGACTACCAGAGGCCTCAGCAGCAGCTGCTTGGCTTCACGCTCACCACCTATTCTAGCATGAAGGGAAGAAGAAATTCAAAGCCCCCTTTGACCATATTAGTCCACAAAACTGCCCATCTTTTCCATTAGCTAAAGCGAGCAATAAACGTTGTATAAACTCGTGAGCCAGAGTGGGACAGCGCTGGTCCCCATCCAGCTACAGGAACCTGCGGATGTGCCATGTGGGGAGGGTACAAAGAGGCAGAACATGAAGACGGGGAACGTTTAAGATTTGAACCAGGCCACTAGGAAGAGCGCCAGGCTATAAAACTCATTTTAAATAGTGGCCAATCCGTGGAATTACAATTTTCGGGTCCGATACCAGACGCCATTGGGCCCGAAAGACTTTTTCCCCATAGGCTAACATCAGGTAAATAACCTTTCCAGTACGAACACTTGAATAGATGTTTTTTTTAATTATTAAGCCCTCAAAATTGTAGAATGCACTAATAGCCAAATTCAGAGTTTCCTTCCTCCGTTCATGAGCATGAGCCTGAGTCAGGACTGGGAGTCGGGGTTAAAGGAAAAGCTCTTGCTCTCTGGGCTCCATGGATGTGGAAGATTGCTGGAAGAGCTATTGTCATCTTTATGTAACACTCGGGACGTCAAACGTTCTTTGCTTTCATGCACCAATAAGCAACTTTCCTATGAATGAACGGGGCCCCGCCTCCAACGCTGCATCCCGTTCTCTTCATACATCCGCGGTTTGAACATGTAGACCGTGACACCGTCAAGACGTAGTGTTCGTGCTGTAATTGTTAACCTGTGAGACTCGAGTGCGTCGACATTAGCCCCCGGAGGCCGTCTGTCAAACGGTCAAGGTTCCCAACAAAAACAGAGGCCTGTTTGAACAAGAGCACATTCCTCTCACAGCCAGGTGAGCTCCGTGACCCTGAACAACACCCGTACAACAACACCTTCCACTGTCACCTGCTCCAACAGAGAAGAAACACGGATTACTTCAAATCCCCAAACAAGCATGCACAACTCACGCAGTCAACCTGACCCTCAGCTGTCCGAGCAGTAAAAGAGAGCAGAATTAATGCTTATTTCCAGGAAGTATCCTTCTAGCAGGCCTGTTTGAAATGTTAACAGTCTCCGAGTTGATGATAATGCCATGTAACAGCTGCACTTTCCATATAATCAAGAATAATGATGTTTATGCTGACATAAATCAACTCTTGGGACTGTGCTGGAGAAACATCATGACTTTTGTAAGCTGCTTCTTACAGACAGCACGAGGCATTCTTGTTGCACTCCTTCATTCATACCCAATTAAACCCGCCCACCCATTTCCACACAAACATTTCTCTTCTTTGTCTGTCGGACATTTCTATCCTTGCATAGCCTTGTTGTTTTTCGGGACCATGTGGTTTGGCGGGTGACCTGGCGTCGGGCCAGACTGTAAAGAGAGTCTCAGTGTTTGTAAAGCGAGTGCGAGCCCCGTGCATGGTGCCTGCACGAGTGTCATGTCCGCTGGAGAAAAGGCAGAAGCAGAGAGGAGCATCTGAAGCAAAACACAGAGAGACGCTCATGTTACTAAACACGAGTGCAAAGGAACAGAGAGTAAGAATTCATAGAAGGTCTGACACGTTTCCATCCAGCTGGCTTCATTCTTCTTCTGCTCTCTTCTTGTTCTCCTCCACTGTTCAAGATCATCTTTGTTTGCCGAACGTTGATGGCGTAGTGGACTACGTAGTGAAAAGGATGGGTTTGATTTCTCTGGTCCTGCTAGCGTTTGCTTGCAATCTAAACTAATCATTAAAACAGAAAGTCTGTTTCTAAACCGAATCAAATCCAAGTAAAAACATATCCTATCGTCTAATAGTAATGTAGTCTCTCATATAATAACTGCTGTCATAAAAAGGTGGCTTAGTGTCTATATTCTATGAATACTAACAGGTCCACTTAAAGCTGGAGCAGGAATCCAACCTTGGAGAGAGAACACAGTGGACAGTAGTGTATTGAAAGCAGATGTGTGAAATACCTTCTTTTGCAGCAGCTGGCATCTATCAGCACTTTCTGGCACACTGAGATGCACTTTTAATTTTTGATATCTACGGCAGCACTAATGACGCAGTAGAACGAATCTCCTACGTTTCTAATTGAGCTCTGCAGCCGATGGAAGAAACCTTGGATGAGAATGTGAGTATTGGAGCCGTAATAACAATCAATACCAGGCAACGGGGTTGCTGGAGAATTCATTCGTGCTTTTAATCAAACACAAAATCTTAAATAAACCCAAAACGTGTTGTTTTGGGTTTAGCTGTAATGACGGGAAAATAAAACCCCGTAAACGCTGATAACTGACTGCATGTGAGTGTAGCTGCAGCTGTGTTGTAGGCGGACCAGAAAGGCATTTGGTGCACAGAAGTTTAATCTTCTTTTCTGATTTAGGATTTGGGACGGATCAGACTTGCAATTTGATGATCGTCTCAGCACAGGATTGTCAATGCAAGGCAGCTCGACGTTGTAGGTAGTGTTGACGTCTCATGCTATCCGACTACATGGCGTTACAGTGTCTCCCACGCTGACAAATTAAAAATGTACTCGTATTAACAAAGGAGCCACTGGAGACACGGTTCATAATTTGGGGATTTGCAGTGAGCTTTACTCAAAAGGTTTCTGGACTTTTGGAACCCCCCCCCCCCCCCTTCCCCATGGGTGTTGTGCACGACATTTGTTCATTTATTTTGGATCAATTTGGACAGCTGCAAACAAAAGGCTCGGGAGTCACACAGGAAAGGCTGCTGGCAGTCCTTTCAGCTTCGGAGCTGCCCTGCTGAAAATCAATCAGCAACCCAGTGTTTGGACACAGAGCGTTTGCTTAACCTGCGAAACTCAAAACTGTGTGTTGACTCAAGTCAACCGCAAAATGCTCAACAGCAACAACAGTCAAAAGCAATAAAAACAGTCTCTATTTCTGCAGAACACAAAAACAGAAAAACTCAAATCTCTTTTCCTCCAAGCCAACGTTAATAACCGCTAACTGAAAGTAAACTGACCCGTGTTGTTTCTAAAAAATAAAAGAAGAAGCCATTTGGCAACTATTTTCATGTTGGAAGTGATGCTTCACGTTTGTCTAATTTTCTCCGGTTTAGCTACGGTACAAACGGCACAGTGGTGTCCAATTGTCTCGCACAGCTGGATAGCACACATAACGCTCGTTCTGCCAATTACTTAATGGCGCCCTCGAGTACACAGCGAGTAAACACACGCAGACTTGGACACACATCAGAAAACAACTGGGCCGAGACAGAAATGCTGACTGGCAGGTTAAGAGGAGATTACAATCAACCAGTCAGACATCAGAGAGCCGTCAAAAGCAGCAGTGTTACAGTAGCAGAGCCGTGTGCTCGTGTGCATTTATGATCGTCTGTCTAGATGTGACAACGGCACATTGCCTCTGGAGCGTTTAATGTCACATGGCTGAGGGAGCGGTGCTGAAGCAGGCTCTCAGATTACAGGATTAACATACAGAGAGAGAGAGAGAGAGCGAGATCGCAGAGAAATGGATCACAGCACAGAGACCGGCTGACACATTTCACACTAAATGGACGACATGGTTGCGGGTTCAAAAACTGTCCCATCTTGTAGCACTTTGAAGTAGCGACAGGGGATTTGTGACACAGTTGCTGAAATGCAGTGCCTTTCTTTTGGTGTGGTGGTTTTTCCAGTTGTTATTACAACATACATCATTGGTATACGTGTTGATTTGGAACAACAAGGCACTGCCACAGTTTTTCTACTGCATGTTTGCTCAACCAACATTATTATGGCTGTGGAATTTCACAAACAACAACTAAAAAGCTTAAATGAGACCTAGTTAAACTTCTTCATCAAGTCAAAGTTACTTTATAGTCTTAATAGAACCAACTATTATAAGAGCTGATTAATCATGTATCCATCTATGTCTGTTTTGTATGATTCTAAATTGAATATCTTTGGGTTTTATGCGCGTTGGTGCACATAAAATATGTCTGTGTGCTGTTTTAGGCCAGCTGTAATATTCAACATAACATTTAATGGTTAATGGTAAAGCTACATTATATTCTGTGCTGTTACTAACACACTGCAGTATCCGTTGTAACCTCTATCGGCCATATCGCATTAAGGTAATCTAATTATTCTCCACATCCTTCCTCGTTAAACAGACCCGAGGTCTTCACACGTTTCATCCGGAGAGACATTCAGTCGCAGTCAGTATGTGATGAAGACCAAATGAATGGGAGATAACGGCTGTGATTAACTCACTGTGTTCATTCTTCATGCTGACGTGACAGCATTATCTTATGGACGGAGGGGGTTGTGCAAACCCTGCGCTGATGAACTAATGTCTGTCAGCGACGTTGTTTTGTTGCCTGGGAGAGATTCAGTCACTGCTGAACCTAATTTGTGGTATTAAGAGCTACTCCTTAAGGGGTTGCTGCAAGGATCTAAAAGCCTAGAGATGGTCCGTTTACTGGCAGACCCCGCCATGTGTTTGTTTTGACTCAAACACTTTAATGAGCGGTGTATTATAGTAACACTGTTTTGCACAGGACTAGAACGGTACGTCTCATTCATAGAGACGCTGGATGCTTTGAACACAAACATCTGTATCTCCCAAAATGAAAGAAATCACGATCATCTAACTGGAGATAAGACAGAAAAATTCACTTTTTTTGTGAGATGAGACTGTGTTATCTAAAACTGTTCCACGCCTTAAAACGTAATTTGGTGGTATTCCCCTTTAACTCTCACATGCATGAATAATAGCATGGAAAAAGGAAAATGTACATTTAGGATTGGGGAGTGTGCGGCTGAAATGTAGGGAGGACAGAGATTAAAAAGCAGGTTAAAAGGATGCTGCTCTTTCCGCAGGCAGCGTTGTCAAACCCGTTCTGCAGAACAGACTCTTCAACCCCCCACACTCAACATGTTAGCATTCTTCCTCGGGTCAGCCCTTCAAGTGGAGGTTAGGCTCGGGGCAAAGAAGGAAACTACTCAAAACAGGCGACAATATGCTGGCGAGGGTTTCATCTTCGCCATCTTGGTTCAGTTTGTTGGCTTTGATCAAACTCACTGCAAAAAAAAAAAAAAATAAAATAAAAAATAAAAAAAAAAAAAAAAAAAAAAAAATAGAATAGCTTGGTTTAAAAATAGCACGAGCAGCGCGTAGCATGCCACTACATTATTGTGAAAAATCTGAACAAAAAATGTTGAACACAGCATTGATGTTTCTAAAAAAAGTGCCTATTTCACAACAGCTGTGTTCTTCATGCAGGTTAAAGTTTGGGTCATAAATTACAAGGTTGTTGTTGTTTTTTTCAGCTATAATAATTTGCAATTCGGATTCATATCCACGATGTTTTGGATCTAATGTCTTGATGAGCAGATGTTTGAATGGAGAGTTAACTTTTATGAGAATGAATTATGAGAGAAGGGTCTTTACTGTGTTGTCAGTCAGACTATTCCTGGTACATATGTTAGCGTTGAGAGAATGAAAACTAGTTAGCGAGCAAGCAGAGACGTTGAACCAGCTACATAATTAGCTATAGGGCTGTGCAATCTGACCATAATCTTCTATTCCAATAAAGGTCATTATTTTATATCTCGATAACAATATATAGCATATAAAGAGAAAAATAATAAATACTTCCAGCTATTCACTGACTGTGTTTGCATGCAGCCAAACAAATACGGGGAATAAGCAATATTCTTATCAGTTCTGATTTTCTGAAAAAGGGAAAGAAATTGTGCATCTTGATATGTGACTTCATCATGATATGATTTAATTCAAAGTCAATTATCATATTTAATTATCGCCCAGCCCTAGTTAAAGGTATTATCATAATAAGCGATAATTATTAGTTAAAAGTAATGGATAAACAATTGAAAAGGATGATTAAAACTTCCAGCTTCTGCCACTCAAAGTGGTACAAACGAGCACAAAACCAACATAAGATAAGATATTTTACTGTGGACTCACACACATCAGCAGTGCACAGTCCAACACTACAGTAGTAGTAAAACAGATCTCAGATCGTCAAAACTGGGGCGTGGAGAGGTTATAATCTCTTCTCGGAGACCCTGAGCTGCAGTCTGTCCTTTAAAAAAATAAAAAAAATCTCTTCCTCTCTCTCTCTCAGTTGCTATGGTAACCTGAGTGAAGGGTGACCGGTGCATGCTGGGTTAGTGAGTGTTTAATGTAAGCCCCTTCCACCACACATTACCCTCCTTTTTTAAATCTCAAAAAAAACAAACAACACATATAACAAAAAACCATTACGGATTACAGGAGGAACATCTAGCTTCATCCAGAGTCTGTCCTCATGTAGCACAGGAGGCTGAACAGTATTTACATGTAGAGTATTCATAGAACCTGAGAAGGATGGGCAGCGACAGGAAATGAGTGAATGACCACCAGACCCCCCCCCCCCTTTGTGCTCAAGGTGACTTTCTTTTACATTGACCTGATTATCTGGACTCCGCCCCCCTTCACACACACACTCATTTGACACCGATAATGGGCTTCATTCGTCAAAACCACAGTGGGAGGTATAGCAGCCTGTAGCCTCTGTGTGCACCAAACACACATTTCTACCACCACCTCACCCTATCTCCAGACCAGCCTTGTCATTACGGGGCATTCCCCACATAGACGGGACAACTCTCTCACCAAGAGATCAGCCCCGGGGGCTTGATCGGAGCACCCTGTCATCCTGCCCTTCCCCCTCCCCCAACACCATTTTTTTCCGCACCGACACCTCCTAATATGACAGAATCACCTCCGTCTTGGTGAGAGGATCCCAGTCTGTATATCCTGAGGAGTGATAAAGCAAACCAGCAGCCCTGACTCCCCTCAGCCACACACACACACACACACACACACACACACACACACACACACACACACACACACACACAGAGAGGACACCGATAGCCTCCGACTATCTGCCGGTCACATGCAGTCCACACACACACACATTCCAATCAGCAGCCGGCTTCGGCTCCCGCACTCCCTTTTTTCTCCTTCACCATGCACTCATTTGATTACAGGGTAGAATAGGCAGATTCACTGAGCTCTTCGTCTTACCCTGTCTGTTGCATTCCCCCTTCTTTATCCTCAACTCACTGCGATATCCAGCTTCCTGCGCTAGTCGACAGAAGAGCACAACACGCGGCCGTGCATTTCCTACGCAAGGTATGTCATCCACGCAGGTTCAAAGGCGTCGCTGACAAGCACCTTTGGATCCCAGAGGCTGTTCAAGGAAAATCCCAGTTTCACTGATGGCTCTGAGGGGAGGGGCAAACAAGGGATGAACCAGCCATACAGCGTGAGATGTTGTTTGGGATCTTGCAAACAGTCAGCTGGCCGGCGAGAACTTCTCCTTCGGATCCACGCCCTCCCTAACCTCCTTCTCTCTTGCCTTTCTCTGCAGAACGCAGTGGGGGCAGAGGGGACAGGCACAGATGTTACTGGCTCCAGGCCACACCCCTTTTCAACACTCCCAGTCCTAATAGGATGCAGCCGAGCCTTGGCCGCCGCCCAGCTCCAGACTGGCTTTGGACAACTTGTTTCGGGTTTGTTTGGAGAGGGCCTGTTTGGAGAGCTGCAGGGAGGAAACGAAGCTAAGGTGTAAAATGTGTGCGGTGTAAACTTGGTTGTCAGAGAGAGAGAGAGAGAGAGAGACAGAGAGATGGGAGACGAAGCAACTAAAGAAAATGATAAAAACATAAAAAAAGATCTATCCTCTACCATAAACATCTCCTGGGTAAAATAAAACCGCATTCAGCACAAGCAACTTGAAACATTGCACATATTCCATCCAAGCACTCTTGCAACGATTAGACTTGAATTAGATTTGAATCCAAACAATCCCAGACACTCCCACATGATTTACAGCACAAGCATCACTCCTGCATGTCAGCTAGATTCTCACTCTCAACCTCCAGCATCCACAAACACCCCTACGTTGCAGAATAGTGATATTTTTTGGACTGTACCAAAGTAATGGAAGTGTGTGGGGAATGTTCTGCAGAAGATGCTCATCAACATAAATGTTCATAACGTTAAGAAGACCGACTTCAGTCAGGTCCTTCATTTAGTGAGTTTTCAAAGTAAAGTTATTATTAAAAGTTATTATTGAGTGTTTGTAGAGTTCCCACGTCGTCTCTCTAGCTGATCGTGTCACATCAGTTTCAGGAGCCGCATGTTTCCAGCTAAACTTTCCATCTGTATCATGTCAATAATTTAAACTTATGAATGTCATTGTTTTGAATCAGGTTATTCCGTATTTGGATCGGTGTAGATTGTGAAAAATTTGGTGGAATTTAGAAGGCTACAGCTGTTATTTCAATGTGTCAGACACCATATTTAATCAACATTTAGGTAAATGTTGACGTTGGAGCTGTTAAATACCCAATAATAAAGGACTCGGGGTCGGGACATCCCTACTTTTCAAGATGTTTCAGTATTATTGAGACCTTGAGAGCCGTGTTGATTAAACTCTGAGGTCATTCTTGAACATCCAAACTAATTACTGCTTTGTTAATGTAATGTAAAGACATGTTGTCATGAGAGAACAGAAGTCTACCTGAGTCAGGCCCTTCAGGTGTCTGTGCAGGTGTTGACTGAGTGAGCGTCACCTAAACGTCATTTACTTCCACAGAAACAAGACGTCATAGAGCTTTTGTTGTTTATATTTGTTGTCATGCAACACAGCGTTGTCCAGTCAGCATAATCAGTAAATGTGGCAGAAACACAGAGGAGTATCAAATGCTTTGTCGCTGAGACTATGGATTCACACTAAATATGGACTAAGTACGGACTTCTCTGCCAAAAGCCTAAAAGCTAAATTTGGACTTTTTCCCGAACAGCTGTGAGTCAGAAACCCTCAGTATTAGAAATGCTGCCTTCCTTTATCCTTTTCCCATAAAACAGCACAAACCAACCACTTTCCATTCAGGATTAAGGACCATTACGGTCATTTTACATGATTTTTGGTTTTATTTAAACTTCAAAGTTTTCAAACAGCTGCCAACGTGTAAAGTTGCCCGCAACGTTACGATTTCTGGACCCTTTCCAAGTCCCACGTCACGCTAGCTGCTATAATACAACCTCCGAAAGCATTGCAACTTTCTGCTTTGATTTCCAATGGCCACGACTGAGACTGCACTGCAGCTTGATCCAAAGAAACTGGAACCCGTGTGAAACCGTTTTATCTCTGCAGGTCTGGTGTTGCGGACATAAGTGGCGAGCCGAGCCGGTGCGGTCATGAGTGGATAACAGTGGAGGCTGTAACGGTCCTGGGTAGCTGCCTCTGTAAAGAATGTCCTGCAGCTGGAATAACAGACAGGTCCCGTTCTCATGGAGGGCTTCTGTTCTGGTGGGACGTTTCATCCGTGTCAATAAAAGCCAGGACTTGATGTTTTGGTGAGCTCAAAGGGTGCCAGCGTACATACAACAGGAAATGTATGGCACGCTGTGGGCGGGGACATTCTCATAGACAGCGGCGTTGTCGTCGCGTCTGTCTGTCGGAGGGTTTAAAGGAAGACGGTTTGGTCAATGTCATGGTCACCACAAGCAGAAAGAGAGAATGGGCTTTAATGCACGTTTTCCATTTAACACCACTACTACTACTATACTACATTTACAGCAGGATAAATCATGCTTTAGTGATTAAATACATGACAACCTTTCCCTTCTAGCGCTATGATGAGGCTGTTGCATCTTCACTTCTAAAAAGGTAAGAAGAAGAAGCTTCAAAGCATCTTCTTCTACAACTACTCAAACAGAGACCCCGGCCCCCCAAAAAAACGTGTTAGTGTGAACCTTCTCTCTCTTTACAGCATTCTTTCCTGTTAATTATTAAGCTTGTACGGGCAGATACAACTCAACTTTAGCCTATTCTTCCTGGTTTTCAACAGTTTTCAGCTGCTGAAGCTCGGAAATCAGTTCGTAACGCATCAACGGTGGGACGAGTAAACATGAGAATCTGATTGGCTGCAGATTGTAGAAGACCCTGAGAAGTTCCGCCGTGATTACAGCGCCTGTTGACCCAAGTTTCGCTGGTACTATTAGGAAAGAACAGGACATTGGTGAATTGTGAATCAATATATAAAATAATGGAAAAGAAAGAAGGTTTTGCTACATGCTAGTGATAAGTATACGCTCAGCAGAATCATGACTGACAGACCTTGAAATAAAATGAAACGGCCGCCAAGGAATGTGTGAAGGGGTAACGCTGCATTATGGCTGGTCTCATGTGGTGGAGGGGAACAGGGCTACACCGTACATATGTTTCATTTAGGGTGGGGCTATAAAAATAAATTCCACCCATGCAGCCCTTCCCTTTGCAGGAGACCCTAACACTCACAAATTAAATGCCAGGATTGAAAAAGAAAAGGTCCCACTGGTCTCTGCCCACCCTCTGGAAAGCTTGTAATTACCCCCTGGAATAGAAAGGTCCATCCCAGAAGGCATAATGACAACGAGTGAGGATCTATTTCCTGTAATCAGTGTCTTATAATTTACTTTTTGACTCTCCACCAAACGGCAAATCTACCCACACAGACCCTTGCCTGTAGTCCAATAAAAGCATATAAATAATAAAAACATTAAGAGGTAAATAGTTTGTCACCGTGGTCTCCCTTCACATTGCAGTCAATATCTGCAAAGAATTACTCATCACTTAAATCAACTTCTTAATTCACAACCCGGAGAAGCCAAGGATGCGAGGAGAACGTATTTTCTCGGTGGTAGCGGGAGGAAGTGCTGCGAACATATTGTGAAGTGAGCGCGGCTGCAGCTGCTGTGAACGTGCTTGAAACGGATTGACAGAATGCGAGGGTTAAAAGGCTGTGGCTTAACTTGTTGATCCCTCCGCATGTAGGCCAAGCTCACCGCGCTGAGGAATCAGCGGTTAACGATTTCAGCGGAGAGATAAGAAAGAGGATAATATAGCACAACAGCACAACGCACCGAGTATTACAGTAGAGGAAACATACAACAAACAAATCAAATAGAGTAATCCGACGTAAGCCAATCAGTATCCAGTCTGCTCTGAGGGTGAAGACAGCGTCAAAACATTGCATGGCTGTTAGCTAATGTCACACACGGATGCTCTGAGAATGAGCTCACCACACTAAATCCATGTGAAAAGGTCCGAGGTCTGCGACCGCCCTCGCGGGTGTGAGACCGGCTCGTGTCTGACTGACCGACTGACACAGAGGCAAAGTACGAAAGCAAGCCGGAATACAGTACAGCGGCCATCTTGCACGACCGCCGTGGCCGAGCTCAAAGCTGCTTATCTCAGAGTGTGTGATAATCTCAGCAGAGAGAGAAAAACAAGCAGAGACACAGACGAGCCAAAGCTAAATATTAAAGCTCGGTTAAATCTGCCGGGACCCCGAAACCAAAGGGAGCTCAGGTGGTGCAGTGAAAAATGCAACCAAGACACAAATGGCAGAAAAAAAAAAAGGATGTTTTGGGGATGTTAACAAGGACACCTGGTGTTTAACAGGACCGGCCTGACAGCCTCTGAACCTGTGGCCTCTCAAACAACACGGTGCTCGGGGTAACAGCACGCTGCTGATATCACTCGAATGCTCCGAAAAGCAGACTGATGGATCAAAATGTAAAACAACCCCCAGATGACAGATGAGCCAGTTGTTCTAATGGATCCCATAACACTGGGAAAAGTACAACAAGTGACATAACGGACGAGAGAAGAAATATAGACAATGGTTGCCACTAAAAGCTGTAATACAATCGCTCCCGTAGAACAGTTAGCTGTTGACGCAGCTGGTTTTGTCCGACTGCGTGGCTGTTTTGACGGCTTTTCTACAGGTATGTTATCACACAGATATGTTATACTGTGGGAACCTCGTCGCCTAAAGCTCTGCCCAAAGAAACCCGGGACACCTCCTGGTCCTGGAGGGAAGAAGGTGGCTAAGAAAATGTTTCCTACCTGTCGATGGGTAAAGAACGAGGGCAGCGGCGGCAGTTTAGAACCGGGCTGGGAGGATGCGTTGCTTTCATGAAAAGTTATTCGTAAGAAGTCACAAATGTGCTTCACGACAAACAAAACAAAAAGGCGCTTTTCTTAAACAATCCCCGATTCTGCAAATTCAATAAGAATGTGCATGACTGACATTACCGGCACAACTGAGTTAACGGTAATTAACATTACAATGGTAAAAAATACCAACGTCTCAGCTTGGGAGGCACACACACACACACACACACACACACACACACACACACACACACACACACACACACACACACACACACACACACACACACACACACACACACACACACACACACACACACAGAGAAACTAATAAACCAAAGGCTGCGTTTATTATTATATATTATGCAGAAGATTAATAAGATTATCTCAAATCAAGGTAATCCACTTTGCAAAGCGAGTGAACTCCATCCACGATCAGGTCCAAAGAATTAAACTTCATCCTTTGTTCTTGAATTCATGAAGTTGTATCCAACGCATGAATAAAAGGTAAACGATACGACCTAAACCTATTTTTCTGGCTTCGCTCTTTGCTCGATAACTTGTCAGAACTTGATCGTGCTTTACGGAGGGTGGGGCGGCATTTCCAGAGCAGGATAAAGCATACCATGCTCTGGCACGAGCTGCTGCTGAATCTGATATATGTCTGCTGTTTCAAGGCTGTTTTTCAAGGCGTGTTAGACAAGCTTTGGTTTGTTTCGGAGAGGGAAACACGGTGGCATCTGACTCAAAAAGGATGAGTCGCATATTCTGCTAATCCATGCACAAATATAGACCCGTGAGGCTTGAAATTATACCTTAAGGGCATCACGTTGGAGTTGAGCTTCATTTTTGGTCGTGTTAAAGCTCAAAATTGGATAAAAAAAGGCCTGCTTTTTAGATACGCCAACGATAAGATACGACATACAGGGAATCTCATGACTTCTCGTATTAAAAGGTTGAAATGCTGTCGCACAGGTTACGTACCAAGCCGCGTTGGTGAGCGTGATAAGTTCCTCTCTGATATGTTGAACACCCGTCAGCTTTCCGTGATTGAGCTGTAATTACAATAAGTACAAGTAGCAGCCTGAACTTGATGACTGCACAAATTTTTTTGCTGTCAGACAAAATGCTGGTGTCCGACCAGCTGGAACGTCTCCCGCAAAAAACAACAACAACAACAACAACAACAACAACAACAAAAACACAGAGACAGAGAGCTCAAGAGACACCGCCATGACTGTAAACTCATTAACATTGACAATGTGTTCTAGACAAAGGCTGATGGAGGTGAGCAAGGATTGAAACATGAATCCCACTTGGCCCATAACCCCCCCCCCATCCTCCCAAACCAACATCTCTCTTATGGGACTCCCCCACACACGTACAAGACACACATGCTCCCTTTGTTTGAACCGCAGCATAGCTACACTCTTTCCACATCTTGCGGCTACGACACACAAGTGATTAATTTGGACGCTCATTGTCATGGTAATGACTGAGGTTTTGCCGTAATTCTCTCACTCTGGCAAAAGAACAGTCACTTTCTAACTTTGCCAGCTACAACCCAACGCCACTCTTAAGCAGGAAACGCAAAGCCAGGCTACTAATTAAAAAAAACCGCAGGAGCTGAAAAACATTACGCCATTAAAAAGACCTCAGTGAGGAACAAAACCAAAGCAAGTAGAGCCTGTCATGTGACGTACTGGACAGCCTGAGACAATTATGTCAGTCCAAATAACAGGCACTCAACCAGGAATTAAACCAAGATTTTTATTTGAGTGAATACGCCATTTATAACTTCATCTTTTTAGCTTTGGGGGAAGATTACAGCTCAGTGTGCTCAAAACTATTAGTTGCGCTGTCGTCTATTGAAGTGCATTTAAAGGAGATCTCACTTATTCTGTACTTCGCTCTTATGTATTTCCTAAAGGAAACCCTTTTTCATAAAACAGATAAACTGTTGTACCGTCTGCAGAATAAAACAAGTGAAAATAAAGAAAGTTTGGGTTTTCCTGCTATCACAGCGAGAACAGTCAGGTACCATCATTAGAAATACGATCATATGCTTTAAAATAGTCTATTTGATGGATTTGTGAGACTATAGGTGCTGCTGCAGTTCACACACACAATAGCTCCGATGAGTCGTTACCTCTTTAAACAGAAAGTATCTCTGCAGGCACCAGAAGTAGCACAGCTTGTACTGTGCTGTCGAGGGCACAACTGCAACAAGTTCAGATTGGCCCAAAATATATTTTCATAGGTCACCCAGTTCTAGTAATAGAAGCAACAGATCAAGGCTTGCTTCTCTGGAGGGAGCCTGCCTGGTGAAGATGAGCCTGTACAGAAACAACAGTGATGGGGCTGGACTGTGAAAACACACCTAATAATCACACAGCTGTAGTTCAGTGGACGGAGGTTAGGATTCACCCCGAACTCTTTAGATTCTATACATTCATCACAACGTATTGATTAACATCTGCAGCCAGTTATTGTCATACACCGACTTAAACATCATCTAAAAGCTGTGATGCTTCTTCTTTTCATTTTTTAAAATCGCTAATAGAAAATGTGTGAAATAGAGAATGACTTGCCCCGATGGATCATTTACTCACCAAAAGGGTCTGAAAGCAGTCAACCTCAAGGCCCGTTAATTAAAAACCTGCCACCATTGAGTGGCTGAGCTGGAAAGAAGGGTGCGCTGCCCTTTAACCTCTGAGCAATCCCAGAGGCCAGGAGTCATCGGTCTGGAGAGGGGACAAGCAGTGCTGGGTATATCTAAACTTATCTATTATTATTATTGTCAACCCCTCAATTTTGTGTTTCTTTTTGTGTAGAAGAAAATGACTTTCCCTTTGTGAAACAGCAACTCTATTCTTTCCCGTGAAAGGTTGATGTCTTATTTTTTTTAAAGTGTATTAAAATGAATTTAAAACACTGCAGGAAACACCAGACTCTCTGGATTTTAAACACTCAGTCAACTTTTTACAAAACAGCAAGGCTGAGAAGTGGTCCAGCGCGGCCACAAAGCAGCAATCCTCACAATGTGAGGTTGGGTCTTGGGTGTCGCCCCCCCCCCCAAAAGAAAAACGTCTGTCGAAGCTCCCAGCTGTCCCCAAAGCCAGGCCAGGCTGGGGGGGGGGGGGCATGGTGACAGAGCAGGGCCTCGATAGAGAAGGGATGCTAAATGAAGCTATTGTCTGGCCCAAGTGAAGCACACCGCACAAAGAATGGCACATTCAAACAGTCGTACGGGCCTATTGTTGTGGCGGGCCAGCGGAGCGACACATGGTGCAGAGAGAGAGAGAGAGAGAGAGAGAGAGAGAGAGAGAGAGAGAGAGAGAGAGATCTGAGGACATGAAGCTCTGACACAACAACGACCCGGAGGAACTGTTCCCCCAAAACAGTTTGAGATCACTTCATCGAGGTAAACATCACGGGACTAGTCTGACGGGGAAATGGCTTCTAGTTCTGATACATTTGCTGCTGAAACGGATAATTCTGGATCTAAATCAAAACAACAAAACACACAAGATAGTCTGAAAACCAAACAATTGATGGAGAACAATAATCAGCAGATTAATTGTCAGATGGAGCCCTAATGTGGTCGATGAAATCCTCTGCTGCAGTCAATATATATCTAGATATAGGGACGTTTCTGCAGGAGCTTTTGAGGAACTGTGGACAAAAACATCCAGAGAGGAATGTTTTTGGCACTTAAATACCTGAGAAATAAGGTACATCATCTTTATTTTACATTTATGTAAAAAAAAAATCATGCTTTGTTTACTAACATTGCCACACAAAGTACACAAAAAACAGGTTTCCACGGCGCGTGGTTCACAGAAACATCATCGGTACACTAAAAAGAACGCTGACACAACATCTTAAATAAGGAAGTACCTTTTAAGTATTCCCTCTGAGGCTCAACGCATCATCGACATACAGAAACCATGCTGACATATGGTGGTCTTAGGGGCTCAGCTGTTTTACAGTCACGCCTTAATGACATCCGCCGTTGAAAGAATAATTAGTCTATACCTCCTTCCCCCCCTGTGGTGCTGTCTTTTACTCTTTCCCTGATGTATTCTGATGTCAGCAGATGGTGGAAAAATGGTGGACAAGAGTGTTTGCAAAGTCTTAAACACAATTAAAGCTCAGCCTGCTGTCAGTTCAGAGCAGCTCACATCACAACAGATGCAATTGACCGACCGTCAGCTCCGTTTCTCCGGCAACAGAGACTGATTTACAATGCTGCAGTCTGTGTCTGTCCCCCCAAGGACAGATTTGATCAAACTCTTGTTTCCATCAGCAGCACAGTAACTGTCGTTGTCTGTGTCAACAGGGCGATGACCTGAAACATCAACAAAACAACCGGTGCCAAAGAAACAAGGTCGGTGCGAGTTGCTGTAGCCGAAGGCTGTGCCGGTGTAGAGGAAGCAACCCGTGCAATGTGTCATTTAATGTGCTTGCGATTGTTAAAAGGTGACTGGTTTAGCATGCCAACGTCAACTAACACCAGCACCAATATCTGTGATGCAGTTCCAGCAAAGCCTAGTCATCAGTCAACAAGACGTGCCATCAAAAAATGTCAGGGCCAGCCAACTCCCCGTCTGAGCATTACCACTGTGGACAAAATAATAGCGCGGTACATCACGTAAGGTTTCTCCCATGTTTACAGTGAAAACACGTCTGCGGATCACACCGCAGCGGTAAGCCCTCTCACAAGGCAGCAGCCCATTACAAGCACGTACATGCCCCCCCGATGATGATTTAGAGCCTTTTAATTCTCGGGAATGCAAGACTTTTCAGATAAGCGTCTAAATGAGAATAAGCTAGAATGATTGCGCTCTGATAATCTCCGTGTTGTGCTTTTGTGACTGACCTGAAACTTTGTGGCTTTCCCCGAGTTGAGTCATTCCGCTTCTCAGCAGAGCGATAAAACTGAATATTAACTGGGAACAGGTGAAGTATCGTATGTCTGAAGCCCCCCCCAGAGGCCGGTCCTTTCATCCAGGGTAATGTGCCTTTATGAGGGCCAAGCAACTGTATGGGAACTGAATTTATGACGATCCCGGGTGACAATAGTACATGTCAAGAGATGACCAACCCTGGAATTTCAATAGAAACACGATTCATAGCTCAAAAACATAATCCACGCAAAAAAAAATCGTTAAAAAGGCAATTTATCAAGCCTTTGTGGACCTGTGTGCCTGCAGATTACAGACTCGCTGATAAAGCTGCCCTGGCACATATATTACAATGCTATCTTATTGCAGTCATGTCAATATTGCCGTATGTATTTTATAATAACAAATTGCAAAACAGCAATACCAAAGTTGCATAGTTTATCCCCTCGAAACCACTATTAAATCCATTGTATAACTGTAAAATGCCCAACATCTTGGTATCATAAAAACTAGTAATAGTTACTATTTAGTTATTATTCTCAGCTTTATTCATTGCCCATCATGCCGACATTAACCCCATCAACCTCACATCATTCATATAGGATACGCCAACAACACTGTTCTGCACACCTTCAGTCACTGTGCAGCTAACATCTCAGTATTAAGAAGTAAGAAAAGATTTAAAAAATATATGATCTCCTTAAGTTACATAAATATATGAGGCGTTAATGATCACAGGGATCCACAAGTGAACGACTTCAACTGTCCCTCTCTTTGGTGGGGGACCAGGAGGATCCTGTGAAGGACCCTGGAGGTCCCTGCACCACAGTGTGGATATAGTCGTTTCTGGAAAGCTTCATTTCGGGGGTTGTTTTTTTTAAGCTGGAGTGGAAGCCGCTGGAAGTGCAGACAAAACCCAAACAGTTTGCAAACGAGATGCAAATGTCACCCGACTCCTCTCTGGTGACTCCAGTCTAATTAGACCCGGGTATACTTCCGTAAACTCGCCACAGCCCACGTTAACGATGGCTGTCGTGTGGACTGGCTGCACCGGTACGGAGGTCACCGCCACCACCACCAATAACAACAACGGTATTAACTCGGCTATTGTTTCCGCCGTGGGGATGCAAGCTTTAGAGTTTTTGTCCCACCGACGTCGTGCTTACCTCGTCGCGTTGAACATCTTTCTCGTCAACCGTGTCCACAAGTTCATCAGGTTAGCAGAAAAGTGAAGCCGCAGGGAAAAAAAACACACACAAGAGTCCAGACACGGAGATAATTCGACAAGACTGGTTGGTCCGAGCTGCTCGTGATGTCATCGTTTGTACTCGAGCAGCCAATGCGCATGCGTAATCTTTTTGTTCCCAGTGCTTCATGGATATTGTAGTGCAGGATGTTTAGCGACGCTCTTCTCGCGAACCAGTTTAGAAATAACCAGTTGCATTTAAAAGACACGTGACAAAAGATAACTTTGAATGATTTCCAAATGTAAATATTTGATTGATGTTTATCTTTGTCAGTTAATTGCCTTGTCATTTGTGCAGACTTTCAGTTTTTCTTTGTGTTAAAATAATTTGTTTGGCTGTAGAGCAGATCATCTTTTTCTATTACAAATGTACTATTCTTGTCTATTGATAATCAAATGTAATCATGACTATAATCAACCCAAAGATTGTAAAAACAAAACATACTTTAGTTTTTAAACTACAAAATCACAACACTTATTTCAAGTAAAATGAGTAATAAGTCAAATGTAAACGCTGAGTACTATATATGTTCATGGAACCCTCCCTCCTCGGTACCCTCACCTCCATACCAGTGAACAAAAGCACGCTTTGCCTACATCAGATCAACCTTGTGATCAAGCCGAGCCCAGGCCTCTGCTGTAGCAGTGGTGCTGCTCAGCATGCACAAGGCCCTCTGGACCATGGCCAGGTCTCCACCAGTAACCACAGTGGGCGGCTGGTATGCCAACCTTGAAACCAGTGGAGCACCAGTCCACAAACTGGATGGTGCGCTTGGTCTTAATGGTGGCAGTGGCAGCATTAACATCTTTGGGCACCACCTCACCACGGTACAAAAGACAGCAGGCCATGTATTTACCGTGGCGAGGGTCACATTTTACCATCTGATTGGCGTCAGTTATTACTTCATGTACTATAATGTGGTGCCATCTGGTGGCCCAAAGGTAAACTCCATAATTTGAGTCGTAAATTGATTCACAAGTGTAAGTTTACAAGCCAAACACCTATTTTTTTGTTTTTTTACAAAGAGTTTGAACTGTATTTAAAAACGGCTGTACCAACAAAAAGGCCATAAGAACAGTCATGGCATGCATTCTGTCACGGACTGTAGTTAGACCCAAATGCAGACACACCAGCAATAAACTCACAATTCACAATACTAACGTTCAAGGTTATCTAATTTTAATAATGGTTGAAGATTTTACTATCGAATTCATGAAGTGTACATTTACAAAAACAATGTCTTTGCTTGTTGTATTAAAATGGTATGTTACACTGTATATATTCCATCTGATTTAAAAGCAACTAAAATATCTTTGAATTCCCCATTGACTTTGGTTGACTTACTTTACCTTTTGAGGGAATAGATCCTTTCTCTATATCAGTCTGTTTGGTGACATTAGACCACTAGATACACTAGGCCCACTACAGCCTCTATGTGAGTCTCTTTGTTGGTAATCCTCTCACCAGTTTCTCCATTTTCACAAGTAAAATGTCTTAAGACACAGCTGCTTCTCAGTAAATCGTTCATGGCCGTGTTATTATAGAAAAAGAAACATTCACAATATTTTCACAATTCCTAAAATGTAACATTGTTTTGCTGATGCAACACTGAAAGACATCAGTCATGCCAGAGCTTCTGTTTTATTCTTCACATTTACATAATTCAATCTGCGAGTACAGCGTTCATACAGAAAGCCCACTTGTCCATACAGCAAACATATAGCACGTCTCCTCACACTATGTACAGATTAAGCCGTGTAGAGCCTGGGCCACTAGCACACTTGGCATAACACTCAAGGCTCAGAACAAGTTGATGGACTCTAGATGTTCAATGACGTGATAACACATGTATGAGTGTCACTGGAATGGTGAATACCTGAAAGAGGGGCAGCTGGAGGAACAGCACTAGGAGAAGGTTATCAGGTCTGAAGCAGATTTACATTTCAGACATAAACTTCTCTTCATCCATCAATCATTTTTGCCCATCGCTGAGAGATTTATTTCCAATTTTGTACTGTGTTTTTGTTCGGTATGGCGCTCAAATGAAGGTGATGTTTGTAGAGATACAAATAGAAATATGATCACTAGTTTAGTGGTGGAACAGTGTCAGCAGCACCATGGTGGTCCTGAGATTAAGTGTTTCAAGTGGGGTTTTGTCACAGCCACAGAAAAATACCTGCAGCATTAGATGACCAGAGACATGCTCAGCAGCTGGTAGAAGAAAATAACTAGGTTATTGATATTGAGTGTGAACTTCTAATGTGGTAAACACAGTTTGTATTATGGCTTGGGTGATGATTTCAGTGGTTTTGAGGCAGTGTCTGGACTTCATTCATTATTTGCAATTCATGATCTTCTTGCCATGTTGTCAAGTTAAAGGTGAAATCTAATCAGGTGCCAGAAGTCAGAAAAAAATGAATGAATGAATGAATCTTTGAAGTGAGGACCAACTTAATGTAAATGTTTGAAAACACGATACAGACTGTAAAAGACTTAAAATTAGCAAGAATGTCCCAATAACACCATCAAGAACGAGCATCTTTCTGTCGCTGTGGAGCCTCACCACTGTGGAATTTAAAACAACTTGTTTTTCCCAATCCCTAAATACCCAAATTAAGTTATAGTTGACATTTGTACCGTTTTAGACACACTCTCCAGATGTTATGCAGTCACAGCTTCTCAATCAACCTTTTTTTGGTAAAACAAAATACAGTTTGTTGATTATTTCCATCACAGTATCTTTCGTAAACTGCAGCATTCGTTCAGATTACCAAACATCCAGACTCAGTTTTTCACACAGCTTAATAGATCTTGAAATGCCATAAAACAGAAAAGCTGGATTACCCTGCATCCAGGTTCTGAACAGATGACACAATCTATATTCATCTTTGCTTTAATACGTTTGATTTGTTCGGACTGGCCCGTGTAGTTAATACTCAACAACATTTTCCTTCTTCCTTTCTAAATCATGACGACATCTAGAAGGAGCTGTGAACTACTGATTGGAGGGTAATTGTTAAAATCTATATTCATCTTTGGTGGTTAGACAGCGAAATCAAACACAGAGCACATTTTTCTGTGTCAGTTTGTTTGTTTTTCGTGCAAGGGGATCAAATTCAAAGTCAATTTCACCACCAACAACAACAACAACAACAACAACAATCAGCGTCGTCTCCTCACCATGAGGGCTGATCGTTCCAGTCCCCGTTTAGTGTCATGCAACCAGTGCCACCACAGAACTCACGGCGGAAGAAGTGTGAACACTGCAAGAAATACTGAGACGCGGGTTAGTGTTTTATTCTTCGAGTCGATGTCGGATACAGAGCGGACACTGAACCGGGGTGAATCATGTCGGGACGATGACGGAGCAATCGGTTGAAAGGTGGGAGGAGAGAGAGAGAGAGAGCGGGATCAGGATGGAGTGGTTTAAGAGCCTTCGGAGTGCTTGTGTAAGTGTGTGCTTCTGTAAATATGTGTGTCAAGACTTTGGTGCCCATTGCTTCAGAGAAAAAGAAAGGATTTTGTGAGAAGCACAAGGGGGAGTGGAGGGTTATGGCCACGGGGAGAAGACAGAGCACCAGGCCCCATTGTTCTCTGCTCTTGGTTTTGTTCCTAGTTCAGCTGATGGTCAGTGGAGTGAGACACTATGCCAGGGAGCGCTGACGAGGCTTGATCCGAGGATAGAGCTGCAAAGAACACAAACGGAAACAGGAGAAATGTTAACGTGACGTTTGCTGGTTTGTACTTTGTCACTGACTCTCTCTCTCTCTCTCTGGGTACCCATGACTCGAATAATTTGTCAGAATCCTTTTTTAATTAAACAGAATAGCAACAACAACCAATGACATCTAAGCATATGAAACTCAAATAACCAATCATCAAACATATCAAAATAGTTGGCAATTAGTTTTCTGCCCATCGAATAAACCACTAATGACTTCAGCTCTTCAGTCAATAAAAAGGATAAACAAATGTGACAGTTAATATATGTTGTTGTTTACCCCCAGCAGGTTGCGGGGCACGTAGCCCTCGTTGTCCTCAAGCTGCGCCCACCACCACTCCGTTTCACTGTCGTCCTGTCGTCGCAGAATGGTGATGGCGTCCCCCTCGCCGAACGCCAGCTCGTCCTGGTTCTGAACTTTGTAATCCCACAGAGCGTACACTGTCCCCTTGTTCATTACACCCATCTTCTCTTGAACACCTGCAGTAGAGTGTCCAAAAACAGGCTGTCAATATCACACCAGTATCTTTACAGACAAACGCATCTTAAAATGTTAAAACCAAAACACTTTTTCTAACCAACACTGAGATGCATTACAGTACCGGGGCTCATTTGCAACGTGTTGATGGCTTGTTTCTCACCGTATAGAAACTGGGAGCACTGGATGTAACCCTCCTCCATTTCCTCGCATTTATCCGCAGCAGTCTCCACATCACTGATGGTGCTGGCAAAGATGGCCGCCCCGGACTCCACCAACACCTTGCAGAGATGAACGCTGTTGCAGGAGGCGGCGCAGTGGAGCGGAGTCCTGTTCGCACAAACGGGAAAATAAACATTATGTATATATAAATGGAAAGAGATGCAACAGACAAATCAACCTTAACTACATTTCTTTAGTCATCACTCACCATCCATCACTGTCTGCAGCGTTGACGTTAACCCCAAAATCCAGCAGGAACTTGACTATGTGGTGGTGTCCCGCACACACTGCGTTGTGCAGGGGTGTGATGCCCTCGTCATTGGCAGTGCTCGGATTTTCCACCTGAGGACAAAAAAAGAAAGAAAGACCCAGATGAAAAGATGAGTGCTTGTCCCCAAATGCGTGCAATTGCAAATAAGTCAAAAGTATACTCACACAGTCGTGACATACCTCATAGATGATCCTCTGGACGAGGTCAAACTCTCCCTCCAACGAGGCGTCCAGCAGGAGGGCCAGAGGGTTGAACTTCACCCTGAAGCCGTGGCCGGTGCGCTCAGAGTTTGGCTTCTTCAGGTTTGTGCGCTTGTCCTGTGAACAGAAAGGAGACGTTGGTTTGTTTATTTGAAATCTCTCCTTAAATACTGTTATGTAGGCGTATCTCTCACCAGGAGCTGCGAGACCCCTGTGCCGCTCTCCTCTGGAGTGGTCACCTCCGGCACGGGGCTGGGCAGCGACGCCTCAGAGCCTCCCGTGTTGTTATTGTTGTCGTCCTCTGCGTCGGCAGGATCCAGCTCTGGTGGCGAGGGCAGCGGCTCGTTGTCGTTCGTAGATGGAGGCGGAGCCTCGGAGCCCGGCTCCTGCGCCCCTGGTGGCGGTGGCTCAGAGGGGAGGTTACCGTTGTCTGAGTCGCCTCCCAGATATGCGGGAGGATTGGCTGGCTGATAAAATGGCGTTCCGTTACCCGCACCGGTGCCACCTCCTGATCCACCGACTCCATTTCCCTCTATGCCTCCCGCTAGAGTGTTGAATCTCTGGTAGAGCAGTTTCTGGATGTTGGGTCCGCTGGGGCCCTCCGGTTCTGTGATGGAGCTGCGCTTCTTGAGCGGTCTCGGAGCGTTGGCCAGCTTTTTGCGGAGCACCTCGAGATCGGCGTCACTTTGGTAGCGCAGCGGGGAGTGCACCATGGGCGTGAGCTTAGTGGGGCTGAGTGGTCGGGGGATGTTCTCCACACTAGGAGGAGGCGCTAAGGGCTCCGGGTGGTGCTGGAAGAAATCGTGATCGTCAAATTCTCCGTCCAAAGCGTCCTCACCCCCCGGGTGGCCTTGGAGCAACGGGAAGGCCCCTCCGGCCTGGACGAAAGGGAGAGGCGAGGGGGGAGTCGAGCTGGGGGGGAGGACAGGCTTCCCATAAACTAGAGACAAACAGAGAGAGTGGGATTATCATCATTATTGATTCACCTGCCAAAAATGTATCGATGGGTTAGATGTCAAACATTTACATAAAATACATTTTAGACTACCGATCTGACTAACAGCTACTTTGAGGTCATTTTACTAGGGATGCACCGATTCGGCTTTTTCAGTCCCGATACAGATACAGATACTGATCTAAGACCAGTTTTTAATGAAGTAGCTGATTGCCTCACTGCGTGGAAGAGACTGGAATTATTATTTTATGTGTAAGGCAACATCAGGCTTGACTTGACAAAACTGGATCTAGCAAGTAGCAGCAATATTGAACGAGACACAACATCTCTCCAAACCCAGCTCTTACCTGCTTTGAGAGCAGGCTTGAGTGGCTGGCTCTTTGGCGCTGCCTGCTGGAGGTACATGTGATAGATGGAGCTGGAGTTCATGGTGGGGGGGCCCTTTCGGGGCGACTGAGGCCGCGATCCTCTGTCTGGGATGAAGGGGCGTACTGCCACAGCGGGCGGGGGGTCCAGTCGCTCGCTCAGCCCGGGAGGGAACAGCGGCGCATTGGGCTGGAAGGTGGGACTTGGCGGCACCGAGATCCGCTGCTGGATCTGCTGGGAGGACGAGCCTGTGGAGGGGGGGACGCGGGGCCAAGCAGGAGCCGGCGGGTTCGGGAGCGGGCGAGGAGGAGGAGGAGGAGGAGGCGCGTCCTTGCGCCGCTCCAAGGAGCTGGCCGAGGTTGCGTGGATGAGGTGGGAGCCATAGGGAGGCGGCTGTGGCTTGGATATGGCAGGGGAGGACACAGCCATTTTGGAGTCTAGCACCTGGGAAGAAGCAATGGGGGAAAAATGATTTCTTGCAGAGATATTAGAACTAATGACAGTTCATCTCTAGCACAATCTCACATACAACATTTTTCTTATAGACGTGATTAACAGCTACAGAACACTGGACGGAGAAGAAGAAAGAGGACGAACCTTTTCTGCACTCGGCGCGACGGGGGAGCCTGAGGGAGGGCTCTTGCCCTGGGTATCGGCCCCAGAGTCTCGTCTCTCAGGAGGCTTTAGAAATGTGTTGGTCTTGCCTAAAGTAGGCCAACCTGTATCATTGGCTGGGGAACAAACAAGACACAGTAAGTGTGTCGCAAAAGAGCAACGAGTGATTGAGGTGGTATGAGAAACGACTCAGGGTAGTCAGAAAGCATATCCACCAGAGGTAGGTCTAAATGGTGACGTTTGAAATATGTGACTTTGTGCAATTAAACACAAAGTGGAATTTGAGTATTTCAAGAACACATATCTGTACCATTTTGACCTAGGACTGGTATTGAATGGAGGGTTCAGGATTTTGAAAAGCCTATCCTATTAACCAGACACCATTAAGAGACATTTAGACACACTGATTGTTGCCAATTGCTCTGACGTAAAGGGAAAAGTTTGATGTACCATTTACTTGTAACACTGGTAATACACACACACCTTTCCCCACAGACAGAACGCTTCTACGAGGTGACTTTTCGGGGGAAACTGTTTATGGTCAGCTGTTCGTCTTTTTTTGAAATGTTTACAAAGTCTCTGTATTTCTTGCACAAAGGATTTGCAAGTTGTCCTACTTTCTTCTTAAAGTTACATTTATCAAAAACAGCACACACTACATGTTGCGAGAGGAGCTGTTGATCAATAGGATAAAAATCCTGAGCCTTCACTTCACAGCAATGATGGCGATGAATGGATCTGCATTAGTGTTGTGCTACTGCGTACTTGTATTTTGCAACTAAATTGCGATTTAGTAGAAGATTCAAGGACTGCAAGTAGTTTGTCTCCAAGACAAAAAGTGATTACTTGGAAAAAAAAAATACATGTGAAGGATAAAACGGATGCAAGTATAGGTTGAAAAGAAAGAAGATAGAAAAAGAAGACGCAACAAAACAACAATAACCGACTCTTTCCAGACCCCAAAAAAGTCTCAAAAGTCAATTATGGGTTTTCAGATTTCCAATATTCTTTTTAGTACCGAAGGGAACTTTAAATAAACAAACAATAAAGTAGATCTACATTAATGGGACCGATTGGGAAATCTGTTTAAGAAGCAGCTTCCAATCTTTTCTTAGATTAATTACAGTAATTATGAAGCAGTTCTACAGACACTACGGGAGTCTAAAAGGAAACAGCTTGAACTGGGTCTCAGTTGGAGTCAATCCGGTGACATTTTAACATGCACAAGTTCACTTCCTTGTGCATGTTAAGTGTTTGACAACTAAAGTGATTCCCACAGCTCGGTTGTCGTGTGAATGTGGAGCGATGGTTGAGGTTAGTCGGTCTGGGGGATGTTATAAAGTTAGAATATCTTGTGCGTGTATATTTTTACGAGGCACTCGACTCATTGAACCTTCTCCGAGGTGCACCAACGCAGACGGGGATCGGCGGTGCTTCGTCAGTGACACTTTCCTCATACGAGGCTTTATGTCAGCTACGATTAGGAGCGTCACATTTCTGCAGATGGCAGCAAAGTGTTTCAAGATGGCACCCTGCACGACTCTGACGTCATTCGCCAATCAACAGAGGAAACACTCCGAATGAAAAGTCAACATTTGCTCTCGCCAGTTTAGAGGAGAAAGAACTGGCTCACCAGCAGGAGGATGCCAAACAAGGATGCTTCCATCTGTCGGCCATTGTTCATGTTAAGCAGGCACAGATGCTCGTCTCCTCCTCAGATTCCCCAGCTGTGCATGTACGCTGGTGGAGAAAATCTGCTCCATTACCTTTACAGTGAGTTTGTTTTGATCATCTTTAATTCGTCGCCAATCAAACCGACTATGATATTAGTCAGTGCACGAGAGAGAAGGTTCAGTAGGTGCCATCCCTTGTTAATGCAGCGCTGTGCACTCACGGGACGTGCCGTCAGAGCCAGTGGAGGCTCCGGTGCCCGGGTGTGATTCTGGAAGGGCCGGGGGTACCGGGTCCACAACGATGTCTAAATCAGACACCTTCCAAGGGCTGGGAGGCTTGCGCACACCGTCTGCCCCAGGAAGAGTTGCCCCCCCCCCCCCCCCACCACCCCGCATCCAGTGAGACAGAAAGAGAGCACAAAGAAAAAAAGGACAGCACCGACACATGAGAGAGGAGGAGAGGAGAGGAAAGGGAACCACCGTACACACAACACAGGTAGAGAGAGAGGTTAGAGAGGAAGGAAAAATGAAATCAAGTGCAGGCAGAGAATTAACAGAGAAGTCAGGTAGGAAGAAAACTAACAGTTAGGGAATTTCAGACATGCAATATGTGTTAAATGTGTAGTAAAGCTTCTGGGACTACATGTATCCAATCTACTCTGTAACTGAATCCAGACACTATCCTCTCTTCTGCTTCGTCTAACTGGCCATGACCATGTTCCTGCTTTCTTAATGAGAGGGAAAAAAATACAAGAAACTCAAATCTTCAATTAAAACTACACATTATATATCACCTGGTTTCCACTGCTACAGTTGTGTTTCAAAGTGAAATGCATCCTGCACTGCAATTGTAATTTTATGGGTTTCAACCAACCTGACTTGGTGCGGCCCTGGTTGGCCTGGTTATTAACACCCAGAGTCTGAGGCTTCAGGGGATCAGCGGGTATGGTGTAGCCTCCTTCCGGTCGACCCGGTACAGGAACCTGGATGTAGGGCCCAACAGCAGCAACACGGCCCAGAGTACCAGCAGCTGGCTGGGGAGAGGGAGGCCCGTTGGCTCTGTTGAGCTATAAGAGTCAGAAAAGATTCAACTATCAGGAGTCTTGACTGGAGAAACCATCAAGATGTGAAGGAGATGTATAGAATATATGACACGAGTCAGTAGAAATGATGTCTTAAAGTAAATAGTTTTCCTCATAGAGGGGCTTTTGTCAGAAGCATTTCCACCAAAAAGAGTCTGAATGAGGAGAAGTGTTGAGCGCTCTTAGTCTTACAGGAAGGTTTTCTTTTTGACGTGCCTCAGCTTTTTTCTTGTAGAGGCGTTCCCGCAGCTCGCTGATGCGCTTGTCCATGAGCGTCACCTCCATGTTGCGTTTGTTGAGAAGATCCTTTTGTTGCTTCAGCTTGCTGTTTTGCTCCTGGTTCAGCTTGTTCCGGATCTGCGGGCGATAAAAGTGGACGCAAACACACGTATAGATTCACTACGACAATAGATACCGCCGTCACCGTCGCCAGAGGTAAAGCAAATACAGTCGAACATTAAAAAAAGCACTTATTTCTACCTGAAGCTCCTGGTAGAGTTTACGGAGCTCCAGGGCGGCAGTGCCGGATACTTGGCCCCCCAGGGCGGTCTGTATGCCGTTGAGCTTTCCCCTCCGCAGGTCCTCCAGCTGCAGGCTGAGCTGCTCAACCCTCAGCACTGCTGACTGTAACTCGACCTGCTTCTCCTGGAACAGGCCGCTGACTTGCTCAATCTCTGCCGCTGGATGAGAGGAATAAAGAAACCACATAATTTGTAGCCTATGTGTCTTTCAAATTAGCAAGTTAGCTCAATCTTTCTTCCTAGCTCTAGATGTGACTAGATTCAAATATACAACTGCATGGGTTAGTAAATGATGTACATAGTGAAAGTATACATACACAGGTTGCCGTTGATGACCTTGCTGTAGTCCACCTGGCCTCTCATCGCCCGAATCTTCTTGAGCTTTGCCTCCTGGCTGTCCACGCGCTCCTTCAGCTTCTGCAGCTTCTCGCTCTCTGAAACGGTTTGCTGCTGACGACGCTCCTGCTGCTTCAGGTAGCGCAAACGTTGCTCCTTCAGAGGACCAGACAAGAGACGGACGTTTCATAGGCGACGGGAAATCAAATAATGTACAAATGACGTCATACTGCATCCAACAGAGCGAGCCGTCGCAATGCTAAAGCCAGCGAGGCGCCACCCCAAAGCTTACAAGATATCTCCGTGGCAGACGTACCCTGAAACTAGGCTAAATCTCTCTACTGTATGCACTAAATGAAATGCTGTGTCAAGACTGTCTGAAGTCAGGGTCAGATGACTTCATCTCTCCGTCCAACTGAGAACTGCTCCAGTTCAGGTCCTAAAATAGGAAATGACAGCCCCAGGTTTCCAAATGACTGCAGGGCTTCATGTGGGCCTACATTCTGAGACACCAAAACAAAGGCAATAAATAAGTCTTTCTATCTGCGGGTCTACAGCGGGCTTCATCGTGCTGACTGGTCTTGACTGATCGGTGCACCACAAGCACGGCGGTCAGACTTGAGTTGGTGCACTGGTAGACTGGTTGTGTGAAGGTTCTTATTCCTCCCACTGCCAGATGAAAGCTCCTTTTTGTAACCGATGTGAGAAAGCTAGAGTCCTCGGTCTTCAAAATCATGCATAATCTACACGCTCGAGTAAACACAGCGATGTTTGTGCATGAGTTTCTATAAAGACGGTATGAATTATGAATTCTGACAAACTGGACAATCCTAGCACAGTGACTCATTCTGCCTCCCATCTCATTTGTTACATAACGGTTTGTCCCAGTTTGAGGTCATGGTGGGCCTCTTTGGATCACAGTAGTGCATCTTCTCGTTAACAGAACGTTTCCAGGCTGTGTACTGAACTTGCTTGTCCTTGAACTAACGCCCAGTTCCAGACTTACCGAGCACCTCTGTACGCGACGCAAAATGTGGAAGATGGCGCGCTTTGTATGGTCGGGCTTCAACGAATAGTGTGCCTGCGGACAGGCGTGCCCTCTAATGTTCCCCAGTAGGAATAGTAAGAAGCATATTTTGAATGTAAGACAGTTATAAATGTTCAGCGGGATGATTCATATTCAGATAAAATAACGAAGACAAGGCTTTACCTTTGCGACGAGCATCTGCTGCTGAGCCTCGATTTGCTGCTGCTGCCGCGTGGCCATCTCCTGCAGCTCTGACATCGTGAGCTCCACGCGCTGATTCCCCACCTACACACACACACACACACACACGAATCGGTCAACAACACACTGAAATCTGAACAGGGACTGATGACCCATAAGGGCTTGCAAACATTTCAAACAGTAAGTGCTTGTTGAGTGCTTCTATACTATTAAAACACCACTGAAAGTTTGCATTCATGAGGATAAAAAAAACTATTTAAATGTCAATTGTGTTCAATAAGCTAGCTCTTCCATTAGCTGTGAGCTAAAGCTAGAAGGTGAACAGTTCCATTTCAGTACCTAAAACATCTAAATGGTATTTGGGAGAACATGAGATCCCATGTAGTGTCATCAATCTTTGTGACATTTATGGAACGGATACTTGATGAAATAGCACTTTTAAGACAAATATGCAGTCAATAAGCGCATAAAAATGAGCTAAAAACGTTACATGAGAATAAAGAAACAAGTTACGCAAAAGGCATTTTGCAGAAATGGTTTTAAAAGGTTTCTGATTTCAGCAGCCAGAGGCTCAAACAGCAGCAGAGTTCAGCTCTCTGGCTTTTCTGTTGATCGACTAATCCTTTCAGCTGGAACTGTAGCGAGAAATACAACTACGCAACTAATAAATATAAAAAGGTATAGGGATTATATATAATGTAAACCAAGCTAGTAGACGTAAGAGTAGAACTGGCTTCACTAGACATTCACCTCCATAAACATTTTCAATGAAATCCTCCTCTTCAGCCCCCGTGTGTGTTTGTTCGAGAGCTCACAGAATAAAGGAACCCGATCAACTATCATTCTACAGACTTCTGAATTTCCCAAAAGCAGCTGCTGCCGTCAACACACCGGCGGACTGCTCTTCAATAACACAGCACACTGAGAGCGAGTACAGTCCTCTAAACCGAAATACTGACACGCTGAAGTGCTTCCAAGTCTTTGCCTCTAGGAGGTGTGTTCAAAGAGAGAGGAGACGATGCAGGAAAGAACGGTGGTTCAGAAAGGGAGCTTCTTAAAAAAACGTGAGATCAGTGAGAGGCATGGAGAGGATGATGACATGAAAAACAGATAATATAATTAAATCCACACAAGAATACTGCATGCACTGCTCTCACTCGATTAAACAGGCAGACATTTTGTGACTCGTGTTGCTACATGCTTCTTTTTGGGAACAATTTGACTTTAGCAATACGCGTCGTGCATCATCTCGTCTCTTAAAAAGACAATTTGGCACGGACACCGCGTTAAGCTTTGTCCGTGTGACTCACACAGTGTTTTCCTACCTGGCATTTAGATAGGAGTGTGTCTAGGAAGACTCAGAGGGAGGAGGGAGGGGGAGGAGGTGACTCAACCGAACTCGAGATGTAGAAAGCGAGGGAAGCCACTGGCGCACACACACACACACACACACACACACACACACACGCTCAAATGCACTAAGGCAACACTGCATCAGTGAGGATTCACCCGAGGGAGAAACAGACACACATGCCCTCAGACGTGATGAAGAGGGAGTTGGAGAAACACCGGGAAGCAGAGCAGCCTCGGCCTCACTGATGCTCCGACTACTGTATAGATTAGTGCATATCTGGAATGGAGAGCAATCCATGATTATGGCTCAAATGATCCTATTAATAAAAATAATCATCGGGATAATGTTTCAGAGTAAAATAACCGAGTTATTCATGAGTATTACTTGTGTAATGATGTTCTGAAGAGCAAAGAACTCTGTAAGAGCTGATTATTTGATTTGATCAACAGGAAATAAAAACTCTACTCCTTTGATAATAGATTCATCTTGTAGTGTTTCTGAACTAGGAAATTGTGATTTTTAACTATTATCTGACGTTCTACAGACCAAAGGGTTTATCGATTAATCAAGAACATTAACTGCAGATTAAGAGATAATGCAAATTATCATCATCTAATTGACATGAGCCTATATAGAGATGGGACTACAATTATAGTTATTACTGATTAATATATTGATTATTTTCTTGATAAATCAACTGATGTCGGTCAAAATTGAGAAAAGTCTTCCAATTGCTTTTTTTTGTTCGACCAAAAGTCCGAAAGCCAAAAGATAGTCAGTCGGCTGTGATACATGTTCATACATCATTTCAGCTCTGGGCAAAGGAAATGAGAAGTCTCAACACTGCCAAGAAGCTGTCATCATCATCATCATCATCACCAAGCCTGGATGCTAAAATTGTGACGTTAAAAAAAAAGTATTGAGAATGCGTGCGATGGTGGAAGCGTTCCCTTGAGGCCCCTCTGCTCTTTGCGAGGCAGCGTCGCTCTCAGAGGAGGATCAGCGCTGCGTGGTGGAGAGGAAGACCCCCCCGGGGGGGGTTTGGGCAGCAGCCCGTGGAAAAGCCAAAGCAATGATCCTCTTAGGGCCCGTTATATCATCCGGCAGGCCGACTGATATAATCCTCTAAATCAGATATCAGGAAGAAACTCGGACACAACTGAGCCTCGGCACTTGGGAGGTTAAGCAGAGCCGGCTGTGCAGCTGATAACGTAGAACCGACAGTGACGATAAAAACAGATGTTTGTGCTTGCTGTGTGATTTTTAGGTTAGTAGCATGATGCCGGCCAAGAGTTGAACAATCGCAGATTTCTAGATCTGTATCTGTGTATATATATATATATATATATATATATATAAATATATATATATATATATTACCGTATGGTACTTCCTCAGAGTCACAACTTTTTTTTTTTTTCATATAATAGCAGGAATGGCCTCTGGGTGCTCTTGTGCTACAATCTTTTTTTTTTTTTTTTTTTAAACAAAAAACAACAATCCCTCCACTTCCTGCTGCGCTGGATTCTTCCCTCCACCCTTAAGGTTGAATTAGTTACGATTCCTTGACCGCAACACTTTGCTTTTGTGAAATCTGGGACAGATGGTCGGAGAGAGAGAGAGAGAGAAAGGATGCCAGAGGCTGCTCTTATCAGAGTCTTTCATATTTTCTAGAACACACATCCTAAAGCTATAGAGCTCAACATGCACAACAACGGGGACACCTGACGGGGAAATACTCTGTGGACACGGAGCATGTCTGTATCACTAGTGTCTGTGATGTTACCCTCAAACACTGGCGTACAAATCAGAATCACGGATCCACAGATACTCACTGTACAGTCCTTAAGGGGGGGTAGAATTTAATATTTTGGTTTTAGTAATCTATTCATATTTTTTTGGTTTCTTTTTTGTCTCTCTGGTTATATATATGATTGTGCAGCCAGGCTGAGGGATCTCACGACGGCCTGTGGACCTGGTTTGTTCTGTAAAAGTACATTTTCTATTTTAACATAATTTAGATAATACTAATGAAGTCTCACCCCGTTCTCACTGTGCTTCTCTCCGGTGTTTCCACTTCTGCGACTCGTCTGATCCTGAGACTGCTGACTCCCTGAAAAAAGAAACAGTCTCCATCACAAAGACAGGCAGGGCAGAGACACACACACACACAGATTCAGAGGCAACAGCCATTGTCAAGAATAGTTTCAAAGTTCCCTGACATGATTGCTCATGACAGAAACATTTAAGAGCTGGGCCAGGCACTGCTGACTAAAGCCACCGAACTCAAACTCTTTTTTTAAGAAATGCTTGATGGAAAGATGAGAGTAAATGATTAAAACCTCACAGGAAGAGATTATAAAAAGAACCACTTCTGCTATACTTCTAAATAAATCACCAGATATCTTGATGGCACCTTTGCTGCAAAAATACACTTTCTTAGTCAGGTTCCACATTTAAATCAAATACGAATCAGATCAGAATCTCCCCAGAATGAGTTTGTTAACTTTGTGTGTACTTCCTTTATATGTCCACGCGTGTGCACCGAGTATTAATGTGCCTCAGTGAGTATCTGGTCATGTGCAGAGCAGGTCTCAGTGATTGATTTTAAGCTTGGATGCCTTTTACACCTGGATGTTTACGTTGCTATACTCCACCCAAACACATGCAAAGAACGAGTCAAGTCATGCAGTGTGTGTGTGTGTGAAAATGGGGCAATGTTAGATTCCTTAGACATGCCCCATCAAGCATCAATTAAACTTCATTACACAACATTGACTGACACCAGAAGGGACGTACCGATAATTCAAAGCTTCATCCATAACGTTGACTTTTTGCACATCTATTGATGCATTATTTGCATGTTTAAACCTGCATATCTGCAGATAAAGACTTGGCAACCGTTTCCCTATGTCCCTATATTCATGTTTCACACAACTGAAGCGTAAATCAAAAACCTCAATAGCAGCTCAGTTTGAACGTATAATAGTCTTTTGGTAAAGCCCTAAATACCAGCGTCCATAGCCGGAACAGGTGTCAGGTGTTGCCTTGACTCCTCCCGCCTCGTTAGAGACTCCTCACAGAGCAGAAAAACCTCCCGACACGAGGAGACTGCGACAACACGCACCTTGATCACTGCTCTCCGTTGGTGAATCTTCGTGCCGGAGGAAGAACTTTACTTCTTGTTTCCGAGGCCCCCATTTCTGCAAGTGTTCATACATCATGTGTTCGAAGGGGATCGCTCGCTCTACAGAGACAGAAAAGTTAAGATTTGTCAAAACATATTTGATGTAAATCGACCTTTGGGGTGCCAATAAATAAAATGTATCGTTATTGCTTTATGCTGTCTGTGTGTTGTTTTCAGAACTAAATCAACATTAAATAAAAGTGATGGTATCCCTACAAAATCTGGGACCACTGAGATTGATGAATAACTACTTTTTACATTTCAAGAGGACAGCACTCTGTGGGCATAGAGCGACAAAGAGACAGAGACAGAGAGGTTTTAGGAGGTTTCGGGGGCAGACGGCTGCATTGTGAGGCGCCAGCCGAACGCGGTTGCATAACGAGGGTTAATAAAGCCCTTTGGCTGGGATGTCATTTTCAACAGCGGAGTGGCCCCTCAGCAAAAAAATGCTGATAACACCGGGTGTGTCAGCACGACTGTGGTGATGGGAGCAAATCATTTGGACCGAGTAGAATCTGTTGTGACAGTGCTGTGGACTGTACCAACATGTGTTGTATTATTGTAGTGTGATAATAGCTTTATTCTCTTTGAGGGTGTGAAACTTCTGCCTTATCTATGGTTCCTCCAGGATCTTCTGCTCACCAACTGAACTTTCTTTAATGAAGTTCTTGTTTTCACATTAATGAGGAAGGCTAAAGGCTACTGCTTCTTATAATTAAACTCTTGCGCCTGTAAGTGAAGTGTCAAGCTCGGTGATAATGGAGTTTCATGATTCACGCATTACTGGTGGTGACACCCACCCAAGAAAATAAGAGCTCGCTTTTTTTCCGACCCCTTCTTACCGTTGCCTCTCCAGACCTCAGCCAGGTGGCAGCCGCTCTCGCCGGGCTCTTTGCAGAACTCGACGACATCGCGGCACGTTGTTTCGGGGGTGATGGGCACCTCGGTCACCGCCTGTTCTCCATCGCTGAGGTACACCGTCAATATCATCTGAAAGAGGAACACAACGCAAGACATTGAAACACAGTGGCAGATTAAACTTAGAGATGGCATCACATGTGAATGTGCTCCGTTTGAAAATACGTCATTGTCTGATGTTGCGGTTAAAAGGACAAAGCCCAGTCTGCTGATGCGACATTTTGCTGTCCACCAGCACCGACTGTTAGTTTGAGCTGCTGGTGGACTCATGCCTGTGCCTGCCACGTTTCTGTTTCCTATGATTACGGCCTGCCATAGCGTTGAAGACCATTCAGCCTGGGAGGTAAGACATAGCAGCACAAGCCCCCACATGCTCCTGTATGTACTCTCATAACAGTCAAAGCTGTAGAGATAGCAGAGATAACACACTTTTTTTTCTAAGTTCTCAAGAAACAACTTTTAGGACAGGTTGAGTCAATGGATGTCTGAGGAAACTATCCTAAATATATCCTCCTAAATGTGAGCTGCTAAATGGCTAAATGTAACAGCCTGGAGCCGGAGGACACGATGAGGACTGAAATGAACCTCGTCCTAAATGCAGCATCTTCAAGCAATCACCTGAGAGTGTTCAGACGGCTGTAAGTGCTCGTTTGTACCTGCAGCTATCAGACAACACTATGAAGTCTACATCCCCAGCCGACTAGTAAGGTGACGAGGCAAAGTGGCAGCAATGTCTATGATATGACCTATATATGCATGTCCTTTGGGCTCATCCATAAAGTACTGATTGTGATATAGGCCTGAATTTTCTGTAAATCTAACTCTAGGCCTAGTTGGTTGAATTTTGTATCTTCAAAATAAACACTTTTCCGACATTAATCAACTTGTAATGGGCATTCTTTGGCATTTTATAGATTAAATAATGCAATTAATATGTCAGCATATTTGCCCCATATAGAGTTTACCTGCCACACTAATCCACCCGTGGTCAACTTGAGGGAGGCTCCCAATATAAACACAGATAAATACAGACGTAACTAATGGCCCCTATAGATATAATTAGATTTTCCTTTTAGACTAGTCAGCAGACAGACGCTTGATTACACACACACACACACACACACACACACACACAGTTAAACCTAAAGGATGAAAGCTGGAAGAAGGCAACAGAAATCCCCAAATCCAGATGGTCTAAGTTGATAAAAACACATCTAAGAAGATTCAGTGCAAAGTATTGACTCACTGGGTTAAATACATCTGTCAGGCATGAATTTAGGATGTAAAATGTGCGGGGGGGTAAACATTTTCTGGATAAACATCTAGTATGTGGATCGTATGATTAGTCAACATCTTGGTTGAATAAAGCCATAACACAGGATGAGAGTGGAAAATGTCCTCTCAAGTGCTTTATATACAAATAAGAGAGAAATATAAGCCATCAAACTCTGTTATGTTAAATGGTATTTTAATAAATTTGATGTTTCCCATCTGCCTGGTTTAGACCAGTCCACATAATCTTTGACTTCTTTGCTACAATAATTCAATGAAGACAAGCAAAACTCAAAAACCCAGTGTTACAGCACATCTACGGGGTGTTTTTCCAACTGCCAGGTTTTCATTGTTTTCTGTGGCACAAGGCACTCTGGGGGGGGGGGGGGGGGGGGGGGTAAGGTGTGCCTTCCTGTTTCATGTGACAGGCCTCACTTTTTGTGTCATTCACAACAGATAAACAGGACTGTGAAGAGACCACAAAATAAAGTGCAGCGAGCCAGAATGGAGAATATGTCTACAGCAAAGCCAAGAGTTTGGAGGGATGTTCAAAATGACGTAAAAGTTTGAAAAGACAGATTTTTATCTCGAGTTCAGCTGGAACCTGGGTTCTCTGTATTTCAGTAGTTTGCTTTTAACCTTCAGCTTTCACAGTTGGTGCTCATGCTGCACTGGTTGAACATAACAGTAAAAAAACAGTTCAATAATAAAGCAAAGATTAAGACTTAAAATGGAACACTACTATATAAGGGCTCTGTTAACCTACTCTTGACGTATAGACACATACACAGCACTTTGTTTAAATGTGGCTCAGTGTCAAACCATAGTCTACAACATCAAACCTAATCAATGAACCAAACCCTCCAACTAGGAACACATCAGACCCACCAAACACCATTTTACTTGATGTATCAGCTGCATTGAGTAGGTGCTCCGATGGAGTTGCATTGGTGCATAACTGTATGTGTGGCCTCGGGGTGCATTTGTAGCGATACAATAATTGTCAGTGCACATCGTACGATATCTAAGTTTAGTCACTGAGCTACGTATACATTATTACTCCGGGAGTTTCTCCGAGACAAAGTGACTCAGCCTTTAATAATGCAGCTGTGTGATTCATTGACATTTTCTGCAGCAGCCAAACTGAAACAGTGTAATCACTTTGTGCTTGGGAGCCTCTGCAAATTTAATTCGGATGATTATGAGTCTAAACGCTCATATTTTTGCCAAACTCAGAAACTATGTATGATGAAAGGGTGCTGGAGCAACGCTGTGCATCCTTCTATGACTTCATGTTGCTTCTTACAGTGTTTATTAAAACCCATGACAGACTAGCAATGGATGTAATGATCTGCAAGAGCATTAACTGAAAAAAAATGGGGGGTAAGTAAGGGACTAGTTATGTCTACATTTTACTGATAATTACTTTGCTAATCCCTGAGGGACATTGGAGAGCACCCAGCTGGATAACAAGACAACATACTACTGGACACAAAACAGCCCAGCGAGGCATCAACAACATCACTTTGAATACAGATTAAACTGATGCCACTATTTGAATTAGTTATGGTGGAAATATTGTGCATCCTTATACTCACATTTACGTTTTACGATAGTGTTCAATGTAAGAAATACAACAGCAAAGAAAATGTCATTAAATATTGTAACAATATAAAAACAGTTCAATTAATCAGGACACGCAATTAACCAATCAGAGAACACAACTACGGTGCAAATTTGTCCCGAAAAGCCCACACCGAATATCCTAAAATACACCTTCACGTAAATCAGAGCGTAGAAAAGAGAAACCAGTGATGCAGCTGACTGACCACTGGAGAAATACCAACCGCCCTCACTAAGTTGCGTCTGCCCATGGTCTTGGCTCTTTTGACCGCCCTCCGTTTCCTCCGGATCTCCTTCTTTGGTGGCCGGTGGTGCTCCTTTGCCCAAATGGGGTTTTCCTTGGAGAGGCTAACGAGGCTGCGTAGCACTATAGTCACAAACCTCTTCATCGTAGCACCGTCGCTCATGCGGGCATGCAACTTAATTGTTTATGCCATCCCGAGCAAAACCTCTGAAACCGACAGCGGTGCGCGCATTTGAAAACTGCTGCAGAGGAGACTTGGGAGGGAAAAAAAACCACTTGCTGTATGTGTAATTCAGGGAGGGAGGGAGGGAGGGAGGGGGGGAGAGTGAGCTAGAGAGAAACAAACAGTAAGAGAGAGGGGGGGGGGGGGGGGGGGGAGTCACAGGGTGGTGGAGGAGGGTGCCGATAAGTCCTTCTATTGGAAAATTGTCCTCTGGATGTGCCAGTAGCTGCAACACCAGCGACTCCCTGCTAATGAGAATACTTTGGCTGCAGCTGTGACTGGCAAGCAGGTCAGCGCACTGCCATGTAGAGGCAAGAAGGGGATCATCCTCGTACTGTATGTGGGCTGCCTGTATCCAACTAGAAACATACAGTTTCTGAGATATCGTAATATGGCATAAGTGTGGTCATTTCCTGGCGTTAGACGCTGCATTACAATAAAGTGACTGTTCTCGACTAAGAGAAAATATAAATCTGGACAAAAGCATGGGAACGTATCAGGTTCTTATTCGATTTAATCTAAAGTATGAGTCCCTTTGTTTGAAAGCTGACTAATGTGCATGAGAGGAAGAATAATCAAATAAATATTGTCTACTTCTTCAACTAATAACAAAGGAGATCTGTTTTAAACAGGTGGGAGTTAAACAGTGATACATTAAACTTACGGTATTGTAATTTTTAATAACAAGTGCTTCATGATATAACTGTGACGGCCGGGCTGATGTCATTTAAAACCAGCACACCTCCAAAAAAGCGTCAGTAAGATGCAATGTTTACATTCGCTGTAAGTCGAGCTCTGCCCGGCTCCACTGTGTGAGAGTAATGCTACTTGACAATCTACTCGGCTCAAAAGTTCCCCTTAACAACAGAGCATTAGTCGACGCAGCCACACAGACCTAGATCTGCCGCGGCCTCATTGGCTGCCGCAGTCACGCGAGACCCGAGTGCGGGGCTGCCTCATCTGCTCCACTGGCTCTTTGACTCTGATAGCCTGTTGGTGCCACAGGGTGCAAACGTCTACAGAGGCAACCAGCGCAGTCGATCCGGAGAACTTGACGGCTGCAGTGACTTCCGTGTACTCTTGAAAACTCTCTGAAGTTGTGTACAAATGATCAGAAAGATGAATGGCCAGGAATCACTCCCATTTATGACGACACCTTACACTGAACCTACTGTAAACTTATCCTGCGTCTGAGTTCATGATTCCCCCCCCCCCTCCCTGAAGGCCAGAATGGCTGCGTTCACTTTTCCCACAATTCACCACTGCATTCTCAGCACAACAGATAACAAAAGAGGTCCCGACAAAGCAGGACTGCGATGGTGTTACCATTCAGGTATTCTGTTCTTTGCGACACGGAGCTTCTTGAACAATAACACCAGAGAAAACAACTGAATGAAAATAGGTTACAGACTTAACATGTGTCAAAGCCGACTGTACCTACCGTTCTAGATATGTGAAATGAACCTGTCCTATTGTAATATGCAGGAATAATTCTACTTGTTCAATACTGCACACATTTGCAGGAAAACATACTCTATTATTTGTGCACAAAGCAAACAGACTTCTGATACCACAATCATATGCCATATGCCAAAAATATAGAAGTCCTGCAACTATGTCATGAGGCTGCAGATATAGAGTACAATGGTGCACAGATAACGTCATAGTAGATTAAATAAAGCTTTTCCATTCTAGGAAGTGGTCTCACTTATAGATTAGCCGAGTGGGAAAGGCATATGGACAGATATTAATCTTGTGAGCATTGTTAGTCCGAGTCAAACTGTGCTCTTGATCTTTATTCTGTTATATTTTTAGCCAGGGGTACCTAATGACAATCCTTCACATTATGAATGAAGACCCTTCCACATGTAACAGAGCCAGATTAAAAGATAGTTGTAAAGCTATTCCTCTGGAGAGCATGATACCTGACTTGAACAAACGTGAGGATACCAATCAGTAGTTATTAAGGCACTGATGTTGAAAATATAAATGCGTGAGTAAATTACATGTATTTATGACAGGGGAGCAGGGATTGTGTGCACTTACCGGCATCATATTGGCAGCTGCGGCAGGTTTAAAACCAGGGGTTCATCGGCAAGTTGACTGACGGCTCACCCGCTTATCCTCAATGGCACCACCGCAGTCACCAAAGTCCCACCTTTGCTATTTCTGGGCTCTGCTTTACTCCAATGTGACAACCGACTGGGCCTCAGTCCTCTCTGTGAAACCAAAACATTGGAGTTATTTCCAGTGCTGTACAACTGAACATTGACAGGTGAAATAACACCTAATGGTATCAGCCTCAAACAGGGATTTAAAGGGCCCAGGCGTGGCTCTGTGCAGCTGCTGCTACAAACAAGCGATGGTTTCGGAAAGCAGCTAGCAGCTAGCTTCGGAAAGCAACGCTGAAGCGACTCGTAACAAATTGCATTCAGTTATTTGATATTACGAAGTCATAACACATGGATTATACTCACAAATGTCAGAGACAATTCATTGTTTCGCGGAGTAAATCAGAGCTACGTCAGCCAGCCAGCTAACGAGATCTCTACTACGGTGTTAGCTGTTAGCTGGTCTCACAGGCGGCTAAAGGACCGTGTGCAAGGCAATTTATCCGCTTTCGTCGGTCCTTTAGCTTGCATTGGACTGCACATCGGGCAGGAGCTATATCGACGGAGAGTGTTTTAAGCAGACAACAATTAACAAAACGTATATCTGAACAGGCTACCTCGTTTTTATACGAAAGCAATTGGACATAGCTAGCAGCGCTAGTTTGACGAAAAATACAAATAGCTGGAATCCAGTTGTTGACGGCGGGAGGGGCGGGGCTTCACCGCAGCAGCGAGAGAGCGTCACGTCGACGTAAAAAAACAAAACAAAGTAGAAACATAATAAAATGTACAATAGAATATAAAATAAAGTGCACAAACGAACAGATAACAGTACTATAAACAAGTGAGATGTAAGTGTAATGTAAAAGTGTCACGTGTATTAAAATAAGAAACATAGAAGGGAATGACGTAGAATGTCAAGAATCTAACGACAACCGTCAGGGTCCCAGGTTGTGATTTCAGGTTTCTCCAACCTGAAATCACAACTATTTCTCAACTATTTCTCCAAAATCAAACAGAATACTCCTTATATTATACATAATCTAGCATCTATCTATCTAGACGTTGTTGACGGGTCCGTCATGATGTGCTGTTAGCGTTATTGCAATGACTTGTTTCACGTTTTTTATATTTTTTGCTTCTAGGTTGCATATTCCTATATTGATTTTTCCTTTTGCCAACAATGGTTGATTGGACATTTAATGAACAACCTGTTAATTCAATATTTTATCTCAGACTTCTTAATGACATGCCAACAAGTTGCGCTTTCGCTCTAGATGAGTGAGATAGAAAAACATCTGGTCTAAGAGATGATGTCATCTGTATGACAGCTTCTTCCAGACTCTGACATGGTGATGACAGACGTGATAGTTTTGGACAACTTCTTCATCATTTTTTTGACAAATTCATGATGACACGAGTCTTTGAATATATATATTTTTTCAATCTCAGTACTAACACACAATGACAACAGAGATAACCTTTTAGGAACAATACAGGTGTGTATATCTTTATGTACTACAATATGAAGATAGTGCAGTATTACAGCAGGATGATGTCAGGCTGAAATGACAGGGAGGATTGTTTTCTTTTTAATCGTTCCTGCTTCATCATTTTTAAATAAGTAATAAAAAAAGAGTCTCAGCTTGTGAAGCCCATTGGTGCATGTTTACTCTTCATAAAACAAAAAACAAGGGACACTAGGGACATCCAGTGGCTCACAGAAAGAACTGACACGGTTATTAAAACCAGCAATGCATCTTGAATCCCTGTTAATTGGATATTTTTTTTAATTTTGTAATATATTTTGAGAACAAAACAAAAACCTGCCAACAATCCCTTTGGAGATCTATGCACCCACTGGCAACTAACATGCTATCAAAAGCACTAATGGGATATTGAGCAATAATAAGAGTAAATACTGAAACTGAAGAAACCCTTTGAGTCATTGTTTTCTGAATTGAGGCCCATTAGGACCTCCAGTATTCTCATGGTAATCTAATGTTTTTTTTGTGTTCTCATATTGAATTCTGTGTTCTCCTTCCAAACAGTGTTGTTCAGACATTTGTGTAGGTGCTGGCAGAGAAACAAAGACGTACATTGGCACCCTTTGTCTCCTGTGATTATTAAAGTAATCATTATTATTGAAACCCAGAAGACATTGTCAGAGATGATCCCATTATTTGGAGCTTTTATTAAAATCAAATATACAATTATATTAGTATTTAAGACAAATTGTACCCCCAGAGCATCAGCTGTGAAGCAAATACTGCACATCCAAGGCATAAGCAGCTGTTTTAATTCATCCACTTTATATACACAAACAGACGTGTAAAAATAAACAAAAATGATTGTGCATCCCGATAAATACTGACTTAATATTGTAAAAACTACAAATAAAATGATTTCCCAACTGTATCAATATATGTGTTTTCAAGTTAGTCTTCAAGGTTTGAATTTAAATAAATAATATATACTAAAAGCTGTAATTATCTTTTCATTGCACAACATTATATTTGATAGGGCTATAGGATCCATTATTAAAATAGATTATTGGAAACGTTTTACAGTTTCCACTTATAAAACAGAGCCTTTTTTTCACTTTTCCCCACAAATGAGTCATCAGACAGAGTGGATGAAATAATCATTATAACTCATTAACATAAAGATGTCAGGTAGTGAACTGATTTAAAATTGCACTCGGTGAAGCGGGATGACCCGTCAATATGAAAGAAGACTCTTCATCATTTCACCTTGCCATGACTCTTCAACTGAGAAAGCACTTTGTCGACCTGCAACAGAGCAAAACAAGGAACTTGTGCAGTATTCCCAATAGTGTAATAATGATCCAAAATAAATTAGGTTTATACATAAATGTATAACATGTGTACAGGGAGGCTGGAGGAGGCCACCAAAACAATAACTTGACTTTTGAATGGGTCAATCATAACATCATTCATGAATAGTAACAACTTTGATTATAAAATGGAATCAAAATAACAATAATTATACAAATGAATGTCGCCACAGACACATAATTTGTTATACTGGTAATACTACTTGTGAGAAATTAAAATCTAATTTAAGTTTAAATACATTCACAATTTGAAGACAACAAAGACATTTTATTATTTGTACTGAGGATATGACTCACTGTGATGAACCAGTGACTCTGGGGCCCGTATCGTAGCTGCGACTTGAAGCTCATCTCGCTGGCTGGAGCCAGAGCGTGGAGGTGGAGGTGGGGAACCGATGAGAACGGAGGCAGGTGAAACCCCATCCTGCACAGAGTCAACGCGGGTTTGAACATGCCATGAAAAACAAATTAAATAATTTAGAACAAAATCTAAAATACCTGACGTCATCCAGGTTGCTGACTTTAGCCTTCTTCAGTACACTCCATCCCATTTCTACCATCCGCTCCACTATCAACAAACAAATCACATCAATATGGTCCCGCCATACATAGTATATTTACTATGTAAAATGATCACTCATCTCATTCAAGGGACGGTGTCTCAGGTACACCTTTGTTTTCCAATAAGCTTTAGGTGACATGGAGCAAAATAATATAATAGTAAGTAGGTAGTCCCATCCACAGTTTCAGTGTGTTTGGAGAAGAGTGCATACAAGTTCAGGTTATTCCTGTTCCACTGGACAGTTTCCTGTAATCACAGAGGATGGTTTTTGATGTCACTGTGATGTAATACAGCCTAGTATGACCTGTGGCACTGTTTCAAACAATGTGTGCAACATCTGTGTCTATTGAACTACTAACAAACTGTCAAAGGTAAACATGTAAGTCACCCAGAGGTATGTCGTCCCCCTGGAGACATTTGCAGTTGTCGATATGCGTCCTGGGAACAACGAGGTAATGATGTGTGGCGCTGGGCTGGATGTCACGAAAACAGAGCAGCTCTTCATCCTGTACAGAGAGAGACAGAGGAAGAGTTTCCTGTTGTTGAACTTCTTACACGTGAATGAACAGTCGGTACTTACGCTCAGCAGGATTTCCGTGTGAGTGTGGTTGTCCGCTATTTGGCAGAAAGGACAGTCTTCGCTGTCAGAAGCGTCCTGAGTCGCCATTTGTGTTTAAAGGTGTGTGAGATCATCTGAATTGTTGGTACAGTCTGGGCGTGTCTGCGGCCAGGACAACTAGCCGCTAACAGAGCTCATCGATCGGTCCACTCATGGGAACCCCGTCAATTCTCATGTCACTTTACTAAACTCCTGAATATGACTTGACAGACATCACATCAAGGAACCCATGTTTACATATCTTCTCTTTATACACCCATAGTTCATATGAAAACCTAAAATGGTTAATTAAAGGATTCGTTTTTGGGAAAGAGCTTATTCACTTTCGAGCCAAAAAACAAATAGCCCCACTTAAATTTGCAACATGTTGTTTTCACACTTTAGTTTTTCTAGGGATTAAAACAGATATTGTGTTAATTAGTGGGCTTTAAAGGTGCTGGTAGGTGGATTCAGACAGAGCCAGGCTATAGCTGTTTCCCCATTCCCTGTCTTTATGCTAAGCTCAGCTAACTGACTCCAGCTTTAACCATATTGAATGGACACATTTAAGGTATCAATCGCCTCAATTAACTCTCGGCAGCAAAATTAATGTATTTGTAAAAGTGTATTTCCCAAAATATTGAACTTTTTATTTAAACTCACCTTTAATGATACATCTAATAACACAGTGAAGTTAGCTTTTTTTAAAGGATATAAACGGACGATTAGGGCATTAAATACATGCTTGTTATCAACTCTTGATGCCTGTCACGTAAGCTAGAGACCCGGACCCAGGACCTAAAACCGATTTTTTTTTGACGGAATTTTGACGGAGCGCCTCTATTTTAACCGGCGCAGCTTTTTCAGCCTTTACGGTACTTGTTCAGCGGTGCAAATCACATCACGTGATGCAGTTCGGCCAATCAAATATGGGTATTCTGACAAGTTTCCTGAATCGAGTGAGATACACACACGGGAGAGAGAGGAGAGGACGAAGAGTAGGAGAATACTTACGTGAGTCAGAGAAGTTATTTCACATGACGAGAGAAAAGTGGTCAGAGAGACCAGAGTCTTTAACCAAGAATGAACAGACTCTTTCAGGTTAATTCTTCCCACGGACAGTTTAAAACCAGTATGTCTCACATGTTCAGAGACCATGACGATTATTAAAAGCGGTAATGTGAAGCGCCACTACTAGACAAAGCACAACTCTTTTGAGCAAACGTTCCCTCTCACATCTGAAATGAAGACAGAAAATAAACCTAAGAGCCCAATATGATCAGAATCCTAACGCATTCATTCACTGACCAACAGTGATGTTAACAGAGAGAATATAACTGAAACAAGTGCTAATAACCACAGACAAAGATCATGCACACTAATCTCTCTTTTTAGAAGATGAGAAAAATATAATATCGTAGCTTTTTTGATTGACATCACTTCACACCTGAATGAAGTGAATTTTAAACTGCAGGGCAAATCGGTGAAATTCATTTTTTCTAAAATGAATTACTTTATTTTAAGATGCACATTCTTCAAAAGCTTTCTGTTATATCAGTTATTATTTAATCCAGCCCTTATTTTACTTGAAATGAGAAGAACATGTATTTATGTATTTCTATGTATTATTTATAATCCATCCAGTTAAATTTGAAAACTGAGAATAATAATTGTTAAAATATAATTGATGTGTACTTTCTTCATTTGATTTGACAGTTGTTGACAACACAGCAACGTTACTACTACTAGGCTACTTCAATATATATATATATACATGTATATATGGCACTAAATAGCGCAAGTTAGATATTATTGTAATGTTCTGGACCTTTGCCCGAGGAGATTTTCTCAATCTGAACCTTTTGGAATTTTAAGTGAATACCCCTGGTGTAGTCAGTTGTCTCAATGCTACGGCTTTCCTTTCAAAACGAATTCATTTATCTGCCTCGTTATCTCATTTGTTGTAGCAGTTTCCAGATAATGTTCTTTCCAGACGACAGCATATAACGTTGTCATCGCTGTAGTGTCTCATAGTGGTAAACACAAAGCATCTTGGCCTGGTGGAACATTATCCTTTAGATGCTTCTGCAGACATTGTTCCTGTACAGAGAAAAACATTCATTTGGATGGGGCAACAAAAGGGCATTAAATGGTCCAGATCAAAGGATAAAGTCACTATATGTGTTTCAGTGACTACATTTACATCTGATGTTTGGATATTTGTTTGAACACAGTAGTTTATGACAGAAACAAGAAAAAGCAGAATAAGTGCAAATTTCTAGATCACTGTATAATTGCACAGCCATTGCATGGATAACACTGTAATATTATTAGAGAATAAGTAAAATAGGGAGCAAGAAAAGTAGCCTTTCTAGTCCTCGACACTCACAGTAACAAACCTGTCGGACCATAGAATGAACTTATACTCCATGTCCTTGTAGATTTGGCTGGCGGGGGCGAGGACATGGAGGTGGAGGTGATCAACTGAAGTGTAGGGAGGTTGGTGGAACCCCAGGCTGTGCAGGAAAACACATCAATGTAATGTGCGCACACTGACAAGTGTTTCCATAGCGGAATGCAACACCTCAGCAAATAACAACCTTTGATTTTTGACTGAGTGTGTTCCCACCTATCGTTCCATTTTAAGCTACAACTGTATAGTTAGTTTAAAGCTTAAAGGTGCACATTTCAAACAATTATACTTTTTTTCATTACTTATCGCAAAAGTTCAATGTTTTAGGAGATACACTTTTCGTTTTCTGGTGGTCTTGTCGAACTAGTCCTTTGAACTTTGTGTTCATTAGAGGTTAAACACACACACACAATACCTGTCTTCATACCGTATGTCCTTCATATCAGTGATCCCTTGGTCGTGTAGTACAGCTTTCCCCATTTCAGCCATCTTTTCAACTGTTGGATACAAGACTCAGTTATTTCTTTGCAAAGATCTGACTAGATAAAACTTATAGCTTATATACTACCGTATCAAACTGAAGCAGTTGAAGGAGAAACATTTATAGGGGTGCTATTGTAAATGTAGATGTGTATTAGTATATGTCAAAGTAGCAGTAGTATTGTTGTAGAAGTAGTTTCAGCAGCAGTGCTAGCTATAGTTCTAGTACTATACCGTAAGTAGAAATAAAAATAGAAAGAAAGTTTGCAGTACTTATACTAGTTTGTAGTGATCCACTGTAACTGACCGAGGTGAATGTGTCTGCTTTGCAGTGAGAAGCAGCTATGTATGTGCTGTTTGGGCACAACCAGGTAATGGTGAGGAGCAGCAGGGACAATGTCTCTAAAACACACCAGCTTCTTGCTCTGTTGGAGAGGATGGAAAGAGACAAAACACACGCGTTAACCTTCCTGTGAATGTAGTGCTGTTGAAACGTGTGTATTCAGTGTGTAACTGTTGTGTGTGCACACAGTAGGAACTAGTAGGTGAAATGCCCATGTACCCATGCCCATCCTCTTTCACTGGAATAAAGTTGCCACTGGGAGAGAGAGTGTAACCCACCTGTTCTCTTTCTAATGATAATAATAATCACCATAATACTATTGCATTTGGCTTGTCCAGCAGTCTGCCAAAATATGTAACCCTCTCTATGATGCACTCTGCTCCACCATCAAGTATTTTATTTGTATTCAGATCATGCCTTATCATATATTTCTAGCAAATGTCATATATATTTTTGTCACATAAACGTATCCTCTCCCCTCTCTATGAAGTCTCTACAATCAAATATTTTATTTTCCTCCCTCCTATGTTATTTCTTGTGCAATAGGTTAAGCTTATTTAACCTACATAGTGTCAGATACAAAAGTGTAATAGTCTACCGCATAGGTGAGCTTATACCGGCTATGGTGAGCTTTATCTGTTGGGCTACTTTGTTTTTGTTTTTAAAGGATCTTACCTTTTTGATAACTTCCGTTTCTTTGTCTTGATCGTGGGCTATCAGACAGAAAATACAAGTTGTAACAGTTTCAGTACTTGAATCGGAGTGGAATTTCGCCATATTTAGGATATATAGTATTTAAATGAGTTATTTCCTCCTCGACTCGCTGTTTGTAAACCTGTAATTTTTACGCATAAACGTCCCGAAGATCGTCTATTTTTGCGAAGATCCTCACACGAAACACTGCAGGAACCATGACTGTATATAAGAACACAATCTTTTACTGGCATTTGAACAAGAAATGAACAAAACTTAAAGGATATTATAGAGGAATACATGTAATCCATTTAGTTACCTTTTAATAAATGGCAAACTTCTTGTTTGTGATCTTAACTATGACAGTAAGTAGTTAATAGCCTGTATACTGACCTGTAGGGCGACAACAGCTTAATTAAACATTCAAAATGAAGCAAACATGGCTTAAAGGGTCAGTTCACATACACTTCCCCCGCTCGACAGAGTTTAAGTTAAGTACTGAGATTTTAAGAAAAACTCGGTTTTGTGACTTGAGTCCACACCATCGCCTACTACATACATGGTCCACTGTCAACAAGTTTAGATATGTACTATAACGATACACATCTTTGCGGATAACATATAATCAGTCAAAAATACATTTAGATTCAATATGGATATACATTTAAGGTCTAACAAATTTAAACTGCAGTGCCCGAAAACAGAGGTGGAGTGAAACCTCTTTCTTCATCCTCACTGCATCTTTTCAGCTTAATTATTTCCTGGTACATCAAGGTGTCTTACTGGAAGTTGATTCCAGTAGATTCCAGTGTTCCTTCACTTGTCCTACAATAATAACAACAACAACATGCCAGCATTTGGTCACCGGTAATATTCAATACAAATCATTTACATGAATATTTTTAGGAGATTAAATCACACTGAAGGGCAAAAAAACAACTAAATGAACATGTTGAGATACAAATTTGACATAAACACACCCATTATCATATATGTATATATTTAACATTTATTTAAGTTTAAATGTGTTTGCTATAACAACACAATAAATAGATCCTTAGTGATAACACAGCAGTTTTGGATTCACAAGAAATAATACTCAGGGAGCCTTCACAGTTACAACACAAGACAACAAAGCTCATTTTCACATGAAGCGACAACTGGTATTAGTGAATAGTATGGCAGGTATCATAACAGTGGTGTCACACATGCAGTCTTGCAGTATCACATATTCATGCACTACAAGCCTGTATCAGATACACAAGATATAAATGAAAATGTCTTTTCCGTGTTAGTAGAACTTTTAGTTAGTGGCATACCAGAGTGCTAAAAACAAATCGTCCATTTCACACCCATTTTAAAGTAAAGCAGAGGCTGACATGTGGTTGGACAGGAAGCCTCCCTCCTGCAGTGGTGATCAAATAACATTCAGTAACAATTTTACAAGGAAGCGATGCTTAAATTACACTGGTCCACAACACAGCATTGACCGTCGATTAATCCTGGAGTGCAAAGTGATGTCATGTTAAACCTCGACCGGCTCTCTGAACGATTAGAGATGAAAATAAAGAGAGATAAAAATCAGTTGACGTGAGATATGAATTCAATACTGACAAACAGTCATCAACAGTGCTTATTGGGTCCAAATCAGAAACAGAAACATTTAACACAACATTGCTATAAAAGTACAACTATTTAAAAAATAAACACAACTGAGCATCCTTTGTAAAAAAAAAAAAAAAAAAAAAAAAAAAAAAAATCTAAAATATTTTATAAAATATAATGAGCTCACAACAACTGTGGAATTCAAATACAACACATTTGGTCATTGGAAACCTGGCTTTACTAGTTGTTTTAGATTATACGGGGGGGAATTAAAACATTAAATGTTGTTGTGAGGAAATGCAATGGGACGTTCTCATTCAGGTCATCTAAAACTCGAAAATAAGAGAACAAGACGGTCCTCAGAGGAAGTGCAAGACCTCCATTGTAAACAATTACAACATTTCCCTCTCTGAAAGCTTATGTAATCTCCCTGAAAAACTCCACTCCCTTTAAGTTTGAAATGCATTGGATCGCAAAAAAAAAAAAAAAAGATTCTAAACTTCACTTCGTCTTCAGCACATAACTCTGTACATTCCCACAGATACTAATTACATCATTATTTCTGCACAAATTAACCAAATGCATTATGGGATACCTTGTTCTTTCATACAGACTTAAAATCTTTTCGGGATAACCTCAGCAGTAACATCAGCAGCCTTCTTCTTCTTCTTCTTCTTCTCTCTCTCTCTCCTCATGAGCTAATGGCAGTCTGCATGCTGGGAAAGCTGGAGGCATTGACAGATGTCTAAGGCAGCTAATGAACTGAGAGCAACCACATCTTCTCACACTTCCACCTTTGAAGGACGGAGGACCCAGACATGAACTAGGCCAACCTACCTGTAGGCCAAACCCACCTCAAAACAGTACTTTCCAGTCAACGCAACAACCGCACTCGCTTCTCTCGCGGAACATTTAGCGTCAATGTGGGACAGCTAGGTTCGCCTCCAAGCGGTGCGTAATAGACTTGGGGTTGTTTGAAGCTGGGAGTGAATACAGGAGTAGCTGGGGAGCAGGTGAGGCTACTCAAAGGTCCAGACCTCCACACTGTGGATGTTGAAGTCTTGCTGGACGGAGAGTGGCTGGTTGTTGAAGGTGGCGCATTTGGTGGTGGTTCCTCGGTACAGTTCGGCGTCCAGCCACAGACCCAGCTGACCACTGCAGAGGAGAGAGGGCAGAGGGAAAACAGGTGGACATTATCTAATGGCAAACCCTTTGTTTAGATTGCACATTTGTGAAACGCATTAGCTTGTAGTTTGCAGTGCAGCTGATAGTACCTACCCTCCTCCTCCCATCTGAAGAGAATCAGTATTGCCCTTCACAAAGTAAGAATTCTCCCCCGTCCAGCGGTACACCTAAAAATCGAGAGCAAACAATGTTTGATATTGCCATTGGTGGAGTAGAAATAGGTACCCGAAGTGAGTTCTTAAACTAACTCGATACAAACCTTGATCTCAGGACAGAAGCTGTAGAGGAATGTCTCTCCGGTGCCGTAGCAGTGTTCGCTCACTCTGAAGGGGTGAGTCGAGAAAGCCCCAAATATCTGTGACAAGAGTCAGATTCAGTTCCAGGATGAAAAAGACGAATTACCATGAACAAGCTTAAACTGTTTCAACTGGTAGTTAAAAGTTTTATGAATATACGAAATTAACCCGATGGCATACATTCTACTGCAGTGTAGAAGTCGCCAAAGTCCAATGTTTTTTTTTTAAATTCATACACTATGTTGTGGCTTGGCATCAGGAGCTCGCAATGCATCCTGGTACATGTAGCAGAAATAGCGAAAATGCATAACATATTTGTGGAATGTAAAAAAGCCTTGTATGTTTTTGAAAAATGAAAATCAAATTAGGAAGTACATGTTGCCAAATGGTTGGGCTGTGATTCAGTATTTTATAGAGAAAAATAACTTCTTAATATCACCTCTTTGCATTTGTTTCACCACCTGCGTAACAAACCCATGAAAAAAACCCATCTACTGATGATCAGTGGCCATTTCCTTAGACTGCTATTCCCCTACAGTATCATCAGTCACTCACATACAGTACATTCCTTTGGACAGTTATCTACCTGGTTATCCATATCTTTGACGACCAGCAGCACGGGACTGTCCACGTCTGCCAGGCTCCTGTACAGAGTCTTCAGGCTGGTCCCATGTTTCACAGTGCTGTAGGCCAGTCTCCAGGAGTAAATCTGCACACGGGCCGGCAAGCGACTGGCAAGCTGGAGGGCGAACACATCATCAGAGTATAAGGCTTACAGATCAGTACGTTGCACGTTTCTTCCTCAAAGTTTTCTCGTCAGTAACTGCATTTTTCATGTGGTTAGCAGCCAGAAACAAGCAACTGGTTAAATAAAAAATGACCTTCTCAATGTGCGTGTCCTGCAGCAGCAGATCACTGGTATCTCTGAGTATGGGCAGCGCATCCAGGGACAATTCTCCGTCACAGCTGCTGAAACTCTGCCTACGCTTGGCCTCATCAATGGTGATGATCTTGGAGCAAAACAAGTGTATGAGCAAGTCAACGTTAAGAGAAATCAATGATACATAGACAAAACAAGCATAAATGAAGCTCAGTTCAACACATCAAAGAGTTAAAAAAACATGGCATTATTGTAATATTACTTAATGTTTAAGTGTCAGCGAACGCACTGTTACAGTTTATCCTGTGATGTAAATAGAGGGGAGCATGCCGTGCTGCCTTCCTTGTTCTGCTGAGCTTACCTCCCAGCTGCAAGATGCAGGGTCACTGAAGAAGTTGTCAATCATGTCCAGCTCATCTTTCTCCACCACAACAAAGCCCTGCTCTCGAGCCTCCTTCCCGTACACATCCGGGGACCACTGGACGAAAAATGCATACAGGTGGTCCACCCTGGAGCACACACACACACAAACACACACAAACATTGGTGAAAAGCCTATTGTTAGCTTACACTAATTGTAATTCAAAAGAAGGCTCGAGTATCATCCATCATCGTCTCACCTTTCTTGTGGCACCGCAAACCAGTACTCGGGCTGTTTCCCCCGGCCCCCAAATGAGTGGGCAGGACTTAAGGTCCTCCCGGTGGCAAAGGACTTCCTCATTGGCTTCCCCACTTTGAAGCACAGGAACATAGGTGGTTTTTTACTCTTCTCCTCTGATGAGTAAAGCATGTCTATAGAGAAAAGGAGCATTGTAAAATTGAGTTTGATTAGTTGAATGCTACACTCCTAATTATGAGTTTCATTTTCGGTTTGTAAGTCCTACCTTCTATTGGAGCCTGTATCCTCTCCAGCAGCCATGACTTCACTTCTGCCTCATAGCTTTTCTTCCGTCTCTCCTCCTCACTGACTTCAGCCCCACCTGCTGGTCTGTCTGGGCTTTGTTTCTTTGGATTTGAGTCCCCACGAATCTCAGAAACCTCCTTCAGACTGAATTTCCTGTTTTGGACGACAGGTGCGCTGATTATTTCACCGTGTGCACCATTCAGCAGCTCTTCGGTCCCTTTAGGTTTCATATCTTTGGTTTCCTCTTGGTTTGTAGGGTTATCACGCGAGCTGCCCTGTTTTTCAGTCTCTGAAGAGAATTGTATTGACTCGCCGTTCTCAATGGAGCTGTTCTGAGCTACGCCCTCATCCTCTTCATCATCAAGCTTCACTGTATTTTGAGAAAGAATCGTCGTGTCCTGAAAGTCTCCCCGGCCTGGGCGGCTTGGTCCTAGATCCGGTTGGTCCCTGCTGACGATGGAGGACGTCCCCTCGGCCTCTTCAGTGCTACCGTTGACAGTTGGCTCCAACTCTGTGAATCCTTCGTCTGACGGAGACTTCTCTGTCTGCTCGCCTTCTGTGCTCGCTGGTATAAAGAAAATAAAACAGTTCTTTGTTGAACATCAAAAAATGTTGTCAAGACATTTTCATCATCAATCAAGATGCAGATTTGGTTTCCAAAAAACATTCACATCTGAGAAGCTGGAAATGTTTTGGCTCGTTGAAGAATAATCCTCGAAATAAAAAAGAAACAAACAAATTTGGATGCTCAAGAGTCAACGATACAGAAATATTTGGTCACTGAGCTGAATTTGAAAATTCACGAGATACATTCATTCATAAAAATAAAAAAACAAAACAAATTGCTGTTGTGGAGAGTGAAAAAACGTAGATGTAAAAAGTCATAACCCAGAGTAAAAACAAACTTTGACTCCCTACAGCCAACTACAGTCGAGATAACACATGATTACCAGTTTCTAAGAGCGTTGATTCGATGTCATCCAACACGATCGGTCGCTTCGGAACAAGAGCTTCATAGCGGCTGAAGGGGTTTAGATCTCGCTCTGATGGCAGTTGCTCCCACTCGCCGGGCCTGTACACAGGACATAAATCCTGGGGTAGGTCTCTGTGGGGTCACGGGGCATCACACAAACCGCACCGCAAACCAGGATGAAAATGAAAAACAAAAGAAAACAAAAAGTCCAAACTGAAATTATAAATGACCAGAATGATACAAAGCAAAATGACACATGTGATGAAAAGCAAAGCAAAATAAAACTATTAATGAGGAACAAATCAAAAATATTAAAATGGGAAAATTACAAAACTGGAGATTTTAAACTAGACCAGATCCAGCGGAAACAAAGGTACTTCATAAAAACAGAGATGTGTTAAAGAGTGAAATGTTAATCTGTGAATCTAAAAGGGCTTTGTACAGTTTCATTCTTGAGAAGAACAAGAAAAATAGAAACTGGAAGGAGGAACAAGAAAGACTGGAAGAGGAACCGCTACTAAAGAGGGAAACGAGGACAGCGAGACAGTTTCGGAGCTCTTACGATGGCAGAGCGTCTTTGAGCTTCATGCGCGACACGTCGTCATACAGCGCCACAGAGACGACCTCCTCCATGGGGCAGATCAGGCCGTACTCCTCGCAGCCGTGCTCGATCACCAGGGGGTCCGACTTGTGGGGGTCGAACATGATGTTGTTGGGGGTCACGATCAGCACGCCTCCCACCACTCCCTGCAACAATGAAGTAACGCATCAAATTACCAGAGTAATTTAGGAAATTAAATGCTTCTGCATTCATTTTCCAGGCTTCTTACCATGCCATCGGTGAAATATTTGCAGCTCATCTTGATGAACTTAACCGTTGCCGGGCTCTCATCCTCAGAGTTTGGGGAGAGCTCACGCCAGAGGGACTTTGTTGACATGCAGTTTAACGTGCCGTCCTGAAGGAAGGTAAAAGGACAGATCAGAGACCTGAATGTCATGCCTATTATTGAAGAGTCTTATCACCGTGTGGTTTCAGCTCTCAGCAGCCTTTTAGGCCACCAGATCATGTTATATTTATTACTCACTTTTCAAAAGTGCCCGAAAGTAGCTTTTTCCACTCGACTATTAAATGCTGGATGATGAAATTACTGCACTTAACGTTTAAAAGCTGCTCACTCATACCACAGATTGAATTTGTTATCCATCACGGAGGGTATCAGAAATTACATTACGAGGATAATAAAACATTTTGTCGCATCTCTGAGCCATAATAATTCGTTTTTACAACATAAAAAAAAGCAGCCATTGTAGACGGACAATTTTGGACAAAGCTTGAAAACGCACAAAGAAAAGTATAGATTATAAAGAGTATAATCAATAGAATTACACCAAATAAAGATTTTTTAAAGGCATTTTTGCCCTTTGTGAAGAGTTTCATAGTCAAGATTCAGACAGAAATCATAAGAGACTGAGAGGGGATGTCGTTTCATGTTGCCTTTTAACAACTTTTTTTTTTATTTTATTTTTTTTAGAAAAATGTCCCTAAGTTGCTACTGTAAACTACTGCATAATGCCAGTTACTCTAAGCAACATATCACTCTTTACTTACATGTGATGCTTTCTCCGATAGGCCATTTGTGAAGCAGGGATCAGAGGAACTCTGAGACTTTAGCTCAGCTTCTGCCTGGCTCACATCAGGGACGAACAGCTTCTGTAACAACGATGATGGAGAGCCAACGGTGAGACAGTCGGGAGGAATAATCGAGCAGTGGTCGGCGTTACTGCCGAGGTTCTCACCTGACCGGGGTAGACACTGTGAGAGAAGAGCTTGTTCAGCTGGACCAGTTTGTTTGGGGTGACGTTGTACTTCAGTGCGATGCTGGTGAGGGAGTGATCGGGCCCCACCTGTAACAAGAGATGAACTCATTTGAACCGTTCTGCTGATAAGTCAGTATGTTATTTAAATGTATTTTCACTGTCGTTTTACTCACAATGAACTCCACTGTCCCCGGTGGTCTCTTCTTCTCCCTCTTGGTCTGATTGATACTTTTGCAGCCATCGTCTAGAAGGGAAACAGAAAATGAGATGCAGACTGAGCAAAACTCCAAACAGAGAATGATCTCACATGGAGAAAAAACAACAACAATCTAGTAAGAGAGTCTATGGTCCTTCTCACACGTTCTAGGTTGCTAACAGATACACTTTCCAAATAAACATAAAAAATGAAAACGGCATCCATTGAGGGCAGTAAAAAGAAATGTTTATCTCTAAATATCCTGTGCTTAATTGCCTTTTGAGTCAGTACCAGTGACGGTTTGTCCCCTGTCATTATCCAGCCTTAAAACACTGCCCCACACATGCTGAAGCAGTTATCAAAAACACACACTGACCCTTGTAGTAGACAAGGTCCACAGTCAGCATTTTCTTCTTGCCAAGAACACAGAAGCTATTAGCGTACCACTCCCTGAATGCTAAATTACACTGCTGCCTCTTCAAGGAAAGAGGGCATGACTAAGCATTAGACAGACAGATTCTCGTTGCTGTGTACTGGACCGAGCATTAGAGACAAGACTGCTGATACTGCTGCTTATTCATTTCATTTACACTGTGACTGGTAATATTCTAGGACGCATTGCAGTCTATGGACTTGCAGCTGAAAGCGTATATAACCTAAAGAGTTATGTTTTTTTTTTTTTGTCTGTTACACTGCAGGGAATCATATTTGGTTTGATGGGCTGCAGGTAACAATATTGTGGTCTTATTAAAATAAGATTAATTATTAAACACATACTGCAGAGTTTACCCGCTGCACGCATGACTATAGTCAATTATTAGTCTATATGAAGGGGGTTGGGGATGATTTGCACTGCAAACAAACCCAGAAGCACATGACAGAATGATGTATAATGTAGCGTACACTGAATGCAGGTTAGATTAGGTTTATTGCTGTGCAAATATGAAGCTATAGATGACCTGACAACTAGCTTATTGCTCCATCACAAATAATTGATTTTAGTCGCTTGTCAATTAATTCAATAGTCTACTGATTTAAAAAAAAGTCGATATCAAATTATTATGATTTGTCTACTTCAGCAATATTCTACTTTCTTTGACAAAATCCTCAAAAAATAATTTTCTTTCACATCTAAGAGTCACAATAATAGCAGAAGTTAAGGGCTTCACAGCATTTTGATTGTGATTTAACACTCGCACCAACTCTCAGGACTCTCACACTCTGAGAACACGTCGCCTTAAATGTCATCATCAACTGTAAAACAGTACAATGTGAAAAGGTTATGCAACTTCCTGTTTAAAACTGCTGAGGTCGTTCCCAACACAGAGGACCCTTGTGTAGTCAAATAAAAGAGCAGGGGAATAAACATCGACAGTAATACCACTAGCTGACATGAGAATTTACAGTGTACTTGTACTTGCAATAATACTGGATTATGACGAGAATAGTTATGACTAAATTGACAGGGACTTTACCCAGTGATTGTCTCAGTGTTCTGTAGATGGGAGAGTCCTGATCTGATCATACTGAGAGGTGCAAGACAAGCAGTCTTCCTGCTCCACGGTGTCTCAACCACTAACAAATAATACCAGAAGTACCCCGTATTCAGAGCCGCCCGATTCTCCAGGTGTCCATGTATTTCATTGCAGGTCTTACCCGAGGCCGCATGTGGCTTTGCTGTTATTCTCTGCGGGTCTGTCTTCTTGTTGGGGTCCTTGTCATTTGGGATGTCTGAACAGGAAATCACAGCCGGGTTCTGCTCAGTCACATTCTTTTCCGATTGGCTCTGCTTGAGCTGTCTCCGCCTCTTCAGCCTGATGGGACGCCAGAGAGACGGTCATATATATATTAAATGTGGGTAAAATTAAGAAACATGAGTTTAAAAGACTTATGCCATGACAACTTTTACAGGTTGGGCTAATACACTTCATGTATGAACATGTGTACAGGCCGCGGATGGATCACCGAACGGGCCTAGCGGGCACGGGCCCAGGGGCGCACAACTTCAGGAGGCCCCCCCGGCCTTTACCTATAACATCCCAACCAGGAAGAGACTCAAAGAAACATAAAACGACCAAAACATCTCAACATCAAAGAGATGCAAAACAGCTGCAAAGAGACACAACGAGACTAACAACAATTAAGAAAAGGGGAAAAATGACTACAAAGAGACTCACAATGACTACGAAGAGACACAAATCAAATACAAAGAGACTCATAACGAGAAATAAATGGGCAAAACAACTGCAGCCAAAAGATAACTACAGAAAGACCAAAACAATTACAAAGAGACTCAAAATGACTACAGAAAGACACAAAACATTCACAAAAAGAAGATAAAGTCTGTGTGTCTTGCTGCTATGTAGGAGAGGTGCCGGGGCCTTTTGCATGTCTATTCCCAGGGGCCCATTGTCTCATAATTTTCCCATGGCACAGGCATATAATTATTATCATAACCATTTTAATGCTTTAATTGATGACATTTTCATAATTAAATATCTACTTGTAATTTTTCACCATGCTTGTTTGTTATAAAATACTTCTGTTGTGAATTAAGACCTTCTGTCCAGTTGTTTTTGTGCTCAAAGTTACTGGATTGAGCTTTAACTTTTCTCTCTCTTTACTTTGCCGTGTCAGCTGTATTTTCATCTCAGGCTGAACCTTTACCCCTATTAAATCATTGATAGTTGAGGCAATGATGTAATGGCATATCTAGGCCCTGTTGAGGTTCATTAAGGGGGAACTGCAGTGCAGAGGAACCAGGGGTTAGCGGTGCACTTAAGGATAGTGCATAGTGCTGACCCGGTGAGCCCCAAAGAAACCTTAAGTGTTGATATGAGTTTGTTAAGAAAAGATAAGACCACATTGATTTATCATAATCGTTGAGTGATAGGGACGGTGCAGCCCTGCGAAGTCCCGGGCAAAGGAAGAATAAAAGAAAAACGTAAGGAGAAGTGTTTTTAAGTGTTCAAGTGCTTTAATGGAAAGGCAAGAGTAGGTCGATAAGGCTGCGGACAGACACGGTTCAGGCCTCGCCCACAGCCTCAGGTCTCTCTCCCACAGCCTCAGGTCTCTCTCCCACTTTAACTGAGCAACACACATCTGGCAGTGATGAACTCAAGAATCTGCACGCACAGTCTCAGCAGCACAGCTTGTTTCACTTTGGGTCAGGCGCAGAGCATCTCTCAAGCCTTCATCTCAAGATTTTTCCCTTTCTCTGTAAGCAGTGCATCCAGAACTAACATAATGACGGAGAAAGTGAAAAGTTCAAAAACAAAAACATAACTAATTACATAAATAATCACACCACTCAAGTCAAAAGGCACACATGGTAGCAAGAATCTTTTTGTTTTTGTAATATGAATGTTTACATGATTTGAGATAATTATTCTTTTGGTTTACCCGTCATTCAAATGTGTTCAAATTGTCGATGTTTCGTATATGTGTGCAGTTTTGATACAATCTTATTATTGGATGCAATGTTGATGTAACTTTATTGTTGTTGTGTGAAAATAATAGTACAAACATTGTTGACCATATGTATTTGAATATGGACCCGAGGCAACAACTTGTGTGAATTCCCCAAAATTAATAGACGATAAACAACTTGGACAACACTGCATTAATATAGTTGTTTTCAGGTCAAATTTGACTTTGACATTATGTGTGCCGTCGTTTTGCTAAATCAAAGTTCTCAAGCAGACACGAGCAGGTTTTCCTTCAGGATATTTCTGTAATGCAATGTCTCACTTTACTCACAACTTTCTTGCAGCGAAGAGGCATCCCAGAATCGTGATGCGACCCTGGTAAAATCCCTCAGACTACCGTTACTTAATGTGCAGTGTCTCTCTACCTCAGCCATGGTGCTCTGGAGCTCCTTGAGCCTCTTGGTGGCCTTAATCAATAGTGTTTGTGCACAGCCTGCTCTGAGCTCATTTGCAGCGTTTTAAACTTGCTGCACATGTATTTGGGATATCATATCATATGGCATATTGTGCCATGTCATATTAAAGGAGTGATACTTGGATGCATTTATTTTGTAGTTCTACATGATTGATATTTGAATATATTTTTCACTTTTTAACATTAGAGTGTATTTTTTAAATGTTGTTCAGTGTCAAAAAAAACTTTCACTTTTGTAAAACAATAACAACATGAAAAATTCAATGTGGAGCACACGCATGCCAATGTTACTCCACATTGACCTTTTCTTCCATTCGTCAGGAAGCGAGGCAGCATAGTACAACGAGCAGGAGAGCTGCGTGCTACAGCAGTAGCTGTTGTTCAGAGATAAGACGGATTTTCCTTCCTGACATGTTCTCTCCGTCTCTTTGTGTTCTGGCTATTGGTCCGTTACAGTCGTAGAGGCCTGCACGAGTCTCACTTATTCACCTCTCAGCTTTCTACTGTTGTTCTGCTGCTCCCTCCTGCAGGTACGCACACCAACTTTGCAGGAAAACACCACCGACTCAGCCCAAAGCCTGCAATCCCTTTAAGATCTAATGCACACTGCTTGTCAAATAATTAGAGAGCGACTGAGATGTGATGCCTTTAAAAAAAAATATAAATAATAATGTAATATTTCCAACATAAGCCAATCCAATCAATAAAACACAAGACACATTGCAGGTTTGTCAGCACAGCCTGAACAAGTAACCCAAGACAAGAAAGAATAAAGGCCATTAGGCTACACCGCATTACCTCACATCATTTATCACAAGCCTACACTCAACAACTCCAATATTGACAGCACTCACTAGACGACTTCTGCTCCTCCATCGATCAACTTGTTTATCCATTTTGTAAAGGTTACCTTTGGCCTTCTGAGCAACTGTTTGTCAAGACAAATAAGTTATGTCTACGTCTGTCACGCTATGATATACTGTTGATGTAGAACCGGCAGGAGGGATGGAATAAAGCAAGCAGAACGAGAACTTGAAGTGTATTTTTTTCGATTCCTTGTAATTTCTACGCAGCGTAGCTGTGACAAGGCTCACATTTCCTGCTATCCGGTTCCACAACGCTGCCAAAATCCAATTTTACAGTCAACATCATCCCTGTGGATCAAGAGGCTGTGACGCACGACTCGGATTATATGAGGCTGTATTGGCTGGGTGCAGCTCAGACACAGGTGATTTAACAGCGCCAATACATGAATTGAAAAAGGGTGCGAATTGTTAATTAGTGAATTCACCTTGACGGCAGATTGTCAAAGTACAAACGACAGTGCAGCACGATGGAAACGCCAAGATGTCTCTCCTGTTAAAAGTTTTTTTTAAATAGCTTTTCTTTTATTCTAATCAAAAGGTCAAAGGGTAGATGTTGTATACATATGTAAAGCCATCTGAGGCAAACGTGTGCTTCTTAAACAAAATGGACACAACTAAACCTACATGGCATCTTAAAGAGAGAGAGAAAAAAAGGTGAATATCTATACTCATTTAATGGCAAATGCAATGTACCACCTTAAGATGGAAGCAATCTGCCATAAGCACAAGAAACATGCTGAATGTTGGAGCTTAACAATACTTTTGCTGCATGAAAGAAATACCTCGAAAGCCAAAACAAAAAAGGCACACAAAGAGTCGCTTACCTGGCAAAATATCCCGGCTTCCTGTCTCTCTTCTCCATCAGGCCTGGGTCCTAAATCTGCATGCAGTCAAGCGCATCAATACAAACATCCACCCTTTACACACCCACTCCGTGTGTGTCCAAGCCAGCGGATTTGGGGAAGATCACCTCTCGCGCTTCTTCCTTGTCCTGCAGAACGAAATGAGCGAGGGGATTAGCAGGCCCGCCCTCCTCACTCAACAACATTCAATTCAATGTAAAAAAAAAAAAAAAAAGAAAAAAAAAAAAAGAAAAAAAAAAAAAAAAAAAAAAGGCCAATAACTGCTGGTGAAGGCTAATCAGCCTAAAAGGGGGAGGGCGATGAAAAGCATCATAAGAAGCATGACAATGGCTGACCAACAGGATGGGAATTAAGGAAAAACACATCTGCTACTAGTTCATGTTTCCACAGCAAACACGCGTTTTATTGTACAACCATGCTTCATTACAATAGTGTGTCTACAATCAGCTGCATCTGTTTGGAACTCCCGTTGACGTAAACACGCAGACCGTCATGGCTCCACTACCTCACAGCTAGCTGCAGCAGGATTAACGCTGAACAAAAACAAGCTACTACACGCATGTCGCACGTCCCTTAAGAAGAGAAATCAGGCAGCTGCAGTTCATCCATGTGTCGCGTTCAAATGTTATATAAAAAGGTAAATGGGTAACCTCAAGAGGAATGGCTACATTTGCAGCAACGTTGCCCCACCTAACGTTACATTCTTCGGTTTAGCAACTCAATTAAATCCTCTGACTCGGACCTTGAGGTGCAGCGGTAACAACAGACAGATAGCAGTACTGTTATATCAATATGTTCCACTGCGCAAGGCTTAAGCAAACACAGGCACAGTGAACAAGGTCCAGATTTCCAAGTGATTTAACAGCTGTTGCTAACTAGCTAGCCACTTTGTTTACAGGATAATAGCAACCTGGTGGAGATGGTAATGCTATTTTGTTCGGTTTCAGCTGTTCTCTTAAAACGACGTTATCTTCTTCCTGTTCGTGAAATCTGGACTGACGTCAACACTGATGTACAACGTACGCATTCAAAACGCTACATCTGACAGAAAATAGGTGGCTACATTTGCCCACTTACCTTGCGTGCATCCTCCAACAGCTAATGTTGTATCAAAATGAAGCTCCCCTGCACGGCGCCCTCTGCTGTCATGTGTACTGTAAAAACATGAGCCCACCACCAGTCTTTACCATAGACCGTGTACAAGCTAATTAACGTTAGCCAAAGCTAATTTCAGGTGAAGGTTAGTTGGAGATTTGATTGTTGGTGGGTATTACACTACCAGGTGTAAAAAAACAATCACAAATATGCAATGGCACATCATATTAAATATCTGACCGCAAGGTGGCGCTATCAGTCCCTGGTGGTCTAGTGGTTAGGATTCGGCGCTCTCACCGCCGCGGCCCGGGTTCGATTCCCGGTCAGGGAACTACTTTTTTTCCGCTAACTAGCCAAAATTCATTTGCGCCTTTATACTGTCAAGCAGAGCTAAACTGACCGGTTTTATATCAATACGCCACAGCTGGACCACTACGTGTGCAATCCGTTGCCACACGCAGAGAGCTGTATTACAGGTCAATCAACCAACTCAAGTTGGTTTAATTTATATGGTCCAATAACGCAGATCGCAAATTTGCAGCAAGGGGTTAGCGTACTGTACCTCACACGATGCCATCCATCCTTAGTCCCTACAGTGCAATAAATGACTGGAGTTAAAATAAAAGCCTAAAATATGCCTCCTTTTCTGTACAAAGCATTAACGTTATCCCATTGCATTTACTGATTTCTTTACCCATTGAAAATAAGATATTGTCTTCAATGTTTGTCTCTTGAAAATTATACTTTATTTTGCAATGCTTCACTCACACACACACACACACACACACACACACACACACACACACACACACACACACACGGTATTATTGCATGACCTCTTGGACTGTCCCAACTCAGAGCTCTTGACTTTGCCACTACCTGACCGACTCCTAATTCTACCGCTTGGTGGCGACAGTTCCCAACAAATGCTACTAGAAACAAGGGTCTCAATATGTGAAAGATGTCATATTGTATTAAGTACAACAGTCCGCAGCCTACATAAAATATATTTCATATTAAAACAGCCTCCACCATAAGAACCCTTTAACAAACATGGGCTTTTTAAAATTTCTCTTTACAAGTTAAAAAGAACAACAACATTCAAAACTGTCTGTGTTGATTCAGTAAAGAGTAACGAGAGTAAAGCATTTTATACTGAGAAGACTCAGGTGAGGGAACAATTATTAGATGTCTTTTACATTTGTTTTGTATCATGTTTTCAGTTTGCACATCGACCCCAACTAATATATATATATATATATACACGTATATATATATATAAAATCTAATAATATATCTCAAATATAATTAAGATATAAATATAATGTAGTGATAATTCCCACTCACTCCTTTCATGAAAGCTTAGTTGAAGTGAACAATGAGATAATGTGTTTGTGGAGCTTGGGTCCCAGAGAGCCCTCTTAGGTGGGACAGACAGAGACCCCCGCTGCAGGCCCTCTCATTGGACAAGGCCGGAGTTAACCAGTTCCTGGCTGGCTATGTATCTTTGCAGTTATTTTGACAGGCGTTATCATTGTGAGAGAGGAGATAAGTTGTCTTAGGGATCGCCATGGCGCCGGTGTGTCCCTCCTCCGTCCTGCTCAGACTCCCATCGACCCCTCTCCACCCCCTCCTCTCTCCCTACCCTGCTTGGAGCAAAGGATTGTGGGGGACTGTTTGGTTGGGAGCAGGGTTTTTGTTGGCAGGGACCCCGGGGCTCTGTGTATCATCGTCCCCCTTTAGGACCACCAAATCGTCATTTGACTCAGCAAATGGACCGCCATGTCCAACTCCCAAACGTCGCCGTCCACATTCTATTAAATGTTCTCTCTTGCTCCTTTCCCTTATTTCTAATATTTTTCTTCAAGTTGTGTATTGCAAGGTTATTCTTCTCCTTCCTGGACACACAGACATGGCTTCGAAAGCTCAAAGATAAAAAAAAAAAAAGGAAGTCACGCTAAGGCAGACGGAGTAGCACAGTTTAGCTGAATTTAAAGCACTACAAAAAGCCAGGGATGAGCTCTAAACTTTTGACTCTTTAATTAATGTGTAATGTTTTCAAGATGTTGCTCAGACAGGGGCTGTAAAAATAATCGTCTAAGTCCACATCAAACCAACAGCATACCTGGTCTCTCTGTCATATGAGATCTGGACAGTACTCATTTTAGCCACTGATATTAGAATCTTTACGGCACTGTCCCGTCAGGGCCCACAAGCAGCTTGGTAGCATTACAGCGTCTGCTTTTTTGTGTTAATATTACTGCTACACACACACACACACACACACACACACACACACACACACACACACAAAAGAAAATATGAAGCACATTTTCAGGCCATAAATCTTCATGTTTGTATTTGTGCCACTGAGATGGCATATGTGTTATTGTTTATGCCTAATAGTGCCATATCCAGTACACATTTAGATATTATCTCATCTTATTTGTGTCTGCTGTTGCAATAGGAGACCTAAACAGTCAGAGTGACTTTCATCCAGTGCCTTGCTTTGCCATGTCAGCGCACGTAAAGAGACTATCTTGCTTGTATCTTTTAGAACTGTTGTGATCACAGCGGTCTGACCCAGCACAGGCCTTGGAGAGATTTGAAATCATTTTACTCAGACGTCATACACTTCTAGCTTAGACTACAACCACTGATAACTTCAAGTACACTGTGGCAGCAGGAAGCTGCAAAACCTAAACATTGAAAAAGGATATGTCACAGAAACGATAATTGATAGGAATTATGGGAGCCGTAATTCCCTTCTATAAATCAAACCTGTGGGGAAAAAAAATGCAGATTTGCAGTTTTTCTATCTGTGTCTTTATAGGAAGACGATTTTTGAGCAGTAAACCAATTTGGAGAAGAAATCTGTGAGAGAGAGCTGTTCCCTTCGAGGATTGAGAGTCCCACTTAACTACACAGCTAAGTGAATCAACTGACAAAGCTAACGTTAGCTCGCTAATGTAATCCCTGTTTAGGGTGGAGAGTGTAAGAAGTAATGGGTCAACACAGCTGACATGACAAATGATTAAAACGCTGTTTAATATCAAATATACAGTATCAAATATTTTTAATTATATTTCACATAAACAGCACAATATACATTAAATTACAAAACCATATTCTAATAACTCAATGACCAAATAACAGAGTTGCTAACAGATGTTTAATAGCAACCGATTTAAGGTTCCTGAAGTCTCCGCTAGAACACATTCTCACGGCAGGTCCTGAAATAGTCACACACTTTTAATCTTTTGATTCATGTCGGCAACACTTATTTTCAAAAGAAAATTGTGTCGCTCATCACAACTTTGAAACTATTTTGGAACTTTCTTTTGTGCCTTCTCTGCGTTTTTGTTTTTTATGATGGTTGAGACAACATTACACCACAAAACAAAGGTTAGGTTTAAGTAACAAAACCACTTAGGTTTAGGGAAAAACGCCACAAACGCGTCACCTAACAACAATACAATGAGGTAGTAAAATGTCAAATAGAACCCAAACCACAATCGTATGTTTTTTTTTTTTTTGCAAACTAGTCCGCTTTAGAGGTGATGGTAGGCACATTTCTTTTGGCAGAGCCAGGTTAGCTGTTTCCCCTCTGTTTCTAGTCTTTGTGCTAAGCTAAGCTAATTGACTGTTGATTATAGCTTCATACCTACCAGACACGATTATGATACTCTCATCAAATTTTTTGGCAAAAAAGTGACTGAAACTAAGCAGCAGTTACTAAGAACTCAGATATTTAAAAAACTTGTATATGACGCATCACAAGCTGCAACCGTCTAGATGTGATGGAGACACATTTATCACTCCCTTGGTGGTCTATGAGAGTCCAGAGTAAGTGAAAGACCACCTTCTAGGTTACCATGAGGTTAATGACCCCCCCCCCCCCCCCACACACACACACACACTGGCTACTTGCACCAGTCATTTAACAAAGACAGAGAGGGGAATGAAAGTGATGGAGACACGGCATGAAACGGCTCCATACTGTATACCATCCAGTGCCACTACACCCACTGTCAATCTGCCAAGTCAGCTGAGGCACTGCAGCCATGATCTTTGACCCAGGAACTACACGATGGGGGAAAGGTTATCAATGTCGGGGTTTTCGTTCTCGAAGTTAAACGTCCAGACGGTGCAGGAGCCACACCTCGAGGAAGGAGCAGACGGTGTAGGAAACCTAAAGGAGAGATGGATATTAAGCACTACATCACCCTCTCAAACGCACTTCTCACACAGACACACACACACACACACACACACACACACACACACACACACACGCTCATCAGTGTTTTTGATCACATGACCATGGTAGGGGAGCAAACAGTGCATGGTTGTTTAACCTCCTTATCAGTGGTGTTGTAACAAGTAGAGGAACACACAGGCTGACCTCCACACACGCACACAAACAAGAAACCTCACCAAAGCTCTGAAAATCGAACACTAAAAAGGACGTATGTTCATTTTCTGAATTGTATAACCTTACTTGACGTTCCACAGTTCATCCTAACAGAGGTCTACCTGACACTTAGGGAAGCCATGATAATGAGTACAGATCATGACCTATTAGCTAACATTTCTAATAAATCTCCCTCTGCAGCCCTTAACTCTCCTCTGATCTCATCTGCCATGAAAAGAGAGGCTCGTTCTGTACAGTAACCATCTCTTTCCAGAAGAAAAAGCACAGATAAAACTTTGAGCCCCAGCAAACATACCTGTATGAATTATGACTGTGGCTGCTCATTGATGATTGTGCGATAAGTCAACTTTTCATGTACAACGTATGTATTCCTTTGAGAGGCAAAGGATATAAGGGGCTATGTTGAAGGTAACTTGGAGTGTGTGCTTACTGAGTGTTTACATGTGTATGCCTTTTGATGTGTGCGTGTTCTAGCGTGTGTGTGCGCTCATACATGCACTCCCACTCTCACACTCAGACTCTCGTTAGACCAAGCCAGCGCCACATCAGTCCATCATCACAGATATGGCTTGTGGTGAGATAGCAGGTCTGGCGGCGCACAAGACATTTTGTCCACTCTGTCATGTTTACTTATAATGATAAGCTTTGATGGATTCCCCCGCAAGCTATAGACGCCACGGTGCACACACGCACACGCTCACCGATTCACACGTGCACACTATCACGCATTACCAGAAAAAGACAGATCGACAAATTTCCAATATTAGCAATAAAAACTAGTCAAAGAAATAAATTATACCGACAAACACATGTCTGAACAGACGAAGACCAAAAGGCCTCAGAGGGTTAAAGGTCACACTTAGAGGTTGTTGTGTTTTGTAATCATCTTGGGAAGAAAGATATCTTTTGAATAACTAATGAAAACGTTTAAAAAAAAATGATTTGGCACTACGGAGACCGGTCAAAGTGTTGTGGGCACAAGAGAAGGCCAACGAACTGTCAAGTGAAGGGAGTAGATGTGTTTAGAAATGTATTCATTGTGTGATATTTTAAAAATCTAACAAAGCAGGTCCATGGGAAATGTTTCACAAGCTCAAATGTTTCTATAATTTACTATAAAATACTAGTGTTACACTCAGTAATTAAAGTTAAAAGGCCCAGTATACTCTATGAATTTGGTTCAGTCTGAATTAAACGCGGTCTTTGGCAGACTCCATGTTGCACTCTGTGATCTGTTGGTCGGCCTGTACAATGTTTCCATTGGGTCGGTTTACTTTAGCCTGGCGTGAGGCCAGACCACAGACTGGCTCACTACAACTGTTCTGGACCAATTAAAGAGACTAATGAGGCTTATCATGACAGCCCCCCCCCCCCCCCCCCCCCCTCCCCCCAGCTGATCACATGACACCTACTGTCTCTGATTGATGATCAAGCACTTTGTTTCTGTTTGTGATTCATTTACAATGTCTGTTAGTGAATCAATCACTGCTGTCTTGCCACTTTTAGACGGAAAATGCAAATTTGGGACACAGAGTTGAGTCTGGGTGAAAACCATCGTCTCTGAGTGCTGAATGACGGTCAAGCCCCTCTTTAAGCTTTAATATGGGAATTGCCACCAAGAACAGTATGTCTGCCTAATGAAGTTTTTAGAGAGCAGTGTTTACTTGTTCACGAGGCCCCGAATCCTTTGTTTAGAAAAGCTTTGGTGCCGATACAGACTCAACAGTTCTATACATCTATACAGTTGGAATAGTTTTGATGCCAGTACACCGACCAGAATAACTGCATCTTAAGGCACTTGTGCATTAACTTTAAAGTCCTCAACCAACCAAAATAATTTCATAAAAATGTCCTGTACATATTTTTCAGCGCACTTGTTGACAATTCCAATACATCATAAATAATTTCTTTATGTTGAATACAAAGAGGGTCGTAGACTGCTGCCACAGTCATATGTAGCAGTAGGAAGTTGCATTTTACTTAAGCTCCTTTTTAGAGCGCACCTTAAGTTCACACTTTTGTTTTTCCCTCTTATAGTTTACAGTTATTCATACCCAAGGACACAACAGCCACTGGTGAAATTCAGGGAGTGTGTGTCTGACAAAGAGGGTGAGAGAAAATGCCAGCGAAAGGTGGAGGAGAAGAAATAAGCAACTCAGAAACAACGGTCTGATTCTTATTTTACATCTCACCCCTCCTCACGCTCTGTCAAGGCCACTCTTTTCTTCCTCCTACTTGTTCGGCCGAGAAGAGGTCAGAGTAAGTGAGAGAGCAATAGACACACGCAGGCAGACACACACACACACCGCAACCGTTACAAATCTTCTCCGCCTTATCGAGGAAAACACACTGATAAGCGTGTCTCCACTCCCCATCCGACAGATCCATCTCCGAAAACATCTGAGACACACGTAGGAAAGACCTGGAAATATATTTCTGTGTAACTGGCAGTTTGATGGTTCAATCCCCTCCCATTACTGTAAATGAGTCAAACCAGAGTTGATCTGTGGAGTAGGGTTGAGTTGGTTTCATTTGGTACACTGATGTTGAGGGATGATAATTAACAAGGTTTAGATGACATGCGTTGTGTGTGTGTGTGTGTGTGTGTGTGTGTGTGAGTGTGTGTGTGTCTGTGTGTTTGCACATGTTGGGAGTGCTGCACCTGCAGCTAATGATGTGAAACTTGCCAAACTCATCTGCTGCTGGCCTCCACGCTCCACTCACTCCCCTCAGATCAAACTTGCACCTGTTGACCCGTACAAACACACTCACACACACGCACGCACGCACACACGCACGCACGCACACACACACACACACACACACACACACACACACACACACACACACACACACACACACACACACATTTTACAGATGCTATTTTTTGGGATGATATTCCAGCACTCAGGGGTAAGTGCCTCCTTAACCTATTCTCAAGCAATTAATCCCCTGGATTCCATGTTTCATGGACTAACACTAACCCTGACATCATACATAATCTGTCAAGTGCACTGCAACTGCACTGTCTTATATGGAGATATGAGCTGACAAATGTCAAAAAGAAAGTTAACCTCAGTTTTATCTTCAAACTAAATGGCATAATATCTGTCATATACAGTTTTATCAGGCTGATAAGGTGCCTGGGGAATTGATTTCTAAGGGGGGAGGTATAAAACGGGTAACTTATGATGCATAAAGTGATTCCATGAACTTGTGCACTTCATTTTTGTGAAGTGGAAGTAAGAGGTATTGCAACAAACATGATGGAAGATAACAAAGTACAGTTATATTGCTACCTCGGGACATATTTGATGCAGAAAGACTTTTATAGAAGTGGATGAGAAGATGAGAAATATTCAGCCCTTGGGAATTTTGATAAGAAACAGCTCATTAACTGAACTATTTATATCTGCTGTGGATGAGATACTTGTGTTTATTTTAGGCTCAAACGATTACAGAGTCTATGGAAGATGCTTGTAATAGAAAGATGTGAACATATATGAACAAAAGCAGTTTGTATGCATTTAAATATGTGTATGTTCCCCTTTAGATGTGCTGTAGATATATACACATGGATCAGTGTCAGGGCATTTTAGAAATACTCAGTCAGGAGTCACCCCAAACATCTCATATTTATTTGGTGAACTGTTCATTTATGATTTTTGTAAATTGTTTTCCGAACATAAAGAACTTTATTGTGTTTCATAACAATCTCCACACCTGCAGAAATAACATTTTGAAGGTGACTTGCTGAAGCCTTTATTTTCTCTATTTCATTATTATTCATCCGAAAAATAACCAAATGCAACAATTATTGGTCTCAGCTTAAGAATATCTAAGTGTAAGTTTTTAACTGTAGAAACTCTCCCCAAATTCACAAGAAGTGTGTGTGCTTCCACAAATTAAGCGTACATCCTCACCTCTGTGTGTGTGTGTGTGTGTTCTCGTGGTGGACGTGCGGGGCCACTGGGTCGAGGTGGGCTGGGTCCGCGGTTCCCACAGCCTGTGTGGAGGCAGCCTCTGCCGCGCTATCAGCCTCCGTCTCCGGCCCCCCCAGCACCAGCGGGCCCCCCTGACGTCAGCCCTGGCCTGATAACGGGGTCCGCAGCAGTGGGGGCGGGAGGAGGAGGAAGGGGGAGATGGAGATGGAGGGATGAGGTGGAAGGAGAGCGCCCGGCAGGGAGGGAGGGAGGGAGGGAGCAAATGGGGTTACACTAACAGAGCCAGTGGTGGATAAGACCCTCAGACAGATAAGACAGAGCAGAGTGTGGAGCCTCTTTTGTTTTCCACTGTTCCTCCTGTCTGGTGGCTTCTCCCTTCTCCTCCTCTCCGACATTCTCTCTTTTTCTCTCCACTTCTTTTTTTTCAGACGCAACCAATTTGTTAAATCTTTCTCCTCCACCAATCCATCCTCTCCTTGTCCAAACAGAACTATTCCTGCTGTTATCGGGCTTGTGCGCTACGACCGTCCCTGGATTGAGGGACCTTTTCTCCTCTCGCTTCCTCATTGTGTTTTTGTTTTCTCTCCCAGTGTTTTGAGAGAGGGGGGGGGGGAAGCCTGCCTTTGACTGACAGCAGAAGACAGTTTTTTGACATTGATAAAAAAAGTTCTCACACTTGTTTCCAAATCCTCTGTCCTTCTCTCGTTCTTTCACCATCACACTCTGCATCGCCGTGCACCACCCTGACAGCTCTTTGACCCTCTCTGCATGAACTCTGCATGAACCCTTCAAAGACACCAGAACCCATTGTTTTGATGATGTCACCTCACCTTTACCTAACCTGAATCTTACCCCTAACTTGCCCCTCCACGTTCAAACAAAAAAGCTTTCTCTCTGCAACTAGGCCCGGTGTATCAGCATATTAAACACCGTCTTTGCATTTGTGTGTGTGTGTGTGTGTGTGTGTTCCCTATTTGCTCTTCAGGCCTTTGCTAGCCTGCGGACTTTGGCCACTGCTTATCACAGGGAGAGGTTCTGGGTTCCCTGAGTCTTCACTGCTAAAAATACACTTGCTACAGCTCACATACACACACAAACATGCACACACATTCTGGGTGTCATGGGGCACCCCTCTATAAGGCTGTCGGGCAGATATTCAGCCGACATGATTGGTCAGTGGTGCATTTTGCACATGGAGCCATCTGTGCAAAGCTCACTTGATTATAACGAGTCACTCACAGAACTCCTTTAAAAATATTCTCATTTTTAAAGCCGGCATTTGAGGAAGCAGCACCCAGGAGTGGAATTTTAAATATTATCATACAAGCGTCCAAGAAATATTCAAACGTTGCCAAGGCGAGTGCGTTGCTTTACAAGCAGCGAACACCATCAGAACCAAAACGGGGGTTTTGATAATTGAATTCTTATCGTCTGTAGTTGGAGTGTTGTGTGATGTGTTTGCGCTGCTCTTCAAACAGTGCGAACCAAGACTTCAATTCAACACTTGAGCCCTGCAACTGAGGAGTTAATAATTTATTCAAAAAAGAAACACACTCCTGGTTAATGGTGTGTGTGTGCGTGTGTGTGTGTGTGTGTGTGTGTGTGTGTGTGTGTGTGTTAGTAAGACAGAGAAAGAGATGATCTGTGTTGCTGAAGCCAAGGTGTCTTGCTGATCAGACTTGTGTCTCCTCAGTGAATCCCTATCCGTACCTATTCAAACACACTTAATCCACAAGCATAACATACAGATACCTTAGAATAACACACACACACACACACACACACACACACACACACACACACACACACACACACACATACACACATATACACACAAAGAGACATGATCCCACAAGAATATTGCACTTATTTATAGAAAATAAATTCTGATAAATTCACCTGATAAAAACCTTATTAACCAAATTACTTTTCAATGCTTAAAAATCTAGTGCTTGCACTTCCATACGACATAATTGGATATGTTGCTTTTGTAAGATATGTATAATATAAACTGAAGTTAGTGGATAGTTTTGATATTTCAATGTAAGAATGAGCGCAGCAGAAACGTGGCGTTAGTCAGACAGAGACCCGTTTGGTGATCAGAGTTGAGAGCAGAGCTTTGATGTCCCCAAGGGGCAATTAGGTTTACAGCAGTCAAACAAAACAAAACCATGTTGAGAAGCAGCGAGAAGCCAGACAGGGGACAGTCCCGTTCGTAACTGTTGACTGGCCAAATTATAATTTAATTTAAATAGCCAATCGTTAACAGAATAATCTTTTTTTGTGTGCACATGCTGTTCTGCTTACTGCAAACTTTTGTAAAATGTCAAATTTGAAAGGTCTGGCTCAATAAAGTCAGTCATTCAGAAAAGTCAGTTGAGGTTTATCAAACAAGTGTCAAGCAAGAAAGTTGAATGGATAAACAACACAAAAGGGACTTTGAGAGTCGTCAGACGTAATCAGAGGTCTTCATGAGCCCATTTGACAGACAATGGGTTGTTATTGATTAGCACTGTTTCATCATTACCAATATCACATGAGTGGATCCATGTAGATCAATCTGATCAGATATAACATGGTGATGTCAGCAGGAACAGATGCAGACAAGAAACACGTTCTGCTTACTTTGCAAAACATGCTAATGAAGAAAACCAAAGAGTATGACTGAGTGTGTGTGTGTGTGTGTGTGTGTGTGTGTGCGTGTGTGTTTCCCTGGCCTCTGTTGGCCTATATTGACAGCGTATTCTACCTCCTGGGTTTTCCTGCTTCTCCGTTTGAGGTCTTCTTCCTGGAGCCAGGAGTCTAATAGTCTCAGTGAGCATGTTTGAGTGTGTGTGTGTGTGTGTGTGTGTGTGTGTGTGTGTCCAAACCAGGCACCAGGAAAGCTGTCCCCGTCTTGGCTGGGGCAGAGATTCAATCATTTGGGGTCGGTGACTTACTTTGGCCCTTCTTCCTTGCACACACAAACGCGCGCACACACACACACACACACACACACACACACACGCACGCACACACACACACACACACACACAAACACAAACACACACACTCTGTGTCTGCTGCTGTCTGCCACATACCAGCATCTCTATCTAGTCCCTCACCAACACCTCCTCATTAATGCACACTGAAAACACACAGTTGCACAGAATAGTGGTTATAACACACACACACACACACACACACACACACACACACACACACACACACACACACACACACACACACACACACACACTCACACACACAGAGTTGTCATGGGTTCTGGCCTCTATCACTGTCAGTGATACAGCCTGGCATGTGCAAACACACAAATGAAAACACTCACTGTACGTTACAATAACAGACAAAAAGGACGAACTATGCTTGATTTTTTTTGACTTTTTGTAAACTTCTCACCCTGTATTTGCTCTGATTAGACTGAACTGTTGGGTTTAGTTCTCCTACAGGGGAAGCCTTGCTGCTTAGTCGAAACTTATCTTGCCCAGCAAACTTCTCGTACAACATGTAAAACTATAGAAACACAGGCTGAGCCTATATAGGCATACATTACCTGGAACCATAAACGCATGAATCATTTCTGACTGTGGTGCTACTTTAAGCCCTCGCAGGCCAACAGGGGCCCACGCCTTGATATTATTAGCCACCAATTGGTGGTTCTGTTATCAGCCAGCAGTTACACATTGATGACAGTTCCCTATTTCCATTGAGGCAATATTGCTCTATTTGCCTTGACTTCTACAAGAGAAAGAGTGGGGAGTGAATCAATACTGCTGTATACGGTTATAGGTTATTGTATAAGGTTAATGTACATATAGATAGATGGTGGGTGTCACCAGACTTCTGTAGTCCGCACCTCATCTCTCTCTTGGTGCATATATTTAGTTTTTTTTAACTGGAGTTCAGTTGTTTTAAAAGTGCAATGCTAAATCAGCGGACTCTTTTTAAAGGGCCTGCAGTTAAATGATGCACCCATGCAGGTGTTTTCAACCATGTTACATGATTAGAGCTCTTCTCTGAGCTACTTGATTAACATGTTTTGATGCACCTGTTGCAGTGGGACAATTTGCATGTGGGTCTTTTTTTTTTAGCATTTTGAAATTATGTATTTGTTAGGGGAAATGTAAGATATTATCATGAATTATGCCCTTTAATGCATTTCACTAAAGTAAATCCACATATAGTCCATGAGCCACCTGATTCTGAGATGAAAGCACTAACGATGATGATCGATTATTTCCTCCAGTGCTGCTTTTATTTTTTAATTTTGTGTCTCTTGTCAGGAAACTTTTAGACACACGCACGCACACGCACACACACACACACTGGACTGTATTGGCAGCCTGTGTAGAGCCACATAACTCAATGAGCGGCTGTCTTGTGGGAAGTGGCTGCACAATGAAATGGCCTCGTGTGTTTACGTTCACTGGTGTTGATGACAGGTATAAATCTCTCCTCATGAGGACAACAACCGCCGGAGACTTCCGACTAAAGACGCGTCAAGCATCCAGCACTATTTTTCATTTTTGTCATGAAGAGAAAAAAAAAAGAGTAAAGGCCTTAATATTCCGTATTAGACATGGAAATGCCATTTGAGCACATGGAAGTAAACTAATCATTGGTGGCAATTTGGAAAGAATCAATGAGTGATGAATTATTTCTCTACAGCACGTTCACAAAGGCGTATTTATGTATTCTTCAATCGGATATTGGTTAACTTTGGGCAAATTGGAATGATGAGACTGCGCACATTTAAGTGATGTGTCGTTCATAACGGCCAGCACGTGTTAAAAATGTCTTGATCTGTTATCAGAATAATCAAACTGTATTATGTGTTTGTAAACCAGCAAACTGCTGCAAAATTACCAAATATAAGGTTTTCCCAGTGGCTTTACAATAGAAGAAATATGTGTACATTTGCACATTTGCAGAAAAATAATATGATTATGACAGTGTAACTGTAATTACATCACTGCAATAAAAGCACCACAGACACACAATAATATTGTGGCGCTATTCCCGAAAAAACAACTCGGAAATTAACAATCAACCAATCACCATTTAGTGAAAGACTTAAACTTACAATTTATAACCACAGCGTTTATCCGACATGTTAATATATTTCGGATTAATGAAAACATATTTTGACAAATGTTTAAGAAAGTTGGTGTTGGAGGCTTTGAATGGAAGCAACCATTAAAACATACAAATCAAAATCATTTAATCAAAATGATTTTATTTACAGATATTTTAAAGTTGTTTATGACAGATATAGAGACTGATCTGCCTGTAACAGTGAATCCAATAAACATACTGTAAAGGGTTCTTATTCAAATTAATTTAATTCATAGATGAAAATAAAAAGTTCGTTTTTCACAAACGAAAAACAATCGATTTTATTGAACATAGCAGGCAGGAGGGACATCATGGGATAACAAAGCCAAGGAGCTTTAGCTATCTAGAATAACATATACTTTGATTAAATTATTTTCACATGTTTTTGGTTTGAGAGAGAGAGAGAGAGAGAGAGAGAGAGAGAGAGAGAGAGAGAGAGAGGGAGAGAGAGAGAGAGAGATGCTGGATCTTGATCCCAGTCTCTCACTCCGCCTCCACCCTCTCGTGTCTCTTCTCTCAGTTTATTCTTAATTTTCTGATTGTTGCGTTTGCTTGGCTTCACCTCTTGGGTGCAGATCTGATATTAATTAGGACGACAGAGCCTCGCAGATTGTATTTAATCATATGTATTTGCGTTAATACTCAGCAGTCCTGTGCGTAACGGCATCCATACTATCAATATCCATTCTATCAACACGGATGTCCAGCTTCAAGGAGAGGATATGTATCAGGGCATAATGACATCCAACCACGGACCCCACTCCTATGAGGCCGGATTTCTGCACAACGCCTCCACGGGCACCTCTCCGGTTTATGTGCCCACCACCCGGGTCGTCACCCCCATGATGCCGGCGCTGCCTTACCTCCAGACACCCGGTGCGTCACAGCAGAGCAGCCCCGCGTCGAGCCACTCAGCCTGGGTGCAGCCGTGCGCCGACACGGTGCCCTCGTACAACCACTCCCCGGTGTCTCCGCGCTTCGCCTTCTCCACCAGCCCGCCTCTGTCCTCCGGGGTGGCCACGGCCCGGGACACGGTGGCTTCTTACAGCAGCCCGCTAAACATCTCTGCCAACGGGAGGGAACACTACAGCGCCCGGAGCCTCAGCGGGTCGTATCACAGCCCCTACCCGGCCTACATGAGCCCGAACGTGGGTGGAGCGTGGCCTGCGTCCCACTTTGATAGCCCGGTCCTCCACGGTCTCCAAACCGGTGCTCCTCATGGCACAACACGGCACCCAAACATAGGTGAGCAAGACATTTTTAATTTAGCATTTCTATATTTTGTGCACAATAAAATGTGTTTTGACTTTTTGAAATTCTGTCATCCAGACAGAAATGTAAATAATGTCAAACGATCAGATTCACTGTCACCACAACAACAAAGAAGTGCAAATCCGCTAAAAGAGAGAGAGAAGCAAGTCCCTTTTATTTATCTGTGAACTATTGATGACAATAGGCCTACAGTTTATGACCATAAAAAACCAAACATGAATGAGGTGAAAGGTTGCCAGGCCTGAAAAAACTACGTTTTTGTTAAAAGAACAAAAGTATTCTCCTGAAAAAGAAAAAGAAAATATGCAAGTGAGGTTAATGTTTAGTCCGCATGTATAGAAATAGTCTATCAATTAAAAGCCATCAAGATTCAGGCATGTAGTTTATTAGCTGACAGAACGCACTAAACACACCAGATTTATTCAAATTATGATTTTAAAATTACAAATAAATCTATACGCTAATACAATGATACAATACTACAACAAGAGTATTTCACACAACCACAGACTATAAAGCGAATCAATTAGACGTCCTTGTAATACGAGGTACGTTCAAAGGTCTGCCCCTAATTAGTTTTTTTTAAAGAGCTGACAATGACAATGTATTATTGTTCATCAAGCTTCTGCTGAACGAAAATGTCTAAAACTTCCAATTGAAATGAAACTCTATTTGATTAAAACAAGACTAAAAACATGGACGAATAGAAAGTTACATCTACCACGTGAGATCAATACTGTGATGTGGTCATCAATTCACGAGCGCCTTGCTTGCAGAACGATTAAGGTCTGATTGTCACCTTTTGTTTCTTTTAATAACGCGGTTTTTAATTCAGTGGTGTCTTTTTCGTGACTGTCATTATGAAATGGAAAGCACAACTGTTATTCATAATCATGTTATATTTGGCAAATTGTATTCCTAAAAGAGAAGTTAGTTCAACCAGAGGTTCGTTTATCATGCGGTTATTTGAAAGTCTTACTGCTGCTTTGTTTTACTTTATTTACTACACACTCACTGTTTCTGATTCTATGGGCCTTGAGGTGACATTTTACAGAAACAAGTAAATAACGTCATTGAGTGAAATTCATTCATGCTTACTTCATTTTGACTTTTATTTTAAATGTATCATTTTAGAAACATATACATTTGAATTCAAATACCAAATTTTATGATGAATCCCTTCATGAATAAAATAGGCCAGTATTGAGTATTAATGACAAATGATAATATAATATTTCATTTAATAGCCTCACAAACCCAAATCAAACTTAAAATAACATATAATACACGTGTTTGGTTTATCTTTACGAATCACATTCTGGAGTGTTAGAAAGGAATAACTAACTGAGCCTGAATTGATAACAGTTTATAGGGATTATGGTTTATGGGTTGTTGTTTGATTGTGGCCTTATGTGTGAGGCCAGATTTGATTAGAAGTGTGTGTGAAGAATCTGATCCGGATCAGCAGCAGAATCAGATTCCTCACACCCTCATCAAAAATCAATTGTTTTAGATACAGTGAAACCACTTTTTATTCAAATACATAGCTTTTGTGTCAGCCCATAACTTTATGTACTGATTTGAATCTATAGCTGCTGGTTGAACTCTGGACCTTATTCCAACACATTGATTTTGCTCATTTGTCAGTTGTTTCAATGACTATTTGCATCTTCCAGTCTATTATTAATCAGCGTTGTGTTTATTTGGCTCCTGTTTCTTCCATTATCTACATGTTCGTCCTAATCTGAAGGGCCGGATCATTATTAGACTTATTATCACTTATTATTAGTATTATCTTATTAACAGTTGACAGCTGATTACTTTCTTTGTTTGTGCATTTCCATTTTCTGTCTGACAAACTGCTCTTAAATATGTTTTGTGTGATGATCATTTGAATGGCCTCTTTTAACTGTTTGATTCAGAAACAGTGTGACAGATAACAGCATTGATCCACACTGACCTCTTCATTTGATTACAATCACAATCAAATCACGGTGTTGAGCCCGTTTACTCGCTGCATTTCTTTAGAGATGTTTCAGGCTTCAACTCATTGTTTTCCACTCACGTCAAACGAAATCAAAGCTCAGTGTTTGATGAAGTGGCCGTGAGCCGTGCAGTGACAGTCTCTATTGTTCTGTTGGTGAATTGGAGAACTAACTAAGCTCTGACTTCTTCTTCTCGGTCAGTGAAAGAAGAAAATAAACATCAGCGTAAATTCTAAACTTCAATTCTTCAAAACATTTGTGACAATATTTTTGAATTGTTTGAAATTCTCTTGAATTGAGTTTTTATTGAAGCCTTATAGTTTGTTTTCCAGAAACATCTCAATGACTCACTTACTTAAATTGGAAAATTATTAACAGTATGTAAACAGCCAAATCATATATTTGACGACAAGAGATCCAAGACTATCACGTGTTTCATTGGATAATCTTTATAACTTTAGTTTATAAGGCATTATATCTGTATTGCCACTCAGACAGGACCCTGGCAGTGATGGAGGTCTCCCCCACATACAAAGCTTCTTCCTCTGCCTGGAATAAAAATTAAAAAAGCCAACTGATGAGTTCAAAAGTTTTGTATTTTCATCATGTTGCCAACTAAGTGACACATACATATTATTGCAGTTAAGTTATTATAAAATAAATAGAGTAAAGTCAAATTTAAAAAGCAGTCAGGATGAAATGTATGAAATATAAAATAATAGTTATGTACAAGCAATTACAAGGATGTAAAAACAAATAAAACTCCTGTAGTGAAAATGTTTTTAATAAAACTTTATATTATTATTAAAAAAATGTACTTTAAGTATCAAACCTGAAAGTATTCAATCCAGAAAAAAATAATCGGAGTGTTACACTAATATATTTATCATCATTACAATATTATTCCTGCTACATGAATTTGTCGGCAGAATTTAATCTTGGATGCTGGAGCTAATTTAAACTATTTCATAATCTGTTTATACATTTCATAAACACTCATCTTATGTTTTTTCTTTAAAACTAAATGTGTAACTTTGTCAAATCAATTTGGAGTAAGAAGTGCATAAAGTTGCATAAAACGGAAATTAACTAAACTTGAATTTAGGTAGACTACAGTACAATTTACTAAGTTACTCTACGGCATTGAGAAAGGCCCCTCCATTATTATTATATATTGTATATTATTGTTATATCTTTGCATGTAAAGTCTGTATATACAGTATCTTCAAATGTCATTAGTGACCACAGCCGAAAAAGGTCCTGTGTAAGTGTGATGTCTCAGAAAAGGAGATAAATATGTATAAAGCTGATCAAATAAACAAGTTGTATATACTTTTAGATGCTGCCACTGTAACACCTTGTTAACCGTCACCACTGTGACAAATGAAAAACACATTAAAACCTCTGCAGGACACGTATATAGTCTTCACATGATCACAGTTGTTTTCACCTTTGTCCCCTTAAAGTGTCAGCGTCCCCTGATAAAGACACACACTGACATTTACGCAGTGGAAAAAAAAGAAACCTCCATTTAGATAGACGCACGGACACTGCAGCGTTTCTTTTGTGTATTGTCTTGTGTTGCTGCGTTGTGTTGGCTGCAAATGGCTCAAGGTCAGCTTGCCCTGCATGTGTCTGTTTTGCTCTCAGCCTTGGAGGAGGCCTGCATAATATGTATCAGTCACACTGCAGCGAGGGAGGAGCAGACGGAGGCCAGATTCATACTTTTTGTTTATTTTACATATTTCTAATAAATATGCACGGTGGAGTGTATAAATAATCTGATTTAAATGTGGCTTTTACAGTTAATGTGTTAGTGTTTTGCACATTTCCTCAATCTATTCTCAGCAAACCTCGCAGTCGTAGATAAATATAGTCACTTTTACTGTCGCTATCAAACCCCTGATTGATGCCTCCTTCCCCTGAAAGGCCAAGTGGTTCTTCAGAGATATGTGCAACATTGCATGAGATGTCATGCTAACTGAGAGAGAGAGAGAGGGGGAAAGAGATATAGACACATAGTCTCTATTTGAATATGATGGAGCTCTATTCCGTCTATATTTCCAGCCGACTCTTTATCTGTCCGAGGTGAGAGATAAGGAGGGATTCCAGTCTGCTGTCGTGTGGGCCTGTGAGACTGCAGCCTGCACCTCCTGCTGGTGCAGAGATGCCTCTGCATTTGATAATCCGAGTTTGACGGAGCAGGAAAGTGTTTATTAAGGAGGGTGGAGAACATTTTTATGTGGCATAAGCTCTGCTGAAAGTTATTTTCTCTAAGCTCAGTTTGATCTGTAAAATGATACAATAAGAATTCTGTGGAATTTTCTTTGCAATGCAATTTATTTCACTATTTCATAGCAACTGTTATTATGTTTTACCAACTCATTGCTAAAACACTATGAATATAACACCAACTTTTCAGAAAAACAGCCGTGGCTTCAACTTGACCAGGATGCATTTTTCAGTTATGAGGGTTAAAGAACTTTTTACATGAGTTGTGCAGATTACTGTCCGATCCGGATCAGGCTGAAGGGAAGAGAAAAACTGACGTTGTTTTAGCTCATCATTTCTTTCTTGTCCTCCTCCATCAGACCTGTTTGATGACTTTGCTGAGGGGCGAGAATGTGTGAACTGCGGGGCGATGTCGACCCCCCTCTGGAGGCGGGATGGTACAGGCCACTACCTGTGCAATGCCTGCGGACTGTACCACAAGATGAACGGCATCAACAGACCTCTTATCAAACCTCAACGACGGCTGGTGGGTGACAGTGGAGCACTTTTGTACCGTGACAGTGAAGCAATTTATAGTGTGTTAATGGAAGATAAATTGACCTGCAGTATACCTCAGGGAAAATGTATGCATTTAGTTTTTCTCCTCTTTTTAACATAGAACTCTGACATATTTTATATGCTGCAGTCTGCCTCGAGGAGGGTTGGCCTGTCCTGCACCAACTGTCACACCACCACCACCACCTTGTGGCGACGAAACGCAGAGGGAGAGCCGGTCTGCAACGCCTGTGGCCTCTACATGAAACTCCATGGGGTAAGTGCATCTCTGCTACTGCTGAAATCTTGTGTACAACCACTTAAAGAACATTTATACTTTAAATTAAAACGGATCATTCACATTCTTTTTGAAAATGTATCTTTAGAAATGAGTGGATCCTCTGAATCTTGATCACACCCTATAAGTATTTCTTTCTCGCCAGCCTCCATGGATGCTACACTTCTCCTACTTCTGTCTGCTGTTGACGGATAAAGGTCATTTATTTGTTCTTGTGTCTTGACAGGTACCACGACCCCTGGCCATGAAGAAAGAGGGGATCCAGACCCGCAAACGCAAACCCAAAAACTTCAACAAGTCCCAAGCTGGTGAGCTTCAAAACCACATGCGCTTAGGTTCGTGTAGATATGTAGATAATAGATATAGATATTAGATTAAGAAGATCATACTGTAGAAAAGACTGTCTGTGAATGTGTAATGACTTCAGTTCTGGTGCTCCGCAGGGACCCCAGGCAGTGATGGGACTCCAGTCACGCCAAGCAGCACTCCCAGGGCCTCCACCACCACTGAGGAGACTCGACAGATAAAGACAGAGCCGGACACTCACAGCTTGTACACACACCACAGCGCACACGCACAGGTTGGACACCTTTTTAGTCAAATTTCAGAGAATCTTTACATCGGTAATTGTGAGTCTGTACATTAGAGTCTGTAATTGTGATGATGAGGAGGTACAGACCCTCATTGCTCATCACATTCAGCTAGAACCTAATAAGCCCAGAAAATTGTATTACCTAAAGGCCAAATGACAAGGCCCAAAATGTCCTTTAAAATTAGGATAAAACAGTTGAGACACGATATGACAATGAAAGGAAAGTTCAAAGTCTCCATCTATGAAGGACAGATCACGTGACAGATTCCCGTACTGGCCTTCTCACCATTTTCTACTCTATCCCTCTAGATTTCAGCTCTGCCAGCCTACATGGCAGCTCAAGGCGGGGCCATTCCTCTCAAGATGTCCCCTGGGGGCCACGGCGTGTCTTCTGGCTCCAAAGCCGAGCCCTGGAACAACCTCATCCTGGCCTAGAAGACGTGCAACACAGCATTTCAAACCGTACCGATTAAACTCTCCAGAGAGACAAGCGTCTCCAGGAAGCAGACTGCCGCTCTGGATGCAAGATGTTCCTGCAGCCGTCACACCGTTCAGTGTCTTCAGTGCAACGCTTTGGGACAAATGTTTGGGCGGCACCAAAGAAATGGAGATCTTTAACAGAAGGGCACAGATACTGTGCATTCGAACCGCAGCGATGGATGGACTGAATGGAGTTTGTTAAAGAGCAGCACTGTGATTTAACAACTCTTGATGTGAAAACTTTTTTTTGGTCACTCTACCATGCCAGTGCAGGGCCAAGTGACAGATACTGTAACATAAACCAGTATCAATAACAGTGATGACCAGTCTTTATCTCCCCGAGTTATTTTTATTCCAATATATTTGTTTTCAATTTCATATTATTAGGGACAGTTTTGCTAAAAAAAAATGATGAACACACAAATCATGAAAATAATCACAACAGCACACCTTAATGTCAAACGTCAAAGGGTCAGCTCACAAGAAGAAAAACAACAACTAGATCTTCACACTTTCATATGGTATTTTCCTCCAGATATGAAATCACAGTACAATGGAGAAGAATGAAAATTATATTTTAAAAAGCCAAAAGCTGGGCCGGTTACAACCAACCTCACTGTGGTCAGTTTTCAGTATTTTGTACGTTTGGTAGATGATTTAAACTGTTCAAACGTGATGCTGTCTTTAGATTATGTATATTATTTGGTAAAGCACGTTGCTCTTATGTCTTTCAAAGGATTAATTTAGCACCACACACAAACATCCAGTCATCTTAGCAGTAATAGGGCGGCTCAGTCTCAGCAGGAATGTCTCAAAACATAAGCAAATAAAACTGCAAAACTAAATACCAGTGGGGGTACAAAAATATGTGATTTGTGATCCGGGTGAACTGACCCTTTACACACGTCCCACATTTGACACACTGATTACAGTCACTTATATGTGATACCAATGATTGTAAAGAACAGGTGTCATTTCATCTCATTGCACAGAGAAAAGCTAATCAGGAGCATTTATCATAAACTTACTGTAACACATCCATCCATCACTCCTCAACTCCAGAGAAATGACCTTCAGTAAACACGATCTCCCACTCAGTGCAATAGAAACAGTTCCCTGGTGGCTTTTTGTTCCTGGATCAGTCCTAAACTGTGCACCTTTTTGGTTTAAAATGTAAAAAAAAGACATGTCAGTATGGACACTTCTATGAAAAAATACATGAAAAACTACCTATGCAGCAAGCAAGTTGCACATGATGAATGTGGATGGAAGTAATTGTCCATATAGTTCCCTCTGCTGACACCAGAGCAGATGTGCATCCATAAAACAGCTTAATCATCTTTAATCCTGCTAGTATTTATTATGAACTTCACAGCCCCAAATCACACAGTCATCTAACTCATATAAGCTGAAGGTTGTTTGACTTTCTGTCGGTGTATTGTATCAAAACTGTACAGATTATTGCCAATACTCAATGCTTTAATTTGCTTGTGACAATCACGGGGCAACATGTGGCAACGTGAGATATCGACACATGCAATTACCAACAAATATATGAGCATATATGTAAACAACTCCACTCCAGTATAATTGTAATACACCATTTGAGTTATATTGTAAGTAAAGACACGGTGAGAGATGTACATGTGGACTTTCTCAGTGTGCACTAACACTACCTGATGCCCTTCCTCTGTGTGCAACTGTAGCTCCACTGAGGAAACTAATAAAGACAAAGCATTTTGACATGATGCAAATGGTATGTATGATATAAAAGTTTGGTGTCATTCACTCCATAACCAAACGTGTGTGATATATATATGCAGTCTTGGCTTCTTCATCATCTTTGCGAAGAGGATGGTTATCGGACAACTTGTGGAGCTTCTTCTGAAAACTGTATCCTTCCAATTTCTAAGTATTCTTTCGTGAACTTTGCAATATCTCTGATGAAAAGCCGGACGGTACATTGATTGAAGTCTTCAGTCAGCTTCTCCCTGATGAGCTCAGCATATTTGCCCTGCACCATCTCCTTCCAGCAGTGTTGAAACGTGAGCCTGATTTGATCCTGGATGGCGTCAGATAATTGTGAGCTAAAAGCATAGTCAAGTGCAAATGCACATCCTCTTTCTAAATATTCCTCAAAACTTTCACTTTTTTCTGAAAGCAGAACTTGTGCAGCCTCGATCACAGTGTTTGCCTCCTGTGTGCAGATTTGTTTCTCCTCTTCTGGTAAGCTTTCAAATATACTGTGCAGATTTTTAAAGCAACTCTTCCAGTCCTGCCCCTGCACGATGTTTATCAAAGCAAAACTGGCAGATCGCAGGAGGTGTTTCACAGCAGTAAACACAATTTCACATAAAGGATTTGTTTCAGTCTTTTCAGCTGCTTTAACGTAGCTCTTGTGGTCCTCACTCTGATCCATACAGTCCACTTGGCTGTAGGTAATATCCTTGAACAGATTTTCTTTAGTTCCTTTGAATCCCCAGCAGTTCAAATAACCAATATGCGTCTTTACTCCATACACGCTCCACCACTCCAGAGCTTTCTGGACCAGGTTCAGCATGCACGCATTCGTGTTTCTAGCCAAACACGGGCTGTTCATGGTGAAAACATACACCTGCCATTCCTCTGAGACGGACTCTGACTCTAGAAGTTCCTGCGTTTGTTTGATAATGATGTCCTCGCTGTGTTCTCCGTTGTTGTAATTAGGATAATACGGTCCGTACATGACAATCTCTTCTTGTTTCTCAATAACGGCCCATGAATGCTGTTTATCTTCTGCACCACATTCCTCGGTGATGTCACGGTGAAACTCCAAAAACTTCTTGTTGACAGACTCATTGGGTGAAATGTCATCGTTGGCTTGTCTGAACTTGAGATGTTTCAATACTTTCTTGACAGAGTATTGTGTGTCAGCCCAGGCTGACATCTGCTCAAAGAAGCTCCCGGTGTCAGACAGCGTTTTTTGTCCCTCCATTCACACAGGCTTCAGGTGTGCAGCTCGTCCTGAAGTTTGGGCGAATACCACAAAAACACAGTCAAACCGGTGTCATTTATGAATATTTTTTTGAAATTTCCAAACACAAAGTCCAAGTAGACAATTGATAACAATTTTGGTTTCATTTTTAAAGTAACAGTTTCACGTAAGTGCTTTCATGCAGTTAGATGGGAGGACAGATACACTCTCATGTCCATGAAAGAGCAGCGTGTGGGAGAGGTGAGGTTGCATTTCAACTAAATACCCCTCCGCTCCCCACTCCTTATTCATTCAGAGAACCACAGTAGCCTGCAGGTAATGTAAAAACGTGAAACATGGTGGACTATGTGAAGAGGACCTGCTCCCTATGCAGATAGGAAGGACCCATTATAAGATTCAGGTGATTATACACTAATGAAAACAAAATTAATAATATTATATTCTATTTCTGCCAATAAATCCCCCTAAATCCTACACACTGGCTTGTTATATGTGCATATGGTTGAAATATATACAGTATATACTGTGATTATATTGTGGGAAATATGTGAAAACAATGGTAACATAATGATATATGAAGCATATATGACATACTGTAACACTGTTACTCTGACGCTTTTGCGGCATGACTAAGAGGAAATAAAAAATGTGTCACCTGAAATACCCACTGTCCTAAAGCAACCCAGCTGCATAAATAAACCTCGACTTTCCTCTTGAAACACGTCGCTTAAGACAGCAGTTTCACTCCACGTATGAACTTTATATATACACTGTAAGTATGTATATACACACTCTGTGTCTCTGTCAGTCTCACATCTGTGCTGCAGAGTTTTTTAAGACATTTCTTTGAGCACAGCGGAGGCTCCTTTTCATATCCATTAAACAGAGGTTGTTTACGGCTTAACCTGAAGAAAAACTAGCTGATTGTCATGTGGGATCAGAGAACGATGTATGTGCAGCGGCTGTTGAAATGAACCAAATACTGTTTGGTTTCATGTGACATTTGTGGACAACATTAGTTGATGGTTTCGCTGAAAGAATTAAGAGCTTATGTAATGCCTTCAGCAAATTCAGCAAAGAAGTCAGACACTATGAGGATGCAAGGAAAAGTCTCGTCACCTCTCTTTCAGGTCAAACAGTAGATGTTTTTGGTCAAAGTAAGAACTGAGTTTACTCACATGAGAAATACAAACCAGACTTCTTCGCCCCTGGTATTTCAGGAATCCAGTTCAATTGAAATGTATCTCCTCTTTTCTCTTGTCGGGTCAGTCGAGTACATGCAGCATAGCTCACTGGTGTCCTGATTACAAGAGAAACAGCTCTGACGAACAAAGTGTGACAAGCGACAGCTGGTGGGTTGCACTTCCAACACGTTTACCTGGAACTGCTTGAGAGTTTGTGACTTTCAGCACTGAGCTCCTCCTCTTGGTAATGCTCACGGCCATGTAGATATCATCAGTCTGTTGATGTATTGCCTCTTTCTGCCAAGCTTGTGTGTGTGTCATCAACTGTCTTATCCTAAACTATCTCTTTTTTCCCCGCCAGATTAGCAATTTCACAGAAGGTTGCAGAGGAGATTTTAGCTTTGCCTTACAAAGTGAAAAAAGTAGAAGACAAATGGCAATGTATGACATTCTTCTGGTTCATTTATGAGTCAGGTGCATTCATGGAAGCTGTGATGTGACACAAATACTGTTTTGGAGGTTGGCTGCGGTCCATAACCGTGTGCCCTTGAGCGAAACCTATTTAGATTTAATTGCACAATTAACTGAAAGAGTCAGTCTATTGTCTAAACTTCTGAGAAATGTTGTCAGCTAACGGAGGAAATCATGTATAGACAGTGTCGCTTTAAGACAATGGCATGCAAATATATATGAAGAGACTGATGCAAACAGAGTCATGCAGAGCAACACGTTTGACAGGATCTGGGTGTTACTCTGTTTTTGGTTTCTGACAGAGTAGCTCATCGGGTCATGGTTTGTTTCAGAACTGAAATGCTACAATAAAGGGTATTCACTTATTTTACTTAAAATGTCTCAATAAATATTGGATGGACTGCCAGGATCATGGCCTTCATGGTGCCCAGAGAATGAATCCTTCTGACTTTGGTATTACTCTGACTTTTTTTTCTCTTGCATCACTAAGAAGTTGTCCATTGAGTGAAATTCCTCAACTACTGTTTGAGGAATTGCCATAAAATTTGCTCCAGACGTTTATGTCCCCGTTGGGATGATTTGTAATCACTTTGGGGATTTCCTGACTTGTCGTCTCACACCATCATCAACATTATAATTTGTTAAAAGGTCTGGTTTATGAGCAAATACCTGCCAAACTAATGGCATTCCCATCAGCCTCAGCTGCACTTTGTGTTTAGTTTTAATTATCAAATGATAGCATACTAACACACTAAACTAAGATGGTGAACGGTGCTAAACATCTTTTTTTTCCCTAGAGAGAGAGAGAGAGAGAGAGAGAGAGAGAGAGAGATTCCTGATTCAGTCTTCGATCTTTGATGCCAATAAACTTACTGATAGAATTGCTGCAGACCTTCACATGCAGAGCTGCTGTTTTTTCTTAGTATCCCTTTGAGGCCCAATACAGGATGTTCACTAAAATACTTATTTTCTCACTTTACAGTACATTTCTCACAATAAGTAATATAATGAAGTTGTGTTCCAGGTAAATTAATTTCACGCTGATTACATATGTCCTCTGTTGATTGTCGTGGACACAATGTGTTGGTCTATACCTTTTTCACAGTAGACGTTTGACTTGTCATAGGAAGAGGAAAAGCACAGGTGCAACAAATGAACAAAGGTTTGGCTCTATACAAGTGTCCCATGTGCCAATTAGCTGTAAAGCACCATGCCAGGGCTCTACAGTATATTGTGCATGCTGGCTTGTTGTCACACTATCACGGCTTACCGGGGCACTTAGAGCTATCGCTAATGTAATTAGTTGCACCTGTGCTTATGACGAGTCAAAAGTCTGCTGTGAAAAGGTTTATTTCTCAGGGGTCTTTTTCCCTGAACTGAATGTGTTTTCCTACTTATTTGTTGTGAAAGAGTGTTTGGTTATCTAGAAAAGCATCCCGGTTCTCACTGTGTGTGTGTCCAATTGTATCAATTAGTTTAAGGTGACCCCCACACTTCCTGGCTATTTTGTGCCAGGTATTACATCAGCGAGTCTCACACTCTCCTTTTTCTATTAGGGTGTTTGTGTGCTACAAGCTGTATTATTGTACAATTCCACATGACAATATTTGTACTTGATAGTGTTCTATTTTTATTGGTGCCTGCAAATGTGTGCATATGTGTGTGAAACTGCAAGTAAGAGAGAGAAGTTAAAGAGATATTAGGTCTGGGTATCCTTTCCACGCTTGGACGGTGGAGTTTGGATGTCCTCTTCTGATTTGTTGATGGTCTTAACAATGAGGCAGCAAAGCTTAACTCAGACTCAGCAGGCTATCATAAGCTAAGACACCTACTGAGGTCTCATTAGTCTCATAATAAAATATGTTTTACAGGCAATTCATACACCAAGTTGTATTTCATTTATAAAAAGTATTACAACTGCATAGTCTCTTCACTATTTGTAAATATTTTATCCTAATATACAATTCATATTTACCATTTTATAGTATATAGTATATTTAGTAGCTTTATTTTTTTTATTTTTTTTGTGTATAGTGGATGGTCATAGTATATGTAGTGCTCTAATTCATTCTATGTAATACACGTTTTTTTAAAAAGTTACTTATGTAAACGATGCATATTCTCGTGTACTTCTGCTGCAGAGATATTTAAATGTTACTACATGGGATCAAAAAAGTTTACCCTTTCATGTTAAGGATTTAATAAACAATCCTAAAAATGACAATAACCTTTATGTATAAAATAAAGCTTAGAATGATAAAATAATTTAGACAGTGTTTGAACACACTGGTGATCACCAGGTAGCTCTCAGTCCCATGAGTATGTAATTTCAATGAGCAGGTATGGTTTCCCTTAAGGATGAATGACGGACCAATCAGAAGCCGCGCTCCACTGACCGTCCGCTTAGGCCCGGGCATCACACCAGACGCTCTGCTCGCTCATTGGACACCGAGCCCTGTGCCCATGACTCGCCAACCAATCAGAGGCGTCAGTCGATCTGGCGACTTCCCTCACGCTCGTCATGGTGCTGCTGCCGCTGATGCGTCTCAGCGACACATCGCTCTGATGGGGAACATCTCTCCAGCACATCTCTCCACATCAGTTTGTCAGAGTAACAGCTGAAAACCCGAAGCAACATGGACATCCTGAAGTCACTGGGCCACCCGGAAGAGATATTCAACCTGTTCAAATATAAAATGGGGGGATGCAGAGGCTTCATGCGAAAGTTGGATTATGTGAGTAAACCCTCCGTTTTATACTGAGAATAAACTTGTCAGATGAGTATGAACGCAACATGCAAGATGGATACACTGGCTGCATTTACAGATTTGCCTCTCGGATCAAGTAGCACATGATGTCCCCCTTTTAACAGACCGCAGACCGCTATTCTGTAGCAACACGGAAATGCACATTAACAGCCAGGCTGCATTGTAATGGATTGACCTAAATGGTAATAACAGAGTCAGCTCGTTGAACTAATTAGATCTCTCACTCCTGTGTTGGCTCAGATGTACACAAGCTGATCCGACCATTGACTTGGGATTTACGTTACATAATGAGCTTGGAGGGTTCAACGGCGGGGATGTTTCACGGATAATCCCTGTTTTAACACCAATGTGAGAGAGAGAGAGAGAGAGAGAGAGAGAGAGAGAGAGAGAGAGAGAGAGAGAGAGAGAGAGAGAGAGAGAGAGAGAGAGAGAGAGAGAGAGAGAACATCATGGTCTGACTAGTGACTCTTTAGTAGTTCATTTTGATTATAGTAGAGCACTCAGTATAGACAGGTCAAATATTTTACTATACCTGTACGTAGACATCCCTGAGATACATGTATATCATGCATAGCAACTTCCCCAAATAGCTTCTCTCACCTCATGGTCCTGTTCTGCAAATGTGGTTTAACTTACTCTCGAATTCTAATCCTCAAATCCAACCTGCTTTAATCAAGCTCAAATAATCCTGTTTATTTCCATCTAGCTAATTTGGTTCTTTGAAAGCAGTCTGAAGAATTTTTTTTTTTAACGCTGGGTGAAGTTATCTTGAGTAACACTGCGCTCTTATTTTGAAATACAGGCAAGATGAGCAGAGAGTTGACACCATGATCGGCATTCATATTATTGGCTCAGTGCTGATCATGTGATTGCAGCGTCAGAGACATGACGTGGTTGGGAATAGAGCATGCGCTGGTGCAATACATAAGTCACATTTTATACGTGTTCCTGCATTAGTACGGGTGTCATTGTGTTCATTTTCTCCACACTCACTGTTAAACAGTTAAATATTACCAGTGGATTGAGTTATGCAGTTAAAGTAGTAGAAGAAGAAGCCGATTATGAAATAGACCGCTGGTGTTGTTATGGGTAGAGGTGGGAGGAGCGACGTAGATCACAGCAGATCAACAAACCCTGTGCAGAGACCCTGCTCGACTACGCAGTGAGGTGAGACTGTTCTGAGGTCAGCGGAGCGCTTGATTTAGCTCTCCCAGGCGTCCCCCCCTAAGCGTTTTCCCCCTCACTCGACCCCTCAGCTCGTGTGTCCTCTAGCCTACATGTTTCAAACTTCCCCACCAGCCGTGGCGTCGACATGTTCAGAGTCGTGTTATAGCTGCGGGGTCGGTCGTGCTATCAGGTTATTCGCATGGCCGGAGCTTGCTGCAAGTGTCCGGTCTCGCTGTCCTTCTTCAAGCGCTCTCTCTCGGTTGCACCACGGGGCTGCGGGTCCGCTCCTCGGCCCCTCCTGCTGGGCTGGAGGCTAGGTGAGCGGGGCCTGCAGGAGGCCGCCCGACCCTCCAGCGCCCTCCGACCCGCAGGCTTTTACCGACGCACGGGCTTCCTCTGTCTCTCCTACCAGGAGTCCATGAGTGAGAGTCTGCGGACCTGCTATCTGTACCTGAACCAAACCAGCCGGAGTTTTGCAGCTGTGATCCAAGCGCTGGACGGGGAGTTGAGGTGGGTAAAAGCTGGCTGCATGGGGGTGTGTCTGCATGCATGTTTTCTTTAGTGAAGGGCATAACCTGGGGCGTTGGCTGGGGTTGCTTCCCATTTCTGCACATATTTTATTTTACTATGAACAGTTCAGACATGCTTGCTTGCATTGGAGGCATTACTCTAGGAAAGAGTCAACAACTAAATGTTGGCATGTCCTGTAAAGACGCGAGAATGTCTGGTAGCAAAACACAAAGATAGCTCATCAATAGCTAATATAGCCTCAATAAAGCAAAATGCACTGCAACCCATGGCTGAGCCAAGCCTTTTTAGGGACTTAATGAGTATACTAGTAACAATTCAAATGTAAATTAGTGGTGACATCTCTTATCAATATTTCTTTATTTCTGGCAATTACACAATAAAACATGTCACTTAGGGCTGCAACTCATTGTCCATTAATCTATTAATATGTCTGATCACAGTCTTTACAGGCATATCTGGAGCCCAAGATGATATCTTCAAATTGCTTTTGCCTAACCAACAAATAAAACCCCCCCAACATTCAATTTACACCGATATGAAACAGACTGAAGCAGCAAATAATTGCATTGGAGAATCTGGAACCAACAAATGTTTGGGATTATTGCTTGATAAATTCCTTAGATGATGACTTAAAAATGTCACTCGTAAAAAAATAAATGCTTTTTGACGCAGACATTCGGAAGGAGATTTTTCCTGTTGTGTTGTTTTAAAGCGGTCTCCTGTCCTTCTGATCCAGACATGCAGTCTGTATTTTCTACCTGGTGCTGCGAGCGCTGGACACAGTGGAGGACGACATGACCATCCCTCTGAACAAGAAGGTTCCCATGCTGACTGATTTTCACACCTACCTGTACCAGGATGAGTGGCGCTTCACCGAGAGCCAGGAGAAAGACCGACAGGTTCTGGCTGATTTCCCCACGGTGAGTAGCACTGCATGGCGGTACAATAACATGCAGTAGGCAGGTATATTAAGGCTCTGCTGGCTTAATTTACTGATGGCTATTTCTTACTCAATAACAGAATAATATACCGTGTTAATGACAGAGTTGAGTTGTTAAGTTGGTGTGAAGACATGTCTCAAGTGAAATCTTTGTCGCTCAGATTAATAGCTGTTATAAATCCGTATCTCTAATCTTCATGTGTACTTGCAACCCAGATATCACTGGAATTCAGAAACCTCGCTCAGGAATACAGAGACGTCATCTCGGATATCTGCCACAAAATGGGAGTGGGAATGGCCGAATTCCTGGAAAAGAAAGTGGGATCCATGAAGGAGTGGGACCAGGTAAACGTCAACCTGGTTTTACAATCGTGTTGAGAAGACATTAGACACTCTACAGGGATATGTGTTTAAATGGCAATAACAAATACACAACTTAACAACACAAACAGATGATCAGACTGGCAGATTAGAGCACTATGAGATACTATTATGTGTCTTTGGTTGGGAGGAAAATACGTCGTTATTAACATGTATCTCTGCAGCTTCTTTCTGTCTTAATAGTGTATTTTCAGTCATTCTGGTAGCTTAAGTTTGATCAAGCATTACCACACACTATGAAAAACTTCCTATAAACCCAACTAAAAAAATGAACCATATCTCTGACAATGTTGAATAGATGTTTAATTAGCACCTATGGTTATTTCAGTAACTATGTGTGTTTAATAATAAGCACGTTGTCATACATACCATGCTGTGACAATAACAACTGACGCCACGTTGCCTTGTCTTACTCTCTGTGTGCAGTATTGCCATTATGTGGCGGGGCTGGTCGGTATCGGTCTGTCTCAGCTGTTCTCTGCGTCCCAGCTGGAGGACCCCGAGGTGGGGCGCGACACCGAGCTGGCCAACTCCATGGGCCTGTTCCTCCAGAAGACTAACATCATCCGGGACTATCTAGAGGACACAAAGGAGGGACGGGCCTTCTGGCCACAAGAGGTAAGAACGTGTTCCTTTGTCCTGTTATGAGAAAATGCTTCTGAACACTTTACTGTGTTTTTCATTTCCATCGTGCTTCGTGAAATGTTTTTTTAATATAACTTCTGGTGCACCTTTTTTATTCGTTATGTGCGTATTGATTTAAAAACGTATGTACCGTATGTGATGTGTTAATAACTTGTGTCCCCGCGCAGGCTTGGAGTCAGTTTGCAGGCCGTCTGGAGGACTTGGCCCAGCCGGAGAAGCTGGAGTCGGCTCTCTCCTGTCTCAACCTGCTGGTCACCGATGCTCTGCGACACGTTCCGGATGTCATCGCCTACCTGTCCCGCCTGCGCAACCAGAGCGTCTTCAATTTCTGCGCCATTCCACAGGTAACCGCTGAGTCGTTACTTACCGAGTTCCAACAATGCAGTGATTTTGATTTGTATGACATAATAATTGAACAGCCCATTAGCGTGCCGTTAGCTTTTTATCCTCTAATATATTCAGATACGTCAGATATATGAGGTAATGATAAATACAAATTTAAATTTTAAGAAGTTATATAGTTACAGAGCATATGAAAAAGACAAGATAAAAAGAATAATAAAGGGGACAGAAGAGAGGAAAGAATAAAACTGATTACATAAATAGGAATTCATAGGATAGAGTTCACTGAAGTGATAAATTACTTTGGCATAGATACAAACAGTGGTTTACTTGCCACATCAAACTGAAGGATCATTAGAAATGTTGTGTGTCGTATAATTCACCCATTTTCCCAACTTTCCTCAAAGATATGAATTCATGGTTATTTTTTCTATTCTATACTTTTCATTTACAATATCCTTTCATTTGGAAGTAATTAGATCATCATCTTTTAACCAATTCCTTGTGATTTGTTAAATGTTTGCTCTCCTTATTACTGGGAATAAGTGACAATGTTTCTTCTTGGTCTCTTCTGGGAAGTATTAGGATTAGTGGGTTTTATCTAACGATAGTTCCCTCACAAGAGATTTTTCATTAGACGCTGTCAAGACAAATTTAGTTTCATTTATTTCTTTAAGTTCTTCCAGTTAACTGAATGTTACACCTTTCCTGACCAGGTGATGGCAATAGCTACACTGTCGTCATGCTACAACAACCCCATGGTGTTCCAGGGAGTGGTGAAGATCCGGAAGGGACAGGCAGTCACACTCATGATGGAAGCCACCAACATGAGCGCCGTGCAGACCGTCATCTCCCAGTACAGCCAGGAGGTGGGTGTGTTTTTGTGTGTGTTTGATGTCCTATTTCGGCGCCACATCGGAGCACTTTAACACAAACCGTCTTGATCTCCCTCTCTGCAGATTGTACAGAAGGTCTCCCACACGGACCCGTCGCGGGACAAAACCCTGCACATCCTGGCTCTAATCAAAGAGAAGTCCGCCCTGTCACAGTCCAGCCTCCCCTCCAAGACCCACCACCTGTCGCCCATGTACCTGTCTGCCGCCATGCTGCTCGCCGCTCTTAGCTGGCAGTACCTCAGCACCACTGCAGCACAGGCACAGGGCACGGGCGACATGCAGGGACAGTGAACCCATTTGCGCTCACCTTTTCCTGGGGCCCACAGACTCAGAAAGCCCCTTTGCCCACTCTGGAGGTCCGGTTCGCCTCTGACGGGAGGAATCTGAAGGACGTCTTCTCACTTTGTCTCTCTTCATTACGGCCGTCACAGGATCACGGGCGTGTTCAGCAGGGCTTCACAATATGAGGAAAATATGTGATAATGTTGTATATCGCAAAGAAGATATTACTTGCGATAAATAAAGTTACTCAGTTCTGCTGCTTTCAGAATACTGAGGACACAACAGATTTCTTGTTGAAATATAAAAACGAAAGGAAATTCTTTCCAACATTTTTCACCAAACAGATGGAACACTGAACTGTGGAGTTTTCTACTGATGCTCTCCTTCAACTAGCTCAAAAAGATCCCCGGGTGCAATATCATGTTCTCTCGAGATACAATATTGTTTAGCCCTAATATGGAGGAGTTCACGTTGATGTGTGGTTATATTCACCAGCATAAATAGCACATAGAAACAATTCAGGGCGTTTTGCTGTTTGATTTATGTCGATTGTGCGTTGTTTAACATTTTGACCCTTTTTAATTGAGTGAAATTATTCGTCATATTTGGCCATTGGACAAATAGCACTTTTCTCCATTACGTGGTGAAAGGCACAGTACACGACACTGCCCATTTTAGGAGTGTGGGGAACACAGTCTACAAACCTTGGTCAAATCAAGGTTTTGTTTAATTTTGTGTCAAATTTTAGTCTTCATTTTTTTTTTCATGTCAAAACAAAGCTACTTAAATAAATTCCACCTGTTTCTACAGGAGGATCACTCAAATGAAAGAACAGCGCCCTTTACAGCGCTGCATGTTAGCATTGATTGGACAGCGTCCACTCACGGCAGAGCTTCATAATTCATCTTTAATGTCCGTGTTCTTTCTGTTTCAACTCTATGTCCTTTTGAAATAGGAGAAAAGAACAATGCTATTCCATAGTTTTGACATGGACTGTTTGAATGAGAACAAATGTGAGTTCTGGTGCATTTGATGTCTGAAATAAATGCATACTGAGATGGCTAGTTAAAGTGTCCTTAACACAGCTTTGGTGAGTAGAAAGGCTCGCACACAGTAACCTTGTACAGAACCAAAGGAGAGCTACAAACATTGCTATGTAATGTGTCATTTTGATTTGTACATATTTTAACACAATAAAGAAGTGAAAGAATCTAAACGGTCTGAATGGTGATTGTGTAAACAACACAAGTCAGTCTTTGGTTTACAGCCTGTTAATTATTATTAAATTAGATTAAATTAAATTATAATTATAGTGGGGTTAAACCCAGTTACTGATTTATAGATTCCAGACTTTAAAATCATATTCTTTTACATTTTACAGCACGGTTTCAAGGTTTTTATATTGGACGATTCTTCGTTTGTGTTATTTATATTTCTGAGATGACCCATGAGTGTTCTTGCAGAGATCATAGTGTCATCAACATGAAGCAAAAATAATTAAAAAGTAATATTTTCCATCAAGTTTATGATAATTATAAATTGCACATGTTCTCTTCATTTTAAGATCACCTGTCTACCTTTGGAAAGACACTTTTGTTAGGTCACATGAGATGTTAACTGCCGATGCATTCATTTCCCGGACATGTGATTCCATAACTTGCTGCTTATAAAAAGGACGGGAAGAAGTGAGCGGACGTGTGTTTTGTTCAGTGAGAGAAAAGAACTGCCCCCGAAGAAAGTCCATTGAAACAACTGCAACACAGGTAAAAGCTAAGACTTATATTTGGAGATTTTGTTGTTTTTTTCTGTTAGGGGTCATTCACAATTCAATTTATATATTCAATGATACTTGGTGTATATAACATTTTTATTTTTGAGTTGACTGTCAATAAGAAACGAGTTTAATGTTGTGTATGCCTGGCTTAATACAGGTTAGTATACCAACAAATATGCTTCATATTCAGCTGAGATTGTTCTCTGATAGTTTTATAAATGAAAAGTTGTTTGTCTGATTTTACCACAAACTATATGTTGTGATTTAAGTCCACAAAATCACAACAGATTTTCTAGCCAGTGAAAATATAACAAGGCCATCATTTTGAATTGGTTTTAACTTCAAAAGCATAAAGTTACACGCCAACAAATAAATACATTACCTGCAATCTTTTGTTCTCTAGTTGCTTTGTGTATGTGCAACTCTGTCCAACTTCAAATTATATTACTTGAATTACAACAGAAATGTCAAATAATATCCATATTTTGAGAAGAAAAAAGAGACTCCAGTGTGTCCTAATTTTTTACTGTCATAGCCTCGTGATGCTCATGCTGCGACGTCTCATAAAACGCTGTCACGTCTCATAAAACGGAAACCTCTCCCTTGTGAGCAGTGGTGGACATACTGCAGTCCAGGTGATTATGTTGAAGTCTGTCTGTCCTCTGTCTTGCAGGATGCGTCCACTGGCTCTCTTTTGTGTACTTGTGACGGTCTCCGTCACACAGGCTCGGCCTCAGCTTCCTCATGCCTCCTCAGAGTTGGTCGAGCTTATCAACAAGGCCGACACCACCTGGACGGTGAGTAAATTCAGGGCATTTCTGGTCACTATCTCTGCAGAGAGAGAGATATGGCCACCTGAGGAAATTGTAGTCATGAATACTTTGATTTTTGTAATCTCTCATTTTAACTCCACTACTCTCGCTCCAGGCCGGGCAGAACTTTCACAACATCGACATCAGCTATGTGAAGGGACTGTGTGGGACTATACTGAATGGACCCAAGCTGCCAGAGGTGTAAGTTTAACCATGTATGAAAGTGTGTGGGCATGGATATATGTGTGTGTGTGTGTGCACTTTCTCACATCAGGTGATAGTCAGCAGGTTCATCTAATCTGCAGTGCTCAGTGACCGTCCTCTCTTGTTCAAGGGTTCACAGTACCGAGGACATAAAGCTTCCAGACAGCTTCGACGCGCGCCAACAGTGGCCCAACTGTTCCACCATCCAACAGATCAGAGACCAGGGATCATGTGGGTCCTGCTGGGTGAGATAGACCGACAAAAAGACACAACGGCGGTAGATCAGTTGCTCCGTTGAGGGAAACCAGTAGATATCTTAAACCTGTGTTCCCTTTGATTGATTTCCCACAGGCCTTTGGGGCAGCGGAGGCGATATCCGACAGGTTATGTATCCACAGCAGTGGTAAGATCTCTTTGGAGATCTCTGCTGAAGATCTACTGTCCTGCTGTGATGAATGCGGCATGGGGTGAGTATTTGAGTAACAAAGTGAGTAGCTACTATACTCTGAAACTGTATACTGTTTGCACAGAAACCTCTCCTCAACACACGGCAGCATGCCCGCAGGCAGGTCTTTTTAAGAGGACGTTAAACAACAGTGGAGTTTTTATTTGTCTTGTGGACGCAGCTGTTTTGGTGGTTATCCCTCGGCTGCTTGGGAGTTCTGGGCAAAGAAAGGGCTGGTGACAGGAGGCCTGTACGGCTCCAACGTTGGTAAGTGTGAACTGAGATGGGTTTATACAGCTTTTCAGGAAGTAATTAAAAGGAAGTACAGTCTGAGCTGAAACAATGGCGTGTTTGACAGGCTGCCGACCCTACAGCATTGCTTCCTGTGAGCATCACGTGAATGGGACTCGTCCTCCTTGTCAGGGCGAAACGGAGACTCCTAAGTGTGAAGAGCAGTGCATTGATGGATACTCGCCATCCTATCAGAAGGACAAACACTTGGGTACAGACCTCCTAAATGATCCAGTTACTTCCCCGTCCTACTGTGGCTTCTCTGTCACACATCCGTTTGTTTGCTGTGTCTCCCTATTCAGGCAAAAGCTCCTACAGCGTCCCATCCAAACAGGAGCAGATCATGACCGAGCTGTACAAGAACGGGCCTGTGGAGGCAGCTTTCTCTGTATATGCAGATTTTCTGCTGTACAAGACTGGTGAGGCCGGATTGACTTTGTCTCCCGACTAGCTACTATACTCTGAAACTGTATACTGTTTGCACAGAAACCTCTCCTCAACACATGGCAGCATGCCTGCAGGCAGGAAAACTAAATAATTTACTACAATTGAAGCAGTTTCAATTGAAACTTGAAACCTTCTTTGACCTGCTTTATTTGTTTTATATGTTGTCAAAGACACATTATCATTATGTCGGCCATGTTAGCTTGTTTGTCTTCCAAATTTGAATCCTACTATACTAGTTCCCAACTGTTTGGTCTTGTGAGCCCTTAAAATGAAGCGATACGTGACACCTTATCACATATTAAGGCCTTATTGTGGACATGAGGGGTGAGCAGTTCAACCAAAGAGTGATTTTTCCTTCTCAGACTGTTGCATTTGAAGGATTATTGAGATAAAAGTATTCTATACACAGCAAGAAAAAAAGAAGTAAGAAAAGGTAAACTTAAATTTGTGTAACCGTCCTGCAAAATATATATGTAGGGATTTTTTGGCAGGTTGACATACATTTTAATATTCCTTATAGATGTTAAGATGAGGAAACACCACTGCTGTCCTTTAAAGCCTGTGTTATTGCACTCGATGCTACTCTACTGTAGGTGTGTACCAGCATGTGACAGGTGATATGCTGGGCGGTCATGCCATCAAGATCCTCGGTTGGGGGGAGGAGAATAAGACGCCCTACTGGCTGGCTGCAAACTCCTGGAACAGTGACTGGGGAGATAAAGGTGCGACAAAACCAGGGTTTGGGATGTCATGTTTCGTGGTCACTTATTCTTCATGTTACATAATACATTTGGCAATGAGCGATATGGTTAAGAAGTTTAAGTCATTTTTTTGTGTCTTCTCATTTCAGGTTTCTTCAAGATCAAGCGTGGAAATGATGAGTGTGGTATCGAGTCAGAGGTGGTTACAGGAATCCCACTCAACTAATGAGTCCTGGCTGCAGAAGATCCTCAAATCAAGTCAATCAAGAAAGATTTAGAGGAAGACCTTATTTTGTAAGACACTAAATGAAAATATTGAGAGATGTCATGCAATCAACAAGGAATAAATTGTGAAACAAGAACTTTAGTGCTTGCTTTGTTATTGTTGTATTTCACTAACAAGGATCACGGCAATAACAGTATGAGTTTAGAGGTTTATTGCGTAATGAGATGATTGTAAGACTGGAAGAGGAAGGGGTCGAGGGATGAAGGGATGAAGGGTAGGGGTCGAGGGATGAAGGGTAGGGGTCGAGGGATAAAGGGATGAAGGGTAGGGGTCGAGGGATGAAGGGTAGGGTAGGGGTAGAGGGTAGGGTAGGGATGAAGGGTAGAGTAGGGATGAAGGGATTAAGGGATGAAGGGTAGGGTAGGGATGAAGGGATGAGGTGGGGGACCGTTGGTGTCCGGCTGCTGGTGGGAACGGAGACTGATGGGTGGGGGCCGTCTCTTAGGAATCTTTGGTGGTGCAGAGTCCCCTGTCGTTCCTGTAATTCTGCAAGAGAGAGAGAAAAGGAAAACACAAAAACGGGGTTGGGAGGGAGGGATGAGAGAACGGAGTCGAAGAGGAAGTGAACGGGTTAGTTTGAGCTTAAATACTTGTGCCGGGGAAATGAGCAGTGTTCTGGGCGTGGTCCCGTTCCTGAACTAAGTTTATAAAACTACATATAAATCACTATGTTTATCTCCAGTTTTTTCTCCAAATTAGATCAATTTTACAGCTTCACAAAGGAATTCAAAAGTCTGTAATAAAACGAAGTTAGCCTATCTTAAAATATAAAATGGTGCATACAATGGTGCCGTTTTGAGTGAGGCTGTATGTAAAGTTTATATTTGCATACAGGGAGAAGATGTTGTCTGTTATGACCTGTGTGGTGTCGTAATGGGAGACGTGGAGTTAACAGGATAAGGATAAGAATGTTTTTTTAAAGTCTTACAAAGCTGGGATATGCAGGAAAGAGTTCTCACTCTGCTTCCATTTCTAGGAAACACAATGGTGACACGATCTTTAAAGCGCAAATGTTCAAGCACAATTTTGCGCTTCATGCAACAAGAACACACCCAACTGATACTTTTTTTTCTTTTTCTGAAACTCCTGCAAGCCATGTAATGATAAATTACACCTAATTAATCTGTGGCCTTGTGAAAAAAAAGGGAAAGCAAGAAATGCACTTTACATATGAAACCCCCAACCTTGTTAAAAGTGGTACAGAATGTGGTACACAATTGTTGCCAACCGGCCGGCGTTAAATAACAAAGAAGAAGAACTGCGCATGCGTGTCAGCCAACGTCCATATTTGTAGTCCGTCTGTGAATACCCCTAACTAACCCTCATACACGGTGAAGGCGGACCGTTAAAACCGGACCGTTATAACGTGAGCTAAAGACGCCCTCTGACATTGGAGCGTCTCATTTTTAAACATACGATCTCGGTTGCGGGTCTGACAGAAACCAGGAAGCAGCAGCAGCAGCTCCCGGAGGAAACACTGGTGAATAAAAAGCCTTCAGGTGGATAGCGGCTTTTTGTTTTTGCCATCACTTGACAGAGAGGCGATGGGACGTCTCGGAGCAAAGGAGCGGCTGTAAAACAACATCTTTAACGTTGTAGCTGGTGGTGATGAAGGGAGGTTGTCAGGCATTACTGTAACTACTGTCCCCGTTGTGTCGGTTAAAAGGAGCCATTTAACCTCCCTGAGTACCGTCAGCTAGCCGGTTAGCTCTCTTCTGCAGCTAACTAAATAAGACAAAAGCAATGTTGTTATCTCATTGGGAGCTATGGAGAACATGTTGGGAGTGTGTTTCCAGGCCTTACACGGTGTTCATCTGCTCCCTCACGGCCGCACTGTACTATCTGTGGGGCCGCAAGAGTCAGGTCAGTCACTGTGGTAAAGGTTAGACAATGACCGCACTACACACCACCTCTACTCCATCTCCTTTTCTTCTTCTCTTCTCATTTATTTTATCAATTTGTTTTTCTTTGTTTGAGGTTTTTACTGTTATTTGTTTTGTCCTTGTCTAATATATCTGTCTATCTTTATTTAAAAAAAAAGAAATCCTATTATAAGTTGTTGATGCTCGATAACATAGTTGAACATAGTTGTAATCATATATGAAATATATCTTTTTCAGCCTTGAGCACAACTACATACAACAGCCACATTAATAAACACTTAAACGTGTTACAGGGAGATTAAAACACAGTGCTACCGGTTATTTTCATTATTGATTGATCTGTTGATTACCTTAGTCTACAACATATGATAAACACTTTAAAAAAATGTTAATTGCAATTTCCAAAAGCCAAAAACCCAATATTATATTACATTTACAATGATTTAAAACTGTGAAAAACAGCAAATCCAGGACCTGCAAATGTTTGTTATTCTAACTTGATATTTTACTTTAACTTTAATCCAACTTCCAGCCTTTTGTTATATGTCAACTACTCAATGAGTGTTGGTTTAGTACCATATAATACTCATGTTGTATGCTACGGTCCAGATGGGCAAGTTAACCACTACATGTAGTATGAAAGTGTGCATGTTAGTTGTGTTTCCATACGTCATAGAGAATACATCATATTGGGTTGTGTTTGTCAGATCCTGTAGACACTGTACTGTTTACCACGCCCTGTAAACACACACATACACACCCTGCTTTTAAAGCTGCATACCTCTCATAATATACTATCTGGTGTTGCATGCATGCTTGTCTGTCACAACTACTAATGTCAAGAAACCTGTGTTTTTTTAATTTGGTCTCTTATACTCTCAGACACCAGCCCTGGTCTCGAGCCAGGCGTTCAGTGCATTCCTTCACAAGCACTGTCCTGTGGTGGCTGAGCGCTTCATTCCCACTCCGTGGTGCTGGGGAGGCCGGCTGCAAACACTGGTCTGTGCCGTCCTCAAGTCCAGACCCCCCGTCAATTATCGCAAGTAGGATGAACCTCCGGCACGAGTTCCCAGTCATCCTGTTATCTTTTCTACAGTATCTATATATATATATATTTTTTTTTATGGTGTTTAAGTACGCGTGTGCTAGTAATCCTCCCTTCATCCTTCAGTGAGCTGATAAGTACGGTTGATGGGGGTCAGATTTCTCTGGACTGGATGGACAATAAGGACAGTGCGACCTACCCAGAGTCCTCTACACGTCCCACAGTACTGATCCTCCCAGGCCTGACAGGAAACAGCAAGCAGTCCTATGTGCTGCATGCCCTCAACCAGGCCACCCGCCGTGGCTACAGGTCCGTGGTGCTCCTCACTTGTGCCCCCCCCCCCCCTTTAATGATATAATTCTTGAATTTAATGTCCTGTAGCTGTGATCATAGATCATGTTTTTTTTTCCAGATGTGTGGTTTTCAACAACAGAGGGCTTGGAGGGGAAGAGTTGCTGGTGAGTGCAATTATTACGTAATAATCTATGACCATGCCACAGTTAATTCCGCTGCTATTTACAAAACGTTTTTTAAGAACTGGAAAAGAGCACTCAGAGTGCAGATCTACGCCCGAGGGTGTCTGCAATGACCACTACAAACCTCAATTACCCACCGTCTAGACCGCAAACGTAGCAAACGCATATTTCACTCTCACAAAGCAGTTGCTGATCACTAGCTGGTTAAGAGTAGTGAGGTGTCAGTCAGTCAGTGACGGTAGAAAACAGTTAATAAAATATGTTTTTAATAAGTGTAAATCACTGCAACCATGAATATTAGGCTGAAGGGTCCAGCAGTATGCGGGATTAGCAGTAGACAGACACACACACACACACACACACACACACACACACCTAATACATAATCTCCTGGCGGAAATAATAAAACCGGATATTTATTATTATTTTTTATTACGGATTATTTTTCTTACTGTCAAAAAATCCCATGAAAAGACCAAAGTGAAATGAGAACAATACATTTAACAATTATTGTTCAGTGTATCCAAAGCCTCATATAGCTTCTACTGTGAGTCTGTGCCATAGATCTCCCAAAATCTATTATTTACACGTCAGTGAGCTCTACTGTGGATGGACATTGCCCTGTCATTTTTTTTTCGTCAAACACGACTAGAGCACCATCTGTGTATTAATCCGCGGCTGAAAATAGTCCCAAACAAACCCACTATTTACTCCTGTTTGAGTAACGTTTGTGTGAGAAACTACAGTGCCCAGAAAATGCCTTTTTTGTGTCCCAGTTTTAAAGATCTACATCTTAATTAGATGCATTTTTTTATCTTTTTCAATGCTACAGACAGGCATCGTAGTTGAAAAGTATTGAGAGACCAACTGAGGCAATGTTGGTTTTGGTCTTTTCACTGGATTTGTTGCAGGAGTTAAAACTCAAAATCTGGCACTTGAACACAGCGTATAACGCTCCTCCTCTGTCCCTCTGCTCACTTCAGACGCCTGTCACCTACTGTGCAGCTAATACCTCGGATCTTGAGCATGTGGTGCACCACATTAAAGGACTTTACCCATCTGCCCCTGTGCTTGGTGCTGGTGTATCCTTGGGAGGGTGAGTCGGTGCACAGTGTGATGGTTTCCAAGGGCTTGCATTTCTCTGATGAAAGTTTATTTTACGGTGAAATTGATCCCATCTTTGTTTCCTCTCTGCCTTTTGTCAAATTGCTGTCGTCTTTTCCTGTAACCTTCTCTCCTGTCACCCTGTACAGCATGTTATTATTAAACTATCTGGCCCGTAAGCGTTCAGACTCCGGGATGGTGGCGGGTTTCACCATCTCGATCCCCTGGAATGCACTGAAGTCTGCCGCCTCAATGGAAGAGCCGCTCAACTGGCTGCTGTTCAATAGATACCTCACCGCCGGCCTGTGTAGTTCTGTCACCAGGTCGGATAAGTTGCATTTTCATGAATTCCTGTGGTTAGTTTAAACATTTGTTGTTGACTCTGTTTACAAAAAAAACCATGTTTCTCACAGGCACAGGAAGGTTCTGGAGAAAGTGGTGGACTTCGACCATGTCTTGAAGGTATGGTCCGTTCTTTACTTTTACTTTTACATCATCGTTTCCTATTTCCTTTTCCAGTGTGTTTGATGGCCTTTCCTTTTCATCCCCTCTCCTCTAGGCGCAGACTATCCGCGAGTTTGACGAACGCTTCACCTCTTTGCTGTTTGGTTATAAATCTTGCACGGACTATTACTTCGATGCCAGCCCGGACAACAAACTCCATAATACAGCGGTTCCCATCTTGTGTCTCAACGCTGCTGATGACCCCTTCTCTCCCCAGCACGGTGAGTAAGCAACAGGAGAAGATGGATGATGTTTCACTTTTATTTTTTCTGATCAGTTTGATGAATTGACTGCCGGATGTTATTGTTAAAATGGCTGAAAACGGGATGCGGTGGTGTGTGTGTGTGGGTTTGAATTGATGTGTTTCCACCTAAAAACCCATGAAGCTGCTCTTTAATCCCTTCTCCTGTGCTGTGGTGAATATGTCATTCTCCATGCTACAAAAGAAGTGTCCTATTTAATGTTTTAGCGAGTCTAGCTCACTAAATCTTTTCCAATGTGTTTCCTGCTCGACGCGCAGCCTTACCGTTGACCACGATCCAGAGCCTGCCTAATGTCGCTCTGCTGTTGACGGCCTGCGGTGGACACATCGCCTTCCTGCAGGGTTTGTTTCCCCGGGGTGAAAGCTACATGGAGCGCCTGTTTGGCCAGTTTGTCCAAGCCGCCTTCGAGCACCCCAAGGACATCAGGAAAGCCTGTGGCGTTAAGGACGAGCAAAGGAGCTGATCACCTCTTCACCCCCATCACTCTTGTTTGTACTCTGAACTATAGGATTGCTGCGAGCTGAGGAGAATATGAAGTCACCGGAATCATCGTCACTAAAACGCATTGCTCAGCTTTGCATGTCGTCGTCATACCACAGAAACGTTGGGTCTCCTCGATGTGTGCACAGAGAATGATCGACTGTATTGTACAATCATACGACCTCACTGCAGCGATGCTATCTACCTCCTCATCTTCTCAGGTTGATTAAAAACAAAAAAAAGTGCATAACTAAGTCAATGCCTACTATTGCATCAATGCACACTAAAAAAAACAAAATTTATATATTGGTTTAAAAGAAGTCAATAGACTGTAAATCGATTTTAATCATGTTTCTCTCTTGCAGCACTACGCGTGTTGAAACCAAAATGCACAATTATCGATAGAAAACGAGTGCTTTAAGTTTAAATACTATTTGAAAATGTAATTTTAAATAGAAATGAACTGAATGTGAAAATAACACAGCTCGACAGATATGCTGTTTGTTTTGCCTCGTTAGACTTGTGTTCCTTCCAGTGTGTAACATTCCTCAAAGGATTATCTCCCCCCCCCCACATCTTCACCCTGTTTCTCCATACATACCGTACTTTGAGGTAATCCTGCTAACGGTTCAGTTATTAAAACTGTTAGTCTCAACCTGAAAACACCCACACAGCAGGACAACACATATCTGCCATGAAGGAAACTCTCACGGCATTGTAAGATAGCTTCATCATCTGAGTTCTTTTGATTTTAAATCAAAAAAAACTGAAGTGTAAACGTGTAAAAGTACTGTGTGCTTGTATATGCTCTTTGCGGTGTGCTTGGTTGCCATGTAAATTATGCAGTACATCAGAGGTGAAAAAGCTGACGCTGTAAAAAGTACTTGAGGTATTATGTACCCGCTGTGAATAATTGAATAGCGTTTTTTGAATTTGCGCGTGTTGTTCTCTGCCTTTTTGTTTCCCCCCCACTGATGCACATTGTTTGGGGAATGGGCAATAGATTTTAAATAAATGTATCTAGTTCGTAGTTCGAGGTGGCCATTTGTTTTGAGTTTAGTCACTGAATTTATCCCGCTTGGTGTGTGAACTGAATGTCTTTTCAAATTAGTCGAAACCATGTAGAGGGTTTTTAATATGCGTGTGTGTAACACCAATAGTGCATTGATGAATTAAATGCATCATTTTATAATGACAATACCAAGGGAACGTATGATTTATGTCACTATTACTAGAAGCTGCAGTTACAGAAATGTGAAGCTTATAGCAGCAAATGTTGGTAATTGTTGGCATATTGAGTTCATTTGCTCATCAGCTCTTTGCAGATGTTAACCACTTTCACTTTAATTGATGTGTATTTTTAATGGACAAATGCTGTTTTTATTTGTTTCCACTTTCCCTTCTGTATGAGCTGTAACCACAATCACAGAGTGTTTGCAATAACAGTTAAGATTGTTAGCCTTCGTCTGAAAGAACTTTGGGCATTATGAACAATCTATTTGGGTTTTTGTGAAATACACTTGAATTAAATAATGATAAAAATGAAAATTGAATTCTCAGTTTGTGATTCAACATCTGGAAGTGATTGTAAACGGAAGACGTCCGTAAATCTCGGGTCTCATAAGTCGCAGCGACGCCTAATCCAGCCTGGGTTTGTTTTGATCAACACAAATCACCATATTGGTCCTAATGGAAAAAGGTCACGCAACGTAGACAGCCAGTCACTGAGTTCCCTGCTGTTCCACAGCCAGAATCCGAGAACCTTTTATCTCTGATCGGCGGGGTCGATGTAGTTTATTAACCAAACAGAGTATCAATAATTAACTGTGAACAATAAAGGCCCACGCCCTCTGTCACAATGCTAACCCTTCAGCCTCATTTAGGTTAATTTAATGACGCTGCGGCCTGGAAAGCATCCAGGCGTTTACTCTGTGGAAAAACCTAATAGGCACTTTCTAACTCTGGCAGATATAATCAGAGTTGTCCTGGTTGCCCTCAGCTTTCATGATTACCCTCAACTCCAGCTGTCGCGTATGTGAACGTGACTCTCGGGGGAAAGGCACTCACTGTGATCACATTATAAAGAGATTGTCTTTGAAAAACTGGATCTTTTTCCTCGGTTTACAAAAATATGAAAGTGGAAGAATTCAATTTCCCTTTCTGTCATCTTGACTTTCTCATTATTTACTTATTCCTCCACGCGGGTGTTTGTCTTCTTTGTCAGCAGGAAATAATACATCACTGCTAAATGTCGCAGAAATCCCAAATCAGCAGTTATGTTTTCAAGTAAAAAACTTGAGAGACAACAATAAGATGCATTGAAATCAGGCAAACAAAATCTGGTTCAAATGTGCATTTTGGCAGCTGTGCATGATTTTTTCACACCCCAAATTTAGCTTTTTCCAGTCCATCCTCCTCCTCCTCCTCCTCTTCTTCTTGCCTGTGTACCTGTCTCACACCAGGCCTGTCTACCTGGTGTGGTGGGAGGAGCCTCAGGTTATCGTTAATGATTCAACACCAGACCTGCTGAGATTGACAGATAGACAACTAGGAAAAGATTGAGGGTGAGACAGACAGAGAGACAGAGAGAGAGAGAGAGAAAGAGCCGAAGAGAAGAAAAAATACTCGAAGCTGAAGAGCAGACATGGCAATGCAAGCTGAGAAAGTGTGCGGCGCTAGAAGATGAAGTAATGCTAAAGAGAGGTTGCAGACTGCATGTTTTTTATCTGCTCAGGTGTGTCTGGAGGTCAAGCAGGTCTCTGATATTGAACACACAGCGAATACTTCTCCACAGCTGGGAGTGGATCTTGTGAGCAGTTCAGGGTGATTATCTGACTCCTATGATCCATGCGGCCTTTATAGGCTGGACAGACATTCATCTACTCTCCTGATCCACACACAGCCTGCAGGTGAGTGTGTCTACATATCACTTGAGACTTTCAGAGTTGGATCTCATGGTGCCAAAACAGGATGGCTCCATGTGTTTAAAGTGCAAACGTTGTACCTTTGCAGGCTTGTAAACAGCAAAATAAACCGGTTTTTTTCATGGCTTCCCTCCGAGAGGCAATGCAGTTGTTGCCTATTAAGTAAAAGCATGATGATCTGCACGTGCTAGAAAACCCTAATATCCAGTAAAAGAGTTCATCTTAAACATATGATCTCTCCTGTTTTCTATCACAGAGCCTCTCATGAGTATTCAGCTGTAATTACACTTGGCCATGAATTACTAATCAGACAGTATGGAGTGTACATTGCCAGTATCAGTAAAATGGTGATGGTCGGGCATCATGTTGCTCCTGTGCAGCTGACAAGCAGACAGAAATACCCCCATTTTTTAAAGTTGTCTCTGCTAATTCCCCATTGCCCGTTCTCTCCTGGAATCAGTTGCTGGATGAATCACGGCTTCATACAATCAGTGTTAAACACATGTGTCAAACCTGAGAGACTTTCAGAGAAATATCTCAGTGTTTTCTAGCCACTGCATCACCTAAATAAAAGGTGAGTGTTTCCAGTCGTGCCGGGCTGAAATAGTGAGTGCGTGGTTCTCATTATTTACATGTTGACCAGCAGGCTCTGAAGGTTATCATCACAATCAGTTGTCTTTATTTATAGCTGCAGTTCAAGCTTTCAAATAATGTTTGTCCACAGGACTGTCTCTCTCTCTGTCTCTGTGTGTGTGTCAGGTTAATAAAACTCCCCGAGGCTAAATCTGACTTTCTAGTATGTAGTTTCCGTTTTTTGTTGTTGTTGTTGTTGCTGCCATTGTGTTCCCTGTAACATTTTAAAACCATCAAACATTGCCTTTCCTGCAACACAGCGCCATTGACTCCTGGCGCTGCAGCGGCATTGTGTTATGTACTGGACTGGATTATCACAGTGTTGTTGATAGTGAATCATTGGTGTGATGGCAAATATTACATCCAATCTAGGTGACAGCTGCAAAGAACCCAGTGCTCTTATTCAACTCACCTCAAAGAAACATCAAAGAAACATCTTTAAAAGTATAACAGGAGGCATTTTTTATTTTGTTGATGGGCTATTGCTCAGCGACTTTATGATTTCCTTCAACGTCTAATCTCAGTGCTGTCCAATGTTCAGGGTGAGGCAGCGGGTAACTCGGGAGGGGTCACATGACGAGCACGCTGAGGCAAACAGCTCGTCCACCTACTGAATCCAGTGTGTGTGTGTGTGTGTGTGTGTATGTGTTTAGGATATTGGCCCTGCAACCTTGTGTTTGTATTGATTGTAAAGGTTCATTCATTTGTTTGCGTGCGCACGTATTTGTTACCAGGTTTGCTCTACTCTCAAACTTAAACACTACATTTTAAAGCAGAGGCTGTTAATGCCACATTATTGCCGAAGCAAACAAACAGGGAGAGCGAAGAAATGGCATACAGTCTGAAATAAGTGAGCTAATAATGAAGGTTGTTGTACTATTTAAACAGGTTCTGTCAACAGATCTTTAGCACAAGCTGGCAGGGTGTGACAGCGTTTAGAAAGCACCCTGTTGACTGTCCTTCATTAGTCTGCATTATTCAGCGGGGCTCTTGCTGTGTGCAGGCAGGGCAGTAGAGTTCAGTGCCTTGGGAAAAAGGCATCAGTAATCAGTATAGTTACATACAGTTGAAATATGATATAAGGGGTTTGGTGTGTGTGTGAGTCCGCAGCATCTTTGGTCGGCTTCGTGTCTGTGTCCGGATACCTGCCTACCATTGAGCGTGCTGCAGTTAATCTTCACACCATTGATTCCTTGTCATCTTTATTTCTTTGTATTATTTTAGTCATGGAGAAGCAGCTAGAGGAGCTGAAGCAGCAGCTAGAAAAACAATGTATGATCAACCAGGAGCTGCAGAGGCAAAACAAGGACCTGGGTGAGTACAATTCTAACTACATTAAATAGTATCTTTACATTAGACTACACCCAACATCACATCTCGACTGTTACAGTAACACTGTCTGCAACAACTAAAAAACATCTTGCAGACCACACACACATATCGGCATATATAACTTGCACAACAGCAGCATGTTCCTTGTGATGTTTTGTACATTAAAAGTATTGTTTTTCTGCTTTTATTGTCATAGAACAACGACTGCAGGAGAAGGAAAAACATTTGCAGGAGCTGAACGGTCAATATGATGATCTGGGTAAGAGGCCATAATAGGCAGCAGGGACATGAAGAAGGTGAACATTCAGCTGCAGACATTTACAGTTAATGCGTTCCACTGTTTGTCCGTCTCAGAATTTCCCTCTCAGAGCGGTAATGAGATTGAACCGCAGGTCAGAAAGAGCCGTGCGGCTGTCATCGCCTCTGAACCGCTCCCCGAGACTCTGGAGATTACACGCAAGAGGGTCAAGAAACTGGCCAGGTTGGTAATTAGTACTACCGATGGCAGAATATCCCATTTATGTAAGACTGCACAGGTTTTTTTTTTCCATTTGCAGTGTTGACAAATCGAAATAGGATTTCCTCTCCCGCATGCCAAAGACCTAAAAAAATGCATGATGGGTTTTGCATGTTGTGTGGGAGCTCCTCGAGATTTCAATGACACTTAGCTGAAGATGACTTCTCTCATCAGCGAGACAAATCTGATCGTCAAAGCCATCCAGAAGAATGACTTCCTGAGCCGCCTCGACGATGAGCAAACCGCCATGATGGTGGATCTCTTAGCGGTGTCCAGCTTCAAACCGGGAGATGACGTCATTAAAGAGGGCTCAGAAGGAGACAGCATGTACATAGTAGCAGGTGGGGACACGTCCCGGTGTGTGTGGATGTGTGTTATGGTCGTCCTGCTGTGGCTGAGTGTGATGGAGGATTTATAATGAGTTTGATTTGAAAACCCCTTAATAAAAAAAAACAACAACATTGATACGATATATAACATGTGGTAAATGTAGTCAAAACACATTCCTGTTTCTTTTCCTTCCATCTTTTAGCTGGTGAGCTCCTCGTCACTCAGGCAGGCCGAAACCTCCGCAGCCTGACCACTGGCGATGTGTTCGGGGAACTGGCCATCTTGTACAACTGCAAACGGACAGCAACAGTCAAAGGTCAGTCCCTGTGATGGCGCCTCTTGGAAGGACATGCAGATTAGTTTATTTTCATACTGTCCGTAGAAATAGCGTATGTGTTTTTTTTTGTGTGGTAGCATGGGGTTAGTTGTGTTTTTGTCCATAACAGCCTTTTTTAAATATAGGAAAGCCATACTTAACAGTCTGAACTGCTCATCGCTTTCACTTGTTGCAGCAAAGACAGCAGTGCGTCTGTGGAGCATGGAGCGACAGACCTACAGGACGATCATTACCAACAAGTCCAAGAAGAAGCGAGAGGACCTCATGGGCTTCCTGAAGACGTGAGTTTAAGAACGCTGCAGCGAGTAGACATCGAATATCCGGTTTGATTTGGTGCTTTCCTGTCATGTCACACTGCCATCACGTGACTGCTTTACTTAATGGACCATGTAACAACTATTTATATCTCTGTTGCTTCATTTTCTGTATGCCGTCACAGGTCTCGTACCCTGAAGGACCTGAATGATGTCCAGCTGTCCAAAATAATTGACTCTATGGAGGAGGTGTGTACTTAGATGTCCCACTGTGAACTTTGTGTGTTACAAGTGATTGTTACTCATGTGAAAACAAAGCAGAAATCCAGCTTTGAATCTGTTTTTGAAGATAAAGTTAAATACAACGATATTTTTTGTTCCTCTTTTAATTCCTTTTAGTTCCTTTTTTTAGTTTTTTTGTTGCTGACATATTTTAAAGAGGGCATTTTCAAGACACTTGGTGTAATATTTGTGGCTTTCTTGTCCTGTAAATCACATACTTTATTTTCACCTAAAAAAACTTATCTGATAACGTTTTGTATATATGAAAATGACATGTGTTGTTCTTATGCTACTTGTCTTGTCTTCCTTAGGTGAAGTACCAGGACAAAGATGTTATAGTTCGAGAAGGAGCAGAAGCAAACACCTTCTACATCATCCTCAAAGGAGAGGTACGGTGTTGCATTGTGTGGATGCAAACTCATATTTCAATGTTTCACCGGCCCGTTGTGTGTTGCACCGGCCCGTTTAGAACTGGATACATATGCACTCATTATCTCTTCCTCCCTCTCACGTGTGTGTTTCGCCCCCTCAGGTCCTGGTGACCAAGAACGTGAACGGGCATCAGAAGCAGATTCGCAGGATGGGGAAAGGGGAGCATTTCGGGGAACAGGCCCTCATACGGTAACCATGGCAACACATGCCTCAGGGCATTTGTTGGAGAAACCTGTGCAACACCCACTGCTCTGTGCACCGTCTTCTGGCTGCTGTCATCTCTGACATTATGGTTGTGCAACCTCACATTTATCTTCGAAACGTGAAAATCTCAGTGCTGTTGATATGCAAATCAGCCAAGTTGTGGTAAAATGATAGAAAATCCAAAACATTTTGCAAACAGTTAAAATCGCCTGCATCAAACTTTTGGCTGGTTGTTGTAGAAAAACAACAACATAAAACCCAAATACATTGTATGTAATCTACGGTACAATAAGAGACTCATTGGTTTGATTATATACAGGTGATATTGGCTTTTTAATATAGAAAAATCTAATATCATGCAGCTAGTGTTTTTCGCCTCTAATCAGCATTTAATTGTTTTATTGGGAGGTTGTTTGGATGTAGATGTGTGCAGCATAAAGATCAATGAATTCATAAATATGTAACGTGGAAATGTGCTGTGAAAAGCCTGTAAATCAAGAAACCACGTGCCATTGTTTATTCATGTCGAAAATCAGTCCCGTTGCTGCAAAAACAAAAACTTAAACACGATGTCATCGATTTCTGACACACACAACGTTGTGTATGAGCAGTAATGACGTGCAGTTTCTCTGAGTTCACGTGTGCGATGTTTGTCCTCCTGCAGGGAAGTCTTGAGAACAGCCACTTGCAGTGCTGACGGCCCAGTTACCTGCTTCTCCATTGACAAGGAGTGAGTCTGGCTCGACATTAAACGTTCCTGTTCGGTCGGGCTGTCGCTCCCGGGCAGAAAGATCCTTGACAGAAATTCCTCCAGTGTATTTGTTCTCTGTCACTGTTGTTTTCACGGCATGAGCTTTTTGTTGTGTACTTTTTTGGATTGATGCAGTTTCACTAACAACAACTTTCGTTTAGGGTCTTCGAAGAGACAATTCCCATAGAACACCTAGAGCTGTTTGACGAGTACGTACAGCAGAACACTTTTCGTTTCACAACCATGAATCTTTTGAGCCTTGCTGACAATAGTGTGATGTGTAAATGCTTAATAGACTGTCCTGATTCATTTGGTTTTCATTCCCAGCTCCAAAGTGCTCCAGGAGGCACAACCTCCAGAAAAGTCGAGGTGAGTGGCTGTAGAAGAAGATAAGACTGGGTGGATGCAGGCCGAAAGATGTAACACGATCATTATAAATAACATAAGTCAGTTTCTTGAAATGAAATAGCATTTGTCAACCGTCTGTCTCGATCAGTCCCGGCTCCACTCTGAGGTTTAAGGACCTGGTCCCGGTGCTGTACCAGGAGGGTCGCTATCAAGGAGATCCTGTCACGCTTGGAGTCGGAGGGTTTGGCCGTGTTGAGCTGGTGAGTGTTGTTTGTCTTGTATAAGCACTGTTTCAATATTTGCTGGAATGTAAAATGCAGTAGTTCCCTTATGCAAAACCATATTGCGATTGTTGTCATTTCTTTGAGTCGCAAACAAATCTTTTAAACCATGTTTATCCCCACTAATAGTGTAGTGATTGTTTTTGCTCCTTTTAAAGATGACCACTGTGAATCATGGGAAGTATTATGCTATGAAGCGGGTCAGCAAGAAGCACATTGTTGCCAAGAGACAGGAGGAGCACATGTTGTTCGAGAAAAAGATCCTTAAAGCCACCCAGTGCGACTTCATCGTCAGGTATCTACGATCACAGACACACAGTCACCATCATTGAATCATTTAATCACGGCATATAGATTCAGTTTAATGTACAGATAACTTGGAGGCGTGAGTTGGTCTTTAATCCTGCTTTAATCCAGCTTCTCTCTCTCTCTCTCGCTCTCTCTCTGCAGGCTTCATGCTGCCTTTAAAGACACACGGTACATCTACATGGTCATGGAGTTCTGTGTGGGAGGAGAGATCTGGACCAAACTCAAAGAAGTGTGAGAAAACACAGACAACAACTCATTTCCTCATTTAGATGTTTGTACAAGCAGAATATTGGGGTGCGCTGTTGTGCGAGGCGGAATTATTCCTCAGTGTAAACCAACGGCATATTGTGAAAGAAAGAACGTTTTGTTTGAGCATTGCTGAACACAAAACGTTGGGAAACACACGTTATTGCTATTATTACATCTTGAGATCAACACAGAGAAGTACAGCTGATGCTGTTACCCACAGCAATCTACAGTGACAACAATGACATACACTTCTGCTCTCCAGAGCGGTTTGGCCCAGACAAATGAAAATATTAGTAACAGAAAGTGACAGAAGGTCCTAAATTAGTTTGAAACCATATCAAAGCGAGCAGAGGAGGAAGTTGTTGGAGAGTCTTCCGTGTCTGTGATTTCAGAGGGCGTTTTGACGAGCCCATCGCTGTGTTCTGCACTGCCTGTGTGGTGGAGGCTTACGCCTACCTTCACAAGAAGAACATCATGTACAGAGACCTAAAGCCTGAAAACCTGATGCTGGACATAAAGGGTTATGTCAAACTGGTGAGTACTCATCTGTGTATGTGTGTCCATCTCTGTACTCTTAAAGCTCACCAGTGTTTTCACATGTAGTATGTGTGTGTGTGTGTGTGTGTTTGTCTCTGCAGGTGGACTTTGGCTTTTGCAGGGAGTTGGTGCGTGGAGAGAAAACCTATTCATTTGTGGGTACTCCTGAGTACATGGCCCCAGAGATCATCAAAAACCAGGGACATGACTTTGCAGTGGACTTTTGGTCCCTTGGCATCCTGATTTATGAGCTACTGGTGGGAAGGTAATACTTATACACCGACCCCTATATGGAAGAAAGCATTTTTGCATGTCCTGTAAGGTTTATATCTGACCGGCCCTTATTAATAAATGACCTAAGATTACAATTTTCAAGCAAAAGAATGATTGTATGTCACGAGAGAGTCACACAAATGTTAACCAGTAGATGGCAGTAGGGAAATGTGACTGACTTCTGCACAATGCGTTATCTGCAGTTGCAGGTGCAGGTTTCCCAGCAGCAACTAGATGGTTTTATTTTTTTTATATCTCAGACCGAGATTGAAACAACATCACAATTCTCTCTTTTCAACTTGTCAGCCCTCCCTTTTCAAGTTCAGAGCCTCAGAAGATTTATGCCAAAATTTTGGACGGGGTGCTCAAGTACCCACCGTACATGAGTGAGGCAGCCAAGTCCATTATCAGCAAAATGTGCAGGTGAGACGAATATGTTGATTCAAGCTTTATATACTGATAACGCTCCAGCATGATATATTTAAAATGAACTCAATGTATCGCCTGAATAACTTTCTCATGAAATATGTATGTGAACATTTTAGAGGTTAGAGCAGATGATACAGTTACTCCCAGTGCATGAATTATGCAGCATATCTGTATTTGAATACACTCTATCATAATATGCACTTGCATTTTTTTATGGCTGTTTTGAATGCAAATCTCTTAAAAAGCGGAATGAATAAAATGATGTCTTGTGTTTCTGATTGCAGACCTCGGCCGGGTCAGAGGTTAGGAAACACCAAGAATGGAATCAAAGATGTCCGTCATCACAGGTAACGATGGCAACATGTCATATGTTTGGGTGTTTGATAGTAAATATGTGATACCTCATAAACCGTTTATCTTATCTTCTTGTCTTTACTGCTGACTGGCTTTCTCACTCTCATTATGTTTGGCGTGTAATCGTCCTTCTTATCTTCCGTTCAGGTGGTTCAGCAGCATGAACTGGCACAAGCTGCGTGTGGGTCAGCTCGACGCCCCCACAGTCCGGCTCATACGCAAGGCAAGTCTGACCTGTAGCTGAGTTCTTTTTTTCTTATACCTTTTGTTTGGTTTAAGGAAGACAGAAACAAAGAACACAGGTTCACTTTGTGGAGGACATTTTAAAGATGTACTGGCATTTTAAATCCCTTTAAGGTCAGGTTGATTATTCAGGGCCTTTGACCTATTTACATAGACAGGCAGGGAGGGACACGCTATTGTTAAATAGTCACGGTTGGACAGGATTGTGTGTATTAAATGTATATCCACAAGAGTTCAATGAACTATGACTTTTTCCTCCTTCAGGGCCCCTGCTACATCAACTTTGATCGTTTCCCTCTTGATCAGACCAAGGCGGACGAGGAGTTCTCTGGCTGGGATCGTGACTTCTGAAGTTAAAGGACCTAAATATGGAGCCAAGTCAGAATACCCTCAGTTCCATCCAGCACATACTAATTTGATTATTAAATTAACCTTTTAACTACTAGGCCTGAGTGGAACTGCAGGGCATCACCTTTTTCAAAGTGTTTATTGAAGCTTCTCTGTTGTCATAGAGACACATCATCGAAAGTGGCAACGGGCCAAAAATATATGGATGTGTCGAGAGATGAAACAATTCCGTTTCCAAATTCAGTGCCTGATGAAGAAGTGTTATTGACATCATCCGCACAACACTCTTTACTGATTAGAATAAAACATCCGTCCATGTGCTTGCTACCTGAGAAAAAAGGCTTGAGTCATATCGTACAATCAGTACAGCTCTTACCGAGCCTGACAATGAAATTTATACTGATGTTGTATTTGTATTGTACTCAAATGTGCATTGTTCTTTTGGATCTATGTTTGTTTTAGAGATAAAACATGCTTAACTGCTTTTCGCAAAGTTGGTAAATGCTTTAATATTGTTTATTTGTAAACTGGAGTTTTTCCTTTGTTTTTGGATAATCTGTCCCCTTTATGTATGCAGATTATTTTCAGGCACCTTGATTGTATCTTAAAAATATCATAGAACATACACAATTTATACTTGACTCTTTAGTAAATAAAAGTGCTCTTTTATGCTGGTTGGCTGTGTTTGTTTCATATACTTTCATATCCACCATTGTGTTACAATCAAATCCCAAATGTGTGAAACGGTGCACATTTTTTTTGTGCTGTTGTGCCCAAATCCCACACATATGGAATAGAGTAAGCCATGAAGCAATGAGGATAATCATCTGGAATAGGGTGTAAAGTTTACAGGTTTATTCTCATTGATTGCAGCTGATTGTTTGGCTCCGGAGGGGTACAGCTGTCTGTCACGGCAGCAGGAGGAAGGAGTCGTTTTTCTCCTTCCAATCAATGCCTGTGAATTTCCTACTGAGACTCTTTCTCCACAACAGAAAAAAAACTCACATCAAAGCAATCATATCTTCCAAGGGGGAAAGATATTTTTCCAGATGTTAAAACACCTTCAAGTCTAAAATTGAATGCATTGTGGCTCAGAGGATATTCAGTATAATACAGAATGATCCCTCCGCAGTAGTGAACTGTGGTTTCCTGCTCTCCTGCATGTGTAGGATCAACATGCGTTTCCTGCAGTGCATTTTACAGTAAATGAAAAAAACAAACAGGATTAAAGGATAAAGCTTGTGTTATTCTATATATTTCTTGCTGTCAACAAATCCCATGAATATCGTATCACATATGAAAATGTGTATAGAAACACCAAAATATGAACTTCCACAATTGCAAAAATAATGTATTTTCTCTCGCTTGAGGTGTTTTTTGCATTTGATGCGCTAAAAGGAATATGGAAACTTCTTTGCCGGATAAATACTGACATTGCGAACACTTAACTCACATGACTCATCAGCTGTTTCTACTTTCGGTGTCTTCTCGGATAGTCCCATAATGTGTGAATGTTTTTCTACGGACATCATGAAACATGGCCAATACTAGCTGACATAGAAGAACAAATTAGACCAATTTAAACAAATTCCTGAAGATCTCTCTCCATTTTCCTCTCGTAGTTGGGTCAGATAGCTGAGCCTCTACTTCTTTACTCTGTTTTCTGGCGGATTACGGACATGCAACCCTTAACCGCCAACTTCTGAAGAATGTTGTGGCCGGGTTTATTCGCTCCAAACAGTTGATGGACACACAGCTAATTTGCATTCCTCTTTTTGTGACATTTCAAAAGTTTTCTAAAAATTAGCTTGAAGAATAAAATGACACATGTGTTAATCCTTTTCTAAATACTTTCAGAGTTCTCTGATCAATTTGCCAAATCTGTTTTCATTGCACTTTATCACATTTTGCTTTTATTGTTACACCAACTTTCCCCCTTTAGTTTAAAAGTTTAAAAACTTCTTTGCATATTCTGAGGTGTGTTGTACTTTTTTTAATGGTGTTTTATTTTATTTTTTATGTGCAAATTAAAAATAGTAAAACGAGTGAATGGAAACCCACTTGTTGTGTCCTCACAGTTCTGAAACCAAACACCTGCCCTTAGTGACATTAATCAAAATGTATCGCAGTGTGTGTATGTTTCAGTGTGTTGTATCATATCTCACATTAATCTCACATTACCTGTTATCATTTTTTATCTTCTTTTCTATTTTTACATATAATCTGTGTAAAAGCCTGCTGGTCATTAAACCAACCAACCGTGATCGTGTTGACTAGACAGGATATCAAATGAAACCTTTTCAGAGAACAACAGTTCAATCAAGGGTTGGATGGTGTCTTCTCCTGACTGCCTTGACATCTTCAGGTTTATCTCGCTCTCTGTGTTTCTGCTGAGCCCAGTGTGAGAGGATTGACTTACCCGAGGTTTAGTTTAGACCACCAGGGGAAGCAGATCATTTGTGTCACAGTGGGGTGGTTTTCTTTTCCTATTTGTTTTGTCACTAGATGTTCTTTAAGGGTTGCGTTTTCTCTGCTGAGCGGTCTTGAGTTAATTAGACTCAGCGTTAACACCTGTGTTGATTGATTATTGGTGGCACCTGTGTTCAGTCTCTCTGCTGTTTGCTCTCTCTCTCTCTCTGCCTCTAATGTTTGAGAGGTCTGAATGGGTTTCTGTGTAATGCAGTCCTTATAAATGATTAGCTAGCCTTAAAAGTCAGCATTTCCTACTCAATACCCAGCTCTGCATCACATTGCTTGTTTGTATCCCCCAAGCGAATTGACATTTTATAACCTGAGACGGGGGGGAAGCTGGCACGTTTGTTATGTAAGCTTATGTATCCCAAGCATGCGTGTATCAGCACATGTCTTGCAATAATAAAGCCTTTGCGTATGTGTGTGAGGTGCATAAACATGCTAACGCAGCGTTCATTCTAAGCCTGTCATATAAATGTGCTTATGCGACCACTTCAATCAACAATCTGAATCTGCATTCGCTTTCTGTAGCATTCAAGCATTGAAAAATATATTTTTTTCTCTTTACACGGATGATTGTAAGTGTGCAGTGAGGAGCCACCGTGTTAGATAACAAACAACCCAAACAACAAGACTACAAATACATCTTAAAAAGCAATATTTATTATATATATATTTTTTTTGCCACTTTAGGGCAGCAGAACATGACATACTAACACCTCATGAATGCAAAATTCTTAGGAGACAATTACATCCAACAAACACGGAGCAATATAATTATGCTTCTAGTGTTATGTTTCTACCCACCTGGTGAAAAACTGTAATTAAGTCCAATTAAGTCCAATATTCACTCTACTTTTCGCTGTGTTTTTGCCCTCCACCAACTCCTGGGATAATTATCTGTCTCTTTTGCTTCGCTACCTTGAGTCTCTCACTTTTTCTGTCTGCTGTTGAATGATAGCCAAGTTCAGCGGGTTTATCAGAGCTTTGTCGCTAAATACAGCAGACAGCTGTATCGAATGAAATGAGGTTTATTAGAGTGAATCAAAACTGTAAACTTGTAAAAAAACTAAACAACTATTGCTGAAAGATGCTAAAATACCCCATAGAGCTGAGGTGAAACTGAGAGTCCGGTGACTTTTCAAATTACGTCATTTGATCATTGAGAGAAAACACCATTCCTAAAAAAAAGAGACGCAGAAAAAGGTTTCCTTCCAAACCAATAGTACTGTAGTATATCTGTTTTGCTGCCTATCATTTACAGCTCTGTCTGCAGCTGCTTGTGTATGCACAGTATAATGTACCTGCAGCATAAATATTTTGTATGCAGGGCCTTTACCCTCAACATTCTGTGCTTTCCTGCCAGTAATAATTGTATTGTGTATCAGCTTTTAAGTTAGGAAGTCTAATGAATTAATTGCAGTCATGAATGAAACCACAGTTTGGTCAATGATTTCGCTCGTGCATCTATTGAATAAATGGCTCATTAAAGCTCTCCAGACACTTGCCAATACTTGTCTGGCTCCTCAGTGTGATTGATGTTACGGCTTCGGACCTTATCTCTGATGAAAGCCCTGCTCATTCACAACAACACAAGGGATCACTAAAAGCTTGAGACCTAAGATCTGATGATGTTTTATACGTTGAATTGCGATGTTTCTGAATCAAAAATACATCACATTCACCTCCCATCTCCAACTGCAATGGAAATGTACTTAAAAATGCGATGAATTTGTTGAATCTCATTACATTTAAAGCGTTGGGTTTGTTGTGCTGTTGTAACATGCTAGCCTTTTACTTGTTGCTGTTTCCCAAGAGGCCTACAGCTATTTCAAATTTCCCAACAGGCCAAACCTTTTTGCAAACCAATCAAAGTTACAGGAATTTAGTCGTGCATGAATTTTCTGCGTAGGAAGATGGATCTAAAGCTGCTTCCTCATTTGGCCTCATTGATTGGTTTCTCTTGTGCATGAATGCTTTTGAATCCCTCTGGAAGAGCTGTACTTATAGAAACATACTTATCTTATTTTTATTCTTCTGCACGCGACAGTATGTCCAAGGTACTTACAACTAACTGAACTTTGAAGGAAGAAAGTGGAAAGAACAGGATACAAGAGCTATTTTGATTATCCAAGGCTGCACGTCATCAACGGCTCATCATAGACCTCACGTCATCAACAGCTCATCATAGACCTCATGTCATCAAAGCTCAACGACGGCTGTAAGGGCACAGGTATTGGGGCCTGCTGCTGTTGCGGCTTACTTGGGTATCTAAGTGTTTTGCTTTTACGGCTTTCGATCCGGTGGACCATCGTTTTTCTATGCCACATGGGGTTTGCTGGTCTGGAAACAATGATTTTCTTACAGTGTTATTGGTTGAAATCAACGCATTTATTGTTTGGCCTTGAATCCTTAAATGTATCTATATGGTCCACAATCAAAAAGGTTTGGTCACCCCTGAGATAAGGACTTGTGCCTCTTGAGTCGGTAAAAAGAGTAGTTTTGAACGATTTATTCAAGACTCGCACATCACTAAAAGGCTGTGGGTAATGGTTGCCTGGCTCGGTCCAAAGTTTAAATATAGGCCTACGCCTACCAGCATCTCTTTAGCTATAATTAGCACACTGTGTGTTTGATGCAATTATTTCTTGGTGAACAGTGGCTGGCTGTAGCAGCCTTTTATCATTTAGCTATACTGTATTCCTATTTCTGTCGATTTTTTACTGTTGTTCATCCAGTTTAGACTAAAGCGGAGCTGGAGCCTTTTCCACCATATTTACGCCTACAGACAATTTTGAACTGTGGTTTTGTAAGAAAGCTGAAACCAAACAGCTGTAAATAGACCTACATGCAGTAGCAGAGAAGGACTCTCTTATTTCATGTATTTCACTCTTTGAGGGGACTTTGGAAACATGCTGCGCAGCTGCTCACAATATAGAAAATCACAGACACAATCCTATCAATAATATTCCAGGTTGTGCCAAATGGAGTCAAAAACAGAATCTGCAGGTGCACTCATCCATTAATACTTCACCTTCCAGTCAGTGACCTTCCCATCAGCTCTGACTCTCTGCTGAGACTGAACAGTATCACAACCTGGCTGTTAGACTGGGACATAAAAGAAAGAAAGTAATTAATTAACCATAAAATGTTTAGCCACATGGTATTCACGCTCTGCGTGAAAGTAATCATGACTGAAAGACACTAAAGTTAGTGCAGGGTTTATTAAAGCTTTAACTTATTCATGGCTTCAATATGAGATTCTTTTTATTTTTCATGATTAATTACAGTCTTTATGTTACATTTTCACCTTAACTGTTTTCTTGTGACTATTATTGGTACATTTTGTGTTTCATGAACTGATATCAAATTAGATGAATTGAACTGATGACCAATATCTAGCATTTCCTACAGTTGGGTCCAAGCCAAGCCACCCTGATTCATCTCTATGAACTCATTCGATGACAAAATGTAGGCAGTCCACTCATAAAAGCGGTTAAATATCCAAAAGATCTGTCTTAAGAGAATATTTTTTATCCATTCTTTCAATTCTATTTCAAAGAGATAGTGTTAGCAGCAAAAAGCAAGTTCCCAATAATGGAGTCGAAATTTGTCCAGATTTGATCGTGTGAAGATGCCTCAGGCAAAGACCCCCTGAAGCACATCCTCTCACTGAATATGTGCAAGACTTTGAGGGGAAATCAATGGGATACTACTTCATATGTTTTAAGCCCTGATACGAGTCTAAAATGATGACAATCTTATCTCTTACATCAAAAATACATTTGGAACCTTTTATGTCTCTTAAAGCATAACTGTTACACACTGAATATGTATTTATAATATTCAATGTATGTTAAAAGTCAAATCGTTGGGTTGCTCTCATTACTATTTTTCAAGGACACCTTCTCTAACTATATATATACATATATTCATGCTCCACAGGGAACATTGAAGCAGTAAAGGTCAGGATGTCATTCATCCTCTCGGCATGAAAGGATATCCTATCTACAACACCCTGGACCCGACAGGAAAATGCTGTTATATTCAGGCAAAGGTTCAAGTTTAAATCCTTCCACTTTGGAGTGTAGAGTTGGTCTTTCCCTTTAGGTTGACTTTTAGACTTGTTTTCTTTATTATGTGATGGAAAAGGTCAATTATAATAGGGGGCATGTTTAATGCATGTTTACTTTGTTTTAGAAGAAGCAGAGCTGAATATCCAATCCAATCTGGCTCTGTCTAAAATAACTACCAACACCTCTAAATCTCACTAATTGTATCTTATTTGTTTGATCTATATTTAAACAGTAATCTAAAAACAGCAATGATGAACACTGGGGCTCCGGTCGAATACTTTTTTTGTTGCTTATTCCTAACCGAGTGAAACGACCCGGAAGTACATGTGAATGGCAGACATGATAAGAGCTGGTCAAATTGTCTTAATACTGAGGAAAAGTGCTTCAATGATTCCTTCCTTATGTCCTCATCCTTAATGAAGGAAAATCCCGTCCCACAATTTCCTGTGGCAGCAACATTTAAAGCGAAGCACGTCAGTAATATCCGCTGTCGTAATCATGTAGCCTTGTGTAAGTGCAGTCTGATTGTCTTAGCACCGCGGATGTCTTTTCCTAAGTTTCTCCTTCACATCTTTGACCCCATGACGTTTTCCATTGAGGTCAAAGAAAAGAGGTTAGAAAAAAACATAGGACATAATGTTTTTCACTATTCGACCGAGGCCTGGTTTCTGTGAAGTGCCTTGGCTGGTTGCGTGTAAACCTAAAGGTAATTACTCCAAGAAGTCAGTGCTCAGCCAAGAAATATGTTACAACACGAAAATCCTTAAAAGACCACAAATTGTGTTTTCCTATCTATAGATTAAACAAACAATATACCACAACTTTTGTACACACTAAAAAATCTCAATGACTATCGGATGGATTGGCATGAAATATTGTCAGCAATTAATGAATGGACAGCGTTTTCACACATTACAATTTACATACAAAAGACTGAACAAGGCTATCACAGGCGCCTGCTGAGGCCCGAAAAACTGACGTTAGGATTTAGCACAAGGAACTGCTAGTGCAATTTACAGATCCACTTGCATGGCATGGTCTTCTAACTTTGGATGGAGCCAGGCTCACTATTTACCCCTGCTCCCACTGTTTAAGCTTTACTGTCAAGGAAAGACAGGTATTGATGAGCGTTTCAAAAAGCCCTCCATGCCCTTCCTTTCCATGTTTCTACAGTGAGTAGAGTCCTATTCAGCTGAGGTCATTAATACAGACGCTGGGTTCCACAAGCTAAGGCAGTAAATGGGTGCAACAATCACTGTCTCACAATAGACACACAGTATTTCCAAAACCAATACTCCCCAACTCATTCAATGGTGTGTTTTGTGGTCCCAGCAGCGCAGCTCGTTGCAGCACTTCACAATATATGCAAAGTAACTAAATCTAAAAAAAAAAGGAAAAGACATTATGAGGCCAATTATAAGCTGAATAATACTGTTGAATTAGACAATCTGCAAAGGACCTGTCGCATTGAGCCTTACACACACATGCACACAACCCACCCACACACAGTTCCAGCTTCCTCTCAGTGTGTGAGGTAAACGCCACTCTCACCATGTACCTCTCAAGCCCCAGACGGTAGTGGTTGGTGGCTGAGTCACCGTTTTTCTCTGATGTCACTGCAGACAGAATTGCTAATGAACCAACCAATGACCAACCGGGCTGGTACTGAGGTTGGCTGTCTGCAGGATACAAAATACTCTGTCTTTGCATTACAGCAGTCGTTTGAGTGCTTTGAGTGACTGCATGGCTTCACTAATACAGTTAGAGATAATATAGTCGCCTCCCTGTTCAGACTGCTTACATCCAATCAAATAAATACATGTATATTTACCATTTACCAAACAAAATGAGTCTATGGATTCTCTATGTTTGAACACTCAAAGAGCTCAAATAAGTTTTTTTTTTTCCGTGTCTATATAAAGCCAGTCTACAATCAACATACTCCCATTGGCTCCCATTTGAAGGGCTCAGAGTCGTGGGTCGTATCCTCTCAGTGTAATGCAGCATCTAAGGGATGTGCTTATGGTCCTGTCTGTCTGTTGACAGGGATGAGGCTGAGAGGTGACGTGCGATGTCACTCTCTATCTTTAGAGTCGTCAAGTAACCCGCCAGTTCGCTTTAAGGAAAACCGTCACAGACCTCGATCAGAGTGAGTTTTGTCCTTCTGTTGCAGATTGCATGTTGTATTTCTGTAATTTTTACACAAGAAAATAGAGGACAGACTGTAAGAAAATGATCCCGCTGTACAAACAGTACAAAGAGAAATCCTAAAAACGTATGGTATGAGGTAAAAAATATAAGCGAGGGTGCCAGTGAGCAGCCTTCCCGGTCCACGTTGTGCCTGTTAACCATGAAGAACATTTTGTAACTTGTGACTCAGATCAGTTTGTCAGTCCTGATCCATTATCAAGCAGTGACTGTCATCGTGCTCATGTTCAAAACACCGCTGTGTCTTTTGTTGTTGAGCTGCACAGAGCAGGACGGCTGCAGGTTGTTTATCTGTGACAAGTGCTGGATAAATGTGGGAACTCACCATGACAAGTGACTAAAAACACTACAGCGTAGGAGTGCAACTTGCACTCCTAAGAAGGATAAACAGCAATTTTCTATGGCTAAAAACTCCCCTAAAACACCATAACCTACAATGTATTGATCCTACGAACAAGTATTGCAGTTGTAGTAAAGTATTGACAGCAAAATATAAATTGACGCCAGTGTTCAAGAGCTGAAAGAAAACAGCAACTTTGGGTGTTTTTGCCTATAAAATATTTTATTCTAAACCTTCTGAAAAGGTCATGATTTGAGGTGACATATAACATATCAACATATTAACATACTGGAAAGAAATGGTTGCCATACTGTTCTCAAAAGCAAAGCCTGCAATCATAGAAACATCTGATCTATAAACACTAGAAGTAATATTTAAAGTGGCATGCAACACTGGTGGAAATCATGTTGATTTTTATAAAATATGCATGTGTCACATGTTTACTAGCACATTTTTACAGATGGGTTTATTGGGAATTTAAACAAAGTCTCATTTAAAGATATTTGTCATACCAAAGAAAACAAAATTGATGACCAGTGGCTTCAAGCCAATAGTTGTTTTTACAGCCTACCCAGTGAGCTAATTGAACTCCTTTGCAAACATAAATCACAATGTTCATGAATGTGTTTTCATTTATATTGAGGCTCATCTCTGCCGACATGAATGAATAGTTACATTCAACATGCTTGAACTGGGATATGGATGCAGCCACAGGCTTAATTAAAAAAAAAAAAAAAGAAGAGGATGCCCTGCGAAAATGCTGTGGGTGGAAATGAAATTAGTTTTGTCGAATCCCACTGCATGCGCACATTCATTCATGCACACACACACTTACTGTAAACACAGTCATGCACGGGTATTCCTTACACGTGGCCTAGCATGGGCTGACCTATTACATAATGCTCCATCGACAACACTCCTTGACTTTCTCAGCATTGACTTGTCGCCTCTCAGTTGCTGTCAATCACGCGGCCGACTGGGGAGAAAAAGCAATAGGACGACTTCTGGGGGCTTCGCTTTGAGCAGCTGCACTGAGGTTTGGACTGCTTTCCCCCCAGGCAACGCAGCATTACTGTACTAGTAGTCTTCCTTTCAGTGTAATGCTTTTCAGAAACACAAGAACATAAGGGTTGATGTCATAATGTTTAGAAATCTGACCATGTTTGAAAACGTATTAGTGTGGATGTGTAGCCTTAATAACTGCTAGTTACACTCTTGAGTTATGTTGAATCATTTGTATAACGTGATTTCAAATCTTCAGTGGGCAGCCAAGTGTCGGGTCAGATGTGTTGACCATGCATTATTTTAGGTTTTCATCTAAATCGGTTATTTGTTAGCCAGCTAATGTAAGTGTTGTCAGTTAAATCAGTACGTGGGTGTAAATATTTAGTAAAAATCGTGTCTGTTTTGTGTAGCCTGTTTTAATCTAGTGATGTATAAATCTCCACCTAATCATTTAGGTTACAAATAGGCCACGTATTTAAACTTACAAAGAGCTGGTGCAACTGGTTCCTCCAACAGAAAACATACTAATGTCCGCAGGATAACCAATACATTATAGACAGTTTGTATAGCAGATAGGCTTGGTTTGCCACATATGTCATACTGTCGGTATGCACACTGTATTGCAAATACATGATAATGCTACAAACTGTAAATAGCACTATCAAATGTGTTGAGAATATGACGGCATATCCTGCTGGACAAAAGCACTGAATAACACCATAAAACACAATATCCAAAACCATTCAACCTGGAGGGGCCTCTTTAAAACATGAACAAAAATGTATATTCTGTATCAAGAATCAAAGTGAGATATTAACAGTCCTATGACATTCCTACCATTTTCATAATCTTTAATCAACACCAAATCAGCCAAAGAGAGGCATTGATTTAAAGAAAGGCTTCTATTTCTATGTGATGCAACTCGTATACCTCTACTCTTGATCCTTTAGAAGTATAAAGGATAATGGATCTCATAAAGATAAAGGGATCTCAGCATAATCAGCTAAAGAAATATTCCTGAACTTTGTAGGTATTGTTGAGAGCTGCAACATAAAAGGCAGTAAGGTAAGGATGCAGTAAGCTTCACAGCCAGAGCTTTCATTGCTACAGTATCATACATGCCGGAATTTATTTCCAATTGGAAAAAAGAATACAGTGTTGACGCATTTAAGCGCCATTTTTCAATTTCATGAAGAAAAAAAAAACAGATGGTTCAATTCCTAGAAATAACAGAAAGCACTTCTGAAACTTTGATCACACCAAAGACCGGATTCTTCCGTGAGAAAAGCAGGATCTTACTTTGGTATGAGGGAGAAGGAAGTCTGATCAGTGAGCCTGGCACTGTGTGGTTAATGCAACTCTCTCAGCACATTAGGACTGGTAGGAAATGGCTAAATCACAATGGCAGACAAAAGTGGCAATGTCCCAGTTATTAAGAAACAGTTTATCCATGCATACAGTAGAATCCTCTTAAAAAGAGATAAATAAAAATGCCCATGTCCTCTCCATTGATTTGCCTCTTCCTCATACTGTCATACTGCCTTTATTACAACTGTGCTCATATTTAACTAGCATGAGTGGACAGACAGAGCGTAGCTCGGTTCTTCATTTAGTGTGGTTTTCAGAAAGGCACAAGTGGGTTATTCCTTAGGGTGAAGAGCTGAATGTCAGTCATGGAGGAACAAAACAGGTCAACATTCGTCTCGTTAGCGAGGGCAGACTGACAGGCAAATGCAAGGCATATAAATTCATACTGGAAGAAGTGTAAACTGAAAAAAGAAAAAGCCACATTCCTTTCTGTTAGCACAGGACTGCTGCTTCATCAAGAAGAAGAAGAAGTGTTCATTGTTGATTTGGAGTGTTTTTTTTAGCAATATTGATCCTCTTTATCTGATGCAGATACCAGGTTAATTCAACAAGAGATGAGCACGGATGCATCTATTGCTTTCTAAGTTTGATGAATGTGTTTATTTATGTGTGTTTACAGACTTGCTGTGGGTTATTTGAAGAAGATGTCCGATGCGTGGCTACCTCAATGTGGGCTTTCATTTCCTTCCTGCTCATGAGATGAGTATTTTTAAATTCATGCCTCTGATACAATCATTTGTTCCGGTTTTGAGCATGCTTCTGATTTGGCTCAATCACTTTCACAGCTGTCGATCACATTGGCACGTACACATTGAAAGGAAGTCGTCCTCCCCCATTGAATGAATGGAACCGGTGAGCGAGCACATCCTTCGATTTTGTCTGAGTTTTAATCACGCACATTAAAGTACGCAGCTTGACGACTGTTCTGTGTTTAAGTCAGATTTTCAATCAATGATTGGAGCACAATCCACCTAATGAATGCACGTGGGTACCTTATCACAGATGCCCAATCAATAAGCACAAAAGCGTGTATGAGTTTTAAAGCTCTGTCCGCTACCAGATGTATTTCACTCAGTTCCCTGAATCCCAATTTTATGCTGCTCCTCATTTGAAATTTTCGATGATGGCAATCTCCCGCCGGTCAGCGTAGTCTGGGCTGAGGCCGTTCAGGTAGAGGCTGCCATTCCTGGCCAGGCCCCCCCTGATAGGACTGAGGGAGAGAGTCAAGTTGGGGTAGGCCTCTCTGTCCTCACACAGGCTGGTGGACAGCGCCCTCTTGCCAGGGGTCAATTCCTGGTTGAGGGACGTGTTAATGCCCAGCTCGGATGACAGCTTGCGCTTGATGGATGCAGCGCGTTGGAACTTGTCATAGATGTCAACGCTGAGTCGCCGCCGGGTCTCTTTGAATTCTGCCGACACGTTTGCTGTCCACTCTGCTGCGTGAGCTCGAAACTCCCCAACCTGCAGAGAGAGAGACTGAATATTAATGTCTGCAGGTGATCAATTAATTCCAATCATGTTGATTTCTTTTGGCTGGATGGTTATGAAAATTTGAGCTGTGCTTCAGGAAACTAACCTTTTTTGTCGCAGATTTTATTTGCCAGGCCTGGGAGTATGAAGGTATATTTGTGTCTTTATTACGCAAACATAAAAAAAGGTTTTAAAAGCAAATTTCCTCGCACTGCAATCAAAAATCAAGTTTGTAAGTGAAAATATATAAACTGAGAATAATTTATTTGTTAGTTTTGCTTATGAAACTAGAATTTTTGGTTAAAAAAAACAACCTTTGGTTAAAAAAAAAAAATCTTTGGTTTCAAAATGAAAAGCTGAGTTGAGTTTGGATGTAGTGGGCGGGGCATACGCTGCTGAATGAACTAGTAGTTCATTGTGTATAATGTGTTTAGACAGGAATCTCCAATTTTAATTAATGGACTTCACTCTTGTGAACATGCCATGTCAACTGTTTCGACTGCTTTTGAACAACTCTTGTTGTTAATGTCTTGGCTGCACTATTATTAAATGCTCATCTATCAGAGTGTATATCAGCAGATGTGGAAATTCATAAAAATAAAGTGAAATACCAGATTTGTTTTGGAACAGATGTGATGAGGTTCAGATAGTTATCGGTTACCATTCAGCATCTGATTAAGAGTTAATTAGGAATGATTCTTTAAAGCCATTATCAGACATTTTGGGAAATATACTTATTCACTTTCTTGCTGAGAGTTGGATGAAAAGATTGATACCACTATCTGGATAATGGACCATTTCTGTTTTTAGGTGCGGACATGTTCGCACCTCACTCACCCATCACCTCACAGATGGAATATTCTAAAATTGACTGCAGGAGCCTCAAGCAGTAAAAACTAAATTTCCATAGTGACCTAATGGACCAGGTTTCTGGAGACTGTGTACTGTGTCTGTTTGGCACATTCTGTTTGTTTATGGTCCTTGAGCAACAGAAAGGAGAGGAACAGCGAGCACATCATTGATCTCGCTTTCATGATGCATTAGGCCTCTTTTTCCAGGCTGTTTCATTATCCATGAGGCTCTGAGGTGTTCTTGTTTAAAAGAGACTTGTGAGCACTTCAGTTAAAACGTATGGGATGTGTCTGTATGTGTGCGCAAATTAGGTACCATCAAGTACGTGCTTTCTTTTCCTTCTCTCTTTCTCTGCCCGATTGTTCTCACCCCCTCCCCCATCCCCTTCCCCCAACCGCCAGAACCTTCTCTCTCAATAAGAGTTCACAGCCTCCGCAGCTGAACTCCTAATTATGCCTGTGCAGGGACTCCCACTGCAGATTGCCATATAGGCCCCGTTTTATCTTCTTATGTTATGTAGAATAAAGAAATAAGATGTGCATGTGGCTGGTGTATGCAAGAGATTGCGTTGGTGCATGGATGTGTGGTTCCCTCCATCCTTTTTACATGTAAATAATGAACCTGCCAGAACGGCAAGCAAATTATTACTCAACAGCAGCCACTGGAAGCACACCAAATATTTAATCCAACGAGATGGCATTTTCCCCACAGGGTGCAGCCAGGATGGAAATGTATCACTCCAGATTGAGGAGTGAACTGTAAAAGGCTTTGGGGTATTAGGCTACATTAACAGAAATCAGAAAAACGCCAGTCCTCCTAATCATTTGAATGTGGGTAGTACATTTGGGCTGTGGCGGTGGGGACCCCAGGGGACGCCAGATGAGGCGTGAGGCGGGCTGGTGAAATCAATTTTAATGTAGCCAGGTCAGATTTGTCAAGCTTTGGGAAAGTTATATGTCCAAAGGTAGTTTTGTGCCCGTAGGCTTGTTAAGTTTAAGCAGAAAGTCTCTGGTGTACTCGATCTTGTTGGATTTAAAGTCAACGTGCCAACAACCAGCCAGGTGAGACCACAGCACCACCGGTACAAACACAGCAGTGTACTCCATGTTACTGAACATTAACATCATTTAACAGCGGTGCGGGTCGATCAACGACAATAAAACAATGCCAAAAAAGAAACACATCTTAACGAACGCCATGTAAACTAAACAAACAAAGGATGCCACGCAACTGCACTGCAAAGACAAAAATGTAAATTTCTTCATGACTTTGCACTAAGTAAAATATCAACAGAAGAGGTTTCTGCATTATCAGCATTCTTAATCTTGTCACTGTATCTTGTAAAGGGCCAGAGTCTGGTTTTAGCACATACATTTGCTGTGTTTTAGTTTACTAACTTGGAGGATATTCCTTAAAAGTTGTGTGGCAAAAATTGTTGATTTAATTTCTCTCATGTTTCATTTTGGTTTCATAATGATTTCATACCTTAACATTTGAGCGTCACAAAAAAACAAACATGTTATGCTAATATTTGAGAAAAAGCTTTTTCTTATATTTTCTTTCTTATATCTTTAGAATAATTGCAGTTGGGGCAGTACCAACAACAAGCTTAGTTCGTCTGTGTGAGACTTTATGAGTCCCTTTAAAGTCACTTTCTTTATCTTTTTATTCAATTTGTGACTCAGGGGGGCTGTTTCCTGAGAAGTAGTTTGATCACTAAGCAATCAAACTCTTGCAAGTTTGTGAGCCACATGAGGAGACACAGCTCTGTGCTTGTCAGGTTGGTTGAAACAGTGATTTTGGACTAAAATATTTTTGGTCTTTGGGAAAAAATGTAGTTTATCTGGACAACTGGATTCCTGATTAATTAAAAAAATGTAGCAGGCAACCCTCGTCTACCATAATCCTCTCCACTTTTCTATGAAAATCCTCTGAAGTGAAATTCAATGTTTCCTCCTTTACAGGAGAGATCTCCCACTTGTATCCCCTCTGGTGTTTTATAACTCACAGCACATCTGCACATACCTCCTCTTTAGTTTTCTTGGAGATGACCCGGAACCAGTCTCCAATCATACTGAGCACAGCGGCAAAGTACGCCAGGCCCACCAGGATCCAGAACAAAACCACAGGCTTGTAGTAGTTCAGAAACTCTGGATTCTCTGACCCACCTGCAGAACCAAAGATACAACAAGTGGGTTATACAAGTCTGTTACACAACCCTTGGTTACATGTGGTACTTAAATGAATCATTCTGCGAGGAAGAACAAAAACAAGCAGGTTTGGCTGAAGTGTAAGTAAGCCTGATGCAGTGAGGTGAGTAAAATGAGTCTTTAACTTTCACCCTTGTATCATTTAATGAGCCTCGGTTGTAGAGAGTAGCCATGTCTCTCTGCTGTATAGTGTTGCCTTTAATTGCCCCTGGGCTTTGACTCAACCCTGAGTGGACCATTATATAAGAACATATAGAATATAAAGAGGGAGGCGATTGAGACTAATAAGTAAGAATAAAATGGCATAAATTAAGTAAAACATTCAGGGACTGTTATCTTTTCCAATAAATCCATTTGTGTGATCTTAGTGCTCTAATAATTTAATAGATATTGTTCATTGAGCAACATTAAACAAAACAGTAAAATATTAACTTGGATCCAGCAATATAAACATCTGTGAATACTGTAGATGCTTAAATACGACATAATGTTACAAATACAGTGGTACAGTAGTAATACATATATTTGTAACACGGCTCTTGAGGTCCTACTGGATGCTTGTTATATCAGCTGCATGGACTTACTGTGCCTTACCGTGATAACATACTGTATGTCCTATCCACATGTAAACACTACCTTCAGTTGTAGATAACCAGCCGTTACAGCACCTGCTTCCCAAACAGGCTTACTTTACGCCACCTGTGCCAACTCCAGTAGCCACAGTGGTCTAATCTATAATCATTAGGACCGCTCAGGGAAGTTTAATCGAGCAGCTAATTGTTTGGGATTTTTCCCATTCCTGCCGTTTTGTTTGTCGAGCCGGTCAAATTAAGCAAATACAACCTGCCGAACTATTGTTTAAATTGTTTGGCACCTGATTGGCAGGGGATGGCTCAGATAAAAAAGGAAGAATTTATAGTATTCATTTAAGAGTTATTTGCCTAAGATCATTATTATTGTTGTTAGCATGTTGATTTAAAGTGCTATTATGAGAGTGAGTAAAACATATGTTTGAGGTATTTCTTTGGCAGTGGTGAGTATATACATTTCTGGTTCAACAGATGGGAGAACTAAACATATTGCAGGGATTTAGGTGCATTTAAAAAAACTGTCACAGAACACATGTATCACAATGTGAAGAGAATATAGCAGGCCAAGGGTTGTTGAGCCAGACTGGCTGAGGAATAACTCAATTATAAATGCATTGATTCTAAACTAGCTGAAAGAAGGCCTATAAATCCAAAAGAAAATCAACCTTTTTCACCGGCTACAAAGTCCCCAAAACCGATCGTGGTGAGGGTGATGACGACAAAGTAGATGGACTCGAGCGTGCTCCAGCCCTCTATGTGCTTGAAGATGACGACTGGCAGAGCCACGAAGATGAGGCACCCGAACAGGATGAAGATCAGCGTGGAGATGACGCGGATCTTCGTCTGGCTGACTTTCCACTTCTGGTGAGGGATAAAAGATTTGTTGGTACAGAGAATGGATGATTACCACATACAGAAACATGACATGCTCAGCAGGAGACCTGAAGAGTGCAGGTTGATGGTTTCGTCTGTCCATGCAATGTAATTAGTGGTGTAATATAGTTTGTTATAGTTTTAGTCTACAGGTATAAGCTATTTGGACATGCGGCCCACTTCCCAGTCCCTCATATCCTACAGGCTTTTGCTTTTATTTTTTTTGCTCACTCCACATTGTGATAAGTCACTTCCTTCGACCTCCTTCTAGGGGATACATTTTGCTGTTTTCTAACATCTTAAACGTCTGCCAAGCTCATGTGATGTAAATTTTGCTGTCAGATGGCACGCCCACCCGAGTTGCGGAGAGGTGACAAGTGACTTAACATGCCTCGCATGTGCTGTAATATTGATAGATCTCATCAAATATTTCACATGCCGTCACAGTAGCAGCTACTGTAACGGATTCATTGCAGTTACAGCCTGTGCTATCACTACGAGAATTCAAATTCCACAGCCCCTCTTTTGCATCACAGTTAGAACGTCAGGTTCTATTCGGCATGTTGCTGTTGTCTCTGCTTCCTTTTTACTAGAGGTGACTGCTTTCAGCTGGTTCCCTGTGCACCGTGCCCTTTTCCCTTCCAGTTATGTAAGCCCACAGCACAGTGCCTCTGGGGGGGGGAAGCATGGAGAACAGGCAGACCTCAGATCGCTCAGTCTGTGATGTCTAATGTCCTCGCTGCTCAAAGCAAAGTGCGGTACAGTGGTATACAGTTTGAAGAGATCTATAGTGAGCCTTACGAGAGCAAATTAGCTGAAGACAAAGTATTAATAAGAATCACCTTTATTGGTGAAGTTTGTGTGCAAACACAAGGAATTTAACATCTAGGGACAAGGCCAACAAAGATGAAAAAATAAAGGTAACGAATAGACCTTTTGTATACACAAGTAGTTAATATATTGCAAAGGGATTTGTGAAGCTGAGGTGATTTCTCAGCCAGCATCTTTAATGCACAGCAGCTGCAGGAACTGCTTTCAGTCTCTCTATTTCCAGTGTTTCCAGCAAGCTGCCAACCTGTTTTCTTCTCCCCAAAGACACGGAGCCAGCGATGAATCAATAGTCACAATCAACCTGTTGCTATCAAGTATCCCGTGTTTTGAAAAAATGCTTGGTTTGTGCTTTTATACAAAAAAAAGGGAAATCAGAGATTGCTTTTAGTGGCCATTAATTAGCATTTGATCCAACTTTCATCACAGCAGTGCTAGTGTTGCAGCCCTGCATCCATCAATATGTGTGCGAACTGCAGACACGACTGCACGCGGATACAAAAGAGCATCCTGTTAAAATGAGCTCTGGTAGAAATAAATGGTTTGGGGATTCTCCATTCTTTCATTCTATTCTTCATTTTCTCCTGCCCACATGGCTCTCTGCATAACACTGTTTCCTAGAAAGTATGTTTATAATAGCTATAACAGCAGAAAGGGAAACAAAATGCCACCCAGGTATTTATCAACGTAATTAGGAAACACTATTAATTACCATATCTGGCATGTCACACAATGTTGATACAGATATCAGTGAAATGATCGCCGATAAAGTACCTAAAATATCAGCTCACAGCAACAAAAGCATTATTGAAACGGTTTTGTTTCGGCACTCGTAGCATTCGATTAACGTTGGGAGAGTCGTGGTTTTGGTTAAATAATTGAAAAAGTTAGTGACTTGTTCACTTTATTACCATAATATCCAAAACATACATTTCAAAATGCAACACAAGTGGCTTTGTTGGCTAAACATCAGTCTCTCTATCCGATCTGATCACAGCATGGCATTGGGGGACTCCGTCATCAGGGACGTAAAGACAGCTGATTGAGACCACAACAACCCCCGCTGGCAGCCTGAACTGTTTCACATCACAGAGGGTCCGCTTTGGAGTTTCACTCTCGAGGTCCACCGTCCCATTAGGTAATGCTATTAGCTGGTTGCTATGACTCCCCAGTCAACATACTGCATATGGGTGAGCGAGTGCATCGACATTAACAGCTACTCACCACCCAATTAACTCTTCACACCCATGTAAAGAAAATTATGTGTAACTGCAAGCTTCTGTGCTGTTTTTCTTCATCAAAAAGCTCATTTGGTATATTTTCCTCTTTGCTCACTTCAGGAGAAAACCCTTTAACTGTATAACACAATTACATCATACGCCCCCACACACATCTTCCCCATTGTAACGATGTGCATTCATACACCTTTGAAAAAAACACATTTTCCTTCATTGAACTTGGGATCTTATATTTCATCTATTTATCTAACACCTGCAACATGGTTTAATAATGTCATTTTTAATTATACTTGTTTCTATATTTGCATTTAAAGTATTTTTCTTTGTCTCCTTTACTTTGTATTACATTCATCTTCTCTTATTACTGACTCTGACTCTTATTATTCATTATTATATTTCCAGTGATCATTAAGCTGCACAGTCCTTTTGTTAAATGATGTAGTTCATAAAAAGAACATGTGGTTCTGGTACAGGGACGAGTAAAAAATAAATGACAGATAAAATAAACTGCTCAGTTTTTCAGGGCAAACCCTTCATTTTCCAGGAGAAACATAGTGAGCAGCCGTCAGCCAGACAGTCCAGCAGAGTCCATTATTTTCTCTGCGTCACACACTTGACTAATGGTGCGGTCTAACTGCTGGCAGAACTGTTACCAGCGTTTTTTTGCGTGCATGCGCACACTGTGTGCTTGTATATGAACAGAATCAATAGTCAATGTGTCAATACCATCGATATTTAAAAAGTGATCGATTTGTTTGCTGCTAGTTTTATTCTGCCATGAGCAAGAAATAAGATAGAAACTTTTGAAATATTGCTCTAAAGAAACCTGCTATTTACTGTTCTGGGATTTCAGCACTAAAACAAACTGCCTGCATTTTATATTGGCTTCAAAGAAAGTCTGTTGACATGGCAACCCAAAAACTGCATTCACTTTTTCCACAGTGTTGAGCACTGACTGCTGGTGTCTGAGGGGAAAAAAAGTCTAATTCTGCACTGTTGACTGTGAGCTTTCAGCTGTATTGTTTAGGGGTGTTTATGCTGCACCGTTAACACTTAGATATTGCACCTCTTTATAGGAGCTGCTCAGGCAACATCATTTTACAGCTTTGGTAATTACGTCGTCAAACGTTGGCTCACTGCACACGTGTAAACATACAGAGAGCAAATGATTCAGAGACAAAGACAAGCTCGTACAGACGACGGAGCTCACCACAATCATCTTCTCTACTTTGGCGATGCCCTTGCCAAAAATGGTCCCCAACTGGTCCCCGACACCAGCCAATAAGAATCCGAATAGGGGAATCCCAAGCAGAGCGTAGATTATACAGAAGATCCGCCCGCCTTCCGTGTGAGGAGAAATATTCCCAAATCCTGACAGAGAGGAGACACGGATAGTTCATTAGCTCATCAGGCAGCATTTCATTCAAAATGTCAGTTTAAATTAGCTCTAACATAGCAAGGTAGTGTGTGTGTGTTGTTGCCCTTTGAACAGGACATCGTATACTCTGGTAATACTTATTTCAAAGTTTGTATGACACTTCTGGGGCTGTCATATTTCCTAATTGTTAAGTGTTGATACTATTTTATGGATGTAAATACGTTTTAATGTAGGATTTGTACACTTTTCTATAAAAAAAAGATGCTCTGTGTGCTTGTTTTATTTCAGAATAAAAACTGTATGTGTTGCACCTCTCTGCTTAGAAGGTATTCTGTATCTTATAAGTGTACATATTTCATCAAAACTGTCAGAAGAAGAAAAATGAGTTTCAACTAAACTGTCTGGACAGCAAAGCTTTCCACGAAGCCTGACTGTGCTGTAACATCACTGCAGACAGATGCAGCACAACAGCTTTGAGACATGTCGGTATTAAGAGACGGAAGTCGTGCTGAAGCACCGACTCGGACTACAGTTTATAATTCACAACCTCAGTCCTCGAGCAACTCTGACGAAAATGAAATGAACAGTAGAAATAAAGAGACATAGTACGCTGTACGTAGGCCTTCGTATGTACTCACAGACACACACACACTAATGTGAGTCCATCACTGGTTCACTGCCTTTCATCTTCTCTCCAAACTCATCATCATGTGCAGCTAGAAAAGCAGATGGTGCTTTGAGAAGTTGATATCTGACGAACACCTTTAAGCCCTGTGCCTTATTTTAAGCTGACCTCACTCATTCAACAATGTGACTTTCATTATTTGAAGTTTCATAATGGTTCTGCATAATGAACTACATCCACTTTTCCTTTATTAATACAGTCATCTGTGTCAGGATACGAGCTGCAGGGTACCCTCTCATGACTTTCTACTCTCACAATGGAGTAGGGTTGTCAATCAAGTCTCACCAATTTCATGATTAGTTCAATGGGAGACAGGATGCCCCGTTAGTATTTAAAACCTCTGGGTGTCCCTGCAGAACAAACGAGACACAGCGGCTCCCTAATTTGAAGCTGAACTCACTTCCTCTTTCTTTTTTACCTGAATTAAACAGACTTATTCTTGTCGTTATTCTCACCTTATATTTGAGTGCTATCACAATATTTACGCAAGCTCAAAGACTTGAGTGTCAAGCACTAGAATAAAAAAAAATGATGGCTTTCAGAGAAAATACACTGTCCTTGTATTCAAATGGGATAAAAATACCAACAACAAAAACACAGATTTCAGCACTAAAACATTGGTGAAATGTTGTAAATTGAGAAGAAGGTGCATTTCTATATGTAACATGAATTCAAAAAAATTGATTTCAGCATTTAGATGATATATATTTAACTAAAATTGATGTTAAAACTAACACTTTCTGATCATGTTTCTAATACACGACCTAAATTACAGGTTAATTCGGTTAAATACCAATAAGTCGTTTAATTAATTTCACACTTGGACTTCATTGCCTGCATGAATAATTCATTAAACTTAAGATTTTCACTCTATAATGAGCTAAAGCCTGGAAATGGACCAACCTATTTGTCATTATGGGCCCTAAACCACTGCATTCGTGACACCACTGACTCGGTTATGTAATGATCACATGCAGTAAAGCGTCACGCTCCGTCTCCTACAGGAACGAATGCAATTGCAATGGAAGCTCAATGACTTCCTTCCAAGTGATGCTAGGAGAGAAAACGGCAGCACAACATTTCACTGATTGACTTTATTAGCTTCTGACAACAACACAGTGTTGCTTTTGTGGATCATTTAATTACGAAAAAAGACATGAAACCCTGTCGAGGGGTTTGGTTGGTATTAAAGTGAGCTTATTGGGGAAACACTGTCTCGTTGTTATCACTATAACTATACTCATATTTCCCATTTCCCTTTCAGAATCAAAAAGAAAGAGTAACAAATAGATCAAGGATTAATCTCATTTATTCCGAAACCTAAAAAGGAAGTACTGCTTATTGATAGTTGGTTTCCTTTTTGTATGCTGAATAACGATTACAAGGTATTGGCAGTTGCTTCTGGCAAACGGCTGAAATTAGTTTTGGATCCTATCGATGACGAATCACAATCTGGATTCATGAGAAACAGGCACATATTTGATCGACAATACAACGCAATGATCCTCTTTTTGGATTCATACAAAGCTTTTGACGCGGTTGAACAACTTATTTTCAATTCACTGGAAACTGGAAACATATTCAACATTATTTTAGCAAAGCAATTCGAACTTGGTATGCCACTAGCAACAGCTCTAGTAAACCCTGGCACAACTCCATGATTTGATATTAAACTGGGGATCAGACAGGGTTGCCTGATTTCTCCCAACCTGTTCCTCCTCATCACGCAGCCTTTAACCAAACATATCTACACAAGAAATTGTCATTAGCCAGCAATGAGATGACACCACTCTCTCTTTCTAAAAGATTCTGCTCAGGTATCTTGAGCTTTAGATATAATACATGTATTCTGTAAAGCTTCTGGACTATATATATATATATATACACACAGTATATATATATATATATATATATGTGTGTGAATTATTGGCAGTGAAAGACTGGCAATCGCTCAGTTTTTGTTGTAACATTCTTGTCAAAGATAGAGTGACATGGTAAGTACTTTAAATTCAACCATGGAAAAAGCACAAAGGAAATATAATGAGTGGCTTCTAAGGGATCTGTCTTTAAAAGGTAGAACTGTAATAATAAAAGCAGAGGGCATGTCTAGGTTTACCTATGCTGCTTTACTATTTGATAATAAAACAATTAAAGACATAAAACACGTTACATTAAAAAAAAAACATCATGAATACAAAGGAGAATGGGGGCCTCAACTTCTTCGGATAAAGCAAAAAAAAAGACTAGTTCAATTGCTTTTCAAATCATATTTTCTGAAGTTGTCTAAATTCCACAAACATTGCTGCTTGTATGGTCCATGAGTTCTACATTCATCAATGTAAAGTGAAACCTAATTGTTTGTCTATAAAAAAAGAAACGTAGCTAAATATTACAATGACTTCGGCAAAAAATAAAACAAAAAAGCAAATAAAACTGCTCCCAATGTAATGTTTTATTCAAATTACTATTTATTTATTTGTTTTTTATGTTGAACCCTGGCATGTTTCAAGTTTATTTTATTTTATATGTTTTTACTCTCTTCTTTGTGCCGTTCTCTCCTCCCTTGTGTTTCTTGTTGGTTCTCTGGTTTCTCTCTCTCTCTCTCCATCTGAGTTTGTTTGTCTGGGCGTGGCTCTCCATCACACTCCTGCTGTCAATCAAACTGCACACCTGCAATCCATCCACTCATCACCACCTCACCAGTCAGTCAGATTCTTGCTCATCCACCTCCAGCTGAGGGCAAAGCCAGAAGAATAGAAGAAACTGTCTCTTCTCCTTTCGGGACTTTTTGTATAACATCAAAGGCTGATCACTGACAAAGACATTTCACAGTGGCTTTAGGAATAGCATCTCTGTGCAGCAGCAGTTACATTTTGCACTAATCAGGCAAAATGATGACGATTGCCAACCGCCAGCACAGCAATTATGTGCTGTTTACACTACCACGCATCAAAGGTGATGCATGCAAAACACCACCGGGGAGTGAGGTTTCTGCAGCAAAATCAAAGCTTTGGAAACTAGAGCACTCTGCCAAGCACCTTCACCTCACCGCAAGCTTTTCTAGATATTCGAATTTTTTTAAAAAGCAAACAAATCTAAGCCCTCAAAAATAAACTGACTGAAGGCAAAGAGTAATCCTTTTTCCCTGCTTTAGCAATCAAACTACCGTGCCTCCTTTCATGAGAAAACACCACTACATCTTTAAGTCAGACGTCAGCAAATTTGACTTACTCGATGAAGTCCCGGCAGCACCGGAGTGAAAAATAGAAAGTCAACATAGTCAGTCTAAGGTGAGCAAAGGGAAGACCCACAGTGCAACTTTTACTCTTCACACTGTTACCTTTAATGTGATACAAAAGCACAAATATTCCTCAACCAGAGGGCAGAAAGTTATTGTAACGTTTGAAACATTTTCTGAGTGAGGAACAAACAAGATCCTGGAGAAGTGAAATAAAGCTCAACAGCTGGTCGAACAGACGCGCTTATATGTTGAGGTCTGCTTATACTAGTTGTGTGTGTGTGTGTGTGTGTGTGTGTGTGTGTGTGTGTGTGTGTGTGTGTGTGTCTGTGGGCTGTTGCTGTGGCCAATACAATTTTGCAACTTTGTCGAGCAAGGTTACGAGCACAAGTCAGTACAGCAAAATATGGAAAAGGAGCTGGAGCCGTCTACAATTTCATGCCAAAATATGCATCGGGATTGCAAACTGCCTACACATTAAGCATGTGTAATCTGAAAAACAAGCAAAATCAATTTATTCAAACTAAAGGCATTAGGTATTGGAGAATGAGCTCTGACAGGATGCTGGAGAAGTGAAATGGAGCCAAACAGCCTACTGAAGGGATGCAGTGATCTGTCTGGGTCCTCTTAGAAGAACCAGAAGCTGTGTGTGTGGGTGTGTGCGTGTGCGTGTGCGTGTGCGTGTGCGTGTGCGTGTGCGTGTGCGTGTGCGTGTGCGTGTGTGTGTGCGCGCGCGCTGTTTTGCTTAACTGATTCGTTTGTTCTTTACAGCTGGAGGTGACAGAGAAAGTGTTACAGGCTGATACAGTCGACATCTCTTAGATTAAATAGTAAGTATATTAGCAGTCTTTGTAAATAAGAGCAAATGACCACAGGCAGCTTATTCTTCTGTATCGTCAGATCAGTTTAAACTCTTTAGGCTACTCTTCCTGTTCAGTTAACCGTTTTTTAGAAAAAAGAGTCCCCATTGAGGAGTTATCTCAGGGAGCTTAAAGTGTACTTGCTGTTGGCTATTGTTTGTCATTTCTAGTAAATTTCACACAATAAAACATGCGTTTTGTGTTCAAAATGTAGGCTACAAAAAAAAAGTATCACCCATCTTTTAAGTGGTTAAAGTTACGCCTCCAGTCTGATCTCGAAGTGCATATTTAACAGATTCAGTGTGGACCGAGAGTGTCCTATGTGATTATAAGTAAATAAATGTTTGTTTATTATTCTGTCAATAAGAAAACACATGTATAATATTAAGCAGATCTCATTTATGTTGTTTTGCATTGCTAAGATAAAAAAAACATTTGTGCTTTGTTGCTGATGTATGGAGTTTAGCTTTTTGACACTGTGTAAACTTCGGGTGCATGCCAGTGTGGTCAATCTGTTTTGCAATTTTGGTGACTAGTAGACTGAAAGGAATGGTGCAATAAAGTACAATCTAAAAAAAGCAGCTGAAGCAGATTTGGTGTCAGAAAGTGTAATTTTGGTATGCAAGTGCAACACCAAAATTGCACCGTGCCTCTGACAGCTTTGGGATAAATAGACAGTGCTTATAAAGCCAAACACGTTTCCACATATATAAAGTAAATGTTTTTACATCTGTTTTAGTATTTTGAAAGCATTGCACGCAAGTAGAGTGAAGTATAGTCGGAGGTTTCTACAAAGAGAAAATAATGAGGACTGAGTTGTGTAAGAGTGAGAAATTACGTCTCTTACCGATAGTGGTGATAACGGTCCCGGCGAAGAAAAAGGAGGAACTGATGTCCCAGAGGCTCGTCTGATTGGATGCCTTTCCTGAAGGGTTCACACCTGCTCGCACTGCTGATACCACTTGCTGGAGTGGAAAGAAAAAGAAAAAGTTAGCACATAATGCAGAGTCTCCCAGTGGGAGTGTGGTACGAGGTGAGCTGAGGAACAGAAGGAAATTAGCGGTGTGCATTAATTTTCTTGGGGAATAGATGACAGCCAGATACACATTAAACCAAAACCCAATTAAGAGTTGAGACAAACAATAAGAGGCATCTGTCACCTTCATAAATGCAGGTTTACATTTTAAACACCTGCTCTCTTTATAAAAGTGCAAAGTCTGTCACAGTTATAGCTAAAATAAGTTGGTTTTTTTTAGGGATTGGATAATAATTTGTGCATATTCTTATACAAACATTTACCAACACATGATTTACACATTCTCAAAATATTTCTACAATTACTACAGTTACACATCACAGTTACATCTACATATTAATCGTTTTTTTCATTCTCTAAAATCCCTTAATTATACATTCGTTGCTGATCTTTATTTTACAAGCTCAAAATCTAGACCCTAATTTTAGCCTGTATATAATGATATATCATAAATCCTATATATATGATTTTGATTTTGATTAACCCCGTGACTGTGGCTATGATGTGACACCAGCTGGGTCAGTGTTATGGCTGTTAATCTTGCCCAGGTGATTGGTTGACTATGTGTACATGTGGGAGAGCACTGGTGTGACACCAATCCTCGCTGACTGTGACAGGCTTTTAGACAGCCGCCGGTTGTAAAGGAAAAGGAACTGTTTTCTCACTCACTGCTGTACTTGCATGACAGGAGACAAGACGGGAGCAGCCACCAGCTGGAGGGAAAACACACCACCGCACACTTTTTCACACCCACGATCACAAAAATAGACGTACGTGAGGAGCAGTGAAGTGAAGAGCCACACACTGACTGATGTGCATCCACACTACAGGTATAGTGGGCTTGTACCATAAACTGTAAATGGATAAAATGAAGTGTGTTCATATGCGTAAAGCTAATAAGTCTGTCTAACTAGCTTACTACCTAGAGTTGTAACTACTGAGCATTACTGCCAAAGCCAAGAGTACATCATGAACAACTAAAGTACATGAATTTGTGGGGTCACAGGTGTAAAAACAACAACAACAACAACAACAACAGCCCTTTATACAACCAGCACATCCACTGTGTATTAGGCTAAATTTAGCAGCTCTGACCTGGTCTTTATTGGTTTGGATATGTTGACACTGGTCACAAGCCTTTTCCCTTGTAATATTAAACGTGAAAACATGGCTTTTGTCTGGGACATTCAGCTTCATCCTCAGTCTCTTCTTGTATTTATACTGCCCAGAACTTCATACACATCAACCGTGCATCATTGATATTGGTGACAAGAGGTGCCTGCGAACAATATTATTAAAACCCCAGCCACAGCCTGTTCAACCTGCTGAGATACAGAAGTAGCGGCTGCTGAACCACCAGACTTCAGAGCAGCTCATTCCTCCTCCAACCTCCAAAATATATTGTTTTTTTTTCTTATGTCGCAAAATGGGACTACAAACTACATTTTGATGCACAATCCTATTGTCCAATGACATAAATAACATTATAACCTTGTTTGTAACCCTTTTGCAAGGTTCTCGTTTGAAAACGGGTCAGTTGGAATCCTTAAGTATGTTCAGCTTCATTAGCTATCGAGCTACAGTTGATGAAATGTGTCGGCAACAGTTGTCATCACTAATTGAATTGAACTCTGAAGGCTGTATAAAACCTATCTCACTAGGCTTTTTAAAACAAAATCAGTTCACTGCAGTAAGACAAAATATTCCTTGGCCCAAGTGGCTTCTCAAGATATAGAATAATTACTAGGACAAAAGTAAGAGAAAAGCTTTGAGATCTTCTGGGAGCAGCACACACTGCACATACAGTTTAGGGTCACTGCAATGTCAGGCTGTTGCGATTCATCTTTCCTTAGTGAAACTGAGAGAGCTTTCGTTAACCTTCGACTGTTGACTGTGATAAGGCAGAGCGTGTGAGAGCTGAAATGAATGAATAATGGATAGGAAAGTGAGGGAACAATGTAACGACACGAGTTAACATGTCATGATGTGTCAGAGGGTGGAGAGATATAGGCTGCAGTTGATAAACACAGCTTAAAGGGTTCGTTCACCCAAATTACAAAAGAGCATATTCATATTGGATGATTTTGAACCTTACTTTTGGCCGACGTCAAGTGCCAATGCAGGAAATATTGTGCGATTATTATCAATTGCGAGGTGAAAAGTAAGAGTGTGGAGTTTGCATCCAAGCACAGATACTTTCCATCTTAAACTATCGGTATGGATGAATGCCAATGAAAAAAACGATTTAATTTTAAAAACAGATCAAAGGATTATGTGTCACCTAAAGCACGGATTATGCTTCTGTGTTAATACAGGTAGAGTCTTTGCGTAACAGTAGGTCTCAACAGCACATAAATAGATAGTAGTGGTTTGTTTACGTTGTCCCTGCAGTGAAATTGATTTCCATATCTGGATTTTCTTTCGTTTTCGAACAGCTGGGTGAAGCTTAATTCCAGCTTCATGTAAAAGGTAACTTGTAGTGAGGAACTCACAGAGAATAATCATCTGACTCTGCAGGTTCCCTTAGAACTTAAGAGCATTTTAGCTTCTTTCAGCTCATTGTTTTGGTTCACCGCTCTCATTGCAGCAGACAAAAATTTAGTTTCAGTCAAATCCTTTGATGATCGCACGGCACACAACCTGCCACGACAGACAGTCAAAATTAGTGAACTATAGTGAAGATTGTAGAGCATTTAGCGGCTAAAGAGCCTGCTATTTCCCTCAGCAGTTGTTTCAACTGTATCACGCAAAAGGCACTTGTAATATATTAAAATTGTGTTAACAGTTTGTTTCTTTGCTCCTTAGTGGGGACTAAAACCCAAACAAAAGTAAAGAAACAAAACAATGGACGCATTTTTTAATCGCAGAATGAGAAAACCAAAAGGCAAATTGTAATCAACTCATGCATTGACAAAGGTATTCACAGACACAATAAACAACATCATGTATAAAGGTGAATTCATCAACAGTTCAGTGTTTTTACCTCTTGTATCTCTATATCATTTCTAAATGCAACAAAAGAGATGGTTCAAAGATACAATTCTGAAACCCTACGTCCACTGTGCTTCTAAAAACACAATTTAACAAATCAAACAATCAGATTGGCTTGGCTCAGTCAGCCCCTTTGTTTCCCAGCCAAACCGGCCACATTAATTCACTGTCTTAGCAAACCAACAATGGCCATGGGAAATGATAAGACAGGATAATGTGAAACCACACTGGTTGTCTCCCAGCTGAGGCAAACAGCCAGGAGAGATTGAATCGTCTGAGCTTTTTGACATCACTCACTTTTTTAATTACTCCCTCTGAGAGCACATCTCTCCTCAATTCTCTTCTGACTGGCTTTTGATCAGTGGGAGCCTACAATGGTGTGTGTGTGTGTGTGTGTGTATGTGAGCGTGTGTGTGTGTGTGTGTGTTGCGTACATAATTCAGTAAAAATGAGTGGGGGGACACCTGCTTTTATCAATGAATAATCAAAAGAGAGAGTTGTTTGCAAGGCTGCTGAACTCATCAGGGTACTGACTGATGGGTAAATCTGTTTAGTCGGACGGTACAAAGTAGGACTGGTGTTATGTATATACTGCGGAAACAGTATAGAATAATTAGCCTTACAGCATTAGGAAAACACTAAAGTGATATTAAATGCGTCCAACGGGCAAATTTCCCAGCCAATAATTAATTCAGTTCATTTTGTAATTTGTTTCTGAGGTCCAAGACTAAGTAATTTGTTTTTGGAATCTGCAATGAGCCCAGACTGATTCAGTGGAAAGATCAGGGACAGAGGGAGTCATACTTTGCCTAAAAACAAACTGTCATTTGGCTGAAAAGACATTTTTGGGACAGAGGACAGTTTCCCCTCATTTGACTTTTGGTTTTTCTGAAACGGAAGCCTGGAAGGGATTTTGAATGTTAGAAAGGGCGAGTAAAGTAGACATGGTTGTTAGCAAAGTTAAATTACAACTTTAGGCTAATACTAAAGGGCAAACACTATTGTACATGGGCAGACATGTAATATAATCTTAAAAAGTATGTTTTCCTTAGCGTACAGTATAATCCCCTGTAAATAAGAATCATTACCGAAGATTGAGTCATTTATAACTGCATACGTTTCTACAATAGCTGAAAACAGACAAATCAAATACTGGCTCTAGAGCGGGCCATTCACGTCAGCCAGCGTACTTCTACAAGCTCGGCAAACGGAAGAAGTTTCAGTTGGTTGCAATCTGCAACCTCAGCGCAAGATGCCACGTATTCCTACACTCTTGACCTTTAAAAAAAAGTCTGATTGGATATCATAGACAGATAGCGACTCGACTTCAGCACAGCTGTGCTTTGAGCTAAATGCTAGCATGCTAACATGCTCACAATGACAACACTAACATGCTGGTGCTCAACAGGTATAATGTTTACCATGTTCACCATCTTAGTTTGGCATTTTAGCATGCTAACATTTACTAACCAGCACTAAGCAGATAGTGTTTACTTTTATTCTATTTTACTGTTATTTTATGAATCTAATTTATTTAACTACTCTATTTTTTATTTCATGTTTTTATTATAGCTTTTAAATGTGTTTTATTACATTTTCATCATTTTGTCTCACTTGCATTGGTCTCAAATTGTGAAGTTGTTAAATTGCTGACTCGTTCGTCTTTTGTATTGTTTTCATGGTCCACACTTGTTCTGTCTTATCTTTGGCTTTTCATGCATCTTCATTATTTCTACTGCCTCCAACCTAAACGATCTCTGCCAAGTCAAATGTTTTCACCACTAGCCAAAAGCAACAGTAACAATTACGGGGACGGTTATGCCAACTAAAGGGCGGCCAAGTGGAAGGAGTAGAATGATGAGCAGCAATAATCATGACACCATATACTTGAAGTATCATTTGCTTTGAAGTATCTACTTCATTTTTTGTATCACTGTACGTGTATGTTTAAGATAACATAAAATACAAGATCACTATAACAGTCAAACAGACAGATGATAATCTCAGGACAGAAAGCATCATCATCATCTCTGAATATTAACTCAGCTTCTTAAAACGCCATCTGTTACCAGCCCTTCTTAATCGAAAACAGTGTCATTTACATACAAGTAGGTGGTAACCATTACTCAAAAATAAATCCTGTCAGCTCTAGTCAGTTTTAAAATGTAAGAGACTTGTAGTGATACTGAAGCCAACACAGTGGACAACAACTGCTGAAACTGTTTGAAGGAAACCCAGAAGATGGAAACATTCATACATAATTTAGAGATAACACATTATTTTCTGGATAACGGTGAATAGCCATGAACTGCATTTGTCCTGCTCTCCAGTATGTCGTTCATACTGGAGCTCAGAAATGCAACAGAGAGGACAAAATATTCATAGTCTTTTTATAATTACCAGAAAGCATATGTCACTAAAACAAGAACACTTGCTTGTTACAGTCATGGCTTTCCTTCTCCATATCAGTAACTACACAGCTCTGCCGTGAGAAAAACATCTTGAAAGTCAATGTGATTAAAGTGGCTTTACTGTAGTCTGAGATGGCAAAATCCCACACACAGACTCGCTTATTGATTAAAATCCCATCCAATGTTAACAACAGCATTATCATGGTGTGCATTTAGTCCGAAAAGGAAATGTTTTCAGGGAAGTGCTCGTTCTGTGTATTTCATGGGTTTATTCAAAGGCTAAATGTACTAAATGTGCTCTGAAACTTGAGGTTTTCTCATTATTATGAAAATATTTTTGTTTTCAAGAGATCTTTCTCACCTACTTAGAACAATAAGAGATGTTTTGTTATGGTAACGATATACGCACTCTTTCTACGTGAGAAACTATGACAGTTCTGCACTGATGTTCATATGATGAGAAAGTTGTAAGAAAAGAGATTTGGATTCTGGCAAAATTTGGGAGGTTGTTTTTTTTTTTTTTCACTTGATCCTGATCCGTTAATATCATTTGTCTATACTGAGTCCAATACGACATAGTCATCTTTTATTTTCTATCTTCCATACAGCTACACAGTTCGGCTACAGTCAGGCCTACATTACAAGTAAAACAATGCAAATTCATCTGACATTTGAGTAGCATCGCTTTAAGAAACGACAGGATTCCTTTGATAGTTTCCTTTAATATCCCACACAGTGCACTACAGTACTTTTGAATATTTGTGGAGGGAAATGTAAGTATAGACAGTAAAACTTTGGAATAAACAAATTCTCCTAATTAAACGTTAGAATACATTGTTTGTAACTGACCTTTAGAATAACATCTGATCATTTTGCTGTGCCTTCAAAAACAAAACAAATCTCTGTTGAAAAATAAATACATTTTAAGATGTGACAACGCTATGGTCAAAGGTTTGGTTAGGTTTAGGCACAAAAACAACTACGTTAAGGTTAGGCTTAAAAAATGTCAAGGTTAGCGCACAGAACAAGTTAAGCTAAAGGGCTTTCTGCCAGAAACGGTTTATTTTACCCTAAACATGATCTTTTCCTACCAAGAAGGTTTGTTGCCTAAAGAGATTCCTGGCAGAAAGAAAAACGTGTTCCATGTTCTTAAGGCTAGAGGACCTTCATCATCATGGTGATGAAAAATACTAAACACGTGCACCGGTTAGGAAAGGATCACGGTCTTGCTGAACAGTTAAATCAACAGTGATGTCTCGTGTTCAAAGAGTCCATTCCTCTCTTAAATATCCTCAGGTGAAAGCTCTGGTAGTTTTTACTCAAAATCATTGTGCCATTTCCACAATTCTCAAACAAACATAGTAAAGCTGCCAAATACCAGTAATAACCTCTGCAGGTATTTAAAAAATATATATGAGAAAAACTAGATTATTGTCGGTCATCGCCAGGTCCTGCAGAAGAGAAAACATTTTAAATAATAATAGATATTGATGCTTCCACCTACCTTCACCAAATCCTCCAGCTCAGAGGAGTTCACGCAGGTGTGATTGGCCAAGAATTCCAGTTTTTGTGTTAGAATAGCCAGCTTCTGGGAGCTCTCGTGAGGCTGCTCCAGTGCTTTGAATACCGTCGCCCCAATAATGAGGTAAAGCACCACCAAGAAGAAGATGGCTGACACAGTTTTCCACCTCATGACCATAGTCCGGGTGTCACACTCGTCCTCTGGAGTGTTCAGCACCACTGGATTGACTGAGAATGACAGGCGAGGTTTGGAGTTGTGGGCGGCAGACTTCGGGTCAAGAAGGTCAGGTGCGGCCACTGTGAGGATGAATGTGGATCAATTTCTTTCCATTACAAGAGTCTCCCCTTGGACATACTCGTCTTAGTCTAATTTGTCCCATCACTCTGTTTTTATTTCTATCCACCTACTCTATCTGTTAGATAAAGACATAAATAACCATCTGGTTCTTACAATGTAAGTGCATGACTGCTAGAAACAATAATTTGCATCCTACACTATCTTTGGTGGTTATTATCTCGATAAATCGATTAAAGGTTTGGCGGGTTAAAAATGTGAAAGCGACAAACAAACTGTAAAAAATAACCATAGAAATTTCCAGAGCACAAGGTGAAGTGTTGAAATATCTCATTTTGTCTAAACAACTGTCCAAAAAAACGTGTTTGCATTAAAAAGAAAGCCGCACATTCTCACATCGAAGAAGCTGGAACCAGATACAGTTTGACCTTTCAGCTTTAAAAGGTGTTAATTAAACACTAAATTGATTATCAAAATTGTTGCTATTTCAATAAGCCTTAAGTCATCTGACTAATCCGCTTATTGTTTCAGCTCTATATAAAACCATCAAAGCAAATAAATTAGACAACTGAACTGTATTTCCAGGTAGTAGAATGAGCTGCATGCAAGTGGAGCACTTTTCGTTCAATGCAAGTTCTGCGGACCACCTGTAGTTCTCCAGCAGCAACATTTACAATTATATCTGTACTTATTAAATGCATGCATTTTCACATCTTAGCTTTCTCTTCTGAGCCAGATCTATTGAGGGGAATCCTGGATTCAACTAATTAAGGCTTCTTATGGAACAGGTAACACATATGTCTCCCTACAGGAAATAAAATGATGGTTTTCCTTGCTCTTGGGCAATACAATACAAATGAATACAACGACTAAATGGAAGCTCATTAAAAATTAAACACTCTTTGTCACAATCCCGTTTCCCCCAACACAATCCCGTTTCTGAAGTAGATGCAATTACATAACCACCCCATGAGGTCTCAATAGCCAGTATTTTACAGTAAACAACTTATGGCGAGGATCATTCAGTAAACTAAGCTGAAACCATGTAAAATAAACTCATAAATAAAGATTTTTTTTTTTCCCTTTTTACTATATTTGTTTGACATAACTGCATGAGCATTTTCTTCATCACTGTCGTTTTGAATTTTGCACATACCACAACATTGTACATTTATAGCAAAAGATACAGTTAAAGTATCACAACGAGATAAGATCAAATATAAATGGTAATGTGAGGCAGAAGAAAAGATGCCACGATGGATTTAACCACACTAGAAACTCACAATTAAACAATTCACATAACAACATAAATTGTTCCTTTGCCTTCATATCACTATCATAAGGTGCAGAGTTATGTAGAATATTAGTAATCTGTAACACTTACTTCTCTACCATCTCGTCTCTCGTTGTTTCCTCATCGACGGATCGTTTTTTTTTATCCACGAAAGCGCAAACGATGATGTCCTGTTATTGTCGCTTTACGCCTCCGGTGCTCCCACCAAGGGACGTGGCCGCTCTCCACATGGCTTCTTCGGCTTCCATCTACTTTACAATCTCCGCAGAAAATGCATGCAGGACATCGCGTTCCCACCAGAAGAAGCGCTAGGACGGAGCGTAAAAGGAACGACGGGAACGAATCGCTTCCATGAAATCCGTGCGTGTGTTTGGAGACATCGTTGCGCTGTGAGGCGCCTCAACGGGAGGACGCAGAGCTTTGGATCGTACGGGTTCGAGGGAGTATTCACCAGTGTGACACGCTGGATGCGCTGTGCTGCACTGGGCAGTGTGGAAGCAGAGAGAGGAGCTCTTCAGAGGCTTTCCATGCTGCAAAATGTCACACAACAAGGGAAGAAGAACATCTTACAGTTGAGATTGAGCAAAGCATGAACCTGTCTCGCATCTGTAGCTACAGAGTGGTTATGCATTATGGAGGACAACTCCTGTTCTTTCTAGCATCATCCAAGAAGCTGCCTGCGCACTGCCCCTCTGAGCAGCCATTAAGGTTTACAGTTTTGCTCAATCGCTTTGGCTCATTTTTTGAAATAGTTTTAACATTCTCTAAACTGTAAATGCAATCGTCACACACGGGACACCACAACTCTACTGCATGTTTACAAAAAGGTAGCAACTCACCCAAGATATTTCGTTCATTCTTCAAAAACCTTGTTATTGTGTCAGTAAATTGGCCAACGTCCCCTGATGCCTGGCTCAAGAGCACACTGACAAATGCTGCTGAGAAGAGAGAGTGTTCTCTTCTTTCATTAAGCTAAAAATACATTTGAATGTCATCAATTTGACTCAACAGAACCCTGTTTTTAGTCTGGAGGTTACGTACAACTAGCCTTGTTTTTTCCCCTGTTTCCTCAGGGGCATTTTCATCCCGTTTAAGGGAGAGAAGAGAGAGCTTTTTCTTGTTTTGTCATTTAAACTGTTCACATCCCACATCCAGGCAACAGCCTATCAGTAAATAGGCAGACTTCAGGTTGCACATGAAGTCAGTGTCAGTGCGGTAATTCAATTTATCTGAATTAGTGAAGGAGTCTGTGCGGTTTATGTCCCTGATGTAAGTTATTATTCATCATGGCATGCAGTTGTCAACAATACGTTCATTTAAAAAACCAAGGCTGACAGGGGTTTCCAGTCATTTGATTATCAGATGAGGTTCCGCCCTTTTCTTGTCCTTGTGAAGGTGTGTGTGTTTAAAAGAAAGGGTCTTTGTGTGTGTGCACGTGTGTCCACACTATTGATTTATGTGAGCTCCTGCTGCTAATTGTATTGAGAGACTTGCACAGCTGTGCTGTTTGGTGCTTTGATACACACACACACACACACACACACACACACACACACACACACACACACACACACACACAAACACACACTGAAAGATGTGTCAATGAAGCTATAAAAAAAAATCTTTACTGTAAGTGCACAATGAGAGGTAATGGTGAGAACAACCCATAATCTCCACTTTTGCTGACATTTCAGTCTTCCAGTAGCTGCAGTATGCTGAGGAAAGAATGCCTCTTCTGCAAAAGACAGAAGTAATACATTGTAGTCTGCAGTATGACAGTAATACATCCATAAAACAATTCCACACACGCTTGCGCTACACTTCTTAAAAGGCTTTCAATGGATTGTCTCCAGATTTCAAGAAACCGCATGGTCCAGCATAAATCAGCTGTAATTGTTTTCTACTTTGCCCTTTCCTACTTCCTTTCACTCTTTTCCTTTTCTGCCCATGTCTTCCTCTCTCCTTCTTCAAATTACTTTGAATCAGAAGAATCCAATTTGCACTAACATGCTCAACGACTGGCAGATTCATTTTGGCGTGACCGGTTTTCTCAGATGTCTCCGTCCCTCAAGAGGTGGACAACCTATTCCTCCTTCAAATATTCTAACATTTGGGGCTTTTTGATGTAATAGTTACATAACAATGCTGAATTATTTCTGTGATCAATTTAAGTCTTTGCTTGTTCTCGTTATTCTTTTTATAGTCGCACATTATTAATACAAAGGGCTCTGATGCGCTACACAACGTTGTTGAATCTCCCCGTTCCAGCCTCAGTCACATCCAGTCATGTCACTGTGTGCTCAAGAAGTCAAGTAGATACTTTTCATTTGACCAATATTAACTTTAATGTCATCCACAGAGCCTATATGAACCTCAAATGAATGATCGGTTGGAGTGCTGAATTTGCTCATGTTGCTATGGTTACGGTTCTGCTGTAACTGCGGCATTGGATGCTGTAGTTACATATTCACAGCAAGAATTTATTTTGATTGTTTGCAGTCCTGCTGTTGCAGCCACAGCTCTTGGTCGATGCCCCTTTAGCGTCTGATATCAACGCACTGAGCTCACGCTCTCTCCCTAACCCCCAACTAAGTGGCTTTGTTGCCCAAACCCAACTTCTCGACGGAAGCTTTTATTTTGAAAAGACACTATGCATTTAACAAGCGTATATTGACACATTACCAACAGACAGACGAATCATTTAATACACATGAGCTCTAATAATCCCCCTGAGAGGTTGGATTTTCTTTCTGCTTGATGTCCTCGGACAGGTCAGAGGTCAGGTCAGCCAGGGAAGAGCAGGATTCATTAGCACTGAGGCAAGATGTCTAGATCGGAACATACTTAGGCTACATCCACAGTACTACGTTTCCATTTTAAAACGCATATCCTTTGCTAGGTTTACACTGAGTGTCCACACTACTCCGGCGTTTTAGAGCAGCTGAAAACGAAGGAGTTTAGAAACGCTACCGAGAGCTACGAGTGTGACAACCGACAACAACGAAACCGAGGGGAACCGAGTGAGAGACGCGCGTTGATCAAATTTATTGACCTATGATCTAGTACACTTTTATTTGAAAGTGTTTAAAGTAAATTCGATGTGTGTGTGAGAGAGAGATCAAGACCTGCAGCCTTCCACGGAATTTGTCTGTTTGAGTACATAGAGGACGATTTTAAAGGAAGATCTTAAGTATCAAATTAGTAAAGACTACTAAAATACTCATGTTTCTGTTTACACCGGCACCCGCATGCCGAGTGTACTTGAATAGTCATGTGATATTCGTTTTCAGGCTTGCTAGTATGGACGGAAATCATTTCGCAAACGATGCTAAATCTAGTAGTGTGGTTGTGGCCTTAAAAATAGCTTCCTAATGCTGTCATGTTTTACCAGCAGAACTACAAGACTTCTGCAGTGCCCACGCTGTGGGAATATGCCAGTCAGTGTTTTGCTTCAGGGCTGTTGTGTAACTTTTGCACACATTCATCTGTTTGTGTCACTCTTGGCATCTAGATATCGAGTGTTTTTAAACCATTTGAACCTATACAGATGCTGGAAAGTCATAAATATGAAATGTTCTCTCCGTAATCTTTTTTTCCTGTAACTTCATGGCCTGTTTCTTCATCTTTTTGCTCTTCTAATTATTTCCATAATTTAGAGTTGGACAACACAATTCCATTTCTCATCGAGGTCAAAGTAGGAAGAAATCAATTGAACGGCCTCTACTTCCATTAAAGAAGCTATTACAGCCTGTGCCATATACGGCATGTAATGAAACACGAGGCTTATCTCTAAATAGTTTGCTATCTCTTATAATACTGTGTGTCGAAGTCACACACAATGGAGCGGAGTGTAATTTGCATACATAGTTATACGACTTTGAAAGCGTCTTATCTATGAATATGATGTATCCGTGCAGAATTAAATTAGAGTTAACTCAACCTGACTGCTGTAAAGGAATGAGAGATTGAGTGAGGCTAAACTTTGTTAACCATTCAGATGACACTGTTACATTGATGTGTCTTCAACTTTATGCGTTTCATTGAGGTGTTTTTGGACAGAAAACAGCGTAATGAATGTATTTGTCTCCTTATCATCTCATTAATAGTCTCCTCATGAGCTATAACCTCATGCTTCTGCTTCTCTTGTCCTAATTTGCGTTCGCGTTTCTCACAAACAGGACATCACCTGCAGCAGCAACATATGGCTTTTGTTACATGACAGTAATCTCATTATTGGTGACGTTGTTTTGTTAATGGATTCTATTACCATAGTAATGTCCCTTAATGTCACAGCAGAATGCCAGACACATCGTATAGTAAGCCAGTTTACAGTTCCCCTGTGACCTGTTTGACATCAAGGTGCTTACAAAGTGGTTTCTTCCAGAAATCTGATGTTAATTTTGAATTTCTTTTCTAAGCTTTGTGGTTTTAACTTAATCTATGAATATATTATTTTGTATTTATTGTATCTCATGATCAGAGTATTGGAGAACATTTTCTAAATGCTTTTATTCTCAATCTATTGCCTTACTTGTTTATAGATGCAAAGCCACACAAACAGGGATATTCCTGCTCAAACTTTGCTTGAAAGATATCTGCGACATCAGCAAACAGAAATGCTGAAAGTTGAATGTGATTAATATGATTAACATGTATATTTTATACAGTTGCCTGCAAGCTTGCATTGTAGAAACTTATATGAATTGCATCTCGACAGCAAATCCTGCTGAATCTACCTGAATCATTTCTACTGAAGTTGCAGTTTCTTCCTCCAGTCAGAGAATTATCAGCAGTATTTTCAGCATGCACCAAAGAGGGGCCTTTGCTGAATATAAAATTATTACTTTTAGATTGATCTATCATCTGTAATCAATACTGACATACTGTATGTGACTGTGATGTACAAGCCTAATACATCAAATATCATAAAAAAGCAGACGTATCTTGTTTGCAAGATTTAAAGAAAGGTTATACTGACACTCATGGTGCAACTTCACTAAAAGTGAAGTTCTTTTCTCAGAATAAGTGTTGAAAGGGTGGCTGTAAAGATAACTGATGCTGGTCTCAAGCTTCTCCCTCATTAAGCATGTGTTCAACAATGCGTTGCACATTCAGTGTCAGCTGTGGTTGTTCCACTCGCTGCTTCTCAATAGATGGCAGAGCTCAAAAAGAATAATTGTGGTTTCACAGTAGACAAGTCTTTCATCTCCTGCTTATTCGACTGAGCCCTGCAGAAATCAATCATTATGAACAACTGAGCGAAATGAACTCGTGCGATATGTGTGTACACATAGAGCACCTGCAAACACACATACCATGCATGGTCATTAAAATGTGAACCTGCTCTTGTTCCTGCGGTTATTTGAAGTACAAAAGTCTGGAGAACAGGGGAGGAAAATCAGCACTTTGTGCTGCAACAATAGTTACTTAAATGTATTACCTCAGTAAACATTGTAAACATGAGTTTATGGTTTCAATCTCTATAGTTTAAAGGACCATAAAGCAGGGCATGCTTTAGGGCGGGGCTACCTTGTACCACGACACACTCAAGGCTTTGAAACAATAGACCACAAACCAATGAGTACGTCACGGTGACTTCTTATATACAGTCTCTGGTCTCTTTTTATTTCAGTGTCCAAACTGTTTTTTTGTCTGGTCACTGCTACAGTATAACATTTTTAAAAACACAATAGAATCTCCTGCATAACTTACGTTGTGGCCTTTACTTTCATAATCATCATCATCATCATCATATATGAGGACTGCATCTATCTAAGTTATAGAAAATGTTTTTTCCTAAAATGTGCTTCTTAGGTGTGAAATACTATGAAAACACTTTACAAAGTGCTAGACATTGAAAGTGTCTCAATAAAACTAATTAGATGTAGAGAACCTGCAATGAGAAATAGTATAAGTAAGTCATTTTTTTTGTCATTTCCTTTAACAATGGAAGGATGGCAGTGAAGAGGCTAAACTAAACTTCAGGCAGAGAATGTCCCAGTTCCACTGACTCCATCAATGGGTTTAGACATGCTGTGGGAATTGAAAAAATGGAAAAACGACTCTGGTCTTAAGGAAAAAAAGGCTACCTACCGAGTGCGAGAGACAATAACTGTACGGATGTTGTAGTTAGTTCTCTATACTAGAAATATATCATCACCCTGTACAGAAGCTTTCTATTGTCTTGAACAGGTTTGAAGTCTTTCTTGGCAGTGGATCTCCGATTTACTCTCCCCTCCTTTTGTTACATCACACTCTGATGTCCACCTGATCTGTACCACCCACTGAGATGTCAGTGTCACCTATCCCACCAGTACACCTCGGCAACGGGGGGGGTAAATGAAGATTAATGTGGGGGCTGACAAGGGTATTGCTGACCAAGCAGACACACACGCACACATCACACACTTAACAATGCAAGCTGGTGAGAGGAGATAAGATGGGCTATAAGTGCTGAAGGCATATGTATCCCTGAGAGTGTAATTCAAGCTGAAATGCAGATGTTCTCAAGTGTTAGCGGATTAGATCGTTCATTCAATCGCAAACCACAGAGGGTCCATAAACCACAGATTTGAGCTCAGTATTGTGTCTGTGCAGCTTGTCTACACATCATCCTTATTGCTGAAAGGTCTGTTGAAACGACTTTGTTTTTTTCTTCAGTGGTATGATGTCATAGCACGACTGTGCAATAACTCCATGTAATAATGCCCGCGATTCACAAGCTGCGACGGACACGACAAGTTTATACTCTTGGCTTATCAAACTAGCAAAGCATTGGAAACGTGAGGAGGTTTCTCTCCAGAGAATCATCATGATTTGTGCTGTTAATTACAGTGAAGGAATACCGGTGCAACTGTTTGGTTTCTTTCATATTTATTTCTATGTTCTGTTTACCGCTTGCACTCTCAGATTTGTATCTAATGTCTTTCTGTTGATCTCTGTAGTTTTACTTGGTTATCTCACACACACACACACACACACACACACACACACACACACACACACACACACACACACACACACACACACACACACACACAGCATATTACCAGGCTATTGTTGTATGTATTTAGAGTTAGAGTATTGCTCCAGTTTTAAATTATAGTGCAGTTTCTAATTAACGTTTAAGTAATTTATTTTCTAATCTTTGTGTGATTTGGCTATTGTTACACCCATAATAAGTCACAGAATTCAGTTTTTTTCAGAGAAAACGGCACAAATAGCAGCTCACTATTAATAATACTTACGACATTATTAATTTGCTGGTCTATTCATGATGATAATAGACAATTTAGGCTCTTTCTTTGTAACCAATGTCTCTGCTCTTTTCAGCCTTTTCCAAGATTATTTTCTTGTCACGAAAAAAATATGAAACCTTTCCTTGGGGTTTGCTTGTTTGACAGGGAGGTTTGCAGGGTGTAAGACGCACGCACACACACACACACACACACAATGTCGGTGCCAGCGACAAACAACACAAGGGGGTGAGCTGTTGAAATAATAGCATTCTGTGTGGTGAAACTATGGGTACTATTCATAACACTGACAGAATGACATCTTTATTTAATGGTTTGCATTTCATTCCTGACAGAGGATTGATTCCTTAATTAAAAAGGTGTCTTTGGAACAGAAAAAAATAGGTTCAATAATTGTTTGATTTTCTCCACATTCTGTTGGTATTCCCCTGCTGTCTGTCACTGTTTTAGACACACACACACACACACACACCCCTATACACAAGAGAATCTTCACATTGCTTTTAGCTCACTCGTTTGAGCGCTTGCTTATGACTTCTTATGCCGGTGACAAACAGAGGTCAGAGACAATGAGGGACTACTCAATATCCATCTAAGAGCTTATTTGGGCACTCATATTTAACTCCCTTCACGTCCTACACGTCCTACCCTACAGACACAATCACTAAACAACAAACCACAGAAGCTTGCTTTTGTGGTTTCTTTTGATCTTTAACGAAGAGGATGACGCTGGAGAGACAAATAGCAAATGTCTATGGAGACATACTCGTGTTTTAAGACGTGCGAGTGTGCTGTAGCATGTAGGTTTTGTCCCATGCATGAGAAGCTCTCCCCCAAAGACATTATTATGGTGGGTGGTGGGCTTTGATAAGAAAGCTCCTCCTCTCCTCTTATCCAATGACTCTATGGTTACCCTTTCTTTTGGAGCTTTCAACCCACAGCATCCCAACGGCTCATTATCTGTTGGATGGCACACTCATCTTGGTGTTACATACTATACAAGGTGGCTTTTGTATGCATGTGTGTGGTTCATCTCCAGGTGTTTCTACTATCTCGCCAGAAAGCAGGTGCCATCTGTCTGGAAATTAAACTGGCAGGGAACGGATATGGGCTAACCTAGATGTTAATCCACTGCCTTCTGTTTACCTGCAAGAGGCAACATGCGATTAGCAATATCTCTCCTTTGACACGGTTGCTACAGTAAAACTGTCTCATCAAAGAAATGACAGGGTAAGTGTGGTCATTTGTGATATAGTTAGTGTCACAAATAAGTAGTATCAATATCCCCATCTATATTTTTCCCAATTGATTATTCTCTGTGCATTTATTGCCATCTGTTATGCCCCTGTAGGGCTATGTGTTTTCCCCGCTCGCAGCGTCTCACAATAATCTCTCTCATGCTGTTGAACCTGAAATCGTAGGTCCGGACAGCCCAAAGAGACAAACTACTGAGTTTTTGTTGGGTTTCTTACAGTGAAATTGTCGTCATCATAGTCAAGTGATTGAACAGCCCAAAGAAAAGGTCCTGGTTGTTTGACACTCAAGCTCAGTCAGAAGAGAGAGAAAATAAAATGAAATAAAAAGAGCTCTGTTGCTAAACTTACTGAAAGTGCACTTCATTTTTTGGATTGCGGTGTACAGTAGGATTCCCGTAATAGCAAAAAGAAGGCAAATTAATTGCAAACCCTCATATTGCTTCAACACTACACACACACACACACACACACACACACACACAATGCACCTGCACTTTTCAAAAGCTATTTCTTCCTCTGGCTCGTGGTATTATCTACCTACACAATAAGAGGAAAGCTAAGTGGAAGTGTGAAGCTGTCGTACGGTGAGGAAACAAAAAGCTTTTCACATTTTGATAAGAACACTTAGAAAGAAGCAACTAGTGATGCACAAAACACAGAGACTCAATATTGAGTGAATGGAATTGGTACGATCTTCTCTGTGATGATGGGCATTTCAAATTTACCTCAAAAGAAAAAACCTTTCACATATTCTGTGATGAGCAGAACAGCCTACAGACCAGTCTTTCATCCAAAGCTACTTTGTTTCTTTCTCATTGCTGCGGTTCAAAGAACAAAAGTTTTTCTCAACAAGTATTGCATCGAGGATGTACAGCTCCCTCCCACAATCTCATTACACCGCTGTGAAACATAAGTGCTCTCGGCTGTTCATTCTTTGTAAGTGTGTAGCTGTCCACCTGAGGAGCAATAGGACCAGATGGCTGCAGCAACAGATATTTCAGGGCCAGAAGAACTTAGTAATTCTCAGAAGGGCTCCTTCTTCATGCCTCGAGTGTTGCTTGATTAGGTGTTAGACAAGACATTTTCTCGCAGCCAGACTTAGATGATATTTACAGCTCTGCAGCTAATGAAGCTGTCTCGCCATTTGCCAAAGTCAATTTCCGGGAGAGAACATGGTTTTGACCGTAATTGCAAATGTTTGTTCCCCAGACACAGTAATATCAAGCTCCATTAGCTCAGCAAGAGCACGAAGAAAACGAAGGGGCAGTAAGGGAACCGCGAGACTCCTGGCTCGCTGGTAAATGAGACTATTATTTGAATTTGTGTTTACACTTGTGGTTAACCAACAGCAGTCATTTGATACAGGTTAGCGCAATGCATTCTGCTTGAATGAGTTTGCCATTATCTTCCAGTTTTTATTTTTTATTACGCTGTGGTTTAGGAGGTAGAGCAGTTACGTTGTCCACTAATCGGAAGATGATATGTGCATCGGTATGTGTGTATGAGCATTTAGATTAGATACTGATGGGCAGGTTGGCGACTTGCATGGCAGACTCTGCCATCATTGTACAAATGTGTTTGTGAATGGGTAAAGGTTGACATGTAGCGTAAGACTGGACTAGAAAGACTAGAAAAGGCCCTTCATAGAAAAGCAGAGCTCGTTCTTATTCCCACAGCATCAAAGTCAGACGCTTTGTCACACATCTCGGCTACAATGCAAAGCCATCCAGGTTCATTATTGAGACATAGATATAGAGTGATCAGAGAAAATGCTCCGGGAGTGTGAATGGGTCAAACAAACACAGGACTTTCAACCAGTAAGTCCCAAAGTGATGTTGAGTTATGTGTTTTCCGTACCCATGTTATATTGTTTATGTTTTATTTATTTTACGTACTTATTTTTGAGGACAACCGTGATGATTTTTTCCAAATCCAACTAATTGGTTTTGTTGCCTCAACCAAAGTACGCAGGTTTCCCACAAAATAATTTAGTATGTTATCCACGTAATCATTCAGACCCTTGAGATGGAGAGGCCTTTTATCCGAGCACCTGGAGGGTGTCAGTAATTTTGTCGGTAATTTTAACACTAATACAGTTTGTGCGGTACAAAGAGAATCCAATGATGCTGAAGACACTTGGATGTCTTGCTGCCACCTGCCTCCAGTCACCACTGCACCGAATCAAAACAAGACCGGCGGCCAGGCAAGCCGAGGTGAGCTGGAACACTAGACACGGTCACGATCAAAATGACTCAGACAATCAACTTTCAATAAAAACGAAGATCAGTCCAAATTAGCACAGGCAGCATTCCACTCGGTGCTGTCTGCTGCTGCTGGCCCATGACACGGCCGAGGACCATTCGGTCCAACTGATGCTGACATCAGAATTTGAAAAGTAAAAACTTTGGCCAGTGGGCATACAGGCTACAGCACAAGTTTGTTTACTTTGTCTCTCATTCCTTAAGCCAGGGTCACACCACACAGTCGGCGACAGGGGGTCACACATCACAAGAGGAATCCCGGATGAGTATGTCTGGTCTCCAAACTACGTTTTGACACGAAAAACACACTTGAGAAGACATTAAAGTTCCTGTTGTTACAGCCGAACCCTCTACCAGGTTTCCCCTCAACCCTTGTCTTGCCATCGCATTTGCTGTAGATCGATAATAAGCCTGCTAGATATCTGGGATGCGTCTGCGATGCATCGGTGAGTCTCTTGGCTCATGTCTTTTACACACAGCGCTCAGTTTGCCTTTGATCTGAGACTTTAGTTGGAGAGCTCCAAATACGGTCGTCAAGTAGATAATCAGGGCTAAAGTCGTGTAGTGTCAACAAGGCATTACAAGTGGTTAATTAGGTTTTTTTTTTTTACTCTATTAAAATCATCTGATCTTTTTATCACAACATGGATTGTAGTACATGCACGCCATAAAAACATGCAGAGGCAGCCCTTAAACATGCAACATTTCACTTTGTGTGTTTGTTTCATAACCTTCTCCCCGTACACACACTGTTCTTTCTACAGCCACTACAATGTAGAAGAGAGAAAGTATGTCACACTCACTGTAAAAACAAAGATCTTGATATTAAAAAACAATCCTTCATTAAAATCAGATTGAGAATGCTTGTAATTCTTTTATCTGTTATCTTATCGTCTATCATGCTGACGCATGACAGGAGGCTTGAATCTGCAGAGACAAGAGAGACTTGCCCTCCATTTGTTACCATGAATTACCCCTGAATTTTGGGAAATAAAATTACCCTTCTCTTCTATCTGAAATATATTCCTTTATTTAATTCAAGAAGGCAATTTTCATTTACTTTGTCTCTTGCCTGTAAGCGGTGGCACAGGTCTTTCAGACATGGAGGGAGACTCTCAGGCTCAAAGAATGTGGGGAAGGTGAAATGAGCACCAATTCAGAAATTGACTGACAACACAAATGATGTGAATCCATGTCTCCTCAGTGACCTTTGATCTCTCTCGTTCTGCCCGCAGGCTAGGCATCCGATACTGCTGCTGTTGAGGAAGGTTACATTTTTCCTACCTTACTGTTAAATTGTTCCACATTGCATAGTGACAATAGAGTGCTGCAGGGATTTAGGCCAACCTCGTAAGTTAGCATGGCACATGGTTCCCTCGACAAATAGCCAACGGGATTTTTCCATTGGATTTTGGATTATTGCAGAAAATAAGCTCCGGGGCAAACACAAGTTTATGATACACGTTTTGTTCAGCAAGAGAATCTTCACAATGAACACCAATTTCATGACTTTTCAAGCATGAATGCAATCAGCAGAAGTAAAAGGGTGACGTTAGGCTATAAATGATCTACATAACGGTCGCATGAACATAAGTATACACAACGAGGCTGTGAAGGTGGACTAGTTGGCATGATGATGATGTTGTTGTCTCATTTAGCCACTTCTTAGCAACCGTCTTTTTTAAGACACGTAAAAGGTTCAAAATCTCACAAGAGGGGTATTTACCGACACATTTCATAGAGTAGAAAATAACTTTAAAATCTCTTAAACTTGTATTAACCACATACATTATTTCAGGCGTCTAAACAAAAAACGATTAAAAAAAAACATTGACTTTGAGACGAGGGAAAATTACGCTGGTCTGTGCCGACCCCTCTTGTGAATGGAGCTGTTAACAGCCACTTCATCAAGTGGCCTAATCTTTCCCTCTTGCTGCATGAATACTAATTATGGGTCTGTATCTGCATCTCTCTTTTCAGATATATATAAACAGCTATTGTGAAATAACTTTGATTTGAATTTTGATTCATTTTGCGGTAAATTTATCCAAATCCAAAAGTTAGAAAGGCTATTCGTTGTTAGCCATTAGCTCTAAAGTTCCAACGTTGTTGAGCAGCTGATTGAGTAGGGGGTTATTCACATTGTGTGAAAAATGGTAAATTATTTGACTTAATTCATAATAATTCTGTCAGCCTCTGTTTTATTTGTTTAATGCATTTGTATGCATGTTTGGAGAAACATAATGAATGCAGGCGCTTCTATTCAGGGAACGAGGGGTCACTGAACGGTTTGATGAGGGAAAACAAGGAGAATCACATGCTCTTCACTAAATGGATCTTCATCAACCGGGTTTAGGGGAATTATGTGAGAATGACTTGAGACTTGTATGAATAATCTTGATGGTGTTTTTTCCTTTGCTCAGTCACCTATCTATACAGCGTGTACATGTATGTACTAATGCCTTATGAGTTAATTTTATTGTATCTCAGTAGTTTAAGTAAGTAACTGTGCTCGGAGAGGAAAGCTTTCCTTTACACATCCCTTCATGTATTTTTTTCTTGCTGCACTTAAAATATACCCATCGCTCACCTTTCAATGCTTCCATTCAAAGAGTCGCATGTTCCTCAAGCTCAATAAGCTCCCTTAACAAGGCATTAGCTTTGTTCCAGTCGGGCACTCAGCAAAAGGACAGGATGTTAACGTTGATGAATATGATCCGAAACATAATGAACATTGTGTCGACTCAGCAGAAAACCTGTTACCTCCATATAGACCGGGCTCTGGCTTTAGACATGTGGGAACAGTTGAGAGCAATTTGACTGTGACAGAATTAATGTCCAAATTTAAATTCATGAATTCAAGAGAACTTTTTGCTCTCAACTCACTTTAAAAATTGTAGCTGTGGATTAACAGAGTCTGTGTTTAGGCTGTGTAAGAAATGACATCTGATCAAAGCTGAGCATTCATGTATGTGTGTGTGACGACTACCAAATTAGGACAATATCTCTGAAAAGTATTAACAATTGACAGGCTTTTATCCGCACTAACAACACATCTGTAGAGACAGCAATATCAGTCTGGCGGTATAGGTCAGTCGGTCTGCCACTTTGACCAGAATATCTCTCACTATTGAATGGACAGCCATGACATATGGTGCATAGTATGCATAAGTTCCAGAGGATGAAAAATAAAGATTTTTTTTCAATATTAGATGGATTGCAATATCTGGTTAGGACATTCCTGCACCCCTCAGGTTGAATTTTAGCAATCATTTCCAGGCAGGCTTTCACAATAAAAGCATCACAGCATGTTTCTCCTTATTTGACTGTACTGAAAATAATTTTTCAAGCAAGATTTCAATCCCTGATTATTTGTTGTACGGGTTATAAATGTATTCAAATAACTACATTGAGGATGATCTCAGAATCGCATTTGACTTCAAAGATTGCATTTTACATTGGCTCATGTGAGGAAGTCATTTATATACCCAGCTTTAAAGCAGTAATTAGTGTCTTGCTGCTAGGAATGGTGATACCCAGTGGAAACTGCTTAATAGTCCAAATAGTAATTACATTGCCAGGCTGCTTGAATGGCCAAACACATGCACACGCTCACACAAACACACATTCATCTTGTCAATATCATTCTGTGAAGACAAGTGAAAAAGAAAGCATGCCACTTTGATTAGCACATAAAGTGGGCGGAGAGAGCAATAAATTAAAAGGTTAGAGTGGGAGGATGGAGCTGTGGTTTGACAGTCTGAGGGATTATTGACTTCCATCGCTCACTGTCAGTCGTGAAGAGCACCAGCAGATCCTGGTTTTCGATGCATCAACTGTGTACTTGATGCAAATATCCATTCTCTGTTTATCACTCCGTCATTTGCTTTTTCACCTTCATCTGAGCAGGAAGGAGACTTTTCCCTCTTCACAAATGGCCGTGCGTTGTTGCCATGGCTACCCGGTCACTGCCAGTAGCTACAGGCAACATGTTATTCGTGGACGAGTGTTCATGAACTCACAGCATATGTTTACGTGCAACTGAAACATATGTCAGTTTTCAGACATCACTTTTTTTGTTGTTTGCTTCGTCGTCTTATTGTCTTTTTGCACCAGGTCACATTGTGGGCCTTGGCTTTATATTTTTCAACAATGACGAACTGAACTGAACAGAACTACACTGAATTGGACTGCTACACTGGCTCATCATATGATATAGCCTTCAGCCAAAAGAGAGAAGCCCACACAGATCTATATCCAAGTCCTGGAAGTGCTAAATTAGAAAGACATAAGCAGAGTTATATTAGTTGCTTGTCTGTTATTTTGCATACGTTGTACGTGTATAAGTTACACAAGTCACAACTTTTATGAAAGTTTTATGACATTCACTGTATATGTTCTCCATCATCTGACTGCCCCCCCCCCCCCCATCTACACACTCGTTCCCACTTCCCTCATCTGCTCTGCAGTTGCCTGACCCGCCCCGCCCACCTGCTCACCTGTTTCCACTTTGCCTCGTCAGCCATGCAGTACTTAAACAGCCTATTTCCACTCCTTCCTTGTCAATTTGCCAAAGCTGGAACTCTCATGGCTTACATTGTGTGTCTGCCAATAAGCCTCTGTTCCCTTAATATGAACCTGTATCTGCCTAAGCCCATAGAGTACCTTAATTGTGGCAATACTGCTGTATTGTCTATAGGTTTGGTTCCAAAACCTGCATTTTTTTAAGTCGTGACAACATGTGTTTGTGACCAATACAGTGAAAGAATAAGAAGGAAATCCATATTAGGTCTTGATTCATTTTAGAGTCTGTGTAGGCAAACCAGTTCAGTGTGGGAGACATGAGGTTTTCACCTTCCTACAATGTCAAGCTAATTAGCAGGATGTACAATGCAGTGCTTGGAGCCTGCAGATAATCTACTATGCTAATACAGCTGCTCTAATTCAGTGCGATTAAGCACATTTACTGTGTGATGAAGTGTGTCTGATTCAGCATTTACATTCACAGCACAAACAATTGTTTGACACTTGATTACATTAAACTCTTCAAGTGTGAGTCATTATCACGGCTCCGTCCGGCTCAAGAACATAACAAGAAGTGGACAAAGAAACACCAAGTGTGGTTAAGTGATTTCACTCAAATAACCAAACAGGAGCTCCTGTGAGGTCAGTGTGACACCAGAGAGAGAGAGAGAGAGATCTGCACAGGAAAGAGTGAGTAACAGAGCACACAGATTGACGAGAAGTTTGACTCAATACTGATGACAAATGCGTGTTTCGTAATCCACAAAAAAAAAAAAGTTTCAAAAAAACGTGTTGTTCACAAATACATTTTCCAATCCACAAGCATATACCAACAAAAAAACTAGTATTCTACATATATATTTCCGAGTTTATTATATTTTTATTTAAAAATCTTCCTGTGCATATAAATGTCTAGAAATTGTTATGATTTACTACTTTAATATCGTGAAATACTATTGTTCCCAACTAAGAATGTACACGCTTGTTTTCGTGGTTGTAAATATAATATAATATATAAACATATATATATATATATATATATATATATATACTGTATATATATAAGCATTTGCACTGTTTCCGCAGAATTGTTCTTAAATCAAAACATATTTAACACTCTGATAGTTTTATATGTACTGATTTATAAATGTATTCTTTGATCTTCAAACAGTCACCTTATGTTGTTGTTATTTAGCTTCTCTCAGTCTCGCCAACATGCTGCTCCAATCGTCCCGCAAAATTTGACCGCAACTGAATCCATCATGGTGATTTATTTACACTAAGGGGATTGATTGAAAGCACATGACTTATTTTGAAATTTGTATTGGGAAAAATCCAAGACCTTCAGCACCCCCCAAATAGCCCAAACCGTCATTTTCCAACACACAGCACACGGTTGCAGTAAACACGTGGTTATCATTATGAATTTAAACAGCAACACAGTACATAAACTTTAGGTTAAAGGGAAAACATTGTGGTTTGGTTTAAATGAACTACTTAAAATAAGTAAAGCGTAAAGAACGTAATATAATTACAGAAATGCATCACAAACATCGCATAACTTAAGTCCTGTGTTTGTTAGACCCATCCGCCTCCCCTCCCACCAACTGTGTGGATTCTTTGGTCTTTATACCACGTCATTACACTCCCAGACCATTTTCTCTGAACGTCTAATAATGACATAGATGGGTTTACATTATAGTTACTTGAAAGCCCAGAGCGTCTCACATCAGCCGCCGAGGGGCGTGACAAAGCATCTGTATTTGACAGGGTGTCAAATACATGAGAACAGGCTGCTACGTGGTCTTTATTTAAAGCTGTAAAATATAATACAACAGTTACTTTTAGTCTTTTTATTTAGTTTTTGTTGTGATCGAGGCAGCCATATATTTTCTCAACAATCAAGAGAAGCAGTGAAAGCGACAGTACGGATGATGCAATCGACAGAAAGACACATCCCTGTTTACGCCATCAGCAGGGTGAGACGAGGGACACAAAGAGGCTCCACATTCATAAAACATTCATTCAGCACTCCATCCTGCTGGAGAGTTCCCACGTTGTAAAAACAGTGAGGATGTCCAATACAGTAAATGTTAACGTGTGATGGTTGGAACATTTTTAGGGTTAGGCTTAGAAATATTTCATGCTTAGCAAAATACTTTGAGTTTAGTTGAGTTCAAGCCATGACACTATGCCGTAACATGATTTTACAACAACAGGTCACTAATTTGTTGTGACTCACCAGTTAAACAGCTGCAGTTAAAACCTTGAGGAGCCTGAGGTCTAACTTAACCTTTACACTCATCAAATCAATGGTATGATCTGTCTGTGTGATCATACAAAGTGAGTGTAAACTGTTTTTGAGTCCATTGGAGGCAGAAAATGTGTGCATTGAGTATCCCCATGCTACAGCTGGCCAGAGGGTATGTGGACACATAGGGGCTTCAAGTGGAGACAAAAATCTTTTCATTCAATCAGTCTTCATCTTCATTTTAGATTAGAGTTCAAAAATAGCCGGAGTAAAAAAAAAAAAGAACATTTCTAAGAATCGGGAAGCCAAGACGTGTTTGCTCAGGACCCATTGGTGCTTTTATTTTTTTGCTACGCTAGCCGCGTGGCTATAGGGTGGTCCATGGCTGTCTGTCAGTTGGTCTGTCCACTGCTTTGGTCCAGACTGAAATCTCAATGACTGAAGCGATTGCGATGATATTTTGTGTAGAGATTTAAAGTCCCCAGAGGATGAAACCTATTGAATCTACTACATCTAATCTTGTTCCGCAGCGCCATCATGAGATTGGCTTTTCTGGTTTTGAGTGAGATATCTCAACAACAATAGAGAGTGCTGCAGGGATGACGTATTTTTGTAGGCGACCCCGGAAGTTAGCGTCGCACTGGTTCCCTTAACAAAAAGCCAATGGGATTTCTTCCATTGGCTTTTGGATTATTGCAGAAAATAAGATCAAGTTTTGTTCATCAGGATAATCTTCACAAATGAACACCACTTTGGTGATTTTGGTGAAATCTGTGTATGTTGACATTATACCTGCTAAACATCAGCATGTCAACATTACCACAGTGAACATATTAGTTTGTGAACGGTACCATTTGGCTCAAAGCACAGGGACTCACAGAGTTGCTAGTACGCTAGACACTCTTTTGCCTCTGGTATCTGCTGCTTTCTATCTACGTGTTAAATTGTCTTTCTTCTCCTGTTGCTTTTGATTTGCACTTCTTCCAGAGAACTCCCCAGAAAGAACAACTTATTGAGGCTGTTTTTTGTAACAGATGCAAGATGCTGAACTAAGCTATGTGTCAGCTTCAAAATTTACTTTTGTTATGCTTTGTAAGAACAAATTGCAAGGCTGAACCAAAACAATCTAGAATACGGATAAGAAAACAGCTGAGGTACTGCTTTATATTATCTCATCAGAACCCAAGCTTTGGTCTTCACTGAGCACATTAGGGTAGAATCTGTTTTGCTGATTACATTTATTACATTTTTGTGATGACAATATGGACTACGGTTTTATTGTTTTGGCACCACAGCCTTTTTGTTCGTAATAAATGTCTATCTTTGTCCGTCGTGCAGACCTCGATTTCAAATATTCTCTTTATTTGTATTTTTGAGAAGTGATGGGGGAAAATATGTCAACATCCCTAAATCACTTTGTAACAATAATGAATCAAAGGGAGCTTTTATTCTGAAAGCAGACACTTTTTCAGTAATTAGACATCATTTCCTTCTTGGAAATCTATTTATTCCATCAGAGGTAAATGAAGTAGTGCAGACCTCTTTGATGATCTTTATCTATTATTCAGTCATTTTTCATTTCTTTCTTCTCAGAGAGATTTCAGGAGTGCTTTTCAAAAGAATATTGATTTTAATGTGAACAATAACAATCAATTAAACTTGAGGACCTGTCTCTTACTCCAGGGATTGTGTTCCATCCTCCTGTTACACATTGAGTGGTTTGACTCGGGCTGATATCCCTCTTATAAAAAGATTCTGTCCGTTCACTATTCATTCATGCAGGGATTATGCCTGCACTGAATATCAAAGGTGTTCTTCTACTTAATCACTCTGTGGGTTGAAAATAAGCCGTATTCTATAATAATAATGTGAGGGTGAGTGTACTGTTTGTACTTCAGTGTGATGACATGAAGCCAGCGTTGCTTGTCCAACTAAGATACAGTTTGTCAAACCTCTCTTTTCTCACTGACATGTTTCCACACACCACACACACACACACACACACACACACACACACACACACACACACACACACACACTCCCAGTGGTCTGACGGTTTGGGATGAGCACCACTGTATGTGTGAAATGCTGTTTCTCCCCTGTGAAGCGGAGGTCAAGGCAGCTGTGTCCTCTGGAGACACAAACAGCACAGCTAAAGGAGATGAGGGGAAGGAGGGATGCAGCCAGAGGAAGCTCTGCTGGGATTATGATGCATCTGTCAGCTTGATATGAAACACAACAGACCAGCTTTACCCCCAAGACGTCCGGCTGACACACAGTTATGATTTTAGCTCTTTAAAGGCAAGTTAGTTTTATGTATGATTTTTGTTTTCCGTAAATCAAAGGGTTGCTCATAGTGACAAACCCACAAAGAACTATCACCCAACCTTTGCAATTTCCTTATTGAGCGTCTTTTGAATCATTGTTTTTGTTTTCCAGTCCAGAACTTTACTGTTTCGATTCACTCTCACTGCTCTCATTAAATCAAATCGTGTCTATTGATCACACATACAATCATGTACAGTTCAACGTGTAGTGAAATTTGTTTGTGATGAGCTCCAGAAAGCAATGTATCAGTACGTTTTCAAGAACAAAACAGCGAATCAATCAAAGAAAATGAGTTTCAGAAAATGTAAACAATTAGCGTCATTTCCAGTGTTCCAGCTAAAAACCTATAAACGCTGCAAGAGTGAATATTGGACCACTTGGCTAAAGTCAGGACTCAGAATGTATAATGTTGCTCCGTATGCGCTGGATGTGTAAATAGGCATCTGTTTGCTAACCAGCTGGCCAGATCAACTTATTAAGGTGTGTCAGTGTTGTCTTTCCAGCTTGTTTCCACAGCCCCCGACTGGCCATAAAATAAATGAGTGCAGTTAAATTTGCAGTCAACTCAAAACTTTTAACACGAATGGTTGACATAGTCGTTAAGCATGTGAGCAACAATATGAATTGGTGATTGATCCTTTGGTCATGTAGTAATCCAGGTTTTCTGTTTGCCATCATTTATTTTGATTGTTCACTTAGAAGATGTTGAACATTTTTTGATCTTGATATTTTAAAGAGTTTTGTAGATAGCTGAACTGATTCTTGCTAGCGATGAGTACAATGCATAGAGCAGCCTGTATATTAGTCAACATACCCCTCCACGCTGCAATAAATCTCCTCTCAGGCAAGGCAGTGAGACAGGCAGCCGCGTGCTTGATGAACCTGCCAACACGCCACTGACATGGTAAATGAGGGCCGGTGATGTTTCTGAAGTGGACCGTAATTAGTTCTTGCTGCAGAGGAAGGTGACGCCTCAGGTTTTTCTTATAAATCATTCAGAGAGACATTGGAGGAGGATACAGTGTTGAAAAAGGATGCCTTGTTATGTTTAAATTACCTCTAGTATCTCTGCTGCCAGGAGTAAGGCACCAGCACAGACTGACTCCTCCGTTTGACCTATGTGACCCCCTTCAGTCTCGGATGATGATATCCGAAGTTGTTATCATCAAAGACAGTACCCGTCCGTGTTTGTCTGAGCCCCCTCTTAGCTGTTTCTGCCTTTTAGTTTAGGTTTAGTGTCCTTGTGGTGCACTCAGGTAATAAGGTTAGCTTGATACATGATACCAAGGGGAGTATAGTGATGAATAGAACGGATTAAGTCTGGTGTGTCTTCAGATTTACTAAAGCCGGAAAGCTTTAAGATAGACCTTGACATCTATGGATGTTTGTGTGTGTGTGTGTGTGTGTGTGTGTGTGTGTGTACACAGGATGAGGGATACTGAAATCTGATGGAAATGGTTGCATCATGACCAGTAACTGCCCGGTGGAAAGGTATGTGCTCCAGATAAATATCCCTCCAGAGAATGGTGCAGACAGGCGATGCCTACTGACAGATATTGACTGATCGATTGAGACGGATACTCAGAGCCTCTCGCATCACAAATGGATGACAAGAGTTATGATCTGCATTGAAGGGGAGCTCTAGCAAAACAATTTCATTGGAAAGGATTAAGTGTGCATGTCACAGTGCCGGCTCTTGGAAACCATGAATCCATCAGTAATCATTAATCTGGTTTTCTTTATAATTAAGTGGATATAAAGCATTTGATCATGAGGCTACAGGTGAATCTGTTACATGTATTTATGTTGCTGTACTTTTAAATCACACAAGCGTCTAATAGGCAAAAGCACCTTTTCTCTCTGAGTATGTTTCTTTCAAGAATGTCATGTTGTGACACTTAGTTTATTTAGTCTTTTAGCCACAGCTCTGAACGCTCACTCCGTGATGTAAAGTGAACCAGCAGTTTATTTCTGTAACTGCCCTGAAGAAGCATGGATCATTTATTGTTTAAAAAGAGAGAGTTCACTCTTGTGCTAAAAGATATGTCGATACATGCTGGCTTATCTCAGGTTTTAATAATTCGATTATTGATTTAGGTGCAGGGGTCATAGTTTGATTAGCTGTTGATTTTACACACACTGTATGCAAAATTGTGTGAAGGTTTTCTCTGAAATTTTCTAAATGGAAAGTTTCCTGGAAAGAACATTGTAATGTTTTACCAATTATAGGAACAATAGAGACAATGGTCAAAGTGCACACTTCCAATTAATCGATTCCATTAAACTGTTGAATGAACAGTGTAACCTAGAAAGTCTTTTAATTGGTGCACAGCAGAAAATGTGAGATTTGTTTTCTGGCGCTATTTACTTTACTCGGTACCAAATTACATGTTCTTTCCAGGAAATCATTTGGAAATTATAATTTTGGACTTGTTCATTATTCTTTTGTTCAAGCAACATAAACCATCGATTGGAAGAGGCTGTTTAAAACTGGCTGCAAATAAAGATATTCTTTAAAAACAGACATCGAGATATAGGGTGACAAATTGAAGGGGAAACCAAACATAAAGGTGTCGAGCCACCACAAAAGGCAATAACAGCTTTACTTAACAGCTCCCTGGCGGAGATTAATCCAAGCTTATGGAACGCTACTGTGTGGATGAAACACAATTCTTCCTCAAAGAAATTCCTTTATTTGGTTTGTAGATGAGCAAGTCTGTGACGTCGGTCTAAAATTCAAAGGGATTGAGATCTGGTGATTGCGGAGGCCATAGCATCATTGTGATTCACATCTTTTTTACACTAATCAAACCATCAAGTGCCCTGAGTCCTGTATGGAAGCATCTGCATTCATTACGGCTCATTTAATTATCTTTTTAATGTCTCCCATGTGACTATATGTGACTGAGAAATTACAGCAATTCTATCGAGCATGAAAAAGCTTGTGTCTCTGTTTCCACAGAAATAATATTCCAGCCACGGTAGACATTGGAGCTCTAGCTATTTGTCACGGTGAGAGGGATTTGTGTTACAGCTCAGAAAATGTAGAGCAAGCTGTGTCAGATCAAAGGAGTAACATGTGTGTGTGAGTTTAGACAGTTCACTGGCTTTGTATTATAGTTCTCTCTTCTCTCTCTCTCTCTCTCTCTCTCTCTCTCTCTCTCAACTTCACAAACACACACACACACGTATATCAATTCAATTTAGTTTTAAAGGAAGCAGTCGTATTTCTCGAAACCTCCAGACTCTCACTACCAGGTCAGTGTAAAGCAACAGCTGCTTTAGTAACAGTTCTTTCACCCAGCGATATGGACATTTCCCGCCTTACTTACACGAGAACGGTCTCTATACGATGCAGGCAGTTATCCTGTCAACAAAAGGTCCTGTATCGTTAGTCAGAGGCAGAGAGCTGGATGAAAAAATGTCTTTTTGCTCGTCAACTCCATTCATTGTGTTTGACAGGAGCACCATTTTCCCACCACAGCACCTTCTTAAGCCATCAGCACCTGTCCTGCATCCTGTCAAGCTGTCACAACACTCGGCCTCAGCTTTTAGCTCGAACAAGCCACGTTACATCATTAAATGTTTACCTGCCTTTTTCTGAAGAAAGATTTATTATTTTTAAAGCAAATACTGCAATTTCATTTAATTGTCCTGACATGAAATCATTTCAAAAGGCTGTAGGGAAAACATGATTGGAACCAGGCTGAATAAACTGCAGACAATCTTCTTTTAATTCTTTTAATGACTGTGAAGTTGAATTTATATATTCAATATACTCACGGGTGTTCAGGCTGCAGGCTTACTTGGTCTGGTATGACCAGTAGCTTACGTTAGCTAAGCTAAGGTAATGTTATCAAGCTTTAGACAGCTGCTGTTTAAGTAATATCAGTGAGTATCCTCCTGTAAGTCTTTAAAGCAACTGACCCAAGAGGATCTTGGGAAATGAAGGCAAATTCAATATGCGACTGTACCAGTTGACATCACAGAGAATGTTCAACAAACGTGACAGCAATTTGTTTTAAAGCTGCCTAACAGTTTAACATTTTTTTACACCTTGGCTTTTAAAACAACATCAGCAGCCGCTGTTGATCCATCAGCAGATGTCTGTCAGTCTTTACTGGCTCTGAATCGTTAATGTCAACAGCAGTTGGTCGAGCACAATGTCAATGAAAGAGGCTAAATCTGTGTATTTATGAAAAGCTTTATGATGAATGACTGTATAATGGGCTCAAAAGGATCATTATTACCACCATACAAAAATGGCCATCTAGCACCATGTATTTTTCTTATAGATATAACTGACCTAACATTCAGCGAATTGAGGAAGTCAACTACATTCATGTCCTTCCTTCAAATGCTTCAATTATGAGCACTTCAAAATATATTCATAAAACAACTTTTATTTTCTGTAGAGTGCACACACTGTGTGTCAGCCTTGATTTGTGAACCAGGTTACCAAGATGCCACTTCCCCTCATTCATTCAATCATTCTGCTCTATTCATTACTTTAGGCCTCCTGCTCTTCTGTTATAAATCAGCAGCAGCACTAGTTTTCTTGTAATTCTGTTAACTTTTGTTGTTGTGTGTATCGTCTCTCTTGTGCACCTCGGCAGGCAAGCTCATTATCACTGTAGGCGAGGAGAGCAGGAGATATGTTGTTTCATGGTGCCCCCCTGTGGCCTCAAACACGGTATCTCTCAGATGCATACAGCAGACACTAACGGGTACAACAGCAAAACCTTTTATGAGGGAAGTTTTACTTTCCTCTGAGCTTATATGTGGAATTCAGTTTTGTATTTGTATTCATCAATTTCAATTTGCAATGCATTGGCCTGGTAAAACCCTGCCCTGTCTTCTGTGTGACGTGTGAGCCCTTTAAAAGTAGCTGGAAGATGCGCTGCTCAGACGTTTTCTTCTCTTCAAGGCCTCTGTGAGTGTGAGGGCCTTTCCTCAGGCAGTGTTGTCAATTGCTATGCATTCACAGTGCAGATAGCTGGTTCGGGTTTTTATAACAGTCTATTGAAAAGCTGTTGTATTAGAATGACGTAAAAACAAATAATTGGGCTTTAAATAGCATTGTGTTTTTTCTTATAACAAGGAGACCACGCATGCTCAGACATAGTCAAGAGTATAAAGATGTAAAAAGCGGCTTGGCTACTGTAATAGGATCAGCACCCCTCATGCTCCCACTCACATCAGCCTTCATTACGACTGGCTTTGAGCAGGATTATTGTGCCTGCAGGTGATGCTTATTTACTGTAGGTGCTGATGTGTGCTGGCGTTTTGCTGATGCATGTCATTTATGTGTATTCAATTCAAATTGAATGCTATGCTATTACCCGTTCTCTTTTTTTCTGAACCTTTTCTTTGACCTCTCTGTGACATAATCAAAGCTGTTTTGTACTCAAGTTGTATTATGAAAGAAATGGTTATTGCTGTAGATTGAAAAAAAAGCATATTATTTTTCTCTTATGTCTCGTTTACCAATCAATTTATTATCAACTCCCTATTTATCTGCCTCCCTCCATCCCTCGGTCGTTGTGAATCCTCTTAGAGGTGGATTATGGCACTAAGATGTGTACACTGAGAGGGAGAGAGAGAGGAAGGGAGAGCGAGGAAGAAAGGAAGAGCATGAGGCACAGTGAGAGAGAGAGAGATCGTTACAACAGGACATACAGGGAAGGAGAAGAAAAAAATGGAGAGAACCCCTCGGCCTGAAATGGGTCGGGAACGGGGTAGAGGACGGTCTGTAACTAGGGTGAGTACACAACCATTTACTACATTTGCTACAAGAGGACAGTAAAGATATATTTCCTGCAAAGGACAATACCACACTTTTGAATAAGCTGTGCATGTAAGATTTAGAAAGTCAGAATACATGAACTATTACCTGCCTTGTAATTCAGCTTAATTAGGTCAAAATCTCAGTTTGGCTTTAAGAGCAAGTGACGTGTGCAAGCTGTGTGTGTGTGTGTTTATTGAGTTACCTGAGGACCTAATACAGTAATGTGATAGACTGAGGGGATGACGTTCCTCTTAATTAATCTCACTTATAAGTTTATGTCCTGTTACTGAGACAAAAGTGTGTAAGAGATCGAGAGAAAGGACTTTGTATGCCAAAATGTGTCTTGGTTTGCTTAATGAATTAGACAATACTCTACTGTAGGAGCATAAAATACTGATTTTCTCAGTTTCTCTCCCTGTAGGGAGAGCCAGCAGAGCCTCACATGGTGAAGCACACACTCCTGTGTCTCGTCCTCGCTTCCACTGACAAGGCAGGGACAGACTAACCGGGCGGCAGCAATGTCTCTACTGTCCTTAACCAACCCTCCCGGCTGGAGCGTGTGCTCTGCTCTCTGTATCCTCATCGTGTTGCTCCCAGAGGCCAAAGCAGACGGCCTGAACACTACCACTCAGCGCAATGGCGGGGGATCCCAGTGCGGGGAGTACACTAACCAGGTATACTCACTGAAGACATCCTGCACACAAGGCAGAGGGATGTTTTCTAAACGAGCGTCTGTTTACGCTGGAGAAGTGTCAGCTCTGTGTGAAAGCAGCTCAACTTCGGGAATGTAGTTCTCTGCTAGAAATACATAATGAATCGTGCAAGAAAGCAGTGGTGGAAAAATAAATGACATTATAAGATAGTTAATACTGATCAATCAAGTAGCCTTTTACTGATGTAGGTCATGTGAAATCTGCGGGGTTTTGAGATAACTAAGTTGGAAAGGAGAAAAAACAAAGTTCTGCTCCACCAAACTATAATCATATTTTGGACCTTCCTCAAATTTGTGAAATATTGGATACGTTTAACTCTTTGGGCCATGGACAGTTATTTAAAATAGTATGTTGAAACTGTTGATTTATGTTGAGCTAATTTCCACAGCTTTCTATACTTTTGAGTAGTTTAGATAAACTAGTATTAAGGCTGCAGTTTGAATCTGCTCGGGGGGGGGGGGGAACACAGTCTGGGCAATTCTAGTTGTATTATTTATTAACAGATATATTGACACTCTGCTGAGCAACTGCAGGTCTGGAAGTCAGGGGTTCGTCTGTCATCTTAACAGGTGATGGAGGATGGGATGTGTCGGCTGGTGGCCACACTACCTCAGCTGGACGAGCAGAAATGCCCGGATATGTTTCGCTGCACGGACGAAGTTTCCTACTGGCTGCACGAGAACGAGGAGAGGAAGCAGCAGATCGTGGCGCTGAAGGAGACCATCTCTGAGCTGCAGGAGGAGCTGAGGAACCACCGGCACCGCATCAAAGTCCTCGAGCTGCAGGTGAGATCCCCATATTGACTTAGCAGTCCTGGGTCAACTATCAGCACCAATCCTTTCAACTGCTTTGAGAGCTCACTTTAGTCCACCTGCAGCTCACCGGATGTTGTAACAATGTGACTGCTCCTTTTTACAGACTAGACAGGTGACAGAACTCACCTTTCTGGTTTTGTTCTCTGTATACTCTGATTAAAGATCGTGGTGGGCATTTTGCTGGAACCATTAAAAATGCTTGCCTGTACATTAGTTGTGTACAGTTCTGCACTGTAACTTGGTACCTGGTCATCAAGCTGGCTTCCCCCCAACACGTCCTTGACCTTACTCACTAACAGGATTAGCCTCCTACTCTTGCACATTGCCTCATGCGTCTCAGGCAGCTATACATACACAGACTCTCAGCTGCACGGGTCAGTAGCCAAAGGTGGATGTTGGAGAGGGTTTTCATGTGTCGGATGTGTTGTACATGGGAAGAGAGCAGGAGACATGGCACCAGGGCTGGTGGTAATGGGAGTTAGTGTTATCCTCTATGTCAAAGCTAGGAATAGAGAAGGTTTATAAGAGAGGGCATGTCCCTTTTGCCCCGAGAGCACTGGGAGGCGTTGCGTGTTTGAGGTTCAATGTGTGTATTGAGATAGACTAGAAAAAGAAATGTAAGATATTTCAGGGCATTATACATGGTTTCATATGCAGATCACAGATATTTCCTATGTTCTTGTTTGTGAGCATGCTTGTGTGATTGACTATTCACATGTATGATGTCAGAGTGAAGAGAGGAACCACTTAAATACCTCTTTGGAGCAGCGTTTTCATGAGTTGGAGCATCACTACGCTGAAGCCACCACCCTGCTGCACCTTCAGGGCACCTTAATCCTAGACCTCCAGGTATACCTATCATGAGTATAATGCCATTTCACTTTTAGATGAAATGTGCACTGGGTGGTTTTTGATAGTTTTACTGTGTTTCTGTTTAGACCCACCTCCATAATCTGACTCTTTTGGTGGATAAAGTAAAAAGAAGCCCCGGGTGCTTGATCAACGTCCTCCATCCCAACCCGCTGATGAGTGCTCAAGAACCTCAGCACTCAGGTACTCTCTCAGAAACATTAACAGTAAAAAGTCTTGAGAGGCATGATCTGCCAGCAGAGGGCGCCAAACCCACCTTGTTGATTTACTCCTTCTCGACCCTGTCTCGCGTTCTTTCCTCAGTGCATGTGAGGAACTGTCCCATAGACTGCGCTTCCATCTACTACAATGGAGTGAGGAGATCAGGTCTCTACACAGTGGTGCCATCAATGGCTGGCGTGCCTGTGGAGGTCTATTGTGACATGGATACAGATGGTGAGTAGCATACACAATCACAGAAGGGTAGGTCAAGCTGCAGCTGAGTTTCAGTCCATGAGAGTATCAACTCCAGGGTTGCTGTGGTCCTGTCTTCCCCCATTGGCCATCAAGTACAATAATTCATTAGACATGGCATATGCTTTCCCTTCCAGTGACCTTCTTTTTGCCTCAGGTGGTGGCTGGACTGTGATCCAGCGACGTGCTGACGGCTCGCTGAGCTTTGACCGCAGCTGGAGGGACTACAGGGACGGTTTTGGGGACCTGCACTCGGAGTTCTGGCTGGGCAACAATCACATACATGAGCTGAGCACCCAGGGAGACTACAGCCTCCGCATCGACCTGGAGGACTGGAGCAACATGCACAAACATGCCCTCTACCAGAGCTTCAGGTTGGTGGCATGCACAAGTACACAAACAGTTGATAGACAAATGCACTTACTTGTGTGTTGTTGCAAAAACATACGCAACAATCTCTACCTCTTGCATAATTACCTGGTGTTCCTCTCTGTATGTGTTTATGCGTTTGTAGTGTGGAAGATGAGGAGCATCTGTACCGTCTCCATGTGTCAGGCTTCAGCGGGACAGTGCAGGACTCTTTCAGCTGGTACCACGACAAGCAGGGCTTCAGCACCCCAGACAGTGGCAACATCTGCGCTGAGATCTCCCACGGCGGATGGTGGTACAATCAGTGCTTCTACGCCAACCTTAACGGTGTCTACTACAGGGTAGGTGTACACAGGCAGCCATGGCTTCACTTTATGCTTCTAAAGTCAGGAGAATGTTTACTACTCCTGTTCACTCATCCTGCAGGGAGGCCATTACACCGCTAAAGGCCGGGGGCCGCTGGGTCCTGATGGGATCGTTTGGTACTCCTGGAGAGACTCTGACTATTACTCCCTACGCAAAGTCAGCATGATGATCCGACCACGCTCTTTCCGAACCCGTTTGTCACCATGACCCACTGTCATCATGACAACGGTAAATACACAGGAACAATCCCAGCTGTTGGGCTCACATGGGGATCTCTCGGGGACACCGTAGTCACGATGACCTCCAGTGATGTTTTTATTGACAGAGCTCATCAAGAAGGAACTGAATGTCACTTATGTCAACAACAATGGCCTCGCTTCTGCTATTTTTGAACCGCTGCACGTGCAAATATGACTGGTATGCTCGATATTCTCAAAACAGTGGGGATTTTCTGCTGCAAATTATTTTGAAACCACAAACTTTATACTGTGGAGTTCTTTTTGGGACATGAACATTTTTCATTCAGCCACGGAGGAAGCAAGTTCTTCCATTTTTTTCTACTTCTATTTTGTACTTGTATTTGTAGTTTAATACATCGACACTTGACACACTATTAGCAACCTAGCCAAAAAAAAAAAAGACATTTTTGTGATGTGTTGACGTAAGGGGCTCCCAGACGAGGCATGTGGCAGGAAGATCACATGAAACAGTTTATTGAATTATCTGCATGTGGTGTGTGCTTATTGCATATTTATGATTACTCTATTATCCAATTGCATTCATTTTTAATTTGCAGCCAACTATGAGTTTAATCCAGTGTATTTTTTTTTGTTGAAATAAAAAGGGTTTTAAGACTAAAACATCAGAACATAAGAACACTGTATTGTATTAGATTTAATATCCCTTTGGTTTGATAAGTGCTACTGTCTCACAGTATAGGGTATGGCAGAGAAGCTGTGCTATATGACAACTGTGTATACTGTATGGATTGTACAATAAACATTATATATACAAAATGTGACACAAATGACTTTCATAAAAAAAAAAAATAGTTCTGAAAGAGCACTTTTCTAAAGAACATTTCAAATGGGTGGAAATAAGAGAGAACTCTTATCATACAGTACACATACTACCGTTTATCTACGGCACAGGTGTCAAACAATTTGATGTTTCTGATATTTGTCTTTGTTATTTTCTTTAAAAGTTTGATCTTTGATAGAGTAATGTGGGTTTCTTAACCCTAAATTAAAATGATTTATGTTATAATAACAGAAATGTGCTTAAATATCATTTTACATTTATCTAACTGCATGTACAATATTTTTACACTTGAATAAACAATAATCAAATGCAGAGAGAGTTATTTAACAATATGTTAGGAGTAGTTACAGTTACACAGTCTCACAGTTACAACCGGCCCTTTGAGGGAAACCATGATGCTGATGTGGCCCGGAGTGAAAATGAGTTTGACACCGCTGATCTACGGCATCCAGTAAGTGTTACTTACATTCAAATTACTTCACACGTGGGTTTCCACAGACCTTTAGCCTGTCAATATAGCAGGAAAGTGTTGAGCAGATGTTAAGTCTGTGGGCCAAAGGATACCAAAAAAAAAGAGCTGCAGGTTTGTACCCAGTTCACTTTAAACTCGTAAACAACTTGAAAACAAATGTTTTACAGACTTGTGTGACAAAAGACTCATTTTAAACTAAAACGAGTGCTCCGAGCTCCAATGGAGCCCTAAAGACACTACAACACGTACACTCAAAAATACCAAGAATGCACGTACTGTCTGGTGTACACGATCTGTACTTTATGTGGCCTACACATCCAGCTGCACCTGATGGGGGGCCGAGAGCTGAATGTGGGGTAAAGGGGCTCTTTCACTTCCTCCACTACAAACTGCACAAACACACTCTTTGACCGTTCGCACAGGCTGCCGACTCATTCTCATTCCCATCCATCGCTACGCATGAATCTGCAAAAGCGAATAAGGGCTTTGCTGTGAGTGAGTCAGAGAATGCGTAGTGTGTTGCACTCTGAACCATGCGGAGAACAAGACAAGCTTTCTTAAGGAAACGCACACAAAGAAACAAAACTGCCAATGAGTACAAATCATTGTTTATTAATAAATCAAACTGACTTTTTGCTCCTCTTTGAGTTACACTGTATTGTAAATACTCCTATACATAAAATAGTATCTCAATGACAAGAAGCACCTGATAGAGCAGATAGAATATATATATATATATATCTATATATGTATATTTTTCATGTATCAAGCGATAAGAAAACAGAGTGAACAAGATTAGAGACTGATTGAAAACTGGGTGGTGAAGAGCAAAACTGCATACAGGACAAATCCATGGCTCTCGTTTTAGTACATATTCTTACAGCGAACGTTGCCGTTAAATCTTCATATAAAACACCGTAATCTCAACAAAAAAAAAAAGCACAAATATTCTTCAGGAGAACTGGGAGGGAGAGGAAGGGAGGTATTACATTCACTGACTTTTGGCTTTACTGTCCAACGCATAAAATAATCAACCCTAACTTGAGTATCATTCATCCCACATTTTGTCATCTCTCCTGATGTGTAAACTGCAGTGAAATGGTACGCAGCCTGGGGGGGGCAACTAAGTCAACCATTTCTATTTTCCTCAAAGGGGAAACACTGGAAGGAGGCGGAGCTTCCCGTTAGCTCTTTGAGGAAGTGCAGGATGAAAAGGGGGCTCGGGGACTGGCAGCAGTGGACATACAGAGGACACACACCGTCTTCGACAGCTCTTCCAAGACTCGGCGGATTCATAAAAGGAATACTCCGCTTCTTTTACCGAATATGTTAGGACTCTCAAATGTTAACAGCACTAATAATTCAAATATTGGCTGAGGAATAGACAATATTATGCATTCAGAAATCCCCCCGCTGTCCTGCTGAGGAGAGGACAGCTTTGTTTGTTTTTTGGTGTAAGTGCATCACTACATCACCGTGCAGACATCATGTGTAAAACCTTTCCGGAAAACAATTTTCTACATGGAAAAATGGAAAAACTGCAGAGTATTGCTTTAAAATACGTAGATATCATGCGAGCACAGGCGTGTTGGCGCCTATAGCTGTACGAAACTTGCATCACATTAGAGAAACTCAATGCATTGTGCAATTAACGGTGTCAACTTCCTGTCTCACAGGCCTTGAACGGAGGAAAGGGTGTGTGTGACACGCATTTCGTGGTCGGCTATCACTGCTGGCCGAACGAAAAAAAGTGTCAAAGCCTTTTCAGCTGCTGCACATGCTGAGATTGTTAGCATAAACAGTAAAGGAAGAGATGAGGTAAGAGCGAAAGAAAGAGAGAAGTGAAAATTAAATTAAAGGGAGGGAAAGGAACGCAGTGTAAGGAAGAATATTTTGGATGTTGAGCTGGTTTCAATCTTCTTTTCTTGCAGTGCGAGCCTGAAGGTTGTTGCTTTCACATAGTCGTGAACTGACCGTGTGCTTGTCTCAGCTTTGCAGCAATCTGTAGAAGAAGAAAAAAAACTTGCATCAGAGGCTGGTGAGCAACATGCTCCACAGGTGAGAAGGCAACAAAAAGGGCAGACGATAAAAGTGCTTTACCGTCTCGTAAAACTTGACTTGCTCTTCCAAGTACAACTGCATGACCCTGTTGTAGTCATAGATACGGTTGCTGTGGAAGTGGTTCATCTCAGCTGCGGGACACAAGGGGGGAAACCAGATATCAGACATCCTGATACGATAAAACTCCACCGCTCGAATGTTTCTGAGTGAGTGCGTTACCTTGTAATGCGTACGACATTGTGCTGACTCGTTTAGCCATCGTGACTTTGTCCTGAGCAGTAATTTTACTGGCAGCCACAAGCTTGTCTCCCTCCTTCACCTTCTCTATGGCTGCCTGCAGGAATTAAAGAATAGTATGAAGACAAAAGACCATTTAACTCAACAGCATCCAGATAAGGTGACGGGATTAAAAAATAAGCAAAATGAGGCTTTTCCAGGTTTCAAGTCTCTTCTAGACTGTGTTGCACCAGCAACTCATAAATCCTTTACTAGGTTTGTGTGTGATGTCTTTACTAAGTAATAAGCAACTACTAGCTACTGTCTAAACTATCAATTTACTAAATTGAGTTGCATTATTCTTCAGGACTTAAGGAAGGTCTTAGCTAATGCAAACTTTAATAATGTGTAAATTGGCAGCTAGGAAACATCCGTAGCGTTGTCCAATCAGAAGCAATCAACTATGTAAACAGGAAGTCACTGTAGCATCATTAGCTGTAAGAGAACTAGAAGGCAAACGATATATTAAAATGTAGGTATGACTTTTTTTTTAATGGATATGCATACATCGGAATTAGTGGTGTAGCAAAGCCTGAAAGCTTAGGCTGTATAAATGAGGCTAATAAAGCTTTGTGTCACTATTCCCAGTGTACCTTATGGACTCCGATGGTGTCAGGGAAGCATCCGAGAAGACCCTTATATTCATTGTTGGTCTCCATGACGAAGTGGAGGTCTTTCCTGGGCTGTAAAGGGAGTGGAGGTAGAGAGAAAAAACAGAAAAATGTCACATACAAATCAAAAACAGGAAATAACAAGAGATGTAAAAGTGATAAGGAAGAACACAGTGAAACACTATCTCACAGGAGTTACTTCCCAAAATTTAATTTTAAAACAATGGCCTAAAAAAAGGCTATGCCTAAAAAAAAAAGGGAGATGTATAATAGTGACGATTCTCCTTAAAGGAGCAGTGTGTAGGATCTAGTGGCTAAGACAATGATTCTTAGTTTCAGGTCATTAATAAAAACATAGTTATGAATATTATATTCCATTTCGGCCAATAAACCCCCCTAAAGCCGACACACTGTTCCTTTAAGGGCTCACTGATTCAGTTCACCAACTGAGCCACACACTAAAAAAAAAAAGAGTTGCTGTCCAGACTATCACAGGCAGAGCTAACGTGAAAGCCAACAATTCTACACACTGACAAAAAGTGTCGGAGCAGCAAACGCTTACCAGATGAATCCTCCCTCTGGAAGCTGCATGGATATCAAAAAAGGCCCACGTTTGATTTTTATTACACACCAAACTAAAATCAGCCCACACAGAACGGTCAGAGAATCCAGAAATAGAAGGATGAAAACAACATTTTAGGAAATACTAGACAAAAGTGTGCCGGTGGCTTCTTCCTGTGCAGATACAGACATCACGGACAGGACGTTGGGTTAAAGTGGTCATTAAAACACCACAACCAGGATGTAAACACTGACTGCAAACAGGAAATGTTCACAGAGTTTGAGAGATATAACGATTAGTGAGAGAGTGAACACTAAAACAATGTGGTTGATAAACGGGTCTAAAATAAACTCTAAGACCTTTGAGGGAACAGAGGCCTTTAAGTTCTGCTCCACTGCCATGTACGTGATGGAAAAACACATGACGCAAACACTTAAGATTTCTAAGTAATAGTACCTACCTGCTCTGCCACCATCTGAGCTATTTCCTCATAGGTCTTGCCTGCTGCCGTCATGGCATCAGTCAGGGTTGACTCGCCTGGAGCAGAGAAGGGGTTCAAATATGACATCAACGCGTTTCTCAACAGTATCTGTGTGCAAACTCGTTTCAAAACAGACTTCCACGAAAATATTATGATAAATACATGTGTGGAAGTGTTGACGGTGTTGTACCTTGGTATCCACTGCTGTTGAAGACAGAGGAGAGGTTTTGGAAGGCTTTGCCGATTCTCTGGTACTCTTTTGGCAACGCTGTGGAAGGGAAGAAATGAAACATGAAGACAGACCCGCACTGTGTGAATGGATTTGTCTAAAGTTGGCAAAATACTCAACAGAATGAACCACACATTAACATAAACAGTGATTACGGTTTAAAATGAAGGTGTGGCCTGTGTGTGGTAAAACATTTATCTCGTGCGTCATTGTGTACGTACGGCCTGTACATCTCTTCCAGTGCTCGTTGCCCACTGTGAGGATTTCCTTCACCCCGTCATCCATGGCTTTGGTGAACCTGCTGAACTGCTCACATTTCTGCTCCCTGTGGATGAGGGACACATTTGACATACATTTGATTAAACCATAAGCAGCACACAGTCAGCCACACAGTTAACGTCGGTGCCTTTTTGAGTCTTTTGCAGTGGTTGAGGGTAAAGTTGGATGAAACTCACACTTCCACAGGATCCAGCTCCGCAGCTTCAGCCTCTATCGTGGAGAAGATCATCACTCCCACCGTCTCGTCCTTCTCTGCTTTTCTCTTCCCCGTCTTCCAGTCCTGTACCAATGCATCGTTTTAATTAAGCAGTAATACAAATAAAAACCCTTTAGAGCGAAGGGAGAAGAAGTGATGGAGAAACAGCCCACCTTCTCATCCTTGTAGGTGAGGAAAATCTGGAATACGTCACTGCAGGAAACAACGGGGTGCCTGCACATCCTGGTCATCCAGCCCTGCAACCGCTCCATACGCATCTTAATAAACTCTTCCTCAAATCGCCCTGGAATAAAGGGGGGAGGGGGGGTGCACAGAAAAGATTCTATAGCTATGCTTTCTTCAGCAACGTTCATCTTTTTTGTGTCTTGGTCACACTTACCCGTCACCTGCTTGTCTGGTAAAGACGGGATGGGGATGGCTGACCCAAATTTGTCTAGAAGCCTCTCGTACAGCCAATCAAAGTGCTTGTATCTGTGATTGACTGGTCGGTTTGTGGTCTGCAAACCAAGAACATGGAATTATAGACACTGTAAGTCATATAAACTGGAGGCAAATCATCATTTATTATTATTTTAATCATATTTATTTTACTGAATAAGACGAGCAAATGATTAGATGGTACTGGGTACTTACGTTGGGTGTGATTTGGTACTCGATGTAGCTCTTGAGGCCGTACATCTTTGAGCCTTTCTTGGGATCAGCCACCACACAGTCAAGCTGAGTTTCTGGGTAAGACCACACCGGACCAACTTCTCCTGACTGAGCATACAAACACAAGGTTGTGAAACCTGCTACTCTCCATTTTATGGCATGAAAACCATTTGTATGGATCTTTAGATATCACCTACATAGATTGGTAGCTTCTCTTTGCCCTTAGCGAGCTGCTTGCATAAGAGGTAGAGCTCTGGACCGGGCTTAGAGAACCCAGGAAACCTGCTCAAAGAGAAGTTTGGAAATTAACCACGATGTTGTGCATAGACGTTTGGGAGTGACGGGGACATTCCTAAAAGCAATAAACCAATCTCTTAAAGGCAAATCCTAACTGAAGCACAATCCTATTACAAATGTTTTGTAATAGTTTAAATCACTATATTTAATTAACAACGATTTTAGAACCGTCCACACTGTTCCGCTTCTTCGTTTTTCTATCAAACTCAAGAATCCAAAGCCTCGTGTCTTACTGCTCTAGTAAGTCTTACTTGTTGAGGGAGATTTTCATTGAAGCTCCTCCCCTCTGCATCGCGCCGCTCTCTCCAGATTCTGACTCGGCGTAACCTCCAGTGGACTTCACGTCGTCCCACTCATCGTCCCACTCATCATCCTCCGCTCCTGAGAGCAGATACATGCACACACGGTCGTGTTTTAGGCACAGCGAGCACAAATTCTGTGTTCAACAACCTACTGTGAAATGTGTAAATGTGCAGGAAGTGAACAGTTATAAATCCTGCGGAAGATTAAATGATACAAACAGAAGCTTCTGCTACGTTAAATCAATGAACCACCAGCAGGGACGGACATTAAAAGGATCAATTCTGTTTTCCACAGGTAACGGATGCAGTTGCACCAGTTTGAGAGCATGCAGCAGTCGCCTATTAGTGATCAGAGAAATTGCATTTCTGGAATAACATGCATTGCCATCAAATGTCTTAGCATATACACAACATTGCCGCGCTTACTCGAAACAAATGAGTTCAACTATTGCACTTTGCATCTGCAAGTACAGCTAAAATAAGTAGACAACAATTTGAACCCGGTTCTAAATGGGAAACAATTCTAAATTTCTAGCCCTAAAAACATGATGCATAATTTGCATAGCATGATTTTCTCAACAGTCGTGCACTTTAAAAATGATTACATCTGCCTGAAAAAGCCAAAATGCAACCACTGCATATTTGGTCAACATTTAGTTAAGACCACAAAACAGTAAGAAAAACAGAAAAGCAGTACGTTAGGTTTAAAACGACAAAACACGTCAGCGCTAGCTAAAGAGATAGCCACAGCTAAAGCAATATGTAACGACTCTTTACCACCTGTTTCCTGTCACTGAAGAATACATTTTAATGATCCAACATGTTATTCAGTTTGTCATCCAACATAAACCGAAACAGTCCTGCTAGAAGATGACTAGCCTAGCTTAGCAGAGCTGTCTGTTCCAAAGTACGTCAAACCAGCCTAAAACTTTAAACCTCCTTTTCTCTCTTTAGTTACTGCTCTTCTTCTTCTTCTTCTTCTTCTTCTTCTGTAGGACAGACATGCTGTGAGACTCATTATGAAGCTCATCATCAAACACTACCAACTACAACAAAAGTCTGTCAAACATGTCAACGTTGTCAAATTGTGCTTTTTGACAAATACGCCGCATGTATCAGAGGTACAAGTTCATCCAGCTACACTCAATTTCAGAGGTCAGTCACATCTGGCACCTTTCCACATCACAAGCAAGTTAATAGTGTTAATATTAAGATACAAATTAAATGCTGCACACACATGCTTTTAAGACTGTATATCATTTCCTAAAATTATTTGCTATTTATTGCCAGTCCACACACACACACACACAAAACGTAGGAAACCGCTTCCACCAGGCAATGCATGGGATACCTGTGTAATCGACAAGGTAAGGATACGGGTAGATGTCTTTGGCAAGAGGGAAAGAAAGGAAAAGTCTGTTAATTCTTCTCCGTGCCTTTTATTCCCCCAGTTCTCTTTTTACGATAACAACTGGAGAATTAAAAAGTAATGTGTCCTTCTAAGTCATGACTTGATTGTCCCTCCGCAGAGACGGGACAGGCCAGAGACAACTGAGCACAACCACATCTGGGAGTTAGTTTAAACAACGGGATGAAATAGTATTAGCAAATAATAAACACTGGATCAAACTACCTGGGGGGGGGGGGGTTGCTGTGTATTCTCAAGGTACTTCACTTAGTATCAGGTTATGTCGAAGGACAGGAAACACTTCTCTGTCCCGAGTATAAATCATTTATTTCATTCCTCTACGATGCAAACCCCATCTGGTACGAACTGTGTTGCAGGATAGTGTTGCACCAGCTTGCTTATTATTAGGATGTTTGCTGAATTAAGCGCACACCTCCACGGAGCTTCGCAGACGTCATCCACTGCCGCCGTGTATTCTATCTTCGTCCCAACAATTAAACTATTTGCAAACACTAAGCTCAACTGTTTAGCAAGATCATGACAGCAAGAGCTAGAACAGTGTGTGACCTTACCGTGTCTGGAGGCAATCACATTGTACAGTAGAGGTGTAATCTCTGTTTTTAGCACCACTACTTCATTTTTCTAGATCATTATGTCTATTAATTCAGAAATCTTCAGATTCAAATAAAGTTAAATTACCGTATTTTCCGCACTATAAGGCGCACTTAAAAGCCTTTAATTTTCTCAAAAAACGACAGTGCGCCTTGTAATCCGGAGCGCCTTATATATGGATCAATTGGTTAATTGGTTGATCCATACTGGTTGTACACGGCGCTCTGTCAAAATGTTTCAGTACGACTGGTAAACTACAAAGCTGCACCGCGGTAAACACCGGTACTGTGCTTACTCCTAGTCCAACACCACTTGTGTGTATAAAGACCCCAAAATGGCACCTTTCAAGAGACACACTTACGACGCTATTCTATTCTATGCGCCTTATAATCCGGTGCGCCCTATATATAAAAACAGTTCTAAAATAGGCCATTCATTGAAGGTGCGCCTTATAATCCGGTGCGCTTTATAGTGCGGAAAATACGGTACCCTGTTAAACATTTGACAGGAGACAAATATAATAACTTGAAAAGAAAGCAGAAGCACTCTAGAATGCCAAATGTGACGCGTAGTCTTTATTTCCTTATTTAAATATCAGTAATAGCAGTAGTGAGTAGTGCAAGTAATACTAAAGTAATTAAATTTACAATACATAAACAGCACAAGGTCCTAGGCAGTGATTTTTACTGTACCGACACATACTGTGTTTCTAACTTCAGGCCACTATGGTTGCTAACTGAAACGCTGTTCGTACCTGGGCCCTGGTAGGCCTGAGGGTGGCCCTGTGATCCGGCGCTCCAGGGGTCAGCGGGACTCTTCCCGGTCTGGGTGCCCTCCGGATTGGACGCCCAGTTATTGTTGGAGCCCCCCGAGGGGTCCGTGTTCCACGTCGACCAGGGATCATTACCGTTACTAGCCTGGAGCAGACGGAGAGAGGAAACGTGAGGGACGAAAGAATGACAGATGAAGCACGGAGCGGAGAGCGACGACACAGTTTGGAGTCTGTTTAAGGAGAGGCCGACAGTGGTCTTTTAACAACATGCTTTTTCACATGATGCAGACCTAACACGGCAATTTGTTAAAGAGAGTAGTTTGTAAATTCTGTTTAACACATGCAGTAAGTACAGATATAATAATACTGCATATTTGAAAACATTTGTTTACAATATGAATATGCACACTCACACAAAAACACTACCATCCTCCTGTCTATACACACAATTATCTTTACAGTACTTACAAGTTGAAAATGCAACTGCATGCCGTGCTTACAGGTCCAGCATACTCTGAACCGCTATGAAAACGTGTAGGCATAGGCATGCAATAGAGTGTATGGGCGCCTCTTGTAGGTTGCAGTTAGCTTAATGCTAACCAAGTAATGAGCTGCCTGAACACAGAACTAGTGCAGGGTCACTTAAACCACCACGTAACGCACAGACATACAGAACGATCGCCGCAATGAAAAATGAACACAGCAGTGCAGTGAGGACCAACACTCAGCAACAGCAGCATTTTTTCCAGATTTAGCAGCACCTTCTATGTACATGAATAGATAAAGTTTTACACAACAGTCAAAATGGTAAACATTTTAAAGATTATGCATAAGATTCTGATCATCATGGAGTAAATGTGCGTGTAGTGGTCCGATGATTCGTCAGTGAGATGATTAGTCAATTATATGTGAGATACGTGATGGTTAAGCTTTTTAAAGTTCCGCTGTAGTGCCGATTCATACAATTGTGATAAAGGGCGTGGGAGTCGATTGGCGACGTGCGAGTGTGCATGTGGTGCACTGTAGTGCAAGGTGTAAGGAGAGGGTGAGATCATGCTCTTTGCAGGCGGTCGGAGTAGGAGGGGGAATTTGCCAAAGCAGACCAATCAGAGAGGAGGGGGGGCTTGGGGGCAGAGAACGGGTGAGGGAGCAGGACTTGGGTTTTCATCCACCACCCCTACGTGGCGGTTACCTCATCGGGGGACGAAAGGTAGGGGGAAACTGGGGTGTCGGGGGTGTCCGGCTGGGGACTTAAGCCCCCAGCATCCACCTTGAGAGGGAGAAGAAGGTGACATCATCACAAGGCGCCAGCAGTGGAGGTTTACACTCAGCATGGGATGAGTTAAAGTGATGCTGGATATGGATGCGTTTGTGTGTGTGTGAGAGTGTGTGAGTGGAAAGAGAGAAAGAGAGAGCATGAGGGATAACAGCTGACACATTTCCTGCTTTGACTCACCCTCTAACTCTGCCCAAAATTTCCACTGATCCAGCAGTACGCTCATGCTTGTAGAACTTCCTGCCTGCTAAATACAGACGATTTCACCGAGCGTATTTCCTCTCGATTCTATCTTACTAGAGCTAAAAACCTGTGTCGGTTATAAATGACACGACCACGGTGAAGAGCTTCCACGGCAGCTGCTCTCACTTCTGCATCTCTGGGGATCGCTCAAGCTACACGGACGTCAGTAGAACTCTGTCATCACTTACTTCTGCTTTCTGATTTTTCTTCAACATCACCCCATCTCACACATTCTTTAGAGTGGATGAATGGGATCATGGCAGGTAGCCAAACTCTAGCCCAAAAAGCAGGCATTTGATAGGACACCCGGTGTTAATTTAATATACCCAAACCGTCGTTAGGTGAGCGCATTACCTGGTATTGTGCAGGTGCTGCTGGTGCTGCTGCGGGAGCGAAGGAATCAAAGATGGACAGGTCTGGAGTTGCAACATGTCCTACACTTGGAGTAGGGGCTGCAGCTCCGGGGAACGATGGTAACTGCTTACTGAACTACAAACGGAAAGATAAAAAGACAGAAAACAATTCCCATTAGAAGTATTCCAGAGATTCCAGTATGACTTCATGACTTTTAAAGACGCATTCCTCTGTGGTAATGTGATCGTGTCTCCTTGGCATTCCCTGGCAAACTGCGTTTGAAACATTCTCAGTGTATCCATCAAAGTGTGAAAACACTGGCTGGCGATACTTAAATGCACACATTCAAATCTGCTTCACCACTTGTCAATAGATGACGACACCACACTTAATTCTTCTGGCTATTTCTTGCAGCTCATCCTTTTCTTTTTGCAGATCTTATTTTTGCCAGCAGAGTGCACTGAAACAGAAAGCTGTTGCTTGAGAAACAGACTCCTGATGTTTTTCATTAGATGTTGCATAAGCAACAAGTGCAATTGTCATCAGTGGGTTTTTTGTTTTTTTTATGATTTGGAAAGAAATCTAAACAGTCTGGGGAGGTAACTTAAGGTCAGACAAACACAAACATCCACATGAGTTTTATTGCCAAGTAAAGCAGAAGGATAATATCAATCTCTCTCTCACACACACACACACACACACACAGACACACACACTACATTGTTAGACATTGCAGAGGAGGTTATTTAGAGTGAGGCTAAGCTGGTAACAGACTTCAGAAACTTTACTTCTAATCAAACTCTCTCTGTGTCTCTTTCTGAATGCCTTCGGAGTGAATCACATCCCACATGAGGTCAGAGTTACTGGACACACACGCACAAACACCCTAATCAGCAAAACCCTGAAGAAGGCACATCCTGTTGAGATTTCGATAAGCGCCACAGTTCACAGTCAAAAGGAGAAAGCTATCCTTGACTATAACGACAGATATCTAACCGATAGAGGCCTTGATAGGTTGAAATCTTAAATGGTTGAACTTTAATTTAGCACATATTGTGCATCGCAACCTCACAACTTGATAGCAGATGGCTTTGCGGCTTCATTCTCTGCGTCGGTGGTTTCACCGACCCACACTAGGAAGGCTGTCTATCTCACCTCGATGTAGTCTTCTGGCACCAGTCCAACCTCCCCTCTGGAGTTCTGTGCTTCAATCCAGCCGCCTCCAATACTCTGAAATAGAGTGAGACCAAAACGCAACATGTTACCATGAACAGGCTCAGTCCGGCAAAGAGTTGGCGTCCGCGTCACATGCACACAAAGAAAAAAATCACATTAAAAGGAAATCTGAGAATATGATCAAATGCATTGCATTTACCCGATTACTCTAAAAAAAAAACACATTTACATGCAGCTGTAAAGGACACATTGCTACAAGTTCTGATGTTGCCGTGATCCCTGCTGTCACAGCAATACTTATTCAAACCTGTCGCTGTGTTTCTCTTAATTCACCACCGCAATTAAGACCGCAGGGTTTCCCATGAACACGTTATTCACGTAGGTGACAATATCCAGGTTTTCCCAAGTATCTGTAAACACACCGCAAGCTCGCCGGACAAATTCCTCCACAGTCAGTTTATTTAGAGAAGAAGAAAGAGAGCGACTGTTTTCCTGATAGAGTAAAAACTTAGATCCGACGTTGATTAGGAAACTATGTAGGTCAGCACACAGCGAGGGACCTTTGAACTGTTGTCGACTGGCTGTAATGACGTCATGTTTACTCTTTTTCTTCCTCTGTACGAGTTTGTGACACTCCTTGTTTGTGTTTAGCCTGAGATCATGTGAGCCGGGCCTTTATAGTTCTGTGGGTTTGAGATAGGAATCTACCAGAAAAGTCACAAGAACGCTATTTTATGGCTGAAACACACACAACTAATATAAAATACCACTGCTTAAAAAAAAGACTGAGTGAAAAGCTACATTTTGGATTTTTCCTCTTTCAGTGTAAAGATTTACCCGATTGGTGACAGTAAGCGTCTCTCCTTCTTTCACTGTCAACTCGTTGTTTCCAGCCTCAGCAGCGAAGTCATATAAAACTTGTACCTGAACAGTCAAGAAAAAAAAAACACAATTCACGACATGTTTGACAAACACTTTTAAGAAGACGGCACATGAACATATATCTGCATGTACACACACACACACACACAATATCACCCTCTGGACAATAACTCTTGTGGACTTAAATTAACATGCAGTGAAACAGGCCAAACTCGTTCTCCTGCCCTGTTATGCCGACTCTTAATTAGGTATTAGTATCAACCAAAAACAAGGCCGGAACCGTCACGTTACCCGGTTCAGGTTAACACAGGAGCCTGCAGTTCTTCTCACACTGACCCACATCTACAGATCTGCCCTTTCCCCTTCCCCCCCAGAGACACTCACACATGTCACACAACAACACTGAGAAGTGTGACAACTATTCTCAATATGACTTTGCTTCTCACAGTTGACTTTATGGCTGATTTTGAGCCTCAAGCCTCATTTATTTTCATATATTTGACTATCCAAATTCACTTGGATTGTCAGTTCTGAGGTCAGTGTTATCAAAGCAGTATCACCTTCACAGACCAACTAACTTGTTCATTAACCAGTGAGATGGAATTTAAGGCTATTTAATCAGAGAGCTATTTTAGCACTTTGGTTCTGTTTATTCTACTTGGGTACAGGATTATCTAGATCCTCCTAGCTCGATGGCATGATGTGGATTGCTATGTTATTTCAATTTAAAGTCCCCCACCAATCAATAAGATGTTTTACTTATTCTTATCTCACTTACTATTAATACCAACAGTAACTCTAATACATGTATTGATAATACTTAAACTAACTGAATGCATTGTAATCTATGGTGAAAAGTAACAATCAACCAATCATACATATTCATACTGTACAGAATGAACAGAGCCATTCACACACACACACGCTCGAGACTACATTTCCCAGCATTCCACGGGGGTAGAAATGACCCGCACTGGAAAGGTAGTAAAATGTCACAAGACACTTTCTTAATGAGGCACATTTTCCATGTATCGCAAGAAAACTCATTTACTGCATACGAATGTGTCGTAAGCGCCAATTGCGCGCTTTTAAACCAGATTATTAAACAGTTTTGGACTATTTTAATATGTAGTTTATCGAGTGAAGTGTTTACTGGGAACCTAAACTCGAGAAACTACAACTGTCTGAGCTTCCAGAGTCCACAGCCCGCGCCTTATTAGTACAAAATACAGCTGTCAGGCGACTCCGGAGGAGACAATACACCCGGGTTGACGTTAAAACAGCCTATAAAAGCTGCCAGACTTACCTTTTGTGCCATTATCGAAGCATTGATCAATCATTACAAAACACAGGCCCTGCGGTTTTCAGGATTTCCAATCCTCAGCTGGACATTTCCCCCCGCTGCTCTACAACTAAAGCACAACACGGTAGTTCCACCCGGTGAAGAGCGGTCGTACCACAGACTTTAAAACAAAAACACAAACAAAAATCCTGCAAGAAGACGAGAGGAGTTGTCAAGTTAGTTCAGTGTGACTGCAAGTTTGCGCCGCGCAGAGCTGCTGACAGTACGGAGGGAGTGACCTGCTCCACGGAGAGAAACCGGAAAGGTAGTCTCGGTCCGACATGGCCCTCCAAGACATGACTCGTTCATTCCAAAATAAAGTGAGCCAACAAATAAAACACGCATAATGTACGTTGAAAGTAGCTCATGTTAAAACCACAGAAATAAAGATAATAATGGTAGTAATACGAATAATGTGAATTCATAAACCATGTAAGGTGATTTCAGTAAATATAATAGAATCAGTCAAATTGTAAAATATGCCACAATAACAGCCATCAAACATGTTTCCTTTAAAATATATATCCTAGGTTTTTTGTTGGTTAATATCGTACTTTCCAAAGTTTCTTTCCGTGTTAAAGAAAAGGTTAAATGTTCCGGTGTATGATTGTAATCTCAAGGCAGCTACTGTATGTAGTGTTTACTGACACAATGTTGTTGTCAGCTCACAGCTGGCCCAACGGATGAAAGGGAGTGACTCTGGGTTTATTTCTTATGCTAAAGTCGGCCTCTGCTGGGCTCGATGTGCTATTACATTACAAACAAGGCCCATCGTTGGTAGCTCTGTGACCCATATATCTACTGTACAAGCTTCTGATTATCAAATCAAAACCAAAGACAAATCAACAATTATAATAAGTTGATTAATATAAGAAATAATGTTTATTCTGTCCAGTTCTCATCTTTCGAATCACTCTTTGTTCGTAGAAAAGATTAGATTATTAAGCAAATTCCATCCTGCTATCTTATGCTGAAAATTGCAAACCCTGTTAACAACTTAAAATTGTTCTCATCTGGGATGTAGAATCGGAGTTATAGAGGAAGTTGACGCACTGTAAGAGAGCAAGCCTTTAAACCTGGCCAGTTCACACTGCCTCACCCTCTCAGCTCCCTCATTGTCCTTTGATTTGGTTGTTTTGTGTCATCTTTTCTTCCAGCATGCAACACCTCATTCTTAGCCCACCAGATCATGTTTCTTCCACCTAAGAAATATCAGTAAACTGAGATCCGTAGTATCAACAGCTGAACTGGAGATGATTATACACGCCTTCATCTCTTCACGCATTGACTACTGTAACACACTTTTCTCCTCACTCAGTGTAGCTGCTCTTAACCGTTTGCAGGTAATCCAAAATGCTGACGCCAGATTACTCACTAGGACAAATAGACGGTCTCACATCACCCCCATACTCAGATCTCTCCACTGGCTCCCTATAGCATCCACTTTAAAACTCTCACTCTCACTTACAGAGCACTACACGGTCAGACTCCTACATATGTGGCTGAACTCTTATTCACCCGCCCGCGCTCTCAGGTCAAATGTGTTAAATGATCTGTCTGTCCACTCGCTTTTAGACCCGTGGTGACCGAGCTTTTGAGGCAGTAGCACCAAGGTTGTGGAATGCTCTGCTTGCACATCTACGTTTTGCTGTTTCTGTGAACTCATTCAAAAATCAGCTCAAGACACACCTGTTTAGACTGGCATTTGGGTAAAAACTCATGTCCTAGGCCTGCTTTTAAACCATGTTTTAATTTTGTACTTTCTGTTTTTTGTGCATTCTTAAATGTCCACAATGGTCACATAGTGTTTTTTATGTTTGTAATTCTGCTCCTGTTCAGCACTTTGTGACTAACGTCTGTGAAAAGCGCTTTATAAATAAAACTTGCTTACTTACTTACACAGCACCGGTGTAATGATTGGTCACATGTCAGTATGTCATCATTTCAAATTTCAGCCCCGTTGGCAGTTGAAATTTCAGTATGTATGTAATCACTGAAAGTAGTTGAGGTGCAAAAGGACAATTTTACGTTGAAGCACCAGAGATAGTTGAAATGCCCTGTAGATATTTTAGTGCCAGTTGGTAAGAAGTGTCAGCAGAGTTGTTTCTTGCTGTCGGTGTCAGCTGAAGTGTGGATGCTGAAAGCAGTTGACATTTCTGTTCAAGCTGAAGTGCCGGAGATAAATGAAGTGTGTAATGTAAATAACAAAAATTAAGATTTACAGTATACAAGTGCAGCGTCACCAAAGGCATACAGAAATTCAACAGTGACTTCCAGTGCCAATGATCTGAAAGCATGATCCCACTATTCACATTCCTATAAGATTAAATAGTTTGGGCTGGAATCAAGTGTTGGATATATGAGAAGGTAACAGAGAGAGAGAGAGAGAGAGAGAGAGAGAGAGGTAAACCTTACAACAAGTCAATATATTGACAACCTCGACTTTTGGCCGAAATGAAAAGTTCAACTGTCATTCCTGCTCCTTCCTCGTCGCCTCCTCATATATCAGACACCTGAGTGGTCTCATTTATCCGTCAATGTGAAAGAACCGGTGGAGTGAGTTGATGTGAGGGGACCTGAGGGGGGGGGGGGGATACAGTAAGTCGGTGAAGTCTGCAGCTTCACCGACTTACTGGGTATGAGTGTTAGGGTATGAGTGTGTAATTATATGAAAAGACTGGACTTTCACGAAGATTTTCACATCAAAGGCGGTGAAGAAGCAGATTTCACACAGAGAATGAGCTTTGAAAGAAATCCTTAATTGAAAGTGAAATATAGCACAAAATATAAGAATGCAATTGAGGCAGCAGCCAAAGTGGTATGCAGTGGGGGGGGGGGTTTCTTGTGCCACAAGGACAAATGACTGAGCATTTTTTGCTGTTATCACCCAGTTTCATCGAGCAACGCAGGTGTGTCAGAGGAGGGTGGGAGGGTGTCTGGCAGCTCCACAGACACTGAGCTCAGTTTGAAGATCTCCAACTTCACAGAGACATCATGCGCGCTCTGCTTCCTTTCCTCTGCCTGTTCTCGGTCTGGACAAAGGGAGCCGGGGCGTCGGACCCCGACTTGCCCTTCATGGAGTACCTGGACCAGGATCATTTGGTGTGCCTGAAGTGGGGCTTCGATAACCCGCAAGGAATCATAACATTCAAGCTGGTGGTCAACACAACAGGCTGGGTGGGCCTTGGCTTCAGTTCGGACGGAGAGATGACCGGGTCCGACATCGTCATGGGGGGAGTTGGACCCAGTGGAAGCTACTTCGGAGTAAGTCAGCCCCAGACGATAACAACTGCATGTGTAGCAGTTTGTTTTATGTTTCCTCCATTATTGGATATCTTTAAATATTACAGGCAAAATGTATTTTTGTTTTTTTTCCATGCTCAATAGCAAACTGAACACATTGCTGTTGTCTGAGGGTCGTGTCTTTTCGTCCATTAGGATTACCATGCAGTAGGGGATTTCATGCCTGTGCTGGACGAGCAGCAGAGCTACACTCTCCTCTCTCTGACTGAGAGCGACGGTCAAACCATCATGACCTTTCAGAGGTCCATTCAGACGTGTGATCACGAAGATTCCCCAATCACTGTAAGACTTCCAGATATTTTGTCTCCCAGTTTTTTTAAAGTCTACGTTCTGCATGTGTGAAAATAGGTGTAGAGCTTGAGAAATGTGGCATGCGTATCAATTTCAGTCCCCATTGACACAAAAAAATTGCTTGAGAATTTAGTGTTTTATCCATTATTTGGTTCTGAGGGTGTTTTACTTATTCCGGTCAAGTTTCATTGCTAAATCACACTGAATATGACATTGCAAATGTCCTCGACGTATAATGTTAATCTTGTTGATTTCAGACTGGTTAAAACTTTACACAGAATAAAAAAATGATTAATGAACTATTGATCCCAAATACCACCAACCTGAATCACAAGGGTTAGACTTCTTCTCCATTGTGGCTCATTATTTGTAATTCTAGACTCTTTTGTACAGCTGATCTAAATCTTCTATGTAAAGATCAAGTTTCCTGCTTTTATCCACGTCAACTGTGTTAGAGGATTTCTATTGTCAGGTTCACCTGAATGTTCTTCAATACAGTACATTGGGTTGGGTGTTTTTCCAATGTGAAGACAATGGCAACAAAATAAAAAGACACGCAAGATTTTGTTTTGCATTTAACACATGAAACACTATACATCATTAGTCATTACACCTTGTTATATGAGTTGAACATTGTGGGAGCAGAATGCAAAGTCAGAGCATTAAACTGAGACTTGATTTTTCAGTTTTGAGAACATGCCACATCCCTTTCCCCTCAATGAAAGCTCTCTCATGTTGCCGCTTTTGTACTGTATCTCTTTTCCAGGATACACCCGTTAAAATGATCTATGCCTTCGGAACAACAGATACGCTCGGTTATCATGGGCACCGTAGAGGCGCCAAGGAAGTCAACCTGCTGAACTATGTGGCCAGGCCAACCTCAACCAACCTCAACTATCTCAACGTCACAATGGATAATGTAGGAATAATTGAAAACACTTATGAGAATGATACACAAGGCATGTTTGGAAATTATGGGAAAATTTGTAGATTTTAACTTTAAGTTTAACTTTATCTTTTGCAGGTCACTGTGCCTGAAGATCATACCTACTACCACTGCAAGGTCATGAAGTTTCAAAACTTGGATCCAAATACAACATATTATATATATCAGGTAATCATTCGTATTTTTCCTCACCTTTAATCAAAATCAACAATTTAATGTTGTTCTGTTGATGTGGTGTTGGATTAACACGGTATACTACTCGTCTTTTGAGTGGACTGAGCTTTCAGATGCAAAACAAATCTGACTGTAGTAGTAGTAAAGATGAAAATACTTAACTGATACTGTATAAGTAAGTGTCCTAGCTGTAGAAGAATAAAAAGTCCCACACATGAAAAGTCAACATAAAATGAATCCTGATTTTCAGTTTTATTTCTACCTTCATTCACCATTTTTTAATAAACTCAAATCTCTTCTTACTTTACCTCAGATTGAACCACTGATTGAGAACCCTGACATTGTGCATCACATGCTGCTGTACCGCTGCCCCTCCTTTGTGACGGAGACGTACGACAAGCCGTGCTTCATGGGCGACATGGGGGACGCCTGCTTCGAGGCGGTGGCTGCATGGGCAGTGGGAGGAGGGGTGAGGCAGAATCTATCTCTCAATGCTTAAATTCATGTTGTTGTCTGTATTCTTGTGTGTATATCCATATCCAATTTATTCCTGAAACTTCAGGTATTTGAGCTTCCAGAAAATGTGGGTATTCCTGTTGGAGGTGCGGACAGCGATACATTGTATAGGCTGGAAATCCACTACAACAATCCAAACAATGAAGCAGGTAAATACTGTATCTATGTATCTATGTATATATGTATCTATGTATCCGTCTCAGACTTGTCATAGCTCAGATAGATAGATATTTGGATGTCTAGATAGATATATCTATCTATTTGAGCAGGACTTCCCATGGGCAGTAAATTGGCCTTTATTTGTAAAATTGGTGGTATTTCCCTTTAAAATACAATTAATACAACATGGAAAACATCTGCCTTGGCTGCTGTCTGGGCAATAATACACAGTACACAGTCATGTCAGGTATAAGTCGCATGTAATATGTTGTCATAACACAGTATTATTTTTTACTATACTTATTACTTATTTTCTTTGACATGACTAACATGCAACCATTTCTAAACTACTGTCTCTTTCTGTTTAGGTAGGAGAGACAGCTCAGGACTGAGGCTTCACTACACAGTCCAACGCAGGAAGTATGATGGGGGCATCCTGACCACAGGTGTGAACCCATATACCTTTCTGAGCTACAACATCCCTCCAAAAGCCACTCAATTCCACACCTACGGCGTGTGTAATACAAGTCTCTTTTCCCCGGTCTGTATTGTTTCAGTATAGATTTCAAAATGAGATAAGTTAATATGTCTTTTTTTTTGTAATGACTGTGTTCCTGATAGTGTTTACTTTCCACCCCTAGCTTATGAATCCTGTGCCTGACCTGCACGTGTTTGCTGGGATGCTGCACACTCACTTGGCTGGGAGGAAAGTCAGAGTGGGCCATTACAGGTAAGAAAGAAGAGATTTGCTTTTTGTCAGTCCATATGGAGGTTTAAGAATGAAAAAAGAGATTCATTAAATTGGACTGGCTTTGCAAAAACACAGCAACAAATTGTTGGTAACTATAAAACCAAAGATCTCGCTGTTAAAGGAGTGGACGTTATCATCGGATTTTGATGGACAACCAAAAACTAAAAGAGAAGATTAAATAATGAACTTAAGGTTGTTTTGTTTTGAGTAATATCCAGTTTTGATGCAGAATGTGCATTGTAGCTTTGTTGTCTTGTAAAACTGTTATTTCATACATCTTCACTGTAGAAATGGAACCCAGATAGACTTCTTGCTCGTCAATGAAAATTACAACTTTGGGCTACAGCAGAGCGTCAGTTTGGGAAAGATCAAGACCATCAAGCTGGTAGGTTTCCATTGCCTCCATGCCCAAATAGTATGCCCATATTTTACAAGGCAGTTTTTTAGTAAGTTCTTGGTTGTTTGTGCTGTTAAGAATTATATAATTTAAACAGTGCTCTGTAAAGTTTCATGCGACATGTCTTGCCTCCCATTACAGGGTGATGAGATTGCGGTGGAGTGCACCTACAATACTACCGATCGCACCAACGTCACCAGGGTGAGTAAATACAGTTAACCTCATGTCATTACGCACACAATGTGCTTTAGATGAAATCAGTGTGGTCCAAGAAATACAAAAAAGAAACACATGTAACATGAAGAACAGTTTAATATTTCATGTATCAGAAAGATTGTTGAAATATGTGTTGGTGGTTGTGTTGTGTTGGTGCACCGTGACATGAACAGAAAATTGATTGGTCCTTCCTGTACAAATGGAATACTTTGGATTCTTATTTTTCAGATATGATACTAATGATCTGATGTGCTACGGTTACATTTTGAGTTTCACAACAACCCTGTTTTAATTTGCTATGTATCTGTATATGTGTTACACTATTCATTCAAATAGGCTATATGTCCTTTTCCCAAATCTATAGCCTTCTTTTGAAGGTGTACACTGATTGTTAGAAACTGAATATTTACTGTGAACAAGCTTAATCAAGTTTAAACGAACCACAGGGGGGGCAGTGTTGGGCCAGAGACTATCAGGGTGGCCCTTCCTGGACCCCTCTTGGTGGCGCCTCTGCCTGGCTTTTTCATGCTCCCATGGCATCTTACCTTTATGCACATGTATAAAGAGAATCTCATGTCTTTAATGCCTGCCATGTATTACATTTTCCTCTTTAAGATGGGGTTAGCAACTACTGATGAGATGTGCCTGGCCTTCCTACTCTACTACCCTGCAATCAAGATCACCAACTGTGTTAGCAACCCAAATACAAGGTATCTAACATAAGCTAACAGTAAGGCCTGATGCAGGTCTTATACATATAGATATGTACATTACATACATGTTTTTTTCAAGCAGCTGTATCTTGATACGCTCTTCTACTAATTTCTGACAGCATGTCTGAGGACGCCCCAACTTCAGACCAGGATCCAATTGCAGCGCAGGAGAATTTTCTGAAGGACCTTCCACAAATTCAGTTTGTCTCTGATGACGAAGTAAGTGAATAGTCTCAATGGTTTGATCGTCTATTCTCTATTATACCTTCAATCTAATAAATACATTTTGTTGAGGAATTTTTGTTTATAAAAGACTGTGGAGTCCTCTGCCAAGTATCATAAAAAGAGGTATTTCTTTGTCATCTTTTCTATTTCACAGAACAACTTCTCATTTAACCGAAAAGGCACGGTGAGGAAGATGATGAAGACACCGACTGTCACTTGTCACAAAACCAGTGCGGCAAGCGGACTCTGCGCTTCCCGGATTATGAATTTAGCAGGAATAATACTTCTGCTACTCTGGATTGCAGTAATGTAACATGGTTGTATGCGCAACAGATCCAAACCATTGCAATCTTGATGAAGGAAGGCACTGTTAAAACAATCTCTATTGTAGCCCACTGGGTTTATTCAACTTTACAAGACAGGGTGTATACCACTTTCTATGTTTTTGTTTTCTCTGTTCATTGCATATCTTTTTTTCCTTGGTATTGATTATTAATCATCTCTTATGTGTGTACATGTATTGTGTTCATTTCATGCACTCTCAGCCTAATTGCTGATATTTATATGGATACAAATATAGAGCCAATCATTTGCTAAGTTCTCACCTAATAAAATATATACACCACAAATAATATATGAAAGTGGTGTTATGACAATCTAAAAAAAAGTCTGTAAAAAGTGGACGTAAGTGACATTAAGGCATGTAGTTACACAGACGTTCCACAGGGGGGAGCTCTAACTTATTTGCTTTGCCTGGCACTGTGCTGTCAAGGAATGAATGTGTAAGGCTAGCTGAGTGGTAGCTTTGGCAATGTTGTCACTATCAGAATGATATCGCAGCGGGACAGAGGAGAACTGGCTCGTTTTTATACTGTCACAGATCCCAAAAAGCACCTGAAAGGCTATACTGTGTACAAAGTCACCGCGAGGGTAAGTAAAAGGAGGATGGGCACTCAGGGCTGATGCTAGGTGTTGTTAGCTAGCTATGCTAACCAAGCTAATATGATGCAAACACTAGTAACGTTACTTCAACCCCTCAGGGTTAGCTGGTAAGTGTAACTGCTATTGTTTACGTGTGATCGTTAGCTTACAGTAGCATTCAGGCTTGTTTATATTTTAATATGTGTTTGTATTCAACCCCCCCAGTGGATTATCTAGTTGCTAACTTACATTAGCAAGACTGAACCTAACCTAAACGCTGTGTTGACCTGGTTTTACCCGCTAGGTAGCTAACTAGCTAGCTCAGTTAGTCCTATATATAGCATTACGACAGATACACATTCAGGAGATCATGTCAAACAATAACTAGCAGGTTCATGTTGCCATCATATTTTCAGGCAAGTTTCCTAGATAAATGCCTTGAAAGAATAATTAACGTTGTGGGGGATTCCTGATTATAAGCCTGATCTAGATGGAGAAATGCCAAAGCTTCATATCCTTAAACATTAACTGGTTAACATGAAACTCCATGAGTAAGGTGTTGCTATACTATAAAGCTATTTCAAGGTAGGAGAAACCCTAGATAAAAAAAAAATGGTTTCAGTTTCAGTTTGAGACAATCAGGCTTTTCATTTGTAAGCATGGGTCCCTGTCCCCATTGATAATATACAGCAAACTCACAGATCAAGTGCTGGTATAGTAAGTCATCTGATGGTGAAATGAACAGACATATCTTAATATTCAGCCACACTTATGCCAAACCTCCAGTCACCAGTTTGTGCAGTGTTACAGATTCATGGTCACACTCCCAGTTCAATAACTTAGAAACAGGCCCGGCTGAGTTTCTTTGTTATGATTGTTGGTGATGTCGCGTTCCTACACTCACTCGGCATATAAAGCACTCATTGTCACACTCAGAGCTGTGTCTCTGCTCATACTCGTGTCAGCCTCTCAATAAAGTCTTGAACCAGCGGCCGGGCATCTTATACTTCTAGATAGGGATCGCTCACACAGAGGTTCTAAACCCTCTAATGTTCTCTTCCCCCATTCTCCACATAGATAATCTCCAGGAAGAACCCAGAGGATGTCCAAGAGGTAAGACATGCAGCCATTATTTCCATATTGTGACTTAGTGAGTGTGCAAAGCATTGGCAGACAGTTGACTTTGGTTAAAAGGATTTAATGGAATCCTTCCGAGGGAATTTCCCCTGCAGGGTTGGAGGATAAGCCCGGCTTCTGTGTAGTGTGAGCTGTTATGTCAGACTGTGAGCTGTGTGTGGCTTTATGTTCCTTATTCCACATCCTGAAACAAGAGATCTGGTAAAGCAAAGCTTAATGTTTCTGCCCAGAAATTTCAGTCATATAATAAAGCAGAGTATACTTCAGGAGAATTTTTCCTTATTTCTCTTTTTTCATTTCAAGCTTACTTCATGTCAGAACACTGACACAGTTGTCCAAGTATTAAATATCGCCCAAGATAACTGTTATCTGTCTTTTAAAAGGTCTTACATAACATTCAGCTATTTCCTTTTTTCACAATGTATCTAAAAACATGCTGTAAAAACTCACATGCATGCTCTCTAGCGTTTGTCACACACTGAGGAATGCAGTCTAGCCTGGAACCAGTGCAAATGCAGCAGGCATGATGTCAATTACTGCATGCGTGTCTAGGAGAACACATACCTCCATTATTTGGGCAGTGCTCCTCTCTGGGAGTGGTGCTCTGCTCAGCCCTGTTTTCTTCACACCAGCAGGCTGGCCAGGATTTTAGCAAACCGGACTCGCAGCTCAACATTAGGCCATTATGTTTTGCTTTATGCCGCAGAGTAAGGAACTACTTTATGCACGTTTGTGTCTGAATGTTGTGACTTGTGTTGGACGTTTTATTGCATACGATTTGACTTAACTTAGCAGAGGAACAATGGCTGAGTTTTGATTTGTTTTTAGTTTCAGGCTATGGAGAGGTGCTGTTGACAATGAATATATTAAACAGACATTTTAAATACAATGCTAATGAGATTACTTTACAGACAATTACAAAATCTGGTTACCTCTTCAAGCACCACAATTGGTTTAATTCATTTGGTGAAGCTTCACGTATTATTAAACAGAAGATGATTGATTCCTCAACTCCTCCTCCTCCTCCCTATCTTCATCCATCTCTCCTCTTGTTCTTTCTGTAGATAACGGTATGGAAGAGATACAGTGATTTCCGGAAGCTTCATCAGAACCTCTGGCAGTTGCATAAGAATGTTTGTAGCCAGTCGGAGCTGTTTCCCCCGTTTGCCAAGGCCAAAGTCTTTGGTAAGAAGCGATTCCCCTGTGTCACACATTTGTCCAGATGAATGCAGAGAGACCAAATGCTCGTCTTTGAGGAGTCTTCTTCTCCTGTTTTTGGTCCTCTGCTACCTTTTTGATACCGTGGTTGTTTGCGTTAGTGACAGAACTGTGTGACTGTAGAGAGACTAAATCCTGGATCTTTGGATCACTGAAGGAGCAGTGAGGACTCTGTCTCCTTGAGGCAGCTCAGTGTCATTAAGCACTCTTAATTACTCTTACTTGACATAATCACTTGCTTAAAGGCAATATCCCTCTAATGTGTGTGCGTGTGTGTGTGTGTCGATGAAGAATACATTGTGGCCAGTGCAGACTTACTAACGGTTGCTTCCTCGGGCCCCCTACTGTGTTGACCCCTCGACTTGATCAAATGCCAACTGTGTGTCCGTCCTGCAGCTCTGAATGCAAATGCCCTCTTCCTGCATTTTGTTACCACTAATTAAATTACGTCTGATCCTGGTCTTCCCTTCCCTTTTTCTTCCCTACTATTTGCATACAGTCTAATCACTGCCTCGGCTTACTGTATGAAATGCTTCCATTTCATTTGATCTGGGTCACTGTGTCTAAGTTCACCAGTGAGCCGGCACGCTTCATTAACCTCCCACCACCACAGCAACTTCTTGAACCGGACTTGAATGATTTTCTTCAACAGTGAGTGCGTTGTCTTTTTTTTTGCAAGCGCAGGTCGTTTTGATGACTCGGTAGTTGAGGAAAGAAGACAGTGCTCCGAGGATCTGCTGCAGTTCTCTGCTAACATCCCCGCTCTCTATAGCAGCCAGCACATCCAAGATTTCTTCAAGGTACCAAAAAAATCACACACCGAAACACAAATGTACTCCCAGACTACTTTGAACTGCAATTTTTTTCGATTCTCTTCAAGGGAGGCGAGGTCCACGACGGCTCCGAGCTCATTGGACCAGCTGAGCCCTTTTCAGACTTCTTGGCAGACAGTTTATCAGACTGCAGCTCTGACGGTAGGGTGAAACACAACCACACTTCCTCAAATCCATCTTCCTCTTAATTTACAATGACTTGTTTTTACAATGAATTCACTCTGGCTCAGAGATTTGTGGACATGTTTTTTGTTCCAGTTCAGAGAGACATCAGTGGTGCGGATGATTTGACGATCACATCTGAGTATGCTGGTAAAGTTTGTTTGTTTATGTATCAAAATAACACACACACATCCATGAGAGCTCATAAATAGACTCATGAAGGAGTGTGTATGTGTGTGTATGTGTCTGTTTTGACCCGAGCATTGCTCTCCTCCCCAGGCCCGTCCAGTGACAGCGACCTGACCTCCCTGGGTGTGGATACCGACTCTTTGACTGGGCTGGATGATGGCATGGCCTCAGGCCGCACCTCCCCAAACCAGCCACAGGGGGGAGCCACCCACATTAGCAGCAGCTGCAGCCCCCGCTTGCCCTCCCTGTACGATCGCCGCACCCCATCTCCTGCCCCGGTCCCTGCCTCCTCAGCCCCTAACCCAGAGGTCAGCCGGCCAGGCCGAACGCCGCTCTTCTCCGGCCGTCTGAGGAAAGCCGGTGGTGGCCACCCAAAGGACGTGAAGTCCGACTACCTAGACAGAGCCAGTGAGCTCATCTGTTTGGCTGTGCAGAAGGAGAAAGAGCAGGACTTTCAGGCAGCTTTCTCCTGCTATCGCAGCGGAGTGGACCTGCTGCTGCAAGGAGTGCAAGGTTAGTTTGGGAGAGCGCTTGGTGCCTACATGTGCAGCAGTGACACAACTTCTTTCACTAGAGACCAGGGCCTTGAAGAAAACATTTTTAAAATCGGCAATTAAATTTGTGTATCGTACATGTCCCATCATTTGACACAGTAGCATCTTTACGTGTGACCCTCCCTGCCTGGTGAACACCCACATCTTTTACACTTTATTCCGCAAAATTGCAATGCTGGCTTTCTGTTAAAAAACTGTCTCCAAGACTAAATCCAGATCCACACATGATGAAGCTCCCTCCAGACTATGTAGTACTCAATTTAACGACTAGTAAACCCATTAATAAAATCTTCCCTGGCCCACAGATACTGTAGGTCATGATCCAAGTTTTGAAAACGGTCCACTTGAACAGCGGATCTCGATCGAAGCTCATTACTTTCTACAAGCGGTGATCATGAATGTCTATCTACTCGGATGGGTGTCCTTGTGTTTATGATAGCGGAGATTCCAGCAGCAGGGTTGCTGCTCTTTAGTTGACCCTGACATCCCCTCAAAGAAGGCATCACTTTTACCCTAGTGGTTTATTACCTTGTCATAATAGCATGCTGTTTTGTCAGTAAATAAAATGCTTGTACAGAAACTTTGAACCCCGCTGCGCTGTAGAAACTGCTTGGTAAAGAGAAATGCATGACCCTTTTCAGGTGAGCCCAGTCCCACGCGGCGAGAGGCAGTGAAGAAGAAGACCGCAGAGTATCTGATGCGTGCAGAACAGATATCCAGTCAGCATCTGAGAAGCAACATGGGTCAAGGGTCAACGCAGACAGTGGTGAGTGGGAGGGGAATGCCACTGGCCTGTGTGCTGTCAGTGTTAGATTATGTAAATGTCCCTTATATGCGTGCATCCACCAGGGTCCTTAAACCACTTGAGACGGCACATAAACCCGACTGTACAGTTTATGTTAAACCGATCTTTTTATACAGTCAGAATTAGTAGTGGAGCCACTGTACACTACCTGTTATCTGATGATCAGACACGGTTGTTTTCCACACATTACTTGAGTCACGTGTTGCAAAAAGGCAGAATACCTAATGAATGTCACCATGTGTTAACGTTAACGTTGCACACCGTTATGAAATGTTTTTGCTTTGTTTCCAAGGCTTTGGGGGCACATTGTTGCCCGTCCACCAGCAGAGGAAGCCAGCAGAGTCCTTCTGAGGAGCTGAGAGCATACAGGGTGCTGGGAGTCATAGATAAGGTCAGTTCACTTTAGCAACTTGCAGCCGCATTTTGTGAGTTCACTTAAAAGTTGTTTCATTTATAAAAACAAGCAATAATTTGGCTATTTGTCCTACTAAGAGACACTTCACATTGTTTGATTTGATGTCAGAATTTTCTCCTTGAATATAATAACACATATGGAAGAGGAACATTGTTACGTTGACAACTATAACGGAGGTCCTAACTAAATAATTACACTTAGGTCCGGCAGACAATGATTTCCTGCCCAATGTCCTTTTTTTAAACATCTTTTTTTTTTTTTTTTTTTATCTGAGGCAATAAAGCGTAATGGATTTACTGAATGGTACGGTAAGGGCTGAGTGTGTGTATGTTCAGCGTCGGTTATGACTACCACAAGGTCAGTTTAGGTTGCTGGTCCTCTCAACCAGCTGCCGGCGAAGCAACTTCACCACTCAGCCATGAAATGACTTGGCAAGCCGCTCAGAGAGCTGCACACTACATTGAATCAATGATGCTCGTCCTCCGCACACACAAAACCCCAAGGAAAATGTTGATACAATACTAACATGTGTTACTCTACAGAGGTGCATGCAAAATCCACAGTGTGTCAGAAACAAATCAGACACGCGGCAAAAGGAAAAAAAGAAAAGTGGAAACTGCGCTATCCAGAAAGGAGCCAGCGCTCCTCTCCTCTTTTTCCTCCTCCTCCTTCCTCCTTTCACTTTTAATGCGGACAGAGGGGACAGATGGAGAGAGCTCCTCACCCTGCTGCCCCTCCTCTCCACCTCCCCCCTTCCCTGATGTTTGTGTCTTAATTATATTAGCGCCCTGGCTAGCACTGCCACTCTGTTTACTCACAGCTCCATTCATATCCATTTAGCCTGCACCTGTTTGGTCCCAGCCAGGGTCACATGAAGAGAGAGAGAGAGAGAGAGCGCACCCACAAAACATACGCACGCAGTGCGCTGTGTACGAACACACAGCGGGTCACACACATATGCTTTAGCTCTCCCCTGAGATGCTGAGGGGGGGGGGGGGGGGCAGGCAGAGGAGCAATGAAGATGTCAGGGAGAAGGGAGGGAGGAGATAAAGGTTAGGAAGAGACAGAGGGATTCAGAGATGGCTCTGCTAGTAGTTACTGTGTCTGCCATGGAGCATTGCATGGATCTGTAGTTACATCTATCTCAAGCAACACATGTGCACCAAAATGTATATAAATTAATTTATTTTTTACATTGTTAAATCTATGAAATTACCTAAAATACTGAAAAAAAAGCGTTTGTTTTGTTCAACCAGCAGTCCAAAATTTATAGAAATTCAATATACAATGATTTTTCTTCTTTGAATAATTAACTAATTGATTCAGGTATTAGAAAATACTGGTGGTATCTGCATTTGTTTCTTTTTTTTATGGTATGATACTACATGCTGTTATAGATTTATTTTACACATTGTCATGTGGGACTTGGTTTGGTCGACACAGCAGGATCTGACGCATTAATGCCAATTTCTTTTAGTATCATTTAAGGACCTACATTTGTCTTGCAGTGACCCTCATGTGTGACCCGACCCGGTCGTTGAAAAACCCTGGAGCGCACAACCACTACATCATCCTAGACTGTGTGTGTGTGTCTGTTCATATCTGGCAATTAATGGCACTCTTCCATCACAGGTTCTTTTGGTCATGGACAAGAGAACACAAGAGACGTTCATCCTGAAAGTAAGTTTAAAATGCGTGTGTGTGTGTGTGTGTGTGTCTGTGTGCATCCTTGTCGTACTGACTGTAGGTGTGAAGTGTGCCAGAAGCCCCTGTGTGTGACCGTTTGTAATTGATTCTAATGGGCCTGTCCCTGTCAGCTCCTCCGCTCTCAAGTGTGAGACGTGTGCCAGATGCCAACGCACAGCGCAGGCACAGATGAATACACACGTGCGCGCTCACACACACATTCCTACTCTCACACACACACGCACACAACCAATGTGAACTTTACATGTAGCGCTGATAGATCTGTGTGACTCTTCTAAAGTCACGGGCTGTGTGTGGCTTGATGAATCCAGTGACTTTGGGTTGCCGTGGGGCAAAGCTTGTTAATAGGAGGTTTCTCCTTAGTCTTCACAGAGGCTAAAACACTCACCTTCCTCTACCTCCTCCCACTCATGCCCTCCATATGGAGGTAATGTTTCTTTTCTCCTTATGTCCTTTAATGCATTGCTCACTTCCTCTTTCTCTCCATCCTTATTGCAGGGTCTGAGAAAGAGCAGTGACTGTGGGCGGACTAAGCGGACAGTCATGCCTCATTCTGTGCCCCACATGGTGCAGCTAAGGAAGTTCATCGTCTCCGAAGACACCGTTTTCCTTTTGCTGCAGTATGCTGAAGGTAAAGCACGTGTGTGTGTGTGTGTGTGTGTGTCATCTAATGCTCACCAACTTCATCTTCATTCTTTTGTCTTTTCCCCTCCTTCACCTGATCTCCCCCTCTCTCTTCTCCCACCCCTCTCTCTGCCCTTGTTCCAGACAGATGTTTGATAGAGATGGGTGTGTGTCACAGGTCATTATTCTGAATACCAGGTGGCGCCATGCTTCATTAGCTATGCCAACACCTGGGCCTCCTTACAACCCACTCGCTCTACGATGCGTGTGTGTGTGTGTGTGTGTGTAGCTCGTGTGTGTGTGGGTGACGACGTACAATGAAATCCAGCCATATTTTTTTAATGCTCCATAACCTATTCAATCTGGTGCACTCTATAACCACCCTGCGCTAATATTAGTGGACAGTATTTAATATCATATGAACATAATCGAATAAAGCCAATCAAAATGCCAGAGACGGCATCGTTTCCCCGCAGTTTACATTTCAGCCGTGCGATTAACAAAATCCAGGGTTGCTTCTTCTGCTTTAGTGTGCCGTTCGCAGCTGATAGGTTAAATGACGACAGGCAGGCAGACGGAGGGAGGCGGTGACCTGAGTGACATTGGACAAAACAACATGTGGATGGTTTTACTTTCTAAGCCATCGAGTTGCCCTACTATCATTATCATCACTGTGAGCTCCCTATCCATTCTCATCACACACAACAGATGCTGGCTTCCAATTGCTCACGCTACAGCTGTGTGTGTGTGTATCTGTATGTCTGCGTGTGTGTGTGTGTAAGACAGAGAGAAGTCAAAACGCTAACATAACACTGGGAACCTAAATCAAACACACACACAGCAACCCCATTTAGCCAAATTGGGTTCAATCATCAATCAATCACTGCTCTTGTTTGCCTTGGTTACTCTTTCCTAAGTGCAATGAGCCTTCTTACCTAATTTCCTCCAGTGTCTAAGGACTCCCAGAGGCCAAAGTCAGGAACTGAAAGTCTCTTTTGCACTTTCCTTTTCATCCACAGCATCTGACCAACTGTGAATTTTAGGTAAATTAGCGATAGATGGCGGAAAACGATTTTTAAAGATGCAATGTCATCATGTATAGCAAAGTGAGATGCATGCCCCTGAAATAGTGATGGTTTCTTCGGCTGAATTACCAAATGGGCAAAACGGGCATCTAGACAGGGACCCCCCAGGGGCCCGCAGGTCCTTCTTGCCACAGGCGTCATATACAGTTAATTTTACCCCGTTTCAGCTATAAGAAGTAACTCCATTGAAACAACTTTGAAAGTGGTTATGAAGTCTACATAACTGCAAAACTTTTTGACTTTGTTTAATTATCAACAAAGCATCTCTATCCGTATGTTGATACTACTGGCACTCTGTGCTTGCTTAATGTATGAGTGAATGGTGAACAGAAATTGTAGCAGCCTTGAGGCTTGTGTTTGACCAGTCGGCAACTTTTGGTCCTTTTTGGACGATGGGAAAGAACTCAATTTAGACCACGGTTCCTCCCATTGAAACACAGGTGCTTGCTGAGTTCCGAAGAACATTCCTGGAGAAGTTCCAGTAGCGTGGTGTGCTTCATTTGTCCTCTTAATACCTCTGCTGTCTACTGTATTGGATACACCCTTCTTTTTGTAATTGTCTTTAATGCCCTGTTTCCTTCATCCCTAGGGGGGAAGCTGTGGTCTCACATTGGAAAGTTCCTGCGTACTTCCAGCCCAGAGGACAGCTTTGACATTCCTTTCATCCAGAAGAGCCACACGGCGGCTGTACACTCTCCACAACACGCTGCACCACAGCTCGATGTAGACTCCGCCAGTTCTGGTTCTGGGCCGGTGTCTTGTCCCGCTTCTGTATCGGAGCTCCAGAACAAAGGGGAGAAGCCGATCGCGTCTCCTAGGAAAAGGGTTCTCCCTCCCAGGCGCATTGAACAACTTGGGGCCCAGTCGGACTCCGGAGCCACCTCTGAGGAGGAGTGCACCAACAGTTATTTGACACTTTGCAACGAGTATGAAAATGACAAGGTCGAACCAGATGCACTAGAGGAGGACGGAGAGAAGAGCGAACAGGAAATGCCGTCGCTGGAAGTGCCCGCCACGACGACCACCACGTCCTCGCGTAGCCGGTCACTGCTGAGCAACGACAGCCTCTCGTCACCGATCAGCTCTCAGGAACTGGGCTTCTTCACAGAGTCGTCCGACAAAAGCGGCAGTGAGCAATACCGCGGCGAGGGACAGGACCACGGCGAGGTGTTCAGTCCTTTGCCGTCCCCTGCTGTGCCTCTGTCCAAGCACACGCCAATGGAGTTTTTCCGTATCGACAGCAAAGACAGTGCCAGCGAGGTGACCTGTCTTGACTCGGGAGAGCAGCGGCCTTCTCAGAAGCCGGTCTCCCTCTTTTCCACATCCGACCTGGGCTCGGATGTCACTGAGGATCTTCCAGAGCTGGCTCAGGAGGTCAAGGGCCACAGCTCAGAGCTCTGGGGGTTGGACTGTAGTGATAAAGGCTCCAACGAGTCCGTGCCAGTCATCTCGTTCAAAGAGGCAGTAGTGGAGGATGAGGGTCACCCGCCAGACCTTTTGGTCAACCTGCCTGTGACGGGCGGGACTGTCGACTCTTTACAGGAGGAATTGGACACCTCGGGGGTGTGTCTCGGCCTCGAGGCCACGGCCTCGCCGCAGAAGTTCATCCAGCCTGATGTTTTACAGCTTCACAGCCAGCCGGAGGAAGGGGAGGAGCAGCCACTGGAGCAGGAGCCTTCATCTCTATGTACAGCCTCTGCGACTTATGACACTAGTGCTGCGTCTTCCTCTCCCTTCAACTCGCTGTGGGATGACTGCAGCTCGGCGTTTGGGTCAGAGGCCTCTGACAAAATGGTTGTTCACCCTACATGCCAAAATAATTACCTTGACCTTCCAGTTACTGACATTCTAAACGGGAAACTCGAGGCCGGTACAAGAGTAAATACAGACTTGGTTCCTCACCACAGCGGCAAAAGCACAGACTCTATCCCAGCCGCGAACGGCACCGAGGCTCGCGCAGTGGTCCAGAGTTTATTCGGTCTTGATGGCGAATCATCAAGAGTTATTAGTGATACAGGTGGCTGCGAATTTGATAAAGAAGTATCGCGGCTGTTCGCCGAGCTGGACGAGCTGTCGTTGGCTGCGTCCCAAGCTCGTATCCCGGAGGAGTTTGTGCGATGCTGGGCCGTCGAGATGGTGTCAGCCCTGGACCTTCTGCACCAACACGGCATCTTTTGTCGAGACCTCAACCCCAACAACATCCTGCTCGACCACCAAGGTTAGACATCCGTTATTACCGCGGCTTATCGTAAAGCCTTTGTTCGGCAACATCCCACAATCTAGTCCCCTATCTCATAGATCTCTGAAATCTTCAGTATATGCCATAAAGAATAGAGGGGGGGGAAAAAGTCCTGAAAATTAAAAAATACAATGTAGAATACGTTCTTAGAATATTAGCTGCACTAAACAATAATGCCACGACTGCTTACGAGCTATAATATTAGGGAAGCAAAGCAGTACAGTTTAGTTGCACAAAGTTTAGAAACATATATTTCAGACATAGTTCAATAAGGACCTCATGAACATCTTAGACATCTTGGTGAAATCTGCTCATATTTCTCTTATAGCGAGCATATAACCACATCTCTCTGAAGCTGCTTTGCTCTGTCAGTCAGCCATGATGTAATGTATTTACTAAAATTAAGGCTTTTCCAGAAAGGGGAAAGTGTTTTTTTTTCCCTACCAGGAGGTCACAGATTTCCCCTCAACTTCTTCCTTTGTCGTCCTACAATCATCTCTCTCCGCCTCGTTATCAACAAGCGTCTAATTAGCTGAGTGGCTGTTTTCGTCTCCCTGGTGGTAATTATTGTTCTAAAGGGCCCATCAACGGCGTAGTGTGGTGCATCAGTCTGGCTAGCCCAGGCTAATGGCCACGGCTACCTAATGACACCATTAGTTCTAATGATAGCGTTAACGGGTAGCCGCTAAACAGGAGTAATCGCTGGGGCCGTGTGCTTGAAAAGCTCGCTGAGGGATGTAGAGAGGCAGAAAGGAACCGGTGGAAGGAAGTGCTCTGAAGGTGAGTAAACAGGTTGAAAAGTATCGAGTCGGAGTGACACTCGACTGTGTCGGCTTGAGGCAGAGCGCCAGATGAATGTTTGTTTCTCTTTGAGCTGAGCGCTTTCCCTCTCTTCCTGTCTCCTTAGGTCACATTCAGCTCACCTACTTCTGTAGCTGGAACGATGTGGAGGAGTCCTGCGACAAAGAGGCCATTGCCAATATGTACTGTGCACCAGGTGAGACGTATGCTCATACACTTTATCGCTCTGATTTCTCTGAGGTGCTCCTTCTAAACTTGTTAATAATTGGGAGCCTCATTTTGTGTGTTTGCATGTCAGTAAGGAGCTTTATGTGGGGTTAATTCTATGCAGGCATGCAGGGTCATAAGTAGGCCACTTTCCCATGGTCACAAACCCCTCATTCATAGCCAGATATGAATAAACAATCCACGTGTACACACACACACACACACACACACACACACACCGCTCTAGAGAGTAGAAACAGGTGAACACTGATTCTTCTCCACTTTGAAATAGACAGAAATCCATACGCAAAGGTGCTCTTTCCATTCTGTGCATTTGCTTTTTTTTTTTTACCCATTAAAGAAACCACATCTTAAGGATTCATGCAGTTATCATGATGACATTTTTTACATTTTAATAACGCATATCTGTTTGTATCCGGAGGATAAAATAGAAATATTTAGTATTTACTCACAGTTTGGAGAGGCTGGCTCTGGTTGTAGTTCTCTCCTTGTCCTGTAGAGTGTGCTGTTGTGCAACACTGAGACAGCGGTGCGGTAACTCCATGTGTCGCCCTCAGCAGGCTTGTGGCAGCTCCGGCATGCTGTTTACAAGCTGCCTGAAACAAACCGCTGCTAGACTACAGCACCATGTCCCTACTTAGTACTTCTGTGTGTGTGTGTGTGTGTGTGTGTGTGGGGGGGGGGGGGGGTCATCTATGGGCGGGATACTTCTTCTAATATGTTGCTGTTTTAAGCATCGGGCTTCACACTTGGGATGCTGGATGGATTGTATTTGGTGTGTTTGATTACATCTTTTCTTAAATCCGCAGGACGGATAACTGCTGAAAAACTCTGGATGCATTTAGAGACGTACACAACAACCCTCGCACCCATTCACCCCCCCCCCCCCCCCCCACGCACTTATATTAAGCTATTCTCTCATACTCATCCTCTCGCTCAAGCCAGGAAGGTCACTTCAGATTTAAATCCTCCTTGTGACTAGGAACATACAGTGTGCCACTGTCGTAATAAATCTGAAAGCAACAAATGCTTTATCTAATATTCAAAGTGTGCATAGAAACTGCTTGTTTGAAAGCCCACTAATGGAAATAGAAGCACGTAGAGGCATATGTACGGTGGCCAGCGGTAGGTGACCTAAAGACACACAGGAGCAAAGCTCGGCACAAGGAGCTTTACGTGCACAATGGAGCTTAAAACCTAAGTGCCAATTCGAGACATGTTTGACTCTGAAGTCATTGTGTAATTGATGTAGTAATTGTTCTTGTTAAAATCGGCAGCGACGGCTCTTTATACTTGTCTAATAGAGGGGATGGTAGGTCTGAACAATGTTGTTTATTTAACAAAATCAAATGATTGAAATTTAAAAAAAAAAGTAAAAGGTAGATTTTGACTAAATGTACACTTGACTCACAGATAATTTATAACAGCACTCATACGCCCGTTCTGGATCAATCAAGTAAAGGCAAATAATGTATTGATTACTTTTTAAAAGTGCTGTTCTCAGCAGTCAAAACTGGAAGGTATTTATTTTAAATATTAGATTTTTTCCAGACTTGAGAGGCTGTCGGCAACCTTTGGTTTCTTTACTTGACAATCCGATTAATTCACTTTCACAATAGTCATTGAATACGTCCGTAAGTTAATCAGCTAGTCTTTTTCGGCACTGTAGAATTCAGATGTACACAAATACAAGTAGATCTAATGTTGGACAAGAGGAGCTGAAGGAGGCAATCGGAGTGGTGCCCTTTGCATCACATTTGGGCGGCGTTCACATTCGGCTCACTCACACAAATAATAAAAAAAATATGAAAAAATGTTCAATGTTGTGGATAAAAGCCAGCGCCGTAGTGAAATGAAGTGGAATAGTGCTGATCAGCCCAGGTGTGAAAGATCTTGTTAGTTAAAGACTGTTGATCCCACATGGATCAATGGATGTAATGTGTTCAAGCAGCCAACAGGGGGTGTGTGACGCTGTTGCTGAGTGATAGTGTGGCTTCAACATACATTGAATGTACTACGCAAACGCTGGCAACTTTCTCTTTCTCGTCTTTCTCCACCTTTCTTTGTTGCTGTACATTTTAGTATGCACATATTACTAAGTAATGGCTATCATGTATTTGACATGTTTTTATTTCCTGCAAACCCCTTTACGATTGGTAGATGCATGTATCTGTTGATGTACAGTATGTGCTCGTTAACACACACACACACACTCTCTCTCTAACGCAGAGGTTAGTGAGTGTGTGTCTCCCCTGCCCTTGTTATGTATTGCTGTTTATCCAGACAGGGTCAGCTCTGGCGATGGCTTCATTCCTGATGACAGATTTATGACTGTTTGCCAGAAAGCTAGCAGGGGGCCTGCTGTGACCGTGTGTGTGTGTGTCTGCGTGCGTGTGTGCGTGTGCGTGTGTGTGTGTGTGTGTGTAAGACGGAGAGAAACATGTTTTTACAACGCACACATTCACACCCAAAAAACACGGGAGTGGACTCGGAAAATACAGTGACATCTGTGAATCTATTTATCCTGCACTTCTGCTTATTTATTTTCTCAGCATATCGTCATCGTTATTGATAAACATCAGATGGCTAATATTTTGTTCTCTAATAATAATACAACAGCTATTGAGTGACAGTGAGACACGACCTGATTGGAGCAGAAACAGGAAATAGTTTATTGTTCTGCTGAGAGGGAAGCAAGGCCTAAACCAATTCTCTTCAGTGTCTAAGAAAAGGGAAACTCAATATTCTTCCCCTCTGAGGTGACAAGTCAGACTTTTAGCTGCTCAGCGACAGCGTGATCTACTGGAAGTTAATGTTTAGTTCCCCTTTTCAAACAACGCGCTCACCTCTTTGTTTTGGAAACCTTTTCAAGTAAGAAACTGCACCCCGAACGTACTTCGGCTTTATTATTTGAATGTTATCAGATATTCTTTGATGAGTCAAAGGATTGCTTTAGAATATATAACTTATTTGGTTTTCAACAACAATTGTCACCATTTTAACAGAGCCTCATATGAGCCTCAGTCTTGGAAAGTTATAAACCGAAGTCTCCTTACTTCCTACCTGCAAACGCTTTACTTCCCCTTTCAACAATGACTGTCTGTTCAGTTTTTAGGGAAGTCACACTAAGAGGAGAAGAGAGAAAGTTCCTTATGCCCCCCCCCCCCCCCCCCCCCCCCCACCACCACCACCAGCCGAGAGGAGATAGAGTGACTAAGATGCAAAGCAGGAGGGGACTGCATTGTTAAGGGGAAAGGGAAGAAGAAGAGGCCACGAGGTTAACACCGCATTGTTTGTATCCAAACTCCTCCGTATCATTTTGTTTTCTTCCAATTATTTTTTGGTTCATGTGCTGTTTAAGAAAGCTTTGTGGGAGGTATGGTCAAATTAAGGCGTCACACAGTGTAACAGTGGGGTTTGAATGACCCATGGCCCGTGGATGCAGTTAATTCTCCCCTCCCGTCCTCTCTCTCTCTATCTCCCGTTCTCCCTGCCTCGCTCTGACAGAGCGGTAAGTGTAGCCAGCTCCACTGTACTCTCCCTGCAGCTCCTTAGACATTAATCCATTGTGATGACATCGACCTTGCTCTGAGACGTGTGCTTGTGTGTGTGTGTGTGTGTGTCCAGTATCTCCCCTCCAGCTCATAACTACGCAGGTATCACTAGTCCGTTCAATGACGATCTTCTCTCCTTGGCTGTCAAAACAGTAGTCCTGGGGAGCCCTGAAGACTGGTTGCTCAGTTGGCTGTGTGTGTGTGTTTGTTTGCGTGTGTATGTATGTGTGTGAACGAAACGTGCAAGTCGTATCATAGCCCTCTCTAACCTTTACTGCAAGAGAGCCGCGCAGGCCCCTGGAGTTCCCGGCAGCCTCCGGTGAGACGAGGGGTCTTTGTCCTCCTCTGCTGCCCCAGCTGAGGAGCCTGGTCTCTGGGCACACGCAGCCGTGACCCGGGGCCCCAGCCCTCTGGAGAGAGCGGAGCAGAGGGAAGCTGAGCGGCACAAGAGGCCATCTGGTACCCAGTGGAGCTAGCGCACACACAGACTCTCTCACATATACTTTTGACTTTAGCAACACGTGTGTCACTCTTGGTTTCTGTGTCATACTTCTTCAACACATACTGTGGAGTCTCAACAGCCTTCCATCAAACTGGTTGGCCGACTGACTCTGGATCAGAATCTCAGAAAACGTGGCCATGAGCAAGACAGTGGACATATTTCCCCTGAAATGTTTATCTTGAGAGGGTTTTGTAGTCCTGACATGTATGTAGAGATGGTCAATGATGTCTGTGATTATTGGGAGCCTTTCAGTAGTTTTGGTTGTCGAGACAAAAAACTCAATGGCGGATTGTCATTAGGATCTGTGGTAAGGCTGCAATGATTTGGTAATGGGTTAATCCTTTAAGTTATTTCTCACACTTGTGATTTGGCTTCTTTTTACTTTTCTTTTTTTTTCCGACTGTTAAACGGACAAGACATTTGATTAAATGACTTTAAATGATGATTTCCTAATTTGCCACTATTTCTTGACATTTTACAAACCTAACAATCGATTAATGAAAATAAATGTTTTCAGGAGCTGAAAATGGTGCGGGAGAAAATGCAACTAAACAATGATGTTATACTACTTCTCAGTTGTTCCTGCTTTACATTTATTGGTGTGTGTGTGTGTGTGTGTGTGTTTGAGGTCAGGTCATGCAGATGGTGTGAAGTTGCAGCAGACGGTTTCCTCAATTTAACTGCTTTTTTATTATGCAAATCACCCTTTTATGAGACACACACTTGTTTGTGTGTGTGTGTGTGAGAGACTGTTCATGTTTTTGTGCTCATTTTGAATTGATTGTATCAATTCAATGAAATATTAAGTAACACAAGATGTCAGTCGCAAACTGTTTGTTGAAGGTTTTTTTCATGTAATTACCAAAGCGGTCTCTTTTGCACTTAGCTCAGCTTAAGATGAGTAAATGATTTTATTTATAAATATTGGGTTATTCTTTTATTTTACATCTATGATCAGTAGATCAGTTGTTTCTCTGCTTGTTGATTTAATTCCGCGTTTTCCCTCCTTTTCTTTTACTCTGGTTTCAGAGGTGGGAGGAATCGGTGAGGAGACCGCGGCATGCGATTGGTGGAGTTTGGGCGCCGTCCTGTACGAGCTACTGACAGGCATGGTGAGTCAGAAAGTATGAACGTTATCTTCGTATCTAAGGTGTTGTGGGATGTCTGTAGGTGCCTTGGCTTTCAACTCTCTCACACTCCTTATGGTTGTGCCAAATTGTGTATGATTCTGCGCACGTGTCTGTATGTTTGTTGGGGGAGTTTGTTGTGTGTGTGTGTGTGTGCGTGTGCGTGTGTGCGCGTGCGTGTGTGCGCGCGTTTATGTTTATGTGTGTGAGGTGCGTCTTGGCTGCCGTCTCTTACTCTGGTTCTCGGGGAGTGCCAGGGGTGTCGGCGTGACTTTCTCCCCCAGCCTGAGCTCCATCTGCTGGGGCAGGGGGGGTCAGCTCTCACCGGGCCTGGTTGCTGGCTCCTGGAGCAGCGCTGGGCTTGGAGCGCGCCGATCCGAGGTCGGTGTTGAAGACCAGGGCGGCTCTCGAGGTGCTGCTGCTCGGGCCGGGCTGTCTGAGGGACAATCTTTGAAGGGGAGCATCTCGGAGCCTTTTTGTTTGCGAGACAAATGATCCATATTCACATGCACATGCTAATTATACCTTGCTGCTCTCTTGAAGGACAAACGCACATACAGTTGCACGCGCAGACAGGCCTGTGCAGGTGCAGACCCGTCCCTTCAATTGTCCATTGTCTATTCAATTTGAATAAACTCTAACTGATTGCCAGTGGACATATTTTCATATCAGCTATCAGTGGTTTCCATCAATGGCCCCAAACATGAGTCTGGGTGTTAGTTAGGTTAGTGTTTCGATGTTAAACAATACACACCCACCTACCTGGAAAAAGAACAAGTCAGTCACACAGATGTCTCCTTTGATGATTATGTCTGGGTACAGCCCTGGCAAGGATACACACACACAGGCACACATAGTGTCTCTTGATCCTTGCAGGATAAGATCTTGCCTGCAGCAGTCTTCACTGTGGCTAGGAACCCAGCCAGAACTCCTGCAGTACGTACCAGGAGAGAGAGAGAGAGAGAGAGGCAACCGACCTAACTGATGGAAAAAAAGCACACAGGGTCCCCCAACACAAACAGTTCACGGGCTTACGTCTTGCTGCACACGCTCTGTTCTAGCATTTTCAATTTCAGGGCTCAACAATAAGGACTGCCTGCTTGCCTGGAGCAAGTACAAGGCCAAGTCTGGGGCGAGTAAATCTAGCAAACACACTTGATCGATCGGCGCTAGTGGTAAAAAAAAAAAAATAGATAAACACATTGTTTTTTTCCCCCCGTAATGGATGATGGAAGTAGCTAAGGAGTGATCCATCTCGCTTCCTTCTCATCTCTGTAGAGAGTTGCACATGCGCAGTATTGATCGGGCACTCGTGGCGGCGAGTAAAGACAAAGTCTTTTAGCTTTCATTTCTCCTGGAAACGGGAGTTAAGTTGTGAAAGAGCATGTGGGCGAAACTCCAACTATGTTTTCCCCAAGTTTGAGAACAAGGCAGATGGAACGAGACGATTCACTTTCGTCTTTGTTGTTATTCGCTAACTAGATAAATAAAACAATTTATACAGGGGCAAGTCAAAATTGACTGCGGGCAATTAGATTTCTGATCCACTTGCCCGACCAGGCAAGTGAACAAAAATACATTAAAGTTAAACCCTGAATTTTGAGGTGTAGATATGCTGAAAGATGTCCTGTTGCAACGTACAGTGATTATGGTCATTATTGTCAATTATTTTAACAATGTGGCTACATTCTGTGGTTGCAAAAGCATTTGTAGGTCTTGTGCTCCCTTTCTCTCTCTCTCTCTCTACTGAGATTATTTCAATTTTTTTTTTTTCCCAGAGTGCAACAATTCCTTGTAATTGCCGGTTTGACCTCTTCATCTTTTACTCTAAAAACAAATAAAAATGCTTCATATCTACTGCTGCCTGCTTAACTGTTGGTTCTTCCAGTACAATAGCGCTGCATAATTCAAGAACAAACTAACCAAAAAAAAAAAGACGTTTTCTTTCCATGTCATCCTTTCTGTGACACACGTCAGTTCTAAGAAAGAGCAACAGTAGTTCAGTCACTGCCTTGTTGTAGTTGCTGTGATCAGTGTTGTTTCAGTTGCTCTGGCTCTTTGGTCTCCTCCTATTTGTCCAGCTCTGGTGCTCTCACGTAGACCCTCGGCTCTGCGGGTGTCGGTGTAAATGTCCCTTTAGCTCTCGGGTCTGTCAGGTTTTCTTTGTTTTGATTGATCGTTATCTATTCTTTCCACCCCTCCTTCCCGCTGCACAGTCTCTGCTGCGGTGCCATCCAGCAGGAGTCGGTCGCCACACTGCTCTCAACACCCCCGAGTCTGTTTCAGAGGAGGCCAGGTCTCTACTGGAGCAGGTGAGAGTCTGAAGTGCTACCGGTAACTTCCTGTATGATGTACTGTAACGCTGTTAATGTCATGTACAGTATTTAACTGAGTGGGCCACACAAATAGACCCCCCCCCCCCCCCACCCCCCCACCCTAAACAGAAGTTTGAAGATTCTGCATTTATCATATATTCTTTACAAAAGTCATTTACACTTGAAAGTGCAGATTGAAAAAACATGAACATAATTAATAATTTGCTGCTTTTTCTGAATGGGGATGGGTGGGTGAGGGGGTCTTGCATGATAGTCTTAAAGTAATAATCTGTTGCATTTACAAATAAAGTTACAACTCTCTCACACTGGCTGGTGAACACAACGGACATGAAACATAGATATATAAAATACCCAGTTTCTTGGCACATGGAATGTCCTGCAGCAGAAATGTTTAGAAATAAGTACTGTAGAAGAAGAACTTGGTTAGCATGACCTGCTACAGTGGCTCAACAGGCGCAAAAACTCTACCTTCATTCACAGAACATGCATCAGAGTACTGAAAACACTCTGTGGGAATAAAGACACGACATCTCCAAAGATGTTACAAAAATAAACACCAGAGCTCACCATAACTTTTTGCATTATTTTCTGACAGGTTAGAACTGATAAACACATATCATAGACATAGTGGACATATTATCTTATATATATATATATATAGTATAACAGAGCTTTCTCCATGCTTATATCTTGAATCTAATTGCTAATCCTCAACACTGGTTATCTTTAAATGTATATTAATATCGTTAGTGGACATGCGGAAACTATGGCATCACTTATTGCTACTTGTACTGAATTATGAATGCCTCTTATGGTCTCCGTTTTGTCTGCAGCTGCTCCAGTACAACCCAGTGGAGAGACTGGGGGCAGGTGTGGGAGGCGTGGATGATATCAAATCCCACCCTTTCTTTGCCAGAGTGGACTGGCCCAAGTAGACGCTGTGCATTGTGGGACTGCGGAAACCAGAGCTGCATGCTGGGAGACCGGCTGTCCTGAATGAATTCCTTTCAGACTGGAAACACAAATGGACAGTAAATTCAGATTATGCATTTCTGCACGCATCTCACATTTTATGTATGGCCATTCGGTCCCCATGTTTGTTTTTTTTATACGGAATTTGCCAAGAAGCAGTATTACTTTCCCTGTAAATTGCTAATTTCTTTATCTCATGGAGGGTTTACTGTGTAACCTTTTTGGTGCAGGGAACACTTAACATGTGTGGTGCAATAATTTATACAATAAGTGCTGGTACAGAGTGATGACCCACTACGACATTGTTGCTTTTACACTCGTACAGTAGCGGTAAGTCAAAATGACATAAGTGAAAGGTGACATTTTTTGTGTTTACACTGCATTTATCCAGTTGTTGAGGTTCACCATTCAAATTCACAGACTTAACGCTGCACACATTTTTATTCAGCGCATTATTAGAGCAGCAAACAACTATTATCTATTAAAGATAAGGTGGAGTAATGTCTGCCTGAGCAGAGAATGGAGTCGCTCTCCCTCTGTGTGTGTCGTAATCAAGAGTTTCTCCGCTCTTTGTTGACACAGCCGGGCCGGCTGCACGTGCATGTTAGCGCATGTGAGAGTGCCCCGATGGCTAGTTCATGGCCGCCGCTCTGCACTGCGCTCATACGGTAGTTACATAACACTGTCCCGACCAATTGCATCATCGCGGAAGCGTAGCACCCACCCTTTGGTTCCACCCTCAGGTAAACACTGTTTGCGCTGTTAGCACTGTTAGCTTCTAGCATTGTTAGCTGCTAGCCGGCTCGGCCGTCGCCTTGTTGAGAGGCACTGGAAATGCTCCCAATCTCGTACGTTGTACCTTTAAGTCAGCTTTCCTAAAAACACAAGTGCAATACGCTTAGTTTGTTGCTGCCTATAACATATTCATTACTCCATACTGAGCCCATTGAGATTAGGTGTGGTCGAGACAGGTTGGACACTACAAGATGGATAAACACAATATTTTCAGGTAGGAGATGGTTTTGTTGTTGAGTGAAGTATTTAGTTAAAAGAAGATTAAATTATTTAATGGATTTTAGCTGGCAAAAGTGTCCGTCTAACGCCTTCTCCCTCCGTAGACAGGCCCGTGAGGTCAGTGAGAAATGACGGATGAGGCGTGAACCACACATTTCAAACCAGCCCTTTTACAAATTGTAGTTTTTATGAATGACGGAGGAAACTCTGGTACTGTTCACTACATTTTTTTTTTTTTTTTTTTGCATGGAAGAATATAATTGTCGTAATGTCGTGCTATGAAAGTTCTATCAAACAATAAATTCTGTGTGTCTTGTAAATACACCTTTTTAAAGGATGTTGTGCTGAGTGAAAGGTACACCCAGGTCTCAGAGCCTTGATCATGTCAAACGTGTCAATCACTTACTGCCTCATCAATCAAATCCTTTTTATTTGATTGTGTGTTTTATTTAAATTTTCCAACTTGCAAATCTTAAGGCTGATTTTGTAATATCTACAATGACATACATTATATGGTAAACATTCCCATGGTTACATTACATGCAATATATCACTTCCTGTATGATCAAAGAAGACTTTTGAGATGTATTGGAGCATATAATCAAATGCCTCATGATACATTTCTTTTAACAATACACAGTTAATCACTCCACTGTAGATGCTGCACTGCATAGTGTAAATTTCCAGGGCCATATTCCACATGTTAACCCTTTAATCACACTTCAGTTTTCCTTTTCTCGGTCTGTGCTGTATGTCGGTACTGGTCTGTCAGTGCACTCTTGATAACAATAAACATACCTGGATGACAACATCTAGTGATGCTTCCTTTATTGATTCAGCGGTTACGTGTCGAGAGCTGGGAGTGTGTTTGTTCTGAGGCTGCAGCTCCTCTTATCAGCAGGACCGATGATACTCCTAGAAAGCCGCTGTCACTCCCGCTGAGTGTCACTGTGACGGTAATATGAGCCAGCACAAAGGCACACACACATGGTACAACCCAAGCACCCATTGATGCACATGGGACCTTCTTTGGGTGCAGTTATTGTACTACCAGCCTTATAAATGTCTTGAATATATATGAGTTTTTGAAAAATCATATCTTTTGTTTTCCATAAAGCAGCAGGGTACATCCAGGTGCATGAGTATTTAATGAGAAGTTTTCACGATGACGCTGCAATGCAGAAAACAATTAACTCCCCGAATATTACATCTTTGTGATAACTGAGCCAACTTTGAGTACGCAGAGAGTTAGATAAGCTCTATACCACCGTGTCCGTGTGTAAACTAAACAGTCTAGTTTTTGTTTGAACCATACAAAATCTCAATGTAAAGATGACAGTTTGTCTTTTTGCTGGGGACTACTTTTTTGGCTGACACATAATGGCACATGACCCTCTGTAAAATGGTGTCTTTATTCATAGTTTTTTGTATGGATTAAGGAAACAAAATTTGTTTTTTTTAGCAGGTTGGTGGATGTTGTCACCACTGGAGAGAACCCGTCCGTTTCTCCGTTTCCAGTCTTCGTGCTACACTAAGCTAACCAGCTGCTGGCTGTGGCTTCATATGTATTTATACATCGGGGAGTGGTATCAGTCTTCTCATTTAACTCTTGACAAGAAAGCGAATAAACATTTTTTCCTTTAAAAAAATATACTTTAATCAGCAGAAATGTATTTACTAGTAGATTTGCTGGACCTGTCTTGAACTTATAGTTAAAAAGGTTTCAGCTAAAAATGTGAGTTGAATTTGAGGATGGTGATGGTTACTTTGGAGAGACATTTAGAAATCAAACATATTTCATTGTGGATCAATACGATCACTTAACATTTTATATTATATTATTTTATAATATTTTCATATCAGAATATCTTCACATTTTGAAAATTACAATCCAGGCTTGATTAAACTGAACATGAACTCATTCCTCAATTACCTGAAATGACACATGCTCATTTACACACACACACACACACACACACACACACACACAGGTCGCGGGAGTTGTTAGCAGTGTCGCAGTGTATCCCCCTTGTGTCAGCCTCACTGCCGCAGGGTCAAGAGTCTGGGCTGATTAGTGCTTGTCACAAGACCTGTCTCTCATTACACACACACTCAGGGCGAGAGGTTCACTTCAGCTCAGAGAAGAAGCCTGTCAATCTTACTCAGCGTAGATGTGAGATGTGCCTTCAATGTGTTCACGATAGACTCAGAATCCCTCTGAGCTTATTTTTTACGCTTCTGTTGAATTTCTTCCACTTGTGGTTCAAATTCATCTGATATGGACTCAAACTAGCATGTAACACAAGCCTAAAATGTACATTCTTGTATAATGTGGTTCAGCGCAACATGATGACATTTTAATATCTCAAACTCTCAAAAGTGACTGATTTGCAGTGGTGGAAAGTAACTGAGTACATTTTCTCAAGTACTGCACATAGGTACAGTTTTGTAATACTTGTACTTTACTTGGGTATTTCCATTTTCTGGGAGTGGATCGTCTCATATCACTCTCCACCACAGAGTGAAGGCATATGTCCCAAAATGTCAAACTATTCCTTTAAAACTATCACCGTGACTAGCGAGGACAGTAAAATACCAATTATGCAGCGATGCATGAGTATTAATAATCTAGTTATTTAATATATCATTCACCTGGGTATGCATCTGAAGAATGAATACTTTTTAATACTTTTTGCTGATAGTAATTTTGTACTTTTACTTCAGTAGGATTCTAAATGAAGGACCGGTAATGGAGTATTTTTACATGCTTTTACCAGCGCTTTTACTTCAGTAAAGTATCTGAGTACTTCTTCCACCACTGTCTATTTGGCTCAAAAGAATGAGCTAAAAAGAATCAAGGTGCATGTGTTTTGTATATATATATATATATATATATATATATGTGTGTGTGTCTTTGTGTGTGCACAAAGCCACCGGGAAGGATGTGTCTGGTCAGAGGCAAGATAAAGAGGACATGCCAAGGACTCCCATGATGCAATACAGGCCAGAACCCTGAAATCGTCACCCAGGCCTGCAGGCTGAATTGACCCCTGAACCCTTTCTACAACTTCCTGGACCTCCCTCTCTCTTTCTCTGTAGTCTTTTCCCACCTCTCTCTCTCTCTTCAAATGCGCCTCCCCTCAGCCCTCGCACCCATCGCTTTCACACTGAGGCACCAGCGAGCGGGCAGCAGCCAAATGGCCTGCCCTCTGCTTCATATTGCTGTTGGTCAGGTTTTGTTTTTGTCTTTGACGGTTTGACTTTCGTTCACAAAGCCCAGGAGGACTCCTGTAGCCCAGGGACGGACACACACTCACACATACACACTTGCGCCGAGCTGAAGAGTTCCGCTCTGAGACCCCGGGCATCTTCTCCAGCTTCTGTCAGAGCCATGATGTCATTTTAAGGAGACACAATGCCTCTTCATTATCCACCATACACACACACACACACACACACACACACACACACACACACACACACACACACACACACACACATATACACACATATACACACATCTCACATCTTTACCACTGCACAGACACACAAGCTACATGGTCAACAGCATTAGGAGCGGCACGTGGTAAGGTACAGGTGAACAGCACTGTCAAACAGGTAACATTATACGTATAGGCAAATTATTTTTAGCAGCTGGTGTCCAGTGTCCTCCTAAGGGAAGGGATCACAACCAAACAATATCGTAAACAGCAGAGAAGAGCCATAAACAAAAGCCAACCACCATGAATGTGTCTTTTCAGAATATATCATAAATTCTACTGACGTGTGTGACAAAAGGCTGATATATCCAATCATGCGAAATTAGATGAAGATATTCCCATACCTTATACTCAGTGTCATTAAAGATTATACAAGTCAACACAAAGTTAAAAGAGTTAACAAATGGAATAAACGGCATATGAAATAAAGGTCTAATTAAAGCTCCTCCTGGTCTGCCTTTAATTAACTGCTGTAATACTACTTGCCACTGCCCTGGTGCCTTGGGCTGTCTCACGCCTTAATCTGATCAGATAGTACAAAGCAGCTCTGCCTCCGACCTCAGCTCCTCTGCAGTAGTGATGAGGTAACTGTGAAAGACACAGAATCAGATTCAGTAAATATCAGAGTCTGTGAACACAACCCCAAAATGAACCACAAATTGGCCTTTAGGGTTTAGGGATCTTACAAACAGGTCATTGACCCACAGTGTGCGGGTGCACCACACTCCATTTGCAGAAGACCTTCATTAGTCTCATGACTTCATACTATGATGCTCTGCTTTCCCACCACAAGACAATACAATGGGGTCACTGAGAGGGTTAATGGAAACACGAGCCCGTGAGGTCATATGACGCCACCCTGAAAATGTTGTGGTGACCATACATGACCTTTGACCCCTCGTACATGAGTATAGCCCTGTCCATCCCTTTACAAAAATCTATGAAAATGTTTGTTTTCCACAAAGCACTTCATGTCTTGATCTTAAATGATGGTTTGATTTAACTGACTGAGGCATTTAGGCACGAACCCTTCCTTGCAACACGGCCTACGCTCTCTGCAAAGGCAAACCTAGAGTTCTCTCCTCAGTGATTTGAACTATCTAATTACCAATATTTCTCATATACAGCACCAGTGAGATGTCTTTCAAAAAATGTTAAATCGGCAATTTCACTGGAACTTATGTATTTTTCACTTTCAAGTACAGAGCAAAAACAAAAGCTTAAAATGTATAGATCATTCGGAAATAATACACCACCCGCCGAGCACGCTACGGCGGGTGGTGGAGAACGTCAACATTGCTTGGTGATGTTGCGTTATGTTGCTTTCCATGGCTGCTGCTCCTGTGGAGTGTTTACTGCACTTACACATGTTCATGTTCTCTGTATTTGTGATATTTAATTCTGCTGCTGTGAGAGGTGTCATGTATTTTATTTTATTTTATTTCTGTAGTTTAATTTGCACCCGATGTGGTGTCCACTTAATTGTTGTCGGTCATTTGTGTTTTATTGTCTGATTGTTTTGTTCTTGTTTCTAATTAACTCTAGTAAGGCGAGAGTGAGGCTATTGTGTATTTATAATTGACAAGCAGTTGTATTATCAGGCTGCAAAAAGGACTATATCGTTAATGAACTGTATTTTGTTGCCTAAACGTGTTCTTTACTTAGCTCTATCATATAACATCATAATCATTATAGACAGTTTTTCCCTTTTAAAAAAATGCAATGCAATAACGTTTACCTACATTTTAACTCACCTACTTTGTATTTTTAGTATTTCTTTTTTTTTTTTTACCAGTTTTGATAATTTTACTTGTACTATAAACTAAAGTAACATTACTTTTACAACTGCTACGACTTTCCCTGTACTCTTTCCAACCCTGTTGATTAAGATGGGAGCACTATAATTTCCATGTTTTTCCATGAAAAACTGAACCTACAAAAAGGATTTAGATGTATTTTTTATTTAAAACACTGTAACAGAAGTGTTGCTCCATCTCCACTGTTCATCACTCACACCTGTTCAAAACAAAAAATAGAAAAGGGCCATGATCTGCTTACATGTTGCTTGACCGACATAACATGTTACATACTTGTGTGCATTCTGATATTTTAGAGTTCAGGAGAACAGTCGAGAGAGCGAGAGACTAAGTGCAGCTTAAATGCCTGCTAACCCTAAGAGGTGTCTCAACTCCCTTTAAAGTCAAATTATCAAAGATGCCTTGCTGCATAAATCGTCCTCCGTATACCTCGATTGGAAGTGCCGGTTATTTTCCCCGCTCTGAGCGTTGTTCTACCTCACCTTCCCCGCCACATTGGATTTAGGGGGGTCTCTTTAAATAACCCACATGGCTGCGTGTGAGTCACGATACGAGAGGCTCAGATGGTAAAGGAGTCCCAATCGGTGCCCAAAAGACGTGTCACTGGTAATACCTCCCCCTGCAGACTTGAGGTGTCTCTTTTCGTTGTGCTGTGGGCCTCTGTGATCTGTGTGGAAGGGCGGTGCGCCAAGGCCCAGGCATGCCGTTAGCAAGCTCACTAACATAGCATTAGCTCCACGGTCATCTCAGTGGGCCCGTGCTGTCTCAACCGGTTCCTCACGCTCGGCTACACACACCTTCTGTGGCTCCACACAGCTTGTTAGCCGCAGACCCCCTCCGTCATAAGACTATCCTCCCCTCTCGTCTCCCCCCCTGACTGTGTCTCCTTCTAGGCCTTTATCCCTCCCTCATTTTATCCCCTCTCACTAACTGCATCCACTCTCTTGAGGCTTTGAAGAGGCCTCAGCAGGGGCTCCTCTTGGTGCCACACACACACAAACACACACACACACATGCAGAAACATCTCCCGGTTGCAGCTCAGGGGCAAAGGCGTTTGACTGCCCTGCTAAGAAAAGAGAGATAAGGACAAATAACAGAGAGTGCCATCAGATTACTCTCTCCTCTCCTTGTGTCTGGAGTTTGCCGCGGGTGACCTGGAGGGGAATGTGACGCTTGTTAAGGGTCGTTCCTGGGAATGCAGCTTGAGAGCCGTGCTGGGAGCTAGAATCTACCCGCTAATCTGTCTGTTCCTCCGAGGCGCAAGTCTTCCTGGCGATGAGACACACTCTGTTACCACACACACACACACACACACACAGTCTTTACAGTTGCAGTCCCAGCCAGACGACATCTCGCTCACCCTCGGGGGAGAGAGCAAAGGAAGAGGTTCAGAGGGAGAGGGAGGGAGGGGGAACAGCAGATTAGGGAGGTAGATGACATCTCACACATCCTGACAGCGGGGCATTAGACGGAAACGAAGGGAGGACGGAGGGGGCGTCGGGGAGGTGGAGAAGAGGAGGGTGGAGGCAGGTGAGATTAGGCAAAGTACGAACCAGGTGGAAGCGCAACTTCAACTTTAAAGTGATGGGTGAGAAAGATGAGGAGAGTTGGTGTTCGGGATTTGCATGATGCAAAATGGATTGCATGACATCATGGCGTCTAAGGTAGTTGGGGAGAGGGCAACGTCTGAGGGGGAAGCGTGAAGCGGCTGAGAGGGGGTGAAAGGGTGGGGTTAGCGGGGCGTAGAGCAGTGTTCTTGAGGGAGTGTGGAGGATCCTTGGAGTCCTGGCACCTTATGGCATGGCCTGCAGTCAAACAGATGCTGCAGGCCTTGCCAGCCTTGAGCAGGGCACAGATGAGACCATTTAGAAGCAAAGGAGGGACGTGACTCGTCTTACCGAGCAGCGCAGGAGCATGTGTGTGTGTGTGTGTGTGGACCTGTCCTTCAAAGAAAAGAGAGCGTGAGTTGTTTTTCTTTAAAGCTATGCTAATTCACATCAGTTGTCTTCAGTTGAAGGCATAGACTGTGTGTCTATTGTGTTAAAGCTGGCGTACATTTGGGTTAGTAGTTAATGACTTAAAGGGGAAATCCACCAATTTTACAGATCAATATTATCTGACGAGACATGAAGAGTAAACCTAAGTGACTAACCTAATCATTAACTGTTCTGTTTCACTTTATTCATTTGGCCTGACATCGTGTTGATGGTATGACCATTTGTATCCGTCTCTATATTGAGTATACATTTCAGTAGTCTTTTAACGAAAACAAAATATTTCACAAAAAAAAGCAAAAGTGACATGAAAATGTGGGGATGCAGTGACTATTGTTGTTAGCAATGACAGAGGATCGGTTTCATTAAATCTATTCAGCCGTTCCTCTCTTTCCATTGCTGCCTCTCTCTCTGCACAAATCACACCTGCATGTTTAAGGACAGAGAAAACTTGAGAATGTATGCCTCTGTTTTGGAAAACTACTGACTGTAGTGGGTGGAAGCATGTGCAAGTGGAAGAAGAGCAGCACCGACTCTCTCCTCGCTGTCTATTCTCTCTCCTCCATCTCTATTTTTTCAAGTGTAAGTGATAATATCCTCCCTTTTTCTACCTCTCACCGGCTTGAGTGATTTGCTAAGGCGGTGTGTTCATGTATGTGTACGTGTGTGTGTGTGTGTGTGTGTGCATCTCACATTAGCCTTTTTCCATTAAAGCAATTTCGCCGCCCATTGTATTCCTGAAGAGGACCTGGGAAGTCACTAATGGTGCCTTGCGTCCACACTTGCGCGCTCGCGCACACACCCGCCCGCGACGTGCACGCAGCAGAACATCTCTCAGCATGCGCTATCATCACCTGTCGCCTGATTGCTGTAAAACACACACATTAGCATAGAATGAGACGCATTATCACTCCTGATTATGGGACGCTAAGAGGTTTCACAGAAAAAAAAAGACCTCGCACCTTTTCTCCACAATGCCTGCTGCTAGTGAGATAAATGCATGTTGTCCAACATCTCTGACGCTACCGAAACAGCCCGAAGACTCCGCTGATGGATTTAATGGCCTCTTGTTGTCCATGTTCATAACTGCTCAGATTTGGCGTGTCAATACAAATTTTTTTAAATTCAGGCCGGCGCTGTGATCCGGGCTGCCACCATCAAAACATGTACTTTGTATGTTTCCCGCTGTTTTGAAAGTAGATTGAAAAGCGCTCGGCTGGTGGTGGTTTCAAAAGGTTATTGCTGATTTTAGTGGGGTCAAATCTAAGTAGGAGCAGAGCAGAGACACACACTAACACTCGCCGCATCCGCCACGAGAGAGGTGACCGTGCATGGTTAGCAGGTGGCCTTCTCTTCCCTGCCTTGATGAGTACAGGAAGTGTCGGCCGTGTACAGCGGAGGCAGAGGACACTTGTTTGAGTCAAAGGTCGTCCCTCTCTTCTCTTTGCACTGTTTTTCTTAAGTCTGGGGTCCCTGATGAGGTCTTTCCACTTTTGTAAGGCCTCTGCTCATTTCAGGGGTGGAGGAGGAACAGGAGGAAGGAGGTTAAAACGCTGCCATTGATGAGTTTTTACTATTTTCTTTTTCCTTTTTCGGGGCTTTTTCCACCAACATCCTGGAAGCGGAGGAAGGCCATGTCTGGATCCCGATATAGCCTGGCAGGGTCACAAGGTGATGGGGTAGAAGAGACTTCAGGCTAAGATAGGAATTCCCCGGCGTTTAGGTTGAGTTCAGGGTGTGTTCGACTTTTAGGGTTGACAAAAAATATACGTTTTCTGGAGACAGTCCACTTTTGTGGCGTGAAATTAATCATCCTGCAGAAGAAGAACTCAAAGCACAAAGATTTTTGAGTTAAGGGAATAGCTTTTCATTTAAGAAAATATGATATTTTAAAGATCGTTACCACTCTATCTGTTAAATATAAGGAAGAGGCATGAGAGTGGTATACTGGTCTTCTCATCTAAAGCTTGACAAGCAAGCAAAAAAAATGGCAAAAATATTTACAAAAGCTTCATGGCCGCTGCAGGGATCCCGCTTTTTGGAGAGAAATCAGGAAACAACAACAGAGGCTTTGAGGTTTTTGAGTTAAAATTGCACAGTTTTAAAAAAAGAAACTGCTGGTAAAGATGGAGAAAATGCTATTTAAAGGGATTTTAAAAGTCAACAGAGATAGTAAAAGAGTGAGAGTTCAGATTTTCTTGTCACTTTCGTAGCTTTGTTTGCCCACCTAGCACACACACACACACACACACACACACACACACACACACACACACACACACACACACGGGTCTGTGATAATGACATAATTGTCCCGGAGCACACAGCCATGCAAATAGGGAAGATGGCTTGTGTTGCCATCCGTAGGTCTCTACCATCTATTTCCATTATTCTAATGCACTGCTGCTGATGACCTGCTCTCACACAATTAACAGTCAGGGAATGAGAGAGAGAGAGAAAGAGAGAGAGAGAGAATGTGTGGTATTTGAGAAAAGCATTTTTCTGTCCTCATCTTTCGACCCTGATCTCCTGGCCTTTTTCTTTTAAATGGCACACCAGCTGTAACATATGTTACCTTTTCCTCTCTCGCTTTGTTTGACTTTTGTCATCTCTTCATCCACTCCGGGAGGCAGAGTTGGAGCTAGCTGAACTTTAGAACTAACGAATTAAAGGTTGAAAAATTCCTCACTTTTCTGTCCATACTTTTCATGCCAACCTCTCCACCATATTCTTTTTTCTGTGTCCCTTCTTGCTCCTTTTATTGTGTGTGTCTGTGTGTGTGTCTGTGTGTGAGATCTTGGGAGAATGGGCTGTTGATTCTGGTCTGTTCCTTGGCTCCCCGTCTCATGGTCTTGGCCCAGGTCTGATCCCTGCGATTGGATCGGGGGGCTTTTGTGGTGGCTGATGGGACAGAATTAAGCCAAGTGGCACACACCGAGCACGCTCCACGGCGGGCAGATGGACGGAAAGTGAAAGAGCTGTGATTTCTCATTGTGTCCTGCCGTCTTTTGGGGTGTGCGCGATACCCCCAGAGCACATCCTCCATCCAAGAGCTCTATTCTTCAATCAGTGGCCACCGCTTCCTGGGTCCAGAGACACGCCTCCAAGATTTCATCTCTGTATCAGACCACAACTGGGTTGCAAGCAGCTTAGAGAAGAATAATGCAGGGAAAGATACAGCCGCTCAGTCTTTGTTTAAGGCTCCGTCAGAAGTGTGAAACACAGATTGTTTTTATATTTAAAGAAAGTAATTGTATATTCCCGATGTGTCACCCACAAAAGTTTTTTTTTTTTTCTAATCGGATGCATTTGCGGCCATGTTTACCATTAAACACATTTTTATTTTTCATTTTTCGAAAATGATGCAAAGCAGATAACTCTAAAATATAATGTTATTTAAATGAAGTCTCTGGATCAGTGCACTTGCAGTTGTGTCCAGCTGTTGACAATGAGCTCGTATGCTCAAGAGATTTGAGGAGTAAACAGATGCACAAAATGTCTGTTTAAACATATTCTAAAACCGATTAAAAAAACATATAAAAGGGTTAAATGACTGAGGCGGTAAAAGTTCCCATAGATCATATTTAACCTCTTACCTTTGAAGCCACCCCCTGTGCCCAACCCCTAAAGCTTAGCCTCAATGGGATTTACACCACGAGTGTGTGACCCCCTGCGTTTCTGTGCATACATATGTGAGTGTGTTTGGGTGAATGTGCCGATTACAGCAGATTACTTACACCCATGTAAAAACAGGAATTAGTTCCCAATAAGAACTGCTTACAGGGCCTAAAAACGGCAAAGATAATCATTAGGCCAAGGGGAACATCAGTCATTGCATCACGCAAACACCCACTCTCACCATTACACGTTAAAAAGGAGTAAATACCCTTCTACCGCCTTTCTCCATCCCCTCTACCCCTCCCGAAACTATCAAACGATGATGCTTAACTGCTCCTCTGATCTGGACATTAGCGAAGGGGCTTTGGAGTTTTATTTTGAGGGGGGAAAAAATCATGTAAAAAGGGCCCAAAAACAGCCTGGAGTTCTAGCCAGGAAGGGTGGACAAAACGCTTTCCATCCATCCTCGTCCTCTGCAGAACCTTTTGTCTCCTGTTCTGAGAGCTGAGCGACAACAGCGGGAGAGCGAAAGGAAAAAGAGAGCATATGAGATAGCGGTGGCATTCCCAGTAAGGGTTGAGTGATCTACTTAGAAGGGCCATGGCAGGCCCGGCCAGCAGAAGCCAGATAGATGCCTGAGCAGGCTGGCCGAGGACCAGACACCCCTTTAAATCTGTTACTATGGCTAATCTCTAATCTGGAGATTTACTATATCTGTTCCCCTCTCCCTCCGCTTCTCTTTTTTCTCTCTGTTTCTACTTCTCAGCGTCTATAAATGGAGCAATCTGTGAGTATTTCAGTAATGCATTTATCCCCAAAATGTGTTATTAAAGACTGTCTAATTCCCTTCACATCCCTCGGCTTCTCCAACCCAACCCCCTGACCATGCCCAGCAACACACACACACACACACAAGCACACACTCACTTCTTTTTTTTTTTTTTGCAGATGGTCACATAATGCACAATCAGCCAAACAAGACGGCTGATTTCTGGGTGGAATGTTGGACTCCCTCTCGCTTGGAGGGCATCCTTGGTGGACATTGCTAGCTTGAAGCCATTAGATGTTAGCTGTGTGCAGTGAGCCAGCACCAGTCACAACCAATCCCCAATCTTTCTTTAACTGGACCGTGTTCCCAGTCCAAAAACAGGGGAGAGGAAGAGCTCGCCTGCCTGAAACAATGTAGTCGGATTGCAGAAAGACGCGCTGGGTGCCATGCATATATCAGGTGATTACCTCACACATCTTGCAACAAACACGACCCTAAACTTTACAAAGATCTTGTTCCCAGATTTTAGTTTTTTAATGGAGGTTCCAGTCATGGGGTCGGTTTTAAAAAAATGGTCTCCTTTGCTGCCAACATAAGCACCTTTCCCCCTGAAGCACTCAACACATGGCAGTCTTGAAACTAGCGTGATGAAGACACGACGTGTCATAATAATTAGGAGGTGGACAAAGGATCTGCTGTTTAACATGGAAATTTATGCAGTCCCCTGTGTTTTCTATGAAGCTAAATTCTAGCGCTTTCGGATTTGTTCAATTCATTTTCGCCGTCACTCCGTCTCGGATAGGCAAATGTTCACTGACACTAATGTGTTGCAGGTCAAGAGAGGAAGGGTCCCACCTAATGTGCATCTTCATTTCTGCTCTCCTCTTCGCCTCCGCCAAAAAACAATGCTTTCCTCCTCCCTCGTTCCTGCTTCCCCATACTTAGGCCCTCGCAGCAATTATGCCCAATCACAAGGCCTCAATAGGAAGCAACCATGGCTTGTTTGTGCCTCTGCGGTCATTAAGAGGGGGGCGAAGAAAGGAATTAATGACTTAATTGAGGAGGAGAGAAAAGGGGGAAATCACACAGACTCTGGGAGCGGAGGGGAGAGTATGAATGGGGCGCCTGGAACGCTCCTGGAGCAGGGGATTGTGGGATTGCTGAAGTGTGTCAAGATTTTGGTCGTCCTCCAGAGCAGATGGCGGCTTGTCGTTCGCATACCATCTATTCTCCTCTTTGTCAACCCAGAACGGCATCTTTTGTTCCTCCCCATTGCTTTGCTGCAAAAGTTCATGGGTGGAGAGAAGAAAAAAACAACAAGAAAAAAAAAACAACAAAACAAAACTGAAACATTGGTCCAGTTTGCTCCAGATTAACAGTCTCAAGGTCTCTCTCCCTCTCTCTCCCTCCCAAAGTTTTGACCAAATCAGAAAGGATGCTGTGTCTAAAGTGTTGGTGTGCCAGGCTTGGCACATTTCTATTCATTCCTCTCTAATGTGGCAGGGTCCCCCCACTGCCAAGCCTCCGCTCCTGCTCCACAGACTCCTGATTATTGTGGATAAACACGCAGGAGGAGATCCCCCTCCTCTCCTCCATCCACACCAACTGAGACTTGAGAGATACGCTACCTCCAGGAAAATCTGGCTCGGCTCGCTCTCGCAATTTCTCTTCCCGTCCAAGATTTCAAACCGATAAAGTAATCAGGAGGAAACTGAAAAAAAAACACAACAGTTTGGTGACTATTCAACACTTGCCACGCATTTGAAATTTTCCTCCTTTGATTGTTGCATTAAAAACAAACGTGAAACAAGGACGGTCGTTGCACTGTTGAGCCCCAGGGTCGACCGAGCTGATGGTGCTTTTAACGCTTTCTTTTTTTTTTTTTTTTCATGTGTCCCGATTCCTGGAAGCATTCCTTCTGTAAACAACGACTGAAAAAAACAACAACTGAGGCTTATTTGGAAAATGGCTAGCACCTTTGCAGGACTGAATAATTAATGTATGCTAATGCTAACAATGTATTAGTTATTCAAATGTGATCCTTTTAGACAACAGAACTGTTTACCCCCTATTACTCCCTCTGATCGTCCACTCCAGCAGGGGAGCGCATAAAGAGAAGAAAGCAGAGGAAGAGAGGAGAGATGAGTGTATGTGACACTAGCAGACACCAGCCAACACAACAAAGAAGCACGGTGAGATTAGCATGACAGAGAATGCTAGCGCTTCACACATTAATACACAACATGAACTACAGCCATAACCCTCAGGGGCCCGATGCAATATTCATCTCCTCTACCTCCTTCACTCTTTCTCTTTTCACACCTCTCTGTCATTTCTTTCTTTTTTAAAAAACATTTTCTCTCCCCTCTCTGCGGTCTTTTCTGTCCTCAGCCTCTCTTTCCCACCCCTCTGCTCTTTCTCAGTAGACGTCTGAAGGGCCCTTCAGCCCAGAGGAGATGGGGACTGGTCTTGCCCGGGCCAGGGGCCACTCTGTGGGTGGGGTGGCTCAGGAGGAAAACTCTGTGGGTGGGGTGGCTCAGGAGGAAAGGAGAGGGCTCTCTGTCTGGAGGATGGAAGGATGGTTATGTGTCTGAATGTTGGGAGAGGAGGGCCTCCCATTGATAGATTAAGGACCAGGTTGGCTGCACTTGAGAACTATGGTTCTCTATCGCAGGAGGTGAGACTCGAGAGCCAGGTCACACATTAGCATGTGTTTTGCTTTTTCGGCTCGGCTGTCCCGGAGTCCGTTACTCGGTTGTATCACTAACAACCAGGGGGATGTAGAGGAGGGTAAACCCAGCGTCTTGTTTGCCGAGCAGTATTTGCGCAGCGTGTTAGGCTTATGTAAAGTATGTAAATCTTTCTAACACACATTTATACTACGCAGACAGAGGATTGCTTTAAACGTTGCCACCCCATTGCTACCTAAATTTACTGTATGATGTAAAACTTTGTCTCTGTTTTGTTGCTGAGAAACCTAGACCACCACGGTACTAAATATAATACAGGAAAGTTTGATAACTTATTATTATGATTTTTAATACATGCTGCATTATCTTGCTTTGTACCTCTTGTGTTATGAAAGGCAATCTGGATTAATTTTGGGAATGGTGGACTTCGCCACTACCAATAATAACTACAATATGGAGATTATCACATCTTGTCTGACTTCCCAGATCAGTTGACTTGGGTTGTACAATGTTATCATTACTGAGAGGAGCGATGGCAAAAGAACTGAATTTTGATTTACAGAAGGACATGACATCATTTTGAATACCTTATGTTAATACGATCCGGTTCTTCACATTATCTGCAATCAAAATTCAAATACTTTACAAAATTTGGCGGCTGAGGCTGTGTTCAGCGGTCACAATATCTTTTCAAGGGTCTTTAAAACATATTTTCATGCCAGCTCCCACCCGTGAGCCGCTTTCATTTGTGAGTCAGCGGAGCTAAGACCGCCTGAAGCGAGCTCCTCAAGGTGATTCAGTCTGGGAATGTCTTTGAACCTCCCGCCAGCTACGCCTGCCTGCACAAAAGATCAATGCGTCTGCGAAAAAATGCAAGCGCAGTTGAGTTTACCCCCCTCCCCTCTTCCACTCATCAAATATAAGCTTGAATTAGGTGCAATTAAGGTATTTCCACGGCCACCATAAAACAAAAACCCCATGGTAGAAGAGCCGTGGCTTCACCATTACCAATAATCGCTCACTAACTTCACACATTGTCACTCAGCAGCAACAAGGTCAAAGATGTGAAGGTGACCTGTTTTTTAAAAAAACGCACATGCCAATCACGACAACAGTAAAATTCAACTAAAGGGGCTGTGAAACAAAGTCGGTTAAACGCTGAAAGCTATAGACCCCCCTCCTCCGTTTCCCCTTTTGGCAATGATATCAGTAATAGAGTCTTTTGTTTGATAATGAGAGCTGCTATTTCTGATAGAGAATAATGATACATGGCTATTACAGTTTCATCTGTTGGGATTGAACGAATAACAATGCTTCGTGCAATATTCAGCGTCGCACTAAAACACGCACATTCTGTGCGTCTGTAATTGTGGGCTTGATAATGAAGTGACCGGCCACCTTAGTCAGGCAACATAGAGAGGGAAGCAAAGGTCCTTGGGAGTTATTGTTACGGGTTTAACAATGAAGTCGATGCGGAGCGTCAATCATGCCGCAATGAAGTCCTGGCTGTGTTCACACTTTTGATGAGACTGTTTTGATGCTAATTGTACAGTGGTATAATAATTAAGTTAATGACATGGACATGTTTGTGGTGCTGAGAAAGACTGGCACTGACAACGATGACGTCGAGGGAAATCAAAGTTTTCGCACACGTTGAATGAGAACGATTCTGACATTAACTGTACTCTTAAAATCTAGTTTTACAGCCAAAGTCCTTTTTTTAAAAGTTGAAGCGTGGCAACCTGTGAGAGGGCAAAACTGAAAGACGAAAAACTCTGCAACAAATTGACAACTTTTTTGTTGCCTGCCAACTTCGATAACTCCAGCTGCGACTGCCAAAACACTGATTCACAATCTGACAAAACTGGATGATGACAAAAAGCACATTCTTAACTCAAAACACTGTGCCGATGCTTGAGATAGAATGTCTCTCCTTTGTGGGATGGATGATAATAGGTGAAAACAAAGAAGCGGGGTGTAAAATGCTTCAGCTGAGCGTGATTACAGCTGTGGCCGTCATTAGGCAGCCTCTTTAATGTAATTGATGGAGTGGATTCTCATAGCAGACCTCAATAGACTGGGCAGGGTCTCCTCGTTTATTTGGACTCATCTGCATTTGGTCTGTGTGTGTGTGTGTGTGTGTGTGTTTATGTGCACATGCAGGCATGAGGTAGAGCCAGAGTGTGCAATAATTATGACTTCACACTCTTCAGACACTTAGAGAAAAGAGCAAAACAAAGCACAGTAATCAGTGTGTGTGTGTGTGTGTGTGTATGGTTTGGTACATTCTAAGTGCAATTGTGCAAATGTGATCTCAGCGTCTACATGTGTTTGCGCACACACGCTTGTGTGAATGTGTGTGCAGCTACTGTGCATGTGAGTCCCGTGTGTGTGTGTGTGTGTGTGCGGGTGTGCGAGAGAGGGAGAGACTGTTTGCATTTGCTCAAGGATCCTGACCCTTCAGAAATGACACGTTTTCTCTATCTACCCCATCCTTTCCCCACACATTAGGTGCTTACAAAAGACAGAGCACTAATGCATCATCTAATTGGCCTAGGCTCCTGCCTCTGCCTCTCCCTCCATCACTCTATTAGCTCAGTAATTACCCATATGCCTCAGCGAGGCGGGCGTCCAGATAATGGCCGCCTCAAGGGCCCTTGAGCGCGGCAGAGAGGGGCCGCAGTCTGTCGCCGCGGGAACACAGCGAGCTCTCCAAACTATCCCAGCAGCGCACTGGGAAAAACACAACGGGGAAGGAGTTTGGCAACTTCGTCTCCCCCCCCCCCCCCCCCACCTTCTCCTCAAAAAATGAAAAAAAGTTGGGAGTGGAGATGCAAATTGGGGCTGTTCAAATTGGATGTTGTCTATTTAGCTAATGTGCAATTGTGTGTGTGTGTGTGTGTGTGTGTGTGTGTGTGTGTGTGAATGAACCCCAGACATTTTGACTTTTGCATTTCTTTCAAGGAAAGGCAGGGATTTTTTCACATCTGTCTTAATACAATATTCCAGCCCAGCATCCTTGCAAATATGCAAATATGTCCACACTGAACGACAATTGATGTCCAATGCCAGTGTTTCCAATGCAGGGAGTCATGGACGGTAAGGGTTTTGATATTGGGGTGGTGGATGGTTGTGTAGTGTGATGTTCATACCTGCATTAAAACAGACTTGTTTCAGGTACATAAACAAAACATTTTTTTTTCGGAAGTAACAGATCCGTGGGTTTGAAGGTGTTTCAGGTGCACAGACGTTTCTACTACCCTGACACTGGATTTTACAACTCTGAAAAGTCATCACAATAGCGATTAGTTGATCCGTAATCTACCGGGGATGTGGGCTTGCACTTATTTCATTGGTCTTGCCTATGGCATTTCATTAGTCTCAAAACCTGTGCACATTAAAACAAAAACATGCACGTGATATGAGGCCACAGAACGGTATCGGCAAGCAGAAAACCATCTACGTGAGGGAGCATATCTCTGCATTTCAGTGGATCCACGTCTTCTTCTGACCTAACACCAGAGAACGTCTCAGTCTCTCTCTGGCTCTCTCTGTGTCCGTGTTTCTCTGCAAAGCATGTGCGATTATCAGCAGACCCTTTTTTCGCGATAGCAGAATGAACAAGTTGGGGAGGGGTAGAGCGAGGGGAGATCGTCCGCTACTTAACAGATAGCGAATGCCGTCGTTCTCTCAGACGGGACAAAATAGAAAAATGTTAGAATGGGTCGCCAACACTGAGCATAATTCCATTGATTCACACAAGTCTAAAGTCAGTCTGAATGCGTCATGCGCATCCTGTCACAGACCTTGACTGTAACCACGATTCTTCCCATCCTCATCAATACCGTGGTTCACGTGTGCATATATTTCCAGAAAGTGTGAATATATCACTGCACATTGTCCAGGGTTTTGCAGAATCATCCAATATCAGTGTTCACATTCAATATGTACACTGATCGGTCACTGTAATCGTTGCTGCTCTCATGTTGCCATTCCTTTGTAGCACAGCCACACTGTAAAAGATCGGTGAAAATTCATCCTGTGAGTGTTGTATCAAGACTCGCATCCTCTCTGTCTTCCTCTATCTCGCTCTCTCCTCCCGGTCTGAATCCCTCAATGTTACATCCTTTGAAAATGGAAATCATAATTCTCCAATCTTCTATCTTCAGCCTCTTAATTGAAATCTCATAATCTGTCACAGAATAGTAACGGCCGCCCTCATCCTATTCCCAAATGACACATACAAAAAGAGCACAAACAAAGAGCTTCTTAAATAATTCCCTTGCTCTCTGCATCATATAATATGGATTACAGAGCGCTCTCCCTCTCTTTCTCTCCTCACCTCCCACTCTTGCTCCCTCAATCTGGGATATGATCTCATCTCTCCATCCTACCCCAAGGCGGATTTTGGGACACTCAAGCTGACCAGGCAGCATTAGCTCTTTTTAAAATCAGATAAATATATAAATGAAGCGTCCCACAGTAATGCTAATATATGCTCTAAGAGGGTCTAAGGCTTCAGATCTGTGGACTTAATCTGGGTTTTGGGAAGGTATCTTCCCTTGGCCGTTCAGAGATTTGTGAGATCACTGTCAGTCGTGGGCCGGCTGAATTATCTTTGCGTATTGTGTTAATCTGTTGGCATGCAGATTGTGGCGGACTAAGGTTCAAGTGGGAAGGATTAGGGGAGATCTGAGCAAAGCTGATGCAGGCAGCCTTCTCAAAAACGGTCCATGCGTTCAGGCCCCTCTGTGGGGTTTTTGCACACTGACCGAAGGGACCACTGAAGCATGGTATCTCTCTCTTTCTCTCTCTCTTTTCTCTCTGTCTCTGTCTTTCTATCTCTCTCTCTCTCTCTCTCTACACACACAAATCGCCTTCATTCCTCCCTCTCCATTCCAGATAATTCCCCTCTTAAAATCTCCCCTCAGACCAACCACTGCGAGTGCAGGACCCAAAATGCAAAAAAAACAGTGGCCATGCCCACTCTCCAAATCCCAAAACCTTTTAGAGCTACTTGACAGAGAGAAATCCATCTGGAGAGGATATCCACCGTCCATTACTTAGAGACTAATGTCTAGCTTTAACTCAGCAGTATTTATTTACATCACAGCATCTAAATAAAGCACATTTCTATGCCCCAAACTCACCCCAGTAATACCTTATTAAGATGCTTCCAACACAGAGCCGGAACACGGACAAGGTTTGTAACTTTGTTAATTGTTCGTTGTCAGTTCAATCACCCAGCACTTTGTGTCGGACTCTCCATGATTATCTCTGGAGAGTGATAAAATCACTTCAGGTAAATGAGTGATTGGACTGGAGGACCGCTGAAGTACAACTTAGCAGTCCTTTAGCAGCTTCTGTTTGCTAAATGGAGCCGTGGAGTTGGGAGTATGAAGAGGCTGGAGGGGTCAGAGGGGTCCATATGGACCAGCACTTGGACGACTCTCGGAGGGACGAGCAACCAATCACGTTCTCTACAAATCCTCGACCCGGAGATCCAGCAGGAGAGCACTGATTTCATTTCCACCAATCACTTGCCTTCAATGAAAGCTAATTGAACAATTCCAATCTCTCAAATCGTTTTATTTGGTTTATGTTCTCGGTGACAGAAATAACAGCGTCGGAGGTGCACTTGCCTTCATGGAAATGTAATAAATAAAATCTCACTTTTGTGTCGTCCAGACTAAATGGACTGCTTTGATTCTTGGGAAGACATGAGCAATACAAATGGACAAGTTGCTTTTAGCTCTTGCAGCAAACGACATGAATAGAATCGGAAGAAATAGTGATGACTTATTAATGTACAATTTTATACATAATATGCTCTCAGAAAAAAGTGTTGTTGCATTTTGCACACTAATCAGTTCACTAACCAAGACAGTGCAACGGAGAGATCATGGTTACATCTATGTAGTTTAATCAACCACATGTCTTCGTTTGGGCTCCTACTCATAGTCCTGCTTTATTAGAGGCGGAATCTTCTGGGTCTTTCTGCCTGCGTTGATACGGTTAATAGGTCTCTAATATGGTAATTGTCTGGTCAGGGAGGAAGGAGACCAAAACATTTTAATTAAAGAGCGAGTGGCTTTTTTTTTTTCCTCTCCTCACTTCGTTTGTACTCCGGCCCTTAAATTATCTTCCAGATATCAAGACTTCCACAACAGTTGTTTTGTCATCTCTCCAATTTAAAACAAGCGGACCATAGGAGAAAATCTCCGGCTAATTTATTTTTTTTCCGTCTGAGATCCATGAGCGAGCAATAAGGACAATAATAAAATCAGATTAGCAGTGACCACAGGACTCCTTGATTGATTCTTGTCCGATATTGTTTTCCACAAATGTAATTAGGTTCAACTCCAGATACTAATGTAGCTCCTCTTTTCATCACTACAGCATCGGTTTGCCCTCCACATATTCTATCATTACTGCCAATTATTATTGCTCTCCTTTTCCCTAAAAAGGTATTTTTCAAAAAAGAAAAAATGTTAAAAAATAATCAAGCAAAACAGTGGGGGAGCAAATGTGAAACAATTACTTGTAAGTCCGGCGGCGAAGTTACAAAGAAACACAAAAGCTTGATTAGCATTAATGTCAAACAATTAAAGCAGGAGTATTCATAAAGGGAAAGATCTTATTAGCTGGAGAAAAACAGAATGAGACGGACCATTTCTCGGCTGCTTAAGCCTCAGGATTACTCAACCTTTGGTGGCAGAGAGGAACAATGTGGCTTTTAGAAACCCATTATGGAGAGAAGCGTTTGGCTGACAATTATATGCCCCTAAGCCGTTTAATAGGTGGTTGGGAAGAGGTCTTTTAAGATTCCCATTCAGGACGAGCGATCTGGGCCGCAGCATTTGAGGCATCTCGGAGTGTGTGTCTGTGTGGTGTGTGTGTGTGTGTGTGTGTGTGTGTGTGTGTGTGTGTGTGTGTGTATGGGGGGTATGAGAAGGGTTTTGGGAAGAGCCTGACATAAGAAAGGACAGAAGGGAGAGAGGGAGAGTTTTAAGCCTGCTAAGCAGATCAGTGTCTTTGTGTGCGGTCAACAGAGGCACTTGAAACTTTTCGTGAGCCCCAGCTGTCTGGAGCTAATTCTTTTTTTATATGGCTTTTGTACAGAGACGAGGAAAATAACAGAAGAAGGGCATTTATGAAGTACTTACAAATCTTTTTTTGTGTCTCTAAACTACGCAGAAATGTTACATATCAAGGGATAAGGGGGGGGGGGGGGGGGAGGGGGTCCGTGAATGGGATCAAGTAAATCTGCGGTATAAAAACACAAACTGATGACTCATGATATTCAAGAGACTTTTAAAGTGAAGTGAAATCCGAATGAACAGATACACTGTTGACTGTTTCTGACCCTTTTTGACTCCTTAAAGCAGCCTGTTTGTGTTTACAGATTGATTTAAAAAAAAAAAAAAAAAAAGAAACAGTCAATAATCTGTTTTCCCAAACGATTTTTAATCACCCTTTCAAATATTTGTGCCGTCGCTTGTGTGGAGTTGTGTCCTTTAGGATTTGAGATGGCCACAAACAACAGGAGGAGGAAAAAAAAAAAAAAGGCACCACCAGAAAAAAAGATCAACAAACGGGCGAAGCGTAGAGACAGAACAGTTTGAGGATGAACGCTGCTAATCCTGACCTCGACTAATGCTAATGCAAATGCATGTTTATCAAATATGTAATCGACATTAGTTAGAAAAACAAGGATCTGCCAGCGCTCTGCCCTTTGTTCCGTGATTGTGGAAGAGGGAGATTAAGATGGGCTTTAGTGATGCTCAGATGGCTGGAGGGACGGCTGGATGCATACTCGCTGTCAAGAAAAGAAGAGAGTTTTTGCAGTTGAATCGGCTCCTGTTGTTCCTTTTGAGTGGAAGTGCATCCAACCAGTGCTAGCAATCCTGGCACCTGATTAGAATTTACTTTTATTAAATAGTAACATGTAGTCACATTTTATTTTTGTTAATTTTAGTCTAGTTTCAGTTGACGTAAATTACGAAGACATTTTAGTATAATTTTCAACAGTGAGATTTTAGTCTCTTTTTATTTAGTTTTCTGTCTTGTAAGCATTCTTAGGCTAGGCATTGCCATCTTTAAGAATAGTTCAACATTTTGACATATAGGCTTGTTTGCTTTCTGACATAGAGTTAGATGAGAAGATGATCCCTCTCATGTCTGTCCGTTAAATATAAGGCTCCCGACAGCAGTCTGTTAGCTTAGCTTAGCATAAAGATCAGAAACAAGGGGAAGCCGCTAGAAAAAAAACACAGAAAATCCACCTGCCTGCACCTCTAACTGATTAATAATAACTACTTAACACGTTATATCTTGTTTGTTTAAGCCGTATGCCAAAATGTAAAAAACAAGACAATTCACAGTTTTGCGTGGGGTTATATGGGACTATTTCTTAAATATTTTGAACAAGATATATTGGTTTCAGTAGTGATAATGTATTTTGTTACCTTTAGACAGAGCTAGGCTAGCTGTTTCTTCTTGTTTCCTGTGTTTATGCTAAGCTAAGCTAAGCCACTACTGGCTATAACCTTATATTCACAGTACAGACCTCATCTACCACAAGGTTAGCAGATAAAGTACCATTTACTTGTTTATACTCGACAGTCGTCGTTCATACACACAGTGTCGTGTCACTCTGCAGTAATTCAACTTTTTATTTGGATTTAGTCTCTTTTTCATCATTATTAAAGGGCTGTTAATAAATGTTTTGTCATCACAGCTCGTGTTAATGAAACTGACACAATCTTGTTTGCCACCGTGTGCACATAAAACACATTTTACATTCCACGTCACACATTGTCCTGTGTTAGTGGGGATTGTTCTCATAGTGTTGCGGGGCAGTTTTTTTTGTGGTTAATTGTTTACAGGAAGACACAGGGGCACAACTCTTGCCAGTTTGTTCCTCCTCTGGGCACCCGGAGAAACAGAGGTAACCTATTTTCTTTGGGAAGGTTGAGCAGTCACACAGAGACTGTGTTTGTGTGTTTGATTTCATTGCTCCTTCAGGCTCTCTTACCTTGCCGTCTCCATCTCTCCTTTCTCCACTATAATGTCTCCTCTTTTTTTTCTTTTTTCTCTCTCTTAGCCAACACATTCTCCACTTATATCTTGCCTCCTGCTCTTTCTTCCTTGTCTCCATGTTTCCTTATTCCCCCCTTGGCCTCCTCTTACTTCTCCCTCCATCCTTCTTTACCTCTGTGCGCTGCCACACTGGGATAAAGGAGAGGTCTTGCTGTGCTGTGTGTTTGCCTGCTTGGTTGCAGGGTTTGTTGTTCGTAAATGAGGTCATTAGAAGACACTCTGACCTAACCAAAGGCATTTGTTCTGCATGCTGTATTTTTTATTTTTTTACCCACTTTTTTCCAGTATAAATATACACCTTTGATGGAACAGCCAGATGCTGGCGTCATTAACATGTCATCATATCATCCGACAAATTAGGGTGAAAAAATTCCTTTCCATATTCCTTTCACCTCTCTAAGCATTAGATGCAATGACAAATACATATACACCCAGTATCTATTCTTTCTCCTGCTTGTACACTTTCAGACGTTATCTCCATCCTCTCCCGACCTCTTCCCATCCCTGTGATGTTTTGGTACATCTTGCAGCTCGGGTGACACCTCCAGGCGAGCCTCGGGGCCTTTGGGTCTACACTCTGTGGCTCGTATCCAGATCCCCCGATGACACCTGTGAGCCTTGGCAGAGCTCCTGGTTTACAGTAGCTGTTAGCAGGCTTTTATGTCAAACAAAACACCAACACAACGTGTTCTCTCTCCCACTGTACCTCAGAGATTCCCCGCCCCCAAAACGACTCCAGCTCACTTTCTCCCGCACCCAAAGTGGTTGCAGCTCTTTCTGCAATCACATGCTATACTGTAAACACTGCTGTCTTTATCTCGCCGTGTCAACGGGTTTTAATTAGCGGTGAATGTCAAGGATGTCTGCTGGGTCCACCTCATTTCTCTCAGAGCCAAACACCCATTTCTTGTGTTGTGTAACATCGTCCCTCCCCCCCACCCCCCATTGTCCGGGCGCACTCATAAACATACTTCATACGCAGCATCTCTGAAGTGTATTTCATTGTTCCTCAAGTGGGGAGACGAGTGTTGCTGCTCTCCAAATGGACATTGGTGCATCTCCTGAAACAATACGGTTCCCCCACACCACATCACTCACATGTGTTTAAAAACGCCAGACCTTGACCACTTACGCCTGGAAAGAAAATTACCTGAGCACAAAGCGGGAGCTCTTGTCTACACCCTAAAACACATCATAGCGCTCTTGTCATTGCAAGTGGAGGGTCTATTATAAACAATTATTTTAGCCCTTCACGGACAGTTTGGTCTTTGTGATGCATTGTGTTTTTGAGCGAAGAAGTACAGGCAGTAATCAATGGAGGAGCCGTGCGGTCAAGGTAAGGCTGCCGGGTGATCTAAACGCACACATACGTGGGAGGGAGAGAGGGGCGCCGTGAGGAAGATACTGATGTATGATGTATGCATAAAGGCTGAGAATAGCACGACGACGGAGAATACTCGTTTCTGATTGGCTGGCAGGTTCTTCTGGCAACAATGTATCCACAGTTTTGTGAAAACGTTCTTAACTGTAGGTTGAATCTACAACAAGCAAATGTTAAATAATGGATGACAATTTGAAGCACGCTTCTCTTTTTGTGGTAAGCCGCCGTGGTATAAGCACGATAATACACATTAGCGTGGCTGATATAATAACTAATGGAGCAAAGGCATACAGTAGTTTAGTTTAGTTTAGTTTGACCCAATAAGATCTCAAATAGAATTTGATCAATGCAGAAAAAACACATCAGCACAACATAGAGTTCTTGTACTCTGCATAGATTTCTACTGTATTTGTCTATTTTGTTTAATCGTCTATTTCGGCATCTGTCATCTACACAAGATGAGACTTGTTTATAATACAAAAAAATGAAAATTATAACAACAATCTCATTGACAATGACAAACATACTGCTCCAGAATGGCTTATTTCATCACTTGTACTGTATGTAGGCAACAGGGAAGAGAGACGAGGTGTTTACTGCCACCTTTAATGGTGTAAATATTATAAACCAGCAAATGCCTCAAAGACAATCTACAGTTCGTTGCAGGAGCAACAAAATTTAGTTTCTGCATTTTTACCGTCAATTTCAATCAGTCCAAATATTAAATATCACTTCAAAGTACAAAGGAAACACATAACAGAAGGAGATCAAACATGTGGAAGGCTGCATGAGAGCATAATGGAAATACGCAAAGAGAAAGAAGGACGGGGATAAGAGACAAAAAGCGAGAGAGAGAGAGAGGTGTGAGACGTGTGGGTGGACACTGGGCATGGTGGCAATAGGCACAGGGGCTTAATGAGAGGTGAGCCAGAGGAGAAACGGAGGAAGGACAGACAGAGAGAAGGTAGCAGGGAGAGGGAGAGGTGAGAAGGAAGGTGAGTGATAGATGGTGCAGCAGGAGAGGGGAAATAGAGGAAGAGAGGGAGGACGGGACTTTGGAAAACAGAAGCAGTAAACAAACAAGCCAAGAATAGAGTCCAGGTGTGAAAAGTGAAGAAACAGGTGAGGGAGACCGTGAAAGAGAGGACGGGATAGAGGAGAACGCGGAAGGAAGAGTGAGGCAGGGTCAGCAGGAGTTGTCCTCCATGTTTAAGCCGACTGAAGGAGACAAAGGTCGTAATAAAACTAGTGTTACAAAATACTTTACGAATGAAAAGATTTGTGAAATCATTGAAATGACAAAGGCAATGCAGGTGAATTGAGAAACATTATGCCTACATCAGCTAAATGCGATTTCTGTATTCAGACAAAGAGCTACCATACCACTGCACGTGATTAAAAGCAATATTTTCAAAAATGGCCTCATCATTTGTAAGACTGACGCAAAAAAAAAACTATTTGGATACTTGTTCGTTTGGGTAAGTATTCAGATTTCAATTTTGGGACTAAATGTAGGCTATTTAGGTCTATAATTTATCCTTGAAAAGATAAAATGTCACAAGGTGTTATTTCACAAAGAGTGCATAGGACCTCGTTCAACCAAACCTCTCACGATTACATTAAACACACCAAACCAGGGTTTCCCCCATCAGCCCGCCGTGAGTATGAATTGAGCAGTAACATTTTAGCTGTGAACATAGCAGTGCATTGTGTTTACAGTTTAGGCTATTTGTGAGTAAATACATGCTACAACTCCTCAAGATCCAAAAGCATCTCTGGCCCAGGCTCACTTAAGGTGGACCAGCTATTCACTTAAGGTGGACCAGCTATGGTCATTTTAGTGACAAGCAGCTCCTCCGAGTTTTGTTAAGTTCTCACAGTTTGTTTGACAGATGTGTTCGTATCATCGACGTAAAATATAAATAAATAATAATAAATTCTGGTCGCGACTAGGCCTAAATGCTACCGCTCGACTTTTTGCAAGCTAACTGGATAGCCGAAACACCTAAAAGCAGAGGTACAGCGATTGCAATTTTCTTGACCATTAGCCGATTGATCAGTGCATCGCAACCTAAAGTGTTACACCTAAATAAAGACCCCTGAAGAATACTGATAATATTTACAAGTTTCAGGCAGAGAAAATGAACAGAAAACCTCAGGGTGTCACTAAACAAAGAAACCCAGTCCTCAAACACAAAGGAAAGTGGGGTAGGGACAAACAGAAACTTGGCTCTGTCCCAACTTGTGAAGGAGTTTGGGACGGCACCACATCTCCCCCCTCCCTCCACACCTCCTCCTCTATCCCCCTATAAAGGTGATGTATGACCAGGGGATGGATGTGCCCTTGTCAGAGCCCTGTGTCTGAAAAATGCTGATGGATGGAGGGATGGAGAGGAGAAGCGGAAGGAGGAGAAAGAATGCAGGTGATGGGGAGATGACAATGATGAAGCATGGGTGCACCACACTGCCACTTCTCAGACAGCTGTTTAGCGACGGGGGCTAGCACTCTGAGTGTTTGTGTGTGTGTGTGTGTGGAGAGTGTAGGGGACACATAGGAGGCGGCACTGTGGTCCTCCAAGATAGGTGAAAAAGTACTTGAATGTGTATTTATAGAAGGATGAACACGAAGGACACACAACAGAATCCAACACAAGTCTGTTTTTTGGTAGGAGCTTGTCAGAAAACTGTTGGCTTGGTGCAGAAGAGAGGCAGCGTCTCGTCTCTCTGCATCTCATGTCCTTCAAGGCCCGGCTGTAGCCTCCAGGCAAGCCTCGGGCTCCAAGGCCTCCCGTCGCGTGGCATGATACCAGATCGGACTCAGACACACACAGCTGTTGCCCAAGGGCCTTCACTCCTCCCGGAGAATGACACTCAAACTCCCCAGAGCCATATTTAAGTGCAACAGTAAGTGATTATGTGTGTGTATCCACTGTATCTGTGTGTTTGTGTGTGACTTTTTAGCCTACAGCCAGCAGGTATTCAAGGGCCCTTTCAAATTAGAACCGGGGAGAGGGAAGGGGGGGGGGGGGGGGGGGGGTTTGTTGGCTGGCCGATTCCCCTCAGAGCCCGATCAAGGAGTCTGGGAATATCAGGAATATCTGTCACAGTGGAACACAGCAGAACATCACAGCAACGGACATAAATCATGCAGCTTGTCCCACTCATCATCCACCGGCCACAGGACACTGTGACAACACTGAGTTTTACTGGACTACAAATCAGGAATAAAATAGATTAAAATAGAATAGGGAGACTGCCACTAAACTGAGGTTTAAGTAACTAATATATGTTGTGTTCAACTGTCCATGAGCAACGCCCTGAATCCCCATCACTTTCAGAGATGGTGTTCTGTAACTGCCCTCCGACCTCTATGCAAGGAGCCAGACTTTTAAAGGAAACTTGCAGTGGTTTTGTTGAGCTGCCCACAAAATAGATTTCAAATAGCTAATCCAGAGCTAATGGAGTGCTGCAGGGAGGATGTGTTTTTGTAGGCTAACCCCGGTAGTTAGCATTACACTGGTTCCCTCGACAAAAGGCCAATGGGATTTTTCCATTGGATTTTGGATTACTCTTATTTCTCTTCTTTTTTTTAATTTTGTCTGAAATTGGATACAAACTTTGAAATGGTTTGGGTTAAACCCTTTTAAAAGGCTTGCCCTGATATACATTGTTTTGCAGTATGTGTTTTTACAACAGGCATCGTGTTAGCATGCACGGTCAGAAAGGCCACAATTATGAACTCCAGTTTGAAAAATACTTCAATTTTCTTTTTAAAAAACGTTTTCAATCAAGTATCACCTAGTTGTTTTTATAAGTTATGTGTACAATGTCTCTTTGTCCCATTATTTATTGGCAAAAAAAAAAGACTGACTGCTGCTTGGCTGAGTTGCTGAATCTTTTTCCTTTCCTTTCTCTCACTTCCTTCCCTCCATCCTACCTTCACTCCTTTCTTTATTTCTACCATCCTTGCGTCCTACAGTATCCGTATCAGTCTGTCCTGAGGTGGAAATAACACTGGGCTACATTAGTAGCAAATAGCATCATACTGATAAGAATACAATGAAAACAATATAGGACTAGTCTTAACTCAAGGTCCACTTACTGGCTTTTTCTGGAGCTTCTAACCTGTTCAAGAATTAACTTTTCCAATCAAAATATCAAAGATTATATTTCTCCTATTGCAGCAGAACACTGAGATCTGAAGGGTTGAGTTAAACAATAATGGGAAGATGTGGTGATGCAGACGAGGGGAGGGATGTGAAAAAAGGGAAACATGGGGCAAGTTTAATTGAGGACTGGAAGAGTGGGAGATGAAGTGAAGAGGAGGGGCGAGAGAGAGGGAGAGGTCTGGCTTGGGACAGTGAACTGGAAGTGTGTGTGTGTGTGTGTGTGTGTGTGTGTGTGTGTGTGTGTGTGTGTGTGTGTGTGTGTGTGTGCGTGTGTACAAAATGCACTTGTGACACAGAGCAGTATTGACAAGCAGGGCTGATGCCCCTGAGAAAACCTTCAGAATTCAATCTCATTGATTCCCACAGAGGAGTGGAGGACGCTGCCCCTGGTCCATACCCTGAGTCATTACACACACTCACACAGACTCACACACACACACACAGACTCACACACACACACACACATAAATATATATATATATATACACATATAGGAAAAAAGTTTAAAACGTATATATATATATATATATATATATATACGTTTTAAACTTTTTTCCTCATATGCAATATGGAAATTCTGCGTAAAGTTTTTTGTACATATTTTTCAAAACAAAGAAAATATTTTTGCTCAAACTGTCTGTAAATGTTTTACACAATAAAAATACTTGTTTTCACTTGTAATTTTCTATTTTTTTCAACCATTCACAGAACACATTTACAACTTCATTACAATGTTAATGCCTTTGCCTTAGTGCAATGTGTAATGGAGTGAATGCATTCAAACAAACCCGCTCATATATGCGTGTGTGTGTGTGTGTGTGTGTGAGAGAGAGAGAGAGAGAGAGAGAGAGAGAGAGAGAGAGAGAGAGAGAGAGAGAGAGAGAGAAAGAAATGAGGAGGAGGAAGAGGTTGTGGTGGGCGTTGAAGGGGTGGTGGTATTGTTAGGGAGGGGGCAGATGGGTGCCACAGAGTCCATGTGTTGTATGACCTTGGTCACTGCTGAGGGGACCTAGTTTCTTGCCAAGCCAATCAATAAGCTAAACAGGCGGAGGATGGCTATTTGGAGCATGGGAAGCCAAACTCAAATACTGATAGGTTATCTGCCTGTCCCAGCACCACTTCTGTGCAAATATTGGACCAGCACATTTTTCACGGTGACTTGCATTTGGAAAAAAAGAAAGCGAGTCAGAGAGGAGTGAGAGGGGGGGTGTTGAGAACAGACATGGTTGAGTGGATATGTTGCAGAGGGCAAAACCTCCCTCCTCCCTCTGTGTCTCTCCCAGACCCCCTCTTCTTACCCCCCTAAACCTTCAACCAACAAGTGCATGTCCCTCTCTCTCTGTCTGTCCCTCCCCCCTTCCTCACTCTTGGGGCAAATTTACAAATCAGTGCGCACAAATGGCAAACAAAGTGTAAATTGTAGAAAGACTACTTGGGTTTGACGTAAATTGATAATTTGTATTTCCACGTGACCCATTTATAAATGCTTTATTGCATCAGCAAATAAAAATAATAACATTTTGGTTGAGAAAAACCCTGAATTGGTGTATATCCTGCTCCTGCATGACACTTGATTATACATGCTGATAAGTCATTGATAACGTGTTAAAGTGTTAATTAGTTGAAGTAAAAACAAATGTGTTCCAGATTCTCGACACATCTTAATCATTTAGTTTTTGTTCATATTAAAATTGCTGAAACAATTGGAGATGTAAGCAGCAAAGCGATCTGAAACCAGGCGACGTTCTTCTAGATGAATGAAAGAGTTAAAAAGACAAAGTCATGCGGGGAGAGATTCAACACCATGGCAATCCAAAAAAATTTTTTTGCAATGACTACGACTGATAAATGATCTATAAAGCGTTAGTGAATAATTTATTAGGCATTAATAAAGCCATATTATGACCCTTTTTAGAAAGTGGCACCCAAATATCTATATATCATGACTTCATGACTGCTATATCTTTGACACACTGTTAATACATTGAGTAGTTACAGATATGATGAACGGTGTTACTGTGCAAATTATGTTTGTGTGTGATTGCAGCCTTGATTTAGATCATGTAGCCATAATAATACAAACATTTCTACATTATAGAAAGAGATAGTGTCCCTTGTATTTTGGAGGAAATCCATTATTGTGGGCAGAATAAAGTAATCCAAAGGCAATGTAGGAATAATTATAGCAAAAACTAATTATGAATTTTGAGAGGACAACGAGACAATAAGCTGAGCGGGGAAAAAAAAAAAAATAGATGAGTTTGTGAGCGAACAAGCAAGTTTGCTCTGGTGTGAGTTTGTGAGACAATGGTGTATCTCTAAGTGATCTGTAGATGATGGCAGCTGGATCTAATCAATAATGGATGAGTGACACATGCCAACCACTGTATCCCAACCACTCTGGAGAGACACTAGACAGTCCAATGTGTGTGTGTTTCCGTGTGTGTATGGAAGTAGAAATGTGTGAACGCAACAGTGAAACCCCCTTCGAGACGATTCAAAGCTCAGAGAAAGAGAAGAAAAGTAATGAAGAGATAGATAAACAGGGAGGGGGAGCCGAGAGGGGGGAGCTGAGGGGGGAGAGCGCGGCGCTTTTTCCCATCAGGTGTGGAAGTCAAAGCCAGCTCGCGTTGGTACAGCGGAGACTGGAACAATGACTTCAAGAGCAGCGCACAGCAAAACCACATTAATTATTAGAGAGGAGCGATCAAAGCACAACTGTGACATGAAATAAATGAATTAAAGCTGGAAAAAAATATCGCCATCTGGACGAAGTGTTTCACATCCCAGAAACAACTCGCTGCTCAGATGCCTGCCTTTGTTTTTTCTCTCCCCTTTTTTCGGTTTTTGCTTGTCAAAATGTTTATGTTATGTAGGCTGAACCAGATTCATTGCTCGAACAATTGCTCGTGTTTATTAGTCTCATTGTTTGACATTCTTTACTGCCTGTTGGTTTCATGGATGAAATGCATGGGGTATACAATTATAGCTGGAGATAGGTATGTGAAGATTGATATTAATCTTGTGCATCAAGTACAAAGCTGGATTCAGGACATAGTTAGCCTAGCTTAGCATAAAGACTAGAAGCAGGGGGAAGCGGTTAGCTTGGCTCTGTGCTAAGTTGAAAAACATGTCTACCAACACTTCTACAGCTGACTTATTTACAAAAAGAATCAACAGTCTGTTGTTTTAGAGGAATTGCGGGCTTTGAAGTCCCAGTGAAAATCTTGAGCTTCTGTTACGGTTGTAAATGTCATCCTTCACTCAGGGCAATTACAAAAAATAGTCCAATCAAGTAAGACTCTGGGCGACTAGCTTGCCACACAGGTCATATAGAACCGCACTTTACCGTTTCGTAGTAGCTAACAGAGCAATATGGAGACATATGAAGAAATGTTTGTGTGGATAAAGGGAAAAGGTCTAATTCATTCAAGGGAAACCAATCATCAACCAGCTTTGGGTCACTGCAGCGCAGGGACTACATGCAGCTGAACGTCTGGCAGGTGATGCAAAACAAACAAAACAGAAGTTTAAGTGCCTTAAACGTGAAATCTACTTTGGTTGTAAAAAAGAAGTCTGATTGTATAGAAGTCTATGAGAGAATGACCCTACTTCTCACTTGATTTGTTACCTCAGTAAAACTGTAAACATGAGTTTATGGTCTCAATCACTAATTTCAAGTTTTCTTCAATACAGTATAATGTTGATTTAGTAGATTATGGTCCCATTTAAAGTAGAGTAGATATTAAAGCAGGGTATGATTTAGGGCGTGGCTACCTTGGGATTGACATTGGCCGTGTTTTCGTCTTAGAACTTTAACCCTTTTACAGTGAGTTTTCAGTTCAGGGAAGTTTATGGTAACATTTTGGTCGCCTAAATATGCCTTTTTTCATTCAGCGTTCGGTTGCTCCGCCCTATTGGGTCACGTCTGGTTCCAAAAAAACAACATGGCAACGGCCAAAAACCAAGATGGCTTGTGGCTTCAAAAAGGCATTCCACAAACCATTGGGTGACATCATAACTACGTCCACTTTTATATATACAGTCTATGGCAGAAGTTAAAGACGCTCTCACCTCCATTTCATTGGTACTTTTACTTCTTGGGGAGCAACAGCCGACCGCAGTGACCCCTCGTTGTCACCGTGAGGTTGCCAGTCAACCAGAAAGACAGACGGATGAACTGTTGTTAGTCGAGAGATAGTTACACTATGTTACTGCCCCTAAAACCACAAACGCCAGTTGTTATCATTTTGAACCAGAGCTTGGCTAGGTCTTTATGCTAAGCTAAGCTAGTTGCCTCCTGGCTCCAAGTCTCAGAAAAAAAACAACTCCAAAATGTTGAACTGTTCCGTTAAATCATTCACTGTTGTCATTAAGACATTGAAGTGCTGGTGGAGACCACAGTTCAGTGGAGGCATGTGATTACAGATTGTGTGTTTGGTAACAGAGATGGCCCCTTTTTCTCTCTGTCTGCCGCTCTGGCTGGCTAAACTGGTGTGATGTTGTCTTCCTGTTTCAGCTCCTGCACTCGGGTCTGGCTGCCGTCCCTCGTCTCTCTTTTTCCAACTATCTCACTTTTCTCTCTCTCTCTCTCTCTCTCTCTCTTTCTCTCTCACTGACACTGGGCACTGCTCCTCTCCCTGACCATCTGGGCCTCTTCTCCACGAAAGTGAGTGTGTAAGTGTTTGTGTGTGCGTGTGTGTGTGTGTGTGTGTGTGTGTGTACACACATGCAGACAGGCGTGTGTGTAAGCGAGAGTTTGAGAGCAGTTTCTCCTCAAGAGGGCATATATGTGTATGTTTATGTGTGTGTGTGTCAGTAGAAGGGTCTTCCTTCGCCAGGTGGACAGCTGCTACTTAGTAGCCTAACAGCTCCGCCAGCAAAGTCAGGGAGAGTGAGCTGGCGGACTTAACCCTTTATATTCCAAAACAATGTTGAACACGGGCAACACCCTAGTGTGTGTGCGTGTGTGTGTGTGTGTGTGTGCGTGTGTGGCATTATTATTATGCCTGCTGATATGTGTTTTAAGTATTACTTTGCTCACAAATACTTCATACCAGTCTCTTACTATACACTCAGTTTATAGGGAGGTAAACATGCAAATGTTATAGTTTTTATTTGTATTTATGTGTGTGTCGTTGACTTGTGTGTACTGTATGTATGATGTGGGTGTATATGCTACTTTGTTTTAGTTTTGGATTCATTTTTATTCATCTCTGTTTTTCTTGTAGATATCTCATCAGAAATCATGTTTAAATAAGAAAATAAGACTGGACTATACAGTATTAGATTGACTACAGTTGTGGATTGCATTTTAAAACAACACACACTCCACAACTTACATGACATGACTGGTGCTGCTGCTGCTGCTGTGTGTGATGCACATGTACACTGCCATCCCTGGCTGTGTGTGTATACATTGTGTACAATCTACATCTGTGTGTTTGTGAGCCTGGCAGTCAGATTTAATACTCTTATCCGTCCCGCCGGTCCTGTCTTTGTCTGGTCCTTAAATGGAGTTTTAGTCTCTGCAACACAGGCCTGGCTGGATGAGCTTAATCAAACCATTAGAGTCCTGAGCCCTGAGGAGCATCTCACCACCTCCTACTGAGATCTGCTTTAAGACATGGTGGCAGTGGCAAACACTCAAACCTCTGGATTAGATCGGCTCTCAGCGACTTAGCGGCGTCTCTCTCTCTCTCTCTCACTCTCTATTGCCCTCTCTCTCTGCCAGGCTTTATCTGTCTGTGGGACTAAGAGCACTTTTGTTTTTTTTTAGAGGCTTTTTCCAACTAGTCTAAAGGTAAATGCAAGCAAGCGACTGCAAATGAGCAGGAGACATGAGTAAGCACAAACACAGGTGTAGAGCATTGAACTTTTAAACAGATCATATTAGAATATGCACATAATGTTACTTGGTATAAAGCCTGTTTTGTTCTTTGCCAGTAAAACTAGACTTGAGTCTTGCTGCGTTGCAGAGAGATGTGCAGGTGTTTCCGGACATTCATTGGAGAACTTGTGCAAAGTATAATGACCTCTATGTTTCCCAAAAACTAACCCCTATGTCCTTGAACATACAAAATTCCCACTCTCCAAAGATTTGGAACTTGTTCATGGTGAGTCCCCCTCAGTGTGATCATCCACCCTGGTTTTCCACGGGCTCTCTCCTTAATTGATTTCACATGCGACAAATGTGGATTGTCTTTCCAAAGCGTCCCTCTATGGCCAGTGTGCAAATGACGAGCAGAGAGAATGCCTTTTTTTTGTCTCTGGCCTGTTTTCTTGGCTGCTTGTGTTTCAGTGTTCTTGCTTTGATAAGCAGTATCGGACTGCATTCTTCCTTGCCCCCAGAGGATGATGGGTATTAGTGTTTTCTGAAGAGTCTGGAGTCCACTTCCTCCGCAGCCTTTTCGTCCAAGGGAGACAAGCGTATCAAAATACTCCCCTTCAGTCCGGCTGAAGCGCCATATTTAAAGATTAGAAATAGTGGCTTAATTTGAAGGGAGAGCTTTGGAAATATCAAGAAGAGGCCATCATCCCCTGTGTTTCGTTTGTAGGAAGTGGATAGAGATATCCGCCATTGTAAATCTTACACTGTGACATTTGCTTGAAAAAAAGGGAGCGGGAGAAGGAAAGAAATAGGACATATTCTAAAGCCTTTCTGTGTTGCTGGAATTAAACAAACGCAAAAAAGGGATAAAATCGGCTTAGACTGTTGAGACAAGTACATCTAAGAGAATGCACAAAAGGAGGGGTGTAAACGGCGGATTCTTCCCAGCTAAAAACTTATCAAGCACAGGCTTTGTGCTCAATCCATTTAAGTGAGTCCCTAACACGCCCCTATTGTATGCCTTTAATGGTGGAAAAGTGACTTGTGCGGGGCTATTGCCTCTTCATGGGGATTACAGCTAAGTGCTTAAATTGTAGTGAAACCCGGATTTACTGATGGCAAAGAGAAACGGGCGAGGGAGGGAGGGCAGAAAAAGGACCCTTACCAAGGATTTGTGTCAGGATCGCACTGTTCCCCTCGTCTGTCTGTGGCAGAGTCGAGAGAGGACAACTGGTGTTCACATGCGAGCCAGCACGCAGACACATAAGTAACAATGCTTTTGCACATCCTTTTACTGTGCGTGTCTGTGTTTTCCTTGTGATCCCTTCCAGTCTGTCCCCCCCTCCCTTTCACTCTCTCTCTCTCTCTCTCTCTCTCTCTCTCTCTCTCTCTCTCTCTCTCTCTCTCTCTTACCCCCCTCTCTCTTTCTCTCTTGTTCCCACTCACTCTCATCTCCTCTGTTTTAATTAATTTCTAGCTGTGCTGCCCGATGAGACTTGGCCATGGCAGTGTCTGCTCCTGCAATTTCAGCCCTCATCTCCTGTGGCTGCCAGAAAATGACTCAATGCTCCTTGCGTTTCAAGAAAGAGAGGGAAAAAAAAGGCCAGCAAAGAAAAAAGTATAAATAACAAAGGTGAGGAGAGAAATTGTACACAATGATTAGGCTTAATGATTTACACAGGTGCCCCCCCACCTGACCGTCACGCTGCAAATGACCAGGTGTGCAGAATAGTAAAAGTCCCTTAAACTCACTTCATTCTTTGTCATGCTTCACTCTTCTTCACACCGTCACTTTTTGTGTTTACAAAGGAGTTCAACACTTGATGTATTCCATGACAGAGTGATCAAACAGACTAGTTCCTTCATAGCATAACCCTGCTTTCTCTTACACCTGATGGGGTGCAGCAGTAGTTGAGTCCGCGGGGGACTTGAGCACCAATGGGTCGCCTGTTCAAGTCCCCGTACGCACCAAGTACGGAATGTGGACTGGTAGCTGGAGAGGTGAGAGATCCCCAAAAACAAATCCCCGCTCACTGTATAGTAGCTGCCCACAGCTGCTAATACTAGGTTGGGTAAATGTCACTGTCTGCTGTGTGAAATGGGCATAAAATTCAGGTCTTTTAAAATTTGTGGTCTTGAGACTCAAGGCATTTTCTTCGACTTTAGAAAAGCTTCCTCCAGAACCACAGAAGACATTATGCGGCTATGTTCACAAGCTGTGTCGTACTCTCCTTGACTAGTAAATTGACTTTGACGTGTATAATCAGTAGTGTGCCCAGTTAATCATGCTAAATAAATGGGTTCAAACAGGGAGTACAGTGTGTGATGTGTGTTTTCAACGCAGGAAGTGGATGCTTGTCATCTACTCGTGCCAATGGCAAAGCGCTGTCACTTTCAGACGCGAGTGATATGATACTCCTTCATGTGAAAAGGAAGAGACCATGATGACGCCGACGATAGACGAGTGTGCAAGTGTTGGGGACAGAACGCTTCTCCTTGAGCATTGTGTGTTTGCGTGTCTGTTCCCTGAGCTAACAAACTGTATGAAGGTAAACTCAGGAGCACCTGCCCCTATTGTCATGCTCTCACCCACCCGCACTCGCACACCTTTCACTTGAGCACACAACACCCAATACTGAGCAAAGATGAAGAAAGGGCCAAGCCCTGCATGAGGCAAAGGCTGCCTATTCAAATAAAGACGGAAAGCCCTCTGTCTTTTCTCTCACTAAGCCTTGATATGTTCCTCAAAGCTGCTGAGGGCCATTGTGTGTCTCTACCTTTGTTGTCTTGTGTTTAAGCAGGCTGATGATTATAATGATGATGATGATGATGGTAATGATGATGGCGATGGCTTAAGGCGAAGCAGCTGCCGAGGGGTTGAGAGAGGCACAGACAATCGGCCTGTTTACTCAAGAAAATGTACACTTTGGATGTTCAAAGTGACGGCTGCTGAATGGCAACTGACTTGTGTGTGTGTGTGTGTGTGTGTGTGTGTGTGTGTGTATGCGAAGCAGGAGTGCCTTCAGGTCCATCTCACACACTTTGCAATTAAGGCTTTACATGCATATTATGTTATCACAACAATGCCCTGTGACATTCACTAAGTATACAAGATTACATACCGCAATGCATATCGATAACACAAAGGAATAGTTTGGTTTCTATTATTTTTTTATGTATTTGCGTGTAAATCAAAGGTATGTTGACAAGTGAGATTAGACGTTTAGCTCAGTTGCAGATTGTAATTGTTCTTAAAGGAGTAATTATTTGTGTTTGGGGCCGTTGGGAGCAGTGGAACAAGCTGTAAACATTGACATATTTTCATGTTAAAAAGTTATAAAACCTTCGTCAATTTTTAACAGTGAAATAGGCCCCCTAAATAGAACGGGGACATTTAACTCCCAACACCCCGATGCAAACACATTGATCGCTCATGAACTGTCAGCACCTTCTTTATCACAATCAAAATGTGTAAACTTTTAGCCCCAGGTATATCGGTAGCTGCACTTTATACTAGCAAGTGGTTCAATGCTATTTGGCGTCTCAATATTTTTGGCAGATGATTTATGTAAGCCCCAAAAATACACAAGTGGGCGTTTGTGCTGTGAAATGGTGAAATGAGTATGGCTAAATTAGAGTGTTTGTGTGTGTGGGTGTATTGTAATATTCTCTCTATTAATATTGATATCACACTGGCTAAGTTTTGTAACACAGCAAAATGCCATTTAAAGGGCTGCATTTAAAAACGACTGTGCAAAAGAGCTGTATTTGTGTCATTGCAAAGATTCCTCAAAACTTTACCTTTAAATAAAGCTGATGTTAATTTACATAAGAAAAAGAGTGTGGAAAGATCAATTATGTAAGCCGGTTTCACTATTACCTTTTTTGTTTTGAGCAGAGGCTTAGCATGTAAGACACACGTCAAACCGGTATGTCTTTTACATCTGTGGTGCCATGACCCGCTCTTCCATCTTCCAGCCGGTTTCCAGCATTCGCTGTCCCCTTATCGTGGCGACAGTGATATTTTTGCCCTACTTAAGCTCCAGATGCTGAGAGGCTCCTTGTACTGGCACATGCTGCAAGAGGGCCAAAGAGGTTAATGCACCCAGGGAGAGAGAAGCAACCAGCTGTTGGCCTTCTAATGTTTAAAACCTCCTCCCCTCCATCCATCCTATTATTTCTCCCTCCCTCCACCCCTCAAAGGAAGAAAGCCCAGGCAATAAAAAGCGCACAAATGGTGAAACATCTGCTGGGAGCATTTCAGTGCGGCCAAGAGCGTCTTAAGTCCTCCTGAGCAACAATATGTGGACATTTTTTTCTGGGCAGGGGCGACGGGGACTTAGAAAGAGATAAGAGGAGATAATGGCTGGATAGAGGACTTGGGAGCTGCAAATGCACAATCGGGAGGTCCACACAGAGATGGGGATAGAAAGGAGGGGGACAGGAGGGGGAGAAGGAGGGAGGAGGAGGGTCTAGGAGGCCAGAGGAAAGTGGTCTGGTAAACAATGCCGCCGCATTAGCATGATAATCTGAAACATGCCTTTATTTAGATAAAGATGTAGGTTATACTGGGGGAGGAGTTTGTGATGTGCAAGTGTCTGTGGGAGTAGCTCTGCCTCTGTGTGTGCGTGTGAGTGTGCATGAACAAGGAGCTCATGTCCATCGTCACAAGTCTGAATGCTAAGCAGCTTATGCCAGGCTATAACAGCATTTCTACATAACACACTGTTTTACCATTCAACATTTAGGAGACCGACTGACTCGGAATGCCCTCAGTGTCGTTAAAAAACCCGGATTATAGCGAGACCATGTAACTTTTATTAGAAGAAATAGCACAAATCTCCAGTACAAACGCTTAAATAGCCATTGTTTAAATCATTAGTTCCTAAACATTATAAAAATTAGCTTAATCCAAAGGTATTTTCCTTCCTCCGTTCATGTGAATGAGAGAGAGTGGCTGGGAGTTGGGGTTAAAGGAAACGCTAATGCGTTTTCTCTCATTGTATACTCTGAATTCATACTTTTTAGGCTTCAAGCGACACTGGGCAACTCTCATAGGAATGAATGGGGAACCGCCTCCAACACTGTATGTAGTTCCCTATATACATCCATCGTTGATCCAAACTCGTCAAATACGATATAGAATGAGCTGGGTGGTTTATGGTGGAAAATGTTAGCTAATATTGACCAAGCTAGTTCAATAGATCTTGCTGTGTAGCAAACATTACCAAGTCAGTTTGTGGATGTCATGACGCTTCTCCACTTGTACCTCTCTTACACAGCATGTTAGCATGTCAAAGAGATATATTTGAATGGTTTTATCATGAAAGTAAAACTAAACAAAGACAAACCTTCATTGTGATCTTATTCAGGTGGCCTATTTCTAAGGTCTTTAATGCAACTGAGCAAGAGAGCTTAGAAAGTAAAGAAAATGAAATGTGCTATTATCTTGTAATTACCACTTGTGGCCACAGTGGCTGCTGTTTAATAATTATGATTTAACCTATTTATAAAAGACATCGTACTGTATGTAAAGCCATACAATATAACAAAAATACCTAATATCCTGTTATTTACCGAAGGAAGGTGTGCAGACGTTTGTCTGTCAAACATAAAGTACACTTCTTTGTCAAACGTTCTTCATGTTACCCTTTCAAAGGAACAATCTAATTTGACTTGTTACTATTTCACAAGCTTTACTTTTAGCACCTATAGGCACTGCAGCTTTTGAGTTTTTAAGGTTATGCATGCAGTGAGTGAAGTGCAATCAGTTATCAGTCTATTTCCCTTCACTGGGTTTAAAATTGCAGAGCTACCTACAGTACAGCTTGTGTGAGAGGCTATTACTGAGGACAGCAACATACTTCTCTCTTTGTAATGGCAGAATTAGTGAATATAATTGCTCTTGTGAACTGTGGTCAAAAATAGCTTCAATCTGTCTGGAGAGAGGCGGAGGCATGTTAAATGTTCTCATTTTAGGCAAAGGTGCAGTGTAGCCGTCACAGTAAACAGGACACTACATTGTGGTTTAGCATGATATAACCAAGAGGATCATTTAGTGCACGTACACTAAATATTATTGATTGATTGTTTTTTTTCTAGTTAATTAAATAAAAGGTTTTTTTTAAATAAATGCACTTAATATCTTCGAAAATATTTATGTTCAACTACCATTCAAAAGCTAGTGGATGTTGAAGGCTAAGACAGAAATGGGAAAGTAAAGAAGTAGGTTCATGATGAGGCTTCAGGACGACACACACATGCACTGCTGTTGCGTGTCCTCATCACATGCTTTTGTCATGTACTCTGAAAGTGAGAAGTAGCAACAGCTGGGTTCCCCACTGCGTCCAGACAGCGAGACGGACCTGAAGTGTGTTTTAACAGTTTGTTTTTTTAAATGATAATGCTACTCCCCGCCGTCTACTGTCATGCTATACTGTGAGTGTGTGCATGTGCAATCTAATTTAATGCATTTGTATGTGTGAGTGGTGTGAAAAATATGTGTGTGTGTGTGTGTGTCAGTCCAGGCGCCACTCACCCTGATAAAAGCCCTTTGACACTCAGCTGTTTAACAGCTCAAACTGTCTTTGCTCTGTGGATTAAACACACACACACAGTCACACACACACATGCACAGCTTCAATGACCTCAACAACACCTCCAACATACCCCTCCCCAATTTAACAAGGAATAACTTGTGAGTATGTGCACGTGTTCATGTGTGTGTGTGTGTGTGTGTGTGTGTGCGTGCAAATTGAAGCGTTTGCCCACATATCCAGTGGCCTGCTGAGGGCGTCCTACACCATATGGCCCCTCTCCTCTGCATTTTAACACTGTGGTGACAGGTGCTGGTCCAAGAGACAATACAGCTCCTCCAGAGCTGGCAGCCAGCACACCATGAAGAGAGAGAAAAAGAAGAGGCATTCGTAATTGTGAGTGCATGAGAGAGAGCTTCCAAACCTATTCTTTCTCCAAAGTTTTGCCTGAATTAAGAGGTGAGAATAAGTGGTTTGGGTTACTGTAGATAACAGAAATGGAGACGGAGTAAGTGAACTTGAGTGGTGCTGAGGGAAGAAGAGGTAAATATAAAAAGCAGCATGAAAGATACAGAGCTACACCCAGCTCACAGCTCTTTCAGCTCAAAAAGGGACTAAAAAGCCTGTTGAAAGTTTTCGGCGAGTCTTTGATTCCACCAGTTTGCAATGTGACTCCTCAAGAGCACAAAGACGAGACGTCCGAGCACTGCTGTGGAGTTGCACCGCCCACACAATACAAACCCCTGCTGCCAAATTGGATTCTATGGCCCTGATTCAACATGTTGGGTGGTTTCTGGCAGTGTATTTTTAGTAAGAGTGTAATGTATGTTTCCATGATTGAGATCATATACAAATAAAAAGTTCCCCTGGCCTGTGGCTTGTTGCTTAATATAGTTAATCTCAGGCCAGAACACATTACGATACAATCGTCCCTTTCTGAGAAAGCATTGTGTCAGTGTCAGATTTTAGTCCCACAACAGTGAGCTGTTAAACAGTGAGCTGTTTAACAGTGAGCTGTTTAACCGAGCTGATAGCTGTGTTTGAAATAATCAATGCTGTTCATTTATTGTGTTTTTTTAAAATATTAAAATATTATAAAGTTTAAAGTTTGGGCTTTTAGTTGAATTTTTATGTCTGTCAAGAGTCAAAATAACGTACAGAACACAGATCAGATATCTTTGTCAGTTTTTCATTACTAGTGTGGATTTAATAATTTACTAGTAAGGACTCATTAACTCATAAAGCTAACATAGATTATAAATACTATTAAATGTATTTAGGCTTTGGTCATATAGAAACATGCCTTAAATCAGTCTTAAAGGGACAGATCACGTCAAAATCCTAAATACATATTTTTCCTATTACCTCTAGTGCTGTTTAGCAGTCTTGATTGTTTTGGTGTGAGTTGCAGAGTGTTGGAGATATCGGCCGTAGAGATGTCTGCCTTATCTCCAATAAAATGCGACTAAATTGCGTTCGAATTGCTCAAAGCTCCAAAAAAAAATACATTTGAAAAACTCAACCATGTTGTCTTTTTTCCAGAAATCATGTCTCATGTCAAATCTCACAGCTTTCCATCAACATCAAAAATGTTCAATGTGTGGTGCTCACATGAGAGTAGTTCCTAACAACTGTGGATGTTATTAAGTTGTATATATTTTCTCAGAGTCTCGTAGTCCTCTCGACGTGTGTGTGGCATGCATTCTGTATTTTATGAATCGGCCCGTCTTGTGCGAGTGGAGCAAGTCAGTGCGTGATGTGTGTGTTGACAGTTCCAAAGTGTGTGTACTTGGCATGTCACTGGGGCCAGGTGCAGGGCTGGGTCGCAATCACGAGTATGGGTTCTGCTCAGGATAAACAGGGTCTCTTTCCCATCTCTCCAGGGGCCTCCATTTCCTGGTACTCTTTGTAATGGGAGGAACACACGATCACAACAGCAGACAAGATCAAACGGTGGTCGTTCGCTGAGTCAGGGTTAAGAAAAACCTCCAGTTGACTCAAAAACATTTGTGACAGATGGTGATAATTCCCCGGAACCGCGAGTCACGCAAAGCAGGAGATGCAAGTGTCTTATGAACACTTGGAAACAGCTGGTTTCATCTTGGCTATGTAACCATTTGTAATATGTTAATATTGTTTTTTGTTTGGCGTGAGCAACATGCCCTTTGACTTTTTATTTCCACCATGTTTTGGTGTTTGTTTCTTTTGCAAAAGAAAAACTGCTAGATATGATCTGATCTGATTCAGTGTGTCTGGCCTTTTTTTGCAATCCTTCAGCACAAAAGTCTTTATTTGTCCTCTGCAGAATTCCCCCTTCAGCCTGTGATAACCTGCCGTCCATCCCCACCCCCTCCCTCTGCCTTGCAGGGCAGGAAGCGGAGCAGCTCAGACATACTGTACGGTCCCTCGCGTCTGGGCCGGAACCAGGATGTGTTGCTAGGCGCAGGGATGATTGTGTCAGCACTTGCTGGCCGCTTCGTTTCCTTACAGGTGATCTCCTGAATGGACAATGACAGATATACGTTTCCTGCTATTTTTCACTTCTGCAGGAGGGGGGGGGGGATCAGAAAAACACGGGACTCTGTGACCACGGGGCCACCTCCGCAAGCAAGTGAGCAGGCTCCCAAAGATAGCAGCGCTTCAGACCGGGTGAGACAATGACACATTCAGCTGGTCAGCCACAAGACCTCGCAGCGACCCCGTGACCTCAGACTGGAGGCGGGGTGTAGCGTTCAGTCAGGGGTGGCAAACAAATCTGAGAGATGAGAGGGGGGTGGAGGGGGTTGAGGAAATATTGAGGAAGCCACTCTTGATTTCTGACGCGTTTGACGAACTTTGATGTGTAGAAGGTCGAGGAGGATGAGAGGGTGATGGCGTGGCAGGAGGGGGAAAGAGAGGGGGGGAGCGGGCGATGGCGTGTGGCAGGATAGCTGAGGTCGTTCTTTTGATTTATGATTTTTCAACTTTTTCTAACTGTGGAGAGTATATGCACAGCACGGGAGGAGAAGGGGGAGAGGGGAAGGGAAGTGAAGGAGGGATGCGGCGGGGCGTTGAAGTGGAGGGGTGGTCACGCTCTTTTGATTTATGACGGGGGTGATTAATGCCCAAGGATATTACCCCTTGGAAAAAGTGCTGGCCCCTTGACTGAAGTTGTGTTTTGCTACATGTCTGACAGGCAGGAGCGATTTGGCCTCCTTTTGTTTTATGACGACAATGTGAAGAGGGGTCATCTGCTGTTCACGAGTCAGGAAATATCTTTTTGATGAATTTATAATGACTTTAAACTAGTACAAGTGAACTGGTTAGTCCGAGTAAGATGAACTGTTATCAAAGAAAGACATCCATTTATATATTACCAACACTGAAACTATCAGCAGTAAAAATAAAAAATAAATTAGGGGAAATCCGCAGTAAATTTGCAGTTAAAAGTAAATGACTACTTCAACCTGTCACCTGGTGTTACTGAAAGGCCGTTCCTTAAGATTAGCACAAGTCATTAAAAATACATTAAATGCACAACACACAGTTAAATTTAAACTGTTTTCTATATATAAACCGTTTCCTCTCATTCACAGTCTCTAAAAACTGCAGCTTTAGGGCTAGACAGTCAGTCGACAGTCTGGAAATACAAACAATGCAGCAGATCTTAGGATTTCTTGTCTTCCTATGATAACCGCAATTTTTATCTGTAGCCGAGGCACAGTTTAAGTACATTTGTGTTTGAGTTTAACGTTCACGAATAGTATCTTCAGATCATTCACTCGTAAATGATATAGTAGAGGTTCATCACGTATGCATGTTTTCGAGTACTTATCCTCAGCAGAGCAACACACACACACAGACACACAAGGAGGTGACAGGAAGCACTAAGGTCAGCCATGGTCTGGTACCTCTGCTCAGCCATCTTGTTTTTAAAAGACATAAATCACACGAAATCCACCGGTTCCTCTCCTCTTCAAAGGCCTTTGTTCTACAGCCTCGGCACAGAGGTTATCAGCAGGGCAGCGGCAATAGTGTGTATAATAGACCTACTTACGCTGGCTGATAAGATGCATTGAGAGTCTGTGACTCTCACTTTAAGCTGTCAATAAAACCAGGGAATCAGTGTTTTTTTTTCAGGCTTTGAATTATATCACATCAGTGTGACAGCGGCACTATTTTTTTCGACCCAGACTTGTCTGCCAATATAAACCGTGGAAGAATTGTTTGTGTTCCTGTCTGTGGGTTTCCACGACTGACCCTGACTGGTTGATTAAATGTCTTTGTGCTGCATGTTTCAGCACCATCATCCCCGACTGGATCAGAAGGTTATACACACAGCGGCGTACAGTAGATATTGATGTCGTCAATAAAAGTGTCTTGGAGTTATGTCACCCGACTAGACGCTCCAAGGTTAAGCGGTGTTAAGCACACCGTCTCTTTCTCGTTAGACACTGTTTGTCTCAGTGTCAATCACGCCATATGTCAGTCTCTTTTATGTTTACTTGCTCACTCGCAATGACGACTTTTTTTCTTGCTCCCACCGCTGTGCGCCCTCCTCCCCGCCAACAACACACACGGCTAATCGTAGGTCACCCTCACGGTCCTGCGTTGTGTTGAACCAAGGAGCGCTGGTGGGGAGGAGGGGTTGGGTTGAGGGCATCGGCTATCGCTAATCACTAACACTATGGCTAACGGTAGCGCTGTGGAAGCAGTAGCCTTGCAGCCGTGTGATCTCCAGCTAACCTTGCCCACGGGCCTCTTTTGTCTGCACGCCGCACACGGCTGGCTCCATCCTCTCTCTGTTATTGAGCGGGTTGGATGGAGGGGGGGGGGCGGCTGAATCAATGGCGAATCGCTGGCACTGTTCTCAGGACAGTGACCGAAGCCCAGTCTGTTGGCCCCCTTTGCCTCCCTTCCACCGAACTCCCCCCCCCCTTCCTCCTGCCTCCCTCAACCGGTCCTCCACCCCTCAGTCACCGCCCACCCCCACAACCCCTCCTGTCTGATTGACACTTGAAAGGTGGCCGAGGACGGGGCCGGAGGCGATGTTCCACGCTCTGGAACCCTCCATGCAGGGGAACAGCTGGTGACATCTGCAGAGAGGCCCACAAAAGGCAGTTGAAAGCGTGCAATCATGCCCCCTCCTTCTCTTCTTCCCTTGTCTCCCTCACTCACTCCTTCTCTGTCTCCCCCTCTCACCCTCTGTCTCTCTAACCCTGCTCGTTCTTTCTCTTTCATTCTCTTTGCTCCTGTCTCCCCCTCTTTCTCTGCCTCAGATGTCCCCTCTATCTCCTAAGAGCTGCCCCATTTGTCTAAAGCAGTGATACAGGCACCCAAGCGCCTTTGAAATGCATGCTTTAAACTTGAAGAGCTTACGCCGGAGCATGTGTGTCTGAGCAAAGAGAAAGAGGGGTGACAGAGAGAAAAAGGGAAAAAAAAAACACCTGTATGTTGTACAACAGCAAAATCACTTCTTCTCTTTAAAATAAGCTCCCTCAAGTCATTTCATTTATTTATCTGTTTGCTTCTTCACTGAGAATTTACCCAGTGTCTCTGCGTTTGATCTTCTTACATGGAAAACTATCGGCTGTATTGATATACGCATGCACACACCCAGTTAAAAGCTGCCTTTTAAGAGGCCCCATTGTCCCTGTTCAATGGCATTACCCCGGCTCAGCTCACAGTGAGTGCTTGGGAAGCGGAAGGGGGTATCGACTCCCGTTAAAAGAATCCAAACGCGTTCACTGACGAGACACACATCGCCCACAGGAATGTCAAACTTCCGACCCATTCCCCGCTCCCTCCCTCTCCCTCTCCCTCTCCATCTTTCTCTCTCATCACTTCACATCTCTGTCCGAGAGTCAAAGGCTAACTCTGTGCTATCTGTCCTCTAGTGAGTGGATTTGAGATTTTTCTCCTAAATTGAGGTAATCATTTAAAAAATGCATGTGTTAACTTTCTTGTCTGACTAAATCCCTGCGCAGTGGCTCTCGTATGCATTGAAACAACTATCTGTACATTTTCACATCATTGGCAAAACAAATTCCCCCCCACAAGTTGACTGGCTTCTCCACCTGGCCACTCCCCGCACTTCCAGCCTCCTGCTCCCTCCATCTCCACCCCGTCTCTTCCTCTAAGAATGCAAAGGCGAGGTCAAAAGGTCGGCGTGCTCCAGGTATCAATATTTCAGAGCTGTGTGAATCCCTCCTTTCAGGTAACCGGCCTCGCTGACTGAAGGTATCTTCAGGACCCAGGGGCCGGCTGACGGATGAGCACAAAGCACCCGTCAAGCCCCGAGCAGCGCCGCAGCTCGCACGGTCCGCGTTATGCGCGTGTGTTTGTGTGCGTGTGAGCGGAAGGCTCGGGCAGCTCCCCCGCGGTCTCCTTTGTTGGGCTAACCTGCTGTTTGAATGGAGTGGGAGCTGTGAGTGACAGAGGAAAGTGTAGCTGACGGTAAAGTGAGATATTGACCTCTCAATCGCCATGGAGGGTGAGCGGGGGGGAGTAAAGCGGTCAAACGCTTCTGTGTGAATGTACAGCATGCGTCTGCGAAAAGTGTGTAGGGCCTATAAATAAGATTGTCGGTCAAGGAACCAAGTGTAGCTTTCTTTGAATAGTGTGTGTGTGTGTGTGTGTGTGTGTGTGTGAAACTTGTGTCTGAGTGTTTGAAAGCGAACTGCTCTCGTCAGGTGAAGTGACGGTGCACTCAGCTAGCTGGCCTAGCCGCTCAGTAACATGAAACAAGATTCCCCCCAATGATAATATTCAGTTTCAGCTCTGCCAGCGCGTCCTGTCTGCCCCTGTCCAGAGCCCCTCCAAGACAAAGGGGGAAGGAGCCTGGCGGGGGAACAGTAGCTTCTTGTTATTATGACATGTGGTAACATGAACTCCTTGGAAGACTTCTCCTGTCATCCCGGCCCGAGGTCCTCTTTATTCCACAGGCAGGGGATGTGGAGGTCACGACCTCCCGGACAGATTATGTTGGAACATGCTGCGCTGTGTTGAAACTGACTTGAATAAGTTTATTGGCTAAGCCAGTGACGGCCCTTTGTGTGGACTCCCTTGGGAGGCTGAATACAGATTAGTCCATGGATTGACTATTCATTTCAGATTGTACTCAGCCGCAGTTTTATCTCGCATCACACTTCTCAATCTTTTTATTTAGCTTGAGGAATTCTTGCACTGAGGATGATGGGATTTCAAATCCCATTTGTAGATTATGTTTCCATTCTGGTCTTTGTTTATTTTCAAAGCAGTTTTCTTTTCTTTTTTTAGCTGTGATTTATGATGTGAAGGAGTCAAGGAGACTTGGTTCACCAGATGCAAGACGCATACAAGTTTTATCAGTAACATACTATGTCAAAACATTATCATTTATGTACATTGTCATCAAAATGTCAATGTAGTTACTGGCACCTGTTTGAACCACAGCAGGAAAATCTCTGCCTTTACTTAAAGTGCTGAAGTTTAGGATATATTTTTAAAAATAGTCTTGAACTGACAATAAAATGAGTTAGATTTGTTTCATACTGATAACTTCGAGGTGACACGACTTTTAAATCCTGGAAAACCTGTCCATAAACTATGTGACACATTTCTCTCTGGCAGGTCAGTCTACGAGACAAAAAGCGCCTCTGACACTTGGCCTCTGACAGAACTCTGCTATTTTTAAAGTCTTGTTTGTTGCACTATTAATATTCTCACTCCGTAGTCCGTGGCAGGGTTCAAAGGCGCACGCCACGGTGCAGGAGATGACAAGTCTGCTGTAGCAGTGAGCGAGCCAAAAGAGTGACAGCAACGTGGCCGCTCTCTCTTGTTAACGAAATAAATAAATGTGCTCTGAAAAGCCAATAAGCGGCAGGCGGGAAGTGGAGCCAAGGATCGCTGCGTCAAAAACAACCGCTTCAGCCATTAATCTCTCTAACTCTCTTAGCCCCCCTTCTCACTTTCTCTCTCTCCCCCTCTCTCCTCTGAGAGAATTACTGCCATAGATGTATAATTCACGGTGGTTTGGCTTTAGAAGGCAGCGGTTCTGTTGGAAAACACGGTGACAGCCAAGTTAGCGCACCCTCTCATTCAACTCAGCCACCTGTTCACAGGGGAGGGTGCAGAGAGAGACGCTTGATTGATATTTCATCTTTCCTCCCAGTCTAATGACTTTGTTGCGCAGTCGGGGCTGGAAATCGTCTCATGTATTAAAGATGACAACTTAAAGGAATCCTAAAACCCTGACATGATTGAGCACTTAGGCAGACATTTTGGTTGTAGTTTAGATTGCTTGTGTCAAGTTCAACTTGTCAGCTTTCTATTCCCAAGACCAACTCATCATTTCAAGTCCAATCAGTGTCATCAAGTTTAAAAGAATGGTAAAACTGTGTGCATGTATGTGTATTAAACTCTGATGAGCCTTCCCAGTCTCTCTCCTGTAGTTTTCAGTCAAACAATATTATTTCGTCCTCAATCAAGAAAGCTTGAACACTTTTTTTTTTTTTATGATAAAGCGTATACTGTGTGTTTGTTTGAGGGTATGTGTGTACCGGTGTCAGTGTAGCCGTACACATGCATGCCCGTGTCAGTGCCATTTATTAGCATGCCGTAATTTTTGGAGGTGAAGAGGAATAACAAGTTAGGGCTTTGGCAGCCGCACGCTCTCGCCCATCTGCGCAGCCCCTGCATCAGTCTCAGGGTTTCCTCGCCGATGATGAGGGCTGTCAGGGGCTTTTTAACCTCCTAACTGCTGCTCCCCACCGGCCCTAATCACACATTAATGGCATCAGGAGGACCCCGGGGCTGGCCGCGTTGCTGCCTGCGCAGACAGAGTACTGATGAAGAGGGCAATTACCGACCAGCAAATAGCATAACCTCCACTGATCTGTACAGGGGTTATGGGCTATTAGCGCGCAGGTTACGCTCAAAAGATACAGCACAGGCTTAAGGAAGGATCTGGTGCTGAGAGTAATTGGGGGTGTGCGTGCGTGTCTGTGTGCATGTGTGTGTTGCAGAGAGGGGGGCTTCATGGTTTTGTTATTCCTACTGAAAAGCACTTTTTAGACGTTTAGACGTTTTTTATTTTTTTTGCATTTGTTCCTGGATCTGTGGCCAAAGTCTCACCTTTGACAAACAAGTGTGTGATTACTGATTACGATGCACAAGGAGTCTAGCTGTGAAGCTCCACTGAGTGGGAAAACTATCCATATTTAATCAAAATGTCTTTGATTTCTCTCACACACACACACACACACACACACTTGCCCCTTCACACACTCACGCTGCGCTCTCAGTCCTGTCCGTTTCCTTGCTCGGAGATGAGTGAGAGTGTTTGCATGAAATATTAACAGGCCATTTGCTCCTCTGCTCCTCTGTTTGAGAGCTGGATATTGGCCCTGTGTCTCTGGTCCCTCTTTGAGGCCATCTGTTGGGTACGGGCACCAGGGAGGTTTCCGGGAGGGGGCCCTGTCACCCAAGCAGGGCCAGCCCAGAAAGCGGCACCGCCCTGGGGATCGATACACCCGACCTGCTGGGTGACGGAGCATCAAAGCTCTCCAACCTGCCAGATCACTGTACATGCTATGAGGACCGCTGATATGTAAACGCTGCTGCTTACCATCAGGCCCTTGGGGAGCCTCCGCAGTGTTTGTGCCACTTCTGAGGGGCTGTTTTCAGTGCAGTTTATGTGCTATTTATGTTAACCTTTTGTAGGCGGTTGGTCATAGAGCCGTTGACAAAATGCCCAGAATCCCTTTGGAGATTATTTCTTTTCATTTAAAGGCTGCATCCCTTCCTTGTTTAAAAAAAAGAAAGAAGAAAAACACACAAAGGTCTTATTATCTCCCAAATGTATTTATTTTGTTAATTTTAGAGTTATGGTGGAATTTTGGCAAGCTTGAAGACCTCCCTGAAAAATAAATGATTGACAATATAAAGATATATAACACCACTAGCTTTCCTCCAACAACTGGTATTAAACTAAAGACGGATCACAAATATGTGTCGATAACTATCGCCACTGTGTTTTCTTCCCATTCAGTAGTTGTAGCATTTCATAGAGACACTTCCCTCTCATGACATCAATCAAATACGCTTTGGAGCAAGTATATACAATCTGTGTGTGTGTGTGTGTGTGTTTGTTGACATTTGATGTCCTTGTTTTGGGTAATGGATTTGTCCCTGGCAGAGGGAGGGGCTGGGCCAGAGGCTGTCTTATGAGGCCCCTGGGTTAAGGAGGCTGCATTAGCCCACTGCTAACTGATTACTGATCAGACAGCTGGTGCACACACACACACACACACACACACACACACACACACACACATATGCACAGACATGCCTGTGTGCATACATATGTGCAAACACATACATACATGGATCTACACATGCACTCACAACTGTGCTATTACCGTAATTAAATGCCCCTGAATCCAAAGCGCACTAATGTAAATGGTCAGAAACAAACAATGAAAAGTAATTGTATAAGGCTTGAAGACGCTCTGGTGTTATTTCTTTATATGGTAATGCTGGTAAAATTGATTTTTCCAGTGGTTGTTTCTCACTGGCATTAAATGCATTGCATGACCTAATACCTATGAAAGCCCTGCAACATAGAGCAAAGATTAGATTTGTAATATAAAGAGATGGATTAGCATTAGCATGGGGGTATCATCGATATACTTATCTGCATTCCAGACCAACACTGGCCTTCCTTCAGCCAGGAGACTCACACACAAACATCAGATCTTTTTTTTAAGCGTTGTAAATTAAATGGCCTTGCATTTATACAGCGTCTTTCTAGTCTTCCAAACGCTCAAAAACACTTTACACTGCATGTCAACATTCGCCCACACACACACATTCTTACACTGATGGCAGAGGCCGCCATGCAAGGTGCCACCTGCCCATCAGGATATAAACTAATGCACATTCACACACCGAAGGCACAGCCCTCGTGAACAATTTTGGCTTCAGTATTTTGCCCAAGGACACTTCGACATGCGGACTGGAGGAACTGGCGATCTTCGCAGATCTGATCCGTCCCGAGCAGCGGCCGCCATGTAGCATACACGCACACATGCATCAACACACACTCTTTCTCTCAGGCACACACCCCACGTCTTGGCCCTTCTCTGGTTGGAAGCCGTGGTGCCAGGACACCGGTGCCATGACTGTCCATGTGTGACGCTGGCAACACCTGGGGCCTCACAATAAAAATACAGCCATCATCAGAGGTCTTATTCACAGACCAGCACACCGTTACCTTGCAAACACAGGATATGATCCTCTGGTCTCCATCCCTTAATTCAAACAGCATCTGTGCTTTACTGATATAACACCTGATTTTTATCTCAGGAAATACAGAATATTAAATCTAAATTTACTTAAACATAACACACCGTTTTGTTATGGACCTAAACTTTCACCAAATCTAAATTCACACCGATAGGGTTTTGCCAAGGATTTGAGAAACTCTTTATCCATAAAGACAGCTTTCTTTTACTGCACGCTGGGAACTACATTAAAGAAGCTGTATAGCCAAAGCACTAAAGCCTCGAATGGCTCATGGAAGTGTGACACAATGGAGAAGAATAGATTTGATAGTGTGTTAATGGACGATTTTAGTGTCGGATTACAGCCCATGGGAGCAGCTCTACTGTACAGTGTATGCTCACAATAAGGTTCAAAGGCACGTTTTCACTCACTCAAACACACACACACACACACACACACACACACAAATGTATTTTTTGGTTAAGAATTTGTGGTGCAATTTCTAAAATTTGGATTGGATTTAATTTCTAAAGAGATTAGATTTGTGTGAGTCGAGGCTTGCTTAGCGGAGACAAAACTAAAACTGTGTGTCGGCATATATGTCTGTCCGTGTGTGAGTTTATTCGAGAGAGAGAGAGAGAGAGAGAGAGAGAGAGAGAGAGAGAGAGAGAGAGAGCATATATTATGGTTTAAATAAGGCAGATTGAGGTGTTAACATCATTATTGCGCATTTCCTCCCATGAAATGCAGCATTGTTTCCTCTGTTGCCATCTCGATGGGAATACCATAATCCCAGATTAAAAAGGATGGGTTACCGGACACACAGCAACACACAATGAGCCTTTTGTGTTTGCGTGTTTGCGTGTGTGTATATGTATGTGTGTAAAGCGTTTATTGTTTACTGTACAGCTTAAACACCTGCGGTAGGGGGAGAAATGTTGTCATGCATGCACTTTTGCAACATGCAGCTCTTTTCTGTTCAGCACCCAAAGGCATCCCAAAATGTGGACACATGGTCGCTGAACAGCAACAGAAGTGTCATGTGGTGTTTTGATAAAAATGATTTGTAACATCAGCTGAAAGTTGACATTTTCCTGTCAGTGTGTAATTTTGTCATGACTTGACGAGCACAGCCTACAAATACATTGATTCAGTTCTGCAGATTCAGTACTATTCAGTGTTTTCCTGCATTTCCGCTCCATATAATAGATGTTTTACTTAACCAGGTCCGTATGGGGTCTCCTAGGCCGTGTGCAGGGGCTAAGGCCCCCTCTAAAACTCTCATAGTTCTTGGTCAGTCATGCAAGAGAATCCGTGGGTCACAGAGTGGGCTGGAAAAAAGCAGCTCACAAGTTGCGCACTGTGACAGATGTCCTCTGGAAGATTTCTCCATCTCGTTCTCCCCCCCCCCCCCCCCCCTCCTCTCACTCTCTCTCCCTCTCCACCTCCATCACCCATCCCTCCCACCCGACTCTCTCAGTGCTTCTAAGCTGGGAGAGAGCAGCGAGAGGTGATCCCGTCCTGCTTAACCTACTTCCCAAGACCTTGCTCTTAAAATGTGTATTTGTGCGTATGTGAGTGTGTATTTGTGTTTATTCACCAGGATAAACTGTCGATACTTGTCTGAACGCCTGTATTTGTGCCTGCAAATTCTTTCTGCACTTTGACATCTTTCACTCTGACGGTCATCTCAGTCATATTGGTGGAGTTGATGATGATGATGATGATGACCTTTAGAGCTGAACTGTTGGTTGATTTACCAATCAAATAAAGCTGCACCTTTTTTGACAATCAATGTATTGTTTTAGTCACACAAACCAGACATTCCCTGGTTCCAGCTTTTCAGTCGTTACGTTTTACAGCTTTTCCTCGTCTTATGTGACAGGAAACTAAATATCTCTGGGTTTTGGATCGGTGGTTGTACAAAACAAGCAATTTGAAGGCATCACCTTGTGCATTAGGAAATTGCGTTATTTTACTATTTTATGACATTGTATAGAGTGTTTAATTCATTAAACAAGAACATAATCAGACTGACAGGAAAACACTTGTTAGACACAGCCCTAATGACATTTGTCACTTCATGTTATTTACATACAAACTTATCACCATCCTCAGTATTTTATCTGATTCTTTTTACTTTTTCTTGTGAGACACTAAATTTAGTGTCTCACAAGAATGTTTTATGATTCACATAAAACATTCAGAAAAAGGAAGATCCATCTTTCCTCTCACTCTGTCAGCAGCTGTAACGGGGCTGTGAACCAAACAAAAGTGTCGATAAGCTTGTTTCTATATGAGACTATTCAAAGGTGCAACATATAGGATTCAGTCGCTCTCCCCTGTGTACAGTATGTTGTTATCTGAGCTTCTCCGTTCTTTTTGACATAGCCGGGCGTGCTTTTAGTGCATGTTCATGTGAGCTCCGCACTGCTCTCATATGGAGGTTACAGCTGATAACATCGTCCCGACCACAGAAGCGAAGCACCCTCCGATTCCCCCTCAGGTAAACACTGTTGGCTCCATCAGCACTTTAGTCGTCGTTCGCACTGTTAACGCCGGCTCAGCTGCCGCCATGTTGAGAGCCTTTGCAGGCAATAGACATACTCCCAACACCGTACCGTATTTCTTTATGTTAATTTAATTGTTTTCATTTTAAAAACACCCTAAATAATCAATAATTCAACAAGACCTTGTTGTTACATTAAGACCATTTCTTTGATTTGTATCAGTGCAGTGTTTGCCGAGATGATTCGGTGTATACTGACAACCTAAATGAATGAGTAGTGGGTAAACTGAGTGTAGGTTCGCGGGTTTACCCAACAGTGCTCTGTGTACAAAGCTGAGCATGTAAGGAAAATCTCTACAAGTCTTGTGAGCAGTAAGAAAAAAATGTTGCATCATGTAAAATAAATGCCACATGTGTGCTATGTGTAGAACCATTTCTTCGCCCCGTCTCCACTCAGACACAGCGTCCCCAACACAAAGGTGGGATTAGGGACTTTGCAGTAACTAACTCTCCCATGTCATTTGCACTGAGACAAAGATCAATCAGTCAGATGAAGGGAGGGAGTCTTTAGATAAAGAGAAATTAAAACAGAGGGAGGGAGCGGCGAAGGGAGGAGGGAGTCTCTTAAATAAAGAGAAATTAAAACAGATGAAGCGGATGGTGTCTTTAAATACCGCTCATCCACTGTACGGCATCCCTCATCCTTTAATGTAATGAGAAGAGGGGGAATAAAAGGCTTGGCCCTAGGATGAAAAGGTGATGCCATTTTTTATTCTTCTCTTCTTTTTTTTTTCCTGAGCGGTGAAAGCCTTATCCTAATGTAGATTAGATGTTAAATCTGACAGAAGGGTGAAGCTTTGGTGAGTCTGTTCACCTCGTTTCACTTGTCCTGGCTGAGGGTGACAGGAGATTGTATGTTCTGATGAAGAAGGAAAGCGAAGTGTGAACTCTAAACTCTTGATCTTACTTCTGCTTGGGCTTTTTTGCCATTTCCAGAGGCTGTTTAAAAAGAGAAATTGGGGTTTTGATATGTCACAAAGTGGCAAAGACATACTGTGCATGTAACACACACGCACACACACTCCCTGCTAAAGTACACACACTTTGAAGTGTATCACACTTCATCTGTTCGTCTGTTCATCTCCCCTGTACTGAATTTGAGTATAAATACCATTTGTTGGTCAAGCAGGTCATTAGTGAGTGACAGAGAAGAAGAAAATCTGTCTGTCGGTGTGTGTGTGTGTGTGTGTGTGTGTGTGTGTGTGTGTGTGTGTGTGTGCGTGTGTGTGCGTGTGTGTGTGTGTTTTCTCTGTAATAATAATCCCTATGAAATCCACATTTCTCAATCCGGTAGCTCAAGCTGACACTTTAAATAAAATCATTCTAATCCCACATGGTAAGAGAAATGAAAATGAGGAGATTAACAAGGGGAGGAGGAGGAGGAGGAGGAGGAGGGGTGCCCGCCTCCCCCTCTGTCTCTCACACTCACCCCTCTCTCTCTCCCTCTCTCTATCTCTCTCTCACTCTCTCCCATACTTGAACCCCTGTTGCTTCCTCTATTGAGATTGTCCTCTTTCCCATCATGCTCGGGTGAGAGAGATAGAAATAGAGAGCTTATGGCAGGTCTGGAAGACTGAGGAGCTTTTAGCCTTCAGTTTTTTCTGAGGGGAAGATTTAGATAGTGTCCGTTGGATTATGTGTGTGTGTGTGTGTGTGTGTGTGTGTGTGTGTGTGTGTGTGTGTGTGTGTGTGTGTGTGTGTGTGTGTGTGCGCATGTGTGTGTGTGTGTGTGTGTGTGTGCGTGCGTGTGTGTGTTCTACCAGGGGAATAGCCCACAATAATTGGAAAATGGCAGGCCCACTGATCCAATCAAATGATGGGGAATGATATCTCTTTCCTTCTCTCGCAAAGTCATACCTCCCTAAAAAACATACACACTCCCAGTTCATTCATTCATTCATACATATAAATTCATGAATGGATGGATTATGAATGTGTTGGGATTTTAAAGCATTTTGCAAGTATAGTAAACCCAAGGCCTTTGGACCCTATCACTCTATGAAGAGAAGTATCCTACACTATATACTGTTTGCTGGTCAAACTAGAAACAAACAACACATGAACAATTATCGAGTAATTGTTCACAACAGTCGAGCAATACTGATTATAGCTATTTTTTGACATATACAGACATGCAGAGCAGCACTGAAGGAGCTCCAACCTGCAAAGGATTACACAGATGTGTGCGACCTTAGTTCTCCTGTGCAATGACGGGTTTTTACTGACATTTTGGTGGCGCTCACTTTTGTTACTACCTTTAAAACTGCTAAAATTCATTTTTTAAATATTAATTATGCGCCAAATAACTAAGGCTGGTCTCATTCAGTGTTCGTACTTATAGCTACAAAAAGTAGTGCACCATTATTTCGTATACAACCCACATAATCGTGGCCATGACGTGCAGGGCTGCCGCGAAGGAAGTCAGGCGAGGTAGTATAACAAGTGTTCAATAGGAAGGAGGTCAGGGTGGATGGATGAGTCAAACAAACACTCTGGACATTAGCAGGAGAATGCACATAAAATGAGAGATAACTTTTTGTAACATATAACTTGTATGAGGATATGTTGAATGATGTATGTGCAAGGAGTCGCTTAAGGGACAAACCCACAGATAACTATCAACTGACTGTAGGTCTCTTCAGCTCTATGGAGCATTTAAGCTTCTTTTAGCAAAAAAAGAAAATAAAACATCAACTCTAAAATCTGGTTGACCATTACCTGCCCAGCACCAAATGACAGAAACACAAAGTTAACGACTAGATGGTGTAGTGCGGGGTTAAAGGTAAAGAGCCAGATATATCATTCAGGAGGTGTTGGGGACCAAAAACAGAGCTAAAAGGAGAGTGAATTGCACTTCTATTTGTCAGGTGGACATGTAGAGTGACTCCAAATGAATGTTGCTCCATGTCTGATTGATGGGCCATTGTTTGCAAACGCATTTCAACTTGCTGGCCAAAAAAACCCAATAAATATATGTATGATAATGGGACTAAACGGTTGGTTTGTTTACAACCTATATGATTGTCTGACTGCTCATGTTTCCTGCCCCATTGGACTTTATTGTAGTGTACCCAGATCTCAGCAAATACTATAACGATAAAAGTGTTTCATAACTGATGGAATTGATTGGCAAAGCTATGAAAATAAGACTGTTGAAATAGGTATAGTATTCTTACTGAAGCGCCATAAATTGCATATAATGGACCGCAAACTCTGTCAAACATGAAATTATTAAGAAGACTACATAATTCAGTCTGTAATTAAACTGTGAATCAGGTCTTAGTAGATAGATTGCTCTGTTGTTTGTCAAATAAAAGTTGACATTTACACCCCATTACCCGTAAAAAGAACAGCCAAAGGTCCTCAGTTTAGTTAGTGAACACTTCACAATCCCTGTTTTTACTGCTTAATCCAGCTCTTGTCCTCATCCTTCCTGCTTCCTCCTCTCTTTATCTCTCCATTGCTGCCTCTCCGTCGACCTTCCTCCGCTCTCTCTTTCGCTCCGTCACCTCCATCTCATCTTTTTCATTTGGACTTTCCCCTCGTTGCCGTATTTCTCTCCTCGCCTTTTTGTTAACCCTCTCCCACACACACTTTATCTCCATATGATTCATTTGCCCTCTCTCGATCCATCTGACTGTCCGCACAATCTCTCCCTCCATCCGCCCCCTCTATATCCATCTTTTAAGCACATCCTTTTCTCTCCTTCTCTCCTCCATCTCCTCCGCCATCCTTTCCTTTTAAAGGATAATCTTCAGCTAAGTGGACAGCACTTCGCTCTCTCTCGTTCCCTCTTAAGTGACCATCCGATAATCTCAGGATTCTCTGTTGAACCCCAACACAGAGGGGAGAGTGGACGGATCAGAAAGCCCAGAGTGGAAGTCCTAAACTGGGTCAAGAAAAGACCAGTGACTCTGTCCTCTGGGGCTGATTGGACCAGCGGGGATGGAGAAAAAGCTGAGGCCAAACAAAGTTGGAGAGAGATCATCAGAGCAGATGGACATCATCTCTCTATCCTTTTTATCTTCAAGGCTGCAAGGCCTCGACTTTGAGATGGAAATAAGAACGGATCTGTTTGTGTAGAGAGCAGATAAAAGGACATCACTAGGCCGATATGAGGATTTGATGATTTTTTTTATCTGGACACACAAAAGAGGCTGAAAAGATGAAGGGGAGATGCATTCACGTCGCTGGGGTCGGTTAAAGGACATGACACTGGATGCATGACACACACACACACACACACATGCAGAGGTTGTGCTGACTGTACAAGATTCATCGCACCTCCTTACTGCAGAGAAAAGAAGCCCTTAGTCAGGTTACACACACACACACATACACACATGTTTTGTTTTTTCTTCCGCTGTCCTCTTTACGGGTCAGCGGTGGAATAAAGCCGCTGTCACTTTCCTTTGGGAGGTGCCAGTGACAGGCAGACTGACCACGATAAACGTCCGCACAGGAAGAGGAGATTCCTGCAAGGAAAAGTGATAAATCCTGATAAATCCTACTGTGGAGTGAACTTTCGTTGTTCAAGAAATAAAGGTTGTTTGTTTTGGGTCGACCCCAAAACAGGCACCACTTTTCTTGTGCACAAGCCTCAAAATCATATGGCTACTGGTCAAACTTCTTGGCTACAGTCCTGTTCTCGTTTGAATCAACACGTCTTACTCTCAACTCGCCAAATATATACCGTTGCTTGGTCAGTGCCCCCTCGGCGTCCAATAACGACACTCTGAGGCACCCATAGCGTCTGTACGTGACTCAAGGGGCTTTCAACTCTTTTCAATTTCAACCCACCCACGTCATTATTAGAAACAAACACAGGAGTTTGACTCAGGTGGCCGCTGTTCGTGACCTGTGTGAAACAAAAAGCCAACGTCAGTCGCTAGTCATGTGACACGTTTGTCACTCCCTAGTCATGTGAGTCGTTAGTCACACGGTAGTGACTTGAGTGCTTAGTCAGTCAAAGAGAGTTGGGAGTGAGAACGTGTTGTCTGAACGGTAACATTTGGCTTTACTGTCAAAAAGTCTAAATTAATGATACTGAACCAAATTTACAGGAGCGCAAACATGGTAATAAGACGAATCCCGGCCAGTAGCAGATCTATGAGGCTGTACTAAATGCTAACATGCTAACAGTGACAATGTTAACATGCTGATGTTTAGCAGGAATAATGTTAATCGTTTTCACCGTCTTAGTTTAGTGTGATAGCATGCTAACATTATTTGTTTTACTTTAAGAAACCTATAATTACAAGAGATGACAGCACTTTTTAAATGGCTGCAGGCAACCGTATTGAGCTACTTTGCATTATCTTTTAGAGGAATTATTCTCTTCCTTCATCCTAATCCCACAGGTACTTTCCCTGCCGTGTAAAACACAAGCTGCACGTCAAGAAAAGAAAAGGTTCATCTCAGAACATTTACAGGACGGAGGAGGGGACATTATTCTTGGAGCAGTTAATCATACCAACAGAACAAAAGACACAACGTCCTATTATGGGACTCTCCTCTGTCCTAACACTGGATCTGTACCGGCACAGGTGCCAGTGCGGCTCATTTATAGTCAGGTTAGCCCATGGTTGAGGCATGGAGCTGTGGTGTGGCATTCACACACACACACACACACACACACACACACACACACACACACACACACACACACACACACACACACACACACAAACGTATACACACACTGCAAGCAGCCGAGTAAAAGAAGCTGCTTATGGACGTATAAAGAAGAGATTACTCCTCTGTCTCTTCAAGGAACTGCTCAGTTAGTATGTGTGTCTGCTGGCTGATGCCTGCCCAATATGTGTGTGTGTGTGCGTGTGTGTGTGTGTGTGTGTGTGTGTGTGAGAGAGAGACACAGAGTGTTTCTGTACATACATGCATGGGTGGATATTTGAGTTTTTTTGTGGCTGTACTTCATGTTCCTGACCAGTGTCTGTGTATAAGTAAATATTTCACCCTGACTGTAAGTTATGGTACTGAACACAGTGCATGATTGCTCATGCATGTGTACGAGTGTGCATGTGATTGAGTGAGCGTAACGGTGAGATCTTTTATCTCTATAACAATGATGCCACAAATAGGCACATGCCTAGCTATTCTTGCCCTCTCAAGGCTCCTCTGGCGTTCTGGTGGATGTACCCAGGCAAGCAAGGGTTAGGGAGAGATTTGGACGTGTCTGTGTCATGTGCACGGCCACATACAGAGACATATTTGTGTCTGCTCGTGCCCGCATGTGCGTGTGTTTTGTAGATGACTAAAAGAGCAGTTTTGTTCAGAAATTTGATTTGCGACATCTAAAACATGCGTCTCCTTCCTCTAATGAAATGGATTTTCAAATTAAAACACAGTGTTGCATATCAGTGAATTTATTGGCAGTGGCGAACCTTTTACTTAGAAATTACATTTTAGAGGTGGTAATCATTTGTGTGGTTGCATGCCAAGCAACACACAGCAAGTTTTTTGTCTTTTCCAAAGTGAGTTTTGTAAGACTTTCAAGTGGAATGCCAAGTGCCACCCGCTGTGCTGGATTGTTTGCTTAGCTTCTCCCTCTGCAGCCGTAAAAATCAAGGGAAATAATCAGGAGATAACCCAACACTCCACACATTCTTTCTTCTTTGTTCATTTTTATGTCTCTGTTGGGTGGTGAGGGCGTTTAACGCTGTACTGTAAGCCTGTATACTTGGCTCGTCTGGATGGGCAGTAAAATCTAAACGTTATACTTCCTCCAGAGAGGGTCATGAAGGAAAGGTACACCTTCTCAGCCAAATTCGGCACACCCTGAGGTAAACGGTGCGGAGGGAAGCCGATTGGCCCAGAGCACCTGAACCAAGCCGGCACACGACAGGATGAGGGTGTCGGCATCCTCTTGTTAAATGCATGCTTCCTGCTGTTTTGCTGTTCTCTTTCTCCCTTTTCTTTCTCTCATCCCTCTCTTCCAGCAGGAAGTCATTGGAATGGAAAAAAAGAGTTAAATGAAGATGGGGAGGGGGTTGTGTGTTGTTCCAAACAAGCAAAGTCCATACCCAACCGTCCAATTAAAAATTCCTAAAGACAGTGTAGTTGGACAGAAGAGGAGGAGAAACAATGGTGGCGATGGGGTGAGAGATGAGATGGAGGAAGGGAGGAGGAGGACGAGGAGGGGAGATGAGGGCACGAGGGGGGGGTCTTCTCTAGGGTCGTGCTCAGAGGGCGTCGGGCAGCACGAGAGGCAGGATGTTATGGTTTATTCAGCTCAGGAGTGGGGGCGACGTGGACAAGGTGTGCCTTGCCCTCAGCACCAGCCTCAACGTGATTTATAGCAGCGCTGGCAGACGCTTCTGTCCGCAGGGAAGTCTTTGAAAGTACCGGGAGTGATTTGCATGAACGTAGACCTGTGCATACACAGGTCATACTTGAGTGTGCATGGCCTCACTCGTGTACATGTACATGGACACTTTATAGGCTTCTGGTTTTTAACCTGTAGTTGGAACATGTTCATGAATGGCCCAACAGAGGATAGATGGTCAAGCTACTCTGATTAATTACCAGCGACACACATAGATTACACTATATAAAAAAACGCCTGGATCCCATGGGCAATGCACGGTAACGTAATCAAAATAGCTCAAGTAAAAGTATAGCACGCTGTAAAAATACTCAAGTAGAAGTACAAGTCCTGTATTCAAAATATTACTTAATTAAAAGTACATAGTGCATTAATTTATGTACTAAAAGTACAAGGACACTGTATATCATTTTAAAGTTGTATTAACGTGAAATTTATAAAATGTATTTATTTATGTGAAGTAACTGAGAAAAGATTAGGTGATTCCTCTAAATTCGTGTATTGTGTTTTTCAGTGTAGATCAGTAAAAAAAAGTACATGCCCGCCGTATGAGTAGGCTATTAAGTAGTATATAGAAAGAACATGCTCAAGTAAAGTACAGTTTTTTGTTGGAAAAACATTCATTCATTTCCAGTTTGATAGAGCCAGAGATTTCATTTTCAATCAACAAGTAACCAGAAAACAACCCTTTCCTCAAATCTGTGTGTGTGTTTGTCTGTGTGTGTGTTTACAGGACACATATAACAGCGTTACCCTCCTCATGACCTCCGCTGAGGCAGCCGAATCGCCTCTGTTGTGAAGGGTCAGCGAGAGGTCAACAGGGGTCGCCAGCTAAAGGCTGCTCTATAGTGTGGAGAGGCTGCTGGGTGCCATGCCAAACAGCCACAGTGGGGGTCAGAGGTTACAAAGATACATAAACCAGACAAAAGGGTGCCAACAGGTACAAGACGTGTGAATGTCCACTGCTGTAACAGGAGAGCAGACTGTTGCGGAGAGCTAAACTTCTAACTTGAGACTAATGCGTGGTGAGAGAAGCACTTTAAAGCTACTTAAGCCTTGTATATGTCACTTCATACCCTATAGACACGTCTCTTTATAGTATTTGGGGATGTGCAGAAAGGCTGAAGCACAGGTAACTGATCACTAATTACTCTTAATTGCCTCAGTCAGCTAGAAAAAACGGTGTGTGTGTGTGTGTGTGTGTGCGCCTGTTAACCAGCCATAGTCGTAGAAGCTATTAAAATCTCATTAACCTGCGTTTTATTTGAAGCCCCCTGCCCCCGTCCGTCATACCCCTAATGTATTTTCCGTGAGGCTTTTTTTTTTTTTTCTCCTTCAGATTTAATTTAGCTACTCTTTGATTTAATGACTCGCCTCTGTTATTGTAGGATATCTTCTCCTTTCCTTGTAATTTTATTTTATGACATGGAGTGAGTCGAGTACAATACGCCCCCCGGGGAGGACCACTTACCTCCACGCCAACAAATATAATTACCACTGATCAGAGGAGCGAAAACAGACCGCCGCTTATCTGCCACAGCCCATGTTTTTTCAAGCAGCAGTCGCATTGGAGGTTAATGGCTATTGAAATCTAAAAAGGAAGAAGGCAGAGACCTGCACCCTGCACTCTGCATGCGGCAGTGAGCAGTGTGCGTAAAATCTAAAAGTTGATCGACAAGCTAACTTGGATACATGCCGGATCTAACCGACGAAGCGCACATTGTCAAAAAAATATATTCAAGTCACATTTAACAAAATACATGTTGCCCAACGTCCGCATTCAAATTGTCACATTATTGAACGGAGTTTGGCGTGGATTTAACCTCGCCCTGAAAGTACCCACAGAACCAGCTGTGACCGCGGCCTTGCAGTGAATAAAATAGGCTAAGTCGCCGCCAGAAGTAAACAGCTAAAGTCCTTTCGTGTTTACCAAGTAAAGTCCTCTGCTCCATGTTGACAGGTGAGAGTTCATAGGAGCAACGTTGGTCCCCTCCAATGGAGCTGCGAGCCTGACTGTGTAACCCCCAAGAAATGGTGAGTGTGTGTGTGTGTGTGTGTGTGTGTGTGTGTGTATGTGTGTGTGTGTCAGACAGAGGGAGAGATAAACAGGGAGGGTTGCTGTGGGGGCTCTTTGACTTTGAGCGCATAAGCCCTTATTTCATGGTGCCATTGTTTGTTTTAAGGACGTCAGGCTTAATACAGTTCCAGGCGATTTCCCAACATGTCTGTCCGCCCAAGCACCTCCAAGGCGCACTGTGCGTGTGTTTGTGCGCGTGTTCACATGTGTGCCGCGCGCCCTTCATTCCTGTCGACTTTAGCCTAACCCCTGCCATATTTTACAAATGTGTGTACTTTCAAGGTTGTTGACAAGACATGTTGAATTAACTCAGACTTTGCTGAATTTACTGCTTGATTTTCTGCTGAAGAAATGTCAAGTTCCGGACTAATTACGGGGTTTGGAGTATATCTGTGGTTTTAATGAGTTTGAATGCAGCCATATTCCCATCAACTTCTCTGAGCAGCATTCTTTTAATTGCCTATTATTTCCACGCAGCCCAGACATGGAGCCTTATTTAATGTTAGAGCAAACTGTTGAGAGGCGGATCTAGAAACGTGTTGCAATACTGTATCACTCGGACTGTGAGGAGCCACGTGAGTCCGCTAAGAAAATAGAGAGATGGTCGAGAGAGAATGTTTTGGCTATAAATGTAAATTGTCATATGAGAGTAGCCTAGAGAAATGTTTGTGTTGACTACCACATACATGTCTTCCATTTAGCATGTTATTGCTTTTATGTGTAAGACTGTGTGTATGTTGTCATTTTTCAGTCTTTACATTGTGCCGAGAGAGAGAGAGAGAGAGAGAGAGAGAGAGAGAATGACCAACCTCACTCTCTCTCTCTCTCTCTCTCTCTCTCTCTCTCTCTCTCACGCATACACAAACACACACACACACACACACACGCCTCCATAATCACCACTAGGCTACTTGAAGCCTAGAAATAGGGATATGGGTCATCGGGGGCCACACTGTGCCAGCCATCAAAACCCTGGCAGCCAAGAAGTAATATCACTAATAATATCATCTATGCAAATTTCTGTTATTTTACTACAGACGTCTCTCGTATCACGTTCAGGTCATCCAGACTCCCTGTCTGAAATGGGTTTTGCCTCGACAAACAAGTGGTTTACATATTTCCCTCCATCTTTGACGGGGAAAGCTGAATAAGTGCTGGACATGAGGCCCAACAAGGACGTTCGAGGCTGTAAGAGTCAGACGCCTACTCAGTTATTACACTCGGACAAATTCTCCACTCCTCTCCTCTGTCCTGTCTCCTAAACCTTTTTATTCAGGGACCCGGAGACCTCTCCGGAACAAAACAGCTTTTAGCGCTACCATCTCTGCTTCTGTTTTTGCAAATAGCTCTCTCTCTCTCTCTCTCTCTCTCTCTCTCTCTCTCTCTCTCTCGCTCGCTCTCTCTCTCCTCCCGCTCTCTAATTTCTCAAAAAAAAGCTGTCTGTGAAAAGAAATGGAGTTGTTGTAGGAGCACATCAAGTCATTATCTGATTAATCCCATTTTATAAACGCTGCTGCTTAAGAGATTGCTTCTTCTCCCGAATACTATTCACTCTCTCAATAATAATTCATGCATAAACTAACTTGTTTATGTTTGTTGATTTTAGTCATTCAAGTCGCTCCAAAAGTACAACGAAAGACACATAACCCTGTAATGTTAACAACAATACTAATAATTACCATTATAGAAATACAGTTGACCCGTCGTTGATCTAAATTAATACAGGGGATAAATAGGCCACTGTCACTTCTCCACTCCGGCAGACCATCGCTGCGTGCGCGCACTTGTTACCACTTAATTGTGGTCAGATTGTGATAATAAAAAAAAAAGAAGTACCTTTATAACACCCCCGGGAGAAATATTGTTTTCACTGGCTCCCTCCTTCTGCTTTTGGGCCCAACTCTAATAAATATGTCAATAAATTCAGCCATCAGTGCGCAATGCCAGAGCGCATTATCAGTCTTGGGCATCGAGGTGTGTCGCACTCGACCCTAAAAAAGGGGAGAAAGTGAGTTTGATATAAATACACGGGTTGATCCATCTGGAATGGGCCGCGATAAGAGCAGCCAGTGTTAACCGACACGTTTCCTCTACACCTCATCCGAGTCTTCCTTTTCCAAACACGCGCTTCTTTAATGTCCCGGCCTGTTTTTCCAGCCCGTGCGCACCGACGGCACCCAGGGGAGCCGAGGCCAAATCAACCACAGGCCAGTGAGGGAGCAGGGGGCCGGGACACCTGCTTTGGAAAAGACACTCCAGACACTCAACTTTGCTGACTTCGTTGCAATTCGTTCGTCCTAAAAAACACTTGCTTGCGACATGGAAAAGAGACTCGCCTTTTCCCTTTTGGCACCTGACTGAGGCGCATATGGAAAATAAGATTTCTAGTTAAGTACTGTAGGATCCTGTTTGTGCAGAGGATAAAAAAAGAAGACTATGCGTGCAACAAATGAATCCAAAGCGAAAAGCTGGAAAGAACAGGGCAAAGGCAAAAAAGCACGAACAACTTTTTTTGTTTAGCTACTGATTTGAACAAATTGTCAGACGAATTCACCAATAATAATGATAATAATGATAAAACAATATATATATATATATATATTTTAAATTATTTGTATGCGTTTGTTATCAAATAAATGAGAAGGTAATGTTTTGCATGTGCTTAATACGAGGCTTGCGCTTTCTTCTCTAATTGCAGAAACTAAAGCGGATGGATGTGATCCGTATTATCCAGAAATATTGCTGGAGTCGATGAAAAAAATATTCTCTTATGTAAAGGTACATTTTTGTTGCAAACATTTCCCAATAATATAACTAAACAATTTGTGTATACATCTGTTGTAAAGATCGAAGCCTAAATATATTTGCAGAACGCAAAACTGCGGTGTGATTATAAATATCAAATTTGCAGGAATGCACGAGGACGAGGACGAGCAGCCGTCATCATTTCATAAATCAGAAGCGTCGAACATGTTTTTGCTGTGGAAAGGATCAGATGTCACTGTCCGTAGGGTTCAGCCTTACAGGTGGCAAAGTTTCAAAGGGAGAGAAAAAAAATCTAACAATTCACTAAAATAAAAACATAAAGGTATTTTATTTTGTTTTCATTTACGATCAGTTAAACGTAATAATAATTTTGGATGACAGTGCACGGGGTTATTTCAGTGGCAGACTGCGGATCCGAGTGACAGACGTTTCATGATGATATTCGGCTCTTAACTGAACGTTTCACAAAGAGACGTTTAGCTCTCTTCAGATATTGGCTTCCCTGGATAATCTGAATTCCAAAGCAAAGCTCCGAGCTTCTGTGCTGCTTTGCTTGTTCATACATTAGACTTTGCTGCAACCAATGAGAAAACTCTGCACGTAAAATATCTCTGCACGCCACTTTGAACCTCCTATTCCCAAGTGACCGACTACTGTTATTCCCTTTGAGAAGTCTAAATGTAGCCTACCAGTTGCAGAAAGAAATGTACATACTGATGTTTGAAATGCAAACGGGCTCGGCATCTTTATTCAAACATATTAAAAGATCAAATTACAAAGTTGGTAATCACTAAAAATGACTGAGCTTGAAGGAATGTTAATGCGTTTTAAGAGACGCTCATAAACATAATGGAAACATGCATTAACACACGCGTTTAGAAAGTCGTTTATATTGTAAAATAGACTGTTAATTTAGAACTGTACTGCCAAGAGGAAGGCTGGAAGACGTCTGAAAACATTTGCATTAAAACGGTTTCTGCCTTAACAACTCATTTAATTCTGCATTTATCTTTAAAAAAACATTATTTTATTCTTATGTGTAGTGAATAAATCTGCAACTGAGATAATCTCACTGAATGCCCAATAGGCTACATTAAGGAATTTTCCTAGCCGTTATTATCGAGAAATTGTTCTTATTCAGATTTTTTATTTCCAAAAGTATTCACACGTTATTCTAAATCTCTTAGAATTAAACCGACACTTAACCATTTAGTATAGAAACTCTCCCATTCAAGACTTTGATATGGGAATAAATAGCATACATTGACTATTCTACTGCGGCTTTTACAGGCCTAATGTCAAAGTGCGTAACGATTCTTACTCGCGCAGTTGGTGATTTGGAAAGAAAAGGATTAGTAAAAGTAGTATTTCCTTTTCCCCCCTCTCTCTCTCTCTCTCTTTAGTTGCATGCTCAAGTCCCGTTCTCTGGTCAAGTTCAGTGCGTTGTTCTCCGGACCGGACGGACGCTTCTTATTGGTAGGCAGCGACAGTTACATCACGCCGCTCATGACGCGCACGTCTTCCTGTTTCCTTCAGCCGCGTCTTAAAGTGAATCTTAGTGGCGGAGGAGCGCTCCAGCATCCAGTCCTCTGTATCCAGTGCGCCTCGGAGACCCACACACACGCAGTCTCTCTCTCTCTCTCTCTCTCTTCCTCTCTCTCTCGTATTCTCTCTATGTCTCTCACTCTTTTAGTCACAGCAGAGGATAGAGGGAGAGACCGCCGCGCAAGAGCTCTTTTCATCTTCTATATTTTTCCTGTTTCGGTCCTTTCGCTCGTGCCGCTGACTTTATTCCAGCTCTTCCTTCTTTGAGAAATTGTTATCTCCCAGTATCCAACAATCCGCGGTGCTTCTGCGTATATTCTCTCTTTTTTTTTTTGGCCGTCGGAGTTCAGGTTGTCCCCTCTTCATCTAAAGGGTAAGTAACCTTGTCCTCGGATACCTCCCTCTGTTGTTCTTGGTCTGCCTCGCCTGCGCACGGTGGGCGGAAAAAAAAAATAAACAAATCAAACATAATGAACGGGCGAATTTATTTATGTGATCAACAGCTAATCATATCTGCACGACATTATTTGCTCTGTTTTCGTTCCCCTCATCTTGATGTGTGGTAAGAGTTGCGCGAGCAGCCCGTATTATTGCGAGGATGATTTGCGGACCGTAGCCCAACCTTCCTCATCAAAAGCGGGGATCAAGTTGATTTGCAACTTTGTCAAAGTAAGTTTGGGAGTGTGTTTTGAAACGTGATTTTAGACGGGAACTGAGATTTAGCTGTATTAGATCCCCAGTGCGTGTTGGAAACCGAGAATTTGCTGTTTCCTCGTATAGTCTTTGTCCTGTGGGCTACATTTTATTCTAACACCTCTTTCGTGCCTTTTTTATTCACACAAAGTCGTTTATGGAGCGTGTCAGTCCTCCTGTTTTGTAATTTCGGTGTCTGTCTTCTGCAGCAGCACTTTTGTAGCATTGTGATAAAACGCTGCCGGTATATTGTTGTAAGTGTACGCAACTCTGTCTCTCTCAGGTTTTGATAGTTTGTCCATCTGACCATGAAATGTGCAAAGAAACAGTCAGATCTCTTTTTTCTTTTCTCGTCTTATAGTGTAAATGTCGTTGTTACTAAAAGTTACAACAGCTGTGTATCCTTTTAATTTAAACCAAGTTTCAAACCTGGACTTCACTCGTTGTTTTCTACTGTTTGTTTCTTTTCACCCGAAATGTTTGAACGTTAAAGGTTGAGTGTTTTTCAATGACAATAGGTTTCACGTGAAGAACTAGTTTAAAAGGATAAGGCGAAGATCTTTAAGAGTTCAAACATCTACAGCTCGTTGTTTATATGTGTAGTCCATAGCTTCAAATTGTTGAAAGGTTTTGAACGAGGGAGAGAGAGAGAGAGAGAGAGACAGAGAGAGAGAGAGAGAGAGAGAGTGCGCATGGGCAATGGGAGACAGGTGCGTCGTCGGAAAAGACAGGTGCTGGTGACTATTTCAAGCTCATTGTTAAGGTCCTGAGGCGATCAAGTCAGGTTTTTTTTTCTTTGGAGATGTATCACCTCTTGTCTTATCTGCTGATGTGACTGTCAAGACTTGGGCCAAAGCCATTTATCAAAAATGGTTTTATTTTAAAATACTGGTTTCACTTCAATACAGATATAAGGGGGGAGACATTTTACCAAGCCTGTGTATGCGGTAAATTAGGATTTTTAGTCTTGTCAGTTTATAAAATGTTATTTTCAGAGTTAAAGATCTGCCACTTGTGTGGTGCATCACAATACACAGTGCCAAACAAAGCCAGCAGCAAAGTTTGTGTGCGCGTGTGTGGTGTGTGTGTGTGTGTGTGTGTGTGAATGTTTTTTCTTTATTTTCAAATTACTCTTCACCTGCAGTGATTATGTGAAGATGATACTATTTATTTTAGTTAGAACAAGCAAATGATCAGTTAAAGAGAATGTTTCTGAGTCTCACTGAGTTCAGTTTTCCCTGCTGTTTGCTGAAACTGAGCCTTCAAATTAGATGTCATTTCTTGACTTTTGTCTTCGAATGTTATAGCAAAATTAAATGTTTATGAGTCAGTCATTTGACATTTCTATAAAAAAGAAAAAAATATCTAAATGTTTATAGCTATGTAGCAGATCTATCTTTCAGTTTGCTTAAATTGGAGTAATGTTTCAGTATATTTGCAATACGTAGAATTAGAGTCAAATAAATAAGTCTGTATTTGTTATATTTTGTTATTTTTTACGAATCCACTGTGAGTCTGAAAAAGGGGCTGGTGTTTTCCTGAAGTGTAAAAGGAAAAATATAAATTGTTGCAACACTTTTGCCACTTTTATGCTGTTAAAAAAGAGATTGCCAAATTTATACATTTACAAACCTCTGAAATACAAACATTTTTCAAAGAAAGGCATACAGTTTAAATTGTTTCTGATATTCTCACTACATTTGAAATTGGATGCATCTGATATGGCTCTAACTAAGACACTGCCACCGCTGCTTACATAGCAGTATTGATGCAGGCCTGTACTGACAAAACGTTTTGCTTTCAGAGGGGCATTAGGGTTTTTGTAAGAGCGCTTTAAGTTGCTCCTTGCCAGAGTTGACCCTTGTGACCTATTCATTTGAGCAGAATTAACTGCCCTTGCCAGATGAAAAGACAAACAAAAAACACAGAAGTGAGCTCACGCTGGCACGAAAATCAATAGGCCTATTTTGTGTTTCTTTTTTGTGTCACCCTCCCTATTGCTTAATATATGATGGCTATATTGATTAATGTGAACACAGGACGTGCATTTTAAAATTAAGTGTAAACATGGTTTAAAATGACAATATTTTGTTGAATTGACCAAACAATTGTTCACTTACGTAATAGGATTTAATAAAGGGTATATAACGGCATGTGCATTGCCTCTCCTTGTAAACTACTTTTTTTTTTTTTTTAGATGCTCTTAACGCTATTTCCTTTTATTTTATTTTGAGAACTAATAGCTCCTATGTTTGCTCACACTGCACAAAAAATGGAAATGAGGACAAGTACTTAAGTAATTATCATAATTTTATGCAGCTTTGTGTTCCGTGGGAACTGGTTCAGTGCCGCGCGGCGTGTAACAGGGGACAGGATAAAATGTAGGACTTTGCCCTGGAATGTCGAGCCAAGGCCTAATTCTGACCCCATCTTGCTTGTTCCCCTTACCCCTCTGTCACTGGTCCTTACTGCCTAAATGTAATCATGGATGTGCCCGTCCTTTTAGAAACATATGTGGAGGTATTGCCTGCTGGCTTGAGACAGAACTCTTCCCTTTATATACATAATGTTGACGAATGCAAGTCTGCAAGGTTTTGATTGTTTCAGTCTATCTTGTAAAAACTTTCAAGCTTTTCTGTTTAACGAAGATTTAGTTTTGAAATTGATGTAGACATGTTCTGCCTGGGTGAGTGAGTGACTTAGATTCTGAAATATTTTTTTCTCTTTGGTGAGTCATGGTTCTGTACATTTTTGCCCACAGGTACTTGATCCCAGAGGTTTTCGGGATATGGCCCAATAGCAGCAGCCCGTGATGCCGGACCATGACAGCGACTCCCTCCTGAACAGACAGACCAAGCGAAGACGTGTGGACATTGGTGTTAAGAGGACCGTAGGCAGCACAGCTTCCTCCGCAGCAGCAGTCACAACAACAACCACTGATAGCATTGCCCGCGCCAAAGCAGCCATTTTCAGTGCCATGAACTCTCTGAGCTCCCACTCTCACCACGGATCAGACACCGACTCCATGGAGTGCTCTGTAGTGCAGCCACATGGTGGACCTGGCATTGTGTCAGCCAGCGACACTGAATCCAAGTCCAATGTACTCCGAAAGCTACTGAAGAGGGCCAACTCGTACGAGGACACCATGATGCCCTTCCCTGGCACCACCATTATCTCCCAGCTTCTCAAGAATAACATGGCTAAAAATGGAGGAGGACTTGAGAGGGGAGAAAGAGGGGACAGGGGTGATAGAGGGGATGTCGGCTTCCCCGGTTCAGGGCTCTCCAATGCAAGTTCAGATGCTCCCCAGGAGGATGCCTGCAGTAACTCCTCCCATGATAGCACCCCTCAAGAGTGCTTGTCCCCCTTCGGTCGTCCTGGCCTGGCCACCTTTGACATTGAACGTCTAAATGATGAACATCTGCGTGCCAAGCGAGCCCGTGTAGAGAACATTATACGTGGTATGAGCCACTCACCCAGTGTGGTGGTACCTGCTGCTTCCCGTCATGAGCGTGACCATGAGATGGATGGAGACCACGAGATCGATCTAGACTGCCCACCCCCTCAGTCTCAGCAGCAGGCCCCCAGCAGCCCACGGGGAGGCGAGGTTTGCAGCAGCAACAGCCGAGAGAACAAGCGTAAGCAGCGTCTGCCTCAGCAGCAACAGCAGAGCTTCACCCAGCTGGTGTGCCAGAGAAAGGAGCAGAAGCAGGAGGAGCGACGGCAACTGAAGCTGCAGCTGGAGGACATGCAGAAACAGCTACGTCAGCTGCAGGAGAAGTTCTTTCAGATCTATGACTCAACCGACGACTCGGAACACAACGACCTCCACAATGAGCTCAACAATGACATAGGAAACATGTCTGAAGACAGCCCAGCCAGGTCTGACACCGGCGGCGATGACCGGGGTGGAGATGACTTGCGCTCTGACAATGAGATGTCCGACCTGGACCCAGGCCATTTCCTGGACAGGGCGCGGGCCTTGCTTCAGCAGCAGGCCTTGCTCGCAGCCAGAGAGAAGCCAAGAAGAGAGGGGCTCAGCCGGAGCAAAGGACAGGGAGGTCCAGGCTCCTCCATGCACGCTGAAGGTAAACAGTTGGCAGAAACACTGAAGCAGGAACTCAATTCAGCCATGACCCAGGTAGTGGACACAGTGGTTAAGGTGTTTGCCAAGCCTCCACGCCCCACACCCCAGCAAGCCTTCCCCTCACTTTCCATTCCTCCTGAAAGATTTCCCACCACTGTCAATGGAGACAACCCCAACTTCCACACCGCCAACCAGAGGCTGCAGTGCTTCGGAGATGTCATCATTCCCAATCCACTAGACTCCTTCGCCAGCATGCCCGGGATGCCAGGTCCCACCAATGACCAAACTGAGGCAATACCCTTAGTCGTGAGGAAGACAGCCGGTGAGCACCACCACAATCACCACCACCACCACCAGTCCTCAGCTGTGGGTGCCCATGGCGGGCACCACCACCCCGTCCTTCACCCCTCCTCACTCTCTGCCTCCATGGGCTTCAGCCCCCCATCTTTTAGACACCCTTTTCCACTGCCTCTCATGGGCTACCCTTTCCAGAGTCCCCTTGGTGGGCCCACGGGTGGCTACCCAGGCAAGGACCGTTCCTCTCCAGACTCCATGGACCTGTCCCGGGAGACCAGCAGCCTGAGGACCAAGATGGCATCAGCTCACCATCTGGGCCACCACCACCACCACCATCGCTCTTGTTCACCAGTGCACCCTGGCAGCACAGCCGAGCTTTCCCTGTCCCTCATCAAGTCTGAGTGCAGTGACCTCCAGGACATGGCTGACATCTCCCCCTACTCAGGCAGCAATGTATCCTTTCAAAAAAAAGTGTGTGTTTTGAGAGGGTTGAAAGACAACAATAAGTGAATGTGTTTGACAGTGACCCTGATGTTTTAAAGACGTGGTCAAGTTCAGACCAGCTCATGTGTGTGTAAGCCAGATAAAAAGCTTTCAGGTGGTTATTCCCAGTAGAGACAGGTGTAAAACATTGCATCTGAACCACAAAGAGTTAAAAAATCTAATCTTTTTCAGCCTGTTTGATACTAGCCTAAGAAACTGTTGATGAATCACTTTTCCTCCCACTGCTGTTCTCCTCTCCATTGTACTGCATTGTTGTATTTATTTTTATACTCTTACCTCTTCCTTCTCACAGCACCGTTCAGCCTTTTCTTCCCTCGCCAATCCTAAGTGCTTAAAAGCTCTCTTGTCACATATCACTTACTCACGAAGATTAGGTCCCTGCGACATTTACTGCCCCAATTCCTTTTTATAAAAATGGCCTGAAAGAACAAGGAGGGAGATAGCGTCCTGAAACTTGGCACACAATGGTGTTATATAGCCTTCCTTATAGTTTAACCCCAGTGCGCCCCAATCATGCCCTACGGATAAAGAAGCTATCCCCTATGGGAGGCTCATATTGAATCCCCCAGGGACTCAGGACTAATAGCTTAAACAGATACATTCAGTACCTTCTCTGTTTCCCTTATACCTCCTTAGTTCCTAAGTATTCAACACCTCTTAACCCTTATGAAAGTTTGATTCATGTCACACTGGTTGTCCGTAGACAGCTTTGTCTTCAAGTCCTTAACATTCATTATATGCTTAAGAAATTAATCCATCAGTCTTTACCTGTTGGGGCATTATTAGTTAAGTGAATATGCATAATTAACACTTTTAAATGCCTTGTTTTTGCTATTGTGAGTACCTGAGTGCCTAGCCTTTCTCCGAGTGTTTGTGTGTGTGTGTCCTTTTGTGTGTGTGTGCATGTCACAAAAGGTTTGCCTGAGGACTCAGTAAAGATGTATATTTATGATTGCTTGTGTTTTCTCTTGTGTTCCTCTTATCATCCATCGCTGTTGTAAAAAGCCCACAATCATTGTCGTTTCTTTTCCCTTTTTTTCATTTCATAAAGATCTGTCAACAGCCCGGGGGGCCCTTCGGCTGTTGCTTGGCAGCCAAATACTTCTTTTTTTGTTTTCCCTCCCTGCAAACCCCCCCCTCCTCCCTGTCTTTTCTTTGAAGCAGACGTTAACAGGTGTTTGCAGCGAGCTGTTTATCTTTCATTACCTCGCCTTGTCTTGTCTTCTGACCCAAGGGTGAACGCTTTCCAGAGATCCATAATCCTTTGCTTCTACGGGCTCCCGATGGAGGGATGAAAAGAGAAAAGGGAGAGAGAGACATACAGAGACTGAGAGAAAGTAAAAAACAATCAAACAATAACCACACATGCCAGATGCTGTGGCTTTCATTGTAGCATTTATGAATTCAGGGTTTTAACAGATGTACTCCCGTAAATGGAAAGAATAGGCAGAACAACATGTCCACTTTTTTTATCTTTCATTTTTGATTTATCACAGGTTTAGGAACAAAGTTTGGCGCTTACTCTAGAGAGCTTTGTACATTTTTTAATTATAATTAGTATGACATTAATGACTCAGTTTATTTGCATTTCCACTCTCGGTTTATAGCATGTGCCATTGATGTAGAATTGTTTTATAATTCTGTAGCTTTTTTTTTCTTTTTCGGAGCCTCAGGAGCCAGAGACAGCTTGTCAGACATTTTGCGAGGTGTGTTCAAGTTCACCAGCTCTCTGCAGCGCTGTGGAGCAGATGGCTGCTATCAATTTCCTCATTTGTTCTCAGTCCGACTCCAAATATTCTTGTCCTTACACCTGGAATTAGGAAGTGGAGCAGCTATTTTCCTCTCATGACTTTGGGTTTTGGGGATGTGTTTTGAGAATGATGATGTCTTGTCAGATGTGGCAAGCGAACAGTGGGCCACCTGGTATGAGTGCACCATCATGACAAAATAATAGCCTCGCACGCCACCCCTAAGTCCAATCACAATTACATTTGCAAGCTGTGAGTGAATTAGAGATGAAAATGCCTCATCAGGAGATATGAAGCTTCTTAATTGTCATCTGAAGGGAGGTGATATTGTGTTCATGGCTGGAGAGGTAAAACCTCGACGTCTTTGTTTTAAAATCATTTCTAATTTCAGCGATAAGGGGAAAGCGATGCTATTCCTAATTGAAAAAGCAAAAACAAATGCATCTAAGTGTAAGTGCACAGCTTTCACAGCAAACAAATCCCACCTTGCCTTACTGAGAAAGAGCTCTCTTTTTCTGTCCCTCCCTCTGCCTCTCTCTCTGTCTGAGGATCCATTGTATCCCCTCCACTTGGAGCAGATGGTGTGGTGTGGAGAGTGAAGTGCTGCTCTTTTGGCCAGGCCTGACAGAGTAACACCAGTCTGCCAGGGTTTCCCCCACAAGACCCTCGCTGCGTATACAACTAAGTCTCTCTCTCTTCCTCTCTCTCGCTGAATCAGACAAAGTAGACAGGGTTTTTAAGGAGCCAACCCCAATGTGGTTCAGTATTTGCTGGCTTTGCTGTGTAACCCTGAGGCCAAGGGCAATCCAATCTAGCAGCTGATGCCTTCTTCCCACTCTATAGTTACAGCTACATCTGGACACTTGACTGATTTTAACGATCACAGCCACCCCTGTAGATCATAAATAATGTCAAGCGATGTATTTCGTCCAGTGGAGTGTAAACAGTCTTCATCAAAACTTGGGGCTGTATCTTCTGTGTAATTTAAAGGCCTGTCTTGCTTCTGCTTGATGAAAACCCTTGTTGAAACAGCCTGAGGTTTTAACATGCAGCCCGCCCCCCAACCCCGTTCCCTTTTCAATGTCTTATCCTCCAGATTGATATTATCAGATGCATTATACGGCCGTTAATTCACCATGGAAATGGCTTGGGCCATTCGGTGGCGCAGATGTGTTTCAACCCCCCCCCATCATTGGCTGAGTCCAAAGCCTCAGAGCCCCTCTTCTCCTTCTCCTCCTCCTTCTTTTGCTCCTCCAAGGCTTTGGCAGCGGCAGCGAGGCTGGGGGGCAGGGGTGGAGCAGAGGGAGGAGGAGGGGGATGTAATTGAAGGTTGGAACTATACTATCCCTCAAGGTGCCCCCACCAGCCCATCTCCATCCACTCTGCTGTTCAATCCAGGCGATCCATTAGGAAGACGAGGCCTCTGACATGTATTTGAATATGGCCTATGCGACTGTGAGAGGGTTTTTCACGTTGCTTGCGCCGGTGTTTGGGACTATCTCCTGGACCTTGTTTTGTCACTGATATGAAGCCAATATCAAACAGTCATATTCAGGCTTGGCATGAGTTGTCGCCAAGCCATTAGGCCTTCTTGCCCGTCACTGGCGTTAACTGCTGTCTTTGTCTGTGATATGCAAATGTCTCCTTTTTTCTTCCTCCTTTTTCTCGGGTGGAGGTTAGCGCGGGGTGTAGGCAAAGGCGTTTGCTTGCTTTGACTGTGAAATGAGCCTCCTTATGTAAAAGCATCGGCTGTAGTGCTGGCCAGCGTTTTATTTACCGTGACGCTCTCACACCTGATACGGACGATGCTAATTGCAAGCAAATGGTTTTGCTTTGGTGCACTGTCTTCAGCCCCCCCCCCCCCCCCCCCCCCCCCCCCCCATCCCCCCTCCAGCAGCCCTGCATTCATGCCTGAAAGGAAATTTGGTTACCCATCATCCAAATGATGATGTCTTGCCGATCTTACAGCCGATTATTAGTACGTACATATTGTATTTGGGCTAACATCATTTGCTTGATCTGCCATTTGTTGTTTTCCTCCAAACAATTGTTATTGTCCTTAATGGGAGCAATTTTCAGATTCAAGAGGGCCTCTCCCCCAATCATCTGAAGAAGGCCAAGCTCATGTTTTTCTACAGCCGCTACCCAAGCTCTAATATGCTCAAGATGTTCTTCTCTGATGTCAAGGTATGTCAAAACATGTTCTTCCTCTGTAGACCTTTGCCATTATCTTCCTTTTTAATTTTGGTACATATTACTGTCTCTTTTCAGCTATTCTAAACTAATTTGTACCTTCATCTTGTTGAGATGGTGACTTCTTTTGCTGCGGGTAACAAGTGTAAAGATGGATGTACATTTGTCAATGCACCTGCTTCAAAGGGGGACGTTTGATTGATTTATTGGGATGTGCCAGCTTCAGTTGCCCTGAACAGCGTTTGCTCCTCTGAAACGAGGCCCTTTCCCTCACTAAGTTACGGTTTTATGCAAAAGATGAAGGAAGAGGAAGTTGAATGGGTTTACATGAGGGAGCTGGAGAGACTATGAGTATTAGCGGGATGAGTAATAGAGGGATAGAGAGGGCAGAGAGGAGGATGGAGCCTAGAGACGGAGGAGTGGTTATCTGAGCAGGTGTGGGGAGGATGGTTTGATAGAGGGAGGGTTGAAAGAGTCCGTTTAGGAAACATAGCAAGGATGAGCGTTAGCTCTACTGGGATTTTAATGAAGGAAATTTTGAAAACAAAGCACAATATGTAAGCTGCACAAAAAAAAACAAGAACAACAGCACAATGGCCGTTGTGGTGTGGGCGACCGAGTTTGTTCTTGTTGTTGTTGTTTTGTGTGTGTGCGCCCCTCTCGGACCATACGGAGGGCTAAACACTGTGACATATCCAGGCCATCTTATTCAAATCAAAAGATAAAAGTTCCCCCTTTTTCCCAGCTGCCCCCTCTTCGATGCTGTCGCCACCAATCATAACTCGGGGGTCACATGATTTTTCTCCCAGCACATTATTGGTTCGGGTTGAAAAGGAGGGTTACACATGCAAATGTTCATTTGTTACAAAAGTCCTCAATAATAAAGCATCCCACTGATTTAACATTTATGTTATTTGCCTTTTGAACCATTCAGCAACAACTGCTATTTCAGATTTAAACACTTTTAGTTTCATCAGTTTCACTGACTAATCACTACCAGGGAGGTGGCCTCTTCTTGGTGGCCTCATCGGATACTTAAACAAGGTCAAGATAGTTAAGGGGATTATGGGGCACATTAGTTTGTTTTTGTTTTCAGTAGAGGACAATAGACTCAAGCTGTAAATTAACAGACATGTATGGGAATGAGACTGACTATCTAATTAGATGCAGCCAGGGCGGCCTCTTAGCGAGTCCTCAGACAAAAGTCTTAAAGGCTAATCAGACTGTCAAGAATCTAATGAACGTGAGAAGTGGGTTGCCCTAATAACTGAGGGACGCTGTAGCTGCTGGTCCCCTTGATTAGGCTCCTTTTAAGACTATTGTGACTTTTTTTGACTTTTGATGTTTATGACATGTTTTGACAGGTTTGTCAAAATACCATTGTTAGTACTGCTAATGCCAGCCTATATTATCCCTCTAGCTTTAAGACGTCTCATTATCATTTCAGATATTGTTTTGAGAAAGGATGATTCATTATAACAGATTAATGCACATATTGAATGACGATACTCAGTCAATTAATAAAGTTAGCAAAAGTTATTGGCTTTGTAAAGAGATAGAGTGTGTGTACTGTACATTCATTATAGGCTGTTTGTACCTTCATGTATTGTAGATATACATTTCTCATTCTTAAGCAAACACAAGCTGACGCACACACATCTTGCCTTCTATCTCTCTATTGCTCTTTTAGGGACAAGCTTCAGTATTTGGGCCAGTCATGTGCTGTGGAGTAGCGGAGGTCAGGAGGGTTTTCCCTTTTCTATATGTCATTCCTTCTCTTTTCTTTTTTTTCGCTGATGGTGTGGCATGGTATGTGTGCCTCGGCGGGGCCGGGGAGAAAGAAAAGCCAGCCGCTGGATTTGAGTCGCAGCAGTAACAAAAGCCCGCTTTCCAGGGCCGCTTTTTGTGTGCAGTCAGCCAATAGGCAGCCGGAGATTATCTCCCACAATTCACCCCTGCGAAAACAGGAAACGTTGGAAAGCCCTCATGACTGTGAAGGGGCTTACGAGAGAGAGAGAGAGAGAGAGAGAGAGAGAGAGAGAGAGAGAGAGAGAGAGAGAGAGAGCGAGAGGGAGAAAGAGGGAAAGAGGGAGAAAGAGGGAGAGAGGGAGGCCCGTACAGGCTTCTCTGTCTTTCTGCTCTCCTCTCCGGTTGTTCTGGATGTAGCTTTGCACTCTGAGGTCATCTGTGTGCTTTCTGCTCCGTTGCTGACCACTATGTGAGAGAAAGTGTTAGATAGAGACACACTTTATCTGAATAACAATTGGATAAAAAGTCAAACATTTTCGTCCCAAACCAAAAAACAAACATTGATAAATTAATCTTTATTAATGTTTATACACACAATTAGCTGATGTGTGTTTGCAGAAGTTTAATGCTGACGGTTAAAGCGCCTGAATACTTTTGGCAGGCGACTAATATAGTTTAACCAAGGATACTTGAGTGTTTTCCTATTCTGGACTTAAGTATGCGCCTTTGCATGAGCAGAGCGCGTCTGTGTGTGTGTGTGTGTGTGTGCGCACCCCTTTCTATCTTGTGCTGTTAGCACTAAGCGCTGACCTTTCACAGGCTCTTGAGTGTGAGTGTGAGAAACACGCTCTCGCTGTCTCTCTCTCATCTGCCTCTCAGCCAGGCGCTCACACACACACACACACACACACACACACACACCCTTATACACACGTATATGCTCAAACACACATTTTTCTCGTTGCATCTCATGTCTGTGCGGGCTGACCCCTGCCAGCTCTGATTAAGGAGCTGCAGTGATGTGCTCCTTTGAACCAATTCCCTCCTTATACACTGAACACACTCGTGTTTAGCCGCTATCAGGGGGCCTCTGTCCCCCGCCAGCAACTTAATGAACCAAGACTGCTGGAAGCTGCAGGGGGACTTGCTAAAATTGAGTCCCTGAGTGTGTTGGTTGCAGCTGATGCAGATATAATGTAATTTAGTGTATTTACCTGCATGCACAGTAAATAATGTATCTTTTGTGTGCTCTGTGCTGTGATCGAGCTACAGTTCATATTCAGTTGCACAGGCCCTAATACATCTTCTCCTGAGCTGTCCGTATAATAAAGTAATCCTTGTCCAAATGACAAATCTATCCGTCACTCTGCTGCAGTGACACCAAAGGTCTCCCGCATGAGCGATGGCAACTCTTTCACTGACTTTAATCTCAGTATGTAGCGCTCAATCTCGCACGCGCTCGGATGCACGTATGCACACATGCTTGCGTAGATCGACGCCAATTCACTAAACGTCTCAGACTCACACCCAACATTACATTGTTCCGATCCTACACACAAGGAAAGGTTTATACCACACTGACAACTAAAATGAAATAGTGTGTTTGTGCTTTGTCACACTCCGACCGTCTGCTACAGTGTGTGTGCGTGTGTTTAAGAATAGCCCCGTGCAGCCGATGTATTTGTAAGTGTCAGTAGTTTGTTTGTTTGACACTGCGATGTCACGACCCCAGCTTGCTGACTGCTCACGTTCCGACCTTCTGCCCCCCCCACCCCCCCACCAGCGAAACCCCATTGTCCAACGGCGCTGACCTGCACCCGTCCTCCTATCCTCCCTCCCTCATTTTCCCATTTATGCTTACCCTGCACTTTAGGACAGCCACCATGCTAACCCCCCCCCTCCCCACACACACACACACATACACCCTCCCAGACCACAGCCAAACAAAGTCAGCGGACTTATTCTTTTCCACTCCACCATTATGTCATCTGCTGATCATTCCAGAAAGGCTCAGCCCCTCTCCTTTAGCCCCGTCCCACCTTGGTCCAACACTATCGCTGCTCATGATTGGCCAACTTTCCTATCAGTCTGTGGCCTCGCCCGCCCATCTTTGCGTGCTTGCGTGTGTTTGACTTCCATCCCAGATCGCGAAGAGTGTGCGTGCATGTTTGTGTGTGTCCGTGTTGTCGAACAATAGCCAGAGCCTAATCTCCATGTCAAAACCGCTCTGCCTCCCCAGCGAGCAGTCCGCTCAGCGTTTAGTAGCGTTTTGTCCCCCCATTCTTCCAGCGCCACAAAAAGAGCAGAGGGGAGGGAGGAGTGAAGGCCTGTGTGTGCCTGTGTGTGTGTGTGTGCGTGCGTGCGTGTGTGTGTGTGTGTGGATGAAGTGTGTGGGGGTGATGGTTAGGGGTATCAAGGTTTCACAGGCTAGATTTGGGAATTGATGAGATGTCATTTCTGGGAATCACTGAGGAAAGACGTAAAGGTTTTATTTGTATGTTTTCAGGGGATTGATCAGAGGTTGTAGTGGGGCATTTTAGGGTGAATGAGCTAGGCAGCTATCCTGAGCCCCCGAGGTCCTTATCTAGTGGTTTGGATGTTTAGACAGTGTGTTTTCACTGCTGAGACCAGGCGGAAAAAGAGCTGGGACCAGCCGAGGCTCTTAATAGGTTTACCTCACCCTATTGAATCCAGCCGAGCGGCACAGATCAGATAGCCACAGCCTTCTTCGCAGCGCTTATCGTCTTTCCCTCTCTTTCTTTTTTTTGTGCTCTTTTGCTTCCCCTTTCTTTCTGCCCGAGAGGTGCGTAGAGGGGAGGAGAATCAGGGTGTAATTGGTGAACGGGGTTAAGTACATGTTTGAGCCCCCAGGGCGCTTCAGATGATGACTTAATCGTTTTTCTGGTCAATTATGTGTTTGCGGTCTCGCCCCCCCCACCCCCCCCTTCTTCCACCTCTCTCCACTCTCAGGGTTATGATAGGGGGAGGTCTGCTCCCAGTGGGGAGGATGAACCACACACACTCTCACCCCCCCACCCCCTCTTGTTCGCTGTCTTACTTAATGTCTCTATTATCTCCCCTCTCTCCACGACCTGTTTCTTGCTCGTCTTTTATCTTTCTCTCGGTTTCTTCACGGCCTTTTACGTTATCACCTCACGTCGCAACTCCCTGATGTGAAATGACATGCTGTGATCCTCACACTCCTTCTCAAATCCAATGGCTTAATAAGGTTTAGACGTGACAGTCTTTACTCGACACTGCTTGCATGAAGACTATTTTCAGACCCCATTTATATTTCTGTTTTTCAACAAATACTGACACCCTAAGCAATGCCAACTCCTCCTCGTCTCTCGTTCCAGTTTAATCGCTGCATCACCTCCCAGCTGATCAAGTGGTTCAGCAACTTCAGGGAGTTCTACTACATCCAGATGGAGAAGTTCGCCCGCCAGTCCATCAACGACGGAGTCACTGGAGTCGAGGATCTGGGCGTCGCCCGCGACAGCGAGCTCTTCCGAGCCCTCAACATGCACTACAACAAGGCCAATGACTTTGAGGTAAACACCAACACTTTCATCAGTTTCATGCAGGAAAAGAATCGTTGTATGTGAGAGGAGGAGCTGAGAGCAAATGCGGTCCATATCGGAAAAAAAACCTTACACCCGATACCTTGTGCTGCAGACGGGTAGTGTGACACCGTCTCACTGTGTCCTCTCTGACACCGCCTCGCTGTGACTGTTCTCAATGCTGAGTTCAAGTCTCTTGTACATCCTGCCGCCCTGGGCACACTGTACTCTAATGTATATCGTCGCTGTCCTGTGAAAGCCTCTCTAGAAACGCCTCATTTCCAGCTGTCAACTAAATGCTTCAATTTACCTGAAGTTTTGGAGCCACATGGTTTTCGCTGGACAGCAATAATATTAAGAAAATATTTTTTTATAAAGGTTTCCGCCAAGAGATTCGAGGAACTCTCATCCAATGAGGAAGAAACCTTACTGACACCTCGCTCGTATGCCTCTTCCTCACTGTTCATTTCCCCTCAGTGGTTCTTAACAGTGTGTGTGTGTGTGTGTGTGTGTGTGTGCGTGTGTGTTTTTGAGAAACTGCATTTCACTTCCCTGTCCTAATTTACCTATCTGTGGTGAGATGTTTATGTGTTTGTCTTCCAGCGTACTGTAATCATAAATTCTCGGCAGGCAACTTCACCTTTAATATGTTTCATTTTTCACACTTCTCCTTTTGCCACTGTGTACGCGCGTGCGTGTAAAAATGTGTGTGTGTGTGTGTGTGTGTGTATGTGTGTGTGTTTCAGGATTGCCAGTGCTCTCTCAATGTCAGCTGACAATAGACCTTTAAAAGGCTTGTGTTAAGAAGGTCCTGGAGTGATCTGGGTTTGTGTGTGTCTCTGTGTGTGTGTGCATTTGTTAGAGAGATCTATGTGTGTGAGTGTTTTGTTGCTGCTGCATTTCCAAGTGTCCTGTTCACCTCGAAGGGTACAGCCGTCCCTTGGACCGGCCTGGCATGCTGGCAAAGCACTTCTCCAGTGTGTATGTGTGTGTGTGTGTGTGTGTGTGTGTGTGTGTGTGTGTGTGTGTGTGTGTGTGTGTGTGTCACTTTGAGGGGGGAAAATCTCACTGTTATCAAGGTTAAGCGTCCGACTGTTTTAGTGAGAGGAAGGGGAGAGAAAGAGGGGGAGAGGGGGAAGAGGGAGATGGATAGATAGGGGATAGAGGGTGAGAGCTCGGAGACAAAGGAGAAAGCGATGAAGGGAGGGAGGGAGAAAGGGAATCGAGGGGAATGGGAAGGGGAGAAAGAAGGGTAGAAGGAGAGAAGGGGGGGAAAGAGAGATGACGTGCAGGAGAGAAGTGCCCTTGCGAGCAGTGGGAGTTTTGCAGCGCTCACATTTAAAGTGCTTCACTCTCTTTCTCTCTGTTTACGTCTATCTCTCTCTGTCCGTTATTTGTCCACTGGGGCTCCTCTCTGTGCACCCAAACACACACACACACACACACACGCACTCACTCACACACACACACACACACACTTCCCCACATCCATCTTCAGCTCTCTTAAGGGAGGCTTTGAAAGGCTCTGGCAGGCAGAGGCACTTGTATATATGAGGTCTCAATAAGCCCAAAGTCCATCAGAGCATAGCACAAAGAAAAATGACACGATTCCTTCAGTTCAGCTGCTCATGATGAATCTTTAGTTTATTGAGAGGGGAAATCATTTTAAACCAAGAAGAGAGTGACAGTTCACCTACAACCCTTTGCAAAGTTGAGGTTTTTACACCACCAATTCATTTGAGTTTCATTTTTCCTGATCTTGGAATCAGGGCGTATTTTCCTTCAGATGTTTTTTTCTGTTTTCATAGCAAATCATGCTTTGCTTATGGTAAACAATCTGATACAGGAAATGAAAGTAAATAATATCCCAAAAACATACAGCTTCACAAACTTGATTCTTATAGATACGCGCTACATTTTGACCCTGTGAAGTTAAGAGATGTAGGCATATATAAATACTCAGCCTGTTTTTTTTTTTATTACATCTATTCTCTCTCCCTCATCAACAATCCAGAATCTATGAATATGCTAATATCTTTATTTGCTGGACGCAAGATATTTCCCACTTCACTGAAAAGTCCATCAGTGTATGTGCACTGTAGACTTGGAAGTTTCCACATCACACAAGTTTCATTTTGGACCACATGGCTTCCAGTTTAGTTGTGATGTCACAATATCGAGCTTGTACGCACACGTTAAACTCAGATTTACAGTGAGCACAGAGAAACTTTCCCCCTTCAGCAGAGGTCGTCAAACATGCACATACATCATACTGCACAGTCAAACGTTAAAAAGAAGAAACAATGAGCAAAACACATTTTTGGACTTTCATTCAGCGTTGGTTTTACTTAGTTTGGGCCCTAAAAATATCAATGTTAAAAATCTAACTTCATGAGGGTTGTATTGCGGAGCAGTCGGGACAAATGTAAACTGGGGGACACAATTATATAATTATATATCTTTGACTTGACACTGTATTTCACTTTAAAGAAATTAAATCAATCCAAAAGATTCTTAACGTTTGCGTGACTTACATAACCGGTTACAGAAAAAAACAAAAAACATTGACAAAACAACCTCTACGAAGACGCCCTACGGATTACGCCGTAGTTGCCCAAACACCGGTGACACGTCATCTTTTTCCGCTGACAAACTTATTCTTTCTGAAGCATAAATTCCCCGTCACATCTCAGACAAAACTATCATTCTTCTCCTGGCACCAGGAAGCTACTGTTCAAACAGGCTTAAGGGGAACAGCCTATTTGCCTACATAAATGTGAAAATTTGCAAGAAGACAGACAGAGATGACAAGAGTGAGAGAGGCAGGTGAATAAGTCTTCTGTTGGCCGAGGAGCTGCAGCAGTGGAGGAGGGAGGGAAGGTGTTTTGCATATTAAGGTTTTTTTTTTTGCTGGGCAGGTGTCTGAGAGATACAGGAGCTGATTAGAGTTTAGCACAAGGAAAATTTGCCCAGCCATGCAAATTCTAACCCCCCTGACAAACCAACCGCCTTGGTGAGCACGAAGACTCTGCGTGTTAAGTGTTTGTGTGTGGCTTTTTGGTGTGTGTGTGTGTGTGTGTGTGTGTGTGTGTGGGTGTTATATGTGTGTGTGAGAGTATGTGTTTGTGAGTGCCGGTGCGTGGGCTGTGTGTTGTTCTTGCTGTTTGATGTTGGTGTGGGAATGGTGTGTTTGTGTGTATTACGTATGTGCGCGGACACATTTGTTATGTTTTTCCGTCTCATATGTGTGTGAGTGTGTGCGTGAGTCATAGAGGTAATGTGGAGATGGAAATGTACTGGATGTGTATCAAGATGCCCCCAAGGCCCTTTTCTGTGGATCTCTCCCCTTGCTCCTCCACCTCCTCCTCGTCCTCCTCCTCCTCCTCTTCCTCCCCTACCTGCCTGCACCACCACTTGAAACAGGAGCCTACGCAGATTCAGCAAGCATACACTCTCTCTCACACACACACACACACACAGAGTTTTCCCTTTGCCAGATTCTGCATCATCAAAGTTCCATCCACCTTGGTGGCGTCTTTGGAATGAATATGTCCTCTGTTTCAGTGATCACACACACACACACACACACACACACACACGTCTGTGGCCTTTCTTGTTTGATGCTAATCTGCTCTGTCACTGTGCTGGCCTAATACGCTCCCCATCTCCCTCCCAGCTTCTCTTTTGTCGCGATTGTTTCCCCTTTTCCTTTCATATCCCTCCTCCCTCACTCCCTCTCGTCGTTCTCTCTTCCTTCTGTTGCCTCTCTCCTTTCATTCTTTCATCCTCTTTTGCATGTCTTCCGCTATCCCCCCTCCTCTCCCTCGCTTTTTCCCCCATTAGGAAGTTTTAATGGCATAATTGTCACATTCCTTCTGGCATAATGAACACCAGCAGTAATTAAAGAGCTTGCCGTTAATTACCTAGACCCCGGCTCTACTTTCCTCTTTTCTCAGCCCCCCTCCTGATCCCCTCTCTTCTTCTCTTCTTCTCTTTCTTCTCCACTTCTCATTCGCTCTGTCCATCGCATCAAAGTCTTCCGAAACAAACCCGCCCTCCCAAAGCCTTGACTTTGAGCGAGCAGCGCTTTCATGTGAGGACTCAAGTGAAAATTCTCGCTTAGTGTCCTTTTCTTTATACTCCGCAGCCCCCTCTTTCTGTCTTTGAACCCCCAATGACAACACACATCATCTTTCATAAGACAGGAATGTGTGTGACCTGGTAATGGGCTAGAGAGAGAGAGAGAGAGGTGGGGTCTGATAGAGAGGCAGTTTGATGATGGCTCTGGGAAACTCTCAGATTTCCATAAGACAGACTAGGCCAAGTTTCCTCTGTCAGTGACCACTCCTCCCACAGAGGACACACATACACTAATACATACACACACCTCGGCATTTAAAAGAGGAAGTCCCTATGATCTCTATGTGAGAGGGAGATACCAGCAAACATGGTGAGAAGCCTTCGTCCGCACTCACACACACACACACGCGGGTATCGTGTGTCCACCCTTATCAGCTGCTCTTTCTCCTATTGGAAAGATGTCTCACTCCTTTTGTCCCTCTTCCTCTTTTGTCTGTCCACCCGTCTGTCATCCCTCTATTTGAATTGATAACGCCCTCCCACAGACACACACTTTATCCACAGTGTTTTTTTTTGTTTTCATCCAAAATGACAAAATACAGAAAGAAAACTTTTTAAAGTTTTAACTCCCGTTCCGTCACCCAGCTTATATTCCAGCTTTTCCTCCCGCGGTCTCTTCGTCTCCCTCCGTCCCGCTCTCTCGTGTCTCTCCAACTCTCCATCCATTACCAGAGCCACAGAGAGATGGGAGCAGATGCTGTCTGTCCAACCGCCGTGCCCCATAGCATTGTGTGCTTCACCTCTCCTTCCCCCCTCACTCCCTCGTTCCTCCTCTTCACGTCCCTCTCGGGGCTCCATTTGTTCTCAACCCAGAGAGGCTAATGTCTATTTTCTCCTCCTCCTCCTGCTTTTCCCCTCCCTGTCTTGCACTCCTTCATTCCTGTTGTTTTGTTTTTGGGGTTTTCTCACTACGTAGGGCATGGTGTGTTTGTGTGCGTGGGGTGCGTCTTTGACCCGGGTTCGACCTCAGGGAATTTGAGGTGAAAAGGTCACGGCCGTTGCACTGGATGCACAGGCAAAGACACAGATACAAACATGTATAAACATACATACGTACCTAAGAACACACACTTGCTCACAGGTGTGGTGTTTTCAGTAAAAGGCTCTAGGGTTCTCTTTGAAGAGCGATTGAAGACAAAAAGTGGTAGAAGATAGAGGGAGAGAGATGAAAAGCTGGCAGTATAGATTTAAGTTCAGAGCTGCCAAAAATACAACCAATACAATTTGCCAGTGGGTTTGTGTCAACTACACACACACACACCTTCCCCAACCCGCTTTCTCCCCCTCGTATCTACAGTATCTACTGTCATTCCCCTAATCCCCATCGCTCTCATAGAGAAAAGGTTGAAGTACACCAAACTCCCCTACATGTGCATTTATCATGTGTGCACATTACAGCTGTTTGTCATATACAGCTGAAACATAATAAGTAGAGTACATGCCGTCCTTGTATTCCCACATGCAATCATGTGCGCGTATGTGCGTCTGCAACCTGCTTTTCCCACCAGAGCCAGTAAACACAATAGCTTTTGATTCCTTCTGATTCTGCAGAGATGGTTCAGTTAAGACAGTAATGATGACCCGAGGAGAGGCGCTGTCTTGTGTTCATATTTATCATTCATGTGAACCGAATCGCAGTTTCATTTACCCAGGTGTGGGGATATTCATCTCTGAGATTTTTTTATGCAGCTCCGATACAATTGAAGTATTCAATGTGTGGTGCTCACAGCATTAAAACAATTCAACCCTGATACTAGTAGAATAGAAATTAGTTGACAATGTTCAACAGTAAAAACAAGCGCAAATAAAACCAAAACGATCTGAAAGGCTAGATACCACAAGAACTTAGTGAGGAAGATTTTTTTTGGGTAAACCAACCGTTTAAAGAAAGACTGGTAACAAAACTAGTGAGGTCACGGTACCCCAGTTGCTCTTTTTCTTCAGATATTACTGCAAACCTTCGCTGTGCCATGAGCATAATTTGCGATTTATCTTGGCTTTTAAGTTCTCTTAGTGGGAAGAGTTAAGGAAATAAAAGAATAGAGAGCAGGATCATCTGCTTCTCAATGAATAGCCGGGGACTATTGGAGGGCCCCCGTTTGACGTAGCCTGACAGGTCTTTTCTTCCCGGAGTGGTGTGTGCGCACGCATACGTGTCGGTGTGTATGTGAGAATAAGCCACTTCATTCTGTGCACTGATTAAATGACCAGAGCTGCGTGTAGAGCCTGGGGCACCCGGGGTAGCAAGGAATCACTTAAAGAACTACATGATCCCCTCTCCGCCTTTCTCACCTGCTCACACAAACATATCCTCTCACTGCGCTCATCCAACGATTGATTCTCCTCCCTGTAACACCCCCCCCCCCCCCCCTCTCCTCCCCCTCCTCCTCCTCCTCCACTCTTCTCCACTCTCCTCCCTCCTTCTGTCCCTGGTCACCTTGTGAGGGGCAGCCTGCTCTGTGGCACAGCTGCTGATTATGTCATTATTTCTGGACCATTTTGGTCTTCCTCCGTGTGTGTGTGGGTGTGTGTGTGTGTGTGAGACTAATGAAGCGTGGCAAAGGGACTCATGCCAAAATGACCAGGGCGTGCATCAGAGCTGCAGATGTGTCAAAGCAACCCCCCATTCACACACACACACACACACACACACACACACACACACTTCCCATTTCCCCTGCTGATGCCAAACTCCCTCCTTCAATTCAATCTGCAGTTTATTATATTTCTTTCTTCTCCTGCCATCTTGTTCTCTCACTTGCCCTTCCTTCCTTTCCCCTTCTGTACATCCTCCCTCCTTCATGGCAGCTCCTTGCTCTCCATCCTTTATTGTTTGCCCACCCACCCACACCCTCCTTCCTCCTACCCTTCTATTCTTCCTCTCCCTCCCTCCCTCTGTTCTCTTCCTCTCCAGATGTCCTGTTCCTATCTTCCAGACTCCCTTGCTCTTTTCTTTCCCTTCTGCCTCCTGCTCTCTCTGTCTCTCTGTGCCGGGTTGACTTTCTGACCTCCAGGGGCCCCATTACAGCGCTCTGTGACCCCCCTTCATTTAGATCGCTTTCTCTCAGCCTGTGTCTACCACACAAGCTCAGACGATGAATTTTTAAGTCTCTAAACAAGGGCTTGAACTGTGATTTCTGGCTTCCCCTGCTGTGTGCAATTCTTCTGAGCACAGATTATTTGTCTGTTGACTGCGTCTGTTGCCTGGTTTGATATAAAGTTAGCCCCCTTGGCATAACCGCCAATTTCTATAAAATAAGACAAAGAGAAGATGTGGCAAGAGGGGAGGAAATACCTGTCAAGAGAGGCCACGACATGAGATGAATTTGCAGCCTGCGTGTGTGTAAGGGTGGGGGGTTGAGGTAAGTAAAGATGGCGGGAGGAGCGAGGAAGATGGGATAGGAGAGCGACTTCATCAGTGGCTTTGACCCTGTCCTGTCCTTGACTCCCTAGCGGAGGTGCACCTTGAGAAGAGCCCATGTGACGCTAGTGCTCATGCTCACATACGTACACACACACCAGAGAGTAAGACGCACGCACACACACACAAACATATATACACAACAACCCCTCAAGGCTCCCTGTTCACAAGGCTATCAGTGGAATGAGGGTGGCTGGTGTTTGCTCAGCTTTGAGGCCTGTTTCCCGTCCCAGTAGTCGCCTAAGCACAGAGAAAAACGCACACTTAACGGATGAGAGATTTGAGGATTTGAGACGAATTCAGGAAAATCTAAATTTTCAGAAATTGAAGGAAATTAAGTACTCGGAAAGGACGCGATCAAACGAGGGATCCACTGTGACTCTGCCAGTTCTCTGGACTCTTCAGCCATGGCACAGTCTTATCAGCGGGAGAGGGGGTTGGGGACAAGCAACGTGGGGAGTAGGAAGAAAGGGGACATGGGTTGTGTTTGCCTAAAGTGACAGTGTGGACCAAGGGCTTATCAAGGCCTTTGTAGATTATTGATCAGAGCAGATACGTGAGGCACAGGGGCCTATGTTGTGAGTGTGTGTTCGAGGTTCGGGAAGCTCTGGCTTGACTCACTGAAATGTCACCGGCCTGCTCAACTTCAATTTCAGCTCTTGTTTTGAAACATATGTTTCGCTGTCAGCAGAAGTGAGAATATTCTTAAGATACAGTCACTGCAAAGAAACGTAGTATACATCAATGCCAGATGACCCCATCAATGGCGTTCAGTGCAAAACTAAATCTATAAATTCCCTGTCTCACACACACATACACACACAGACAAATACAGTGACTGAAAAGCATGGGAAGTGTTGGTATTCCCAGGCTGAGTTGGGGTTAGGAATTAACCTGGCTGGCAGCGGGGGCTTATGTTGTGTCCCTGCATTTCATCCTTCAAGGCTACAGCTCACTAGCGCACACACTCACTTACACACACAGCCTTATCTTCCAGGGTCTCATCTTGTTTGGCCAACGCTGTGCAAATAGAAGGTGCAATACATCTCCTGACAGTTCCCAAAAGCAAAGGGGAGAAACACGTTGGCCAAACAAACAGCTCAACCCTGAGTCACCGAGAGAGAAGAGATTTCTCAGGCTTAACCGAAACACATGCAAAGACACACACACACACACACACACACGCATACACTTGCACACAGTGTGTGTAACAGCAGCCTTTATTCGAGGGCTTGGGCCTCTGGCTACCTTTTTAAACGTTTGTCTAAGCAGTCTTAAGACAGGGGCCGGAGTGAATAGGTCCCAGCAAGCCGTCCACAGGCTCCTATTGTCCTCCGTCATATTTTATTATCTCATCAAAAAGCAGGAAATCCGATTCCCTCTCTCTGAAAAAGAGCTTATCCTTCTGTCTCAAAGCAACCTGTCACAAGAGAGGGAGATGGAGAGAGGTGGAGAGAATGGGGGAGAGAGTTGTGAGGCAGAGCCGGGGAGTCGGTGAATGAGAGTGATTAACTGCCTCATCGCTGCCTCTTGTCAGAGAAGTCCCTCTTTCTTTCTCTCTGTTTCTTTCATCCTTTCTTCTTGATTGGTATTTACCCAACACACAGCATGATGCAAAGGTCAGGGAAACGTGTGTCGTATTGCTGATTCTTTTCTCCCTTTTTCCCCTCCACCTCTCTTCCTCCTTTCATATTGTGTTACACAGGGGTAGAGCCACAATAATATCCCTTTTCATGAATGCGTTTGTTTTTTTGGACCCGTCACCACACACACACACACACACACACACACACACACACACTTCCAACCTCTCTGTCTTCCTCGCACCTTTTCTCAGAACAAAACCACTTATTTTTCCAGCAGAAAGCGTGTGTGTGACACATGCAGAGGTCAACCTCAGTCAGGCTAGTCCTCTTTCATTCAGACTCTTCCACGTTAAGTCGGCTAAATTTGAAACTGCTGTGCAAAGACGACGTTTCCACACCGGTGTGGATTTCAGGTTGTTTTTCATTAAGATCTCAGACAACGCTGAAACAGCTGAAGAGTAGAAAATTGCTTAAATCGCTTCTGTCTCTCTTTTGTCAGTCAAACTATACAACTCTACAACACAACCAACAACTGCTAAAGCGCGGGACAGACAGCAGTCAGTCTCAGTGGTTTAAACCTCAGTTCTGTCCTTGTGCTTCCCATCACCTCTCACACGAATCTTAATTATGTGCGAACTCCTTTCTGTTACCTCAGAAACCATAAACTGGTGTTTTGATCACAGACTTTAAATGCACCCTGTTGACAAGGCAAACACTGATACTGATCAAATCGCATATCTTGATTGTGAAGAAGTCCGGCAGTTAAAAATAAATGAAGATTAATGACAACACCTGCACAGTGTGATCGTCTATATTTACATTTAAAGTGGGGATCACACACAAAGTTAGAGGTGACAGACAGTTTTCTGTCAGCTGCTGACTATGACTAAGCAGGCTTTCGTCATCATTTTACCAACAGCTTATTTTTCCACACAAAAGTGCAAAGATGGCATTTTCTGATTTATCCGCTCTGGAGACATTTTTTCAGGTGGAGAAATCACTGGATAGTGTGGACCGAAACCCGAAGAGAAAAAGGTTCAGCCGACATAGTGTAAATGAACTCTCAGTCACTTTGTTTGCCTTTTCCAGGAGTCATTCACACACACACTCAGCCCTCCATCTATACTTTTATTTCCCCCTCCCTCCTTCCCTCTCTCCTCCCCTCTTTGTACATCTGTCCTTTAATTTTGGGCTCCGCTGAGAAGTTGTTAAAAAGCCCTATGAAATATGTATGAAGGATTGTGAGCCACGCGATTGGCCCCATTTACCGGACAGCCGAGCGAATGAACGGCCACACTGGATAATCCCCCACAATGCCTCTGGAACAAAGGCCCAACAGCTGACCCTAGAGAGAAAGAGAGAGATGAAGAGGGGGGAGTGAGGGAGGGGATAGAGTGGGACAAGGGAGGGGTTGCAAACAGTTATGGCTCACTGCTGGTCAGGAGGCAGCTTGCTCACATACACAACTCACACATACTTACAAAACAAAGGCTTGTGGGACAGGAATAACTCCCTCTGTTCTGTCGCTCCGCTCCCTCTCCTTAGACTCTTCTCAGCCCCTCCTTCTCTTGCCATCGCTCTCTCCCTCCCTCCCATTCTCACTCTCTCAGTCAAGAGGATCTGAAATACCAATACCCTTTTCTCCTTGACATTGCTTTCTCCTTGCAGTCAGCGTTTTGCTGTCCTTTTATAGTCAAAACGTCAGGAGAAATTCCATGCAGAAATATTCTTAGTAATGCGGCACTCCCTGCGTCTAACGGCCAGGGCGCTAGCGCTGCACCGGCCCGTTAGCGAGGTCTTTTGGGAAAAGGTTGCGCATGCCGGCACAGGCATTTACAGCGCATACACACATAGTTGCCCTCGTACCGGGGGTCATTGTGCCAGTATTTCAGAGTCGACAGCAGCCCAAACAATGAATTATATGCGCTTCTGTCCCAGCAGAGGGGAATTCAATATTTGGGGAATTGGGTTAGCTTGTGTGTTTCCTCTCTCTATCAAACACACACACACACACACACACACACACAGAGCTTACAAGCTCCTTATTCACGACTCACCTTTTCACTCGAGCAGTGGACAGAGATATGCACACACACCAGACACACGGGCATCTTAACCTCCATTCATCACCCGGAGGGGGGCTGGGTGGCTGTCCCATGCGTGTATAAGTGTGTGTGTGTGTGTGTGTGAGAAGAGGCATGCCTGTGTGTACATGTCCGTTTTGTGTGTGTTCCAGTGGCCACTAACCTTGCTGTGTCCTGACACTCCTGATGAGTATCTGCAGGACACTGGAGGAGAGGAGTGGAGCGGAGTGCGCACTGTCAGGCGTTTGGGCAAGCTGCTGCTGCTGTATATGTGTGTGTGTGAGACAGTGTGTGTTTGTGTGTGTGCGAGCATCATGGGAGGCGGGCAGGGAGACAGTCAGCATTATCCAAGCAGGTGACCCCTGAAGGCTGCGTCGCCCCGGAGCTTTGAGACGAGGAAAGAGACTCAGCCAAATACACCAGGGTAGCTTGTGTGTGTGTGTGTGTGTGTGTGTGTGTGTTTAGCATTATGTGGAGCTCTGTAACCATACAGGATGTGTCATCTCCTTGGCACAAGGAGGTGTGTGCGCTGGTGTGTGTGCTCACGCTTGCATGACTGTGTGTGTGTGTGTGTGTGTGTGTGTGTGTGTGTGTGACAGAGTGTTGGCTTGGGGGAAGGTGTCACAGATCTTTGCCAGACTAATCATCTCCATGGTGTCGGTGAGCGCTGCTGTCAGGGACACTAAAGAGGCGGCGTGTCTCCCTGTTCCCAAAGCATTTAGTACTTCCTCTTTGGCCAGCACCTCTCCGCCGCTCTTCACTTCAGCTCCGTTTTCTTGTTTGATCACAGATTTACAGTGGGACTCATAAAGATGTCACGCTCACTGTGTTGCGGGCAGGGAAGTGGGAGGTGTGAGAAACCTGAGAATTCACAAGAAGTGACTTTTCTCAGGCTGACGCCTCAATTGGCTTTTAAGGAAGTAGGAACTCAAGAGACGGGACATTTATGGTTTTACATCCATTGTTAAAATATGAGCATATTCTACAGGGTGAGAGATAACAGCTGTGTTAAGCATAATGCAAGAACAAACTGCTGCAAAATTATAGAAATGTGAAGAGGAAGAAGTGATTTTGCGAAATCCTGTGTGTGCGTGTGTGTGTGTGTGTGTGTGTGTGTGTGTGAGTGTGTGTGTGTGGATGAAGCTGAGTGGAAGCAAAAGTCCCTCATAGAAACCAGATAAACCTTCCTGAAATTCAAAATAATTCACTTTTGAGCTTTGAGTCAATTCTAGATGATTTTGACGCCTTACAGGTTTTGTCTCGATAAAGAGAAGCAATGTATTCAAAAGCTTTTTTCTTCAGATGCACATAGAATATACTGCCGTAGATGAATAATCATTTCTTTCCTTCCTGTCTGTAAAGGTCCCTGAACGCTTCCTGGAGGTGGCAGAGATCACACTGAGGGAGTTCTTCAACGCCATCGTGGCCGGCAAAGACGTGGACCCGTCCTGGAAGAAGGCCATCTACAAGGTCATCTGCAAACTGGACAGCGAGGTCCCCGAGGTCTTCAAGTCCCCCAATTGTCTCCAAGAGCTTCTACATGAGTAAATTTCCCCTCCTCCTCCTCCTCCTACTCGCACGATGCTTTGGCTTCATTGCTCTCTGATTTCATAGATTTTCAAAATATTCTCTTTTGTTATTTTCCTTTTCCTCAACTTTTCCATTGATTTCCTGTTTTTAAAAAAATAAATAAATTATTTTTGAATGTATGAAAGTTATGAAGTAGCATTCCCAATCTGCAGCCTCCGTGGCAGTTCCTAAACGACCTAGCTATTGTCTTGTTGTTCTTATATGATAATTCTCATGATGGTTATTATTTGTTTTGTTTTGTATGATTCTGAACTGAAGAGACTCTGATCTTATTGGGTGCTTTTTTTGGCCGGTGTGAAATCATCCGTTTGGCTTGTTTTATGATCGACACTAACAAAGTCCTCAGTGTGTGGAAGGAGTTCCTAAGTTCCCATTTACACTACTAAGAACACTGCTGGGTTCCCTAAAGACTTTCGATTGGCACCCATGGGTGTCCCTCCAATCCAGTGGGTGTCCAAATGAACTGTCCTCGCAAAGCGGGTGCCCAATAGACTGTGCTACTGAAGATGTCCCCAACAGGACAGTCACACACACACACACACACATGCACACGAAAACAAGGCCTAGTGAGGTTATTGACTGGACTAAGACTGGACTCGGTCTGCACTAGTCTGTGGGACTTGGACTGGTTTCAAATAGCTACTGAGCTCTACCATGTTTTGAAGTGTGTTTTCCCTGCAGATAGGGCATTGTGTTTATTGGGTGTACATTATTATTTAGATTATTATTATTGTTGTTGTTTATGATTATTATTATTTGTCATCACTGCTTGCTGAAGATTGGCACTTCGAGATTTGTTTGTCCCTTGATGCTGTTGCAGAAAAAAATAAATTATTGCTATTAATATTATTACAAGAGTTTAGATTCTGAAATATTTTGCCCGCCCCCCCCCCCCCTTTCCCATCCCTCTCCTTACTTATGTTTTTGTTTGTCCAACTCTGAAGTGGACTTTGGTTTGTTTATTTTGTTTTTTTTTGGTGGTCTGGGGCAACTTGCCTGGAAAGTGTTTCTATTTGGGATTTTAATGGAGGGCCATCAGTGGGCTTCTCTATACGCCTGTAGTCACTAGCCTTTCCTGCACAGGACCAGTCTGGCAGCGGTGTTGGAAAAGAAGTAAGGCGGCAGACACCCATAATTAAACGTGCAGAAGTATAGAAATATGCATAAGATGTGAGGCCTTTTGGTGCGTGACCTGCTGTTTTTGTATGGCTAAATTTCCATAGCCACTCCCGCTTTGATAACTAAACTGCTCCCACTAAATGAGCCATTTGTCCAGCTATCAAATAAATCGTATTTGTCGAATCATCTGTTCCAGATTGCTGAACATACACAATATTAATAACTGCACAGTTTTTTTGTCTTTTTACAGCATTGTTCACTAAATAGCTCGTGTATGAAATGAAGTCAGCCTGTTTATATGGCAGGCCTTTATTGTGATTAGCCTTTACGAGGTGTAAATGGCATTATGAAGTTATTTCAATAGCAGTTGATACTTGAATATATCAGAATACTGTGGCAGTCTAAAGTGCAGTGCTGCTGAAACAGTAGATAATTGAAAACAAAACAAATAGAAGCATCACGGAGAGGAAGATTATTAAAGAAGGGCAGAGAGAGAGAGGTGAATATAAACTGAAACACAGTTCTTTAATTCGGCTTCAAGTGGAACTTCCCCCACAAACAACACACACACACACACACACACACACACACACTGCTGCTTCCCTCGATGTTCACCTGCCTTTGAGTGATCTAGCTCCTCTCTCAATGCAACAATACAAGGTCGGAGGTGAGCACTCACCCCAGGGGTAGATGGAGAAGCTCTCAGCACCACAAAGAGCGGGGACAAAGGCACAGAGTGAGGAGCAACACGCACCTGAGACCCTCTGCTCTGGCCCTCCGTCCCAAAACTGGCAGCTTTTTAAGACCCAACGTGTGATTCTGCTGAAGCCACTGTGCCCAGCTTGTTAAACATCATTCCTTTCACTTTTACCTGGGATTCTAATCCCAGATTTTCCACTTGCAGTTGCACATGACTTTCTAGGGCTGGCTTTTAAGAATTTTTAGAAGCAGTTAGTGTAAGCTGCCCTTTTGATGAGGTAAGTTTGAGGCAATGAGAGGACTTTTAATGCTTTCAAGAGTGCGTGCGAGCTAGCTGTTGATCTCACCTTGGCGACATTATCTTATGGTGTGTCTGTGTGTGTGTGTGTGTGTGTCACAAAAGATCAAAAGGGGCAGGTTGCTTAACCTGCTGACTTGTCTAAGCGAGACAAAGCGCCTGACAAAAGGAGGCAGAGAAAGACAGAGAGCTACTCCCTTCATTATGTCCCCCCTCTCCTCCTCCCCGAACAGTGTTCTTAAGATCCGGGAGCCCTGAGAGAGTGAGCCGGACACATTTCTCACTGAAGGATGGGCTAGGCCCTGTATGTCTCAGAGTCTCAAAGCACCAGCCAAGGGCTCTAAAGCACTACAAACAAAGGAGAAAGGAAAGGACACTTTTATCTGATGCACAGATTATTATCGCTCCCCATCCTCCACCCTTCCTGCAACCCCGCCCTAAAGTTAGAGTTCCTGCGCCTAAAAAGATTAATTCAGGATAATGAAGACTTATGTGCAAAAAGGATTAGCAAGACCTTAATACCACGTTGAAAATATTTTTGTCAAGTTTTTCTTCTCTGGGGATCGTTTGATTTTAAGGATGACATTATTGAAATACATATATAGCCTTTTTTAAGAATTGTAAAAGATAAATCTATGGGAAAAAATATATACAAAAGTTCCTTGAAAGCACTGTTGTTAAATTGTTTCATAAAATAAATCTTGAGGGTATTTTTAGTGACGGCTTTGTTTAAATTTGTATTCTGATTAAGTGAGTTGTTGGTAGATTAGGAGCAATAGTTGTAGTTTTTGTTTTTTTTGCAGGTTTTGTGACCAGTTTTTTCTTTTGGTTTCTTTACCTTGTTTTGTATTGTGCTGAATGACTGTCTTCTCAAGATCAGAAAACTAAATGTGGAATCTGTTTCAGAGTATGAAATGTTGTTGTTGCTTCTGTAAATACTGTCAGAATGAAACAAAGAATAGCTGTACAGTTTTTCTATTATCACTCTGAGTGCTAAAGAAGGGTGAGAGTGGTTTGAAAAAAAAGAAAAGTGAAAAAAAGAGTGATGACCCGCTCTCACCAACCGGACTCATAACCACTCTTCCAAAAACCCACAGAGGAGGAGAGGGTTTTCTTTTTTTTTCCCCCCTGCCATGCCTTTAACGGGGGCCTGTTTCCCGTCGGCAGTGCCCTTGAAGTTGCACCAGCATCCGTTTCTTTAACTTTCGCTGACAGAACGATGCATTAGACTAGCGGTCGGGTAATGATGATGTCACAGAGCGGCCCGTTGGCGGGACCCAGGTCTCGTCCAAAAAACGAGGGCAGACTGCCTCCGGCGTACAGCTCTAGATTTGACCCGGGAGAGAGACAGGAACTCATTGTCATCAGAAGACTAGTGTCATGGAGGGGGCACATGTTGTACAGTAACAGTTTAAAAAGAGAAGTGATTTATACCCTTTTTTACCGGGTTCAAACGGTCGGGAAAAGTTTGGACTTTTGTGGAATTTCTGTACGCTTTGCATTTTGCGTGTGTAGATGTATATGCGTGTGTGTCTGTGTGAGAGAAAAGACCGATTATGAGAACCTGTGAACCAGTGAGTGACACAATTCTCAACACTGTGGCCCCTCCCCCACCCCTGGGATTACCATCCTGACATGTAAATGATTCTCATTAAGCGTTGGCAATGTGTGTTTGGTGTGTGTGTGTGTGTGTGCGCGTGTGTGTGTGTGTGTGTTGCGACAATTTCCTCTGATCTGTTTTCTGACCTGTTTGAAAGGGTTATTTGTTTCTCAATGCTTTCAGTAGTCTTTTTTTTTTATTATTACATTGCTCCTCTTTTTTTTGTAAATATCAATGATGTGGACTTACAGTGATAAATACTGCCTTTGTGTAACTTAGCAATATGTTATGTAAATAGTGTTTTGTTGATGCTTTTTGTATGACATTATTATTCAATGCTAGTGCAGTAATTCCAACTGGAACAGCCATGTTTCAATTACAGTCTGAATAGTTACGCACAGGTTGTAAAATAAAACTCATGACATGGCTGTTTTTTTCTGTTATTGGTGTCTATTTGTCTTGCAGATTTTGTGTAATTTATTGGTTTAATTTATCCTAATTTATTTGATGTTGTTTTCTTTTGTTTTTCAAACAGGGAAGGCTGTACTGCATTTCATTAAGTAGAACCAATTTAAAAGATTTTAATCCTTATCTACCTAAAATTGAATTAAAATTGTATTCTAGCGGGCTCATTCAATTGAGATAAATGATAAAATGGAAATCTTGGCAGCTAAACGGAACTGGACAGTTTTGAAGAAAAAAAAAAAGGTTGTTTTGTTCCGGGACGGGGCCGAGGGTGAGCTAGAAAGCTGACACTAAGTTTGAAGCAGTTTTGTATTTTCTCTTGAGATTTTTTCCCCTGTATTGCTTTGGCCCAGCCCAAAAACAACCAGTAGTCAAATTGCCTTTCGTGCCTTCACCCTCTATGAACTGAATGTATGTGCAGTATATATGCAAGCTTGTGCAAAATGAATAAAAAATGGAAATAAAAATGAAAAAACGTAGAAAACATCTGCTGTTTGTGGTTTATTTATATGACTTGCTACAAGGTACATGCACAAAAAACTCTGTGTCTGCGTCTGTGTGTGTGTGTGTGTGTGTGTGTGTGTGTGTGTGTGTGTGTGTGTGTGTGTGAGAGAGAGAGTGAGATGGTTGATAGATCATTAATAGAAAGAAAGTCATTTGAATGATATAAAGATACGGTATTACCTTGATATATCTTATCTCTTTAATCAACTTTTTTTAGTTACAGCACAACTGCATCACTGACTACAGTGTATGTATTTACTGTACAGTTATTTTGTCTTGTTTGAGTGAATCTGCGCCGCTCTGCTCTCTGAGTGATTCAATGCAGTAATGAGGGGTGTGTGGGGGGGACAGCGGAGCAGCAACCTCCCAGCCGAGTTTTCCTCACAGATGAACAATCGCCATATCCAGGTACACACACAAACAAATACAAAATGAAGTCTTCTCAGCTCTTAAGCTTAACAGATATATCTACTAAATAAAGATAAGTTAATTAATTAGAAAAACATTTAGGAAAACAGCAGGAAGACAAACCTCTCGAAATTTGAGCTTTAACTATAGAGCTGCAACTGATTATTTAGGATGATCGATTCATCTGCCAATTATCTCAATAAATAATTTTGTCTAAATAATGTATTCAAATAGCTTGTTATATTCAACCAACCATCCAAAACCCAAAGAAAACATGCATCAAATCCTCACAGTTTGAGAAGCCACGACCAGATCATGTTT